>NC_092872.1:34677040-35952040 GCF_028372415.1 Notamacropus eugenii | reverse complement strand
GCTCTTGAAGCGTTCAGAAGCGAAATCATTTCCACAGGCTAACACATAAAAGCACCAAGCTTTCCCATAGCTGTTGTAAAGACTGCCCACAGGTATGAAGAAAGTACTTCCATTCAAGACGGTGGTTAGCATATTCCATTTATCAATTTTTACCTTGAGCGATAAACTCATTTGCTGTTTATCACTAAAGTTGAACAAGTTATACTTATCTGTCATTAGTAAACTTCTCTTTGAGAATCTCATTCTGACCTCCCATCTGGGGAAAGGCAGCCAGTGTGGAAACCTGACCAAATAAAACATTTATGTGTGTCTTTTAAACATGTAAGATAAGGGCTTTTGAAAATAATGCCAAAGAAAATCCTTTTCTTCTCATCACCGACATAATCAAAGATATTAATTTGTGCTAGGAGACAAGGATTAGAGAAAAGGCCCCTGGGTAAAGTATCAAAATGTATTTTTCAATTCAATTCAGCAAATAGTTTAAACCCTTCCTGTGCACCAGGCACTTGGGCTAAAAAGGCAAAAACAAAGCAAAACAAGAGAAGCTTTCTGTTCTTAAGGACTTCACTTTCCACTTGGGACTTAGAAAAGTTCAGTACTGATACAGTGGCATAGCAAGGACAGATTATTTTTTTAAATGAAATCTCTGTGGATCTTCCCCCATTCCAAAGCCATCTATACTTTGAAACATTTTTAAATGAACTACTTTTAGTAGTCAGGGAAAGTCAACATTCAAATGATCCTGTCACATTCCTTGATCCTCACATGCCTTGCTGGACTGTTAGGAGGATATGATACAAATACAGCTGATTAGTGAAACTAGCTCACAATGTTGAATGGCATGCACATTTTTCAAATCCAGGGCAAGAAAAGGTTACTCATAGATAACTGGAGAAAACCAGTGAAGATTTTGTGGAATAATTCAGTTGAACTCGAGCCATGGGTAGGAGTGATTCTAATTGAGCAGGTGAAGAGGGACCATGAAAGACCATCTCTGCCCTCTCACCAGCTTTGAGTGCTTGTGATGATAAGGGCCTATCATAATGACTTCCCTTTGTTGATCCAGTCATGGCCAACTGGCCTTCTTGCCATTTCTCTTACATCCTATCATCTCCTATCCCTTGTGCCTTCGTACAAGTAACTATAGGGGTAGCTAAGTGGCACAGTGGATGAAGTGTGAGGTTTGGAGTCAAGAAGATTCCTCTTCCTGAGTTCAAATCTGACCTCAGACATTTACTAGCTGTATGACTCTGAGCTAGTCACTTAACCCTATTTGCCTCATTTTCCTCTTCTATAAAATGAAAAAGGAAATAGAAAACCATTTCAGTATCTTTGCCAAAAAATTCCAAAAAAAACCAAAGCAGAGGGAGGGGGGGAGGTCACAAAAAATAGGGCATGTCTGACATGAATGAATAACAACTATAAACCGTCCCTCATGCCTGAATCATATTCTCTTGACCTCAGTTTAAATCCTTTCCAAATTCAGTTGAGTTTGGTCATTTCATGACCTCTGGCCCCAGTAACTAGGACCTCCCTTCAAAATAACTTAGGATTTCTTTTCTTTACATTTTATTTTACGTTTGTGTTCTCAATATCTCTCCCAATAACATTTAGGCTTCAAGAAAGCACGGACTGTTTCTATTTTGTCTCATGTCCCTAGCACCTAGCACCACATCTTACACACAAAAAGCACTTAATGAATAATTGCTGATTGATTGGTTGGTTGGTTATAGGATACATACGTAGAAGAGAGCAGAACGAGGGAATAAACATTTTTATAAAGCACCTACTATATGATCTGTGCTAAGTGCTTTACAAATATTATCTCATTGGGTTATAGATATGCCAATAGTGACATTTCAAATTTATAAGCTTTTTTTCAGCTGATTGTTTATCAAAGAAAAGGACGTAATGATCACAGATTTTAAATTGGTGAAGAAAGAAAAATATACGATGGTTTAGAGACAATTCTGTGAGGAGTCAGTTTCTGAATTCTGTCTTAGAAATAGAGCCATGTTCTTCATCTTTTAATTAGTTTTTTAATGAACAAGCATTTTATTTTGCTTTTCTTCCACTCCCCAACCTTAGAATAAGAAAAAAAAATAACTTGCAAAAAATATGCCTCTGTGCTTTAGTTTCCTTGGTATCTAAATGAAGGAGTTGGACTAATGGTCTCTCTTGTCCCTTTTAGCTGTAATATGGCATAATTCTGTTTTATATAGTTAATTTAAAATCATGGAGGTTTATTACATGAAAACTTTCATCATTATATTCTGTTAGTTCATGACTCTCTGCCCTATGAAAAGTTAAAGAAATGAAATTACCTTTAGGAAACATTATCTATTTTGGGCAAAAGTATAAGAGATATGGAAAGAACTATAAAAATATTTGAGAAATGGTTGGAGGATAGAGGGATAAAATATGAATTTACTGTCTAAAACTAAAAATGTAAGAAATTCCAGACAGTATGAAAAAATTGATAAGGGTAATTAGGTAATAGATTAATTTTGTTACTTCTGTCTAGCTGATTCTTCACGACCCTATGGACCATAACATGCCAGGCCCTTTTATCCTCCACTGTCTCCCAAAGTATGTCCAAGTTCATTTTAATTGTTTCCATAATATTATTTTATCCGCCTCATCCTCTGCCATCCCCTTTTCCTTTTGCCTTCAATCTTTCCCAGCATCAGGGTCTTTTCCAAAAAGTTCTATCTTCTCATTATATAGCCAAAGTAGTTGAGCTTTAACTTTAGTATTTGACCTTCCAGGGAATGGCCTGAATTAATTTAAGTACTGACTAATTTGATCTCCTTGCTGTCCAAGGGACTCTCCAGAGTCTTCTCCAGCACCACAATTTGAAAGCATCAATTCTGCAGCACTCAGCTTTCCTTAGAGTCCAACTCTTCCAGACACACATTATCACTGGTAAAACCATAGCTTTGACTCTATAAATCTTTGTTGGCAAGGAGATATCTCTGCTTTTCAGTATGCTATAAAGATTTGCCATAGCTTTCCTCTCAAAGAGTATACATTTTTTAATTTCATGACTACAGTTACTGTCTGCAGTGATCTTTGAGCCCAAGACTGTAAAATCTAACACTGCTTTCACTTCTTCTCCCCCTATTTGCCAGGAAGCAATGGGACCAGTTGCCAAGGTCTTAGATTTTTTGATGTTAAGCTTTGAGTCAGCTTTAACACTTTCCTCTTTCATCCTCATCTAGAAGCTTCTTAATTCATCTTCACTGTCTGCCATCAGAGTGCTATAATCTGCATATCTGAGATTTGTTGATATGCTTCTCAGTAACCTCAATTCTAGCTCTTCATTCACACAACCTGGCAAATCACATGATGTACTCTGCCTAAAAGTTAAATGAATAAAGTGACAATATGCCACCTTGTAGTACTCCTTTTCCTATCTTAAATCAGTTGTTCTACGTTCAGTTCTGCTGTTTCTTGGCCTGCATACAGGTTCCTCAGGAGGCAAGCAAGATGATCTAATACTCCCATCTCTTTGAGGACTTGCCATATTTTGTTATGATCCACAGTCAAAGACCTTAGTATAGTCAGTGAAGCAGAAATAGACGTTATTCTAGAACTCCCTTGCTTTCCCTGCACTTCAACAAATGTTGGCAATTTGGCCTCTGGTTCCTCTGCCTCTTGAAAATCAGCCTCTACTTTTACTAATTCTTGGTTCACATAATGCTGAAATCTACTTTGCAGAAAAGACAGGTAGGTAGTACAATGAATAGTGTGTTGGTCCTGGAGTCAGGAGGAGTTGAGTCCAAATCTAAACTCAAATATTCCCTAGCTGTGGGACCCTAAAAAGTCACAACTCTGTTTCTCTTAATCTCTCATCTGTAAAATGAGCTGGAGAAGGGAATGGCAAACAGTCTTTGCCAAGAAAAGCCCACGTAGAGTCACAGAGAATTGGACATGACTGAAATAACATAACAACAAAAAGCTTGGAGAATCTTAAGCATAACCTTGTCGGCATGTAAAATGATTGAACTGCTTAGCGAAAGAGTTGTCATCATCATTAGAGGTATTCTGAAAGAGAGAGATAAAAACTACAGGTATTTCTATAGAAATATTTCTTTAAATAAAGTTGGATTGGACAGGCCACAGTGTCTTTTTTATCTTTTCTATTACAGTGTTCTAGATCCAGAATTACTGAGATTTAAATGACTAGCATGATCATATCATCTTTTCACTCACATTCTTATTTAACTAGTCGTGAAAACTTTTGGCCTTATTGGAAAATCAGTTCTTTCTCCCCTCTTATCTTCTTAAAAACAAAACAAAACTACATTTTTTAAGCATAATAATTTTAGAGCTAAAAGCAGGGGTGTGCTGTTAAATATTGAACAATTAGTAATTGCCCCCCCAAAATAGAAATTACGCACTTTTGAGTTTATTCACATTTTCCTCATCACTTTCTCAAATTTAGTAAATCAAGCACTGATTTTTAATGCTTGCCAATTTCATAATGAAAATTTAACAATCCTTAGAGCTGGTATGAGCCAGCTCCAGTTCTAGCACACCACTGCATAGATAGAACGTGAGCAATAATTTACTTCAAATTCCCTTTTTTTACATATAATGAAATTGTAGTCTGGAGAAGAAGGAGTGATTGTGTTAGGATCAGACAAGTAGCAGGAAGTGGCAGAACCAGGAGAAGAATGCATGTCCTCTGATTCCAAATTCTTTATGCAATGCTGTTCAGGAGTTCAGTGACATGCAACTTTTTGTGACCTTGTGGAGCACAAATTTTTAAGCTGCCATATCTATGTGGATCTTTATACTTTTAATTGTTTTCTTTCTAACAGCCTGTGAAGCAGATAGTGCCAGTAATATTATTCCCATTAAGTAAATGAGAAAAATAAGGTAGACTTAGCAAAGATTCCACAGCTAGTATGTGAGGGACCTGGGACTTAAAATCAAGTTTCGTAACTCTAAACCCAGAGATCATTCTTTCTAGCTACAACTCCTTACCTATTGAACCTTTTGGCCAGACATGAAAAGAGAACACAGAATCATATTACTCCAAGGAAAAATTCATCTGGTTAGTAAGTACAGGGAATTAGGGTAGAGGGCTAGGATGGAGAGAAATCTAGCATTCAATGTTTTAAGCAGTGAGCTTGAAATCAAAAGAATTGTTTGATATCAGTTATGTGACCTTTTGCAAGTCATTGGCTTTCCCAAGACTTTATTTACCAGATGATCAGACCAGACTTGAGTTCCTAACCACCTTTAATCTTTTATCAGAATGACCAGGTTAAGCCATAGAGTTGAGAAAGTTTGAGTTCTGGCATATTAAGGGGAAAAATATAGGTGATGTTCACACCCTCTCAGATGATAATAATTCATATGTGGGAAAAGAGTAAAATTTCTCTTGGTGTACCAGATTAAACCTGGTGATATTAGCTACGGTCCAAGTATTTATCAGGGCAGCTAAGTGGCATAGTGGGCAGAGTGTCAGAGCCTGGAGTCAAGAAGACTCACCTTTGTGAGTTCAAATCGAGCCTCATACACTGACCCTGGGCCATTCACTTAACCCTGCTTGCTTCAGTTTCTCATCTGTAAAATGAGCTGGAGAATAACAAGTCATTCCAGCATCTTTGCCAAAAAATGCCCAAGTGGAGTCATGAAGAGTCAGACTTGGCTGAAACAACTGAATCACAAGAACGACATTTATCAGAAGTCAAGTTTATGTCAACTCAGACAAGTTGGAGACAATGTCAGTAGCAATCAGGAGCTTTCAGCCTTTTTGACTATTAACACATACAGTCCTGGTGATGGCATTAAACCTGTTTATGCCACAGCATCTCCATCTATAAAATGAAGATAACGCTGTCCAGCTATCTACAACCAATTCAGTTTGGTTTAAATAAGGTTTTAGATCAGAGTGGAAAGTAGCATATAAGCAGGAAGTATCAGTTGGAACATTCTCCAAATGTTACTATTAATTCTGTCACATTTAACCTATGCAGAACACTTTAGTAATTACTGTTCAATATTATGATTAAAATATGAATGAGAATAATATTTACATTTTGTTTATATTTACATTTCTGCAGAACAATCTTAGAATTCATGCCTGCATAAACGCAGGAGGAAATAATTCCTCTAATGAATATTTTAATTTTTCATCTGGGGCAGAGAATGGCAGCCAGCTTTAATCATTCATCCATATTTTCCAGGCTATCTGGCAGGCGAATCCAAGTCAACTTCTTAAAGTATCTTAAATACTAAACTATTTTCCTTTCCTTCAGGTGATTTCTTTGTGGAACCCATTTCCTCTATTAGAACCGTTATTTGCTTTCTACTCCAGGGTGGTTTCCATTCCCACCAAATGTACCATCAGATCAGTACACTGGAAAGTTAGCATTTGTATCATTCCTGCTCTGGATGAGTCTAACGTGTTTCAGAAGCAGATTTATGTGAAAGAGGACGACCATCCCTCAAAGTCGCCATCACTCAAAGGCCATCACATTGTAATCCCCATCACTTTAATTTAATACGTTCAATGGGACTTTATTCATCAATCCAGCTGTTACAAATGATCCTTCAAAAGATTTATACAAACATTTTAATGCAAAATGAAAACATTTATGGGCACCCACTGATTGCCAGGGTAGAACTAAATAACCAATATCCAAACTTTATTGAATAACTAAATGCCCATTAAAAGATAATCAGCTAAAGCTAATGAGAGCGTTCTTGAAGAATCTGGGCAGTTTTAAAGCACCAAATGAACAATATACTTTATTAGTTATTTGTGGATAGCAAATGAAATGCATTGTCTTTGGATGAGAAATTGAGCTTTCCTGCCCCATCCAGAGATTTCATTATTACTTGCACTGCTCAAGGCAAAGTTTCCTGTGGATTCCTTTCATTTTTCTCCATTCACCGAAATGAGAATCCATCTTCAGCTAGACTTTCATTCTTCCCCTAGAGCTATTAAAACCTAATTAATTGCTCAATTAATTGCCAATCCAACTTAAATGACTCACTGCTGAACTACAAACAAACTTGTAAAGTGAAGCGATTTGCTTAGATTCATAAGTAGTTTAAAAAAATTGTGTATGTGGGATTTTCGGATTCATATAGATTAGAACTTAACACTAGCAGAATTAACAAATAAAAGTAAATTCATCCAACCCAGACATTTCAGTCTTAAGGCCAAGGGGGCTTAGATTGATCAAAGTGATATTAACAGATCAAAGCCAAGTCAAAGCAGTTTGTAAATATTCTGATATTATGCATGAGGACTTGAGCTACCTGGTAATTCTGGTTACAGATTGCTGGGAGGGTCTTTGACCTTGATGTAAATGAGAGGCATTTTCCCAAGCTCCACTTTATATTACCTGTAAGTTTCACACATCATAGAGATAAAGCATGCTTCCCCTGAAGCTCCCTCAGCCTGTTGACCTATGGCTTGTTTGTCCAAAGGCAGCTGTAATTGAATCTTAATACATCAAGTGATTTCAAGTAGGTAGCTTCTCTACAGAAGCTGACTTGTGCTCTTTAAAACCAGCACACTCAAAAGTTACACTCATTTTCAAATTGCCCAGAAAGGCTGGCAGAATGATGAAGGGATTACAGTGTACAAGTAACCTAGTACTTAAGAGCGGTACCAATCGATTGGGAAAAATTTCTTACTGGGAAAATGTAAGGGATGAAAAACACCAATGATGTTTTGTAACAAAATGATCTAAACAATCAAGGGCAAAGAGTTCTTTCTATACGCTGCCCTGTTAGAGGTCAATTCCTCGTAACAAGTAAATGACTGGGATAATGAGCATCATTTGCCCCTAGACCTACAATCACCATCTCTCCTTACTGTATCATAATGCAAAATTAAGAAGTGGTGATACCTCTGCCTCCAGAAAATATTTACTTTTGCGGTTTCCTTACAGAAACTACAGCTAGAAACTATAAGCTTTTCTTTTTTGTGTATGAAAACATATCAGTAAAATTTCTTACCCAAACATCTCCTAGTTGAACTCAGAACAAGATGCCCCTTCCAGGACAAGTTCATCACTTACAAATTCACCACCAGGCTCCTACCTGAAGCCCTACTGTCATCACCTCCTTCAGCCTCCTCTCTCTTCTGTTGAATTGAACTTAAATAACAGACCACCTCCACTAAAAGAACCTAACCAAAAGACTTAGCAGTTTAAGAAATTTAGAATGTCCGATCTGCTGGTGATCTTAGAGACAGCTTACTACAACTCCTTCATTTAACACAGAAGCAAACTAAAGCTCTGAACATTGTATTAAATCCTTTCTTCAATTTCAAAATAGCCTTTATCCTTCAGGGTGTATATTCCTTTCATCAGGGCAGAACGCTACCTCTTCAGATTTTCAAAGAAATGGTCTTTATGAGTTGCCATAACCAAAGAAAGAAAGAAATAGAAAGTAAAACAAACAAAAAAACCTATTACCTTCTGGACAACCCTCTTCTAATGAACTTCCCTAAAGCCCTAGGGTAATTAACCTTTAGATGACAAGACTTAGCCAGGACTTTCTAGCTTGGTAAGATCTATTTTGGCGATGGTATAATCTTGTAGAACTACTGGTCACTTCTACATCACTGCTGGGTGATCAGGACAATATTTTAGTGGAAGGAACTCAGATTTTCAGTGTTTCCTCCCTTATCCATTTTTCTATGCTTTCATTTGAAGTCTATACATGGTAAACTAAATCATTACTAAGGTTAAAAATAAGCAAATTTAAACAATCATTCCTGAAACAAGTTTCTGCTTTCAAACTAATAACTAATTTATTTAGTTATCCTAATTAGGAGCTGTTAATACATCAATGGATTGTTGAAAAATAATGAAGAGATAATCTTCTAATTTGCTGATCTTTTAGACACTTACTAGTTAACAATATTAGTCTTAATAAGAAAAAGCACTGTATATCACGTGTGTACATAATATGTAGGTCTTTATATAGAAACATATATATATATACGTACACCCATATAAATACATACACAAATGCTTATAAATGAAGGATGACTATTAATAGTAACTTAGAATAACAACTGGCTATTTTCCAGTTTCTCTAAAAAGTCAATTAAAGCAACATAGAATCTTAGAGTTGAAAAAGATGTAATACTACCTCTCTCTTTAAAAATGTGAGAAGTTGAAGCCCAGAGACCTAAAGTGAGTCTATCAAGACCACATAGCTAATGCATGATAGAATTAATTGTGGCCATCTCCTACAGTATAACTCCCCAAACCCTCATATAACCATAAGTTTACTGAGCACAATTTTACCTCAATGACTTCAATAAAGTGCTACAGTCCTCCAATATACATACCTGATGAACTGGGGAGCCAAGTCTTTAAGGAAGCAGAACTATCTCTTAGGTTGCTAAAGCAAAAATTCATCTCATCGGGTAAAAGGTGTCATGACCCCACTGGCATCCATTAGTTATCAAATAAATACTGAACGAGGGTGGCAGGGAAATCATATCTTAATTGTTAAGGGTGAATCAGAGTCTGGTTTTTTTCCATATCTAAAAGCATCCCCAAAGTGATTTTTCTAAGTTGGGAGTTCTGCCAAATATGCAAAGTCATGTAATTATTTAAGTGGCTGCTTAAACATTCAACATGAGACAAAGGGTTGGCAAAAGGATATGTGGTAGATATCTAGTGTGTGAAGGAGTTTTAAATGGCTGTGACAGAAGGTGTGAATTGATTATTCATTTGCAGCATGGGATAATGGCTAGTGCTAAACTGAACCTTGGTGGACTCCTATGTCAGAAAGTAGTGGGGTATTCATGGTCAAGTTATTCAACCTACAATTGCCTCAGTTCCCTTATCTGCAAATTTATCTCCAGCAGGATACTTGCATGGCCTACTTCCCAGTACTTCTAAAGGGAAAGCACTTTGCAAACCTTAAAAGCACTCCATGAATATGAATTATTATCTGACAGACTGGTGTTAATGATGTTTGGGAAGATTTAATACATAAAATTCCTTGAAGTGGATATGATTTCACATTTCCCAGAATTTCAGAATTTAACAGTAACTGAATGGTAATTCCACACACTCCCTGCACTCCCTCAATGTCCCTAACACATCTTCATTCAGCTTCCACTTGAAGAATTCTCCCCCAGTAATGGAAAATGCACTATTTTATGAGGAAAACTAGTTCACTTTTAAACATCTCTAATGATTAGTTAATAAATACTTGTTAAATGCCTCCTATGTGCCAGGCACTTGTACTAAGTGCTATCAATCCAAGGAAAAGCGAAAGACAGTTCCTACCATGAAGGAGCATACTTGCTGCTGGTGGTGAGTCTTTCAGTAGGGTCCAACTCTACATGATGGTTTTGTTTGCAAAAATGCTGGAGTGGTTTGTCATTTCCTTTTCGAGGAGCTCAAAACATCAAGCTAGAATCTGTCACTCTAACTTTGCTCCACTGATCTGAGTTTTGCCCTGTGAGGTCAAGGACTTCTCTAATCCATTTTTGATTTCCTTCCTTGTCTGTGTCCTTTTTTTTGTAGCCTCATTAAGCATCATTCTCCATCCCATACTAGATGATCCAACCAAATGGGCCTTTTCTCTTTCCTTGCATACTGTTCTCCATCTCCCGTCTCTGTGACTTTATACTTAGTCTCCCTTTCCCAGGAAGTCTTCCTTCACCTCCACCTTTTAATCTCTCACTTCTTTCAAACTGAAAGCTAGCACAGAGCCTGTTACAGAGTGTAAACATTTAACAAATATTTGCTGATGGACTGAATTAATCCTAAAGAGATATATTTTTATGTCAATCAATCAGCTTTTTTCAATGAAAAGGATTTCTTTGGTAAACTATTGTTTTAGTCAATGAAATGGCTAAATAAATGAAACTACCTGGTAGCCTTTAAGAGTTAAATTTATCTCCCATATCTTAAGAATTTACTTCCATCTCACCAGATTAGAAGGAAGTTCATAATATTTCATGTAGCACAAATGTAAAGTGACATTCTGAGCTAACTGCTGCCAAACATTTTTTATATTTTTATGAAATTTAGGGAAGTCTTTTTCAAAACTGCTGTCGGCACCAAGCTAAATGAATTCTAGATCAGGTATGTTTGAAATCAGAGCTTAGGGACTTTGATGATATCCAAGTTTGGCCAGTATAGGTCAGTAAGGTATAGTAGCTTATATCATTCATGGACCATAGTAGAATTTTCAAGTAGATCCTACAAAAAAGAAGTTGTGATGGAAAAAAAATATATTGTGGGCTCCCGATAGTCTATACTCCAAATGGTATTTTATTTCAATATTTCACACACATGGAAGCAGGGCAGCATTGTGGATAGAGAGCTGACCCTAAAGCCAGGAAGAGTTGGGTTTATGTCCCATCTCTGACTATACTATGCCTTTGACCTTGAGCAAGTTGTTGTCAGTGCTCTAGGTAGCTAAGACTGTAAGTTTGAAAGGAAGTGCAGTCCTGCACTGCTTGAAGTTGCCCCACCTGGGAATTTTCTATACCAATGAAATCACAAGTCATGTCATTATTTCATACACACACACACACATTCACATAATTTCTTTAATTATCCATGATAAAGGATAAATATTGCCATCATAAACTATCTAGGAAAAACCATTTTGCGGGAATAACACAGTTTCGAAAATAAGGGGAAAAAATTTCCATTAGTTAGATGTACCTCTGACTGGATGTCCAGCGGACTTTTTTAATAGCTCAGCTCCTACAATAAGTAAGCCTCCTATTCTGAACTACAGTAATATTGATGCATAAATAAAGCCGTATGCTTAAAGTTGGGATTTTCTGAAACATAGGCACTCTTTACAGAGTCAGCTCAATAGAAAGCCCAATTTAAGAAATAAGCCATGGAGGAGGGGAGGGAGAGAGAGACTATTCTCAGTGTGAATTACTGAGTTTTCTGCTTTCATGAACATTTATCAATGACTTACAGAGTGCAGCCTACATCCCACAATATTGCAGATATAATGTCACTGTAAAAGGTGGGCTCTTTCTATTAATAACAGGACTGACCTGGTAACATCAGTTATCGAGACAGTGCATATGTACTTCCCCACAGAATTATGGAGAAGGTATTATCCATCACAGTGAAAAGGTGGACAGAGAACACATTGGCAGATGGAAAAGAGAACAGAAAAAAAATTAAACCATTGCAGGACCAGCAGAAGACAAGACATATTTGGGTACAGATAGCTGAAAAACTGAGATAGTTTCCATATGATACATGTTTCTTCAGAATAGCTTAGTAGTATTCAAGGAATGGGTCACAATTACCTATATTATAGAGCTCAGTAATGTAAACAAGGAGTAACGGTAAATAAGAATTCCTATAAATCACTTCTGATCAGTGTTGACCTTAGGCTCTTTTTTCCCCCTTAAAGTATATCTGCAGTATGGAGCCTGAGATATCAAGTCCCATTTTGGCATGAGACGGTAGCACCTGAGCAAAGAGATAACCGGGCACGTGAAGGCTTGAACCACATAACAAGGAATCCCGAAATCTCTGTGACAGGTCAGTTAAATGGTCTTAATCTTGAAGCACACATTTTTGTACCATTTTTCAGAAGAGTTTTAAATGGTGAGCTATATTTAGAAAAGCATGTTAAGTGTAGCAAACAGCCAACTGGCCAGGCATGCTTATTAAAATAATGAAGCAGGGATTACACAGGTAGCTGGGCAAGGCAGCAGGTAACATATTTCATGCATTTTTTAGTAGAAAAGGTGGGATAAAACTTTGTTTGGCCAGGAAAGTTAAAAGAAAAATAGGTCAACAATTGGCATGCAGTGGCAGGGAACGAAGCTGTATATACTATATATTCAGTGACAGCTCTCTTTATTTCCCCCTAGGTTTGGTGGGAACAGAGAAATGAAAGAAAGACTTGGGACTTGTAATTCTCAAATTCCTAATTCCAAGGAATTTTACACATATTCAGTATTTGTCCCAGCACTAGGGCACTCTGTTGTACAAGAGCTGTGTTAATTTCCTTAGTGACCAGCCTCTGTTTACTTGTGCTGTATTGGGACTCAGTTCAAGAATATAGCCCTTACTAGTAAAAAGAAATGGAAGGAAAGTTGAGGTCAGAAGAGGTTAGCTTTTCTAGCCACTTGTATTCTCTTTGCTTTGTAAGTATATCACATAATGAAATTAGGATTCTTGGAGGAACTTATAAAACTGGCAGAGACATACAGTGTCATGACACATATCAAGTAAAGATATCCGCCATAATGCAAATATTAATGAACCCCAATAATACTTCATTCAAGAACAGGAACAGAATCATGGCTCTACATCATGATTTTAATTGGCAAATAACACCAATATGTAATTGTGATAAATTCTCTCAGGATTGGGATCATACTGGGAGATTTGCATGCTAGTTTTGGATCCTTCAGAACCACACTGGTCATCTCTACAAAGGGGAGGATGGGTCTACATAATGAAAAGAAAATTTAGATGTAAGAAAACATAGTCCTCCCAGGTGCTAGAGCCTTTGTGGTTAGCAAAGTTTTCTTTTTAATCCAACAATTACCTCGTGATCTTTCATTCTAAACCTGTGACCACAACACCCCCCTCAAAAAAAAAAAAAAACCCAAACGAAAAAAGAGAATAGATGATGTAAATCCTACACCATTCTCCAAACCTAACTCAAATCCTCAATTCAAGTCTACAGCACTCTTAAGTTTTCAAAGGGCATTCGTTACAACCAACCTTCTTTATAACCAACCTGTGAAGAAGGTCCTTTAAGTAAGAGTATATCCATTTTGAATTCATACAATTAGGAGATGGTGAATTGTATGGACAGACCTAGGTGTCCTGACTACAGGACACGGAAATATCCTACTATGTCATACTGAAAAAAACTGTACTATACTGTGTCATATTGAAAAAACAAAGGTATAGAAAATTTTCCCATTTATTCAGCCTTCATTTATCCCTTTAAAAAACGAACAAGTTTCCACTAGCACTTACAGTTTGTACCATACAGATTAGTATAGTCATACACTGTCTTGTAATATTCCCTAATCATTCTGTAAATATTAGCCTTGTCTTGACAACTAGACTGTAAATTCCTCAAGGTCTTCAATGTGTGTTACGCTAAAAAATTACCTTAAAATTAATTTAATTTTTTAAATTAATGGAAACATTTCCATTTCTCATCCTCACAAACATGCATAGTGAAGCAAAACAAATTCCTTCATTAACAATGTTCCAAAAAATATGTCTCATCGTGTACTAAATCCTGTCCAATTTTCTCAGCAATTTAAAAAATAATAAAATAATGAATCCTTATCCCAGTCACTGGATTCCTTGTGTTTATCAACAAAACAAAACAAAACAGGCTACTATGCTTATTTGCTTTCTGTACAAATTGATTGGTAGTTAATTTGTTCCACTGATTGAGCTCTCTTTTGTAACATATCTAGTGCTATGAACTAAGGTGAGCCCAAAGATTTAAGTTATGGCAATTATAAACATTGCTTAGTACTGCCTCAGTACTCTGATATTTAAGGAGATATTATTTTTGTTCAGAAAATAGGAGCTCATAGTTTGTTAGCTTGGTATTTCTCCTCTAAATAAAAAACTAAGAATAGATATGAATGAAAAAGGCAACATACGATGTTTACAGTTATTATAATTAATTTTTTTTCAAATAAAAGGATCATCCTTATAGAAATATATCAACATACTAGCTTTAGCAGCAATGGTTGAAGTTTAAAATATCTCTTGGGACCTGAACAGATTGAAAATCACAACAAGAATCATTTGAGTAATAAAAGGTGATAGATTTAATTAACAGATTTTTAAAAATTTCATAGCAATACATAATTTAATGGAAATAATGAATGCTAATCCCTCCTCTATTTGAAAAAAAAACTGACTGAGAAAATCCCAAAAGGAAAATAAAGATGCAGACAGGTTGGAAACACCTTGACTCTACAGGCATCAGGAAATTCTATGTGGCTTAAGGGCCATGTGGTTGAATAAATTGAAACACATGTTATAATGAAGTGACCAGGTGATCTGTTGGAGGTGACAGTCTCCAAAAAGAAACACACTAAAGAAGATCCAACATATCAATAACTATTTCAATATAGTTTTGTATTAATTGGCTGGGAAATCAGTATAAATCCTCAGGAAAAATATCTTGAGTATTGGAAAATGGCATTTCATTAAAAGTAAATAGAATACAATAGCATTCTGTCTACCCACTCAATGCTGGAGAGTATTTACCTGGGATTTCGTGGTTCTCACCAAAACACATTCTGGTCCCAAGTGACAATTCTAAGTAAACCTGATCTTTGACTATGTATCGTAATTGGTGGCAATTTAAGGCTTTTCTTTGACTTCACTCCCTCTACCCATGAGAACAAAAGCAGGCAAAGCTAGCCTAATTTGCATTCTGAAATTTCATTCTGTTTTTATTTTCCTTTGGAGGGTTTTTGATACAGAACAGCTCCATTAACTCAATTAAGGATGAGCCAATGGGTCCTTGCAATTAGGCTGTCCCCAGCATCTTTGACATGAACAGGAATAACAATTTTACCAAAGTCTTTATATATCTTCAAGGCAATCTCATCAGGCAATCACTTCTTTGTATATCAGGATGAAATTTTTGGCAATGGCTATGATCAAATTATGATCTGGAAGCCCTAATTTTCTTTAAAATAAAATTCAAATAACCACAGTCATGCAAAAGAAACCCACCCAGGGGCCATGTCCAAAAATGTAGGTCTCTCATGTGCCTTGAATTCATCAGCTCTGTCAGAACTGAGTACAGCCAATCCTCTGGAACTGTGGCAGATCATCACATCAGTCAAAGTTCTTAAGTGTTTCTTTGTCATTCTTCTTTACAGTATTAGGTATCACAAAACTTATTCTCTGGGTTTTGCTAAAACCTCACTCTGCATTCTTTCATTCAAATTTTTTCAGGTTTAATGGACATCCATCCATTTCTTTGTCCCTTACAATGCAATATGATGCAATTCTGTATATCTGTATATATGTACACATGTATATATATATATACACATATATTTATGTATATTCCATAACTTGCTGAGCCATTCCCAAGTCAATAGGCACCTTCTTCATTTTTAGTTGGGAACATGAAATTTGTACAGAAGGCAAATATTGTTACCTGGTAAGTCAATGGCTTTTGTCATAAAGACTTGATTTTTATGATGCCAAAAGTTTCTTTCATAATATTACAGTCTCCTATATGAATCCTATAAGATCTATATAGCTAGAGAAGAACTTTGATTAAACACCAGAGACATTACTAAGGTTAGAAGACAGGGTTTTCACTGTAAGATGCTAAATTTAGAGTGTGGACAGCCATTAGATTTCTTCAATGGGGTATAAACAACAGAGCTTAGCACTTAGTTATTAAGAATAATTCATTAAAATGGAAAGCTAATGGAAGTTAATTGGGACAATGCTGGTTCCACACTCTTCTCTTCTAGGTCCCTATCAGTGGAGAGCATACATCTTGCCATTTGGTCAAGGAGTTATTTGCCTCACTTCATCCAGGTGAAAAATTTGCTACTTAAGGTCTCTTCCATAATTTTTTAAATTAAAAAAATGTCAAAAAGGCCTTATGGAGTTACTATATTGAATCCAGAGAGCAAACCATCACCATGAAAAAAAAGGATTTATAGACTCCCATACATACATACACATATATAAAATTTTTGTGAATGGTAAATACTTTAACAAATGGTAAATCTTACAAAACATGAATATATCCCTGTAAATGTATATATATTTGTATGTGCATTTATATATTTATTCAGCGATATTCATAGGTGCAGATTGAGATCTAGAAGGTAGCTCAGAATTATCTAATTTAATGTCTAATCATTTTACAAAACAGGAAACTGAGACCTAAAGAGATAGACACTGAGACCGAGTGATAAAAACATCCCATGTAACTTGCTAATTAAATACAATACAGCATTTCTGTAAGGATTTTGGTAATCTTATCTTTGTATTCTAGAGCTTTTTGATCTGTAAAGCAATTAAAAAAAAAGGATGTATGCTTAAAAGTAATGAAAAAGCATCTCTAAATTAACTTCCCACCCTTGCTCCTTTTATTCAAACAACATTGCTGCTGACTGTTGAATAATAAGATGTTCAAGCCTCTTGAATGTCTGTGGAGTGTCCAAAGGGTGATCAGGATGGCAAGGAGCATCGGGTATAAGTCATAAGGGAATGAGTTGAGAGAAATAGAGATTTTAAACCTAAGGAAGAGAAAACCTAGTTGTGGGGCAGAGGAAGATGATAGCTCAAAGGCTGTCACATGGAAGAGTGCTGATTTGCGTTGCCTTGTTCGAGACAGTACAACGAGAAGCAATGAATTGCAAGAAGACATATTTACATTTGCTGCAAGGAACAACTGTCTAAAATTAGAGCTAGCTAAGATTAGCACTATCCCAAAGTGGAATAGACTGGCTCTGAAGGCACTGGGCATACTCTTACTTGAGGTTGTTAAGTAAAATCTCAAAGGCCATTGATAAAACAGTTGTAGAAGGAATTCTTGTTCAGGCAAAGTATGGACAGCCTCCGAGACCTTTTCCATATCTGATTTTTGCCTAGGGTCAGATTCAAACAGGTGGACTTGAAGCCAAGAAGAATTAAATTCAAATCCAGCCTTAGCCACTTACTAGCTTTGTAATTCTGCACAAATTATTTAACCTTTTCTTGACTCAATTCCCCCATCTGTAAAAACGGGGCCAATTAAAGCACTTATCTGCTAGGGTTGTTGCAAGGATAAAATAATATTTATAATGCCTTTTGTTAACCATAAAGAGCAACATAACTGCTAGCAGTCATTATTATCATCATCATCCTCACAGTTGTGATACTATCTCAATTTCCATAGTCTAACTGGAAGAAGAGAGAGTAGGTGGAGAAAGAATAAGACATATCCCCAAATAAATATAATATGAGGTTTAAAAAAAGTAGAGATCTAGATAACAGGCTATAAAGAAATAAAATGAGGTTGAGATCTTTTTTTGGTTGAGGAAAGGGACGTTTCTCAAAGAAACCCATGCCTGAACTGGATTCTGAACTATTAAAGGATACATACAGCATGTTTATAACAGAGCTATGTTAATGAAAGCATTCTCACCATTTTAGTAGAAATAATTTTTATTAAATTGAAAAACTTTGAGATAAGGACTGTATAATGATTTCTTTAGATTAATATGTAAATCCTGAACTATAAACATAATAAAAAATACGAGTTGCGGTGCGGGGAGAAAGCAACACTACATAGCTTCTGTAATGAAAACACCTTAAAACTGAATCATGGAAAACGCTTTATGCATGAGAGAGAACGTAACAGATAAAATGAATGGCTCTCATTAATATGGGGGTGGAAGAATAAAATTTCTCATCAACTCATTCATGGGATTTTGTGTGTGAATGTGTGTTTCTTTGTTGGGTGCTTTTCCCCCCAGCAAGACCATGAAGTCACATATCAAATGCAACCAGAGATACAGAAGAAAGAAATCATGGCAACAATTCAACTGAATTTTAATTATTTGAATGGAGAATGTCTTAAATGTGTGTGTGAGCTAGAGTGGGAGATTCAGCATCACCATAAGCTATTTGTGATTTGTAAACTAGAACATGGAGTTCAGAACACAGTCCAATTTTTGTAGATGCCAGTGAGTTCCCAGCAGGGGTTGTTCCTCTCCAGAAACTAGGCTTGGATGATTTCCTCACACTTTGTGACCTTAGCATGTCCATCATTTCAGAAAACTACTAAGTCATGCTTTCATTTGCATGAGAACCATAACACATTCCCCTGATTCCTGAACTATGCCTACACAACCTGTTACTCTACATTTTCCATTCCAATAAAACATTAATGAATTCTTGAAAGATTCCTTCTGGGCTAGCAATAATTTCAAATATTGCATTTAGAACTTTTGAGGAGGCTCAGGAGAGAGACTAAGTCCAGTAAAAAAAAATAATGTCCTGGCATTGCCAAGACTGACAACCAATAGGAAATAATAGTTACTAATGAAAGAATTTAAATGAAATCTTTCTTAGTTTTAGTGAGAATATCCATCTGTGGTTTCTTCAGAATGGGAAATTCTGAATATGGAAAATTTATCTAATAATACAGATCTGAAGTCCTTAATACTTCTAGAACTTAGTGGTGTATAAGCTTAAGGTACTTGCTAGAGTAAAAACGTAAATAAGAGATCAGTCAGGGGTCACAAAACTTTTAAATGTTAAAGGCAGGATTTGAACTGAGGTGTTTCCAGTGGACTCCATCCGTAATCCTCATGCTACCTCTAAGTCTTAGTGTGGTCCAATTTTATAAAATGTGTTTTTAATATGTGGGGAAGATCACAGTGGAAGGTGGTAAATGGAAAGGGAAGTATTATTATACATTTGCAGATGATTATTTCAAATCAAGGCTACCATTAGCAATTTATAGGTGGTAACAACCATGAAACTGGTCTGAAAAGTAAAGAGAAAAATGTCTAAGAAAAGAAAAAGTGAACTAACTCAAGTACAATGTCAAAGTCAGGGTGTTTCTATGCGTAAGACCTCTGCTTATAAGCCAGATTAAAGTTTCTGTTCCTGGCCTAAAGAAACTCATCCTCATTTAGACTTCAGTTCTTTCAAAATGCTGATCCAAGAAGGCTCATTATTGGCAGTTCTGTTTTAATTTCCAAAGCATAGCTGCTTGATTGCAATCAAAACCAAGTCCAATAAGTTATGGAAAATGGAAGAGAAAGGAAGAGAAAAATGTTGGGGGTAGGGAGGAAGACAAGTAGCAATTTTGAAATTATTTAACTGAAGAGTAAGTCACTTAAATCTCTCCCTGAATCTAAGTTTTCCTCCAATGGAAAATGACAGTAATCACAGCTATACCAGCTACCTCACAGAGCTGTTGTAAGGAAAGTGTTTTATAAACCTTGATGCCCTTGGGAGTCTATTTTTTCTAGGTTTTCAGGACACCACTCTTTCCTGGTTCTCCCAGCACCTATCTGACCACTCCTTTTCAATCTCCTTTGCTGGGTCTTCCTCCAGATCACACCCTCTATCCATAGGTGTCCCACAGGGCTCTGTCCTGGGCTCTGTCCTCTTCTCCCACTATGCTAGTTCACTTGGTGATCTCATTAACTCCTACGGATTTCATTACCCTCTCTATGCTCATGATTCTCAAATTTACCTATCCTGCCCTAATCTCTCTGCTAACTTCCAGTCCTGCATCTCCAGCTGCCTTTCAGACATCTCAAATCTGATGTACAGCAGACATCTTAAACTCAATATCCAAAACAGAAAGTTATCGTTCCCCCTAAATCCCACCCCACTTCCTATTATCCTATAATTAGAGGGAAACTCCCTCCTCCAAGTCCCTCAGATATACAAGGCAACCTAGTTCTTATTCTGGACTCCTCACTATCTCTTATCCCCTCATATTCAAAATGTTGTGGAGGCTCTTCAATTTTACATTTGCAACATCTCTGGAAAATGCCTCTTTCTCTCCTTTGATACCACCACTACCCTGGGGCAAGCTCGCATCACCTCATGTTTAGACAATTTGCAATTGTCTGCTGTCTTGCTTAGACTATTGCAATATTCTACCTGCCTCAAGTCTTTCCCAGTCCCAACTCACCCTTCATTCACCACCAAAGTGGCTCGGATCAGACAAAGCACAGGTCAGACTATGTCACTCCCCATACTTGATGGACCAGAATGCTTCCAGTATTAGATATAAAATCTTTCATATTGGTGTTCAAAACCCCTTTGTAAATTAGTGCCTCTACCTTTCCAGTCTTTTTCTGCCTTACTCAGCAACACATATTCTTTGATCCAGTGACACCAGTCTCCTTTCTATTCCTTGAACAAGATGCAGCATCTCTTGGGTTGGGCATTTTCTCTGGCTATTCCCCAATATCTAAAATGCTCTCTCTCTCCTCATCTCTAACTCCTGGATTTACTGGTTCCCTTGAGATCCCAACTAAAATCTGCCCCTAGTCAGTCTTCCCCAAACCCTTTTAATATTAGTGCCTTCCCTCTTTTAATTATTTCCTAGTTATCCTCTGTACGTATAGCTTATTTGCACATATCTCTTTACCCCTTCTCTAATCCATTAAATTGTAAGCTGCTGGAGACTTTTTTCTGCATCTTTTTGTATCCCCTCTGTTTAGCACAGTTCTTGGCATATAGTCAGAATTTAATAAATGCCTATTGTCTAACTGACTGAGGTAAACAGGAGTTTTTAGTCATTGATGAACCATGGATGATACATAAATCAGTAAAATCTACCTTCATTTTCAAGGATAATACTTCCTGACTCCAGGTCAGGTACTGAGTTCAAATCTGGCCTCTGACACTTACTAGTCACGTGTCCCTGGGTTAGTGACTTAACCTGTTTGTCTTAATCCACCGGAGAAGGAAATGGCAAACTACTCCAGTATATTTGCCAAGAAAACCCCATGGATGGTACTGGCATACTATTGTCCACAGGGTCACAATGAGTCAAACATCACTGAATTCTAAATACTTTATGATAGTACCAAAATGATGTACCATTGATCATCTGGCAATCAGTAGCTACTAGAGGTAAAAAAGGAGTCCCTGGGAGGAAAAGAATTCATCTCTTAGTCTTTCAAGTTTACAAGCATCACAGCTATCTGCCCCAAATGGTTTATTCACGCCTGTGTGGACAAACTGATTTTGGCATTAGGTATTGTATTGGGCAAATATGACTGGAGTGATTTCCACCAGAAATTATTATATCTGATGAAAGGAGCCTTTGGTTGATTTTAGTTGCCAATAATCTGGGATAACTAATTCAATAATTAGACCCTCCAAACATCCCACCAAGGAAAGAAGGAAGTCCTACGTTGACTGCTGTGAATGATGTCCATTATTACTGACACTGTAATCTAATGGACATAAAAGCATGACTCGGATTATATATCAAATTTGTTAAGACATTCAAATATAAATGGATAATTGAACAAACATAATATTAAATATGTACAAAAAAAGAATTACTCCAAAATGTATGAGTCACATTATAGCAGAAAAAGCATTCCTAAACTAGAAATCAGAAAACCTGGGATCTAATCTCAGTCTTTTCTATTGAGAAATACTATCAATATTTGGAAATATTCCCATCCTTTGACTATGGACAGTTCACATCAAACCTTTGATTTTGTTCCTCATCTGTACAATGGGTATAACAATACTCATCCTTGTGACCTCACACAGTTGTTGTCAAGATCAAATATGCTAATATATGTGAAAGTTTTTTATAAACTATAAAGCACTATACATGTAAGGTATACAAGTATTATTAGGAATGGAAAATGATAGATTAAAACTCCTTGCTCACAGAGAAGAATTTCAATTTGATAAATAATAATAATAATAGAACATTTGTAAAGCAATTAAGGCTTTCATGGTGTTTATATATGTACATTATATATAAAAATATCATTTGAGTTTATTAAGTATTTTCATCTGAAAAATGGGAAAACAACATCTACACAATCTGCCTGACTAATTTCGTCAGGAAAGATTCTATAAATAACATGGAAATATTGAAATATGACTTATAGTTATTACAATACTATCTGGTCATCTTGATGTGATAATGACTTAGCACATATATTCTCCAACTAAAAAGTAGTGTTTCTACATTACATATGTCACCAGGACATTTTTTCTGGCAAAATTTATGTTAATGTAATGCATTTATTACAATATGTTACTTCAATATTAAGCTGAGCACTAAAAGTTAAATAACTGTTTTAGGGAATGCTTAGCTTTACCTATATGAAGTTTGGGAAAACCAAGAAAACCATAGCTTAAGTTTTTCATGTGCTGTGGGTGGACTCCACTTGGCACATTCATTTATTAAACAGTGCAAGCAATTTTTAGCTAAATATCTAACAGGATGTCGGTCTCAAACCTCATGTTCCTATATTACTGTGCTGTTAACAGAAACAGCTTGCAAAGATTTATGGCTTCTATTAATTACACTAAAAAATATGGTAGATTTGCTCCAAGAAATCAATTGTAACACAGACAGGCAACTGTATTTTTTTTAATTACAATCATAAATTACAAATGACTGTCATTACCAATTCTCTCTTTTCATTTATTCCCAAGGCAAAGGGTGAAGTTGGAAACTCTTTGTTTTTCTAGAATTAACCATGGAAGAACAACTCTCTTTGGGTTAATCCTACAATTACAGTACTACTGACACTGAACAGTAGTTGGGCATCAAGATGGGGTGAAAAATAGTTTACACAGGGAGTAATATATATGTTTCAAATATGTAAACTGTTTATATATGCCTTTTTCCTTTCAATGTTTTCCTCCTCTTAAAATGCCTTTTGTAATGGGTAAATAATTATATTTTTTAAATCAGATTTTATGGCACAGATTTACAATTTCTTCTGAGATCCTGTCAATCTCCTCAGACCTCTCATTCTCATAAGGCACCCCCAACAATGAATTTCAAATTAACAAAGTTTCTAAACCTTCCATACAGCTGCAAAACTGATACTCCTTTTATCATTTAAAAACATGTTATGAGATGGAGTCCACAGGCTTTACCATCTTGCCAAAGGGGATCATGATACACCAACAAGCTAAGAATCCTTGCTCTAAACTAGATTCCAAAGAGTTAGAAAAAATGAGGCAAAATGAACTGTCAAAGTAGTTCCTATCACCCTGAGCGGAAGATGGAAAGATCAAACAATGAACATGGCAGAACAATGGGAGGTTTGGAACTCAAAAATCCTGAGATGAACTCTGACTAATCTGCTTCCAAACCATTAAGTTTGAAATGGTTTATTATCATTTGCTTTTTGTTGTGCAGTTATTATCAGGTGTGTATGACTTTTTATGACCCCCATTTGGGTTTGGGGTTTTTTTGCAAAGATACTGGAGTAGTTTGTCATTTTCTTCTCCAGATCATTTTGCAGATGAGGAAACTGAGGGAAACAGGGTTAAGTGACTTGCCCAGGGTCACACAGCTAGTAAATGTCTGAGACTGGATTTGAATTCAGATCTTTGTGACTTCAGCCTCTGCACTCTACAATGTGTCACTAAGTTGTCTATTTATTACCATGACAACTTACAAAATTGCTCAAGTGTTCTAACTTTCACTTCTCTCTACATCACCTTGTTTTCACTTAGTTTGGTACTTCTGTGTAGAACCCATAGTTATGGATTTATCTGCTTATTTAGACTAAAATGAATGAGTCCAGGTGTCTGGTCCCCTTATCCCAACGGAGTATACCACTTCATAATGCAAAGGATTCGGTAAGGGAATGATGAAGATTGGACGTAGGGACACTCAAAACCACTTGTAAAAGGTAGCCAAACATTTAATACCATTAATTAAGAAACTGCCTTCTTTCATAAACCCTTCAGCTTATGGTACTCTTGACTAACTCACTGCTTTCATAAATACATGTATTTAGCTTTTTTATTTGTTTGTTTTATTTTTAATTTATTGAATAAAACAAGCATTCCCATAACATAGTATATTTTTTTAAAAATATGATTTCACGTGAAAGTGTAAATCTATCATACACACCTTACTATTTCTTTTAAGTGTATAATAAAGTTATCATGTAAATTTCTCTTTTTCTTTCACACTCCACCCTACCCCAGCCTAGACTACTAGGCTACCCTTAGATACAAATAGGTGTGTGTGTGTATATATATATATATATATATATATATATATATATATACACACACACACACACATATATATGTATATATATACATATATATATATATATATATACATATATATATATATATGTCAAACCATTCCATACATACTTTTATTTATCAATTCTTTCTCTGGATGCAGATAGCATCTTTCTTTGCATGTCCTTTATAGTTAACTTAAATATTTATAATAGTCAAAGTGACTTAGTAGCTCAAAGTTATTCTTAAAGCAATATTGCTGTTACTACGTACATTGTTCCCTTGCTTCTGCTCATTTCACTTTTCATTATTCCATGCAAGTCTTTCCATGTTTTTCTAAGATCACTGAACTCATCATTTTTTATAAAAGCATTCTATCACAATCATATACAACAACTTCTTCAGTCATTCCCCAATTGATAGGCATCAATGAAATTTCCAGTTCTTAGTAATCATGTTTTTAAACTGATTTTTCTATTATCATTGATCTATTTCTTGCCTGTTCAATAAATGTTTTGTGATTTTTTTTCAAGGTTTGCATCTACTCCTGTCTTCTTCCTAGCAAGTTCTGGTTTCCTGGCTGGTAGTGCAAATAACAGATTTTGGAATAGCTGGGGCTACCCAGTAAAAAGCAATCGGCCATTAATCTTTTACTTTCTGCCTCCCAGGCTGGTAGAAGACCTCAGATAGCAGACCTCACTGTTCTTTGATTAGGTTCTACCTAGGCTATGTTTGTGATTGCAGAGTGGGTGTAGTATGGAGAGGAAAGCATGATTCTGCTCTCACAGGGAGGGGACTTGGTAAAGAAAAAAATAAATACAAGTTAAAATACTAACCTAAAGACTGTACCATTGTGGTTTATTTACTTGAGTGTGTGAAGCTTATTCTGTTCCTGTTATGGCACTGAGAAGGATAAGGGAGGAAAGAAAAATCTTATAAGAATCCATTTCATGGGATGATAGGTTTGCAGAGCTTATATGTAGCATGAATGTGAATATTAAGGTGAAATCTGAAAATACAATAACCAAACTCTATAAACAACATAGGGACCTATGTGTTACATGTTGGATTCAGCTTTGCCTTGGACTTCACCCATAACAAATTAGTTTACTCTGATATTTGGTCCAAATGGAAAAGACTGAGAGCCATTTATTTTTTTCCCTACATACTGCAACATCTCTAAAATGGCTGTATAAATTAAATGCTCTAAAAGAAAGAAAGAAAGCTCAAACCCAGAGAGACTTTTGATCCTATTGACATGGAATTCCTGAACCCATGTTGATCATGGTCATCCTACGTATGTAAGAAAAACATTTTTCTCTCTTTAGATTTTAAGTTTGAACACATTGTTTGAATACCTCAGTCTTCTTTTGTCTATTAATATATCTTTTTTGAAACTAAGGAGATTAGTAGACAGATAATGGCAGGATACCTAACAAAATCTAGCAGCTGAAAAGTTTTAAGAATTGTTCTTTTTTTTAAAAAAAAATAGCTTTCCAACATGAAGCTTTTTTTAATGAAATGCTAAACTTCATTGTTTTATTTTTTGCAGCTGATTTGTATTCAGTGGAAGGTATGTTATAATCCCTACTAGTAACTAATAATGATTTTCATGAAATTACACTGACTTTGAAGATTTTGCCATTTATAAGTTGCTTAGCTCATTCTTAGCAAACTCAGCAGCAGGGGGAACTAGGAAGACAATTATTAGATTAAATAGGATTGTAAAGCTGCTTATATTGGTAATTGAAATAGACAAACATGAAATAAAAAGCATTCCTTGAGTGTTTAAGTTATACTCCATGACGATAATATGACTTTTTGTGTACCTAGATGGTAGCTACTGAGTCCTCTTGGCCATCTATTAAAGTCATGACTAGGTAAACTATTTACCACTTTAACAACATCAGTTATTTTGTTCCTCTAAATTTGGTTCCCCTGCACAGTATCTTAGAGACCCTCCCAACTGGTGATCATCTTTACACTGCCGGAAGATGAATAAAACAGTAACTTTTCTCTTAGTGTTCCACTCCGAAATATACAACTCTAAGGGACAGGAAGAAGTGTTAGGGCAGTGTTGGTCAGTCCCAGCTGAACACACAGACGTTCATGCTCTACAGTAAGACTGAAAGCTGAAAATGACCTTTGAGGATATCCTAGCTTCTTTATTTTTACAGGCAAGGAAGCTAGTTCATATTTCTTTATATTCCACTCAAGAAAATCATAGGTTTGCAAAGATTCAGCAAGTGGACTACTGATTAGCTACAAGAACAAATGCCACCAACCGTTAACTTCTGAAGGAAGTTGAAATAAAGATCACATTGAAGTTGTTCATCTACTGGATAATCATTCAGTTAGTCAATAAGTACTTAGTCAGCAAATCACTTTATGCATGGTACTTTACTATACATGGTAAAAGATTTACAAAATGAAAAATCCTTGGAATTATAATCAAAGAGCAGACTATGATCATATAAAGAAGGAAGCTATTACTTTCTTTAACTATAGTGGTGACAAGAATATAGCAGAAGATATACAGAAGAGGCACCCTTTCCCCCATGTGTGAGGTTAAAAGTTAGTTCATAAAGAAATGGGAGCAGCTAAAATTCTCAAAGTATTACTCAAGAAAAGATATGTAAAACTTCTTCTAAAAAGAAGGGAAAATGACAATCAAACAGGAGTAGCTTCGACACTAGGAAAATGGTTAACCTAGCACATGCGTGACACACTGTATTAAGTTGCTTTCAATATTCCCAGTGTCTGTTTTCTACACACTACAGCATTCCATGAATTAAGGGAATCAAGCACCAGCTGTTTTCTTCATCAATTGTGCCCTTAATTCTCTATCAATAACCTATTAAAGCCTGATTATAAGTATTCCTTCTCTAAATGAATCTCAAATAAAAATTCTTTGTTATTGGGAAATGTTCTTTTTTTCATTCACTGTGTGTTTGCCTGGTGGATGTCTATAGCGGGGTTCCAGAATCCTAAGCAATGTTTAAAGACAATCTTGATGAATTTGTATGTGTTATTTTGGGTTCCTGTCAGAAATTTAGGATCTATCAAATCTCGTGTTTCTTCCTGTCTACATACCAGTCTTGCATTTCCATTTGCCTTCTTCTCCATCAAGATTGCCATTGAAATATCAAATTCAGCATGTCCAAAACTGAATTCACTTTCTTTTAAAACCTTCCCCAATTATATCCACTTCTATATTTCTGTGGATGACACTACTATCTTCAAAATGTCACTGTCTTCTTGGACATATCCTTCTCCCTCATATTCCATATCCATTCAGTCACCAAATCCTACCCTTGCTGTTACATCTATTTTTCTTGTATTAATCCCCTCCACAGGTCATATTAGTTGATAATAGTTCAAGTCCACATTGACTCTTGCCCTGAACTACTCTCATAGCCTTCTAAATCTCTCCAGTGTCCCTTCTCCAAAGAAGTTGCCAAAATTCTAAATATACACATTTAATTATGCCATTCTCCTGCTTAAAAACTTCCAAGGACTCCACAGCACAACAGATAAATGATAGATGTAGTATCCTGTTATTTAAGGTTGGCCAAAGAGTACTCCAGGTGAATTTAAATTCACTCCCTTTCCATCTATGATCTAGTTAAATTGGACCGACTATCTTAGACTCTTCTCTCCTCCTACCTTTGTTTGCCTCTGAACATTCATCCGTGAATGAAGTCCTTCCTCATTTCCACTTAATGAAATTCTTCTAATTCTGTTAGACCCAGAAGATTTCATAAAATCTTCTGTTATTCCTAGGTGGTGCAATGGATAGAGCACCAGTGCAGGAGTCAGGAGGACCTGAGCTCAAATCTCACCTCAGACGCTTGACATTCACCAGCTGTATGACCTTGGGCAAGTCACTTAACCCCAACTGCCTCATCCTGGGTCATCTCCAGTAATCCTGATGAGTATCTGGTCACTGGATTCAGATGGCTCTGGAGGAAAAGGGAGGCTGGTGACCTGCACAGCCCTCCCTCACTCAAAACAGAGTCAAGTGCAAGTCATTTCATCATGACTTCAGCATTGAAGGATGAACACACATATCTGTTATTCCCAGATGAGAAAGTCTTACCAAAATCTAGAAATTTCTCTGATCTGGTACAATATTCAGGCTCCCTCCATTGCCCCATCACCTTCTACTGAACATCACAACTATTTGTCTGTCTTGACTTACTGAGACAATAATTATACTCCTTAAGACAACATATTTTGTAGTTTCATATTTTTATTATTAGCATCTGGCATGTAGTAAGTGATTAATATTGAATTGAAAGAAAGAAGAAAAAAACTGACATTTTGTCAATCTCCACAGTTAGAGAGCACTTGAGTAGAGATAACGTGCCTCAGCCCGCATTAAAACAATGATAGTGCGAGATTAGAAAAAGGCAATTCTTAAGACTTTGTTACCTGACAGTTTAATATTTATGTATGCTGCAAGCGCTAAACATAATTGGACCTAACTATTGGCTTAGGTTTAATGGATTGTGAATTAGCTCCCCTATCTTTTTTTTCGTCTGATATTTTAGCTCCTTCAACTTGAACAGAATAAAATTTCCGAGGTATCCTCACATTAATGCTCCCGTGTTATTGGTTTTTAAGAGGTTGATTCTTTCCTTTCCTCTTAGGAGCATGCATTCCCTGAGTGCAGAAAGAAAAAAAATCTCGCCTCTACCTGTCTTCAGCTTTCTCACCTTCATGATGCTTATATGCAATTAAAAATGTGTCTGCTCCCAAAATCCTATTTCCAGATAACATGGTGACCAGCTAACATGATAATGATGTTTCTTTTTTATGTAATACTTCAGTGTTTAAATATACAGTAGCTGAGTGGCTTTAAGAATTGTTTCTTCTTAAAATTAGCTTTCAAATGTGAAGCATTGTTTTTTTTAATGAAGATCTAAAATGTATTATGTTTTCTTTGTAACCGATAGCATGGAAGATACACTCTGATCAACACAAATGAAGACTCAGTACAGGGACACTTTCTGATTAAGGCAGGATGGGGGATGGAGAAGAGAAGTCACCTGACCCCTGCTAGTCCTCAAACAAAAGACACACTGTCCATTGCCAGGTCATATCTGAAGCTCTTCCAGTTTGGCAAGGAATTGGGCATTAGGGCCACAGGGCCATAGAATCATAGAATCTTTGAAAGAAACTCCAAGGCCATTTAGTGTAAAACACACGATCCCTAAGATTGTATTTCCTTGAGATTCTTTATCATTTTTGCATCACAGACTCTCTTGGCAGTCTGGGGAAACCTGTGGAGACCTTCTCAGAATACTGTTTTAAATGCAAATAATAGAATAAATAGGTTATAAAAATCATAAATTATAATAAAATAAAGTCATCTAAAATTTTCTTAAGTTCATAGATCCTTGGTTAAGACCCCCTGCTATACGGCTAACCTTCAAGAATCCAGGATTACCTACACCCAAATGTAAGGCATTGGGAGAGAACTTTAGTGGACGTGCATGAAATACAACTTTCAGAAAACATATGACTTGTACGCTGAGGGAATTTAGGAGTATCAGAAGAAAAAAAAACAAGTCATATCTCTGGCAGCCAAACTTTCCAGATGTTTCCCATTTCGTGCATGCCAAAATAGAAAGAATTCAAGCCAAGAAGCACTTAATGTGCCAGGAACAATGCTAAATTCTGTACATACCAAGACAAAAACTAATCTATCCCTGTCCTCACAGAGCTTACAGTTTCTTAGGAGAAATAGTTAATGACTTCTGAGGAGAACAACTTAATTGATCAAGTTGACTAAATAGAAGTTGATGGTCTATGACAGACATAGATGAATTAAAAAAATTGTAGCAGAGTAAGAGGTAATAAAAATGAATGGAGAGAAAAACAACAGCCCATGTGCTTGTGACACTATTTCTAATGGTGGGTGATCCACCTCCCATTTTGCACGCTTATGTTGCCAAATTTCATGGAAATGAGCAGAACAGCTATTTAAAAGACATCAAATAAACATTCTTTTTATTACGGGGAAATGCAAATATGGAGCCTTAACTAGTAAATCTAGGGTCTGTAATTTTAAGGCAGCAATAACTATAACCTTAGGGTATGTTTTCATTTTGCTTTTCATTTTATGAGAAACAACTGTTATTTTTGTGTGGTACTTCTATAAGTCCAGAAAAGAACTATTCAAGTTAAAACAGACGTTTCCATAAAAGATATAGAATACAAAATTCTACAATTAGACATACAGAATGCTGACTTTTGACTGAATATCAGGTTTCAACTTCAATCTCCAGAACAAAGTTTTTCCACTAGTTATTTCTATGTATTTTTTTAAAAGCAATTTCCCTATAAACTGAAATAGCATTTGATTGGAAGTCCAAAAACTTAAATTCAAATTTCACCTTTTCATTTATTATCAATGTGATCCTGAACAAGTTGCTTTCCCTGGCTTGATAACAGTTTTCTCATTTATAAAATGTGAGTTAATCTCAGTAATATGGAGACATAGCCTACAGAATCAAATGCTTCAGAGCTGGAAAGTCCTAAATTCCATGAACCAGAGGCTTTGTCTAGTTACTGGTAACTGCAGACCACTAAATGGAAAAAGTTTAATCCTAAAGTACAGTAGAGAGGTTTGGATTGTCCAGTCTGACTGTGAATGTGACAGTAATGACAAACTGTTGAGCATGAAATCGTAGAAAAATATTTTAAAACTTCATCTAGGTCATAATCTATTCCCTATTGGGCAATAGTAGATCATTGTATTTCAGAAGATTGGAATGTCAGTTAGCAAAACCTCACTGTGATTGACTGGGTCCCACCTTCTAGCCCTAAGAAATCAAACTCCCCTTAAATTGTCTAGCATCTTCCTTTAAGTTCCAGCTAACATTTCCCCTGCTACAAAAAGCCTTTTCTGATCCCTTTGGTGGAGGTGCCTTTCCTGAATTCCTCCCTTCTCCCATTTATTCATTATAGACCTTGCTTGTATGTGGTTGTTTTTACGTTGCTGAACATGAGCTCCTCGAGAACAAGGACAATCTCTTGTTTTTCTTTAATAATCTTTTATTTTGATTTACTTAAAAATCTTTTTTTATTCAACTGATTTTTCAGTTCAAAACTCTCTCCCTCCTTTCCCCCTTCTCCCACACATTAAGAAAGCAAGAAATACAAAACTCATCACAAATATGAATACAAAACACATTTTCCCTTTCTTAGTAGACCTAGTGCTTAGATTAGTACCTGACACATGGTGCTTAACAAATACTTGTTGACTCTGTGTCAAAAACGATTTTTAACTCAACTGCCTACAAAGCTTTCTGCTGAGTAGCATGGATCTAAGGCACCAAACCCAGTGCCTCTACCAATTTCTGAAGACAGGGTTTAAGTAGAGTGTAGAAAGTCGGAATTGTTGATTTACATGAATATATTCAGCCAGAATATAATTGTCTTCACTTGACTTTGGGCACTGATAACTATTGAAGATACATTAAATTATATAGGAGAGCGCAAGGCAAGAGGGGTGAAAAGGAAATAACTAGTTTTGTTTCATTGATCATGAGATTTTACAGAAAATTTTGTTTTGGGCACAATTACGAGCGTTTTGTTTTCTATTCTCTATCTAGAGATGGAGCATGGTACAGGGATAAATGTATACCAAAAGAGATCATTATTGGTACTTGGAAGTGTGAAAAAGCAACTATTTATACAGGCTGTGAAACTAACTAAAATATAATTTAGCTGGAGATGAAGGGGTTAATGATTCCTGAGATTCTATCATCACTAATACTCATATATTTATGTGTATCTATATATACATATACAATATATTATGTCTATCTATACATGCTACCTATGCACACATTTCATTTATATATGCACTATGCTCATACATATACACACATCCATCTTTTTATGTATTTACATAAATACACCCACATATATTACATATGCAAATAATTATTTTGATTTAATAGTCACTATAGAACTGGTCCTTTTAAGAGTAACAATTGAAATAATAAGAAACAGCCAGTCTTTAACTCAGGTACAAATTTAAGTCCTCATTCCGACATGAAAATTGTATGGCCCTGGGTAAGAAATTTAACCTCTGAGTGCTCCCAGTCAATTCAACAAGATTGTAAATTACACAGTGCACTCAGTCCTGTTAGAGGGAATTTCCACACTGGGAGATCCCTATACTTCATGAAATTTTAAGGTCAAACAAAAAATAATTCAATATAATGCTAACATTAATAGACTAGAATCTGTTTTTTGTTGTAATTGTTGAAACATAATTGTTCTAAAGACTTTTTAAAAGGTGTTTGTGATAAATCTAAAGTTTAATATTCATTAGCCACCTATTGGGCCCCTATTATGTGTAGGGATTCTTATATGTGTGGGAGGAAATAGAAACATAAAACTGAAAGGGGAAAAAATGAAAAATCTGATAGAGAGGAAAAAGGGAGAAATTATTATCCTCTTAAGCCTTCAGAAATATTAAATATCAAAGTGATGATAAATAAGATATTGATATGATATCTCACTGATATCCCTATGATAAATGGGAATATCATATCCTATATAAAATCTATAATACCAAATAAAAATCTCTTCCTCATTCACATATCCATTTAATAAATAAAAACCACAGAATCCATAATCACATATCACTAATAGCTGATATTCATATAGCATTTTAAGGTTTTCTAAGGACTTCATATATACATGATTTAATTTGATCCTCACAACATTTTTTGGGACATAGGTGCTACAAATGGTATAATACTCATTTTTTAGATGGGGAAACCAAGGCTCAGTGTTCATAGCTATAAAACCAGGGGTATTAAAGGCACAATCTTAACTGAGGGCCCTACAGTCTCAAAGTCTAGTATTCTTTCTACCATATTACATTGCTTTTCATGTCTACCTTACAAATCACTTTTTAAAAAGTTAATTGTACAGTAATCAGATGTGGTATCTAGAAGCTCTACATATTATCGAGGCCTAGAATTACGTGAAAGGTATCACTGTTTTGGTAATTCAGCCATAATATGGATTAATAACATCTATTTTTCTATCAATCTATCAATCAGTCTATCAATCTATCAGTCTATCTATCTATCTATCTATCTATCTATCTATCTATCTATCTATCTAACTATCTATCTATCATCTACCTACACATGAATTCAATTTTGAAGTCTCGCCTTCAGTGAGGTACTACCAAAGTCAAGAAATCACCAGAATCAATGACAGATGAAAACTGATTTCAGCCTTCCATTTCTAAATTTTTATTATTTTTATTTATCACTATAATTCAAATAATCTCTATTTCCTATATATGGTATAAATAATGTACATATTACAAGTCATTACTGGAACCCCATCCACTAACAAATTAGCATTCATATTTTGAAAGGGTCAAATGACCATTCAGAGATATAAAGTAACAGAACTCAGAATTGGACAGGGCTTCACAGGGCATGGAATCCAATACAAATCTGACCCTGTTTAGCCTTCCCCAAAAGTGGTTATCTAGTCATCACTTGAAGACCTCTAAAGAGGAGGAAATTTACTACTGACACATACCTCACAGGGCTGTTGTGAAGTTTAAATGAGATCCACGTAAAGAATTTTGTAAACTTTAAACACTACATAAAAGTCAATTGTTCACTTCATTTTCATCAAGACAATATGTAACAATTTTGTGGAATAAGTGAATGAATTAAAGTGTATTAGTAAGAACTTTTTTTTTCCATATATGGAACAAGAATCTGTCTTTCTATGGCTTCCACTGATGGTTCCTGATTCTTCTCCGAGATTAATTAAGCAGTCCCATTCTATTCAGTCTTCAAAAACTTCAATGAAAGCTGTTATGTTTCCATGAATCTTTTCTTCTTTAAGCTGAACAGTATTAGTTTCTTCAGTCAGTCTTCTTCTTGGTATGTCCAAGAGGTCTTTCCCCATTCTAATTGCCATCCTCTGAACCAACTTGTAGTATCTTGAACAACTTCCTAAAATGGAACATTTCATCTACTCATTTCCTTCTTTGTGGTTGTTTTCCAGTTACATCTGACTCTTCCTGACCCCATCTTGAGGTTTTCTTGGCAAAGATACTGAAGCAGATTACCATTTTCTTCTTCAGCTCATTTTAAAAATGAGGAAAGTAAGGCAAACACAGCTAAGTGACCTGCCTAGGGTTATACAGCTAGTAAGTATCTGAGGCTGGATTTGAATTCAGGAAGATGATGAGTTTTTCTGACTCCAGGTCTAGCACTCTATCTACTGAGCCACCTCAATTGGTGCTATAGTGGAAGAGAATCCATTTAAAATATTATGGACATAACTTCAGTGGACAATGAGATAATCCCTCACATAATCCCCTCAAATCATTGGTTCTTGCTTATAGGTCTTGAAAGTCCCTTTAATTTTTCCATATATGATATGAACAAGGAAAGCCACCATGATGAATTATCCAAGAGTTGAGGACAAACCCTGAATTAGCTTAAATGTTTAAAGAAGATATAAAAAAGGCCAGTATCATAGAGTTTAATGACTGCATGTCATTAATGTTACTTTTTTCATAGGACTGAAAAATCAACTAATTTTTATGGCCATCATGAACTAACTTTAACCAATTAATTTTGAAATATAACAAAGAACTTTGATTTTGCTCATGAGGCAATTCATTCCACTGAAGAAGGTCATAAGCCAACTATGATTTCATTAAGTCTTAGTGAGTTGCGTGAGATTTGAAGAGCTTTATGGGATTTGCTTGTGATCACACAACTAAGAAGTATTGCTCCAGAATCATCATACTGAAGCAAGCACAGTGCCTCTGCCATTAACAAGTGCCATGACATAGAATCATGGGAAAATGGAATGGATCAGTGCCAAATACGCCATTATTTATTGAAAAAATAACTCAAAGGTAAATTCACTCCATACCAAGAATAAAGATCAGTAGCTTCTTTGTTGACAAAGGACGTGTTTTCTTGAAAGCAATGAAGATATCAAGAGTAAACTCATTAGAAGACTGTGAAAGAAGAGGAAAAATGTAGGCGTGCCTATCATAAAGTCAAACCCCTCTCAGGAAAGCATCAAGGCCAAGAAACACTATTCCAGGAGGTCTATATAACACAAAATCCCTTTGACAAAAACACTCAACACAACATATGTTATAACCCACATGTACAGTTAGAAGGAAATCTTTCAGAGTTCAAGGATAGCTTTTGCCCATTGCCTAGCAATCAGAAAATCAGCATGTCTCTGACACAATCAGATAAGTTGTTTGCTTCTGTTAGAAAACAAATGATTGGTAGCACTGACCCCCTCATCTCCCCAAAATCTGGGTTAGACCAACATAGTAATTTCCAAGTTTTTTTAAGGTAGTCTTCCATAAATGACTTTTTTTTTTTTTTTTTTTACAATAGACAACCAAGGTCTTGGCTCCAACTCTGCCATTAATTAGCTGTAAGATTACCAGAAAACAAAACAAAAAAACCTAGGTTTTGGAGTCAGATGAGTTGGGTTTAAATAACAGCTTGACCACTTGCTACTTCTATGACTTTGGGCACGTCACTATATGTTTGGCCTTCAGTCTGGTCTTGTCATCTATAAAATGAATGGGTTGGCCCAGAGGGTCTCTGACCTCTCTGTTCGCCTTGATGTTCTATGACCTGTAAGCAATTCTAAATCCCAAGTCAACAGTCTAATGATGAGTACATCAAGGAAATTGACATTTCTCCTACACTCAAACTTTGTTTTAGGCACTGCAGCATGGATCTCATATCTTTAGTTCCTTTTACATGATGGACTTTTTATATAATGCTTTGCTAATTCTTATCTTTGTTACTAGCTACTGTATTATCCCTAAAATATTTAATTTCCCTGTGGACTCTATATCAGTCTGTATCAATATCATCTTCTTCAGACTGGAAATAGAAACTACAATATGCTTTATTTTGTTTTTAAAACGGTGATCAGACATGGAGCATAAAAGCAAGTGTGATAATACTTAAGAATTCTTCTACTCACAACCTCCCAATATCAGAATTTTAAGTTTTACTTTATTTTTTTGTTTTGATTTTCCTTATCTTATAGTTCAGAGAAATATCTATATAACATCAGGAAAAATAATTCTCCTAAATAGTAATCAAAATAATTGTGAAAAAATAAATTTTGCTTAAAATTTCATCATGCAAAACGTCCAAGGAAATTGTGGTTCGCTTAATAAGTCCATCTGACTCAAAAGAACTTTAAAGGAATATGTTGAGAACTCAAAAGTTGTGATTCTTCCATGCCTAAGATTTGATCATAGCAAAATGAAAAGCTGTATTTTTAGGAATTATTTTACTAACAATTGTTGAAAAGTCATTTTATATTACAAACACACACACAATACACATGCACATATGCCCACATAATGAAGCTAGTTTAAGTGAAATTAAAAATTGAAGTTCCCTAACATTATTTACAATGAAAGAACATTAGTATGGCTAGAAATTAGTTTCAATTGTGATTTTTAAATGACTATGAATGGCTTTTACATCAAAATGTCTTCGGTAATTAGCAACTGTATTACTAAGTTATAAGACAGTGTAAAGGAAAAATAATTACTTGTCAGATGTTCATTAAAATTTACAAAATGAAAAGGATTAATAAAATCATAGGCAATAACAAATAACCTCGCATGCTCATATTCATGACTCTCCCAGTTAATAACAGAATCCTAAAAGTGCATTAATATCCTGCAAGTCTGAGAGTTAACTTCTCTTACTTTGTGCTACAAAAAGCTGAGAAACAAAGGAAAAAAAACCATAGCTAAACATATTGTTTTTCAAATTACAAGCTGAGTTCTGTCATCCTAGAATTCCCAATCTATTTTTGTGGAAGGAGGGAGCGGAAAAGGAAGATACAAAGAAAAAAAAATAGAGGAAAGGGGTAGAGAAAGGAAAGAAAATAGAGAAAGGGAAAAAAAGAAATCCTAAAGGAGAGAGAAAGGAGAAAAAGGATGAGGAGAAAGAATATATAAAGACAAAGAGGGAAAAGATAGTTGACAAAGACAATGGAAAAAGTAGAGAAACAAATGGATCACATCGCTCCACAACTTGGGGCCCCGTACATCCTGCTCAATTTCTACTTACATGGGAACTGAATGTGTGATTAATAGAATATTATTTGCCCACAATAAGCTTTCACTTAGAGATAGCTTGTGGACAGTTCCATTTCTGAATACCGGCCTTCATCTCCTCTCTCCATGTCTTTATATTGCCATTCCCAGAATGCTGTCCTGCCTGGAAAGCTCTTTTTCCTCACATCCATCTCTTAGCTCACCCACCTTCCTTCAAGGCTTAGTTCAAATGTAATCTTCTGCTAGAGACCTTTCCCATTTTTCTCTGCTGCTAGTATCTTGGTCTCTGAAATGATCTTACCTCTAAGATATGTGTGTATATATGTGTATGTACATGTTACATACATTATCGTAATTAAAACACATGCAATTAATATGTTATAGTTGTATATAATGCACATCTGTATATATCTTATGTATGTACCTAGCTATTCACCTGTTATATCCCCCTTTAGAACATGAGCCCCTAGAAGACAGGTACTATTTGTTACCTATATTTGTTTCACTGATGCTTAACAAGATGCTTCTTAGAAAGGAGTAAACTAGGTCTTTTGACTGATTGATTAATTGATTTGCAATGCAAATCCAGTTGGACATCAAAGACAGACTCAGGTAAAAAGGGAAAACTGAAGCAGCCCTCCTAGTCTTGTGACAAGAGAGAAAGAGACCGTGTTCCCCTTCCCTCCCCCACTTCCTCAGGAATCCTGGTCTCGAACTTCTACCTGGTGAGTCCACTGCTCCTCTGTTCAGGCAATTACCTTCATTCAAAGGCAAGAAAAAAAAGAGCCATAATGGAAGATACTTAAGTGTGTTCATCACAATGACTAAAAAGTCGTTTTTAGAAATATAAAGTCAATATTCCCTCTTAAGTCTGTGTTTTTTAATTAGATGTATGAAATGTATTGAAAAATCTCCATAAATGGGAAAAATATAGGTGAGTTAATAGTCTGTTTCTATTGTTATGATATATTATTTTCAATCATATTTTTGCACATGGTCCCTCATCTATGAATAACAATATATGTGTACACAAATTAAGATTTGCCAAGTACTCTACCTAGCAAGGAAGCTAACGTATATGTATGTATCTGCATGTTGCAGATAAGGAAATCAAGTGTTACATTACCCATGGTATCACAGCAAGTAACTGGTAGAGATAAGATCACAACTCCAGTCTGTTGATTCCAAATCTGATGTCCTTTTCACCACACCACAGGTATTCTTACTAACCTACTGTCAGTGGGATATACAATTTAAGTTATTTTTCAGTGATAGTAATGGGTCTGCCCTGAGTGATTCTGTTTTCTTCCCAGTCTTCCTTTTAACTATAATCACTGGCTGTTTGATCAAGATGAGTATGCCTAAATCAGGATCTGGCAAGAGCTTAGTTATTCTCTAGGCCAGGGGTCGGGAAGCTGGGGCCTCAAGGCCGTATGTAGCCTTCTAGGTCCTCAAGTGTGGCCCTCTGACTGAATACAAACTTCACAGAGCAAATACCTATAATAAAAGGATTTGTTCTGTAACACTGGGACTCAGTCAAAAGGGTGCACCCAAGCACCTGAAGGCCACATGTGGCCTCTAGGCCCCAGGCTCCCCATCACTGCTCTAGGCAAAACAGACTGATCGTAAAGAGACTGAAACTGCGTACTCATTATTGCCATACTTTTAATCACCTGCAGCAGCTGGCCAATAACCCTATCATCAATACCAGCTGAAGAAGTACATAGAAGGAATAATGACAAGATGTTTTCAGGGTAGAAAGAAATAAGTCCCTTCCTTTGAACTCTACCTCTTGCCTTCTTTCATTTCAAACTTCTTCCTTACCCAAGACAGAACTTACACGGCATAGGAAAATTAGAGATTTTTCCAAGTTCCTTCAGGGCTCCACTCAAATCTCACTTTTTGCTAGAGGTAGCCTGGCAAAGTGGAAACATAAGAGGCAGAAAGAATAAGATTCTTTCTCTCCAAGAGGTTGCAAGTTCCACTTCAACAGTAGCAGTTATGGTGTTCTATATGAGTTATTTAACCTCTCTGACCATCAGATTCCTCTTCTATAAAAAGAGTCACTTTATTCTATAAAAAGAAAAATGAGGTACTGAGAAGTTTGTTGTTAGGAAAGTGTTTAGCAAACTTTAAAGAACTATAAAAAATGTGAGTTGTTAATATTAACTGGAACAAGGAAAAGTAAGGGATCTGCTCCCTTTTTAAATTTTTTTTAATTTTTTTCCTGCTCCACCTTTAAATTGACACAGAGCATGGAATCATAAGACTGGTCTTTTCTACAAGACAACAACTTTGCCTGAATGGCCAAGGTCAGGCCACAGGGAAGTTAATAAGCATTCAGTTCCTTGAGGTAAATCTCAGACCCTTATAAAGATTCCATAGAGCAAAAAAGAGGTGCAGTACTTTATTTGACTGACATTAGAGGTATCTTTCCTTTCATTAAGGCCCATCTTAACATTAAAAAGCCTTTCTTCAGAATAACCCTGTTTTATTATAACCAGGAGAACAGGCAGAGACTCTGAGAGAGGTCACTGCTCCTTCTCACAAGGTCGATGTGATAAGACCAGGATCTGAGCCTAGGTCAATGAACCAAGTCTCCTGATTCTACACAGCAGAAGCTCCATTACACCAGGCTAGATCTGAATAACGAGGAGGAGATTAAATGATTTTCTGCCTCTTGTCTTCCTCACCATTGGTAAATTCCCTCAATCTAACACATACTCTTAGGCCAACGTGCTCATCTTGGGCATCCTATTTTAGAGGACTGAGATATGAAATCATGGGTGTTGCTCATTCCTTTATTGACTTCATCTACTAGTTCCTTTTCCATTTGGGGCAGAAGAGCATCTTTTTTGGTCATCCCCATTCCTTGCTTTGATGCGAAGGTCTTCTGGTGGAGGAACAAGAATCTGAATGCTGAACAGGTTTCTCTAGAGAATGCCATTTTAGACCACTCTAGCTCTGTTTTGGCACTGAAGTTAAGCACAAGTGAAAAAAGCACTCAATTAGCAACTCTATCTTCAAAGGGTATATTATTCTCTCCTCAATACACATGTGTAACTCTCATTAGCATTAATGGGAGCTGTGGGAGCTCACTGCACAGAGAATATACCTCCAAATCTGTTGCTTGACGAGCATGCAATTAAACCTTATGGCCCAAATTTTTCAAGGAAGGCACAGTGAGTACGCTAAATATCTGCGCAAAATGGAGTCTATGTCAATTGAGAATGCCAAGTTATCACCTCTGTGAGAACAGGAAGAAATCACTGCCCAAATGAAGGTCTATTTGGGCATCATCTATCCTCTCTGAAGTGAATGAACAGCCTTCATTATTTTAATTGAAATTGGTACATCTTTCCTTTTAAAGGAGGGCATTCATAATTGTACAAACTGTAGTGTAATCTCAAAAGTAGTTTTTTCAAACAGTGGAATAATAAATGATGATAATAATAATGATACAGTTTGTATTTATGTAGAACTTTAAGGGTTGCAAATCTTTCATTTTTTCTTCACAACTACCATGGGAGGGAGGTGTATGTTACTATCCTGATCCTAGAATCAAGGAGACTTGGATTCATATCTCACCTCTGATATTTAGGGTAAGTGGAGAAGAGAAAAAACACTTAGTAAGCACCAACTGTGTGCCAGAGACTGGACTAAGCCTTTTACGATTATCTGACTTGACCTTCACAAAATTCCAGGGAGGTTTGTACTATTATTATTTCCATTTTATATGGAAGAAACTGAGGCAGAAAGAGATTAAGTGACTTTCCCAGGATCACATAGCTAATAAATGTCTGAGGCTGGATTTGAACTCAAATCTTCCTGACTCAAGGTCTAAAATTTTATTCATTTCACCCTCTAGCTGCCTTTACCTAGCTTACTAGCTGGATGACTAAATGGGCCAATTGTCACTTTGTAGCTCGGTGACCATGGTTAAGACTTGAATACTTTGAGCTTCATTTTCCTCCTTTTTAAACTGGGAATAAGCAATCCCTATAACACTGACATACTCACACGTAGTATACTGGAAAGAACAAATGAGATAACCCCTTCACGGATAGTGCTTTGAACATTGTTCCTATAAATGCCAGTTACTATTAGCCTAAGGAACTTCTTCCAAGTCCCACATTATACAGTATAGATGAAGAAAGAGAACTGTATAGAAAGGTTAGGGATCTTTTTACCACCAAATGTCTGAGGTGAGATTTGAAACTAGGTATTCCCCGTTCCAAGTCCAGCACCCTTTTCTCGAAGCCCTGCTGCTCCTTCTTTCTTTTTTTTTAAGCATTGTAGTCCTTTCCCAGAAACTGGGACCTTTATATTACCCCCCACTCCAATAAGCACTATTCCCTTGAAATAAAGAAATACAATTAAGCAAAATTTAATGTAAGTCTCATCCCATAGGTATAGATCTCCAACTCTCTGATAAGAAGTAGGAAGTATGCTTTTAATTGTCAGGATTACAAGACGAACTTTCCCTACAGAAAACCTCTTAATTGACATTTGCACAAATTTAGGGTACTTTTCTCCAACTACAAAATGGAAGAAAGGGGGGAAGTTTGGGTACCAAAACATAATGGTGAAAAAACCCTTCACTCACACATGATGTGGCTGGGAGGTAACAATTTTATTCCTTCCATGTAATTCAAATGAGAAATGTCTGTACTTCAGCGCATGAAATCAATATACATTAAGTTTCAGTAAAATCTCTCTATGCATTAACATTAGCTTGGATTTCATGATTCACTTCTTTATTAAAAAATACATTCTTATTGATATCTCTTGTTTTTACATCATCTAGTTGTCTCCCAGTAGCCTTCTCTTCCCTCATTCCCATTCCATAAAATAAAGAATATTTTGATCCATCTCCTTTTAAGGCCAAATCAGAACTAAGGAAATAATATTAGTGACAATCCAAATAGTATTAAACCCCTTTATAATAATATAGCCTCTGTAATAATCTGTATTGATTTAGTTCCCTGTCTTTGGATAACCACCTTGGTCTCATTCAGATCATCTCACAATGCTAATGAATTTAAGATGAATGTTTTTGACCATGTCAAGAAAAGATTGTCAAGTCTTAAAACATTTATTTAGTATAGACTTTAGATTCAAATGATCTTTATTCATCACGAATCATTCATCAGGAGTCTAATTTCATATGGCATGATATTAGGTATCTTAAGAACATACTTGGTATTTTAATGGGTCTGGCATTTCATTGGTATGAACCTTTCCTTCACCTGTGAAGAGAGCAGCCTGCCCACACCCTCTGATCCCATTCAATTCTTTCCAAGTCTTTCTGTGATTCCTTCAAAGGCAATCTATTTTGAGGCGCTGGAGACCCTCTTCTGGATATTCTCATAACAACTAATTCCCTACCAATTTTGGGGTAGCTTCCAAGTATGAAAAAGAATCTGTATTTGGAACTGTAGAGGATATGGACCCCAGCCTTCACAACAACAATAGATTTTTACAAAACACACTAAGTTTTGCGAAGCATTTTACAGATGTTAACTCATTTTATCTTTACAGCAGCTCAGGGAGACAGGAGTTATTGTTATCCCCATTTTGCAGGTGAGAAACTGAAGTACAAAGAGATTAATTGACTTACCCAGGGTCACAAAACTCATAAGTGTTTGAGGCAGAATTCAAAGTGGCTAGAGAAGGTATTTTACTGGCTACTGGAAATGAGAGGGAGGCAAATGTCAGAGAGGCTATGTAATAAAGGAAGGAGTGCTGGACTTATAGTTGGAAAGATCCAAGTTCGAATTCTACTAGGGTTATTTAAGAACTGTGTGACTCTGGTCAAGTCACTTAACTGCTCTAAGCCTCCATTTTTGCATCTGTGAAAAGGGCATAACAAATGTCTACCTCATGGAGTCGTGGTAAGGATGAGATAACATAACTGATGGAAAGGGCCTTGTAAACCTTAAATCCCCATGGAAACATTAGCTATTATTATAATGAGACACAGAGTGAAGGGTGGTGCAGTAGTGAACGATGGCAGAAAAAGGTCATTTGGGTTGGAAAATAATGAGTTCAGTTTTGGAGAAGCTAATGAAGTAAAAATGCTGCAAGTAAACACAATCTTTTCAAAAAATCTTAAAATTAGCTCTTATGCAGAGTTTTTATAAAGTCCTTGTCCACTTTAAATCTTATCTAAATACTATGAACTATGATTACATTAAATGGACTATAAAAAAAGAGGATTTATGGTTTTAAGACAATTACACTGATGTCAGGTCAAAACAGAAACTTATGAGCTGCGTGACTCTGTGCAAGTTATTTAACCTGTCTGTTTTTGTCATTTTCCTCAACTATAAAATAAGGAAAATAAGAGGACCGAGGTTTCAGGTTTTTTGTGAAGATCAGATTAGGTAACAGCTGTGAAGCACTTACAAAAGTGTTTGGCACATAGCAGTTTGGCACATGGTAGACACTATATAACTATGTATTCCTTTTTTCTAAAAAGGAAGGAAAGAAGGAAGGAAAGAAGGAAGGAAGGAAGGAAGGAAGGAAGGAAGGAAGGAAGGAAGGAAGGAAGGAAGGAAGGAAGGAAGGAAAAACAAGAAAAAGAGAGGCTTGCTTGCTGGGGTTACATAGCCACAAGCTAATTTGAGGCAAGATTTAGACACAGGTTTTCCTAGTTCTTTGTCCAGTGTTGAATTTTCTGTGTCAACTGATTAGAGAGATTACTCTAGAATCCAATAATCTAAGTGATAAAAGATAAAAAGTTTAAAATTTTAAAATATCACTATCAAGACCTGTATTTACTGTTAGAACCTCATAAATCTTAATGAAAATTGTACTTGGATGTGTTATCCAGGTACTGTGGTGCCCAACATCTGGCAGGCCCTACCATGCTGGAAAGGCTACGTGTACAAGATGGTGATTGACTATGCCTACTGCCCAGCAGAAGAACAACCCACCTAAGTGAGGACAGCCTGAGCAGCAGAAGGCTGCCCTTTAGGTTAAAAAAAATTAAGCCCCACTAATTCATGCAATATTGAAGTAAGGACTTCATATAAAGTTATGTCCCTATTGAGAGCTACATAATAGAAACTGATGTTGATAAGCAGCATCTAGGTCTTCTCTCTGGTTTTTGTGACTTAGAATTATTATTTGGCAAGAAAGAAGATCAGTTTCCCTTTGCTATAAATCTTGCCAGAAAGATATAGGCCTTTGTGTTTCCTAGACTACCTTCATAGTCAAGTTTGGATCTCTTCCAGAAACGACACTGGCACAGAATGCAGCGACCTTCTCCATGAGAATAATCACTCTATAGAGTGATTATCAGTTCATAAACCACCACCCCCATGCACACCTAGCATCCATACACACTGCATAATAATATTCTAATTATAGTTCAAAATATTAGTCTCTAGAATTTTCTCAAATTATTTAATTCCTATTTATTACAGAGGAAACTCTCTATCTGGTGAACATGCAAAGGCACTGAAATTTTATGATTCACACAGTGAGTCATCAGGAACACAGCAGGGCAAAGAACTGCTCATTAAGGAGATACCATGGTACCTAAGAATGAGTTTGGGATTTTTGGACTGCAGTTCAAAACATACATACAGAAAATATATATTATCATGAAGTCTTGCTAATATAATCAAAAAGGCTTTAAAATGGAAATGAAGGGGGAAGAGCATATAGAAAGATACACATATATGTATAGATAGAAAGATACATACATATGTATGGATGTATGGATGCATGGATGAAGAAATTCTCTCTACCAATGCAAGTTGGCATATTCTCTACAATTTATAATTTTAGAGAGTTTCCCAGAGCACTGAAAAGTTAAACAACTTGCCTAGGGTCACAGAGCCAGTATGACTTCAAGATTTACTCCTGCTAAAAATCAAAATAAATAGGTGGGACCAGAACCCAGATTTTCCTGGACAGCTGTGTTACACTGCCTATATATACATTCATATTTATAACTATATCTCTTAACACACCTACATAGATACACATACTTTATGTTATATGTACACACACATTCAAACTAGATGCCAAAGAAAATACTTATAATAACAATAATTCAGAAGTTAAAAGACCAAGGTTGCAAATGCTAGCCTGGACTTGACTGTCAACAACAAGGAAGAAGCAAGTTTTTTTTTTTGTTTTTTTGTTTTTAATTTATTTATTATTTTTTTTAATTTTTTAAAATTATTTTTTAATGTTTAACAATCACTGCCATACAATTGAGATTTTATCCCCCCCCAGACCTACCCCCCACTACCCCCCTCCCTCTCCACGACTGCATACAGTTCTGTATCGGTTCTACATATACTTTCCTATTGAGTACATTTTCACTATAGTCATGCTATGTAGTCGGACTAAAATAAATGGAAGAAATCATATAACAAATCAAAACATGATACACAAAACCACACACACACACACACAAACATGATCTGCTACATTCTGCAAATGACTTCCATATGGGACCCTTTCCCATTTTTATGATCTCTTGGGGATACAGTCTTAGTAGCAATATTGCTGGGTCAAAGGGTATGCACATTTTTGTAGCCCTTTGGGCATAGTTCCAAATTGCTCTCCAGAATGGTTGGATGCGCTCGCAGCTCCACCAACAATGAATTAGTGTTCCAACTCTCCCACATCCTCTCCAGCATTTATCATTTTCTTGTTCTGTCATGTTTGCCAATCTTATAGGTGTGATGTGGTACCTCAGAGTTGTTTTGATTTGCATCTCTCTAATCAACAGTGATTTAGAGCACTTTTTCATATGATTATAGATATCTTTAATTTCTTCTTCCGAAAATTGCCTGTTCATATCCTTTGACCATTTATCAATTGGGGAAAGGAAGCAAGTTTATGAAACAAAAAATAGAGATCTTGGAGAAAAGGAACTATTCCATCAGAAAATTTTGGATAGAGAAGAAGAAATCTAGACACATTCTAACATACAATTTTGATTTTAAGAGAGATTTCAAATGTTTCAAAAAAAAATACACCCCTTGGCACAGGCTAATATATGCGGATATAAGTCTGTCTAAGAAGAATGAGAATGTCTTAAAATGAAATTTCAAAGAGACAAAGAAAAATGATCCTATGTAGGAGGAAACTGGAGAACTGATTAAGGATAAAAGTATGGATACCGTGTGGAACTCACTGACCAACTTAATTTTTATAAAGATGTAGACATGTCAAGGCAGGTAATGGAGGATGCATTTAAAAAGCTCACAATGTCAACAAAAATAAATTTTAAAAATTTATATTGGGGAAATAAAGTATTCAAAATCGTACAAGTCCATTGCTTGGGGTAGATGGTATAAGGACAAATGATGGAAAGTAAAATCATTCTGTTTTCTCTTCTAGGGAAAATAATATGTGGACTAGAAAACACAGAACAAAAGGCTAAGAGGGAACTGAAGCCTAAGAAGAATAAGGAGATATAATCAGAGAACACTGAGCTGCCCTTTATGAGTTTAGGTCAAAGGTCTAAACAAACAGCAAAAGGAGCCAGTGGATGAGAGTCCTGAGTCAGACTCTCAGACTTGGGGATTTCTGAAAGACTGTAAAGAGCAAGAGAAGGGCAAATGTTGACTCAAGTTCCAAAAAAGGCCAAGAAGCTTGACTTTGATTGATGGCAAAATTCTAGAGTTTACTACAGAGTAATGGATGTATTATAGAGGAATACTTAGTGAATGAAAAGAAAAGGAAGCAGTGGCTTCAACAAAAATAGGCACGTCATTCCTAAGTAGCCTCATTTACTTTTTTGACAGGGCTAGTCAACAGGTAGCTCAGAGGAATGTGCTAAAGATAGTTTGTCAAGATTTTAGTAAAGCTTTTGAAAAAGTCTCCTGTGCAATTCCTATGGACAAGATGGAGATATCTATCTATCTATCTATCTATCTATCTATCTATCTATCTATCTATCTATCTATATATATATATATAGAGAGAGAGAGAGAGAGAGAGACAGAGACAGAGACAGAGACAGAGACAGAGAGACAGAGGGAGAGCTAAATAGATTAGGAACTGGCTGAGTGGCCAAACACAAAGAGCTGTCATAAATGGTTCATGTTATCTTGAAAAGATGTATTTATCTATTAGAATATGCCAAGGATCTGCCCTTGGCTATATGACACTTAAAGATATTTTTTTATCAAGATTTGAATAAAGACACAGATGTCATGGTTATCAAATCTTCAGGTGACACAAAACACAGTTAGGATGGAAAAATCACCTTAACAGGATAGAAGATCAGGCTAAATTTGATTTGATTACATTTGACAGAGATAAATGTAAAAACTTATACATGAGCTTAAAAAAGCGACTTCAAAAGCACATGATCAGACAGATGTCCTAGAGTGGTGATGAAAAAGATCTAGGAACCAAAAGATAATGTGATCTTAGGCTCCACTGAGAGTATTCTGTATTCTATCTACTTTGAAAAATATTTGGACCACTCCATTCAGTCTGGGATGCCATGATTTAGGAAGGAAATCAGTAAGTAGGAGAATATTCACAAAAGGGGTACAGGACCTCAAGATCATTCCATATCAGAATAAGATGAAAGAACAGGGCTGATCAGATTAAACTAAAAATCTATAGACTTATACAGCTATCTTCAAATATTTGAAGGGCTATCATGTGAAAGGGGAATTAGATCTATTCTTCTGGCCTGAGGGGACAGGCGCATGAGTAACGGAGAAAGTTTCAAAATGGTAAATATCAACATGATGAGGAAAAACTTCCTAGAAAATAGAGATCTCCTAACATGGAAAGGGATGACTCAGGAGGGATTGGGTTCCCCTCACTATAACACAATCACAGCAGTACGCCTGAGGACTGCGGCTGTGAATAATGTCAAGGGTCTAATCACATGGTATAATGAACTCTATTTATTTAGCAATACACTAAACATGGTTCAGTAAAGTAAAGCATAATATTCATAGCAAAATCCTTAAATGAAACATATCATTCAATATCTATATATCTCTCTCTCTTTCTATCTAAATCAACAATAGGAGCATTCTTAATCAATAACAAATGTCCAAGTAAAGTCCTCTTTCATGCTGACTCAAGGTTGACTTCCAAGTCCCATGGCTCCTCCTCTGTGGGCTGACCACTCCTGACTCTCACCTAGATTCACAAGCAGGCAGCTCTCTGCCCCTGCTCCATGTCTCAGCTCATGGGGACTGCTCCACTCCACAGCCTCTGCCTCTGAGAAAAAAAAGCTCAACAGGCCAACGACAGCACTGACACATGCCACCAGCATGATCATCTCAATATCACCTCCAAAGTCTAGAGGTTTGCTGATGACAGCTTAGTTCACCTTAGCAGCTCTCAAAGGGCTAAGCCTCCTTCTCATGGACATGCTTCTGTCCTACAGCTCTATCCACTTTCAAAGTTTGGAGGCTCCTTCAGCAAGTCTCTGACATCAGAGGTCTCCTCTCTCTGCTCTCCCAGCTCTCTTCCTCTCAATGCTGTCTCACCCCTTCAATACTGACTCTCTTCATGTCTGTTTTCTCAATACCAGCTCTCTGTTTATATACTCAGCATCTGATTGGCTAGAACCCACATGACCATATCTGACTGGTTAAAACTCAATCCAGAAAAACCGCAAAGACCCTACTTTGCTTGCTGTTATGCTCACTAGAAATCTTCCTTTAATCAAAGGCTTGATGAGCACTTTTTGGATATGCTGTAGAATGGATTATTATTCAGATATAGGTTGGACTAGAACTGCTTTGAAGTCTTCTTCAATCATTAGATTCTGTGAGAATGACGGGTGATTTCTAACAAAGTCCTTAAATAACCTTCTTTCTTCATTTCTCAAGAACTCGGCACTTAAGAGTAGGTTTAGACAACAGAAACTTTCTCCAAATGTCTCTGGGGAAAACTGATTTTTTTTGACTGTCAGGGGAAGAAGACCAGTACTATTCCCAAACCATATTTGTATTCTATACACACACATATGCATGTTTTTACAAAACACATACTTAAGCCACCTACTATGTGTAATGTACTTGGTTCAATAATGGATGTAAAAAGACAAAAGTAATACAGACCCTTCCCTCAAGGAGCTTACATTCTGTATATGTATTACTATTGGTTGCACTAACTTTTCATGATTTCTTTTTTACAATCTTACCATTAAAAGTATATCTAAAAGAGAAAAATTCATAAAGAAAATATATCAATATTTCTAAGACTTGTGATCTCATCAATGTGGGTACTTCTTTTTTTCCTATGAAGCAAAGATCATAATTCTCCTACAACATGGGAGATAGAATTCCAGAATTACTGTGATAAAAATTTTCGTCACTCTACAGACAATCATTGATGACGAACTTCTTTGAACTTACCTAGGTTAGTTTTTGGGAAACAAATATATAAACTGTCTCTGGGCATCAGAGACTTTCTTATTTGGTAGGAAGGTCCAGAGATTGACGTTTGATAGCAGATTCTTCAAGAAACCTAGATCATTTGCATATCACAATAAAGTTGTCAGAGTGATGAAGAATTTATAAAACAGGAAATAACTACCTGGAGGGAGTTAAATATGAGCCTTCTTCAAGTCTCACCAAATTTTTAAGAGTAACTTTGGAACTGGTAGGTTATCCCACATAAAGTCTTGATTTCTAATTGCCATTTCTTTTTACACCCAATTAAACCGTCAAAGTAATGAAGAATTGTCCAACTGAGTAGAACTGTGAGGATCCACACACTGCTGCTTCTGCAGTCTTAATTTGCAGATGCATTTGGCTAAAATAAAAACTTAAAGTCACTTCCCCAACAATGAGACCTATAAAGCTTCCAACAACTTCTCTTCAATACAGACGCAAAAAAGGAAACTTGTTTTAGCGGATAATTCTCTGAGATGCATAGGGCAAGGACCTTTTCTCCTTCAATTGCAGTGAGTTTTGGCACTGAAAAAAGATTAATACGCCTCCATTTCTTTGATAAAGATGAAAAAGTGATCATATAAAAGGAGGAAATGAAGTGTTTGGAACCTTTCCAATTAACTCAGAGATCTCAGCAGCTGATCATACTAAAAACTCAAAGTAGTACAGTACTGAGTTAAGTCTATCCATTTTTCTCAAAACACGCTGCATCCAACGCCACAAGGAAGACCATCAGGGGTCTTCAGAGATTCTGTTAGACAGTTCTCTTAATGAATGAAATTCATATCCTTGCTTGCTTATTAGAAAGCTCATAGTAATTCAAATCATGAAAGACTTGATTTTCTCTTATGACATTAAAAATGAATAGGATTCATTTTCAACATTTCAGAAATGATCAACTTTGTGAGCCCCCTTCCACCATTCTAGTCTTTTTACTAGTATATTTGCTAATATTTACTACCATTCTAGTCTTTTTGCTTTCACCACCAACATACTCTGTAATCCAGTGATCCTGGCCCCCTTGCTATCCACTGCACAAGACACTCCATCTCTAGACTCAGAGCAGTTTTGTTGACTGTACGAATCACACCTGGAATATTCTTTTTCCTCATCTCTACCTCCTAGATTCCTTCAAGTCCAAGCTAAAATCTCATCTTCTATGAGAAGCCTTTACTGATCCCTCTTAACGTTGGTGCCTTCCCACTGTTGATTATCTCCAAATGATCATGTGCATATCTTCCTTGTACGTAGTTATTTATATGTTATCTCTTCCATTAGAATGGGAATTCCTCAAGAGGAGGGAATGTCTTTTGCCCCTTATATCCTTAATAATTAATAATACTTGCTGCTGGACTGTCTACTGAGTCCCCCTCAATTAATACACATACTCTACCAAGACTTGAGTAGTTAGGTGCTACCTCAAAGCAGCTTGGCTAGGAGTCCTTGGCCACTCAAGTTCCTAATCATCCACAGTTTATTTGTTCAGCATTTCTGAATTTCCTCTATTTCCATGACAAGAGGAATCTCTCTCTCTGCATTTTAAAAATTAAGAATGAGGACACAGGCCACTTTTAAATCCCCAGGGAGTATAAATAGCCCCCAAAGAGAAAAATGTCCTTCTGTTTTTTGTTTGAGTTCACTTGAAGCAAAACCTGGGAACAAGATAAAAAGAGGTAGATTTTGAGTCAGGGGGTCTTGGTTCCCATTGTAAATCCTACTCTAGTGTATACCCCCAACACATTTCAATTCCTGGGTCTTTAAAGCAGCTCAAGATCAAGGATCAAATATGTTTACTTTGCTTTATAAGATGTTACTATCATACCTCATGCAAAGAATAGGTTAATAAAAGTCTTTTTTTCAATAGAAATTGGTTTAATGCAGCCATAAAACTTTATAAATGAGGCTACATGAAATAGAACCTAGAATTCTTTGGTATCTTATTGATGATATATACATTGGAAATGGAGTTAAGGTGACAGCTCAAATACTGATGTTTACTTATCTTTTCAATTCCTCATCTTTAAATGAGGGGGCTGGAATAGATACTTAAAACATAACCAAAATATATCCAAATGCTTCCTAATCTGAATCATACATAGCAATATGAAGCTTGGATATAGACCAAGAGAAAGTAAGCCGAAGGGAAGGGGCATCATTAGAAAGAAAAGAGATAAGTTTTGTAGTGGTAAAGAACTAGAAACATCAACAGGGGGACTGCTGAATGCATTATAAAAATGGAACCTTTGTACTACAAGAAACTTGGGAAGACTTGTATGAACTGATGCAAAGGTAAGTAAACAGAATCAAGACAATTCATATTATAACAACACCACTGTTAAGAACAACAACTTTGAAAGATTTAGGAACTATGATCAATGCACTGACCAACCATGACAACACAGGACTTATGATGAAACATATTAACAACAGCCTACTGACGAAGAAGTAATAGACCCAACCAAGATGCTAAAAGTGAAGCACACATTTTTAATGTGGCCAACATGATAATTTGTTTGGATTGTCTCTATATATTACTTACAAGGGTTTTTTTCTACCCAGTGGAGATAGGAAGACAAAATAAGTGTCTGCTAATTGAAAAAAATAAGAAAAGAAAGGAAAGAGAGATAAAATTTTAAAGAAAAATTGGAATCCTAGGAAGAATCTTCATTGACACAGGGAAATTGCTGAACCCTTCACATCACAAAAATCTATAATGGAGAACACACTTTGTGGTTAAAAAAAAAAAAGAATCTCTGAGTTATTGTTTCACATAAAGCTAAATATGATTAAAAATGGGAATTCAGGGTTATGCGAATGGGGCAGCTCCCCTTGAAAATGTGGACTTCAGACTGTAGACCATGCTTAGCAGTATTCCCAGGAGATTATGCTTCAGATAAAAGGGTATTTAGTCACTATATTCTGGTGCATTAGCAAATGTGTCTGGAGAAAATGAGCACAGTAACACCTGACTCTAATCAATGCAATTAGTATGTATTTAGTTAAAAGGCTTATTTAAACATATCCACTTCAAATCTTCATCATTATTCTATGAGTGAAGTGTGTGTGTGTGTGTGTGTGTGTGTGTGTGTGTTTGTTTGCATTCAGCAATGCTATATTTCATAGCATGCTTGTGGGTAGAAGGGAAAAAAAAGCAGAAAATATGCCCACTGCACAATATTAATGTTGTCATAAGCTTTGTGTAGTAGGTCAATGGCAACACAGTGTAAGGAAGAATTTAAGTCATAGTCAACTCTTCAGAGAAGATGATTTATGTTTGTAAGTGAAGACAAGGGAATTCCATTGGCTATCTTTGTAACAAAGATTAATGGTGAACTAATAAGTGAACCACAACACATGCCATCAGTTTACAACCATTTGGGTGATACCTGGAAATAACATCTATCAAAATAAGATCTAATGACATGCATAAAACCAAGAGTACCCATCTAAAGTTATATGGGGGCACGTTCTGCTTTAATCCTGGTTGTTGGATTCCATCCAAATAATAACACAAACAAATCTCAGATGTTTCGGACCCTCTATTAATTGCAATCACTCAGGAAGAAAAATGACACAATTGCCATTTTTGGATATCTAAATATTTGACTCAGAACAATCAGTTTTGCTTAATGACGTCTTTTGAGAGATACAACATTCTATTGTATTTTACGGGTATACTTGAAAATCATCTCATATTTATGTATGTCTTGTCATGCTCCACCTAGAGCAAAAAGGTACCACATAAAACTACTAAGTACAGTAATAAAAACTCCTAGTACTATTAATCAAGAGAGAAACAAAAGGGGGAATTACTCCAAGGGCAATTACTTGAGTTTTTTTTTTTTATTGCGTCATATTTTTTAGCTTAACCAAAGAACATTCAAACCCTTTTTGAATATAATATATGATTTGCTTCTTTAAGAATATCTTTTTCCATTGGAGGAAAAAAAAAAGACTTTAATTTTGCTGTCAGTACTGTACTCTTCTGTCAAACACATCCTACCTTTCAACAAACCTGGCTGTCAGAGTAATGGTGCACTTGATGAGACATTAGTGTGCTCAGAAACCACTAGCCTCGAAAGCTGTAGGTTGAATTACAGCAGGAGCACCTTTTTCCTATAAATTGGCTTGATTACCCTCAATCATGTATCTTACATGTTCATTTGCTGCAATCATCATCATAACGAAAATTGTGATTTCTTGGTGGAGACACAAGTTGCTTTCAAATACATTGGTGCCACGTCCTCAAAGCTGGAAGAAATATGGCTAATTTTGTTCACTGTTGAATAAACGCTTAAATGAAAGCAGCTCTGGAGAAAAAATAAATAATTCAGAAATATTCTTCTTCCTCTCTGCTCTCTTCCCACCATTGCCATTTAAAAAAATAATATAAGATATTTCTGAGGACGACAAAAGTTAAAAAATCACTCAGCTTCTATCAGATTTGTTTCTTAGTACTTGCAGCCTGAAAATATGTCATTCCTATATTATTCAGCTCTATAGACTGTATTTCCTAGTATTCAGTGGAAGCTACCGCCTTTTAGAAACTAAAATATACTGATGTGGGCCAACGAAAGGAGGAAGCCAGCACCAGGGAAGGGTGAACAATTCAAGATGCAACAAGAGTCAACTGGATTTTGATCAAAGAACTCGGTTTTGAATCTCATCTCTCTGTTACTACCTATAGGACTTTGAAGAAATCAGCCCCTTTTTCTGGTGCTGGGTTTACTCATCTGTAAGAGTTGGATGAGATTAGATGGTTCCTGAGTTTCTTATGTCTTGAACTGGGAGAACACTGACTGCTACCAAAAGGCTATGAGAATTCTGTAAAATGAGGATATAGTAAATCTTGATCAATTAATTCCATTAACAGCCAATTTCTGTATCATACCTGACAAAGATAAAGTATATTAGCAAAATATGTCAGATATCACCTCTAAAAAAATCTTTGGCTCAAGCATACGTAATCTCTTCCTAAAGACAGTAGGCAAAGCCTATAGGTGCATTTTTAATCTAGACCAAAAATGTATATGGGATATTGCTATCCCATGTATTCTACATTGTAGGTCAAATAATCACTCATAGGTCCCATCAAGCCCCCAAGGTGATTTTATATCACCATTCTGGATGAGGTGTCTTTCAGTATAAGTTTATCAAAGTCCAAGAAGTTGGCCTTTTCTATAATACAAAATCTGGACACACAGAAAGAAGTAGCAACAGATAAATCCAAAGAAGAGAGAATGCAAGAGATCCTACTATTGGCCTCTAGAATATATAGCTGAGCAGGGGCAGCTAGATGGTACAGTGGATAGAGCACCAGTGCAGGAGACAGGAGGATCTGAGTTCAAATCTTACCTCAGATATTTGACACTCACTAGCTGTGTGACCTTGGGCAAGTCACTGAGCCCCAAACGCCTCATCCTGGGTCATCTCTAGGCATTCTGATGTATATCTGGTCACTGGATTCAGGTGGTTCTGGAGGAGAAGTGAGGCTGGTGACCTGCACAGCGCTCCCTCACTCAAAACAAAGTCAAGTGCAAATCATGTCTTTATTTCTCTGATGGCACAGTCTTCTTTGGCAATGAAGGGCGAATGAACACACACACACGCACACACACACAACTAAGCTAAGATTTACTTATGCTTTGCTTAAACAAATAGTGAAACAAATCTATCCTTGCACTATGTATAGTCTGATGCACAGGAGATCTGACTAGACTAGCATTCTGTTAAGCTTAAGTCCCAAGTCTTTCACTTAAGAGGTATGTGACACAGGGTAACTCATTTACCCTCTTTCGGCCTCAGTTTCCTAGTACTGAAAGATTTCTCTTTAAGGTTATAAATAACTCTGAGTCCTTTAACTCTATAGCTCTTTAGGTTAGAAAGTCTATAAGCCATGTTAGCCAAACTGGGGGTGATCAGATGTCTTCTAGAAATATGCTCCCTTTTCATTTAGACTTCTTGGAAACCTTGGCTTTAAGCAAGATTCAATTCAGCTCCTTTTTCCGTTCATGATCTCTGTTCAGTCTTCTCTCTCTATCCACATTACATTGTATTTACTTGTAAAAATTTTGTCTCATCACAAAAGAATGTATATTTCTTGAAGGTAGGGATTTTTTTCTTTCTTTCTTCCTCTCTTCTTTCTTTCCTGTTTCTCTCTTCCCTTCCTTCTTTCTTTCTTTTTTCTTCCTTTCTTTCTTTCCTTCCTCCCTTCCTTTCTTTCCTTCTTCCTTCCTCCCTTCCTCTCTTTCTTTCCTTCTTTCCTTCTCTCCTTCCTTCCTTCCTTCCTTCCTTCCTTCCTTCCTTCCTTCCTTCCTTCCTTCCTTCCTTCCTTCCTTCCTTCCTTCCTTCTTTTCTGTATTTAACAATGTTCCTGGCCAGGAGCAGGCACTTAACAACTACCTGTCAAATTGAATTAAATTAAATAACCTAACTTGTCTTCTTTATTTTGAAATGAGGTATATAAAATATAACAGGTAAATATAATTACATACAAAATAATTTAAATACATTAAATATAAAATGATTAGGGAAGACAGACTCTAAAAGTTGGATAGTCCAAAGAGGAGAATCAGCAGATATTTCAGCTGAGTCAGAAGATCAGTTAGGTCCCAAATGACTTTTTCCTGGGATGGGTGTGTGTTTGTGATCCCACTTTATAACGTGGGGAAACCTACAAGCTGCTACTTGGAAGAATGTTTTTAAATGTATAAATGAAATACTTAGGATACAGAAGGAAACTAATTGTATTGGAGTACAGTTATCTACCTATTTAACTATCCATTCATCCATCTATCTATCTATCTATCTGTCTGTCTGTCTGTCTGTCTGTCTGTCTGTCTAATCGATCTACCTATCATCTATCTTTTTTAAGTCCACATACTCCAGGTAAAAAAATCTTTGGCTAAGATAGTCCGGGTTATGGTCTGATGGCTTCTACACTCCACACTCCCCAGAACCCAGGTATCCTGAAACACTGATGTCTTTCCTGGAAAGCTAGAGAAGACATCCTGCAACTCTTCAAGAGACACAAGGAATCCACCCTAAGCTAGGTTCTCCATTACCCCTCCCTTCCCAACAACTAAAGGGTTCAGCTTGGGGAATAGAGAGGACAAGGAGCTGCTTTTATTTTCTCTCATTCTCCTTCAAACTATTGTCAAGCCTCACATCGCACTTATGGCCTCATTTATCACTTTAATTTTACTCACAAAATTAAGGAGGATTAATCTTGTAGAAAGGTATGTCCTGATAGGTATCTGAGTGTTTTCTAACTCCCCCAAATTAAGAATTTGACTTTTTATTGATATATGTGATTTTGTTGGGGGAAAGGTGGTAGAGAGCAAAGGATTATATATACCATTTTAAATTATTCCCACCTAAAGGGTTATTAACCTTTCTTGTGTGTCAGTGGCCCCTTGGTGATCTGGTAAAACCTATGGATAACTAAGAAAAAAATGTTTTTAATTACATAAAACAAAATACAAAGGATAATTAAAAATCGATTTCAATGAGATACTGTCATAAACATATTTCTAAAGGCTCACAAATTTTAAGTTCACCCCTAAGAGGATTCTTACTAGCTATATCTGAATTTTGGAATATTGAAAACAGCCATTCTGTGTGTGTGTGTGTGTATGTGTCTGTGCTTGTATGCATGTGTGTGTGTGTGTGTGTGTGTGTGTGTGTGTTAAATAGTAGAGAGTTATTTAGAAGCGGGGGAAAATCACAGTAAAACTTTTCATATTGATTTACTTGCCTTCTTGATTATAGTAAAGTTTCCTCCTGTAATGAACATGGATAGACACCTACTTCTCTACGCAGTTGTCCTCATATTATACTCTGCAAAAAACCTTAGGCTTTCCTTTGAGAATACTTAGACTGTATTGAGACTACCTAGACCTAGAATACCTAGACTGTTCAAACCGAACACAGTCATTGATCTCTTGTCTGAAGTATTTTAATACAGACATACTTGTGGCTAAGACCTATTAGTTTAAAAAAAGTCCTTTGTATTAAAGTGGCTAATATAATACATTAAAGTCAAAATCTAAAAAAAAAAAAAAAAAACCCAAACCATTAACCATCAAAATTGGCGGCTTAAAAATATACACTCATTAGAAAGCATGTCAACATTCATTGCTCTACAATATACATGCTACTAAAGTTATTTTCAAAGATTACAGATAATTGATCCTTAAAACTAAGAGTGCAGTTTGCCAGTATTAAATGTATTATTCCCAGGATTATAGTTCTTCCTGCTCTTCATAATAGTTCAAATGGCACGAATACAAGAACCTCTGTTATTCAAATCGTTAAAAAAAAGTTACACATAGTACAAAAGACGTATAATAGTAGGATTTAGATATACTTTTATCCTTGATGAAAGTCACTTCTCTGCACACAAACAAAAAAAATTGACTGAAAGAATATGTATGAACAATTTTCAAAACTGTATCACAGAAACCACGAGTTCAGAGGAGTAAAGATGAAACATGCTATCCAGTCTCTGCTAGAGAGGTAAGGAACTCGAAATAAAGGGAAGTACATAAATTTTGGGGGTATGTCTAATGTAGAAATCTGGTTTGTTGTACTATGTCTGTTTGTTATGAAGATTTTGTTTTTAATTTTTCTTCTTTTAAATTATTCAGTTGGAAGAGGATCAGTTGGAGAAAGGAACAGAGAGAAGATAAATGCTTGAAAATATTTTTTAAAACCTATCACAATTAGGAGGGAGGCAGACACCTAATTTTGAATAGCTTGAAATTTAATTTGATAAGTATCTTCATAAGTCATTGAGATTTTTTTCTCACTGAGAACAAACAAATGTAGAATTATTGAAGTTTATATACAGAAAAATGTACATGAAATTATTTTTTATAATTTTATCAGTTTACATTTAACTTCTTTAAAAAATATGATTCAAAAATATTGTTTTTGTAATGTCTCATGAGTTCACGTTGAATAAATAGTCACAGAGTTGCCTCTTTTTTTTAATATTGTTTACTGGACTCATGAGACATCTCAAACTTATTTCTGTCTCTGTCATCTATCTCTATATATACATAGAGATCAATCTGTATGAAAAATGTATGGTTATTTTTGTAGCTAAATTTTTGTATACTTGTGTGTATGTGTTCATCCTTTGTTGCCAAAGAAGATCATGCCATCAGAGAAAAGATGACATGACTTGCACTTGACTTTGTTTTGAGTGAGGGAGGGCTGTGCAGGTCACCAGCCTCACTCTCCTCCAGAGTCATGTGAATTCAGTGACCAGGTATTCATCAGGATGACTGGAGATGACTCAGGATGAGGCAATTGGGGTTAAGTGACTTTTCCAAGGTCACACAGCTAGTGAGTGCCAAATGTGTGAGGTGAGATTTGAACTCAGGTCCTCCTGACTCCTGCAGTGGTGCTCTATCCACTAAACCACCTACTTGCCCTGTATACTTGGCATCTTTAGAAAAAGGATTAAGTCAAACACCACTTGTTCAAGCAGTATGTTCTTTCCTTATGACTTAAATGACTAACCTCTATGGGTATTCATGTAGCAATATCACTGTTTATGTATCTACACAGAGAGATATAGACATAGATATAGAGATATAGGTATTGTCATAAAAAAAGATTGGTTTTCCATATCTTGCCCAGGCTGGAGTTGCGGAGGCATGGCCGTCTCCCTCTCTGATCAACGAAGGATTTTTGACCAGCTTACATATCTGACATGAGCCAGCTCATCCCTTATTAGCTACTATGGTATACCCCACTCTTAGAGTCTTGCCATATTAGAGCCAAACTCAACCATCAACAGCCCAGTGAAGCTCAGAATTCTTGAGTTCAAGAAATCCAGAAAATTCAGTTTCCCCAGAATAAGGGATTATGGGAGTGGGTCACCACATCTGGCTTCAAGATTCAATTTTAAATATGTGTGTACTTAATACACACATACAGTATGGCAGCATTCATTACACTAAGCAAATCTACAAATACCCTCCCTACCCTCCGAGTTTACATTCTGCTACTAATCAATATCTATATGGAACAAAACTGAAGTAATAGCACTGACTTTAGAGTCAGAGGATCTGGGTTCAGATCTCACTGCTTACATCCAATGGGATATTCAGCAAGTCAGTAAATCTAGACCTGAAAATGACAGACTATAACTAGATGACATCTGAGGTCTCTTCCAGCTTATATATGATTACACAATCTGGAAGGCTCCTTGCAACTCTAATGATTCAATATGCTTAATTGTTTCTAGTCTTTTCAAAAATAAAAATGGGAAGGAAAAGCTGAACTCAATGAAACAAGAACTCAATGAAACCATAATTTGTCTACCCTTCTCTTAAAAAAAAAAATCTATCATTTTGATACTTTTAAATATCATCTGTTCCCATGAACACTCTTTTAAAATGTTTTCCTTCCAGAATTTCCAGAACCAAGGCAATGCCCATTCAAACTAAATTGCTAGAATCTGAGATGTCATATTTATGATCAGCTATGGAAGCAAGAAAAGTAATAATTTCTATTATATGATAAAACCAATGGTTACATTTCCATATGATGATATATCATAGAGGAATTTCAGGTAAGACATTTGTAAGCTAGCACAATCTAACTATAGGCAACAGCTGTTTCTATGTTTTTATTTTGTTTTTACAAATTAACTCACTAAAATCCAATAAAAATGAAACTTTAACCAAGGTTTCAAAGCAAATTAAGATAGGAGCAGGTCATGCTCAGAGTTATTAATCTACCTATCCCTTCTGACTTAGCAATACCACTACTTGGTCTATTTCTAAAGATGATTAGTTAAAAAAGAAAAGAACCTATACATTCTAAAATGTTTATAGCAGCTCTCTTTGTGGTGGCAAAGAGCTAGAAATTGCAGGGATGCCCATTAACTGGGAATCAGATGAACAAGTTGTGGTATATGATTGTGATGGGATACTACTGTGCTATAAGAAAGGATGAGCTCATTGATTTTAGAAAAACATGGAAAGACTTGCAAATAATAATGAAGAGTGAAATGGGCAGAACCAAGAGAACATTGTATACAGTAAGAACAATATGGTTTTAATAATGGCTTGGAGTGAAAAAAGTTACTTTGACTATTATAAATACACAAATTAACTATAAAGGACATATGAAGAAAGACACAGTCTGGATCCAAAGGAAAAACTGCTATTTATATCTAATGGTAGACATCTTTGGGAGGGGATGGGGCAGGAAGGGGGAGGTATGGCAGAAAAAAAAGGAAAAAAAGAAATTTACAGATAATTTTGCTGTATACTTGAAGGAAATAGCAAGTTGCGCATAGCAGATTTGTAGTTCCATGTGCAATTTTTTATTTTACTGTATTATGTTGCAAAAATGCTTGTTCTATTCCATCAATTTAAAAATAAAATAAAATAGAAACAGATAGAAGCTACTGACATCAGTGACTTCTTCCTGTTTGAAGCACAAGCCATATTTGAGGGTGTTGTAGGGGAAATGTCTGCCTAGGGACAGGAAGAATAATATGACCTTCATGAGAGCTCTTCCAGTTCTGGGAACGTTTAATTCTATGATAATGATTTCTAATGGATGTGCTAAGTCACCATCATAATGGCCCTCCAAGGATGAAACCTATGAAAATCTAAATTCACATTTTAAATATACTGCTTCTCATAACTTTGAACATTTTTGCTGATTTGCAAACAGTTCCCTAAATAAGGTGCTAGGGACAGAAAGTCAAAGACATGAAACAGTATCATCTGTTGATGATATGAGCTTACATTCACTAAGAAAAGAAAATGTAAATACATGTAAATACTGGGCACTGGTCTTGGGATCTAGAAGAACTGGGTTCAAATCTTAAAACACTAAGCTAGCTGTGTGACCCTGGACAAGTCACTTGACCTCTCTGCACCTCTCAGTTTCATCATCTATAAAATGGAGTTGGTTTTGATGGGCTGCAAAGTCTCATCCATTTCTAAATGTATTATTCTATGCAATATGAAATAAATACATGGTAGTTAAATACAAATTAATTAGGCAGGAAGGATGCTAAATGTGGGGAGACTCAGGAGAGTGTATAGAAGTTGCATGCTGAGAAAAGGAAGTTGAGGTGAGGAGACACGAGATAGCTTAGAACAAAGGCATGGAGATGAGCGGTTGAGTGCAATATTGCAAGAACAGGAGAAGGGAAGTTTGGTTGGATTATAGATTCCAGGAGGCACACAAAAAGGATGAAATAATAAGTTGGGGCCAAATTGTGAAAGACTTTAAATTGTGTTATTTTTCAGTCATGTCAATCATGTCTAACTCTTCGTGACCCATTTGAGCATTTCCTGGCAAAAATACTGGAGTGGTATGCCATTTCCTTCTCCAGCTCATTTTACAGATGAGGAAACTGAGGCAAACAGGGTTAAGAGACTTGTTCAGGGTCACACAGATTGTAAGTATCTGAGGCCACATTTGAACTCAAGTTTTCCTGACTTCAGGCCTGGCACTCTATCCACTGCACCACCTAGCTGCCCTCTTAACCCTTTAGTGGATTGCAAGATCCAAGAGAACTGTTGTGTAATCTACACTTTGAATATCCCCCACCTAGCACCTGGAATAGCATACTTGGTAAATTTTTGTTGTTCAAATAAGATAACGTATTCAAAACTCTGCAAGACCGGAAGCCCCGTAATGTAATGTAACTGTGATTGTTAACATTATTATTATTTTAAGCACTAAAAATATACTACTTGAAAAGCAAAACGTTTGCATCTACTTAAACATCTTTCCTCAATGGAAAGGAATGCATTCAATTATTTTATCATTTGATATTAACTTATTTTAAGTATGCGTCCATTTTTATAAGACAGTTCAAGTCATTTCACTTCACATCCCAAATGCTGGCAAGCTTGCTCCACGTTGGCCACACTTCCTTTTGTCTTAGTCTTTCATAAAAATCCTTTTGTGTGACTGTCAAGCAGCTGTGCTTTGTTCTTTAATGTTTCTAGCCCACATCCCCAGCAGAGACCACTTTATACTGTAAACTGTGAAGTACCATTTTCACAGCGGGGACAACAATGTTCATCTTCAAAAAGAGGCATTAATAAAATGAGACTGTAATGAACATGCTAATTCTGATCACAAAGTATCGCACAATGGCACTGATAGGTGGCTGCATTCTCGTTGACAAATGGGAAAAGTTCTTCTCCAACTGCTATAATGGTGCACACTTTGGAAAGAAGCATATGTATGCAAACATTTCTCCCTCTTTCGCAGTGAAATGTCTCCTTCAGCTCTTTCAACTACTCACCTTTGTCCACTAAGTTCTGTCTCTGCTAACTCAGTAACATTCAACTTCTGACAAACTATTTTCTTCCTGTCGTTTAAGTATCTGACGTAGTGGTTTTCATTCACTAAAATATGTTTTACGTATTACGTATCACACTCTGAGAGTATGTGAAGTACCTCTAATTGATTCGATGGCTGGGTCCCTTGGATGGGATACCTCAAGTGAAAGTTACTCTATGAATCCACACTCTTAACACTGTACTTCATAAACTCCCACTTATGTGCTTACACTTACCTTTAATCTGACAATTGATATAATTAACCAGAGTCATTTACAGAAATGACATGATAACAACAACACATCTTCCCATAAATCTGAGATTTATTCTCTTACAAGGACACCCAGTGTAAGTGAACAGGAGGAGCAATAGAGGATAAACAAAGCAACAGAGTCACACTCATAGGGAACACATAGCCCAGGGACCTCTACTGCTGTCTTCCCTCCTTGTCATCTTGCAATATTTTCATACTGCTCTTTGACATAAAACAAATAATGTCTTCTCTTAAGGAGCTTATATTTTATCAAAGAAGATGATATAAACATATATAAATATAAGACACTGGACTTAGAGTTAAGAAAAACTGGGCTCAAATTCTAGTCTGAGACATTAAACTAGCTACATGACTCTAAGCAAGTCACTTAATCTCTCTGAGCCTCTCAGCATCATCATCTATACAAGGAGGAAGTAAAACTTGATTGACTGTAAGTTCCCATCCAACTGAAATCTATTATCTTATGAAATACAATATAAACATATAAATATATTTGTTAAACAGAAAGTAATTTAGGGAAAAATGCTCTGAAAGTTGGGAGAATCAGGAGAGAAGAATCAGCAGATGTCTCTGCTAGGTGAACAGATCAGTTAGGTCTCGCATAGCCTTCTTCTGGGATGGGTGGGTGTGTCTGTGGTGCTTGGCCCTATTCTCTACCTCTTAGCATCAGGTTTATTAGAAATCTTGTTGCAGGATATTGTTGTGTGTATAAATAACCAGGTCCTATGAATATGGTTCCATGACAAGCAGAAATCTCAACTTTGAGATAGATCACCTTCTGACCAGTAGCCCAACTCTAGATGCCAGATTGCCTACTCCTCTGATGTGAATATACTCAAACTGACTCAGGAGCTGGATTCTGCCATGTTCTTCTTTTTTTCATATAAATTTATTTATTTTCAGTTTTCCACATTCACTTCCACGAGATTTTGAATTTCAAATTTTCTTCCATGTACCCCCTACCCCCACCCCAGGACAGTATATATTCTGATTCCCCTTTCCTCCAATCTACTCTTCCTTCTGTTACACCACCCCCCATCCCCTTCCCTTCTATTTTCCTGTAGGAAAAGGTAGATTTCTATACCCCATTGCTTGTATATCTTATTTCCTAGCTGCATGTACAAACAACCTCTAACATTCATTTTTAAAGCTCTGCATTACATTTTTTCTTTCTTCCCCCCTCCCCCTTCACCTTCACTGAGAAGGCAAATAATTTGATAAAGGTTATTCATGTGTGGTTATGCAAAATACTTCCATAATGGTGATGTTGTGAAAGACCAACTATATTCCCCTCTATCTTGTCCTGTCCTCCAGTTATACATTTCTCTCCTTTGAATTGTTCCTCTACCAAAATGTTTGTTTCCATTTACCCCTTCCCCCAATCTGCTGTCCCTTCTATTATACCCCTGCTTTCCTGTAGGGTAAGATAAACTTCCATACCCAATTGAGTGTGTATGCTATTCTCTCCTGAAGCCAAATCCAGTGAAAGAAAGGCACAGTTATTCACTCTCACCTTCCCCTTCTTCCCCTCCATTTTAAAAGCTTTTTTTTGCCTCTTTTCTATGAGATGATTTATTACATTCTACCTCTTCCTTTCTCTTTTTCCTAGTACATTCCTCTTAACCCTGAATTTTCTTTTTTAGATATAATTCCTTCATATTCAGCTCACTCTGTGCCCCCTTCCATATATACATATACATACATACATATATATACATACATACATATATATATATATATTCCCTCCAACTATCCTAATACAGAGAAAGGTCTCATGAGTTGTAGGAATGCACACAGTTCAACTTTAATAATTCCCTTATTGTTTCTCTGTCCTGTTTACCTTTTCATACTTCTCTTGATTCTTGTTTTTGAAAGTCAACTTTTCTATTCAGTTCTGGTCTTTTCAACAATAATGCTTGGAAGTCCTCTATTTCATTGAAGTTCCACTTTTCTCCCTGAATTATTATACTCATTTTTGCAGGATAGGTGATTCTTGGTTTTAATCCTATATCTTTTGATCCATGGAATATCATATTCCAAGCCCTTTGACTGTAGAAGCTGCTAAGTCCTGTGTTATCCTGATTATGTTTCCATAATACTTGAATTGTTTCTTTCTGGATGTTTGTAATATTTTATCCTTGACCTGGGATCTCTGGAATTTGCAGATTTCCTTTTGGGATCTCTTTCAGGAGGTGATCAGCGGATTCTTTCCATTTCTATTTTACCTTCTGGTTCTAGAATATCAGGACAATTTTCCTTGATAATTTCTTGGAAGATGATGTCTAGGCTCTGTTTTTGATCATGGCTTTCAGGTAGTTCAATGATTTTTAATTATTGCATGTAAACTTCAAAAGAATTACATTTTGTACACTCTGTGCAAAACTGAGCATTTATGAATTGTATATGAATGTAAGTAAATAGTAAGCAGTCAAGAGTTTTGACTGATAATAGTAGAAAGTCTTGTTGAAAGGCTATAGCTGAGAGAACCTGCACACTGTAACTGCTTAGTACAGACAAAATGAAGGGCACCATAGTGCAGTGGAAAGAATATTGGATTTGAGGAAGGAAAATATTCCAGTCCTGAAGGGTATGTGAAGAAGTGATGAAATCAATTACATACAAGTTGTAGAAGTTGAGCCAGTTTCTGCAGCAGGGAGGAACTGCTTATTTTATTTATTTAGGTAGGAAAAGAAAGGGAGAGAAGTGATCAGAGAGAGAACAAAAGGAAGGGGAGAGACAGACAGAGGCAGACACACACACAGAGACAGAGACAGTGATACAGAGAGAGATAGAGAGACAGAAAGAGAGAGACTGATTCTTGATGGAAATCAGGTATTCCAGAAGGCAAGAACTGAGGATTGAGAGCATTCCAGGGATGGGGGCTAACCAATGAGAGGACATGGAGATGGGAGATGGAGTGTCACGTGTAAGGAATATTTTGAAGGCAGGGGAGTAATGTATAAGAAATGTATAAGAATGTATGTATAAGAAAGCTGGGAAAAGTAGGATAGGATGAGATTGTAAAGAGCTTCAAATACCAAACCAAAGGTCTTCTAGTTGATATTGGGAGTAATAAAGATTCCATGGTATCTAATGAGTTGGGGAGTGACAGGGTCAGACCTATGTTTTAGGAAAATCACTTTGGAAGTTGTATGGATTTTGTGATAATATTACATTTAAAGGTCATTTACAGGTGCCAACATAGTATCATATGAATCCTGACTCTGAGACTATTCACTATGTGAACCTAATAAAATCATTTAACCTCTCTGAATCTCAGTTTCCCCATCTATAAAATGGGAGAAAAAATTATGCCACCTACCCCATAAAGTTGTTGCGAGAAAGAACAACTAGATATGCAAGCGCTATACAAATGTAGAAAGTTGTTAATTATCTATTCACAATCCTGGTTTTTTTTTTTTTAATGCAATGACTCCATTTTCAACTGCTGTTTAGTGTTTATTTTCTAATTTCAAAGTAAATTTCTTCTCCTACATGAGATAGTTACAAGTTTGCTAACTTTCACTATTGCTGGGTTTCAATCAAGTGTGATAAGAATTTGATATGTACCACCATTTCCAAAATAATAATTATCTTAATTGTCAAAGTAACAGATTACTACAAAGAAAGGACTTTTGGAACTTCAAACAGAAATATCAAAAACCTCTCTAAAATATTATTCAGAATTCTGGATAACATGCCAGTCTATGAAGAAAGTTGTGTTCCAGTGGCAAATTTCATTATGAAAAATTTAATTATTAGATGCAGCAAGTGGCATAAGCTTTTATTTCCTTCCTATCCTACAGTAATGGGACATTCCTTTTCTTTCCTCAAAACAAAGGTATCTTGCTTCTTCCCCAAACTTTCTGTTCCCCAATTAGATTTAGATTCCAATGGAAATTCTGTTTTTATTTTTGTTAAGGATAACAAGGTTCTTACTGACATCTGAAAGCCAATGGATTTTCAATATGCTAACTTTATCTTATTGAATTCAAAGTAATTCATGCCTAAACACAATAACATGATGATGATTTATTTGAAATTTTAATAAGAGAAAAAAACAGCTATTCTTTCCAGTCTTAGATGATTTTGAACAAATGGTATGAATTGTCATTTAATTTTTCCTTCTTAATTAATAAACATTTGCCAGTGAATTAGAATAGAAGAATTTGAAAGGCAATCTTAACAATTATCTAATCCAGTTCCTTCTTTTTAGAGATATGAACACTGATTTTCAGAAAGATAAAGGATAGGCAGTCACACTGAAGGGTGTCCAAGTCATCAATAAGGAATATTCAGCACATTTTCAATACCTGACATAGTTCATCACTATTTTTAAAAATTACAGATATCTTTTTGTAAATACTTCAATTATTTTTCAGTATTTTCTCCCATCCTCTGAATCCTTCTAGGTATTAAAGAAAAAGAGTCAAACCAAACTGAACTGTATATATATATATATATATATATACATATATATATATATATATATGACACATTCTGAACCCACTGCCAGTCCCTTCTTGGCTGCCACCTTAAAAGAGGAGTATGACCCTTAAGAAAGGAGGGCATATTTTACCATATGTTCTCTCTAATCAAGAGTCATTGACATGACTCTCTATATGTCAAACATTTGTATATAGGTCTTATTGATCCTTCAAAGCCCTGAGGCTAGCATCCAGTTACAAAAAAAGGTGAATATTTTGGGAGTTAAATGCAGAAATCTATTCTGCCAATGTGTTTTAGGTAAGAACAAAATCATAATATCTAAGCACAATCTCAATTTCAATTCAGTTCCACAAGAATTTATTAAATAGCTACAACATGCCAGATGTTGGAGATACAAAAAGACAAAACCAAAAACATCAAATCCAGGTTATTTCTTGTGGGATGGAGGGGAGGGGAGGGGAGGGGAGTAAGGTGGGTGGCTTTGCTGGTTGTTTCAGATGCTTCTTCTCTGGGAGGGCAGCATGCCACGCTCTCAAGAAGCTTCTAGTTGGTTGGATGTTTTCATAAAGTACATTCAAATAAACTGTATATATTTCATAATATAAAGTATAAAGAGATATAATTTTCTACACTATATAGAAAGTAAACTTGAAAAACTGCACATTCCATTGATTAGTCCTTTCACTTTTCAAGTTAATAAAATACTTATTTATATCCTTGAGCATTTTGCCTTAGAATTGAATAATTTAATTTTCTAAGCTGCTTGAATATTTTATGGCACGCATTTCCCTCCAATTTACCAGGTAAATCTGGCCTACGCTCTTAGTATGGGCCCTCCTCCCAAGAGCCAGGACCTTGCCAATATCAACAGGAGGTGCTGATCATCGTGCAGAGAGAGCAGGATGTTGCTCCTTTTTAAATATCTGCTTACCACAAAGATCAGGAAGCAAAAATGCTGCTAATTTCATGAAAAAAATAAAGTAAATGAATCCCTTAGGGGGAAAAAATTGGAGGCTGAAAAACTAATAGCTCTAAAAATCAAATATCCATGCAAATCTTTACAGGTTCAGCTCTGATTAGTAGATTTTTCATACACATTTACCAATTTTCCTCATCTTAACGCAGTAAGCCTGGTGTCTTGACTGCTGGTATATGTCACAAAAAGATGCTACCATTTATCATGGAGAAATGGTTAGCAGGCAAATTTCCCAGGGCCACATGGCCAGATGAGAAACAATCAAGCTCTTATCTTGTGACACAAGATTGAATTAGAGATTGGGGCATATCTTTGTCACTATCCCTTATTTTAGAGCACAGTCATCCTGAAATAAGTCCAGAACAGACACCCTGTTCTGTAATGCTGGCATGGAATCCTGGGTTGAATTAATTACAAAAGCAACAGAATTGTAGTAAGAGATAGAGGTAGATAACATAACCATCCAACAAAAGAAGAAAACATTTGTAGGCAACATGGGGACCCAACAATTAGCCAGTAATTTTCTGAAAGACAATGTCTATGGCGGTGATTTGTATCACACAAGCTTACTGAATAAGTCTAAAAACTGCCCAGGAATAACAATAACACCCAAACTTAACCATTTCCCACAACATGCCCAATTACCCTTAATTCTCCTGGGAGAAAAAGAAAAGGTAATTTAAGAAAAGGCACTGCTTGCTTATTTTTGTGTTTCTTTTCTCCTTTTTTTATCTAGAACTTCCTTTAGATTTTAAAAAATAAGTATTATCTAAGTATGGTAAAAGAGAAAATGACCAAGGACAGAAATCTAGGAAAAAGGAGTTCAATGCAATTAGTCAGATTGTATTATTTCTTTTTTCAGACCTTCCTTCCATCAAAGAAGGAGGGGAGGATAAAATAATACCAAATATTGACAGTGATAGGATCCAGCAACAATCTCACTTACCACGTAAAACAGTGAGCCTGGTTGATACGCTTATTTCTCCAACACTATTAGAGGCAACGCATTCATAGATTGCCTCATCACGAGGAGTTCGTAAAGGTTGAATTCTGAGAACAGATCCGGATCCATCATCAAACTCTATTACCTATTGAAGGAAACAACAGCTGTCATAGGTGTTGTTACAAATGCCTACCTTTCAACTAATCCTGTGTGTGCAGAGTGAACTATGTATTGTTCTAAGAGTGAAACTCATTTGAATTCTGAGATGCAGTTATGAAATGGTTAAACATAATATCTGGTATAACTCAGTGAATTGCTTATTTAGCAGATAACAGGTAAGAAGGTACACAGGTAAAATATACTAGCATATGCATTTCTAAGCTCTGATGAGGATATCAGAACTTTCACATTGACTCGTGCAAAAATAGAAATATGGGGTACATCTGCATGTGTATATATCAGACACTTTTAATTTAGAAAAAAAAATGTAGTTCATACTTCCAACAATGATGTATACTTTTTTGATCTTATGTTCTTGTCTAAGTGCCAAAATACATCCATTCAATAATCGGACAATATGAGAAGAATTAATGTATACCATCACAGAAAGCTTTTCTGGCATAAAATGTCTTCTATGGAGAGGTATAGATGGGAGAACCATGAAGACTAGGCACATAAATCTAGTATTTATTCAGTAAACAGGACAGCTTTCATAACATTAGAGCCTGATGGCTTATGTTAATTTTTCTACAAATCATTCCAGTATTTATTCTAGCTGTTAGCTCTCTTTGTATTTTCTTTTGAAATTATTCTTGCTGCAAAATGGAGGGCTATTTCAACCCGATAACCTTCACTTTGTACCATTTTCTACTCTAGCTGTACTGGAGTTGTAATACTTTTATTTTAGAAATTCAAGTCATCAGATTGTCAAACAAAAAAACCACCACAACAAGAAAACAACAGATACGATATTTATGATTAAGAGATCTTATACCAGCTCCCATTTTTTTTATAATTATGCTTTGTCCCCAATGCTGTTTTCAGAGAAATTGACCTGGTGGTATTTCAACTGAACAACATCAGATTTGAATAAACCATGTGCAATCCAAGAAAGAAACACATTTAAGAAAGTTTATAAATATATTTAGGAAGTACTCAAATTCAACTTAATGTGAAACAGACATGTATTGAGCATCTATTGCATGGAAAGAACATTATCTTTAGGTACGATAGGATCCCTGCCATGAGGGACCTTACACTCAATCTTCAGAGGAATAGGAGAGGGATAAGAACTGGACCTGTGAGAGTGCTGCTCTAGGCAGCTCCCAGATGAGGAAACATTCACTCCTCAAGAAGTTTAGCACCTTTTCTGTAATTTAGAGAGTAAGAGAATTGCCTAGGGCCCTGAGAGATGAGGAGACAAGATCTGAACCTAGGTCTTCTTCGTTCTGAGGTAAGATCCTCTGTTTACTATACATACTGCCTCTCAATAAGGGGCCATATGGGTAATTATACACAACAAAATCAATGTATAAGGAAGGGAAAATACAATTTAAAGGAGAAGTCATTACTCATTGGAGGTATCAGCAAAGATTCATAGAAGAGGACAGACACATTTAAATTGGGCTTTAAGTGACAAGAAAGGATTCACGAGATAGAGATGGATGTAGAAACCAATATGAATAAAGTCATGAAACATGAAAGCAGAGTATGGATAGGAGATGGTGAATAGTTCAGAATCAGTAACCTAAGCTCAAAGTAGAAAGGGATCTCAGGAGATAAATATTCCAGCCTGTACCTAAATAAGAGCCCCCTTTACCATATAACCCAGCTGGTTATGGTGGTATACTGTCACTACTCATTAGAGGTACAGTGGACCCCTCCCATAATAAGGAGTCATCCAAGCTTTGGCTGAAGTCATTGAGAAGAGAAATTCACTCCCTTCTGAAGCATCCCAGCTCACTTAGGGGTATGCCTTATTGCTGTACTGAGTATGCAGAGGAAAAATAGTGTGGGATACTTCTAGGCAGGTAAAATGGCTACAGAGTGTGTGATTTCTTGAATGCCATGTTAAACATTTTAGACTACTTCACAGTCTAGAGTTAGCAACTGATGGGTTTCAAGCAGTGGAATGACAAGACTAAATACATTCGTAAGCCAGACCAATCAAGTAGTTCTGTAATGGATGACTTATAAGGGTGAAAGACTGTATGAGGTCTCACTGTGTTATATTTGAAAAATACTATTAAAAAACACTTGATTTGTAGAGGAAAACATTGCTTTATAGACTCTCCTTCATCAACATTTATGCATATGTCAATCAATAAGTAAATATTAACTGCTCACTATGTATCAAGTACTCTACTGGGATATATATATATTTACATACACATATATATACATATACCAAAGTAAAATCATTTTTGTCCTCAAGAAGCTTATGTTCTACTAAACAGAAAAATAATATGAGATTTTTAAAGATGTAGCACAGAGTTGACTTTGCTCAACAGCTCTTGTAATTAATATCAAGTGAGGTATAAAATAAGGACACATAATCTCATCATGGGTGGGAGGAAGGCTTGTGAAGAGACTGTATAATAGGCAATGTGGGTAGTAATGATAGCCTGTATTAAGGTGCTAGAAGTGGGAAAAGTGAAGGGTAGACAGAAGCAAGAGATAATACAGACATAGGATCAATAGTACTTGGCAAGTACAGGAAAAGCAGAAAAGAAAAAAAGAAGGAATAATATAACGACATTTCAAACATGGAGGACTGAATGTGTGTTTTGCCACTAGCAGAAACAGGAAATTCAGAGGAGAAAGGTTTGGAGAGAGATCAAGACTGGCAACATAGATGTGGCAATAACTGGTATAGAGATAGAACTTAATGTTAGAAGAGTGAATAAAATGATCAAAGAACAGTAGAGAAAGAGGACCAAGGACAGAACTCTGAGTAACTTAAAGCAACAAAGCATAAGGAAAGAAGGAAAGAAGTGACAGAAACTGCACCATGTACTTTATAAATATTATCTCACTTGATCCTCACAAACAACCCTCAGAAGTAAGTGCTATTACTATATTCATTTTAAAGTGGAGGCAAATAGAGGGCAAGAGAATTGCTCAGGGTTACACCAATAGTAAATGTTGGACGTTCATTTTGGACTCAGGTTTTCCTGACTCCAGTCCCAGAACTGGTTAGCTGCTTCTAGGTGAATAAGTAGCCAGTTCAGAAAAGAGAAAAAGATTAGTTTGGCAGGCAGGAAAGCAAAGCACTTCTGAAATTAACAGAGGAAAAATTTGTTGTTATGGTTGTTGCTGTTGCTGTTGCTAGCACGGCTTCTCTATTGGGAGAGAGATGTAAAGGATCAAGTGCTACAAAAGGTCAAGAAGGAAAGGGGCTCAAAGATGGTGTGATTAGGAGGTCATTGGTGATCTCTAAGCTATCCGTTTTGGTAGAATGAAGGTGACAGAAGTCATCTTTCAAGGGGACTGTGGAAAAGAAAGGACAAATAAATTTGAGGAAAAGAATATATACAGCTTTTTTCAAGAAACTTGATCATACAGGGTATAGTGAACTGGATGGAGTAGAAAGGCAAAAGGAATTCTTTTTTTTATTTTTTAAATGATTGGAAAACTGAGATTGTAGACAGAGAAAAAATAGTAAAGAGAAAGAGGCTAGATACATGAAAGAGGAGGGATGAATGCTGGAATAAATTTCTGGATGAAGCAGGAGGTAGTGATGACTCAAAGGCATAGGCAAAGGAATTAGTATTAGCAAGGATCATGTCTTCCTCTGAGAGAAGGAAAGAGACAGAAAAATATGAGTGATGATATCAAGAAATTTTGAGATGTGCCATCACCTCAATTTTCGCAGGAAAATGGGAAGTTGCTTTTAAGTATAGGGAGTAAAATTATGATTATGGGTTTGAGAAGGAAGGAAAAGTTTTGGAACAGCTACTGTGGGGAGTCTGTAAGAGAAAGAAGCAGAGAACTGCTGAGGAGCAACGAGGGCCCAGCCGAGGTTATTCATACACAAGAAATTTATAGGGAGTGAAATCAGCTCAATTTCTTCACTTTCTCCAGCTAGAATAACTATACGTTTTTCTCAAATGACTTTGTCAAAGAAGGCCCCAGTGCTACTTTTCATATGAGCCCACTTCATCCTACATTTTCATTTATGTTCTGGAAGATGCACCAAGGTTCACAGTTTCTTCAAATGCCTCTATTTGCTTCCAACATTCATTAAGTACCATATTTAGTGTGACTTCATTGTGCCCTTTATGGTGGAAAGGAATATCTCAATATGTGGTTTCATTTTTATATAAAATAGAACCAGTCAGTACCTCACAATGCAAAATTTGTCAAATGCCCTAAGATAATTAAAACTGCTCCAAAGCAAGCTATTGCTTTGAGTGCTTAACACTGGTAATGAGGTTTTTAATTTTTTTTATCACTTTACTACGAGCAGATTAAAAACCTCCAAAATTCATTTTGTATTTTTTGGACGTTGACCTGTCTGCTACCAAATAATGTGATGAAATCCAACACGGAATATCTGGGGAGAAAATTTCACATCCCATACATATCTTCATTTTTACCATTCCCCCGGCATATAGTCTGTGTTATGATGCAGGAATGATCTGAAAAATTAATTTACTTTGGGTGTAACTATGTAACTCTCGTTAAAGAATTATGTACTGAGGGCAAGTTACGCTTTGAAAGAGTTAGTCAAAGTTTTTCACATTGTTATCATTTAATTTTTACAAGAGTTCCTACAATAAAGCTACGTTCATTGTCAAGCCAGGTGACAGATTATACTTTAAAAGGAATACACACACACACACACACACACACACACACACACAACTCAATTCTGTTTGCAGCAATGACAGGTATGTATATAAGAAACAAGATATCCTTTTTGTTTCTTCACATGAAGTACTAAATATTCTTAGATAATTTAAAAAGAACTTTAATTTTATTAGAAACAGCCATATAGGTAATTTGGTAAATTCTGCCAATATATTTTAATACTCGTTATTAGCACCCCAGAACAGAGATTTCCCTTTTTCTTTAGGTAAGGAGTAAACTGTTAGTATCTATATTAGAACTGTGTAGTTCTGTCTAGAACTAGGTAAGAATAATTAATTTTAAATGTGAGTTACAGACCTATTTTTAATCCGAAACTTCTCCTATGGGAATTCTTCACTTAAGATTGTCATAAGATTACTCTTCTATTAATGGTGGCAAAAAGAGTCTCTTTAAAGATTTATATGAATTGATGCGGAGTGAAGTGAGCAGAACCCTGAGAACATTATACACAGTAAGAGCCACAGTGTGTGAGGACTGTGTTTGATAGACTTAGTCCTCCACAGCAATGCAAGGACCTAGAACCTTTCCAAAGGACTCATGACGCAAAATGCCATCCACATCCAGAGAGAACTATGGAGCCAAAATGCAGAATGAAGCAGGCTATTTTCTCTTTCGTTAAGTTTGGTTTTGTTTAGTTTTACTCATGATTTCTCCATTTTGTTTTAGTTCTTTTGGCAATATGACTAAAGTGAAAATGTGTTTCATAAGAATATGTGTAGAGTGCATATAAGACTGCATGACATCTTGCGGAGATGGGGAGAAAATTTAAAACTTATGGAAGAGATTGTTGAAAACAAATAAATAATTTTGAAAAAACACAAAATAGTCTATTAAAATTACTTCAGTAATTCAAAGGATCTATAACCTCATATGAATACTCCCTCAAATACCTTCTTGTCCTGGCTGACTCTTTGCCTCTGATTTTCCTGAAATCCTCCAAAGTGGAGAGTGAAATCAGGAAACAGTCCATACAATTTGCTCAAGGTCTTCTTCCAGTTCTTTCTCCACATTATATCAATACCAGCAAAGCAAATGGACTGTGAAAGAGTTTTATCTCTTGTTCTTACTATATGCCCGGTCCATCTCCTGTCATTTATATTGGATGACATTTCTTACACTTCTAGTATAATTCTTCACCAGTCTCAACCTACTTATAACTACAAAGGGCCTCTTCAATATCCTTTGGGAGACTGGAAATTTTGATGTAATTCTTTAAACACTATAGTATTCTATGACAATAACCATACATCATCACTAGAATATTGATGTTAAAAGGATGAATTTTTAAGGAAAAATTTGGAGTTATTAAAAAGACCTATAATTTCCCAAAGGTAAACCAAATTATTGTCCATTTTCAGTTTCTGTCCCAATTTCACACATTGCTAGACTAGATCTATGGACTGTCAATCCAATTGCATATCATTCTCTAGATAAGGGCTATTCTTCATCTACTTGGTTTTCCTGTGGAAGTTAGACTGAGAGTTTGTAGAACTCATCTGGGAGACTCTGCAATGCTGTGGGCCTTGATGGAAAAAGCACAAAGCAATTGGCAAACAGGGATATCTGAAGAACTATGCAATTTACAGCATATTTCTCTTCCATTTAGACCCTATGCTGCACATCTTCCATTATGATGGAAAATACCTCTGATGAATATGTCTACCTGTTTTATGCTTCACTTGATATTAATAATCAGAGATATAGTGAATAAAATTATTCATATTGTTATTTCTTTCAAGGAATCTTATGTGGTTCTGCTATCTAATAACCTGTAAGGTCCTTGAGGGCAAGGAAAGTTTCACTTCTGCATTTGCATTCCAAGTATCTGGCATAGTACATGGCACTTAAGTATACATCAATACATGGCTGTTACTTCACTGAAACATGCATATGATTTGGAGAGCCTTTAAAGCAATGTTTTGCTTTATTAAATCAAATTTTAATAATAAAATAACGTTAACTGGGATTTTGTGTTCTCTATATGTTTCAGTAATTTATGTGTCTATAAAAGTGTTCTACTATTATTTGCAAAAGCCTCATTCTTCCCTTGTCATATCTTCACTACAGAGGTTCTCAATGTGTGTGTATGTAGATTAAGTTCATATAAATTTTGTACAGATGAGAAAGAAGGCTGATGTGGATTGGTAGTTATTAATATTTTCTTGTTTAATTTTTTTCTTTTGGTAATAATATGTTCTGTCTTATGGATTTTTCCAAACATTAGGCATGTTCCCTTCCTTCAGATATGTTTGTATTCTCTCTCTCTCTCTGTTTCTCTTTACATGCGCACACACACACATACACACACATACACATGTATATTTGAACTTTTTTCTACTATGAACCTACAGTGACAGGATTTTGAAAAAGACCATTCTCTTGGAAAGATGAGTCATCAAAGTCAACCTGGAAAGTGGCTTTCCACTTAATAGGCCACAAAAGAATACTTACTGAGCTGTCATCTTAGATTTCTGAATGAGCAGAAGACCAGGATCATTGATCATTTCAGAAACTGGAGTTTCTAGAATGTTAGAACTGAGGGAAGCTTCGGTGTAATCCCCTTCATTTTAAAGAGAAGAAAACTGGGATCCACAAAAACAACTTTAAATGAGTTGTCCAAAGATATAACATCTCCCAATTGTGCACAGGAAGTAGTCTCAGTCTGATGTGGCCCATGGACAGAAGCATGTAGACTAGTGACAATATCTAGGTTCCACTGAGGCCAGATTTCTATGAGAAGGGGAGGTGCCCCAATGATAGTTCATATTAAGAAATAAATGTCACCTAAAAGCTAGAACCAGCCTTAAAAGTAGCAAACAGATTTGACTTGGTCAATGCTAAAGGTCTGATGGGGACATACAGGAACTGGTCAAGAGCAAGTCAGTACTATATATTTATCACATGCCTACTATATGAAGAATTCTTTGCTTAAGGCTGGATGAGATAAAACATAAGATATGGTTCCCGACTGCAAAGAGTTAGCAATTTAATAGGGTGATACAACACAAACAAATGACCATGATGAACTATATTTGTGAGAGATGTATAAGAGAGGTACAAAATGAAATGCGATATGAGGTGTAAGAAGACATCAGGGAAAACTTTTTGGAGTAGGTAGCATTTGAATTGAGCTCTAAAAGGAAGGCTAAGAATTCAACGGGTGAAGAAGGGTGAAGAAACCTCAGGGTAGAGAGACAAATGTAAGAGATGCAGTAGGAGATGTAAATCACGTCAGGAGACAAAGCATTTTAGTTTATCTGAAGTATAGAATATTTGGAGGGGAGGCATAAGAGATAAATCTGGGAAGGTAGGAATTATGCATAGGGCCTTCCAAGAAAATCACTGTCAAACCACCCATACAAATAGTGACTGAAAAGGAGAAAATTCTCAGGTTCATGGGAGGGATTGTTTAACAGCCAGATAAGAAGTACCTTCTCCACAGCAGGTACCTAACACCATAAGGCAACCAGTTTCTAAAATGGACTGAGAATAGTAAGCAGCCTTGCCAAAACTGTGAGCTTGATCCCTCAGTCACCTCAGAGAAGCTGTAAGTGGTAGAATTCTGAAGGGAAAAAAGAAACACTAAAAGAATGGATGATATCTTAAATAATAAGAGGGAGAAAATCAAAGGCCTGCCTCCAACTGAAAATTGTATTTGCAACTGAAGACCCATGGTTACTTACCTCTATGGATTTTTTTAAAAAATGTCTAAAAAATGTTTAAAAAAGCTACTGTTGTAGCTTTATGAATTTTTTCCTACTGTATATTATTCTATGTCATTGCATGTTTCACTGTAAGTACCATGAAAATCTTTCTTGAAACACCTAAAAAAGTTGCAAGTTCATTTCACAGAAACTAAGGTAGGGAAAAGATTGGAAACCTTTGATCCATAAAACAAATGGAAACAAAGGAAAAGGGAGAGGCAGTGGTAATGATTTCTCAAGGAAAACTGGAAACTGGTGAGAAACATGATGAGGCAGAGGGCACTAGGAATCAGTGATCAGATTAAATCATGGCTTACATTATTTTCCTTGACTGTGGATAGAAATCATTTGATTAATAAGACTACTTCATTGGATCTGTTGAATGGCAATAAATACTCTAAATTCCTCTTCGACTATTAACACTCTTAGCCACATCGCTCACTCCAGCACACAGGACAGACAATTAAAGACAACTTCCCCATAGGTCGATTGGCATTTGGTAACTCTTGTCTGTTTCGTGTGGAGGAAACAAACAAGCAGAAACCAAACCCAATTTGAAAGAGACCTCTTTTTTCTTTCCTTTTCCCAGAGAAACAGAACAATGGACCTAATACCTCAAATCTCTGGTTGCTGACTTTTTTCCCCTTTTTGTTCCAGACAATTTTCGGTCTTGGGTCTCCTGTTGCTTGGCAAATGAATGAAGCGACTCCTCCAGAGACCCCTGTCTGGTCAACGGGTGTTCGAGTAAATCTTGGAGGTGCTGAAACAAGAATATAAGAAGACCATCAGATGGAAGCCAGACACAATCATCTCTACTAGTCTCACCCACCCTCCTCAAAAAAAAAAAACAAAAAACAAAAAACAAAAAGCAACCACCTCAAAGGACAAACTACAAGGAACAAAACTGGGAAGCAGTAAGTTACCTTTGAGGGTAGTTTACAAAGAGGAAGGGGGTAACTTTCAGGTCAAGATATCTGTTAGTGCTTTTATTGCTGAAATCTGTACTAAGGCAGAGATCCAATAACATCCGAACAGCAACATCAAACATTAATTTTTATCACCATTATAAAAAAATCCAATTTGTTCTCTGTACCAAAATGAACTCATCAATCAAAGTGAATAAAATTCTAGCTCCATGCTTTGATGCTGCTATCAGGGCATGGCCAGAAAGCAGACTTGCTACTTCTGAGCTATTAAAATTAGTGACATTTCAGATAAATCCAAGAAAATTTTAAGGAGGCAAGAAATTACAGTGCCAAATTAAGAAGTATGACCAGAAACAGAAATAAGGAGACTGTGGTAGAAATGCCCTTGCCCATATATGGCAAACTCCCTTACCTGAAAGATAAACCCCAAATTGCACTGAAGGAGAAAAGGTCAAAAAACCTTAAAATTCATGGATAAGAGCATCGGCATTTTGGTTTGTTTATTTATTTAGTTGTTTTTAAGGATGATGAGAATAGAAGGGGAAAGATATAAAAATGCAAAAAAAAAATGGGTTACAAGAGATTAAAATGGATTTTTTCATTTAAAAATCCTCTTAAGTTTCTAAAGATTTGTCACCATTCTGTCAACTTAAAAAAATTATATAACTTGATCATTGCTTTCATTTATTTCAACAGATAAGTTTTTTTTCTTTTCAACCATCATCTTTGTTAGCATCTTATTTTTTAAGAAATGTCTCTAATTAAGTACCTTTGTTATGTATATGGTTAAAGCCACTGATTGAATAAGAATAGGATAGGAAAGAATGGCTAATAATTCTATGATCCCAAAACAAGGGGTTCCTTTACTTCTAATAAAATTATCCCAGGATGGCTTGATAATAATTCTGGGTGATTCCTCTTCATAAAGCTTCCTATCATCACTATTTTCCAGGAATCATAAATAAAGTCATCAATTGGAAATGTAGAAGGAGCATCCAACATTAGGTGTTCTGCCCAAAGGAAGGTGAAATTTTGATGGCTGAAATCTACCTAATTATCTTGGGGTACACTTCCTAGATTTCTTTCTTACATACCATGCCTTATGCCCAATTCACTCTGGCTGTCATTAATCAGACAATAGGTCAAGTACCACTTAATAGTTACTTTTTGACTCCTCCTGCCTCTGAGTGAACATAAATAGTAACTGCTTCTCTTTTGTCCAAATCCCTGAAGGTCTTCCTCCCTCAGTTTTGATTTTATTATTATTAAAGGAGCCATCCCTTGGCTCACTTCTTAAATAGGTCTATTCTTGAAATGAGTATTGCCTCACTTAAAGTGAGACCTTGGAAAGACCTCAGCTTAAAAAGACCAAAGTTTCCCATTGCATCCTGGACCATCTCCAGTTGTCCCAATCTATATCTAGCTGACCCAGATGGCTCTGAAGGAGAAAGTGAGGTTGGTGACTTTGCACAGTCCTCCCTCACTCAATTCCAATTCATTTGAAAGTCATGTCATCATCTTTCTGATGTCATTGTCCTCTTCAAGAATAAAGGACAAACCACAAAAACCACAAAACAAAATCATAGAATATTAGCTTTGGATAGTTCCTCAGAGGTCATTTAGCCCCACTTATATCTGAAGTATAAGTCCCAACTACCACAAACCTGACAGGTGTTAATTTATCCCTTGCTTAATTACCTAGGTGATGAGAAATTTACAGTCTACCAAAACAACCACTCTACTTTTAGAAAGCTCTGAATGTCTGAATTTTTTCTTCTTCTTACTATTGGTTCTAATACTGTCTTTTGGGATCAAGTAGAACAAATGCAATCCTTTCACATTACAGACCCTCAAATAGATGAAAAGAGCAATCATCTCTCCTCTGGGTTAAACATCAAATGCATTTTACATTTGTTTTAATGACCCCAGTATAGGATGAATTTGAATATGTTCACCTTCAGTTTCCCTCCTCTTGGGATACATTTTGTAATATCTTTAATAACACATGGTGCTGAGAACTCAACATGACATTCTAGGTATGGACTGACTAGGACATCTGTTTATTCTGGATACTATACTTCTATAAATGCAAATAGCCTATGATTGTTTTGGATGATGTCACATAGTTGACTCATACTGGGTACATGAGAAGTTGATTTTTTTCAACCCAACTGAAGGACATTACAGTGATCACTATTGAATTGTCTTATTAACCCCAGTCAACTATTTTAACATACAAAGATCTTTGAGGATACTGAGTCTTTCCAGCAACACATTAACCATCCTACCCAGCTTCCTGTTATTTGCAAAGCTGATTAGCGTACCATCTACATCTTTGCCCAAGCGAATGATGACAAAATTGACCAGAACATGGTGAAGAAGAATCTTGCATATTCCACCAGAAATATCTCTTCAGCTTGACACAAGTCTTTTAATTAATACACTTTTGGCTAGGTGTTTAACTAGCTCAGACTCCACTTATAATATCATTTAGTCTTTGCCTCTCTATTTTGTACACAAGAATATTATTAGATAATTTATTAAATACCTCCCTGAAATTCAGGTATACTATGATAAAAACATTCCTCTGATTTAGCAGTCTAGGAACCTTATTAAAAAAGTTACTCTGGCATGGCTTGTTCTTAATAAGTTTGTTTTAGCTTATTGTAATCGAATGTTCCCATATTGAGAACTTCTAAACCATCCCTATAAAGCTTTACAGACAGCTTGGTGGCACAGTAGATACAGTATTAAACTTGACATCTTGGAAGATTTGAGTTCAGAGTCAACTTCAGATGCTTGGGAGCTATGTAATACCTAGGCAAGTCACTTACAATCTGTTTGCCTCAGTTTCCTCATCTATGAAATAGCAATAATAAGAATCCTCCTCTTGCCTTCAGGTCACCTGGGACTAATTATTGGAGACGTCTGAGAACCTTAAGTATTTTCTATAGAAGAAGGAGAATGGATAACATCATCTCCATTGTTTCTTCCAAATGTAAAATTCAATGAGGTTTACATTTCGTTTCCATTTCAGGAGAGCATCTTTTCCAGGCTGGTACCAGATGAGATGTGTTGATTTTTGTATTATCAGCATTAATTGATTAAAACTGTTTATGCTGGTGAGAAGAGAGAAATCTCAAAGCTCCTGAGCCAGGACAGAAGTGTAAGAAAAGAAAATGACCTTCAATTAAACTAATTCCTTTTCCAGACCAATTCAAATACCTTCCTAGACAGTCCTCTTTTAAGATTTATAGGCAGTGCTGCAACCCAAGGGACAAAAGGCAACAAGAAGGGACATGCATGAGGAACTTTGTATATAGATAACCATTTTCTAAAACCAGCTGCAAGATAGCGTCTTACACGTCTCCAACCTTTGTTTGACTTTGGCGACCACTGAAAATCAATGATTAACATTCACTTGTTAATGCCCAAAATTTAAAGTATAATCATATAATTACAATTCCTAGAGATTCTTCTTTAAAAACAAAATGCATATATATATATACATATGTATGTATTATATCACATATACAAAACTTAACTTCTTATAGTCGCTATTTTGACCAAGGGGATCTAAATATCTCTATGGTTTCTTCTCCTGCCTTTTCCAATGCCTTAAATGATAGATGGGTGGATGGTATGGTCAAGGGTTAGGGACAAACCATTCTAATTTTTAATCCCTTTTCAAGACCCTATGGTGAGTTGAATTCTCCTGTTAAATTTTCTCAAAAGAATAAAATGATAGAGAAGCTAGGATATTAAAGCACATCTACTTCTCTACCTCACATTCTTTCCTTAAACCTGTTGCTATCTGGAGTTTATCCACATCACTTTGCTAAATTGTTCCTTTGATAATAACCAATAATCTTTAAGTCATAAAATCTGATTTTTCTCTGCCCACAACTATTGTAACCTTTCTACACCAAGTGATCACCACCATCTTTAAAGCTTTCTCCTTCCAGTGCTTCCATGATAAGGCACTGCTCTTGGTTTTCCTCCTGGCATTCTCATTGCCCCTTTTATGCCCCTTTTGATGGTTTCTTCTCCTAATCTTTCCTAATAAATGCAGGACTTCCCCAAAGCTTGGTTCTTGAACCTTTTAACACCCCATAGAAAACTCTAACCTGATGACCTCATTCATTCTCACGGCTTCAACTAGCTGACTCACATAATTGTCTTTCAAATCTGTATTTATAGTCCTGACCTTTCTCTAGAATTTTAGATCAGCACACCAGTTTTCCCACCTTGTGGGCCCTATGATGGTTGAATTTTTCCATCACACTTATAAGAAAAATCAAAAATAGAGGTCAGGACATGAATTATTGCCAATTGTCTTTCATTATCAGAGCACAATGGCACCTCCCTAGGACATTAAGACTCAATGGCTAGACAGAAAAATAAATGATCCATAAGATACTTGCTTTTCTTAGATGCTTTTCATGTCTTAAGTATAAATATGATTAGGAAATACCTTATGGGGTACTGAAGAATTCAAATTAATACCAAGGAAAGAAAGGTCCAAACCAGCTGCTTGCTAAATATTTGATAAAAGTAATAGCTAAAATTTCTATTTTACTTTAAATTTATTTTTCTCCTGCAAGCTTCACAATTACCTTGATGAGTTAGACGCTAATATTATCCCCATTTTACAAATGAGGAAACTAAGACAGAATTGATTTGCCAATGGTCATACAGTTGGTAAGGAAACTGAAGTGAAGTTGTACTGATGCCAAGCCCAGATCCTGATTATCCACTATGCCACACCCATTTAACCATCCTGCTAACACCTTGAAATGAATATATCTAAAAGAAAATGATTTGCTTTCTCTTCCAGAAGACTCTCCTTGATTTTCCTATCTCTCTTCTGAGGCTGATCTCCTACTGATCAAATGCAGAGTACTAGAGGGGTCGATTTACTATAAAGCCCCCAAAGTCAGTTTTTCTAAAAGCAAAAGTAAGAAACTAGAAAGTCTTAAATCTCTTCAGCTTTTTCACTAGAACTGTACCTCCCTACCTGTCCAAATAGAATATTAATGTTTCTAGATCTGGGGATATATATGTTAAAAAAACAAACAAACCAATAACCAAGAAACCTCTGCTGTGACGTTATGCTAATTTTGGAAACTTCACTGATTTTTTTATCATCTATGTCATCTACCCCATTTGTCAACTCCTGAAATTGAAATGATATGTATGAGCCAGTAAAGTGATCACAGGGTTCATCAACTGAGAGCAGAGAGACCTTATAAGATATCGAGCTGAACCTCTTCATTTACAGATAAGGAAATTGAAGCTTAGACAGTCTAAGTTGCACAGCTAATAATTGTCAGAAGCAGGTTATAAACCCAGATTGTCTTGACTCCAATTCCAGCACTCTATGAACTACACCAGAAGCCTGGACATTAAATCATGAAGAAAAGCCAACCCCCACCCCCCCAAAGAAAAAAAAAATTAATTCCTTCCCTCCTCCCATTCACCAAAATAACATAAAAATACAGGATCTCTTTTCTCTTTGAAAAGAGGTTAAAAATTCTAGAGTAGGCATCCCTCAACCTTGACCACACCATCCACACATCTACCATTTTAGGCACTTGGAAAAACTGGAGAAAAAAGCAGGGAAAGGTATCTAAGGATGACAGAATACAATATATGATTTTATTTTTAATTTCAAATTTACAATAGGGGAGGAAAATGAAAAGCCATCTATATTTTGGATCTAAATGTTCTATGAAAATACTATGGAAGAGAGGCACAGAAATAGTCTGGAGATGGAAAGAAAGGGCAAGAATCAGAGAAACAATATGTACTAAAGAAATCTATTTGGGAATCAGACAATAATCTCAGGGCTAAATGGTCAAAGCCTTCAGTTTTTAAATGTTGAATGATCAGCAGAGGGCCTAGTATGGCATATGGAGAGAAGAAATGTCACGAGGGGCAGAAAGTGAAACAGCTTTAGCTTCTCAGACCCCAGGATTCTGATAGGTGCCCTTCCATTATCACCATACAGTTAACTGCCCTTGTTATTGGCCTGTAGCTGCCAACTCTTGGCTTTGCAAAATGGATCTCTTCTCAAGCCAGATCTGACAAGTGAGGAGTATGATCTTCTATTGAACTAAAGCTAAAGAGCTCAAATTACTCTCAAGCCCTGAAAGTTTATTTTCTAAATGAAAAGTTGAGAGACGAAACATGCACATGAGTCAGGGCAGAAGCACGGATGTAATTTCAAAACGTGGGGGTGACATAAAGCTGTCTGTTTTCAAGGACTCGGCATTCTCTCGATGCATCCAGTAAATAACCAGTGGATAATCACCTCGGAGTACGGTTGTGCTTCATAAATCTTAACATGCTTTAGAAATGTTACTGGTTTCTGTTGGGACAAGTTATCTGACCCACCGCTTCTAAAGAAAGGCATGAACTGTTCAAAGGCTTTTCATTAGAGTGTACCATGAGATAGCCATGCCATTTGATGCTGATTACTAGGGGGAAAGTTTGTCAAACTAGACCCCAGTTTGGGGGCTCTCTAATGGTAAATACAATTACTGGAATGCCACAGTTCTTACTAATGTTAGGGCAAAGTCGATTCAGGATCAGCAAACTATTTATAACCTTCCTTGACAAACTGCTGAATTGAGCTTTAAAAAAAAAATAACAAAACACCTAGGCTATACACTTCATTAAACAGGCCCAGAGATCAATGTGTGAAGAGTTTTAATTCCATAAATACCATTCAACCATGAAAAAAGGGGTGTGGCCAATTACCAGGAACATTTTGAAGTATGAGCTTTCCTTAAACAGCCTGGCCATTGGTGTGTCTTAAAGCTAAATCATACCAAAGATCACAGGATGCAAAGATGAAAAGAAGAAATGAGGGTTCCATTTGTCTAATGTAATTCTAATGAATTAGATGCATCTGCGGACATCAGGAAATGTGGAGCGTGGGGAACAAAATTAACAGGCTGTAACTAATTGGTTTTGTTTCTTTTAGCTGATTAACATTTCTTTAAATAGTGCAATTTGTTTTTAAAGGGGATATCTGTCATAAGAAAATACTTTAAATCCTCAAAGAGGAAGGCTTAATCACAGTACAGGCTAGTTTAGAGAGAGACATAGTCCACATCTGCATCAATTCAACTAAGGTCAATAAACGTTAATTATGTGCCTAGTATGTGCCCTGTTATTGACACTCTTTTAGGAATTTCAATACCCATAAGAATATACAAACAGCTCTGAATTGATGAAAAGGCTATATGCCAAATGTTCACTTAGACATCAGTGTTTTCTCACAGAAACATTAAATATGCTAGCGAACACTCATAACAAATCACACACTTACACAGAGATGTACAGTTTACAAAGTACTTTCCTCACAACCACTTGTGAAGTAGGGCTAGTATTATCTATTCTGATTTTATAGATAAGAAAAGTGAGATTTATCCAGAGTTACATAGCTAGTAAGTGACAGTCAAGACTCCAAGTCAGTATATTCCCAAAGCCAGTGTTCCTTCCAATGCAACGTTTTACTATATGCACTATGATCTTGTATGCATGTATGTAGGCTACTTCTCCAAATGAAAATTCTTGAACAACCCCTATAACAGGGACAGCTACATGACCCCAGAATAACCTTACTTCTCCCTTAGACAATTATCAATCATCTCTAAACTGATCTCCCTACAATCTCCCAACCACAGTCTCTCTTTCCCTTCTAATCAATGCCTTACAACTCTTGTCACACTTGAGTGTTTCAAGGGATGGGGTCTATGACTTCATAGGTGAGACACTTACCGAACACACAGTGTTGACTGAAACACATCTTTTCATGCTGCCTAATTCCTGCAAATGGTCTCCTGTAAATCCTCTACTGGGGGTCCACCCAACCCTCTATTATGCTTTGTGACAACTCTGCAGAGTTTATACAGATTGCATATCTGTTATCTACCCAATGATCAATCTATTTTAAAAGGAATTAGATTTATAATTCCACTATAGTATTTAAACTTTACACATAGTTCTTTGCATGTTTTAAGTGAAATAATACTATTAGAAGGTGATTTCTCACATCCTCTAAATTTTCTGGTATGTCTCTTCATGGCTTGATAAGGAAACCCAATAATGGGGGCCTCATCCATGTTACCACAACATACAATGTAACTGAACTACATGAAGATGATAGTGAAGCAAAGATGATAGATGCTGCAGTTCCTTAGCCAGCCATGGTCCTCATGCGGAAGTATTTGCCTCATCCCAGGGCTTGGCATAAGTTTAAGAATTAAAATGTAATGGCTTCAAGTTATTTGATGGAAACCCTAAGATTTCCAAGTAAGTACACTCTTCTATTCCTCAGATTCCTCCCCTATAAAAAAAAAAAAGAATTAGACAATGGTTGCTAAGGGCCCCCTCTGCAAGGTGTTTTTCCTTCTTCCCTTCACCCTTAAATCTGGTGCCCTTCTTCTCAGATTGCTTTCCTCTTGTAATGTATTTATCTTGTATGTACAGAGTTGTTTGTATGCGGTTCCCACCACTGGAAGGTGAGCTCCATGAAGGCAGGAACCACCTTGGCCTTTGTGTATCCAATGTGTAGCACATTACTAAACTCTTAAAAATGTTTCTTGATTGATTTGCCTGCATGTCTTGTTTCATTAGATGCTATGACTTATCAAAACCAAAAAATGTCCATCCTTGAATCGCATCTTCATTTGCTAAGTATCTCTCTGAACTTAGGACCATCTCTTTGAACATAGGCTAGGCTCTGGACAACATAAACACATTCCATAAACACCCTCATCCAGGAAGCTGTTCTGGGTTGCTAGTTGGATATACCAAAAAACTTCCTCTCCACTGGCACACCTCCGAGAATCCAGGGTCTTTCATATCATGGGAAGGCACAAGTCAAGGACTGACCTGAAGGAATGGGGCATAATCACCTAATCATCCACTAGACTACAAAATTTTTCTGAGCTATTGATAGGAATCACTTAGGTCATCTGATTTAGGCCTAAGATACTCCCAGATTCTATGTGTTTACAGACATGAAATTTCAGCAAGGGAATATAAATGGTCCAAATTCATTCTTAGATAAAATCTACGAATTTGTGCTTCCCATTTCTTGTGGCAGACTCATGCATTCTTAATGAAAATATGTAACTCAGAGCGCTATTTAGTCTTTCATTCAACAGTTTTCACTTCAAGCCCTGGGGTTTTCTTGCTAGCTATTTATACATTCAAAATACACAGACTATGCACCAGTTTACATTCAATAGAGTGATGAAGGTCCTTATGCAGAAACAGATGAATGGCCACGTATTACATACAATTTCCCTCTATCATAGAGTGGAGATGCAGCCAAATGACATAAGATTTATTGGCTATTTTATATTTCCTCTAAATGGTAATATACTCAAAAAGCTATTAAACACAGCCACAGTATTTGACAAAAAGCAGTCTTACAGATCCCTCACCGTCCTTTTGGTAGATCTGGCTTTCAAAGCTGACTCATTTACATCCTTTGCTGCTAATTTACTCATTAATCATAATTTATCACATCAGTTGCGCTTATCATCGTTATAAGCAATCATTTCTCCTTAATTCTAACCTGTGCTTACCATGTACCTGCAAATTGGATCACACAGAAAAGTTAATTGGTTTCTTATTTCAAAAAGGATGAGAGAGTAAGTTTAATGGGGGAGGGTAGTAAAGGAGAAAAAAGAAACCCCTTTCCAAAGTGACTTAAAATCCTCATACTACTTAATAACAATGGAACACATTAACAATGGTGACCAGGGTGGGTATACTTGAGACATCATAGTGTGGTGGAAAGATACATAGATTATAACTATTAGTATTTATCTAATTAAAGAAATATCCTTTCTTCTTTTTTCTCCCTGTTTCATCACAACTTGAATCACAGCAATTGTTACAAGTATTACCAGAATTTGGAAAAAGGCAGTAACACTGGTAGTGCTATCTTTAGAACTGACTAGTTTTTCAGATATTTTATATATATGATCACAGTAATGATCTATAGATGGAAGCAGCCTTAGAGGTCACTTCATCCAAACTCCACCCACCTCTATATTATAGATGGAAAGCTGAGGGTCAGAGAGGACGCAGGATTTTCCCAAGGTCATGGAAGAAATATGAGGCAAATGGACTAATCAAATTCAGGTCTCCTGACTCCAAATCCAGAAATCTTTCCAGTGAACCTCATATCGTGTATTTGTAGTTAGGGTTACAAAACCCTTGAAGGGAAAAGTAGTTACACCATTTACTTGCAGAGATAACAAAAATGTGTGTGTTCACAAGGTCATAAGACAGGCAAAAGTGCTGCTGTTAGACAGAACATATGGTAGGTTTTATCATATGTAAATTATTTTAGATAAAAGGAAAAAAAACATGGATTATTCAGATTCATGAAAATGTTTCTATAGAAATAGACGTTGTGCCAACCAAGCTGGCAAGAAACATGCAGACATCATGGTAAGACCAGTGTTTAAAGCTCATTACAATAAACCTCAGTACAACAATGAGGAGTGCCTTTGGGATGCACCATCTGTGAGAAAGTGGGGAATATTTCCAACTGGACAACACTTTGAGAAATGTTCATATAACTCAATTCATAAAGCATTTATTAAATACCTGCTATATGCAAGGGACCAAGGATATGGAAGACAACATGAAACAACAGCCCTTGCCCTCAAGATTCTTCCACAGAACTTGAGGAATACAGTATCTACTCCTCTTTTTAGGCTCTTCTAGGCTCTAGTACCACTTCCTTTAAAAGGCCTTTCTTGATTTACCCAGTATTACCCTCTCCTTAACCCCAAGAACATCACTTTGTACTTAATTTGTTTATATACTGGAACATTTACTTATCTATGAATATTCTGTAGGCTCCTAGGAGACAGGGGCTTTTTAAACTGGTATCTTCCGAGCTTAGCACAGTGCCTGACACAAAGAAGGTATTTAATTAATGCTTAACTAAGTAAAGGACGTACATCATAATTTGAGAAGAAGGAGGGATGGGGCACTAATATCTAAGGAGAACAAGAAAGGGGATGGCCTATGAACTGAGCAGTAGAAAGGGTGCTGTGATTATAGTGAGGAAAACCTGAGTTCCAATCTGGCCTCACTTGCTAGCTAGATGATCCTGGGAAAGTCAACTTCTGGGTGCTTACGTTTCCTGAACTGTAAAATGGGGATCATAACTGCACCTACCTCCCAAGGTTTTTGTGAAGATCAAATGAAATAATGTTTGTAAAGCACTGAGCCCAGTGTCTGACTCACAGTAGGGGCTGAATAAATACTAATCTCCCTCCTTCTCTTTCCCTAAGCATTAAGAACACTAGAAATACTGAGAGATGGGAATGGATTCCAGGGTTGAAGAACAACCTATTCATGAATTCTGAAGCAAAATTTCATTGTTCAAACACATCCTATATATATATATATATATATATATATATATATATACATATATATATATATATATATATATATACACACATATATATGTATATATGTACGTATATATATATATATACACATATATATGTATATATATACGTATATATACAATTCGCTTTTTCAAGGTCAGCTTTGCTACTGTTTGTTATTTTGAAGTTCAGTTCAGGAGTTGTTAATACTACAGAACTGGAATTTAAGAATATTTGAAAGGATCAGGCTGCATCAAATGGCAGTGCATATTTTCCTTTTTATCTTTAAAGCAAACAAAAAAGCAGGGTAAAAAAATTTATTTCCATGTAAAATTACAATATCCTTTGTGAAACTGACATGCTTCCTCTCCACTTTCCAATAGGAGCTTTGCTTGGTTTTGTCTCTACGGAAAATGATGCCCCATCCAGGAGAAGCAGATCGCCTGAAATCTCATCATCATGTTCACTGACTCAGATCTGGATACTCAACATGCTTTCCATTCCCTCTCAAACTCTCCCATTTGATTGGAAGGCTGGAGGGTAGAGCACGAACGCCCTCACAGAGACTTCCTTTAGAGAGGGCTGCAATGTGACTTCATTTTGCATTTCCCAGCGGTGTAACTATGTTTGGTTTCATGCCCCTATACCAGGCAATCTGTGGTCACCACCCCTCCACCCACTTTTCAGTTTTTTTATGTGTTTTCTCCCCCCATTAAGAGCATAAATTCCTTGAGGGCAAGAACTATCTGTTGCTTTTTTGTATCCCCAGAGCTTAGCACAACGTGGGACACGTAGTAGGAGCTTAACAAATACTTATTGAACTACTGAGCTTTCTGGTGTTATTGAGTAAACAAGCAGCTGTGTGTTCTGTTTCTTGAATGTATAAAAAAGCAGATAAAATATCAATTGCTTTCTTTGTAAGGTTGTTATGAGAATCAAAAGATACATACATTCATGTATAATGATTCAAAAACAGCAGTGAATGTAAAAATAATTCATCTCTTTATAGTGCTTTAAAGTTTACAAAGGGCAAGTGTTATTATCCCATTTTACAGATAAGCAAACTGCTGGAAAGGGCAAGACATTATGCCCGGTGACTACAAATTCAGGATTTTTCCATTTTGTTACTCTGTCTTACGAAAAAACCTTGAAAGTCACAAAACATTTTATTAAAATAAGCAATTAGAATAATAGATTCCTGATGAAGACTAGAATCAGAGAGTCTCACCCTAACATCTATCACTAGTATTTACTTTGTGTTGTGTTCATGACTGAGCAAGTCACTTGCGCAGTGACACATATTTCTTCCTTGGTAAGATAGGGTTGAAAATACCTATGTTAACTATACCTTATGGGTTGTTTGTGAAAGGTTTCTTTTATAAATCAGAAAGTGATGTGGATATGTAAGCTATGAATTCTTCAGATTCGCTCATCTCAGTGACATGGGTATCCTATCCACCAAGAGAAGTTACAACTCTTCACATATCTTCTTGCCCCAGATAGTTCATGTTCCTCCACAGATCCTTCATAGGCTATCTATCCAATGTGCTAGAGGTCTCATTCTGGCTATTCAACGTGTCTTGGGGAATAGTAGAAGATGTGAGCTGTCTGCCTATCTGTTATCTCCCTCTCAAATTACACAACCAGTCCTACCTCTCCTTGTCATAATTTCCTGGATGATGTTCCTTAAACCACTTCTTGCAAGCAAGTAACCACTGGAAATATGCTAGGCTTGCTTCAGCAGCACGTATACTAAAACAGGAGATATGTTTCAGCCTATTTGTGTCCACCATGTGTTCCTCCACTGTCTTGTGGGTCATCTACTACTTTGGTTTTTTGGAGATGGTAGCATTCCAAGATTGACAACCATGCAGCATCACCAGGACAACATTTGTGTTTAAAAACAAACAAACAAAATGGATGTTTCAAGTAGCTATGTTACTGAGACCACCTAGTATTTATGCTTCATAAATTAAAAGAACATATATACACCTAAACACATATATATTAGACATATACATATGTGTATATGTTTATACATTAAAAACCATACTTTTGATGTGGTTCATTCAATTTATAGTTTCTTAAAAAGAAAAGCATTTGCTTCTTTTCCCCAAATCTATTCTGACTCAAACATGTACAGCTATCAGATTCCTTAAACTTATGTAGAAAACTTAAACAATATATTTATTTACAGGTTTGCTTCCTTCTATTATTGGACAGCACTGACAGTCATTCCTAGAAATTCAGAGTATTTTACAGTCTGTACAAAAGAGATGGAAATGGATAAAAGAGTCCCTTAACATGCTACTTTAAGCTTCAAATGGTAGGGACTCACTGCCAAATTCAGCATTCTCAAACACTGGATTGTCATCTTCCCAAATGAACATTCTCCTCTCTGTTCTATTTGGGGGTACAAAGTATGAAAGGCATGATAACAGGTCCCATGTTAGGCTGTGAAATCATATTCAAATAAGTAGCTACAGTGTAATAACAGATGATCACCCAAGGGCATGAACTGCCATGTACTACAGACAGAACTCAAGTTGACATTGGTATCCAACTTAGGAACAGAGAACACTGAAATATTCCTGAGTTTGTAGATGGAAATAGACTCTAAAGAGAACTTTAATAAATTGACTGCTAGAGAGAAAACATAATCCAATACTGTGATTTTTCACTTCCTTTTTAAAATTTTTATAGTCTCTCCATTGACTAACCCATATTAGCGATAGTATGAATGCATGTTATATCCATGGAGAGAAAAAAACCAAAAACTCATCACCTTCTACTTGTGCTATGCTGGCTAAAATACTCATGAAAGTGTACGCATGGATATACCTACACGCACAAGGTACAAATTTAGATAACCATCAGCAGAAGGACACTCTTATCCACTTCCTCTCCGAAATGATTTAAGCTGTGGCCGGTCCTTCTGTTCCAGTTTCTGAACAGTATCAGATTATCCAGATAAGCATTCATTCCACCTCTCTTGATAAGTGAAATAAACTGACACTTGAACCTCTAGAAGTAAGTCAGGCAGTACGCCTAGAATACATGAACAACACTGTTCAGTTGGTCTAATTTTAAAATATCAAGTGTCTAATTTGTATCCCTGGGCTGTGCAGACCCAGGTCCCAGCTCATTTCGCTGCCGATTATGCATGTTTCTAGAGAAACACATTATCTGAGCCCCAGGAACATGGCAGGCATTCCAAAGCAGCATAGACAGTGAAGGCTGCCATTTGCCAAGGACCTTATTTTTTTTTACTTTTCCTAACTTACAACTCATGTTATTAAGTGGGAAAACAAAAGATTTTAGAGGGTTTACCCACATCGAAAGAACCTCTGTGAAAAACCTGCAAATGAGCTTTTAATTACACTGTTTACCAATATGCTTAGATGGCAAGTAGAAATAAACTGAAACATTTCTTGCTGTGGCTTTCTCCAATTTAAGCTGTTGCAGGCAATATCAGAAGAATTTAGGTTGGTTTCATGACAAATTATTAGGACACTTATTTTAGAACTAAAACCAACCGGTAATTATGGTCCCTGGCGCACAGCAATTGTTTAAAGGATAAACAGAAGCTGAGGCTGACAGCTGATTGGCCTCACCCCCTGCTATCCTTAGAACACAGGCACAGATAGACAAGGCCTCCAGCCAGATTCAGGTACACTTCAGTCGTTCTTCTAATCCAAAAGAGGCACAACACAAAATTCATACTGGGGAGGACAGAGAAGGCATTGCTATTATCACTTTCTCGGGCATTCCATCAGAAAAGGGGAGTACCCTGAAGTCTTGGAGATCTTTCTTTATCTTTCTTTCTCTCTCTCTCTCTCTCTCTCTCTCTCTCTCTCTCTCTCTCTCTCTCTCTCTCTCTCTCTCTCTCACACACACACACACACACATACGCATATGCATACATGTCTGTGTTAGGTAATGCATATATGTGGGCAAAGAAGAAAATTCCCTCCTTGGACTTGTGTGTTGTGAGCATATGTGATATGTCCATGAGCACATATGTGGAATCTGGCTGCACTTAATCTACCTGAATTAGAAAAGGGGTTTGCAGATAATCCTGTGTTAAGCTTCCATCTAGTTGCAAATGAAAAGCATAGACCTTCTTGGATCTGAAAGGTTAGTGATGTGCACCACTTCATCCCTCCAAAGCATTACATAACCCTGTCATATCCACTTATTTAATGAAAGAAAATTTGGCTTTAAAGCTTTCTGCTGCTCCTTTTTCAAAATTTAATGTCTGCAGACTGCATATGAATTATTTGGTAACTGAGAGCTGAAGCTGCTTCCTAACGTGTATTTCAAAATGCGACAGGAGCTGATCTCCTTTCAGAACAGTTGAAGTAAAACAGAAATTTTTATTTTTTTTTTTAAGAAAAGGGGGAAATCTAAAGGAGTGGGATTTCAATGATGATTAAATTTGTCTGGTTTTCATCGAGGCACTAGAAAAATATCCTTTAGAATATTCAGTTTAAGAACAACAGGTAGGAAAGTTGCAACTATTAGGTGAAGCATTTTCAGTATTTATAGTAAGGCAATGTATACAGTTATTCCTCTATAGTATGGAATGGAGGTTAACCCAGAGGACAGGGACTTCAGTAGAGAAGCAACATGGTGAAAGAGGATGAGCCCTGGATTTAGAAACAAAGGGCTTGGGTTCAAGATACAAGCTAGTTTCTTCTTAGCTATATAACCATGGGGAAGTCACTTCCCTTCTCAAGCCCCCAGACAGTAAGATGGTTTCTAGGGTTTCTTCCAGCTCTACTTCTCTACAGTGTTATGATTCTATAATCTGTTATATCAAAATTCACTTAAATGCTGTTGATGGAGGAGGAGGATGGTGTAGTGCAGGCATGGGGAATCTGCAGCCTTGAGATGGTCCTTGGATGGAGACTTTTGACTGAGTCCAAGTTTTACAGAATATTTCATTATTTTACTTTTTAAATGTTATGAAGGGGATTTGTTCTATAAAGTTTGGATTCAGTGAAAGGGCCACACTTGAGGACCTAGAAGGCCACAGGTGGCCTCCAGGCCACCGATTCCCCGCCACTGGTATAATGCATATATGGTCAGAATAAAATGGGTTTGAACCCCACCTCAGAGGCTTGTTATTTGTGCAAGCTGGGCAAGGCATGTAGCATTTCTAAATATCAATGTCCTTATCTATAAAATGAGGATAACAATAATACCTAAACTGCTGGGTTTTGTGGACATCATATGATTCGGTATATGTAAAATGCTTTGCAAAATTTGAAGCTATATATGCAAGGAAGTTATTACTATTATAACTTTTCCTCAGAACTTCCACTCATTAAAATTATAATAGTTAATAAAGATGATGATGATGATGATGATGATGATGATGATGATGATGATGGGGAGGGCCCAAATATTCTCCCCAGCCCCTTCATTCCAAGAGTTAGTGTCATGAAATTCAAGCATAGATGCCCTATCCAGAAAATCCCAGACTCTCAGAACTATCCATGGTCTTAGAGCTCATCTAGTCCCACCCCTTCATTTTACAGATGTGGATATAGAACCTCAGGAAGATGGAAAATCATATCCAAGGCATGGATTGGACAAAATTATAGACTGTGTGGTGGAAGGGATCTCAGAGATCATCTAATCTAATTCCTTCATTGTACAAAGAAGAAAACAATAAGCACAAAGTTAAGATCCCAAGAGGTTCTGACGTGCCCATTGTCACGTACGGCTAGGGAATCTGAGTTAAAAATATAAGCTTCCTGGGCCCCTGCCCAATGATCTTTACACTACACCAGCTTCATAGAAACGGTCTATTTATATTTTTTGGCTGTGTCTATACACATACGTATGAATGAGAGGTAATATGGTGGACCTCAAATGCAGGAAGATTTATGTGTTTTAAATCCCTGTCTGTGAGATATTTTAGCTCTGAAACCCTAGTAAAGTCACTTAACCTCTCAGTCCCCCTTTCTTCCCTCAGATAATGATCTAAGAGTCTAAATTACCTCTGTTGACCCACGTTGGGGGGAAGGAATTTCCATACTGGGAGCTCATACACAAGAATGAAATTATATATACAGATCAAAAATTAAAAAATGCATACCTGTAGATTATGAAGATATACAGGCAATGGGGTATAGAAATTGATTTTGCCCTACAGGAAAATAGAGGGGAGGGGGATGGAAGAAGGGGCAGTAATAGAAGGGCAGAGAGACTGGAGGAAGGGGTGGATGGGGTGCATGCCGTCCTGGGGTGGGAGACGGGGAGAGATGGGGAGAAAATTTTGAATTGAAATTCTTGCGGAAGTGAATGTTAAGAACCGAAAAACAAAAAAATTACATATTAAAAAAAGCACACATATATTATGGCTAAAACCTAAATATTAGAGAAGGAGGAATTTCAGATTCATTAGTGGGAGTTATATTTGTAAATCTAGAAGGCAGTTCATTCATGTGGTTTTGGTGAACTATGTTTTGACTATTAGTAACATTATTTGTACAAAAATACTCACAAGGTCTAGGTCTATACAGTATTAACTTTCAAATGTATCTATGGACATGCAAACACATTTTTACTTCCTTGTGTGTATTAATGGCTAATGATGGCAAATAAGTAAAATTTCACAATCTTTGGTTTTGAGGAACAGTGATACAGCATAGTGCTTTGGAAAAAAACATAATATTTGGAGTCAGAGGCTTGGGGTTGGAATCCTTCCTCCGCCATTTACTTTCTTAGTCACTTAACTTCGAGATCTCAGTTTTCTCATTTGTAACTTGGGAGTTTAGACTAGATCAGGTCAATTCTGTGATGAAAGGTCTGAAGATGAGCCCAAGAAAATGAATACAATAATTATCTCTTCAGCCTAAGGATTCTAGCCAGGGCTCAGTTCTCAGTTAGCCAGGAAGCCTTTATTAAGCCCCGACTATAAACGTGGCATTGTGCTAAGCACTAGGAATACAGAGGAAAGCAAAAGACAGCCCCCGCTCTTACAGAGCTCACAATTATGTTGAATGGTTAAAACTCACTAAATTGCCAAGTAAGTTGTCTGCAAATCATATTATTTTTCACTTGCTAGTGGTTTCTTTTCAACATCTTAATCTGTTTTTATTGTGATGATTTCTGAAATCCTTAAAATGAATGTATCTCAAAAGCACAACATAATAGGAATTTATTTGAAATCTTTAAAGATATTTTATGCAGGAAGAAAGGAGGAAACAATTCAATGCTTAATATTTAAACACTAAGTAAGCACAGAAGAGAGCTTTAACACTAAGGAGCGTGTGGCCAGAGTTGAGGATTCTTTCCCTGTTTGTATCGGATGTTTAGTGGGTCATATTTCACATGGGAAGCTGTTGCAATGGCTTTTTTGCTCTACTGTACCTAAGTGCTTCCAAATGTTTCAGATTAAAGCAATCATATTTTCTCTAATGTTCTCGAGAAGCTTAATTCAGTAGCTAATGCTGGAATTAACATTTTCATGATGGAGGGATTGCCATGCTTCCTATAACTCTGTAACTTAGTGATTAAAAGTGACGCTCTTGCTTAACGTATCAATTTACTTTAACCACAGGGTAACTCTGTATCCCCAGTTCATACAAAGCACTTTTTCAGAAACGGTGTTTTATTTGAACTGAACTTACGCATTGAACTCCTACAATCCAAATTTTCATTAATGATAAAATGAAACTACATGAGAAACTATGCCATAAATGATTCTAGATATTTCAGAAAGCAAAATGTTTTAGGGGGCAATGTATAGAAGAGAATGACGAAGTAAAATGACTTGAGTTACTGCGATAAACTGGGATGATATTCCTTTAGAGATCTTATTCAAAATTATGTTTCCATGGTGAAGTAAGATTTAGTTTCCTTTTATAATAAGTTTTAATTTTTTAAAAACAAATCTGTATTGATTATCTTTTGATATGACTTAGATTTCCCTCTGTATCCTCCGTCCTGGCTCCAAGAATACCAACGTGAGACAGATAGAGAGACAGAGAAAAAGAGGCAGAGACAGAAAAAAAATTGGCAACATCTACACATTGAAAACATTTAACAATATGTGAAAAGTTTCACACCCATGGACTTCCCCACCCTCTCACCCTCTGCCATTTTTGAAAAAAAAGTAGGGAGGGCTGTTTTACCTTGGAGCAAAGCTTATTATTTGTAAATTTACCACACTTATTTTAGATTTTGTGTTTGGCACTATTTCCATTTCCATTTGTGTGTACTGTATATCTGGGATCTGCTTTTTTCACTTTGTATCAGGTGATATAATTCTTACCATGCTTCTCTGTGCTCATATTCACTTTCTTAAAGTAATACATATTGTTTCTTAATGGTAGAATTCCCTTACAATCATATACCACAATTTGCTTAACTATTTCTCAATGCAGTGGCATCTTCTTGGCTTCCAGCGCATTACTACCACAGCAAATTTTATTTCTTAATGAATTAAGAAATTAAGAAAATTCATTTTTTCCTGTTCACCATGCTCTTTACCATTGGCCAAAAACCTTAGAAAACAAAAAGAATGTTTGTCTTCCAGAGTTATTATGTATGGGAGGATGTTTTCCTCTTTTATTTCCTCCTAAAACCTCAGAAGTTATGAGCTGACACCTAAAAGCAAAGAGCATAAAAGCAGAACAGATAGTCTTGATTTCGAATTATTTTGGACTCTAGCGTGCCATCTAATTACCATTTAAGCAGATACCATAAACAACTTGGAATAATGTACCTCACATCACAGGGGAGATTCTATGACTCAGAGTCTCTTTGTAAATTATAATTTAATTTATAGAATTTTTACTAATGTTTGTAGCTGATAAAATTAATCCTCATTAGAGAGTCTGGTAGCAGTGGATGTTTTTCCTATCTCTACTGTGAGGAAGGATGTATTTTCAAGGTTTAGTAAGCTCACAGTTACCCTATGAGAAATAATGTGTCTTCAATAAACAACCCTTGTATTGCTTTTGGCCACACTAAGTATTAATCTGATACTTGATTCATTATCACAAGTTTTCCCTAAAAAAAATCATAGCCCAAGCTTGTTGGAAAGTAGTTTCTGATAAGTTAATTATCATGTCAGACATTTTCGTTCAACGAGCTTCAGTAGCCACTAAGCTATCAAAATAACACAATTTTAGTGCTTCCTCAGAAGGGACCAGATTCTCTCTTAAGGATCCCCACTGAGTTACATGAGATGATAAGTCTCTGCCCTAGCAATTACTCCTACAGTTGTCTTTAGTGTCTGAAATGACACATTTAGAGAAAATAGACGGCGCAGAGTCAAAATTCTCTTCTTGAATAATGTGGCCAGAAAATTATCATGAAGTAACTGAGGATAGGACATGGTAGCATTAGTGAATGTTTCATTCAAAAGTGCGACAGTTTCTGTACAATATTTTCATAACATAGAGGTAGAAGATTACAGAGTAATGGATTAGAAGACAAAGGACCTGTTTCTAAATCCCAGCTCTGCTGCGAATTACTGATGCAACCTTGGCACGGCATTTAAACTCTAGACTGGGCCTTATTTATTCCTCTATAAAAGGTGTGTGTAGCGTGTGGGGGGAATGGACAAACTGACTTTCCTCCCTACACTATATCAAATGACATTCAATTTAAACACCAGAAATGGCAGAGTAGATAGGAGAGAGTGGGGTTGGAGGAGAAAAGGAAGAATGCATCATCTCTAAAAAATTAAAGAAAATCTGCGACCTAAGTTTTGAACAATGGTTATACTGCTAAATTCTATAGGGCGGAATCAACTCAATTATTTAGCAACTAATTAGATGGTCTGTAAATTATGTAGATCTCCTACTTCTCCTTTTCTTTATTTCCTGTCCTGCTGCCACCTACCCACAGTATAGCACATTTAATAAGGGCAAATGAAGAAAGGGAAATGAGATAAAGGTAAGATGTCAGATTAGTAATTTGTGAACTATCTCTTCTAAAAGGATGATACAGGAAGATGCTCAAAGTAATAGATAAACTGAGTCGTGAGGAGTAAGTGTAGGCTTATTTTACAAACTAACGTGCAATAGCTAGGCTTTCTGACAAGAGCTAGGCCTATTGGTGAACTCTATCTGTACTTACATTTATTTATGCCTTTCAGGTATATACTTAGACTGAAAAAGGCATCTTCTGTCCATGTATTTAGCCTAGAATTACCAACCACAGGATGAGCTGATCCTGAAACTATTTCGTTAAACCCACTTTACATGAGGTTCCAATGACAACATTTTCCCTAGGACATCAGGCAGCTCTTTGAGTCATTTCCTATTATTTCTCTTCCAGACTTCTGCTCTAGACTCTGATATGTGAACTTCAATGGGTTCTTTAATTTATGCATGTATACTTACATGTATGTATGTGTACTTACATGTACGCATGCATGCCCATAAACCTATGCATACATATAATTATTTTATAAGTTGCAGCCTGTTACATTTGCTATGTGCTTCCTCATTGTTCCTCTCTGGGATATTGATTTTGAATTCTTCAGAAAGTGATGTATTCCATGTATCATAGCCATATACCACAACCCTTAGAATGCATGCTTTAGAAACATCAACTGTTTTTTCTAGAAGCCTGGGATCCTCAAAGGAAATTTGTAGGTTCTTAAAGGCAATACAGCCCATTTTCCCCCTTATTTAATTATGGTGACAATTTACATCGTTATACTGTCTTTTCCAGATATACACATCTGATGGAAAGTTCTACCGATACCTTCTGGATATCAGGAATACCAAGACCTCTGAGGCCTTGTATAGACGCTACCACCTGGGTGGAATTTGTTGGAAGATTGGGGAAAAAAATCATCACACTGGGAGGGCCATCAAGGACTGGTTGAAAGTTGCATCATGGGACAGAATATTCAAGCTGATGAGATCCTAGATCCATCCGAGTACTGGTTCTGTATACTTATACCATATGTATAAAAATGCTTACATGGAGCCATACCTCACACCATGTGCATAGGTAGACATAGGGCAGCTAGGTGGTGCAGTGGATAGAGTATCAGTGCAGTAGTCAGGAGGACCTAAGTTCAAATCTCACCTCAGACACTTGACACTCACTAACTGTGCAACCTCGGGCAAATCACTTAAAGCCAATTGCCCCATCCTGATGAAAATCTGGTCACTGGATTCAGATGGTTCTGGAGGAGAAGTGAGGCTGGTGACCTTCACAGCCCTCCCTCACTCAAAACAAAGTCAAGTGCAAGTCATGTCATCATTTCTCTGATGACATGGTCTTATCTAGCAAGGAAGGACGAACACACAGGTAGACATATGTCAAATGGATCTGGGATCTCATTAATTTGAATGTTTCTTCCAAGGATGAAAACCCCAACAGATCCATGAGTGCTCATCCACATTTGACTCTTGTCCATGTTCTTGCGTGCATACCTATATGTATTGCACATGTATGTGCATATACACATATATCTGCCTGGTTTTTCTGTTTCAAATTTTTCCTCAATTTTATTTAAAGCTGCTTTTTACGTGTTTCTGATCTTCATTTTTTTTAATGTGATTATCAGAGGTAGAATAGATCACTGTCTCTGGAGTCAGGAGGACCTGGGCTCAAACCCACCCTCAGATACTTGACACTTACTAGTTGTGTGACTCTGGGCAAGTCACTTAACCCTGATTGCCCTGTACCCCCCAAAAAAAACCCATTATTTTTTAATCTTGGGTCTTTTATGATATCAAAGTTTCACTTTAATAATTTTAATATTTTAATTAAAAAAAAACAACAGATCTGATTTTGTTCTATTTCTTCCTTTGGAAGGCTTTTAGCCTTCAATCCTGGGTGTTGGTCTGATCCTCAGTAAATTTATTATATTAAATTCTTTTTTCCAGTTTTATCAATCATTGCAAAACCTCTTAATTTTCTTTCCAATCTATTCCTAGTATTTTATCATGTTTTTTGGCTTGTGATTAATTTTAAACTGCCTTGAGAGACAGAGATGCCACTTAAGATTTTTTCATTAGAATTCCACCGCCAATTTGTAGATATCTTTGCCTTGCTGAGAATGGGCCGGGGTAAAAAATGAGTGAGGAATAACAAAAATGAATTCATATTATCTTCTAATAACAAACAATACAAATATATCCTTTAGCTCTTTGCAGATAATTCATCTAATAACAAAGAATTCACTATCAAAACCAAGCAGATTTGATCACCTTAATATAGAAGATGCTAATCTTCAAGGTTGAGAATTTAGGAAACAAAACTAAGTGTGAACGGGCTTACTGATAATGTTAACAAATTGGATTAAGTCAAGGACACTGGAGAAGTCTTGGTTAGGGGCACAGAAAGGTTTGCCTGGTTGCTAAAACTGTTCAAATGGTATATGAAATACTGAATATAAGCAAAAGTTAATTAAATATGAATGTAGCAAGTGCAGTAGAAAATAATATGAGATTTAACATCAAAATTCCTGGGTTCACATCCCAGATCTGATATTTACAACCTATGTGAATGTGAGAAATTCACCATATTTGGGGGTTTCATTTTCTTCATCTATAAAATGAGAGGTTGGACTAAATGACCTTTAAAACTCCTTTCGACCTCTAAACATTTGATCCTCTAATGATGTCCCAAGCAATACGTATATAGTTGACATCTATCTACTTAAAATTTGAAATGTATAAAATCATATTTCTAGGGCTACAAAGGACCTCCCAAAGTCATTTGGTTCAACCTTCTTGTATTGAACATGAGGAACCAGCTGATAGTAAAGGACTTTCTTCCCAGAAAAGCAAAATGTCAGAAACGGGATTTGAATCTGGACGCTCCGATGCTAGAACCAGTGGTTCTTCCAGTATACCACCACAACTATGACAATGACGATGGCTAAGATTACCACTGATATAGGCAAGCTGATTCATCTAGAGACAATTAAGGCCAGGAATTTAGAGCAACTCCAATGTGCACCCAGGGAATATGCATCTCTTTTTAAATGAATGATATAGCAAATATACATGAGACCTCTATAGACATCCAAGGCAAGGATAAGAAAGAATAAATTTTATCCTTGAATTTAGGTGTAAATGGAAAATCATTAAAAGTTCACATTCATCTACTTTTGGTAAATTCCCAGATTAGCCTCATTAGAAACATTTTCAACATCATTATAAAACATTGAAATGCTAATTTAAATTCTCTACCTTATTACATTATTTTTAAAGGGAACAGATTGGCTAGAAGAGATTGTGAGGTAGCACTGTTCCTATGGAAACATTCATCTGAGGATGAAGAGGAAGTAAGAGGAAGGAAAGAAAAGTGGAGCACATTTGGGTAAGGATCAGATGATGGAGAGAGAATCACATCACCTTAAAGCTAGAAGAAATTTCAGAGACCATCTAATCGAATTCAAACAGAAATCAACTCTACAACGTCCCTGTAAAGAAAAACAGACAATACAATACTGGGAAGTCGAGATCTTGGCCAGTTGGAAAAAGTGGATAAAGAGTTCCCTATAAAAATAACTAAACAAATACATAAGGAAGGTGGCATTGTTGGGACAACTTCAACTGTTCAGACTATTTCTGGAGGTGACCTTTGGGTTAAAACAGTTCTGCTGATCAATGACAGACTTGCCTTGATGATGATCTGTATGGCTATAGAAGCAAGCAGGGGGTGGGGAGTAGCTGATACTCTGAACTTGATGCTGAATAAGGAATTGGTTGGCAAAGCAGAAATGATGAGAACCTTGGGAAGCAGTCACCATGCCATATTAGAGTTCATGACTAATAAGGAGGGGATTACCAAGCATAGTCTGACTTATACCCTGGTCTTTAGAAAACCATATTTCAAAGAAATAAAATAGTTAGGATGCCATGTCTGGAGACTAAATATGGAATTTCAGTGACACAGTCCCAATTGTGGCTGATGATGAAAAAAGGGGAAAGATATCTAAAGAGACCAATGTGGCTGAGCGCAGCTCTGATTAATGGACTCATATATCAAAAGGAAATGGATAAGCAACAGAACCAAAAGAGGGTAACTAAGGATCGCTGTAAAAGAGCAGCAAGGTTTTGTAAGAAATGTCACAAAGGCTAAAGTCCAGTCTGATGTATTACTTCCAATAAATGATGAAAAAAACAGCAAAAGGCTATTTTCCTAAGTTACTGTATATGCTATGGACAAGAAGAAGCTTAGGGAATGAATATAATATTTCTTTGGAGAGGATGGAAGATAATGATGGAGAGAAGGGAGAAATATTCAAGTCCTATTTTATTTTTGCCCTGTTAAGGAGCATTTGTCTATTAAGGAGAGGCAGTTAGATGACTTGGCTCAGTGGGTAGAGTATAGGACCTGGAGTCAGGAGGATCTGAGTTCAAATCCGACCTCAGACACTCACTATGTGACACTGGACAAGTCACTCAACCTCTGTTTGTCTTAATTCACTGGAAAAGGAAATGGCAAGCCACTTCCATATCTCTGCCAAGAAAATCTCACAGATGGTATGGTCCATGGGGTTTCCAAGAGTTAGACACAACTGAACAACAATAACATTAAGGAGATTGGTCCTCAGATTGCTAAGGAACAATTAAAAATGCATAATAAAGATACAACAAGCAAGATGAATTAAGAAATGATTTTAAAAGCTAGCTATTCCATAAATTCAAGTCAGTTACACAACCCAGATGAATTACATGCTGAAATCTGAAAGAGTGAGATATGACTACTGAATGATCATGATCACTGAGGAATCATGATGGCTAGAGGTAGACTAGGACTAGAGATGGGAAAACATTATCCCATTTCCAAAGAAGGAAAGGGATGCTTCACACTCCTGTCTAGTGAGACTGATAATAAATCTTGATTGGTGAATCCCTTACCTGGCCCCCTATTTCTGACAGATCCCAGCTATGTTTTGCATAACTACCCATTCCTTGGCCCTTTTCTCATCTGTTTTCTCAGCAATCTTGTCACAGATCTCCCCCCACCCACTTTACCTCCCTCTAATTCTGGAACCACAGTCAAATTAACTCTGCCATTACTCCTAGAAAGGTTTTGCTAATCTTCTCAGTCTGAGACCCTATTCACCATCTCTGTTACATTCTGGACCAAAGTGGTTTCACCTCCATCCTATAATTGTTATTTTCCCACATTAGAAAGTAAGCTCCTTGAGAGCAGGGATGGCTTTAGTATTTACATCCTCATTGATTAGCAAAGTGGTTGGTCCTTACTAATCACCTTAATAATTTTATTTTATTTTGCCTTCTTCCTTTTTCTTTCTTCTCACAAAGGTTTAAAAGGGCTTATTAAAAGAATGGAATGTAAGCACATAAAGTGGGATGAGGTTATCAGTGAGAGTTAGATTTGCTTTGTAATGAATAAAACATTCCATGATAAAAAAAAAAAAATTCCATTAGATACTTTCCAAACCTAGGGAGTGCCATGGACATTACTAATCAACATTTCAGCAAAGCACGTGATCAAATCTCTTATGATACTCGAGAAGAAATATGTGACAGATGGTAGTAAAATTATATGAGTTCAGATCTAGTGGTATAATGACTTTTGATTGATGGATTTCTGTCCAACTGAGGGGAGAGTACATGGAGGACCAAGTCTCTGTCCTTGGCCTTGTTCTATTCAGACTTTTAATTATTTGAACGCAAGCTACTGTAACATAATTATCAAATATGTGGAGTAACAAGGAGAGGGAAGCAAAAGTTCCAATATGGGTGAAAGAAACAGAATCCTCAAAAGTTTTAATAAGTTGCACTGATGAGGTGAAAACAATAAAATAAAAGTATAATCATTAAGTAAATACCCCAGATTCAAAAATTCAACTGTATAGTATAACACTGCCTCTGGGCTGCTTTCACAAACTTCCATTCAAATTGACAGTTTGAGTCCCCAAAGGGAAGCTGACTAATGCTTTCCCTAAGGGTTCTAGGTATAACCTAGAAAGGTTGTAAGTGGTTTCTAATACTGTCATTCATCTACAACTGAGTCTCCATCTGGTATGCACTCCTCAAAAATAGATGATCAATTTACCGGGTACAATTAATTAGCTTTAGCAAGGGGAATTTATAGTAAGAACAATTGATAAACATTACTCCCGAAGTTTGGCACACACTTTTGTATTGGGCACAGAGAATCTCATTAGTTATATCAGTTGTTGGGCGTGTGAAACACTTCTCTTAAAAAACAGGTAGAGAAACAGGATTAGAAAACAATCCATGTGAAAAAGAAGTAAGAGCTTTTGAGTATGACACGGTTGTATGCCCGTTTCTTTCACACTCTAACCATTCTTGTCCTGCTCTGGACATTTCAAGCTTATAGATTTTTTTTCTTAAGAAAATGTTATTCAAAACTATATATATTGTCCTCTAGATAATGGTTGACTGGGGAAGAGTAAAGTAAAACTACAATCTCCTTGTTATGGCCAATGATAAGGGGCAGATGTTCTCTGAAGTCTCTTCAGACTGATAGGGTATAATGAATCATGACATAACGGCTCGAGTACTATATTAGAATCAGGAAGACTTGGTTCTAAATACTTCATTTGCCAGTTACTAGCTGAATGTCTTTGGGAAAATTAATTACTATCCCCGAGGCTTAGTTTCTTTATCTGTAAAATGGCATAATACTATTTCCAGTACCCACTTCCCAAGATTATAGAGAGGCGTTCAAATAAAATAAGTGTTAAATAACCATCACCTATTCTGAGGAGTTTACAATTGTATGAATACAACACTGCCACAATAAGAATGATCAATAACTTACTTCCAAACCACAGGAATATTCAATAAACATAGGCAATACGTGTTCGTGTGTGTGTAGTTTCTTTTCCTTATAGTAATATGACTCCACTTAAACAGTATGCCTTCAAATAAAAACTCCAATTTGATCAATCCATCAATGTCTCTACAATATGGGGAAAAAAAGTACGGTAGCTTTCATGCTTTTTCCCTCCCTTATAAACAACTCACTCTGCCTATGAATAAAATTATATATACAAACACACACACATATACACACGGACTGTACATGCACAGATATTTCCAGCTCGGTCCATGTAGAAAAAAATGGTTAACATCATGTAATCTAAACCAAAAGGAAAAAACACAATTTACTGACCATGTAGTCACATGGGAATTTCCAAGATCTAGTAATAGAACAACTAGACTGAAATCAACAGATTTCCATTCTGTTCTTAACTGGATTAATGACTGGCTGTAGATATCTCAATCACTCCATGCTCTCTTCTGTTCTGGGAGATATTAATTATTAACATGTACCCTTTCCCCTAGATGAAATACTCTAAATTGAATTTTAAAATATTCTGGAAAGTTCTTTATGCTTTTTTATAATTAGGTTCAGAAATATCTCTTTGGCATAATGAAATAATGTGTTCCACATAAGTGAGTTTTTCAGATAATAGAGGTTTACCCATATACAATCCAATACTTTTGAATTCTATTAAAATATTTGATGGAAGTCTTTCTAAATGTACTACTTAATTCTTCGTGTTAAACAAAGAAAGATTTAAGGTGGGGAAGCCACCTTTGTTTCATTTCAGCTCAATTCCACAATAGGTCCTTGTGGCCTGAGGTTGCTAAAAGACAAGTAAATGGGCTGCTAATGTTATCAAATAAAATTGTTATTGTCATTCCCCTTCTTAGCCTTAGAACACTTTATAAAACCTTTGAGACAATGTGGTACTTTGATAAGAGTAATGGCTCTGGAGCAGGAGGATGGCCATCTTTAATGTCTACTAGTAGGGACCTGTAGAACCTCCCTGGACCTTAGTTTCCTCATCTATGGAGTCAGACTAGTTAGCCTCTGGGGCCCCTTCCAGCTTTAAGACTGCCACCCTATCTTTGTTCTTCCTTCCCTTCCACCACATTACCTTGGCCAGAAATCAGAAGCAGAATTTAAGTACTATCCACAGTGACTGCCAGGACAATCTAAAATGGTTAGATTGGTGCCCAAAGGGCTATAAAACTGTGCATACCCATTGATACAGCAATACCACTATTAAGTCTGTGTCACAAAGAGATCATAAGAAAGGGAAAAGGACCCACATGCTCAAAAATATTTATAGCAGCTCTTCTTGTGGTGGCCAAGAATTAGAAATGGAAGTGATGCCCATCAGTTGGGAGATGGCTGAACAAGTTGTGGTCTACAAATATAACGGAATACTATTGTGCTATGAGAAATAAAGAGCAGGCAGATCTCAGAAAAAACCTGTAAAGATTCACATGAACTACTGCTGAATGAAATGAGCAGAACCAGAAGAATATTATACATAGGAACAGCAACTTTGTGCAGTGATCAACTTTGATAGACAGCTCTCCTCAGCAATGCAATGTTCTAAGACATTCCAAAAGATTCATAATGGAAAATGTTATCCACATCCAAAGAACTGTGGGGTCTAAATGCAGATCAAAGCACATTATTTTCTCTTTTGTTCTTTCTTTTTTTTCCCTTTTGTTCTGATTCTTCTTTCACAACAAGACTAATAATGTTGAAATATGTTTAATATGATTGTACAGACTGGTTGTGAAAATACTATTAAGCTGAAAAAACTAAAAATAAAATAAAAAATAAAAATGGTTAGATTGGGGATGACCTTGCTAAGTATGGAGCTTTTGGTGAAACTGAAAGCCATGAATTAGTGGATTAGATTAAGCAAGGTGGTAGGAGCAGAGGCGGTCCTTCCCATTTACCCTCGGCTCTCAGTTCAGCAGCTGGATATTAGGGTTCTAAATTAAAATGGGGAAAAGCCAAGTGTTCAAAATCAGTTTCTTATCTCTCATTAGCCATTATGACAGATGCTATCTCTTCTATAAAGTAGCTATTTCAATATCAAGGATAAAGGTTATATTATCTCCACCTTCTTAAGTTTGTTTTGAAGAAAATAACCCTTTACTTTTAAGACAGAAGCCTATTAAAGGGAAATTTTGTCAGTTTAGAAACAAAGAATACATTTTAGGATGTTAAGACTCTGACACAGATTAAAAATGGTTTTACTGTCATTTGTTAAAACAAAGGGGAAATGGAAAAATGGCAGGATCACTGTCTTCTTACCCTTCTCTAAATTTTAAGCTTGTTTGGGGAATGTGATAAGACAATTTTTATGTTGGTAAGAATACTATGAAACAGAAAACAGAATGATTTCCCTTCCACTTAGGGCCCCAAAATCAACTCCACAAGGTCACAATGGGCAAAGTATAGCTAGCTAGACAGCAATCTACTTTAATAAGGTCTGAAGATTTTAATGGCCTGGAAGATGTGAGTATATAATGTGATGTAACAACAAAAGAACTTGTGATCTTAGGTTACACTAAGAGAAGGAGGTGGCACATCTGTTGGGCTCCACCATCTTCAAATTGGATCTGGAATATGGTGTTCAACTCTAGGTATTATATTTTAAGAAGGGCACTCATGAACTAGAGTATCTACAAGAAATCAGGAGCCAGAAGAGGACCTTGGGGATCTTGCTACATGAAGATGAATGGAAGGAACTGAGTATATTTAGTATGGAGAAAAAAAGGCAGAATTACTGTCTTCAGGGAAGTGGGATTAGACTTGTCAAATGGCAGAATTAAAAGCAATGGGTATGAATGGCATGAAAGACAAATTTAGGAAATGCTTTCCAATAATTAGAGCTATGTAGAAGTGACATGAGCTGTCTTGGAATATAATGAGCTCCCATTTATAGAAGATCTTCAATCTAATTCTGGATGACCACTTCCAAGAGTACTATAGATGGTGCTCTTATTCATGCAGTCATTGGAAAGTCCATGGAAATCCCTTCCAAACCAGAGATTCTGGAAACACAAAATAGTAAGAGGAGCTCCTCGATTTGACAGTTTGATAATATGGGTCTGAGTCTTGTCTCTGTTGTCCCATAGTAGAAGAAATACCATATCCTCTACCCCATGAAAATTGGGCTAGCTTTTCCTTAAAATGTATTGAGACAATTCTTGATACATAGTTGACTTAGGGGCCTAAAGACTCAGGCTACTGATATTACTTCCTGGTTGCTTGAGTACAAAAGCCACGGCTGATGGAAAATAATTGGCAACTCAGTCAGCTAAGTTGCACTTAGCTGAATCAACTCAGGTGTTCTCAATGCCTATTTTTATTGAATAGTCTCCTCTTTCTACAGCTAAGTAAATCTTCTTTTTAAGAACTACTGAATGATCAACGTAGGAGCATATATTTTCTCCCAGTATTGAACATAAACTACCTGGGAATTGGCCTGAACATCATCTGAATTTTTAAAAAATATCTTTAACTTTTCAATTTACCTCAAGGCAATTCAATAAACATTTCCTGAGCACTTACTCTGTACAGGGCGCTGTGCCAGACACTAGGGGTACAGAAAAAAAAAATAAAAATATATTCTCTGCTCTTAAGGAGCATACATCCTACAGGTAGATACAATATGCAAACACATAAGCCAAAACAGAATACTATCAAGAGAAAACACTAACATCTGGGGGAATAGGAAAGCACGTCGTGTGACACCTAAGTTGAACCTTGAAGGAAGCCAAGGATCTTAACAGCAGAAGAGAGAAGACAGTCCAAGAATGGGGCCAGATACACAATTCCAAGTCCAGAGAACAGCAAGTTGGCTAGTATAGCTGAGACATACAGAGTAAAAAGAGGAATAATAAGAAATAAATCTGGTGAGGTAGGCTGGAGCCAGACCAACACCTAATTATAGAACCTGAGAGCTGGAAGGGACCCCTGAGACCAATGAAAGGACTTTAGTCGAACCTATACAATTAAAGGAATCTCCCCTAAACTACACCCAACAAGTGGTGATTCAGACACTGTCTAAAGATCTATAGAAGGGAAAACTCATCCCTCTTAAAGGTAGCAATTCCAATTTTGCATAGCTCTAACTGCAAGTTTTTTTCCTGAGATCAATTCCAAATCTGTACTTTTGTATACCCATTATTCTTGCTTCTGCTTCTAGAGCCAAAAAGAGCAAGTCTAATGTGTCATCCCCAAGACATCCCTTCAAATACTTAAAAACAAATCTCATTCCCCATGGCCCTCCCTCAATCTTCTTTTCCTAAGGTTATTTATATATACATATATATATATATATATATATATATATATATATATATATATGTTCTGTTTATTCAACTGATCTTCATATGCCATGAACTCAAGGTGCCATCCTCATTTGAGTTGCTCTTCTCTGGATACACCCCAGCTTATCAATATCATTCTTATTATGAACATCTTTAAATGCCAGGCTAAGAATTTATATTTTATGCTGAAGTTACTAGACAGAAAATAAGACTCTTTATCTGGGTAATGTAATGGTTAAATCTGTGCTTCAGGAATTTTATTTTATTAGTTTGGTAGGAGATTGACTGGAGATGGAAGACACTGAAAGGAGGAAGCCCAATTAGAACTGCAATTATCCAGACAAGAAATGATGAAATCCTGGAGTGGTCGCTAACTAAGTGGAAATAAAAGGATGGGTAAGAGAGCTCTTTGGAGTGATATAATAGAGAAAACCTGGCTACCAGTATGGTATGAAAATGGTGGAGGAACAATAAGTTCAAGGACCCAAGTTTCCTTATCTGAAAAATCATAATGAAAAAGACAGTTGGATTAAATGATACCTAAAGTCTCTAATTTTGGACACAAAACTCTGACTCTTCTAAAATGAAAATAACATGAATAGCTGTGTCCCCTCAGTTATGATTATTTTTGTTATATGTTTAGAGGAAAGGCAGAAAGAGAATGTTGATTCATGCTGACACATCTTTGCTTACTAAGTCCTATATTGTGAAGTACCAGTGGGAAAAGGCTTTTCCCATCAAGCCCTCAAAATAATGCATTATGTTCATAAAATGAAAGACAAAAATAGTTTATTAACTTGGTGTTATCTTGGAAGGAACATGCCCCTAAATATTAAAAATAGCAGACTTGTTTATATAATGTAAGTATGGGCACAGCGGTGAATGCGGTATGACATCCAAGGACCAATTTAGCTAAACTTGGACCAAGTGCTGAACTTGGAGATAGCAGGTATAACCTCAAATCCCTCTTCTACCACTTATTATCTGTAGGAGTTTGAGAACTTAACCTTTTGCGGCCTCTACTGCCTCAACTATAAATGAAGGGATTGAACTAGATGACATCCAAGATCCCTTCTAATTCTAGGGCTATGATCCTCTCACTCATTACCAGAAGGTTGGGCACCAGATTATGATTTGGAGGCACAACCATTCATGAATCTACTAATGTTTTCTAAAGGTGGAAGGAGAGAGCAAACTCCTTAAAAATATATATATATATATATATATCACTTAAATATTTTATATCTCAGTTTTCATATCTGTTAAATGGGTCTTATCCTACCAGCCCTTCCTATCTCAAAGTCTTGTAATAAGGATTATTAAATATTTGCATTTAATTGCCATACAAATAAATGACATCAGAGAGGTATTCCTATACAAAGAGATATCTGACCAATTAATATGAATTTATAAACATGTACATAAAGAGGTGTACTTGAGGTCCCTTCCAGTCTATAATCTTATGGTCTTATGTCCTCTGTGTAAACCATCCTGCTTCTCACGTTTGGAACACACTCCCTCCTCTTTCAACTCTGACTATCAAAATTCTTCTCTGGCTTCAACGGCAAACTCAGTAACAACGAAGTACAAGAAATTTTTCTTGCTTCTTCTCTCTGCCTTCCTTATACCTCTCCCTTCAGTTGAAAGTGATCTAATCTTCCCCATACTTTTTCAAAGAGCTTCCCCTAGATCATTCATTTGGTCTGTTCAAATTCTGTTTATCAAACTTTTTTGTGGACTTGGTGAATCAGCTTCTTGAGGGCAGAGCCCAAGTTATTTTCCATTTTCATGGGCCTAACACAATGTCTTCTTGCACAGAGAAGGAAATTTTAAAAAAAATTTGGAGATTGAATGCATGCATATACAAGAAAGGAAGAAAAAATTGCTATTTTTCCTTTAAAAATTAGTTGAAATCTAGCACAGATGCAAAAGTTTTGGAGACGTAATGAGAGGATTGGGGTACTAATACAAGGAAATAAGCCATCTTTGAGGTCCCTCCCAACACTGAGACTGTGTAATTTTAAGACTCATAAAAATGTAAACAGCTTAATGTAATACCTTAAGTATTTTTAAATCATAAAGTAGGAAATTCTTGTTTTCCTCCTATAGTTTTCCACTTACAGTTAAATATAGTTTCCCCTACATTTTTCCACCTATAGTTAAATTCAACAAAGTTACCAAGTTTCTCCTATGTGCAAAGCATTGGGAGCACAAGAAAAACAATAACTAAAGTAAACTAGAAATTAGATTCAAGGAGCTCACATTCTACCAGGGGAATGGAAAGATGATCCCAAACGATCAGTGGTGTTACAGACCTGTTTCCCCACCAGATATTGACCTAAATATATGCTACCAAGTTTAAACCATCCTGTGGCTCTGCCAGGCCTCCCACTTCAGGAGTGGGATAGGTGAGCCCTGTGTGCCATTTATCAAATATGTAGCTTATGTCTAGTTAAATGCTTAGGAAAGGAGTAAGAGAATGGACAGTGAGTATTTTTACTACATCACTGTTTGGGGTACTTCCTGAACAATGACTTTACCTGAGTTGGAAAGAAAAGTCTTACTGCTAAATCATTTATTCTAAATAAAGATCATTATAATTATTTTTAAACATTCAAACTACGCTTCTTAAATGCGACTGCAATGATGCCTCCCACCATTTGTTAAGTTCTAGCTTTTAAATCTGTTTCCTTTCTTTCCATTTCGTCTATTTCTGGATCTGCCCGCCTTTCCCCTCTCTCCCAATATCTGACTACACTGATCAGAGTACCCCAAGTGACAGATTCTTTTCAAGTACAACAAAGTTTGAATTTCCATAGCTTCTCTTTCTGGCCTTTGACATGCAAACAAATAAGTTATCGTAATTGTGTCATGGCTGATACCTAGTCTCATTACTATGTTTGTGAAAGTTAATTATCTGATAAGATACACTGGTTATTACTGTCTCAGAAATGTATGGGTATGTTTATTAATTCAAAGGGTTACATTAAAATAAAGTGCATTAAATCTAAAACTCAACAAGTATTTCTCTCTAATTACCATGAAATCATTTAGACATTTTATAACTATTATTTGCTGAATGGCTATCACTTCATATTACAAGTTTTACTGTCCTCACCTATTCATTGAATATTGCATTCATTCATTGGTATATCTAAATTATATTCATTCATTTCTATATCTAAATCTCTGTCTATCTTTCTATCTACCTATGTTTATATCTATTTGAATATATACATTGGAAGACACTCCTTGAAAACTCAGTGTTTTAAAACAACTCCAACATGTGGGGTACACACCAGTGGATAGCTGAATTATGAAAAAAAATCTTCAAAATCATGTGGGAATATATAAATAAGTCAATATACATTTGGTGGACCTAATAAATGAAGTTTTACAGATATCATACTATTACTGTCATTTAGTCATTTTCACTTGTTTCCAACAGTCTGTGACTCCTTTTGGGGTTTTTTTTGGCAGTTACTTGAGTGGTTTGCCATTTCCTTCTTCAACTCATTTTACAGATGAGGAACTGAGATAAATAGGCTTCAGTGACTTGTCCAGGGACACACAGCTATTAAGTGTCTGAGGCCAGATTTAAATTCAGGAAAATGAGTCTTCCTGACTCTGGACCTAAGCATTCTATCCACTATCCCCCCTGCTTTTTTTTTTTTTTTTATGTCTCTAGATTTGGTTGTTCTTCATAAAAAAACAAATTAATTTACAAGAATTACTGAATTCATAGCACCTTTTGTCATTACGGGCCCACAATTTCTTTATTTAAGTAAAGGTTGAGAACCAGAGTTTCAAAATAGAAAGATCAGCTGAAATTCAAGTGTGAACATTTGTGTGAATCACTCAAAATAGTAAAACTTTACAGTGTACATCAAATGATTTTCAATGTTAGGTCAACATTCAGTTTCTAAATGAAAATCAATAATATTCTTAGAAAGAAGAACAAGAGAATTCCTTATCAGAGTTTTCTTTTTCTATTGTCTTTGGGAACCTTAGCAATCAGAATCTGTTGTGAGAGGAAAAAAGACAAAAATGATGGTAGTAAATTTAATGGAGTTAGTTAGCATGACTTCCTCTCAAAAAGCCTTATACTTGTCAGTATCTCATAAAATTCTACTAATAAAATTGAAACCAAGTCTTTTCCCCACAGAGAGGAAAATACAATCACTAATGATCTGGAATAGAATATCTTCAAATGTGTGTGCGTATGAGAGAGAGAGGGAGAGAAATAGAGACAGAGAGGACAAGAAGGGAAAAAGATATGTACTTTTTTAGTCTATTTGTAAATTTTTAGGAAACAGTTTTTAGGAGGAGTCTACATTGAATGGTGTTCCCTTCACTGCTGAAGGGTTTCCAATTTCCTTGTATTATTCTCTTTAGATATCTTTCAAGTTGGGCAGCTCCAATCTTGAATAAATTGTCTCCCAAGTGATTCAGAAAAAAACAAAACAAAACAAACAAAAAAAAAAAACCAGGTGGTGGAATCTTTGGAGAAAGTAGCCTGGCATAGCGGAAAGACACTTTCAAATCAGAGGAATTCAAATACTGCCTCTTCTAATAGTTACCCACTGTGTGACATTAAGCATTTAACTTCCCTGGACCTCAGTGTCCTTATCTGTAAAACTGAACTTGGAGGTCATTTGATGTTCTGAGATCTTATGTCTACTCATATAATCACCCTCTCTCTTATATCTGCCCCATTTTCAAACTTTGCCTTTTGGCTTCAAAACAGCTCATAAAACCACCATGCAGCACATTTATGCATAAGTAAGTTTCATATAATTAAACAAAAAAGGTTCATGAGTAGAAGTGAGTATGAAATGAAATAGGGTAGCTTCTTCAAACACCCCTCCTTCTCAACTCTTAATTGACTGCTCAAAATTGGTCCCTTTCAACACTGGCTTCCATGACTGAAATCATAGGATATAAGAATACTTCCACTACTATTCCAATGGATTCATGAGTTCATCATCGTTTCAATGTTGAGACTTAAGAAATGAGACAAGGGATAGGGAGATGAAGTTGGTTAAAAAACTCACTTATTTCATATAATTATGATTTTATGGGTCCAAGTAATCATTATTCCATTTTACCCAGCAACATACCTTTGCTATCTACCTTTCCAAAATTAAGAAAACTACATCAGAAAGGGGAAAAGAAGTGTACATTTCTTGAAGTGGCAAAACAGTGAAAACCAAGTGTATACACCTTCATTGAGGAATGGTGGTGCAAACTGTGAAATATGAACTTAGATGAAAACTATGAGAAAACTGGGAACCACTTAAATGAGCAACAAAAGTAGAGCTAAGAGAAAAATATATGTCTACAAAAAGAAAGAAGAAAACAACACTAAGAGGAAGCTAACTGAGATGAAATTAAATTACCAATGTAAATCTTGGAGAAGAGAGGCTGAAACTCATTTTCTTCCTTGACGTAGAAAAATGGGAACTACAGGGTTTCAGCACTGTTCATTCAGATGAAATAATATTAACAGGAATATTATCTTAAATAAGAAGGTTGTAGGTATAAAGAAGGCAAACATATTGTAATGTATAATGAAATCAATATGTTCAGGGTGTGGGGGATTGTGGTCATACTAAAAGATGTCTCTAATGAATAGCTAAAAATAAAATGAAAGAGTGAAACAGTTAAAAACTGGTCAGCAATCCTCTTTTCATTACATATATATATGCCAAGCCTAGAGGCCTGTATTGGGCTACCCGAGTCTTTCTTACCTGTCCCAGGTCTTCAGTTGGCCAAACCAGATAAACGTATGAGAGAAAGGACGTTCCAGAGTCGAACAAGGGTTGAGCTTTATTACAGGGTTTCGGTTACAAGTGCAGGGCGGTCTTCCTTAGGAGGAAGAGGGGGAGATTTCCTAAGGAGGCTAGGACCTTAAGGGATTGGAAGTAGAAGTACAAGCGGGGAGAGAGGGGGAGGGGAGAGAGGAAAGAAAAAGAAACGGAGCCTACTGTCCTCTTTGGCTCCACACATGCTAAGCGAGCTTTCAGGCTTCCTCAATCCTACTTAACCTTCAGCCACACAGTTTGCATCTCAATACCGTGCTGTTAGGTAACTAGGTGTGCTCCAATCCGGGACGACCTCGAGGGCAGGGAGACTCCACCCATCACGTATCTCCGGGGGAGAGGCGGAAATACCCGAGCTAGCCGAGCTAGCTCAGTCTGACTTTCTCGAACCCCCGCTGTTCATGGAGGGCCTCGTAAGACTCTAAGATTTAGAAGTCCCACTTTTACCTGCCCGAGACTGTCCACACGGAATTGAGCTTCTATATTGTGTGTGTGTGTGTGTGTATACATGTGGGTATGACATAACAATGATAATAACATACTTTATTAATTAGGTGGTTGCAGTGTAGTATAATATTGCCAAATCTAGTAGTTTTGTTGGTAAGATTTTTGATTAAATGTCTTTCTTCGTAAAAATGGAGAGGTTATTTCATCAAGTAGCTAAATGATGACTTGTGTGGAGGATAGTGTAGAGGAAAACCAGGATTCAGATTCTGGTTTAGAGGTTTGGCATGATATTGGATAAAACAGACAGCTTCTGAGGTCCCTTCCCACTCTTTGTCTCTGTTTTCACTAGGGATTAATACTAAAAGGTAGGAAGAGGCTGCATAGAGTTGAATGAAAAATCCAATTTAGATGAGTTGTTGAGTTTTCATTAATTAATTAAGACACCCAGTTTTCAGATCCTGAACAAAGATGTTACTAACATAGCAGTATTCTCTGTCACTTTGGATATAGTTGCCCATGGTTTCCTGCCCATTCCACAAAATCTGGTTCACAATGGAAACTTCTTGGTAACAGAGATACTTTCATTTTTGTCTTCATCCTTGTGCTTACCACATATTTTCTAGCATATAGTAGGTGCTTAATAAATACTTGTTGGCTGACTTGTTGATTGACATCATGTAAATAAGTTTGTCCTATTTCCTGATGGTTTAGGTTGAGCTTTTTTTTTTTTAAGACCTTTCTCATTTATGGGTTCCCTCTTACTTAGGTTGGAGGTTTTATAGCTTGAGAATGGAAAACTACGATAATCCAATGGGTTATACTAGCATTTAGTCCTAAGACATGGAAACAAGGTAATGAGTATAAAAGGTGGAGAATTCTTAATAAACTACGGTATAGTTTATGGAATGGGATATATTATTCCCCCCTAAAAAATAGCATTTAATGAATACTAAGAAATAATGACATATGAAGTAATACAGAGTGAAAAAGTATCAGAGCAATAATAAATTCATCAAATATGATCATGTAAAGATAAAAATTATTAATAAAATCAAGGAAAAATATTTAGAAGAGAAAGATATCAGAAACAAAATAATATACTTTAACTTTGACATATACATCTGTAGCCCCAACGTGATATTCACACCACCTACAGCAGTCATGAATACCCTGGCACAATTTATGAATCCCAAAATACAACAGACTCTCCACATGGAAGACAGAACCAAAACATTTATCCAGACACAAGAAAGCCAAATCCATCATAGTAACAAAAATGTATACACAATAACAATCTAGAGGACAACACCATCCCCAAATTTTGCCCATGCTAGGGCCATCCCACAAACAAACAAACACTTATGAGTCTATCTGTCTGCCCCCTCTCTCTCCCTCAGTTCTGACTGCTCTGACCAAATTTCCTCTCAGCTCTACTCTAGCTCCACCTCTTCCTGTTTCACCCTTCCTGTTCCATGTGACTTACAATCCTCAGACTTCTGCGTGACTTAAGCAAGTCACATGGGCCTATTTGTGAATAGGAAAGATTGTCCCATTTAAATTACCATTACATGCAGCCCCAGGATTTTTTGTATTCATTACACAGATTGGTGGGGCAACTGGTATCAACAGAACTTTAACAGGCATACAGAAAAAAAAGTTTGTTTGTTTTTTTTTTTTAAGGCAACAGAAGAAAAACATTTATTCAGACACCAGAAAGACAAATCCCCAAACCAGAAAGCAGAATGCAGGAAAACAGGTATTTGGAGATTTGGACTAATGGATTAGATGCTTAGGAAAGTTGTAAAGGCTAGAGATATAATATTAACTTTCATTCAATGGAGATAATAATTTAAAACATGGGATTTAAATATCATATATTTTAATTTAATATTAAATATTGTCTCTGATAATCACAGGTAAGAGATGGAAGAAGGGAGTGTGGTCAAGGGAAATGGCCATTTTTCTGGGCTTGAAGGAGAAAAAGAGTCATTCTAAAGTCACAGTGAAGGGGCACTCAGAGAATCTTATAAAAAGAAAACTTTGTTAAATTATAGAAACCAAAAAGAGAAAGCCAAATGTGTTTCAGTAGAGTGGCAGCCTCAAAGCAATCTCAGAAATATCATGAATAGAGAAACATCCAATGGATTTGGTGGTTCCCTTTGAGAGAGTAATCTGAGTGGAATGGTAAGAGCAGAAGCCAGATTATAGAAGGCAGTAAGGAAGCAGCAGTAAAAGGTTTTTGAAAATGTGAAGACAATAACTATAAAAACCATTTCTACTAGTTAATATGTGGGACAATGAGAACCTTCTTATATATTGATGTTCCACCTATGACTAAAATTGGTATGAAAGTATATTATTGTTACCCATGAGACAAATAAAATTATTTTCAAAGATAAAATGGAAAAGAAATGTACTGTAAATGAATGATCTCAAATCATGACTGCTTTGATATTGTAGATGAGTAATAGACTAGCTGTTAGGAATTAAATGAGAAATATAAAGGATATCACCACCAAAATGAATTCTGTTAAAGACACCAAATTTTCTCCTATAGTCTGAAGAGAGTAGAAGGCAGTAAATAAGCATCCAATAATCTTGCATCAGGAAAGGACAACAATGCTGATAAACATGCCTCTTTCAAATTAACAGCATCAAATGGATGGCTGCATTACCCTGGCTTTAGAGAGTGTTATGTGTAAACCACAAAACAGTTTAGTCAAGGAGTCCATGATAAATGAATTAAGCTTTGTGGCAATAAATTCTAATGCCTACTTAAAAAATGTACTCAGTCACATATTCTCACTGGAAGCAGGATGAAAAGAAATTTCTAATATTGGAAATGGAAATGAGCATCTTATTTCCAGAAACATAAACTTCAAATTGAATAAAGGGGGGCATACGGTTAAGCCATACTCTCCTAGATCATGCCCATATAAGACAGTCACTTCTCTGAAGTGCTCTTATGTCTCCCCATTGTCAAGAAGCCTTCATTCACAGATTGTCAGACTGCTTCTTTATAGAGCATAATTCTCAGCATCCAAGCTAGAGGAACTTGTTTGCAAGGACCTCAGCTTATATTGACCATTATCCTCTGCAAATATTTTATGCAAATGAGTTCTCAATCAAATAAATTTATTGGAATTATTAAAGAATTATTCCTGCCAAAATAAGTGGTGCCCAGGTTAAATCCTCCAGAAAAAAAAAAACAGTATCAGCTAAGTACAGTATTTACGAGGCTTAAGCCTCACATATACATAAAAGCAAAATGTCAGATACTTCTATCTTGACTTCATTGTGTTGAATCAATTTGTCACACCACTACTACTAGATGTAAGTAATTTGCATTACTTTTCTGCCTATTTCATTTCAGTGTTCACCACAATTCTAAGCCAAACCAACATTAAGGAAACCTTCGCAATAACCTTTCTCTTATTAAGTTACCTCTATGTCTTCTAACTTAATTTTTTTCCAGCGAATCTTGAAAATAATTTTTATTAAAAGAGGAGCCCTATAATTAAATGGAATGAGATTCAAGTAGTCTATGTAATTGGCTTTTCATTAAGCTTTTCATCAGCTAACACCAAAAGTACAATTAGAAGAAAATTCATCTGAATTAGACTCTAATTCACCCCTTTCCCCCCAAAATTTGGTATTGCATATATTTTCAGAAAATAGTATGCCTTTAAATTTCAGTTTTCTTTTTTCTCTATCAAGAGTTTGAGCTTCATTGAGCTTCAAGAAGAATTTATTGATATTGATAAGACTATACTCAGATTTTGAGGTAAAGCTATGCTTACTTCTTAAAATTAGTGATTTTTCTGGTCTTTTATTAATTAAAGATAAGAGCAAAAAAAAAAAAACAAAAGTGGGAAACAAATAAATGTCCCCCAATTCACTGGGTCTAAAATAAAACTTCCTATTCAAATGTTATTTCATAAGTAGAATAGGTCAGGTTTGTATTGGGCTAGTGGGTAAAGGACATTTCAACTATCCCTTTCAGATAAATATATCAAAATGCAAACAGCTTATGGCCTTTTAAATTAAGAATTCAAATAAGACTTTTCTGGCAAGCAAAGAAATGGAATATATTTCAGTTTTAAAAGATTTTAATTTGGGTACTTATATATTAAAGTCTTTTACACAGGGCTAAATTTGCCTAATCCTCCTGTTCCAATTCTGCCAATTAAAAATAATAGATATAATAAAAATAATCATATAAAATCCACCCAAAAGAAATGAGAAAGAGCCCATATCTATTTCTGACCTGCTTTTTAAAATTCAACTCCTAAATCTATACACCACAGAAGAATCGAATGCTAAGAAAAGAATTTAGGGCTCAAATACTCTCTTATCCTCTACATATTTCAAATGAAAATTATTTAGGTTAGTTTAAACTAATCTCCCATATGAATTACATCATAATAGCTGATAAATTTAAATTACCATCAAATCATTAAAACATCAAAATATGTGATAAATAGATCTAACTTTGTTTCTTATAAGCATTAATCCTTTTATCACATCTTTTCTATTCATTGTATGCAGTAGCTACCTCAATAAAAAATGTACAAGGAAAGGTTAACAAGGATGTGATTGGAAAATCAAATGCAATCAAGCTCCCTAGGTCTGACCTCTCCACCATGTTGTCACCTATTTTTTTTTTCCTGTGACCTATGTTTGTGTCTGTACCATCTGCATAATTATAAGGTCTAAACTCTCTGGGTGATGACTAAGTCTACATTCAGTACTGCATTTAGCACATTTTTCATGCTCTATAAATTATTAATAATAATAGCAGTAATAACACATACATTTTCTTAATAAAGAGGAAAATGGGAACATCCCAACTGTCACTTGTTTCATCTGCCTTTTCTCTTTCAATCTGTACGACACCTGGAGGAAGCATTCATGGGTCGCTTTTCTACCCCATTAATCCTTCTCCCTCCACCTCTACCTATTTCTAACTATCTTTTAGAAAGAAAAAAAAAGTACCTCTTTAAAAGTCTCCATTTGACCCTTCTTTAGCATATGCCCCTACAGACTAGGAGACTCTTTCTCAAAACAGAGAGACTGATATATTATTCCTTTAAAGTAACAGAAATTGTATATATTTTGGGTGGGGAGTAGCTTGAAAAACAATTTACATTTGTACATGCACGTATGTATACACACAATAATTTATAATCATTGGTGAGTTAAGGTTTAAAATGCACTTTCTTTACAAGAATTTTGGGACATGAATATTATTCAAGTTACTATCTGTATTTTTTTTAATCTAGGAAATCAATGTCCAAGGTGAGTAAATGCTTTGAAGCATTTGAAGTTGCATGGCTCATAATCAAGTTGTTAGAGCCATTAACTTGTACTCATCTCAAAGCAAAGCAATTTTTTCTCCCTAGTTCAGGCTGCCTTTCCTTCCTCTTCTGCAGTTTTTAAAGAGAATAGTTTTGAGGGCAAATCTTCTCCATCTGATATATTACCTCCTGCAACTAGTGAACACATGATCAATAATTCATTGTCATCAGATTATGTCATACATATGTGATCTGTCCGAGTCTTAATTTCTTTATCTAAAAAAAAGAGCAATAAACTCAACTATAAAACTACCACCTACTCTAAAAATCTATGATTTTAATTAGTCCTCAATAAGAAAGCATTTATTAAGCCTATTATGTTCAAGACAATGTGCTAGTCACCGAAAAGAAAAATGAAATAACCCCTATTCCCTTTAGAAGCTCATATTCTATCAAAGAAAACAACATGTATATAAAAAAGGAAATTCAAAATATATGCAAAGCAAAGTCAAAGTAATTTGGAGTGGGGGAGAAGGCTCTCAAAAACTGAGAGAATCTGGAAAAGTCTCATCGGGAAGTGGTACTGGAGCTGAGCTCTAAAGAAAGTTAGGGGTTCTATCCCTAGGTATAGGAGGTGAGGAGTGAGTGCAATCCAGATACAGGAAATAGACAGCCTAGACAAAGGTATGGAGATAGGAGATGGGATGGAATGTATGAGGATTTAGCAAGTTGGAAAGATTCTAAATATATTTTAAATATGTTCAGTATGAGCAATTTAGAGGCTGACTGCTATTACAAAATGACTAAAATTAAGGCTTATTTTGTGAAAATATTTAGATCTCTTTCTTTGCTTATGAAATCCAACCTGTAATAAAACTATAAGCTAAGCACTAGCTATGATTTAAGGTCAGTGTGTCTTACATCCAATTAAAATAAATCCTGCTAACAGCACTTTTATAAAATCACTTAGCTTGTTAAAACATATAAAATGTTTGGATCCCCTGGGTTACATTAAGATGACGGTACATTTGGTGATGAAAAAAAAATTATTTCTCATTTCACAAGGTCACAGTTCAGTTAAAAATAAGATATGTTTTACTACTTTCTCCAGTTTCTTTGTTGCTATCACTAACAAAGCAAAGATTTCTCCCTCTCACTCTCCCCACAAAAAAACTTTATCTTTCATGTATTTAAACAATCCTGTAAATAAGAACAAAAAAAATTGCTCATTCATTCCCCCACCAAAAAAAAAGAAGAAGTTTTTTTTGTTTTTCTTTTTAGGTACAAAAAATACACAGAAAATGAAATGGATTATAGAAAGTGGGCTGGAAGGAACCTTAGATACCATTCACTTCAACCCCTTGATTTTCTCAGTGGGTAAAATGAGACAGAAATGTTAAATGGCTTGCTCTGTGCCACAGAAATTATAAGGCAATGAGTCAGAATTGGAACCCTAATGCTCTGGGTCCACATTTACTCCTTTTTTCCAGAGGTCTTTCTCTATGTAGTGAGGCAGCGTGGTACAATGGAGAGTGTTGGAGTTGGAATTAGAGAATTCATTTCACTTGCATGTGTGACTGAGCAAGTAACCAAACTTCTGCTTCCTTCCTGATGCAAAAAGGGAGGGAGCCAGGGAACAAGGAAGGAAGGAAAGAAAAAAGGAAAGGAAGGAAGGAAAAAGGAAGAAAGGAGGGAAGGAAGGAAGGAAGGAAGGAAGGAAGGAAGGAAGGAAGGAAGGAAGGAAGGAAGGAAGGAAGAAAGGAAGGAAGGAAGGAAGAGAGGGAGGAAGAGAGGGAGGAAGGGAGGAAGGAAGGGAGGAAGGAAGGAAGGAAGGAAGGAAGGAAGGAAGGAAGGAAGGAAGGAAGGAAGGAAGGAAGGAAGGAAGAGAGGGAGGAAGAGAGGGAGGAAGAGAGGGAGGAAGGGAGGGAGGAAGGAAGGGAGGAAGGAAGGAAGGAGAAAAAAGGGGGGGGGCTGACCTAGAGACAAGGTAATCAGTGCATGGAATTATCATTCCATGATAACTAGCATTCCATACTCACTCCAGTATCACTTCAAGGGACACCTCAGTTTGAATCCTGCTTCAGACACTAACTTGTAGGGTGATCCTGGGTAAGTTGCATAACTTCTCTGTGCCTCAGTTTCCTCATATGTCAAATGAGGATAATAACAGCACCTATGTCCCTGAAATGGGGACAATAACAGCCACCAACAGTCGCTGTGGCCATTAAAGTGCTTTGCAAACCTTAAACTACCATATGAAGGTTACTATTATTTTTACTCCTTTCCTCTCCTCTTCTACCTTTTCCTCCTACTCAAAAGGTCCAGTCAGCACTTCCTCTATGATCCTAAATTAGCATGCTTTACCTTAGGCTCTAGAGAAGTGACTATGTGCAAATGCAAGCTTATTGGTAAACCCATGCATTAAATGAAAATTTAATTAAAGAAAATAATAAAAGAAAACTAAAATTCAATAAATACTTATCAATAACTGTATTAACTAGAATTTATACAGCATGTTAAGGTTTGCAAAGTACTTTGCATATAGACACTATAACCTTAGCATAAATCGCACAGAGTCATTCAAGTTAAGAATAAAGTCCATATCAGAGGGCTGACGAAATCTTGAATAGCTGCAGTAATGGCAAAAAAAGATAATGAAATAGCAATTTTAAAAATATCAAAACTGTCCTATTTCATTATATGAAGATCCTTAAGATCTCAGGAAATAAGGTGAATTCACAGATTGTTGTCAGAATTTTTCAGGTTATCGTGCATATTACTAAATGTTGGATTAAAAAAAAAACCTAAAAACATTCTTACATTTCCTAGATTCCACTAAAAAATTGTATGAATTGCTAATACAGACCCTGGAACAAAGAGACAGTGAGAGACTCCATCGCCATAAACCCAGTCAGATATTCTAGCTCTGTGAGTAAAACTAGAGTGATAGTCCAGAGAATTTCTCCATGTCTACATGTGGGATATGTGGGGGATTTAGGGGCTCTTTCCTCTCTGTCTGAACTGTTCTAGTTTCTGTGATCTTTGTTATTTTGACCTAGTGATGTCTTTGTAATATTAAAACTAGCCTCAATATAGCCAGGTCCTCTCTGGCACAGAATCCTTCTCCCCATTCCATCATTTGAAAATAAAGAAAAATGAAAAAGTTTCATGTTCTATAATACTGATAATTAAACAGACTCATTAAAGATTCAGAGAGCAAGCAATACCTCCAAATTCCTCTACTGCACCTTTCAGAGAAAAAATAAATTAACCAAGTTAAGTAATCCATTACAGCTGCTCTAATTGTTCAAGTAAAGCCAAGGAAGTGAAATGCTAAGAGCCAGAATTTCCTAAACTTTTAACACTGACTCCATTTATGCTGAGCATCTTTGGTTGTGGGCTATAGAAAGCAACAGCTGCTGCAGCCTTGGTGAGGCCAATATGAACAGACTAGGTTATTATTTGATTCTGTACTTTTGACAATGATCAGAAACATATATTTACTATAAGTATGTCTACACCTCCTGACTTTCAGATAGACCAAAATTGGCTGGACAGATTTCTATGTTCTATGTCAAAGACAAAGGGAAAACTCAGAATATGGTGACCAGGAATTGTATGATGGGAAAAGGATTTAGTGGCTAACTTTAAACGTAATGACTCTGAATCACCATATTATTTCTAGGTTATGGGATAAAACAATGCTATCCTCTAGTATGCTCACATGAAAATTTAATAGGCTGTGGTTAACTTGAAAATTAGTACAAATGATAATTGCAATTTAAATGATGATTTTAAAAAATAAGGCCAGTAAGTCCATAAGACATATTCTACAATGATGCCAGGAGCTCACAGGACCATTTTCATACCGTTTAGGAAACTCCACACAGGGGGACAATGAGAATTCAAAGTGCTCTTATAAATAAATATGAATAATATAGTTATTCAAAATACACTAGATATTCATAACCCAAGATAATACTACAAGAAGATATCTGTGTGTATTTATGTGGTACTTGTATGCTATAAAGTGCATACATATTAGAGATAAGCTTATCTATTTATGTTGTGGTCTATACAAGGAAGTGGTTTCTATTTACAGATACGGGTAGATCAACATTACTCATATTCAGAGAACCATTTATGGCCATTCAAAAACAAACACAGTGTCAACACATTTTAAAAGGGAGCTATTATTAATGCAAATGTCAAGTTGGCTTTGACACGATAAGAAAAATAAATACTACAGAATGTATTAGATGTGCTTGGAGGACACTGCTTGGATGACTCTGAAGAGCCAAGAAAGACCAGAGGAGATCTTGTTCAGGCAGAGATATATTTTATTTTGTTTCTCAGTTAAGAGTCCTAAGAATTTGGGGGCAGGGCTAACCTGTCAAACTTTCCTACAACTAGAATGATACATAATCACATTAGTGATAGATCTGGAGCTTTAGGGACCTCTGAGGCCATTGATTTTGACATATGGTCATTGTGTGTGTGTGTGTGTGTGTGTGTGTGTGTGTGTGTGTGAGAGAGAGAGAGAGAGAGAGAGAGAGAGAGAGAGAGAGAGAGAGAGAGAGAGAGAAACAGAGAGAGAGAGAGAGAGAGAGAGAGAGAGAATAAAAGAAACAAATATCTCATGATTTTAGAGCTGGAAAGGAGCTTAGAGATCATCTTAATCAAATGACCCAACTTGTTGGCTGGGAACATGAAGTTTTTATAAGTGGTCCATGAAACCCATGTCATCTTGTTTTGTTTTTTTTTTTTTAACTTTTGGGTCATGGAGAAGGCCTCATGTGGCAAACTGCCCCACTAATACAGCCTGGCAGCTTGCCTCTAATTTACAGTTTTAAAGAGTACTTAAGGTACTAAGACATTTAAAGTGACTTTTCCATAATCATGTTCTATATGTGCATCAGATACATGATTCAGACTCAGGTCTTCCTAACTCCAAGACTGGTTTACTATATGCCATGCTGGCTTTCACGGTGTGTATATATATATATACATATATATATATATATATATGTATGTATGTATGTATGTATGTATGTGTATATTTCTATTTTGCAGGATTTGGGAACTGAATATTCAATTAAAAGCATTACTAAATTATTATAACTCTGTCACCCTGCATTTTCTCTACCAATAGATCCTAATAGGTAAATTGTGACATTTTCTGGCATTAAAAAAAATGTCCTCGTATCTGAAAAGTGGAAAACCACTACATCCATTGTCCTAAGAATGAGGAAGATGAGGCCCAGAGAAGATAATTGACTTGTCTTATTCCCCGACCCAACAGATTCATAATTATACAATTTTTAAAAAGTGATTTTAATAGCCACCCCACAGTCTCAATTATGCCATTTGTAAATTGCCTTCCTAGGGGGTGTGAAATGAAGTGAACTTCAAAAATGATTGAAGGTATATCAAATAAGAAAAAAACCAAAAGGTTTACATAAGCAATAAATTTATTTACATATTATGAATGGGCATAATATCAGAACGAGAAGAATCCTTAGATAGTACATCGCTCAGTCCTCTCATTATATATCTGAGGAAGCCAAAGACTGGATCAGAAAAGTGTCTTGCTCAAGATCATACTTACAGTAAGTAGTGGCATCGGAATCTGATTCCAACTCTTCTGACTCAAACTCACATTATTGTCTTAAGAATCAAACCAGTTGATAAAGCCAACACTTTGCTCTAAATCTGTAGTCAGATGTAAAAAGCACTGACTCTGGAGTCAGAGAATGTTGATTCACATACTACCCCTGAATACTCCTTTTGCCACCTTGGGTAAATTGATTTATTTCACTGAACCTCAGTTGCCCCATTTATTAAATGAGAGGATTATACTCAATGCCCCCTAAGGTCACTTATACTCCTAAATATATGATCCTTCGGTGCATTTTTTTTGCAATAAAGTTTATCAACTTCTCACTGGCCCGAATGTCTGGTTTGAAGTTAAGGAAAAGGGATAGAAAGACATTTTTTCCAAGGTAGAAAATATTAAACCATTACAGATTCACCTAAATAGGACCTTTGCTTCCAATTACATTAGTCATATGAATTTCAATGAATGAATATTTTTTCATTTTATTAGGAACAGACTTCTCCCACCACCACCAATTTTTAATCCAACTGTACAGCAAAGTCTGCGCTCATGTTAAAATCACACTGGGCTATAAAAATAGCATTCCATTATTACCTGGTAGGAGCTATTAATGTTCACCACCATAGTGCCTGTGTGGTGATGGTTTATGGGAAAGGCATTTGTTCGATTTACTATTATTTCAGCAACATGTTAGGAAGTAATTAATTGAACACCACACATCAGGATTTAGTAAATTGAGAACACTAAAGCTAACTTTATTTGGACAACTTGGAAACTAAAAGCATTATTGGACTGGCCTTACTTGCTCTTGGTTCAAAATGAAAAGCAAACAGTCAATAATTCATGTTTTGAAAGGGTAGTTTAAGGAGAGTAGGGAAAAGAACACTGAGTCAGAAATGAGTAGACTTGGATTCAGGCACGCAATAAGCCATCAATGAGTTGTGTTATTTTGGGGAAGTCACTTGCCTTCCTGACATCTCACTAAAATGAAAAAGTTGGACCCGGATCTAGTCATTCAATGATTTCTAAGGTTCTATACCATTGTAACTTCTATGTTTTATAAACTAAGACATGTTCCAGCTCTACATTTAAGGTTCTAATGTTCTTTCCAGTGGAAAAGAATCTTGGAGTGGGTTTGAAGGCTAACTATCAAGACCTGGGAAAGACCTTAGCTTCAAAAGGCCAAGGTCTCCCAGAGTTTCCAGGCTCATCACTAATCATCCTGACCTATGTCTAGCCACTGTATTCAGACAATTCTGTAGAAGAAAGTAAAGTTGATGACTTCATACAGCTCTGCCTCATTCAAACTGAATTCATTAGTAAGTCATCACCCTCCTGATGTCATTGGTTCCTTCAAGAATGAGGGACAAACAACAAACAAGTAATGTGGTCTTAGGAAGGTCAGTATAACTTCTAAGGGTTTCACTCTTCTCATTTATGCAAGAAGGAGCTTAGACTAAATTTTCCCTAGGGTTCCTTTGAACCCTAATTCTACAAACTAAAATTTGATGCTCTATATGTCAAGGTCCCTTCCAACTCCAACATCCTGCGTTCTTGATTCCACATTTCCTTTAATTTCTGGCATTCTTTGTCCCAAGGTTCCTTTAGCATTATGGTTAGCATTCTAAATTCTCACTACTATGAAGAAGACAAATGAGGCTAAAGAAAAGACACTATATGTTTGGATTCTTCAATTCCCTTTCTGGTGAACAGAACAATTTTCTTGACATTTTCTGCTACCAGCACCACAATTTTGTACGATAAGCAATTACATATAACACAGGATTCCTTCAGCCATTGAGAGCTGGGCCACTTTAGAAATATCAAATATTTGTCCCCTTCTTTCAAGGACTCAGCTGGTATTTTCTGGATAAACAAATGTGGTCTAGAAAATAAATATTTACAGCCAACACTGATATACAGACATAAAAGAATGAGCAGTATTATGTGATAGCCCTTCCTGGGAAAGTTTTCCAAGATCATCAGTGAACGTAGCTGTGATTTTAGCATGTTCTCTCTCCATGGGTGTTGATTTCTCAAGCAATAATCATTTACTGAGTGATTATTATAGACCAGGTACTGTGATAAACTCTAGAGATACAAACAAAGGTAAGAAATAGTTACGTACAAGATATACACAGAATAGATGAAAGGTAATCTCGGAGTGAAAGAGTCTGGTAGGCTAGAATAATCTGCAGAAAGTGATATCTGAATTGAGAGCGGCAGGAAGCCAAGGAAACCAAAAGATATAGGTGAGACAGGAGAGCATTCCAGACATGAATAAAGAACACATAAAGACAGAAAAATGGGAAAAGGACTAGATAAAGCAAACAGGTTGGTGTAACTGGATTATAGAGTATAGGAAAGAGAGAAAAGAGGAAGAAGACTTAAAAAGTAGGAATGGGACAGATCATAGCCTGAAAGTTGTATGATTTATACTGCCCTTAAAAAGGTACATGATGGACTGTTCAAAATGCCAGTGAGGAGCAAGGATGGTTAGACAAATGCTACTAACTCAGTGGACATAATGCCACTGGGGCTGGAGTCAGGAAAACTCATCTTTCTGAGTTCAAATCCAAATCTCAAACACTTACTATGTGACCCTGGGCAAGTCATTTAACCCTCTTTGGCTCAGTTTTCTCATCTGTAAAATGAACTGGAGAGGGAAATGGCAAACTGGTATCTTTGCCAAGAAAACCCCAAAGGGGGTCACAAAGAGTGGGACATGACTAAAACAAATGAACAATAACATCTGACTTCAAACTTAATGTCTTACTATTATGCTGCACCTAATTGTGTGGAGAACTAGATAAGACTTTTCTGCAGAAGCATTGGTATAGTCTCCCAGACTGACCCATGAAAAGAAATTTTTTTCAAGCCCATCATTTGACTAAAGTCTTTTATTTATAACACTGGCTTGAATTTTGGGTCCTGGCTGTATGTAGCAAAGAGAAATATGGAAAATATGTTCCTTATTCATCTCTGAAGCACAAGATTTTGCAATAGGTAAATCATGCTGTTGGCAAGCTCCTACCTTCCTTTCTGAACTGGCACTCCCCTCTAATCCTAATCACTAACTGTCAACATTTCAGGCATTGGAGAAGAGGGAAGTCAAAAAATTCTAGAAAAGATAAGGGGGATGGGGAGAGGAGTGATCATGAAGGTAAGCCATTCCTCCTTTAGAATCTTTTCTTGGAGCCAGACTCCTTAAATTGTATAATTTAGAGCCAGATGGAGGAGTACTTAAAGCTCATTGATTCAAACACCCTTATTTTATTGATGAGGAAAATGAGGAAAAGGATTTTTCTCCAAATACCACATCTAGCCTTAGAGGAAGGATTTGAAGCCAGATCGGGTTCCCAAGACTACTTTCTTCTACCCCACATTAGTGCTTCATTTTTTTTTTCACTTTTAAAATTAGAGATTTTGCAAACATTTTCTAGCTTTTTTTTTCATTTCCCACAATAGCTCCTATGGCAATGTTACTACAGCATGTGTGTGTGTATGCGTGTGTGTGTGTGTGTATGTGTGTATGTTTGTAAACTGAGCAACTGTAGGTTAAGGATTACTATAGTACTTTAATGAAGAACATCTCTAGCTTTTGTTTTTCATTTGCAATCTTTCTTGTTATGTGATAATTAAAAACTATATTTACTATGACAAAACCGGACTCTCTTGTTCCAAAGGAAATTTTGCATAAAAACATTAAATTCTGTAGCCATAGGATGCAGTGACATCATCTATTGCTTTTATGAATTTGCTCATTCATAGACTCATGAATTAAACATTTATTCAGCACCTACTAGAGGAAAGCACTGGTGGAAATAAAAGGAAAAATATGGTGCCTAACTTCATGGAACTTACAGTCCACCAGAGGGAGAACACAGACACCCGTAGGGATAACAGGAATGTGTAATTTTTGCATTGCTTTAATTAGATGTTTAGAGTTTAAAAATAGAAAAACAATAAATCGCTAAAGAAAAAACACACACACTAACAACAATGTTCATTCACGTTGTGGAAATTACCAGGCACATGTTTTCTACAACACAATAATCTCTTTGAGAGAAAAACAAGCCTATTCACTAAAATACATATTTTCAAAGAAATCTGCATGTGATTTATCTATTGAAAAAGCAAAAGTCATCAGTAAGTCATAGCAGCCTAAGATAATATAGTTTGAACTGGAAGAGACCTTAAAGGTCACCTAGTCCACTCGTTTTCTTTTACTTGCTAATAAATAACCTCTCATTCCACAGTCGCCTCTCCTCTTTAATAGTTAAGGGCTTTGGTCTGGGGGACTGAGAGAGGTAGAGACTGGAGTCAGCTGCAGCACAGAAAATAGCGGCCAAGGTTAGAATGAAAGGGACTCAGCAGCATTCAGTGGTAGCCAGGTTATCTTTGCTGAGCCTAGATGCTGCTTCCACTCACCACACTCCGACTACAGCAACGACCAGAGGGTTCAGATGGAGGTGAGGAAAATATCACCCTTCAGTATTTCAATCTGTACCAGATTCTGCATTTCAGTGGAGCCAAAAGACCCTGACTCTAGAGTTTCCACATGTATATTTGATAGCCACTCCTATGCAAAAGGTGAGTCTGGGCTCTGCTGTGTTGCACCCTTTGCTTTACTCAAGGTAAGATTCAAACTAGAATGAATTACCTAGAATGCTGGGGTCCAGATTGATTCTATATCTGGAGAGGGGACTTTTGGGTGAGTAATGAGCTCTCGGGCATTTTGTAGTATTACATTATATGAGGTGTTCTCCAGTTATTAATGACTAATTATTTATTTACTTACTGAATCTAGAAGCAACAGTAAAAAATTCTACATTCAGCATTCAAACACACATTATCTATTGTGTGGGAAACCAATTCTCATTCGCCATGGTCCAGTGACTAGCCCTCTGAAATATAGCAAAGGAGGAAGGGATAGCAGCTGAGTGGGAGACTAAAACTGAGTCCTCATTGGTATATCCACAAATCTACACATCCCTAGACAAGCAGCAGACTCAAAAACCAAACCCAGATCGTCTGACTATAAATGAGAATTGTTTCCACTGTACTTCATGCTAAAATCACCAGCTTATCTGTCACCTAACACAAGCAAACTAAAAATATGTGCTGAATGAATTAAAGCATTGTATAAACAGACAACTGCCCTCTAATCAAGGGACCGAGGTTAAATCTCCTTTCTATCACTTAGAACATAACTTTCTAAACTTCAGTTTCCTCATCTGTAAAAATTAGAATACTGTGCTTGAATTATGTACCTCTCAGAGCTATTAAGAAGAAAAGGTTCCGTCAGTTGTAAAGTACCATAAAATGTGAGTTATATTATGCTTAACGAGAATTGGTAATAATAGCTAACATGTATACAGTACTTACTATGTTCTAGTCTTTGTGCTATGCTCTCTACAGTTGTCTCATTTCATCCTCATAACAGCCCTGGAAGGAACGTGGTAGTATTATCTCCATTTTACTGATAAGGAAACTGAGGCATACATAGGTTAAGTGACTCACCCAAGGTCACACAGTTAGTGAGATTCTGAGGCCAAATTTGAACTCAGGTTTTCTTGACTACAGGCCTGGTGATCTACTGATTGCATCACCTACCTGACTACATGAGAAAGAATGTTAGTCAGGGGAAGAAAAAAAAAGATGGGATTCAGGGGACCTAGTTTTTCATTCCATCTCTCTTGGTAGAATGCTATGTGTTTTGGGGCAAGTCATGTAGACTCTACTGATCTCAATTTCTCCATAAATAAAATGGATGTGATTATTTCTTACAATTATCAATTCTTATATAATTGTTATCTTATATATCACATTATATATAATCATAAACAAATTATAAATGATTTCATAATATTTTTATACTTTGCTTATCCTGTGCCTTTATTATAAGGATAAAATTGAAATATGTATGGAAACTGTGAAACATCATTGTGAGTGATTTTGAATTTCTCATATTCATCTATTAGAGAAACAGTAAATCCTGCTTTAGTAGTGGGAACGTCTAAGAAGGCAGGAAGAATTTATTTACTAAGAGGTGCCAAAAAAATCTAAATCTCATGGTGTTACAAAGCCTTTAGATGACAAGTAAAAAGTATCAACATGGTCACCTACTGAGGAAGACTGAACTCTGGCTTTAAATAATTAACATTTTTTTTCCTTTAGCTTAGACATAAGGAGAACCCTGTCAGTGGTGGAGGCAAGATGTTATTCTGGTCAGAGTATTAATTTGTACAGGCTCTGCCCTCATTAACACATGCAAATATAGCTCTAAAGCCAACTAAAATGAAGGATCATATGAATACGTAGAATTATCTTTACTATACCTTCCAATTTCCTTTAGAATCCCTTCTAGTGACTTCTGGTTTCTCCATTCAGACATCTACTCATTACCGCTCTATTTCAGCCCACATTCTCAGTAACACAACATAATCAGCTCACAAGATATCAAGAGCCAATGTCTTCAGCTTACGCATAAGTTAGAATTCATTCAGCCTTAGAAATCTCTATCCTGTATGTCTCAGAATTAAAATAAGTGCATGTCCACTTATTATGTCTTCTTTAAAAACAAGATGCACTCTCTGTATTGCCATCTGTATCACAATTAGTAGGTTAATCATAAGTAACTACGATTGAGAAAGCTCAGCTTCTAAATTCAGTCCCCATTGGTTATTTGCCAACTGGCCAAAGCACTTAACCTAAGCTCATCATTTTCTTCATGTGCAAAATGGAGCCAATAATCTAATTACAAGGCCTTTTTAAATAATGAAAACATGTCAGAGCAAGGGGTATCTTTGGCCCTGAAATTAAACAAAAGAATATAGTTAACTTCTAAAACAACTTTTAAGTCAACAGTTATTATTAAGTACCACTAAGGGTATTTAGTTGGTTCCTAAGTCAAAATAGTTAAAAAGAAATAATTAGAGCAGGTAAAAATTAGACTAATGACCTTTAACATCTATTATTTTTTATAGAAGGAAACGATGTGCTCAAAATTTAAAAGCCTACACAAGACCCACCCTACAAAGTTCAGAGCTCTTTTTTTCTTTTTTTAAGCTCCATCCTCATCAGAGAGCAAGCTTCTAGAATCACTCTTTTCTGGCCCATTTAGACAACAGAAAAACTGTACAATACAGCCTTAGTTGGTCAGAGGAAAGAGTGGGAAAAGAGAGGGGGCAGAAATCACTTGTTTTCCTACATCACTGAATTTTTGAACAAGGTATGGTGTTTATCTTTTTCAGGGTCAAATTCAAGGGAATCAAGAAGCAAGTTAGGTGGATTCTTTGAGATGGCTTTATGAAAGGGCCTGGAGGAGAGTTACACAAGATTGAGAAACTATGGCTGGGCTTCTAGTTGCATCAATAGCAGAAACATATATACATTGATAATACCACCAGTCAATTGTAGTAGTAACAGTGGTAGTGGTGGTGGTGGTGCTGGTGGTGGTGGTAGTGGTAGTAGTAGTAGTACTAGTAGTAGTAGTAGTAGAATAGGATAAGGAGTAGAAGCATTAGCAGAAGTAATAGTAACAGTTACCATTTGAAAAGCACTTTACAAGATGAACTTATTTGATCGTCACAATAACCCTGTGAGGCAAATACTGAAACTACAGTCCTACCTGCCTCCAGGTCCAGCCCTCTATCCATTGTGCTGCCTAGATGCCTAGTATTGAGGTAATGTTGCCAAAGGCTTTTTAATGGCCACTATTCCTCATGGAAATCTTTCTAAGATGTACTACCCCTTCTAAGCATAGCGTTGTTACTGTGATTGTTTAGTTGTGTCAGTTATATCCAAGTCTGTGTGACCCCATTTGGGATTTTCTTGGCATAGCTACTGGATTGGTTTGCCATTTCCTTCTCCATGCCTGGCACTCTATCTGCTGCGCCACCTAGCTGCCCAAGCATAGCATATGGAAGATAATACTTTATCTTATCCATAATCACTCTAGATCATTATGATCATCAGTTACTATAATATACAGATTCAGATCCAAACAGAGATGACGAGGAATAAAGAGACAAACACATTTCCATCAGTTGATGTTGATTTCTTGGAAAAAATCCTTGACAGCATTTCGTTTGGGGGCATTTGTCTCTTTCTCATAAAGGTACAATGGCTGTTTGCCAGCATCCATCCCTCTGCCTAAACAATCCGCACAGCAGAGCTGCTCTATGACTGATAAGCCTTTATAATGGCACCGTGTCAACCTTGGCTATTTGTGCAACGAGAGTGCAGAACTGCACTCTTCTCTGTCTTTTCCTGACTGGCACTCTTCCCTTTATCTATTTATTAGTCTACAACTTGCCTTCCCTATCAGTGCTTCTCATTTCTGTTAGAACTGTCATCATCCAGTAATAATAACTGACATTCATAAAGCACTTTGCATATATGAACACACTTAATCCTTACAACTGAATAAGATGGGTTCTGTAGGTATTATTATTCCATTTTACAGAAAAAGAAATAGTAGCTCAGAGGTTAATGACTCGTCCAAAATTACAAAGCTAATTAGTGTCAGGGAGTGTATTAAAATCCCATCTTCCTCATTCTAGCTCCTAACTCCCTACCTAAAATACTACATGTTAGAATGTAAGTTTCTTTGGGACAGAGTCAGTTCATGTTTAATTAGTGTCTAGCACAATGCCTTTACATAGCAAGTATCTACTAAGTGTTTGCTGAAGTGAATTGATGATTGGTAGAATTAACTGAGTTGATGAATTGACTGAATTAACTATTGGTAAGACATAATTTCTCATTTGGAAGGGCAGAGTCGGACTAGCAATGGCTTCACTATAATTTCTAAACCGCATAATATTCAAATGTCTGAAATGAATTTCAATCAATTTCCTGATTAAAAATCTGAATTTCTATTAAAGAACTAGGAAAATTGATCAGGGCACATTAAGAAATGGCAGGACACATACATAGCTCAATGACTCCACTCATAAATCTATTCTTTCTGCCACATTCCCTAGGGAACCATTTCTGACTTTTTTACCCCCTCTGGTTCAGAAAAGTTTAAGAATTTTAACAAGAACCTCACTGGAATACATTCAACTTATTGCTTAGGTCAATCCCTATGTTGTTTGCACGAGACTGTGAGAGATGGCCTGGTGTAATGGAGAGAGCTTCCAATGCATTAACTTAGTCATCCAAAGATAGATATGAGTATCCCTATTTTACATATGAGAAAACTGAGATGATGAGGTTAAGTACTTTGCCCAGGGTCACATAGCCACTAAGTATCTGGGGGCAGGATATGAATTTTTGCCTCCCTTTCTGCCCTGTTCTTCCATCCACACCATCTCATGTTTCTGTGCCTTTCAAATGGCTGTCCCCCATGGCTGGGATGATCTCTCTCTTTACCTCTGCCAATTCCTTAATTCTTTCAGAGCTTACCTCAAATGTCACCTCCATAAGGTCTTCCCTGATACTTGCTAGTGCCTCCTCGCCTGAAATGACCTCTTAGTTATTCCATATATATTTTCTCCATATTTGTGTGAAATGTGTTGCTATTGAATGCTCAGACAGAATGAATGCTCTTTGAGGGTATTTTTACCTCCCCTGTTCCTAGAGTAGTGGTTGGCATGATCAGTGCTTGCTGACTGATTGAAACTCAGCCCAGAAATCTACCCATTGTGCTGCTACGTAGATTTCTTCAATGATGGTCATTGCCAGATGCATTGAGAATGCATGGAAAGAATGAAGGATGAAGAGAAAATACTGATGTTAGAGTGACTGGCAACTTTTTAAAAGCCACAAGACGCCTAAATGAGCAACATTAGGGATTCCTAACATAGTTTCAGTTTAAGGGTTAACAGCTGTTATTTAGGGAAAGCGCTCCTATGAATTATAATTGCATTCATTTCTTTCACAATGAATGTTTTCATTCAAAGAATTTTGCTGCTCTCTGTGGGCATGATTAATATGCGTGTGTTAAAACAATATCCAGAAACTTCAGTATACTGGGGAAAATGCTGGGCAGTTTTTCCTACCTTGAGACTGCTTTAAATAAATGTCTGTACCTCTGAAAAATGTTTCCTCAAAATGGGTTGTCTGCTTATCGGGCTATGGCTGTCATGGTGACTTTCATTCCTGATATCTCCAGGGGCAATCATGCTAAGTTTTTATTCCAGTGGATTGTGCCAATAAAAAACATCCTCACATTTGGAGCCTTCAAGAGGTAGCTTTTCTATTTCAGGGAAGAAAAAGAAGGCCAGAAAGATGAAAGGGGCTATCTTTTAAAAGAAACAAAAAGGCCTCTACAAAGGAGTGCATAAATATAGGAGGAAAATATACTATTCATTATGTTGGAGGTGAGAGTGGCAGAATATGAAGAAGGTTACTCATATTTCTCATTGTGACCATTTTTATCATTTTGGTGATATCCAAGCTTGTTGTTTTTTTTTTTAAATTTACATTGGAAAGTCATTCAAATTGAGGTGATAGAAATTAATAAACAAAACCAAAATTCAAAATTTCCAAGCTTTATTGTTTATTAACAGAGCATGCCAATATGTTAAGAAAATGGTTGCCTCAGGCACAATGTCCTTAAGTGAGGGCTAAGGTGTCTTTTAAACCTAGGTGTGTCTTCCTTCTAATGGACTGCACAACTTCGGGACCTCCCCTTGAAAATGTAAAAGGATGTTAATTGGTACATATTTTAAAGAGGAAACTGTAGGAGAGTCACTTCAGCTCTTCCCAATTTAGAAAATGGGAACGATCCTCAGATAATAGGATTAGACTGTAGCTAATGGGTGTAGTCAGCACTATCTTTGGTTGAATCCACTAGAATTTGGGTTGAATGAGTGGTGGGTGAGGTCACAAATGAATTTAGAAACTACTAAGGTGGGCAATACCAGTTTTGAGAATACAAGAATACCAGAACTGAGAATCAAATGACTGAATGCTACTTCAAGGAGACTCAGTATCTGAGTTCCAATCTAGCCTCAGACACTTACTAACTGTGTGACCCTCAGCAAGGCATTTAATTCTTTTTAACCTCAGTTTCCTCATCTGTAAAATGAGCTGGAGAAGGAAATGGCAAACCACTCCAGTATCTTTGCCAAGAAAACCCCAATGGGATCACATCACAAAGAGTTATTCATGACTGAAATGACTGAACAATTTAAGACAAAAGCTTGACCCGTAGACAAATTTCTCTGGAATGTAGATGAAGGGTAAAGAGACAAAGGTAAGGAGTTAAGACTAGCTTAGAGTGTGACAGTACTATACATATGCCAGCTTGATTAACTCATAAAAGGAATTAAATTTTTAAAAAGGAATTAAAAAATTATACCTTTACAGAACAGAACTAAGAGATAGATATCCTTAATCAGATACTTACAACCTAGGGGTTTTCTTGTTCATTTTTAATGTGAATTTTCATCTTTAGGAACACTGATTATCTGGATGTACCAACTCTACACCCATGAGAATTTGCTATGCTGTACCAAATAATATATTTGAAGAGTATTTTATATAAAGTTACCTTTTCCCTCCCAAAAGTTTCACTGAATTTTGATGTTATTTAAATATAGCCAGTCTTTTTCAATAGATGTGTGATTTTATTCACATGGATATTCCTTTCATTGATGTAGATCACAGTACATCCATGCCTTTAATCCTATGTAATTCTTGTCAATGTTTTCCCGATGTACTAGAAGCCTTCCTTATAGATGTTTTTATATTTTCTGGTGCAACACTCTAGTTTTCCATCTGTTATCCCTATAGACCTTTGTCTAATAATATAATTATATAACAGAAGTGAAAATCAAAAGTCAGTGAATATTTCATAATATAAATAGAAATGTTTCAGGCCTGTTCATTTTGGAAACTTGGCTTTCGAACTTAGGCCAATTCAAACAGAAGAGGATTAAATAAGTCCTGGTGTCATTCTCCTTCATGTTATAGAAAAGGATGTCCCCAGGATGTCAAAATTGTAATCCAGCCTCTAAAAAGTAAAAGAACTATCCAAAGACTTCATCCAGATTAATACCTTTCTCTCCCCTTTTTTTCATTTCAACCAGACTTGTTTTCAAGAAATATTTATTTTGAGAGACTTCAGGCTAGCCTGAAGTACGTGAAACAAGACTGTTGGGGGTGATGAGCTTCAGGTCAAAGCCAAACTCCCTTATTCCTACACAAGAAACATTAATAAGGAGGACTATATATAGACCTTTCACTTCCAACACACACTATCAAAACATCTGCCTCTGTGAAAATTCTTGAACTTCTTAACTGAATTTAGCACACAATGTGATCTAATTTTTTCTTTACAAAAATAGTCTCATGTACTTCCACCTTCAAAAAAAGAAATCCCATTGATCTTTGTATTAACAGTTTGTGCTTTCAGAGACCAAGGGGCTCTGAGCAGTCCTGACCAAAAGAAAGTTTACACATGGAATAAAGGAGTGGTTTGAAAGAGACAGTCAGAGACACAAATATATACACATACAAAGAAGATGATTTTATTTCTTCCCTATTTCAATGGAGATAGAAAAAACTTAACATTGTAACTTACAGAATATTAAAAGAATCAGAGGAATGGCTGTAGCATGATGAGGAGATCTTCTTTGGACAATTTACTGATGAAGAAGAATCACAAAAGATGAAAAGGTTGGAAAAAAAGCTCTGATGTTTAAGTAAAAAACAACATGCATTGCAAATTTCACAGATAGTGCAGCATATTTCTCATAGTATATTCCCAACACCTACAACTAAGGCTACAAATGGCCACTATAAGAATGACAGGACTTGAATTGGAATAGACCCTTCATCTCTTGACCTCCTTTCTTTTCTAACTCCTATTATAATCCCAATTTTCTTTACTCTTCAATCTCTCCCTATTTGTTTCTTCTGAGCTACCTATAAACAACCCCATGTTTTCTTTGTCCTTAGAAAAGACTTTATCCAACTATCTGTGGTAACTGTTATTCTATAGATCTTTTCCCTTTAGTTAAAACACCATGAAAAATCCACCAGCGACTATAGGTGGGGATATCCACTTTCTATCCTCACACTTCTAAACACTATCTAATCTAGCTTTGGCCTCATCATTCAATTCATACTGCTTTCACCAAAGATACCAATGACCTTTGAGTTGCCAAATCTAATGACCTTTCCTTCTGACAGAGAGTTGATAGGGTAAAATGAAAGAAACATTTTTGGACATGGCCAACACAGAATTTTGTTTTGCTTGACTATTCATATTTGTTACAAGAGTTTTATTTTTCTTTTCAGTTGGGAAAAGGGAGGTGGGAGGAATCTGATCCCTTCTTAACTACCAGTCTTTTGTTTCTGAAACACTTTACTCCCCTCTCCACACTCTGTGAGCCAGTAATATGGACCTACTTGTTCCTCCTCACACTTGACTCTCCATCTCCAGTGCCTTCTCACTATCTATTTGTGATGCATAGTATTGGCCTCCATCTATAACTCCTGTTCTTCCTTCCTGTTCTTCCTTCAAGATTAAACTCAAATCCTACCTTCTGCAGAGATCCCCTCTACTTCCCTCCATAGAACTCCTAAGATTGATATCCATTTGCATTTTATTTTACATGCACATAGTCATTTGCATGTCATCTCCTCCACTAGGGGAGAGCTTCTTGAGAGCAGAAATCTTTTTACTGCCTTTTCTTGTATCCTCAGCTCTTAGTATAGGACCTGGCACATGATAAGTAATTACTTCATAAATGCTTACTGACTAAATGACCTGCAACAGGAAGTTTATAATCTAAGCAGAAGACAAAGAAGAAAAACACTCTACACAATTAGTATAGAGCCATTCCAAAAGGAAAAATGCAAATGTTGATTTTTATGAAAAAAGATCTTCATTCATATGAACATCTAGATATGCAGTATGGACAGGGTTAGCTACCTAAAGAAGGTTGGGAATAATGGGGTCAAGTGTTATAAATTTGGGCAAGTCAATCAATTTCTCTGAATTTCAGTTTCTTCATCTTTAAAACTGGGATAATTTCTTTTCTACTGTCTACCTCATGCGTTTGTTGTGAAAAAAACTTTGCAAATTAAAATGCTACAAAAATGTGAATTATTAGTAACAGTACCCATTGAATATATGTACATCTGTACAAAAGTACATATGTGTCATACACTACATCTGCTATATAGGCTTTATATGTACAGTGAATATCATATGTGAAGGCGTATACAACACTAAATTATTTAGTTGTGGTTCAGTTTACCCAAGTCTAGAAGTTATAGTTATTGAAATAAAGGAGAAGCTAAAGGTGAAGAAATGAATTAGATTTGTCCGTTTGGCCCCAAAGAGTAAAACTGGGAACAATGGGGGAGAGCTTCAGAGACACTTATAAAGTAAAGCAAGGGAAAACTTTGAGTTATCACTAGTGGAATAGGCTGCCTTCTGAAGATAGTATGTCCTACTCACTAGAAGCATACAAGCAAAGGATGAAAAACCCCTCGTCATGTATGTTGTAACAAGGATTCAGTTTTTAGAATCATCTGGGCTAGACATCTTCTGGGGTGAATTCCAATTCTGAAATTGTGTGTTCTATGAGAGTCTCCTTCTTTGACTGTGGTAAAAACCATAAAATGACAAACAAATCAAGAACTTGCTAATCACTTGCATGGAGCAGCTAGCTGGCACAGAGGAAAGAATGCTGGGGCTGGAGTCAGGCAGACTCATCTTCCTGAGTTCAAATCTGGCCTCAGGCACTACCTGTGTAACTCTGGGCAAGTCACCCAACCCTGTTTTCCTCAGTTCCCTCATTTGTAAAATGAACTGGAGAAGAAAATGGCAAACTACTCCAGTATCTCTTCCAAGAAAACCCCAAAGGGGGGAGGGGGGCATATAATGAAGAGTTAGACATGACTGAAATGACTGAACAACGCTCACTTATAAAGGGTTTTCTAAGAAATGGGTCAATTGCTAACATGATTTCCAAACACAGAGACAGACATAAGTAGATAAATATTCATTTCAGGTTGACATCATAAACAAAAGTAATCACCTCCAATCCTCTTTAGCGTCCTCTTGAAAATGAATGTTGGAAAGGGGGAAATAAGAGACTTTTTCCCTCTTTTGATGGCAAGACATATCAAGTAAGATTTTCTCGGAAAATTCCTATACCATATTAGGAACAGGAAATTAGCAGACCCATTTCTAACATCAAAAAGTGAGGAACTCTACCCAAAGTCACTCCAGATAGACTAAAAAAAAATTCAGTTTCTGCCTTAAGAGAAAATCTGGAATATACTTAGTAGAAAATGTAGGAGAAAAAAAATTCTTACATTGGAATTGGTTTAAAATGTTTTGTTTCAAGACTTTCCAACTTTTTATTATATAAAATTTACCATGGCCTGTTCTCAGATTCTGCCAGGAATATGGTAAGGATGGAAAAAAGAAAATGAAAAAACCTCTGAATAGATACTAATATAAGACTAGTTAAATAAAAAACTTATTTTAGAAAGAAAAACAAAATGATTAGCCTTTAAAAAGAGTTCAGTGAAGACAATTCAAAACATATGTTTCAGGTATGTAAAGCAAATCCCATGTGTCACACTGCCTCTTTCACTTGACATGTTCTCCCCAAAGTGCCAACACTCACAAACACCACTGGTTTACTACTACTTCAGTTTCAGGCAGGGTTAAATGAAACCCTGGATTCTGTAATGACCCTTGCTGGTTCTGGCTCTGAAACTTCAGAACACATAACTTCTGAAACTTCATAAGCTATTCAAAACTTAGCTTTGAAAAAGTCAGGATTCTACTGTCAGCTAAACAGTTGAAAAGAGACATTTTTAAGACCCTTTTATTGTAGGAATTAAGGAGCTCTCAATTTAGAATCAAATGACCTGGGTTTGAATTCTTCCAATATTTATTATAAAAGGATCCAGCCTCTAGTCCTATACTTCTCCTTAATATCAGTGACTTACCCTCGTGGGGGTCTCAGCTACCTCTTCAAAAAAATAAGAGAATTGGACTGGATGATTATAAGGTCCCTTCCATTTCTAAATCCCAGTTCTAGGAAATCATAATTTAAGTGCTCTAATAATAATCAAAGCTCACATGCCTGTAGTTCTTTAAGGCTTAAAGAGCTCTTTCATCACAACCTTGTGTAGTAGGTAAGATCAAGGTACACATAGCCTCTAATTCTTTGGATTAGTGGTAGTTTAATATGATGAAAAGTGCTGGCTCTAGAGGCAGGATATTGGTTCAAATTCTCCTTTTATCCTTACTACCTGTAAAACCTTGGGCAAGTCCCCGAATCTCTCTAGTATCCAGTTCCTTCACCTGAAACATAGAGAACCAGATGACTTAGAAGGGACCTTTCAGATTCATGTCTATGACCCTCTAATCCATTTCATAACTGAATAATCATTCTAATCTCTTTATGACCCAATCTTCATTTTGGTGACCTTAAACTAAGCATACTTGTAGTTCATATTCCCTCATTTGTCATCTCTTTTCCTTATTCATAAGGATTAAATACTATATGGGAAGCTGCTCTTTAGCCACAAAATGGGGGGAAAAAACAAATGAAAAGTAAATAGATGAAATAAAAAGAAATATTATAAAAGTAAAATTTGAGATGGCTATCAGCTAATATAATTTAACTTTTATTTTTGCTTTTAAAACACAGAGTACAACGATAAGATTGCTTAAGACCATAAAAATTGTATCATCTACTAATGCCAAAGGTGCAAAGTCCAAAAACCAACAAGTCGTAGTGGAAATAACTGAAACCTGGGATGCATATTTATACTACAGATGGACTCTAACACTAAATGTGGCTAAAGACAGCAAGCTTTATAAATTCTTTATCTTCTATTTCTTTAACTTTAAAATGAGGGAGTTAAATAGAAGAACAGAGGTCATGTCTTTTCTAAACTTTGTAACTTCCCCTAGCACCTAGTATAGCAGTAGACAAACAATAGATACTCACTCACTTAATGGTTCTTACAGGTCCAAGTTCTATGGCTCCAATATCACATTACAGAAACTACCTGGACAAATTTCAAATGTGAAAATCCTCTGAATTTTCAACATCATAGAAAATGTCAGATAAATAAACACTGACTCAAAAAACACTTTTTAACTGAAGATATGATTCAAGTAATGCTATTGGGCTAGGTTTGGAGAATGTTCTCAAGACATGGGCAATCTCCATGTACACTAACAGCTGTGCTATTCTATTGGGGAGACTATAATCACAGTAAGGGAGAGGGGTCCAACCAAAGTGCACAGAGAAATTGAGAGTCAATGAAGGCTTCAGAGAGGAAGCTGGATCCAAGTTATACCTTCAAAGAAGCCAAGAACTTCAACAGTCAGGGATAAGGGAGAGTTCATTGGCGACATGAGCGAAGGCACCATTACTGAAGATAGTGGGGAGAGTATGGAGATAAAAAGTAATTGAGTGTAACAGGAAAACTGAATATGTGAAGTATGCAACGACTGGAAAGATAAGTTTCACCAAATTGTAGAAGGCTTCATATGCTGAGATCAAAAAATTTATGTTTTGTTTGACAGGCAATAGAGAGACGCTGAAGGCTTCTGTTTAACAATTATGTAATCAGACAAGTGCATTAGGAGCACTGGGGCTTTGGGAGATATGTGAAGGATTAACTGTAGAGGAGACAGTCAAGAGGCAGGAAGGCCAGTTGTGGTATTTGGAGTAAGTAGAGATTAACTAGCCTGGTTGCAGCAGAAAAGGAAAAGGATGGGTGGGAATAATGTTGCAAAACTTGATAACTGATAAGATGATGAAGGTGAGGAAAATGGAAGATTCAAAGATAGATAACGAGGCCATAGGCTTTTGAGATTAGGAAGTTGCTGGTGCCACTTAACAGAAGTAGGGCAGCTAGTGGGACCAGAAGATCATAGATGAAAAGCAAGAAGGGTCTGAAAAGTCATCTAGTCTAATGCACTTGTTTTACAAGAGGCCAAAAGGTCAAGTAAATTGCTCAAGGTCACACAGATAAGAGCAAAAAGCAGAGACGGGATATGAACCCCAGTCTTCTGAATTAAAGGCTAGTGATCTTTGTCACAGAACTTTAGAACCACAGGAAGCTTAATAGGTTTTTAGTATTCTTTCTTCCCTGAACACATTCAAGCAGTGTAATACTGAAAAGGTCTAAGTTTTAGGTAGAGGGATGCTAATGACAGAGCTCCATCACAATACTGCTTTAGTCATCAATGACCCTGCTCCTTGACAGATACTATATGCCTTTTATGTGGCATCATTAAACCCCTATCCTGATTTCCAGTCAGCTAGGCTGAAAACTGTACCTGGTACTATGATGGATGTAAAAATCAGAATAGGCCCAGACACACCAAAAAGTAATTGGGACACATTGGGAGAAAAGGAAATTCATTTTCCTATGTTCCAAGGAAGGTTACCCACTGTAGTTATCTATGGAATTCCGAAGTACAATAGACAATTTGGAAATTACTAAGCTGGAATGATCACTATTTCACTGTCTTTTAGAAGGAAAGATACGTATTTTTGGAGGGAAATGAAAACCTCTTCTTTAACCATCCCAGTCAAGCTTGAGTGAAATGAAGTTAATTTTCCTATATACATGACTTTGCATAAACTGCCTCTTGAAAAAAATATTTAGACCTAAAAATAAGTTCAGTCATCTATCAACATAAGATAATTTATTCAAGACTACATGAAACACATTTCTCAGCAAAATGCAACTAAACACTCAGATATTTAAGGACGAAAAAGGGAGGAGAGAAGAGAACATGAAGGCTGGAAAATTTAAAAAGGAAAGTGTTTGAGAAAGGACAGAGGATACAGAACAATGTCTCCCACAGAAAAGAATAACTTAGGAGTAGAGGCATGGGTGGAGACGTGGACAAAGACATTAATATATTTCTTACTTAGGTAAATTCTAGAAAGAAGAAATCAATCAGCAGTGGAGGGGGGCAGCCATAAAATCTTAATTTGGAGAGAAAGATTTTGTAGAGTACTTTAAAATTATAGGAATGACAGACAACTTGAGTTTTAAAACAAAAAAAAAATAGACAGAAATAAATGTCTCAATAAATTTAAGAACCACTAAAAGCTTTTGTTGTTAAGAGATGGGATTCTTTGTGATCCCATTTGGGGTTTTCTTGGCAAAGATACTGGAGTGATTTGCCATTTCCTTCTCTAGCTCACTTTGCAGATGAGGAAACTGAGGCAAACAGGATGAAATGACTTGCCCAGAGTCACATGGCTAGTAAGTGTCTGAGGCCTGATTTGAACTCAGGACTTCCTGACTCTAGGCCTGATGTTTTAGCCACTGCACCACCTAGCTACCTAAGAACTTAACCTCCTCTTTTTGAAGAACTGCCATTTTGGCTTTTGTTAGGTGAAACAGTGTCATGGAAAAAAACCACTGAACTTGGAATCAAGAGAGACCTGGCTTCTGATTCTACCTCTAACCCTTATTAACTGTGTGATCTTGGGTAAGTTACTTAATTTTTCTAAGCCTCATTTATTTACATTCTAAAAAGGGATAATAACATTTGTCATACTGAAGAAGTAGTGTGGGCCAGTGGGAGGAATGTTGCATTGGGAATCACAGAACTGAATTTGAGTCCCATATCTGCTACTTACTTTCTGTAAGACCTCAATAAATTCACTTAACCTCTCAACCTCAGTTTCTCTATCTGTAAAACAAGGGTGTGGAATAAAACAACATGTGAGGTCCTGCTTCAAATTTGTGAACTCACATCATTTGGTCACTGTGAGAATCAAAGGAGAAAAGGCATGGAAAATGATCTGTAAAAAGCACTTTGGAAATCTCTGTCATGTTTATGTTCTGTGAAAATTTTGGTCACAAGCAAAGGAGCCCCAAGTATATGGCATCCCTATGTGGTAAGGTGACCCCACCCCGAGAAATGCCAGAGCAGTATTCTGAAAGGGACTCAGACGTTGACTGATTATGGGTTTTTTTTCTTGTAAATCTTTCTAAGACTAGAGCCCAGCCTTATCCACAATGAAGGTACAGAGAGTCGTTGCTTTCCATGACTGTGCTTTCCATTTCTGTCCTCATTCAATGTTCCCTAATGAAGAGAGCTAGGCTTTCCTTCTCTGTACCTTTATTTACATGCTCATGTAGCAGCTTCTTCTAACCTCACCAAACATGTCTGAACAGTCAAAGGCAATGGTGCACATGCAGTTAAGATATAGCACACACAGAGGCAGGGGGATTCCATCTTGTGATAACCTGCCTTAAGGAGCAATTTCCAAGAAAGCTCTGCATGGAAAAGTGGGAAATTGTGTAAATTCTAGACGTGACTATGAAATGCCTACCTGCCTGACAAAGAATGACAACCAGTCACAGAAGGCAGAAAAAAGAAAACAAAACATCAGAGAAGCTATAAGAAAGCTGGCACCTTAAACAAACAAACAAGCAAAAAAAAAAAAAAAAAACCAGCCGAAACAAACCAAAAAACCAAAAACCAACTAGTATGAATAGGTGAGACTAATTAGAAAAAAACCCCAACCCTGCCACATTTAAAATATCTATCAGCACAAAAGACCAAAAGAACAGAATCCACCACTTCAGGAAACAAGCAGGATAAGTGTACTTCCCCCAGACACTTTGCTTACCTACACAGTATCCTCACAAGAGCCAGGTCTGCTATATTATCATAACTACCATCCCTTCTGGCCCTGCCATCATGTCCCAAATGGGCACCAAAATTTCAAAGAAGCCATAAGATACTATGAAATAACTTGTTTAGTGGTCAGGTTATCCTCATAATTAAAATGCCAACTAGCACTCTGTGAATCTATTTAAAATCTCAAGGGCATCCTCAATAACATTAGTTTCATTGACTCATTTAACCATAATTATGAATCACCTATTCATGATGGGCCTGGCACTATTAAAGGTTATTGAATTTAATTTTTCAAATAAAGCATTTACCACGTGTAAGGAACTATGCTAGTTCTAGGAATACAAAAATGAAAAATAGTATGGCCCCTGCCTTCAGGGGTTTACAATTCTTTAGTCAGTTAACATGGGGGAGGGAAAGGAGAAGACAAGGTATTATACAAATAAACATAAAAGAAGGTGGAATTAAGTTGAGGCAAGGAAAGAAAGAGGAAAGTATGTTAAGAAATCCTATGCAGGAAGAAATAACTTTCAGTTAGTGGTGGAGAAACATAGAGTAGGCTAACCTAAGGGGTCACACCTAAGATGTTCGGATAAGCATGATAAGAATGACTTTCAATGCTTTATTGAGACAAATGTCAATTGAAAAATACTTTAGAGCCACTTGGAATAATGTCACTTATAGGGCAATGGAAGACTACAAAGTGATGCCTAAGGCATACTAAATTAATTTATTAACATATCAAGCCTTAACCGGTCAAAATTCAAGGTCCCAATATCCCAAGGTCCCAACACACTAACTTCAGCAACTCCCAATCAATAAGCCAGAGTAACTGGCTTGAGGATTCCTAAACTGTATATTTCTTCCCATGTATGAACATGCCCCCAAACCAGTCTTTCCATTATCTTATCTGCTTCAGTGCTCCCATAAGTATAATTGTAATCCTCCATTACTGTTCACAGTATTTCACCTAAAAATTATGGACCTAGATATGAGAAGCAAAGAACTTAGAAAGCCAAGTAAACAGTATGTGATCCAGGCCCATTTCCAAAGTGGAATATGTTGAATCATCAAGTAATATTTTCTAACCAGTGGAGGTCTTTCTGAGCATACTGGACCACTTAACCTCTCTTAGCCTCAATTTCCTTTTTCTGTAAAATGAGGGAGCTAGGCTAGATGACTTCTATGGTCCTTTCCAACTTGTATTCTGTGATATAATAAAGCACACATAGGACACCCATTATACATACTGTTCATTATTCAAAGGATTAATCTAGAGCACTTGGGCCACATAAGGGGTCTAGTGAGTGATGCAGAAATTAGGGAAAAAAGTAATTGGCTTTGAGGGACAAGGGCAGCAGGAACAGTGAGACTAACTCTGAGGAAGAAGGAAGATGCCTTTGCTTAGTGACAGTACGGCAGTCACTCACTCTTCCCCTGTTCTTTTGCATCCCCCATCAGGAAGTTGTATCCTCTGCTCCTCCCATGGTGCTGAGCTGACATTACTCTTAAGGCAGAAGAAAAATGTGCTGTGCCATGACTCCCAGTGTATGGTTTGCTGGACTGCCTCCCTTTAGTCACTTGCCAACCTCACAGGAGGCATCATAATCATCTTTCTGCTCAGAGTAGACCAGGGGCATGAAGGCAGCTGATGTGCAATGAAAAGGCTAGCGGGCTTTGAGACTGCTAGCTGCCACTCCCAAAAGCAGTGTTTCCTGTGGCAGTGGAGGGAGGTGCCAATGACTCCCCTCCTTGGCCTCAGTGGAGTTGTGAGGCAGCTTGGGGTTTGATCCCATGGTCCCCTAAAGGACTGATTTAATCACCCATTCAGAACAGAGAGACAACTGAGGCTCTAGAGGAAATTCTGCTTCCTATTCCTTTACATCTTATCAGGACACTGAGATTCACACCCTGGGACAAGCTATATTAGAAAGGAGTAAGACACTCAATGGAAGCATATATCTGCTGCTACAGAAGTTCATGCTTGGCATTGCAGACTGGAGAGTAGCTCAGCTGCCCAAGAAACAAAGGGAAGAGGGTTGGTTTTATTGGGACAATAAAAAAGGATTGGGGGAAACCACTTGGCACACTTTTATCTCCAAGCTTATCAGTGTTCCCTGGCAGTTTCCACCTGCTAACCTAGAAGTATTGTGAGATAAGCACTTTCCAAGCCTTGGAAGACTATTGAAATGTGTTATATAAGCTTGAGGTATTGGCTCAACAGCTTGCTTTGAAGTCAGCACATTATGCTTTCCCTCCCCAACTTACTTGTATGTACTTTGGGTTTGTTTCTTCCACTGTTGTTTTTATGTTGTTCTCTTTAGGAGACTGTTGTCCTTGAGAACAGGTACTCCCTTTCATCTTTCTTTACATAGCTAGCACTTAGCATAGTGCCTAGCACACAGCAGAGGCTTAATAAATGCTTGTCAACTGAATGAGTCAGAATCCAAGTACTACCTCTAACATACACTGGCCAAATGAACCTGGTCTGGTAACTTAAGCTCTCTGAGCCCAAAAGTAATCCTGTGGGTAAGAAGAAGTATAGGTGCCTATCCGCATTCCCTAATTTAAATTTCCTCAATGAGGGCTCCCAACATCAATGACGCTGAGTTTCTTAAGAGTTTCCTAAAAGTACATGTGCATTTAAATTTTTGATGTAAAACAAACCCATATTCTAACATTTTGTTTCTTTTTTTGAGCTTATAAAATTATAACCAAAAGCCAAGAGGTAAAAAAAGTTTTCCTTCAATGCTTGCTGGCTTACTCCAAATGACCCAATCAAAATTTCCACTTACATGGCCATTTCTGCTCAATGAGAACAAAAAACAGCATGGTAATTGATATCAATTTTATACCAAATGTATTTCTCTTCTTCTTAATCTGTCTTTGTGCTAAGAATATGCTGGATGATTGTGTAAAACCCAGATCCTTAAAAGGCTTTAAATCAATCTATAATCACGTTGTTTTTCCATAATTCTTCCATAATTCTTTCCATAATTCTTATATCCATCTTTTTTCCTATATATTTCCCTACTCTTTACGGTGATCATCCCTTTCTTGGATCATCATAATCTCCTCTACATAGAATTCCACAATGAAATCACTGCTAATGCTGACCAAATTGTTTTATTTTTCCTCGTCACTTTAATTGTTAATACAGCTCTTTTCAGTAGTTTTATTTTGACCTACTGTTACACATTAAGTATAAAATAATCAATTTGCGTTTAGAAACTCTTCATCTGTGTAGCTCCATTATTTCAGTCTCTTTGCACTTCCTAAATCTCACTATGTTTTTGCCCCTTGCTTCATGCATAGTTTCAGAAACTACCATTTTCTGCTTTTGTATAAACCTCCAAGCCACCTTCATGAGAACTGTGTAACACTGGAACAGCATCACCTTGCTAGCCCACCACGCTCCTCTCCACAAGCTTTCTTTTCTAAGCTTCACCTAAGGAAGCATTGATGGCTTCTCCTTATACTATCCTTTATAGAACTGGGACCACTTTGGAAAAATAACTCAAATTTATGTAGAACTTTAAGACTATAAGCCATTAACACCATCTTATGTATTCCTCAAAATATCCCTCTTATTATCCCTATTATACACATGACCACTGGGGAAACTTCATGGAGTAAGAAGTAGCTTAACTGCTGCCCCCTCCTTCCCACCCAATTCTCCTAGAGGGCAGGTATAGTGTCTTTTTATAGCACCATGCTTTGAACTGCTTGATAAGCAATCAAAGACTCCGATGATGGTGGTAGTAGTGGTGGTGAAGAACTGCCAGTGATCATACAGATTTGGGGCACATTTTTCCAGCACAACTTTCAAAGATACTTTTTAGAATAAAATTCAAGTCCTACCACTCCATTATATGCAACTTTTAAAAATCTTCAGAAAAGAAAACAACTCCAGTTCACTAAGGTGTACTATTTACAAAAATACCTAACCTCTAGGCAGATTTATATTAATAAAATTCATACTAATATCAAATTTCCAGGCAAAAGTTTGATGGAAAATTTGATTTGTAGAATACCCTATTGAAATAAAAATGCTCTGGCATTTGATATTTTTTTCCTAGAAAAGCTGAATTTATGAGAAAAAATATTTTAAACAAGATCTAAACATGCCCACTAGCAAAAGATAAAAATGACAAAGAACAATGTATTTTCTTCAGGATTAAAAACACTTGTTTTCCTCTCTGCCAAATAAAGCTCACAACCATTTGCCTTTGCCTAGATGTTTTTACCTAAGTTCAGTAAACAAAAGAAAGTTCATGAATTTAAAATCTTGATTTTTTTTCAAACAGTACACAATAAACGTATTATTTATAGTTGTTGGCATCCTATTTAGTTGTTCAAGCCAAAATAGTATTTTTCTAAGTTTAACCTTTTTAGGTTCCTTAATTTCAAATATACTACAGTTACTAATCTTTTTCCAAGAGAAGAACATAGGTTCTGCAAATTGTTGACCCAAAGAGTATGCAAAGAATTTCGTGCTTAGATGGCTACATGTATTCATGGCTGTTCTACTTCACATTGGCAAGGGAGTTCCATGCAAGTAAGTCTTCATGAAGGAAAAAGCCCTGGATTCTCCAATCATAAGTCTTGGTTTTATTCCTTTTTCTTTGCTCACAAAACAAAGGAACTATAGCTATGTTTATCAATTAATCAAAAAAAAAGGCACTGTGTTAAAAGTAAAAGAAATAGTTTTTCCTCGAGGAACTTACATTCTAAAGTGCAAGATAATATATACACATATATGCAGGCTATATGCAAAATGAATAAAAAGTAATTAAGGGAAGGAGGATGCTAGCAGAAAAACAGGAGGGAGTTTGCAATTGCCAAAGATTTCATTGGCCCTTGAACTGGATCTTGAAAGAAACCAAGCATTCCAAAAGGTGAAGATGAGAAGGAGAGCATTCCAGCCACGGGAAACAGCTAGTATAAAGATATGAAGAAAGTGATGGAGTGTTGTATACGAAACAGACTGGCCAGAAGGGATCAATTTCATACTTCAAGGAGAAGAGCCATATGTAGGACAACTGGAAACGTAGGAAGAGGCTAGTCTGTAAAGAGTTTTAAATGCTAGAGGGGTTTGTATTTGATCCTAGAGTCAAAAGGGCTCTGCTAGACATTTCTGAACAGCAGGGAGGCATGATAAGTCTTGAACATTAGGAAAATTGCTTTGGTAGCAGGGTGGAGGATTAATTGGCATGAGGGGAAAAAATTGGGAAAGAGATCAATTAGGAAGCTGCAAGTAAAGGCCTGAAAGAAGGTAGTGGCTGTAAGAGGAGAGGAAAAGATGCATCCCAAAGATATGAGTTGAGTGAGAGGTATCAAAAATGACATTGATGGCGGTATTCTTAACAGAAATTGGGAAGGACAGTGGGTTTTGGAGGAAAGATTAGGAACCTGATTCTGGACATGGGGCACTTGTGATACAGACAGGACATCAGGATGGAAATGTCCTGTAGGCAGTTCATGATGAGGCCCTGAAGTTCTGGAGAGAAATGGGGGCTCTTTATGTAAAAGAATCCTAGAAGGGGCTATGGAGGTCACCTAATTTAACACCTTCATTTTGCAGTATAAGAAACTGAGACCCGGACCCATGGCCACACACAAACACACACACACACACACACACACACACACACACACACAAATAGCCAAAATATGGCTAGAAGGTACATCTTTTCACTGCTAGTTTACTTGTTAATAAACTGGGGTGAGAAGGAAATGCTCTGGTATAGCAGGTACTCCAGAAATATTTGTAAATTTTAATTAAAATCATTGGATTGCAGAATTAAAGACAGAAGAGAGCAAGAAGAAGTTGAATCCCATTATTTTACAGATGAAAAAACTGAAACACGAAGAAATAAAGTGCTTTGTCACAGGTTACACAGAAGACAAAGCTAGAACTGAACCAAGGTCCTCTAACTCCAGCTACCTCCTCTATTTGTATTAGTAAAGAGGAAAAAGATGAAAGTTAAATATTCAGAAATTAGAAGAGCCATTTAGAAAGATTTTTTTAATGTACTATGTCATAAAGAATATTTTTATTGTGAATAATCATATACTAAGACATTTGATGATGTGAGTGGTTGGGTTAATGGGCATTTCCATTTAGAATGAGGAAACAAAGACTTGGTGAGATTAAATTGACTTGTCCAAGATCAGATAAAGCAAGACATGAATCTATGTACAATTTAAGCCAAGCATTCAACTGTACCCCCACTAGTTTTCTGCGTGTATGTGTGTATGTTTGTATGTATGTCACCATGCATGTGTGTAAAGATGGAGACATCAACAGATATGCACAGATATAAATACTACACACACTGTATACAGGTATACAAATATCTACATGCAAATAAATATGTATCTGTATATCTAGTTATATATTATAAATGTTGTAAATGCACATGGATTATGTATATAAGCCCATATACGTATAGCTGTATATTTGTATTTGAATTTACTGCCTAGCACAGAACATCGCACAGTTAGATAGATGATAAATAAAGGATAAAGGGTTTAGGGAAATCTGAAGGACCACAGAGTGACATGGGTAATTTTGGTTCTGGAATACACCACTATTAGGCAAGAGTAAACAAATCAATGCCCTAGTTTTATTATTTTTTTTTCCAAAGTGAACATCCCAATGACCAACAAACACAGTTTTCAATATAGTGATAAGACTATATAAGACAGGGTGGGACAATGTTAAAAAATGCTGGATTGGGAGTCAGAGCACCTGAATTTGAATACGACTTTGTTACCTAACACATTTGTGTCTTTGAACAAATCACACAATCTCTAGGCCAGGGGTGGGGAACCTGTGGCCTCCAGCCCACATGTAACCCTCGAGGTCTTTAAGAGCAGCCCTTTGACTGAAGTTACTCCAAACTTCACAGAACACACCCCCTTAATAAAAGGGTTAAACGTGGACTCAGTAAAGAGGCTGCACCCAAGGACCTAGAAGGCTACATGTGGCCTCATGGTTTTCCCATCTTGAGGTTTCCCACCCCTTGCTCTAGGCTTTCAACTCTCCATATCCTCCATCCTCCACTCAAGAGAATGAGAGAATCACTCCTGGAAGGAAGGAAACACACATTTATTAAGTACCTACTATATGCTACACACTGTGCTAAGAACTTAACAAAAATCTCATTTGATATTCTCTACTACCCAGGAAGGAAGGGCTCTTATTATCCCTATTTTGTAGTTGAGGAAATTATGACAAATAGCAGTTAAGTGACTTGTCCAGGGTCATACACCTAGTAAGTGTCTGAAGTCATATGCCTGAAGCCAAGTGTCTCAAGTCAAGACTTTCTGACTCTAGGAACAGTAGTATCTCTCATGCCACCTAACTGTTTCAAGCACACTCTGGATTGCTGGATTGTACTATCTCTAGGATTTCTTTTAGTTCAAACCTGTAAAGTGGTAGGAACAAACCCTGGATTTGTGGTCAAAAGACTGGGATTTCAATAACTAACTCTATGACCGTGGGAAAGTTTCAGTTCACCTTACTCTGGTTTCTTCATCCATAAGTGAGAGAATGTGATATATTAAATGATCTCTAAATAAAATCCTTCCAGCTTTCGATCATATTAGAATACATGAGTTATAATAAAAGGGAGATTGCATGCCTTTTAGATAAACACAGAAGTTGTTTCTGTCATGAAGAATTCTAAAAATTACAACAAAGGCTTCCATATTAAATATTGTTATTATGTGAAATACGGGAAAAGAAAGCAAAGGATGGTCTGGTAATCTTTCTAATAGCTGTACGTTGTCCCTCCACCCCCCCCAAAAAATAGTTACAACACGGTTTTTGAAGCTAGACAATAACATTTACTTCCCTAAGAGTATTATCTGTTTTTTCCACTTGACAGATTTTTTTCAAATATTATCCTTGGCCTTGTAGCTAAATTTTACAGAGCTACTACAAAGGCAAACACTGTTCATGACTGTGAAAACAGGGTTAAAGTCATTTAAAGGACTTTGTTCAAAATGAAAGATGATTCTTTGAATTTTGGGTTATTATTTAGGAAAGCTAAAAAAAAAAAAAAAAAGATATGCCTACTCCAATGTGCTACAATCAGCAGGGTGGAATTTATAGAAAATGCTTGTGGGTTATCATTAGATCTCAATGAGATAGGTTGTTAGTTCACTTAATTTAATTCAGATCATTCCTTTAGAACTCTAACTGACAGAATTCCTTGGTATATTTTACATACCTTTGGTGCCTATCTTCATAAAAATCCAGACTCCTTTCCTCCAATGTTATCCATATATTTAATTTCATTTTTCTCACACCATTTTTCTAAGCATTACTACATGAAGGAAGTATTGTGAGTCCCTTCCTCAGTACTTGTAAACTAAATTTATTTAACCTTTACTCACTAACTTTCATTACTTAAAAAGGAAACCCCATAACTTCCCATAGTATGCAGCCATGGTCATAAACACAAAATTAAAAAGCAAATCAAGGCCTCTAAGGACTCTCAGTTGAAAGGATATTTAGTTTTTTGAATAAAAGACTAGTTTAACTCCTCACTAACAGAGATCAAAAGCCCTTGTTTTAGAATGGTGTTAGTTCTTCATTAGTTTCCTATTGCCTGTAGTACAAACTATGAAATCCTCAACTTGGCATTTAAATCCCTTCACAGTCTAACTACTCTACCTTACCAAATGTATTTCACATCAGTGTCCCATATGCATTGTATGGCCTAGCCAAACTGGTCTCCTTAATTTTCCCTGAATCTGGCATTTAATCTCCTCTTTCCTCTAGGACTTAGTACCAGCTGTTCCAGTACTTAGAAGGTAATCCCATCTCTGTCTTTCAGTATCCTTGCATTCCTTCAAGGTTCCTCCCCAGTGTCATTTACTCTGGGAAGCATTTTCTGATTTTCCCTAGCTGGTTGTATGCTCTATATCCTCAAATTATCTTTCATTTACTTGTCTGTGTAAATGTTATATTGTCCCAAGAAAACATAAACTTTTGCGGGAGGAACTTAAAAAAAAATATCTCTGTATCTTCTATCCCAGTACAATACCTTGTACATCATAGGAACATCATTGAACTGAATTAGGTTCTTTATTTAGATATAGAAATTAATGACATTCATGGGTCTATGGTGAATATCAGACTAGAAGTACAAAGACCTGAATAATAAAATTCCAGCTATAATGCCTAAGAGATGGGTGACACTAAGAAAAGAGTCACTTCTCACCTAATCTCAGCTTCCTGATAGTAAAATGACAGCACAATCTCATCCATTCCTACCTTTCTCATCATGGAGCATTTTACTCCCCTCCACAATCTATGATCCACCTACACTAGCCTAATTGCAGTTCCTCCCTCAGGACACCCCATCTTTTGACTATGCAGTTTCACTGGCAGTCCCCCATGCCTAAAATTCTCTCCTTCCTCATCTTCAATTCCTAGTTTCTTTGATCTCTTTCCTGAGTCTTTCAAGACTCAGCTCAAATCCTACCTTTTGCAAGAGCTCTTTTCTTGCCATCCCTACCCTTCCCTCTTAATTTCCCCCACACCCAGCACCTCCTGAGATTGCTTTCCACTTACACTGTAGATATCTCACATATATGTAGTTTTTTGTATGTTGTCTCCCTCACTGGCATGTGAGCTCCTGAAGAGTAGGGACCACATTTTTGCCTTTCTTTGTATCGTTTGCACTTACTACAGAACCTGGCAAATAGGAGATAATAAATACTTACTGATTGACTGACATAAATAATAAACTCTGCAGAATATTGTTATACTATTTATTGATAACTTATCTGTTCCCCTTCATGCCTATTTGCTACCCTCTCAATTTCAACTATAAATGCTCTAAGGATAATCTGACTTAGTTGGGTCCCATGCCAAGTTTTCTGCAGGTCCATTTTTCCTTTCATTGCTTTATGAGATAATATTGGTTGTAATTTTCTAAATTCTGCTTCCATAACTTTTTAAAATAGATTTTATTGATGTCTTTTTTTTAACATCACCATCATTTCCCCCCAATAGCCCTCCTTCTCCTCTTCCCTTTATTTAAGAACCATCCCATATAAAAAATAGTATTTTAAAGAGAAAAAAGAAAAAGAAAGAGGGAAAAATCAGCACACCTGATCAATTGTTAGTGTCTAAAAATATGTGCAACATATAATAGTTATAGAATGTTTTGCAAATGACCTCAGGTGTAAGTGGGAGGGAAGGAGAAATATGGATAGATATGAAAGGCATTGCAAAGGAAGTCAACATGATTGGGCAACAGATTATATACTGGTATGGGTAGGGTACATGAAAGTGAAGCATGATGGATGATTCCAAGATTGCAAACCTAGTGTTTGAAGTTATAGAGTGATAGTTACTGGAGCCAATTGGATGCTTGTGTGTGTGTGTGTGCATGCATGTGTGTGTGTGTGTGTGCATGTGTGTGCGTCTGTGTGTGTGTGGTAGTCATGGTGATTAGAGGGACATGGTCATTGAGAGCTATTCTCAAACACATAGTAAGTGCTTAATAAATGCTTTTTCCGTTCATCTGAGGGGCTCTTAGAGAAGCAAGGCACCTGACTCTTTAAGCCTTACCTCAGGGCATAGAACTGTGGACAAATGGCAGCATTGACTGAAAGACAAGATGTTAGGTCAATGCGAGGAAAAGGTTCCTAATGATAACAGCTATCCCAAAGTGGAGTAGGTTGAGTCTGAAAATGAGTTCATGATTATTAATGATCTTCAAATAAGGTATACGTGAATATTTGTCAGATTTGAGAAGAATCACTGGATCATAGATTTAAATCTGGAACAGACCTTGGAGATAATCTAACATAACTATTTCATTTTTACAGCTGAAGAAACTGAGACTCACAGAGGTTAAGTAACTTTTTCAAGGTCATGTAGATAAGGGAGGGATTCCTGCTTTAGTACAGATTGCCCTAGATTGGTACTGAGGTCCATTTTTCCAGTGACGCTACTCAGCCCCTTTCTTTTCCTGAATCTGCCTACTCTTAATAAAGCCTTCAAACACCATGTCTTATTCAAGCCCCACTGAAAGAGCAGGAATTAGGGTTAGAAAAGAGAAGACTGGGCACATAAGTGGCATCATCATGCAGTGGAATCTGTACTGGTTTTAGACCACTTACTGTTAAAATGACTTCCACAAAAACAAAAAGCCTCTCCTAAAATAAGCTCATCGTTTCTTTAAAATATACGTATATGTGTGTGTGTGTGTATAATATGATATATTTTCCCACCAATTATGTGTTAACATGTTTTTTAATAGTTTGAGTTCCAAACTCTATCCCTCCCTCTCTCCCCCTTTCTGAGACACTAAAAAATCAGATATAAGCTATACATTTGCAATCATGTAAAACATATCCACATTAGACATTTTGTACAAGAAAACTAGAATAAATGAAAAAGAATAAAACAAAATGAAAAACATCATACTTCAGTGTGTATTCAAACAATAGCAGTTGTTTCTCTGGAGGTACATAGTTTGTTTCATCATTAGTTCTCTGGAATTGTCTTGGATCACTGTACTTCTGAGAATCGCTAAATCATTCACAATTCTTCATCAAACAGTATTGCTGTTACTTTGTATAATGTTCTACTGATTCTGTTCACTTCACTTTGTATCAGCTCTTGTAAGTCTTTTCCAGGTTTTTGTGAAATCATCCTGCTTGCCATTTCTTATAGTACAATAATATTCCATCACAATCATATACCGCAGCTTGTTTAGCCATTCCCCAAACGGCGGGCATCCCTTTTTATACCCAATGCTTAGTGACCACAAAAAAGAGTTGCTATAAGTAATTTTGTATAAATAGGTCCTTCTCCTCCACCTTTTATTTCGATGTTTTGGGGATACAGACCTAACAGTAATATTGTTGGACCAAAGGGTATGCACAGTTTTATCATCCTTTGGGCATAGGTCCAAATAAGCTCATCATTTCTAAACTCACCATTATGAGGCTAACTCAAGCCTTGATAACACCTCCTCTCTCTCAGCTTTTTTCCCCCTCTAATTGGAGGGCTAGAGGGTAGAGAGTACCAAACTCTTCTCAATGCTTGCCTTTATGGAGGGCAGAAACTCAGTTCAGCTCACTCTACTTTACATCTGCTATCCTGCTTATTTTCAATTCCATGGAACAAGATGTGCCTCCCCCTCCCACCTTTTCTGCCTCCCTTTCTATGTTGTCTCTCCCTTTAGATTTTCAGTTCCTTGAAGGCTGAAAATGCCTTTCTTTTTTTTATTAAGTGTATCACTAGAGCTTAGCACAGTGCCTGACATAGAAGACCCTTAAGAAATGTTTATTGGTTTGGAAAAGTCATTTAAACTCTCTGGGTCTCAATTACCTCATCTATAAACTGAGGGAGTTGAACAAAACTAATTCTAAGGGTCCCTTCAAGCTTTAAAGCTATGATCCCATTATCCTAAATAAGAGATAGTGGTGGGGGTGGGGGTGGGGTGGGGCTAAGTGAAAAGATGTGTGGGAGACAGGATCTAATAAAACCCAACATGGATGCCCGCCAATTAGAGCAGCAAACTTCAAAAGAAATCCAAATCCAAGAATGCTAGCTCAGCAGCACTGAGGAGAGATGAATGCATTTTAAAAAGTTAATATATTACACATAACAAATGATACCATTACAAAATAACAAGGTATGTTTATCAAATAATCCCCAATTTCTTCTCTTTTCTTGTTTCAAGTGTTATCTCTTCGTGTGCTTTAACAAGCTTTGCTTAGTTTCCTGGAAACCCACAAAGGATTTTTTCTTTATTAATCTTAAAGAGTTGAAGTGCTAACATCAGCTTAGATTCAGCTGCCTCCTAAGGGGATTCTCTGCACCTGTGATTTAGCCTTTGAAACAACAGCCGGAAAACTACACAAGGAGAGCATGTGGAAGCCATAGGAATAAAATGACTTATTTTTTTTTTTAAAGACATCAGACTGTTTGGTACCAACCTGTTCTGATACAGATGCTGAATGGCAGTCATGAAATCCTTTCTTTTCATTTCTCAATCTGCTTATCCTGAACCCCATTTATCAACAAATAAATCAAGTATTCATTGAGTACCTACTACGTCACTGTGCAACATCTTCTCAGTGCCTTACAGAAATGTTTCAAGGTGGCTAGATATGGTAAACACAGGAAGTCTAGGAAGCAAAGAGACTTCATAAAAGGAACGTTAGATGCTGAATAACTACACCAAGATAGGAAAAGATAGTATGTATATTTGGTTTTGGTCCTATTAGACTAGACATTCTTGGTGCCCTTACCACATTGCCTATATATTTTAATATTTAATTTACTTATGGTGATGAAAGGAAATGTCATTTATGCCAAGTATGAGAGGGGCAGGTGTTACTTATTCATGAAATCAGATTTACAGCATTCCACTGGATCTTGGCCAAAAGGGCATTAAGTATTAGGGTACAGTGTAAAGAACACGGGGATTGGGAAGAAGAGTTCTCAACTCTTCTTTCTACCTATGTGTCTTCAAGGAAACATTAGCTCTTATGAAGTTATGAACCTAGAGCTGAAGAGTCAAGTTGTGAGATTGACCTTGCCCTAGAATTAATTACATATAGTGTTTGAGTAGAGTGCTCAACATGGATTTATAGGCCACTAAAAAGGGACAGCACATTGTGGGATTGGATAAAGTGTGGCCCTGTAGTCAGCAAGATCCAGCCAGGTTCAAGTCAGGCCCTTGACACTCACCTTGTGACTATAGCAAGGTACTTAACGCCAGGCAACTATGACCTTAGATCTTCAACAAATTGCTGATGTGCATTACACAATCCACGCTGAGCTCCTCACAGTGATAAAATTATATGTTTGGAACCAAAGAAATTAATCATGGATTTTCAGAAACATTGCGGGGGGGAGGGAGCATCATGGCATGGTGGCTACCCAAGGTTACTGTAGGATTTGGATTTTACAGATCAACACAAACTTCAGTAGGGACTAAAGCTAGAAAGGCCTGGAGTATGAGAAAGCAAAAGACTGTTGGTCAAGTTGCTTCCTGAGTTTACAAAGGTTTATCCACAGAAGATTGGCTGCAAGAAGATGAAAAGTTTTGGCAACAGAAACTCATGACAACCATCTAGTAAGGCACAGAAGATTAGTGATTAGTAATAGTACCATACTAATAAAAGCATACATCATCAATGTATTCATGCATTCCTTCAATAAGAACTTATTAAATGCCTACACCTCTGACTACGAGTAACTGCCAAGCCTCTGCCCTGCACTACTCACTAGTGCATTCTCTTTAACCTGGCAGAGTGAAGCTCTAAAGTGTGGCTAAATCGAAGGCATGATGGACTTGGAGTCAAATTCTGCCTCTGCCACTTACAGGTTAGGTAACCCTAGGCAAGTCATTTAATATCCTTGCGCCTCAGTTTCCTTATGTATAAAGTGAAAGTAATAGTAATTGCAGTGTTCACATCAGAGCTGTTACACTGGTCAATTGGTATTTTGTGTGTCAAGTTCTCTGCAAGTTTAAAATGTTACATAAATACCAATTTTAATTATCTTAGCATCACACTGAAATTGAATCATATCGAAATGGACAAACCTTCTAAACACCCTAATAGGTCCTTAATAGTGGATTTGGAACGGCAAATTTAAAAAAAAAATAAAGCAGTAGTATTTGATGAGCATTCTTTCAAAAACAATTTCCACAACCAAAATATAGAAAACTGTTTTGCTAAGTCAACGAAGAATCATCATACATGTCTGAGGTGACTACTTCCCTTTGATGGATAGTTGAATTTCTAATATCCCTCAGAATTTTTTGTTATTTTGTCACAAAATATAGGTCTTGTTTTCATAACTCTTGACTAATGAAAAAATACAGAATTTATGATCCTTTGAATGAATTTCTTACAAGTAATGAAATTCAGATGAACTGTATAATGATCCCTTACTTTCTTTATAAAATCTATCACTTCAATTCTTTGCCTTGAGGAGAGACGCTAAACAGTTGCACTGGCAAGTCATTAAATCATGTTTCTCATTTTTTTGCCAGGCCTTTCAACCTGTCCCTGACAGAATGATGAAACAGGCAAAGGAAACGTGTCAATGAATTGCATACAATTAAAAACAAAAAAAGAAGAACTGTGATGGAGAGTATCTAAATGACCGGTCCATTTGTATAGTTCATTTTTTTCCTTATTTAACACTAGAGCTATTTCTGGATGCTGTAACACTTTAGTTATTTCCTCTGCATCACTAGCCACAAAATAAAATTTCCATGACAATGTCTCAATTATAATTTATTTGTGACAATTTGTTACTGAGGGGAAAAAAATGATGACTCCTGGTTTTAGGGAGGAATGAATTTAGGAAGGTTAATGAAATTTCAAAGCTCTGTGTACTATTTTGTCATTTCATTTGGTTCTGTGTATGAGTAATATGTGAAAGAGTTCATCACATTCTAATTTAAATGTTTGAGGAGTAATGTCTGAAATTAAGTCTTTTCATAGGAAGGATTTGGATTGTGAAGAAATAGATCGTAATCCCAGCCCTGCCACTTACTACTAGCTATGGGGCTTGGGGTAAGTCACTCAAAACCCTCTTGGCTTCTGTGTCCTCATTAGTAAAATGGTGGGTGAGTGTGTGTGTCTTTAGAGGGGAAGCATTGGAGGGTCATCAGATAAGTTAAATCTCTCCTGAAATCCCATGGTGGGGTGGAGAAGAAGAGATGAAAAATACACCAGAAAAATGGCCAAGATAGTTATATTTTTTGATAATGCTTCATATTGTGATAAGGGAAAAAAACACATTAATTTTAGTTAATAATATCAAATTCACGTAGGGGGACTGGTAGCAACTCCCTAGACCTAACAATATAGATGGTTATCTGTCTTGGAATTTAGCCATGTGATTCAAAGATAAGAATAGAGAGTCTGTGACTTCCTTGGTACAAGGAAGTCACAGGGAAGGAAACACCTTCTACCAATGAAAGTCAGCACTACCTCCTCTACAGATTATAATTTTCAAGAATTGCCTAGAGCACTGTGAGGGTAAATGACTTGCCCTGGGTCACACAGTCAGTATGTGTTGGAAGCAAGCTTTGAACCTCTCTTCCTGGCTTCAAGGTTAGCTCTACATCCACTTTACCATTCTGCCTCTCCATATGATTTTATACAGTTTTAAATTAATTAGATTTTTTTCCCCTGACTTTCTAAATGCCCTTGCTATGCTACTTATCAAATGTCAGTGATATTGACAAAGCTCCAACTATTAAAGCTATAATCCAAATTTAAGACAGTTACATAGGAAATATGGAGGTGGGAAAGATACTGGAATAGCAATTCCCAAGCAGGATTATGATTTTCAGTAACCAAAGCAATCAAGTTTCTTTAAATCCTATATTATCCAATATTTCATTTCAACTTATCCCCATTATTTAGATTCTGCCCTCTCTTTTATCACTGCATGTGACATTTTGTTGATGTGCATCTTAATGGAAAGTATACCATTTGAGCCTTATGATATGGTATTACTTTCATCTAAGAAATTGTACCATCAGCAAAATGAAATGCAGAATTATTATTTATATATGTTATAATAAACATTTAAATTCCTTCTAGCAATGAAAAGTAGCCAGATCAAGCAGAGTCAAAACTGGATTTCCAATTTAGAATTCTTTTCCATATTGTCAAACAGTTGCCTTATCATTGTGCTATACTTAAATTCATTTTTCAAATCACAACCTCCCCCCAACCCCAACAGTATTATTCAGTGACATGGTTTCCCAGTACATTGAGATCATCTGTTAATGGCAAAGATGTATTACGATATGCTTTTATCATTTCTAACTAGTGAGAAAGATAATGTATTATATTATGGAGCTCAGTTATCATCAATGTTCTCACTCATTTGTGAAAAGAGACAGGCCACATTATCTAGCAGGTGCACACAGAGGAGGAAAAGTAATTTTCTCATGAGGAGTAATCACAGAAAGCCTGAGATTTCAACCTCACTATTCAGTGAACAAACAAAATTTCTAGAACTGCATCAGTTTTTGATATATCGCTTTCCGTAACCTTTCTCTAATGTGTGATTTGATGGAATTCTAATTATGTTTATTTTAGGTGCTTGGTCCTGTAAATACCAATGCCTTTTTTGCCCATCAATAACTTATTTAAAATAACAACACTAGAAATAAAAATGACTGGGCTATTTAAGCAAGATATTATCACAGGGGGAGGAAGTAAAGAAAAATCATCTTTTTTGTTCCCTTGAAAGAAAACACTCCAACTGCTTATTAGAAGGAAATGAAATACAAAATAGCTCACATTTCTATAGTATTATAAAAATTAGAAAGTGACTTCTTCACAAATCTTTAAAGTAGACAGTACACATATTATTAAACTTATTTTAAAAAGGAAGAAAGAGGAGTTGAGTGCTTTGCCCAAGCTCAACATAACTGTTAAAGTGTCAGAGCAGGACTCATACCTTGATCTTCTGACTCTAAGGACAGAGCTCATTTCTATACCTTTAAATATGTAAATCAAGTCAATTTACTTCAACTCCAATAAAAGATACTGTCAAAAAAAGTCAAACTTGCCTATGAAGATTTCCTAAATATTTCATCTTATTTTCTACACAAGATGCTATAAGATGGAAAATCATAGTAGAAAACAGAGTAGAGTGAGGCTGGTCTGAATCCAGATACCACCACCTGCAAATAATGTCAACATGATGGAGACTCTGGAAATCTCAGTTTTCTCATCTGTACATGGGTATGCAGATACCTAGAGTATCTATTTCCAATATTTCTTGTAAGGAAGGTTCTCTATAAAATCCTGGCTTTGCTGCTTCTTTCATGTATGGTATTAGGTAAGACATTTTATTTCTTCTGCCTCAGTTTTCTCATCTGTAAATTAACACAGTTGGACCAGATGATTACTAATGTCCCTTCCCTCTGTGTATCCTGAGATGAGGAAGGCTACCTCAGCCTAAACCAGAGGGCAACAGGCAATACAATAGACGCTTCAGAATCAATCAACAAGCACTTAGTGAGCAGTTTCTACTTGTCAGGCTTTGCACTAGATGCTAGAAAAATAAAGTAAGAAAGTCATGAGTCAGAAAGAGGAAGGGATCTGACTTTATTATTTCTATATAAGATATGTTTCAAGGGAGCACATGCATAGATCTACAGACATTTTTCTCATGATTAAACATTATTTCATTTTTCTATCACATAAGATATACTTAATGAGACAGATACATAAATTGCTTTGTTGCACATCTTAAGGCACTATGTAAATGTTAATATTATTATCATTCTATAAATGCCTGGCTATTTTTAAGTAGTTAAATAAAATTAGGATGAGATGTATGGACTCGTATAAGAGCAAGGAATACAATCCTCTAAGAATCCCCTTTTACAATAGTATATGTCTTTCATATTTGTTCTGTTACATTTTTCATGACTTTGAGCACTACTAGTATTCCCTGAAAGCAATAGGGAATAATTAATAATCATTGTAAATGATCTCCATTGTTATTAAACTAACTAAAAACTGAACTCAAGCCAGCATTCATAGCAAGGGCTTGGAATGTACTCTAGGTCATTACGAACACCAACTCCTTTGTATTTTATGCCAAGCTTTCATTTTCATCTGATTTTGTGATTTTGAAGGGGCTATCGTGGCCACAAGAAGAAACTCGAATGAAAAGTTCTTCAAAGTTCCTATTAGACTCAATGAATCTGTCTAAGAAAGAAAATAAGCAATTATGAATTTCATTCTTATTACTGATGCTTCTTATGCTGAACGTCGTAACAAAGATGGCTAACTTGGAAGAACTCAGACAATTTAGGGAACCAATATAAAATTGTAAACATTGCCTTCTCTGAAACCAGAGACGGTACGTCCAATAGCTTACTTCCAAGATAAAATGGCTTCTCCTTGTCTTACCTGGTGCTGTTTAGTCTAAATCTATTCACACAGGAATCACTGGTTTAGCAATTCATTTTAATTGTGGACTTTCTGGATTTGAAGGCACTTTAAGGGAATTTTTTTTTTTTTTTAACACCTGGGGGCTGGCACAGTTTTGTCAACTTGCCTAAAGCCTTATAAGTCAGCAAACATTTCTGAAGTAGTTTTGAAGTTATAACAGAACAATGATATATATATCTGGGAAGCAAAGAGATTATTTCAGAGCCTCTGAATCTGAGCAAGGGGAGAAATATTCACCTCCAAAGCCCTGTCTGCACATGAATAAAGATCTACGGGGATATCACTGGAGAGGAATGTCTGTCAAAACACTTTGATGGAAACCTATAGCCTCAGAAAGGCACCCAAGCAAAACACAACAAACAATGAAAGTTAATTGCCAAAGGCAGGCCTGTCCTCATAATGGATTGCATTCTGCATGGTTTACCGTCCAATGTTAATTACCACAGTCAGGTTGGTATTGTTTCCCTATTTCACTGAAGCAAGTCTCATAAACAGCAGTTTCTCGGAAAAGTTATGCCCACAGGTTGGCTGAGTCCTCCTGCTGCCATTCCCCTTGGAGTGACCTAGGATGACACCAGGCTTCTCACCAGCTCAAATCCCACCAATCAAGAGGTACAATAGGGAACTAAAATGGCAGGTCTTGAAGGAAAAGGCAGAAAAGCACCAGGCTTCACTGTCCATTAGCAAGGGATCAGCTCCAATCAATTAATGATTTAATTACCTAGACTAATTAAGATAATGAACAACAAGTCTACAATCAATTAGGTTTATCCAAACTTTCTATTTGGAGGATAGGACCTGGAGAATTACACTCATTTTATGAGTTGTTAAAAATGTGTAAATTTGATTAGTTCATAATTGGAGTAACCAAATACAACCTCACCTTTAACACTGCATGGTTACCTGAACAAATCTTTTGGTAAAGACATTATAAGAAAGTCATTTTATAGATAGACAATGGTCGTTTCATATTTGTTTGGGATTTCAGATTACAAAATAAATTATATACTTCCAATGGAAACACAGTGCTACTGTAGCTGTCATATTTTTGGATTTAGATCTTTAAAATAAGCCATCTATGAAAAGAAATGCAAAGTCCCTGGTTAGTTTGACTGGCCCTTGCATACTCATGCATATATGAATTCTTGTTTTTGTTTATATGGTCATATTTGGGGTTTTCTTGGCAAAGATACTGTAGTGATCTGACATTTCCTTTTCCAGCTCATTTTACAGAGAAGGAAACTGAGGAAAACAGGGTTAATTGACTTATCCGGATCACACAGCTATTTAAGTGTCTGAGGCTAGATTTGAACTTAGGTCTTTCTGATTTGAATCTATGTACTCTATCCACTGTACCACATAGCTGCCTCCATATGTGATTTAGCAAAGGGTAATTCATCACTGCACCAAGTTGAATGAATCAAAAGCTGGAATTAAGATTGCCTAGAGAAATATCAACAATCTCAGATATATATTTGATACTACTTTGACAGCAGAAACCGAAGTGGAAATAGGAGATTTCTTGATGAGGGTAAAAGAGGAGATTGTAAAAGGTGTTTGAAACTTAACATAAAAAGAAAAAAACACACAAAAAAACCCCCAACTAAGCTCATGGCATCTAGCCCTATCATTTCCCGGCAAACAGAGGGAGAAGAAATGGAAGCAATGTTAGATTTTATATTCTTGGGCTCAAAGATGACTGCAAATGGTGACTACAGCCATGAAATTAAAAGGCACTTGCTCCTTGGAAAGAAAGCTATGGCAAATCTGGACTGCATACTAAAAAGCAGAGATGTTGCCTTGCCAACAAAGGTTTATATAGTCAAAGCTACTGGTTGTTCCAATAGCAATTTATGGCTTTGAGAGTGGAACCACAAGGAAAGCTGAGGACCACAGAATCAATATTTTCAAATCATAGCACTGGAGAAGACTTTTGAGAGTCCCTTGGATAGCAAGAAGGTCAAATCAGTGAAGAAATTAATTCAGGCTATTCACTGGAAGGTCAAATACTGAATCTGAAGTTTAAATACTTTGACCACATAATGAGAAAACAGGACACATTGAAAAAGACCCTGATATTGGGAAAGATTGAAGGCAAAAGAAAATGGGGATGACAGAAAGTGAGACAGGTAGTATCATGGAAATAGCAAACATGAACTAGGTAGACTTCAGGAGACAGTGGAGGATAGAAGGACTGGGCATGCTATGGTCCATGGGGTCATGAATAGCCTGACACAACTGACTGACAACACCAGCAACAATTTTACACTGTAATACACCAAAACACTAATGCAGTTAATATAAGAATTCATAATAACTCTTTAATGATCTTAAAGTCCTTCAAATTCATTACCTTGTTTGGGCTCCACAACAATACCATGAAGTAAGTACTACAGGTGTTATTATCCCTGTTTTACAAATGAGGAAATTTAACTTCAGAACTGTTGGGTAACTTATTCATGTCATATAACTTTTAAGTGTCAGAGGTACGATTTAAACCTAGCTCTTACAGAGTCTAAGTTCAGACTGAAACTGGAGAGATGACCATAGTCAAAACTCCTGGGCATCCTTTTCTCCTCCTTTTCTATTTTTTTGTCATTATTTAATTTTTTTTGTAGGTTCTCTGTCTTCTCTCATTGATGAGATTATAGGTTCCTCAGAGGGAAAGGTTCCTCCCAGAATGCTACTGCCCATATATGATAGGGAAGAAATACTTCTTGGGGTAAAAAAAAAGAAAAGGAATTCCCCCTGCCAAAATCTGCCTCTCTCCCTCTCTCCTCTCACGTGATAAACACATGTAACATAGGCATACAGAAGTACAACTTTCAAAGCATGATGTCCTCTAAAATCACAGCAAGTATAAATGCACATATATTTATATCAAAATAGTACGAATGTAAATTTCTAAAAAGCAGGGATTATTTATTACCATGGCTAACTAGCAGTTAGCAAAATGTCCAGCTTATAATAGACATGGAAACAATACTTGTTAGATGAACCATCCAAACTTAGCTAACTCAGCTCGTAAGTTAATTTTTAACAACTTTCCTATAGATGGAATGAAAAGTAAAAGAAAGTTGAATCCATCAATATGGCTTCTCCATACAGAACATTCACATTTTAAGTTCAAAGTACCTCCGTAAATGGTCTGGGGGAATGTGACGTTCACACTGAGCTCAATGCAATATCAAAAACAGACTACAGGGGAGAGATACGTTGGTACTAGCACAACTACTATTTCTTTCTCAGAATAGTGGTCATTTGGTGACCCTTTGATGATGATTTACATGTTTCACAGCTTTTTTCAAGAATAGTTCATTCAAGGAACTGATCACATTCCTGGTAAACTGCCTGGGAAAGCAAATCTTCAGAACAGTATACAAGTTATCATATCCTCTGCTTTCTCCACCTGCCTTCTTCAATCCACTGAGGCAGGACACATGTTCACTAATAATCCTTTCACTCAGGATGAGTTCTCATAGTTTGCAAGGGTACTGAAGGGTTGAGTTCATTATCACATGACAGCATGAACTCAAATTTCTCTCCACATGTCCCTCATAGTGCACATTCGTATATGAATGTCAAGCTACAATAATCATACTATATCTATCTCTTAATCGTTGTGGTTGAGTCATTTTCAATTGTGTCCCATTCTTTGTAACCCCTTTTGAGGTTTTCTTGGCAAGGATAGTGGAGTGGTTTGCCATTTCTTTCTCCAGCTAATTTTACAAATGAGGGAACTCAGGCAAACAGGGTTAAGTGACTTGTTCAGGGTTGCGCAGTTAAATGTTTGAATGTCTGAGGCTAGATTTGACCTGTCAAAGATGAGTCTTCCCAACTCCAGGTGCCACACTCCATCCACTATGCCACCTAGCAGCCCATCCTTAATAAACCAAGACAAATATGAAAACTTAGCTCCAATTAGCAGTGGCTTACTTTAGCAATTTTCTAATGAGTTCTCATCAGTAGAGGAAACCATTTTCCTCCTTTTTTCTTCATGTAGGATACCATTTTAGAGCAGATAGATAGATAGGTAACTATGTAGTTAGCTGTCAAAAACCTGAGTGTTTTCCAAGACCCCTGTATCAGTCTTACTCTCACCCAATGCTGTCCAAAACAGAATTAGTCATCATGAGAATGCCAGTGAACCTATTGATGTCAACAGAAATAAGGATATAAGTAATTTTATTTCTCATCTCAATTTTCAGATCAAACAGTTCAAAGGAATATTAGAATGAAACTTAAGATACACAGTTTAATCCTGTAAGATGCTGATTACCAAATATAAATAACATAATAATAAAAATAATTAAAAATAATTTAATAATAATTAAAAATAATAGGCATCTTTTATGCCTATTATATATGTTTAACTATCCATATACTACTATAGGGCCTTGCACATAGCAGATACTTAAAAATGCTTGTCAAATTGAATTGTACGATGTGAAAAACTCCTATGTCATTTTATTTTAAGCATCTAAAATATGAAATCAAAATGAAAAGATGCAGTTGCATTTCCAACTGAATATATAATTTCTTAAGAATAGTTGTTGAATATTATTATGAACTTCTTTAAGAACTCATTAATAATAAATACAAAAATATATATTTCAGCAGTAGTAGAAAAATCATTGCTTAGGCAATTAAGGACATTCATTTCTTTCCATTACCTATTTTATTCAAATATATAATTACATTATATGTCTAGCATGTAGCTATTTTAATCAAATATATAATTATTAGAACATTCTTAGAAGGATGTAATTGGCATATTATAACTAAATTACTATCCCTGACTAGCTAAACATCAATAAGTGTACCTTTAATAAGGCCTTGGTTTAATTAGCATACAGAAACTCTCTCCTTGAAACTAAATTAAATCCTTAAGAGAAACAACTAATTTGAAGCACAACCTTTATATTATTTAACCATAATTACTATACCTTACTAAGTAAAAATAATAAAGGAGGCTCTGGAGTGCTGATTAAACAGAAATGCCACCAGCACATTTTCTCTAGAGGCTATAAAAATAATCCTATTCTCAATCTCAACTAGGACATACTTCTAAAGTACCCATCAATGTAGTATTCTTTTAAAAGAGTATTAAAGGGAAAATCCCATGACTAGCTCTGCAGCATAGAATGAAAGCTTTTTGATGCTTTGGCAGACAAATCAAAGGGAGAAAAAGCGCTTTCCTTCTTGCTCTGTTAAAACAAACAAATGATCTATGAGAGAAGATCTTGTATCATAGATCCCCTTTCAAATGAGATGTCATGGAAAGAACCTAGGAAGAGAGTTGCAATGAGAAAACCTAGTTTGCATCCCATCTCTCAATTTTTCTAGTGATGTGACCTTGGGTAAGTCCCTTTGCCATCATAGGTTTCCATTTCCTCCTTTGTAAAAAGGAAATTGCACAAGCTCCTCCTCCATATGGTTGTTGTGAGTTAAATCATGGTCAAACCATAAAGCACTAGAGAAATAGGGAGAAGAACTAGATATGGGACTTCGTTATCATAAGGAACTGATGCAGGTCATCACCTTCTCAGTAACTTAGAATCTTAAAGAATTCTTTAGAGCAGTGACAAGGTTATGACTTGCTCAGAGTCACACAGCCAGTGTGTATGTGTCACTACCAAGACCTGAACCAAGGTATTTCTGGTTAATAGGCTAATTTTCTATTATGCAATTTTGCCTTATAGAAATATGAGTGATTCTGCCTCATGGAAATGTAAACTGTTGTATTTTCTCTGTAATTTTTTGCACCAATACTCCTCTTTTAATATTTAATGACTACTTGAATACTGTACAAAGTCAGGTATTCTTAAAATTCTTAAAACACATATTGTTTTCATATTTTTGTGTGCTCATTATTTTGTTGCGATAGAGAAGTCATAGGAATACAAGTTCATTAGTGAAAATTCCCATCAGACATTACGTAATCCAACAGTCTGATTTTACAGAAAGAAAGAGAGACTTAGAAACTCACCTAAAACCAGAAAAGTAGTAAGTGGTGAAGCCAGAATTCAGACCCAGATTGTCTGATGTTGAATGCTTTCCACATGCTTTCCACAATGTAACACCTTCTCAGCCTGAGAAAGGATTATCCAGGAAGCTGCTTGGTTCGTGATTACTGGGTGATAACTAAGGTCACTGATAAATATGGGGCAAAGAAGTAGGGGTGAAAGGGAACAGTTTCTATGATGGGTCTCGGCAGGATCAAACATACTTCTTAAAGATAGTAAGAAGAAGCTCTGAATCTATAAATTATATTCTACTCTGAAAATCAAGGCATTAGGTCTCTTTGCTTAAGGGTATTTGAGTATAATAGATCAATTTTTTATTTAAATGAAGCGTAGTCAAAAATATCATACTCCAGTCCAGTATTATGAGTTTGTAAATGACACAATTATGCCACTCATTCATATATCTTATTTTATATTATATTAATGTTTTTATTTTTTACATTTATATGTTTCATATATTAAAAAATAATTTACTCCCAGAAGACATGTTTTCAATACTTTAAAAGATCTCTGATTTCATCTAGGTGAGTACTCCCTAAATTGAAGCAAAACATCACTCTTCCACATCTCCACCTTCGTCTTCAAAAGTTGCCAATACCTGATGGCCAGCTCTTTGCTAAGCTTTTACAGGCTAGTATATGCATCAATCCTATATTCCAAGCTTTATGAGCTTGGTAGGTCCTGACTGAGCCTCCGTTACACAGACATAACCTTTGAGAAGCCTGAGACACTTTACATCAGATTAGGTCACAACTGGAAAACTGAATGGAAATCATATTCTTAAATGCCTTGTAAACCTCATTATTTATTATGAGTGAATCACAATTTCCAAAGGTTCCTGTTGCTATCACAATCAAAGAGGCAGGACAGTGAAACTGTGGGAATAGAAAGGCAGCAGTTAATTCCAAAAGCTACAATAACACAAGCCTTCCTCCCTCTCTTAGCAGCTGACTAAAGTTAGCACAGAGAGCTCTAGTCCTGAAAGTGGTGTTCTTCAACTGACCATTATATAACATACACTGGAACTAGGCACAAAATGTATCAAAGGGTTGGGAGAGAATGAATCTTACATGCCCAAATCATTGTTGGCAATTACTTTTGCAGAATATCCCCAATTTCTATCTGACTTTGTAACTGGTCCTTGAATCTGTGTCCCTCAATTCCCTCCACCCTTTGGAATTATCATATGTATACTCAAAATTCAAATACCTGTGATGATAAATAAAGAGTTCCAACGCAGACGGTGAAAAGTGTGTCCACTATGTAGAGTTACTGACCTAAGGATAATGGCATTCTTCAACTGAATGCTCAGAAAAAGAAAACCCCTGAAAAAAGAGTCCTTCAGCCAATGAGAGAGCATAAAATACACACACACACACACACACACATATATATATATATATATATATATATATATATATATATATATATATATATATATATATATATATATATGTATAGTGCATCAGGTGAAGAACCAGGCAGCACACTTCAGAATATCATCAGCTGTTATTATTGTCCTTTTAAATGAAGTAAGTAGAGTTAAGGAGACAGGGGGAGAGAGGTCTGAGAGTAAGAAGACTTGGAGTTTAGTACTGGTTATATCACTTATTGCCTTCACATTACTGATGCGAACTCTGTTGAATAAAGTTATCTCTGTGATTACAACTAATGGGAGACACCTATTTGGAGTACAGTCTTTAAGGCTGTATTTTATTTTGCCAAATCAAATGATACTTTATAATCAGTAAGCAATACACTTCCTCAAGGTTCTTCAGCTATTCTTTCATTTTAATATAATTTCTTAAAGTCTACTATGTAAAAGGTTCCATGGTAGGTATTGGGACAGAAAGAACAAGAAATTAAATGGCCCCCGATCTTAAGGAGATTTAATTTAATGGTGTCCAGTGATGCTCTAATATATTAAATGCACTAAAAAAGTATAGTTACAGTAGGTTAATGAGAAGATTATCCTATTACTACCATGATCAGAACCATATTATCTCAGGGGCTAAATGAAACTGAACCCAAAGCAGGGGGTTTCCCCTATGAAACAGGGAAACCACTGGAGGTTCTTAAAACATGCTGCTTCTAAGTATGTGAAATGGACGCCTAAGGCTCTTCAATGGATAATTCAGCAACCTTGCGGAAAAGGTTTGGGTTCTTTCAGATTTTGTTTTTTGCTAATTGATCCAGAAAAAAAATCTATAAAGTCTCTACTCATTTTGAAAGAATGCAGCTTGAGTATTTGCTATTGGCAGATTATGTCGATAGTTCTAGTACCAGCTCTGCCATATAAAATATTCAAAACCATATTCTTCTATGAGTCTATGAATGTAGCTAAAGGACCTTGGAGGGGAACGGCTGCTAAAAATTTTATAGATTTAATAAAATTTAGGTGACCTAAAATTTAGGTGCTGTGATTTGTGAAATTATTCTACAAAAGTGTTAGAAACCTGAGTAAATCCAACTCTCAAAAGTGAGCCAATCTATTCCTTCTCAACGGCGGTATTTAGGCTCATTTGTGAAAATGGAATCTCTCTGATAGAAAGGGATCTAAGAATCCGAGTAAATTTTTATTACCATATTCCCCCTCTGCTTCCTGTTTTCCAAATCAGAGCAATTAAAAATGAAAGAGAATTATGCAATTCACGACTGATCTTTTTGTATCCCTTTGCCAATGCAATTCTGATTATTTCATAAACAGCAACTCTCTAATGTCTTCTACTGTGTATTTCCAATGATTCATGGTGTGGGATTTAAAGTATTTCCTTTGAGAATACTCTACCATCTGATACGCTTTGCCAGCAGTCACTTTCCTTCATTTTCAGCCAAAATTTTGTTTAATCTAATTAGTCTTATATCTTTACACAACATCTTCCCCCCAAAAACTGCATCCCAGCTAGCATTTACTCATACCCTTCACAAATACTCACAAACTAGCACCTCATACTAGCTGCCAAGAAATACTTATAACAGTTGATTCTTCAGATCTCTCCTTTATGAGTCAGAAATCCCAGTTCTTATAAAGTGTAGTCATATTTTCATCTAAGTACTTTTAATTTGATGAATCATGGAACATCATTATATTGAAAAGTTTTAAACTGTGACTGCTCCTTTAAATATACATTTTCACTTATGGAAATACTCCTACAAATTGCTATTATAAACTCATAATCTTTGCATTAATTTTTTAAACTAACTTCAGTGTTTTAAAAATTTTCCATCAAGCAAATTTGCATCATCCAAGACTCATTAAGGATATCCATCAGAGAGAGGTAGGATCCTAAAAGATGGTAGACCAATCATGCAAGGAGAGGAGAGAATAATTATCTAGAATAATCTCTGTTAGGATGTTATTTATGCCAGACTGATATGGTATCATTCCCTTTGGTGTTATTACCTATGGAATAATTGAGAATAGACTATGTTTGCTAGTGTATATTCTTATCATCGTGAAGTTTAAAATAAATATGCTCAGGTGGGATAGGTTTAAATTTAGGAATCTTAATCATGAAAAAAAATTAGAGTGATTGCCACACTGAAGCAAATTCTACTCCTGTATACTGTAGACATCCCATAATTCCATTTACTAAGCATCTACCTGTTTGATTGATTAATTGATTAATAAATCAATGAATAGATATTAAATATGAATAATTTAAAAATATTAAATACATCTAATGAATTAAATGTTCATTTAGGCATACATGTAGCATATAGGCAGTATGCACAGATAATTACAATGTATGTATTGTATACATATGCAGATATGTATAGAATATATAGATTATACATGCTTTCCTTGGTGAAAATAACTTTCAGTGAGGAAAGTACCTCAACCAAAGAAGACTGGCAATATTTCTGCAGTTTAAAGACATAAAGAGTTGCCTGGGGCACCAAGCTTGACCAAGGAGATGGAGTCAATATGGGTCAGAGGCCAAACTGGAACTAGAGTCTTTCTGACTTCATGGTCAACTCTCTATGATGTCTCTCATATATTAACCGGAGTCAGGTGCCTTGGATTTCAGTCTTGGCTCTAAGATTAATTAGCAGTGTTGGGCAAGTTACAAATCTCTCTGAGCCTCAGATTTTTCATTGGAAGAAATGGCTATCATAATACTTGCATTAGCTACTTCACAGGGCTGTTGTTGAGGAAAATGCTTTGTGCATCTTAAAGACAGAATGTGAGCAGCTAGCAGCAGCAGCAGCTTTGTTATTAATAACCATCTGTGCACGTGCACTGACCCTTTTCTCTTCCTCAGTCACTACCAAAGAGCCTGGCACACTGTAGGCACTTACTAAATGCCTATGAAATAGAAATTAATTAAATTCAAATTCTCCCAGTTAGGCAAATGTATATTATAACCAGGTTAGCAGGTTTCACTTAAATAATTTTTAACAAGGTGTAAAAGGCTACTACTTGGTCCCCAAACAAAAAACGAACCTCCAAAAATCTGAGTACACTTTTTCAAGCCCAATGTTTCTAGGGTTTGTTACACTGAAGAATCATAAGCTCCCACCTCCTTTTAAACTTCAAGGAACTAACTACCCAGCATCTTACTATAGAAGGTAAATTCAGAGCCTCTGACCTTACACATTTAACTAGGAAGTTTGAAGTCTTGAAGAAAACAGCTTCCTGTTTGTTTTTCTTCATGATCCTGGGATCAGAGACTTCAATTTTCAATTAAGTTTTCAAACAGCTTGTTTTACACAGAAACACATCTTTACAACCTTCATTGAAAATGTTCTACCTTCCTAACAAGACAGTACTTACTCACTAATAGGAACAATCTTCAGTTCTCCATATGTTGGTCCCTTCTGCAATAAATACTTTAAATCTCTCTTCGTCCCTCCCCTTCTCTCTTCATCTTTCTGTTTCTCACCTCTCCATCTCTTTCCCCTCTGTTCTTTACTCTGGGTGCCTCCCCCTCAAATTTTCTTCTCCTTTTTACTTTACGTGAGCTGCAATTAGCCCCATCCCTCCCCTGAGCACCTGAGATAATTCCCCTTGCCTCTAATTCAGTTACTCAGATCTATCCACTAGACCTTCACAATATCTGTTACACCTATCTCCTCTCCACTCATATGAACCCAGCCCTAGTTCAGATCCTCATCTTATCTAACAGGACCTATTATAATAATTTCCTAAATGGTCCTCCCATATCCAGTATCTCCTTTCCATTCCATCCTTCCCTATAGTTGTGCAAATAATCTCACTAAGACACAAACCTCACCAAGGCATCCACTGTATAGAAAAACTCTCAGTGACTCCCCAAGTGAGTCTAAGATAGAATGTAAATTTCCCACACAGACACTGATAGCAAACCACAGTGACTCCCTCTAACTTTTCAGCCTTCGTTCACTTGACTCTATGCTTCTGTATGCTCAATAACTTGTATACCAAACCATCTGGACCATTACGGGCGATTCACCAAACTCTATTTCCTCCCTTTCGGACATCTCATTTCTGATGTGCCGCTGTACATCTGTCAGCAAGCTTTCATTATATACTCACTACATGCAGGGACTTTGTTAAGTGCTGAAGATAAGAAAGAAAGACTAAAACAACACCTGCTCTGAAGGGGCTCACATTCAGATGGAGGTGATAACATGCTAAAAATCATAAAACGGAAAGTGATCTAAGAAGGAGGGCACCAGTAGTGGGCATGTCAAACTCAATCTGTCCAAAACAGGCCTTCATCACCACAAATGTAAGTTACTGCAACAGACCTCTGGTTGGTCTGTCCACCTCAAGTCTCTCCCCAATTCAGTCTATCCTCCACTTGGCTGGTAGACTTATTTTCTTCAAGTGCAGGCCTGACCATGCCATCCTCATATTCAATAAACTATAGAGACTCTCAATTACTTCCAGGAAAAAAATACAAAATTCTCTGTTTGATATTCAAAGCTCCCAATAAAGATTATTTGCAAAGAAAAATATTAGCAGTGGGAAAATGAACTGATTGTTTTCCCCTTCAAATAATACCATTAGAGTGAGATCTTGCTAAGATAAGAAAAGTCCTTATGATCTTCATATTGTGATGGAGATGAGTGAGGTACTAGGAAAAAACATAAGGGTGTTTCTGTCAAATAAAGAGGGTTTGGCACAGAGAAAGGGGAGGAGGAAAGATAAAGACAGAGGGAGAGAGAGTCATTTCAATCAAAATGCACCATCCTTTAGCCACAGTAAAACTGGTGAGGTATTTATTCAAGTACTCTGTCCAGGATGTCTGTGTATCATAGTGACTTAAAGGGATAATAAATTCAGTATCTTGTCAGTTGCCTATACATTTCCTTTGTGCTTGTCCACTTTAAAAAATCACAGAACGCTGAAACAGGAAGGGACCCTAAGAATCATCTAGCCCAGATCTATTATAAAAATTAGGAGTTCTAATATAAAGAAGTGAATTATTCCAGGCTACAGAGCCAATGAATAGGTGAATTCAGAATCCAATGAAGGCTTTCCAGATATCTGTTACAGATTTTCCATTCCTAGAGGGTGGGGCCTTTTGTTGTGGTTGTGTTCATCCTTTGTTTTCGAAGAAGACCATGACAGCAGAAAAAACGATGACATGACTTGCACTTGACTTTGCTTTGAGTGAGGGAGGGATGTGCAAGGTCACCAGCCTCACTTTCTCCTCCTGAGCCATCTGGATCCAATGACCAGATGTTCTTCAGGATGACTGGAGATGGGTACCTGAAAAGGTCTTAGCCTAAAAAGGCAGGACCTTTTAAATAACTTTCCAAAGCTGCATAAGCAGATAGGTTCTTGATGATGATGGCAGGAACACAATGGATTACATAAGCAACAGTCATGGAGATGATGACAAAAATCCTTCTGCCTAGGGGTCCTCAAGGGACCATCTTTTCCAATCCGTTGTCTCAAAGGCAGGCCCTGATGACAGTGATCAAGAATGAGACCAACTTATGAAAATGACAAGAATGTTTTGAAATGATCCATTAAGAAAGGGAGGAAGAACTAGTACTATGATTATATTTTATGGAAAAGGCATTTTCACCATTTCTCTAGCTCACCTTATCCAGTCTGCTTAAACCTGGGAGAAATAAGTAAAAAATGACTTAGAGTAAACATCTTTTCAGGTACCTCAAAAAGTTACTAAACAATAAGGAAAGCTTACTAAGAGAAGTCGTATGAGATCTTTAATCTACATATTTTAACTGGGGAAAATGACTATTATTCAGGAAATATTTTTATCCTACCTAGATGTAAAAGGTTGAACTAGATGACCCATTAAAGTTTCTATCAACTCAGTGAATCTCTTCTCTGAACTCCATATTCTATCATTGTTTTAAAAATATTACTCTAACAAAAATAAGTAGCAGAATTCTAAAGTTATACTAATTCTGGAAGCTATACTTATAGAATGCTCTAAAGTTTACAACAGGTTTTACTTTTGTGATCTCATTTCCTACTCAAACCACCTATGATATAGATACAGGATTTTTTTAAGAGAGGAGGAAACGAGATTTGAGAGATTAAATGGTTTACGAAAGGAGAACTAATTACACAGCTAGTAATTCTACAGGTGGGATTTCAAACCCAGGTTTCCTGATTCCAAGTCCAAGTCCAGAGTTCTAACCACTATACTAGCGAATTCTCCCATACTCTATTGAAATTTATTTGAAAAGGGAAGAATTGGGTAAAGCTTTAGATATGATATTATCACTCACTTTCAAAATTAATCCAAATAATCTCAATATACAACGATAGGAGTTGAAAGTTATTATTTATGATTCTGATAACCAGAAGATTTGGATTTTTAAGGCTTGAAAGTAGATTCCTTTATTTAACTATCTAGAATGACTCTATTATATATGATACATACATAAGAGTAACAATGCCACACAAAGGCAATTCTATCAACTAAGCAGTCCATGATTATATGCCAATGTTAATTTTTTCCAAGTGTAAAATACCTGTTCTGAGGAATAATAATCCTTATGTCGTGGGATTGATTAGTAACAGCCAAGTGAAATTTAACAAATAGATATCCCAACAAAAGATTTATGTGTCTAAAAATTCACCTCATTTACTTTACTGATTGTATCTAATCTAGAAATTTCTTTGTCACCTTTTGCTCAACATGTGTAATTCAAATTAGCTTTTAAAGTAATAATAAATATAGAAATTAGAAGCAGCCTAGACATATATTTACTAGAAACCCTTTTAGCTTCAGGAGTTAAGAGATTTCTTTGCTCCTGTCTTCTGGCCCTCCATCCTAAACTTTAATTTCAGAGAGACATAGAGAATGGATATGATTAAAAAGGTTTTTTCATCTTATGTATGAGGGAAAGGTGTTTTTCTATGTATGTATTATAGTGTTTTTCCCCAACTGAAGTCATAAGTACTTAGTGTATTTCAATGTCAGATTTAACAATGGTAATATAAAATTACTGTCATAATACTATAAGACAATTTTTGTAAAAATAGCTATAAAATTTTCTACTCAAGCTGCAAATTGCATCTGGAAACTTTTCTTTAAGAATAAAGTAAAGCAAAAATAGCTTTTGTCAGAAGATGTTGAAACTCCACCCAAATTTCTAAACTAATTACTAACTTCCCATTTGTCACTAACGTTAAGAGATAAATTACTCCAGCTCAAACCTAGATAACTTGATGGCTAGAATATTTAAGACAGAAGCAAATAATATAATTGGGAAAACAAATTATGAATGATTAAAAATGAATTATCACTTTTAAGATTAATATTTGTAAGTTCTTTACACAACATGGTCACAATTTTGGGCCAATTTACTGTCAACTTGTTAAGGTCAAATTTTAGTGGTAAAGACTTACCAAAAAGTAATGGGCCCATTAAGTTTATGTTGTTTGAAATCACTAAAGTGATTGCATAATGAATCAAGGGCATTCTGACTAATATCATTTTTGGAAAAAAGGACTGCATATCTAGAGAAAGATTTCTATTTTTTACAAATTTATTTCTCTAAAATGACCAGATGTAGTCAAGTAAATGGCACAGTACATGTCAATAGACATCTCCTTCTTTGAGGTTTCAAATTTACTGCTAGAACCAGGAGGATAAAATAAGATACATATTGTGAAACTGAGGTCTGAAGGGAAATGCTTCCCTTGAGATTCTATTGCTATGTAGGTCATAGAATTTGAAGACAAAGCAGGGAGAAAAGAAAAAAAATATATGAGATCTAGCTCAGGTGTTAATTTTCGTGTGTGTGTGTGTGTGTGTGTGTGTGTGTGTGTGTGTGTGACAGAAAGAGACAGACAGACAGCAAGAGAGACAGACAGAGAATTTTGTCAGTCTGGTATACTCTATAGACTTCCTCTAAGGACAATTTTCCAATGTATTAAAAATACCTAGCATCACAGACAAAAAACAATTATACTGAAGAACAGTTTTTTAAAAAAAAAAAATAAGTTTCTGAAACCCAGATTAAGCCTAGAGGTTGCTGGGAAGTGGGTTTGCAAATCAGTCACAGCATTTGTGTCTTATCACTCCTCACACATCAGCCCCATCCCTCAATTAAGGGTAGTGGGTGGTTTGTCACTTTCATGGTGGACTGAGCCATGTAAACACCCGGCAGGAAGAGGTAAGCCTCAGAAACAACCCAAAGTGTAAGTGGTCAAAAGTGACCCTATAAATAGTAACTAGGTGGAGCGAGGGTAAAGCAAGCAGCTGGTGACCTGGAGGGAGGAAAAAGAGGCGATCACATGGCAGTGGAATCCTAAGCGTTCCCACACCCAAAGGAATGCAATAGCTGCTCCCAAGGACATCCCGTAAACACTTTGGGGATTCTTCCTTCTCTTTATTGCCTTGCCACACAAAGAAGTCAAAGATTAAAAAAATATATATGTTATGTTACCTTCTTGGTCAAAAGGGAAGAAGACAAACAGATAAAAAAGACAGAAATCTATGATGAACTGTACAGACATATTCATTGTTTGTGTTTGGAATTCTTAAAAGTGACAATGTGGTTCTTCCTCGCTAGGGATCAGTTCATTCAGAATGTAACCAGAAAATCAGCAGCTGGATGAAAGGACCACAGAAAAGGCTAAAGCATTTTTATCATTACAGATAGTAGATGATGCTAATTTAAGGGCTTAAAAACAAAGGGTCTTTCACTCTGCTTTACCTCATAGTGCAAGGGAATTGGGCATTAATAAACATTGCTTAAAAAACTTAATAAAGAAGGAAGCTCTAAATAACCATATTGCTACTGGTTAGAGTAACCAAGATATTTTTTTTTTCTTTCAGGTATGAATATTGCCAAAGGGAATCTTACTAAATTGCTGTATTAAGCGCCGCAAATTACCTATTTAAGAATAATTAAGTGTTTTGAAAATATACCCCTGAGCTCAAATAATAATTTGGGAAAGGCATTTTTAATAAGATATGAATGTTCCATAGGTAAATTAGTCCATGCTTGAAGATGAGCATTTTAAATGGCGTAAGTCATTATAAAAAAAAAGAATGTTTTCTATTCCTCATTCTTTCTCCCTTCCATGACTTAAGTGATTTGATGACAACGATAAAGGGTCAAAATATGTTGGAGATGATTAGTCTTAATCATATTCACTCTGCAGAATTAACACTGATCCCATCATACTGGCAGAAATGCATGCCCTAGCTCCCTTTGGTTACCATCTTTTAGTGATCAGTCACAAGCTCTGGAGAAAATCACGATATCATGAAATCGTGGATGTAGAGCTGGAACACACTTTGGAGACCATCTAGTGCAACCTCTTTAACAGTGGAAGAAAATGAAGTTTGTAGAGGTTAAGAGACTTGCCTAAGGTCCCAGAGATAAGAACGAGGTACTATGACTCTAAATCTAGTGCTCTTTTCCTTGTACCATACTATTTTGCTGGTTGATAGATTATACATGGACAACTCTAAAAAAGTACAATGAATTGTTATACAATCTTGTATATGCCATGTGTCAAATCATAGAACTCTGAAACCTTAGAAGTAAAAGGGACCTTACCTTAATAAACGGATATTGTAAATATCTGATTTAACAAAGTGAGCCCATAATGTAGGTGTTAATCCTATGGCCCTATGTCTATATAATACAGGGGATAAACCACATACAGTACAGCAATATACTGCTTATTCTCTGTAGTTCAATGGAGAATTATGCAAAAAAACAATATTGCAGTAATTTCATTACTAGGATTATATATATATGTGCATATATGTGTATATGTGTATATACACATATATGTGATATATATATGAAGATGAAAACAATTTTTGTTTCATCTTCCCAACTCTAAGATTCATTTAATGTAATTGCATTGATAGGTTGAGAGAGAAGCAAACTGGGTTGTATTCCAAGTACAGTCAAATGTAAAAATAACATAAATTCTTGAAATTCAAACAGCAGCAACATTTTTTTGGCATAACCAAAACGTACTAACAAGATACTTTTGCGATTTCTTTGGAAGTGTTTTCTATACCATCATGGAAGGGAAACGACAAAGAGAAGTTGCTCTGTAGAGAGAATTGCTTTCCAAGTTTTTTCCTCCAGAAAGTCAGGAAGTTAGGATGAAGAGTGCTTATACAAATGAAAGTATGCGTGTCTGTCTGTCTGTCTGCCTGCCTGTATATTTTCAGAGTAAAAAGAACTCCATCCATATTAAAAAACATATGTTCTGGACTAAGACCTAACGAACCAAAAGTTTATTTTAAGTAAATGTCTAGTTGCTTTCTGACAATGGAAATATAAAGCAACTTTACTTTTCATTCTGCCCACTCTTTACAAAGTGGAAGTAATATGCTGCACTCCAAAATGTTATTTTTTCATTAACTAAATTTAGATTTCAACTTTAAAGCAACTAAGACATAAACTATGTATTGAAAGAACAAGAATGCCCCATGTTTGGGTCTTTTCCCAGTTAATTATTTGCTGGCTAAAGTGTTAAACCGTCCTTGGCTTCACCTTAGACACAACTCTCCCAGCTGGTCATTAACAGCCTGGAGAAGAGCCCACACATTATTAACCCTTGGTATGCTATAAACACATATGTTCTATATACGTGTTCTCTCATTCACTCCGCTGAAAGATTATGTGGAAAAAATAGAGCCCTTTACTTAAGCGAGGAAATGGGCTGTTTTGGGGGTCTTTGTGTCTGAATGCAGTTAATATATAAGAGCCAAGATGACACAGAGCCCTTGAGTAGGAGACATCCTTAACGTGATCTGACTTAATCTCACTGAAATAGTCAGTTGGGGGCAAGGGAGGGAAACTAATGACTGCAGATGTTTTTCCTCTTAACAGCAACAAGGGACTCCCAAAGAGAAAGGCCGGCAATCATGGGAATGGATCCACTAGCTAGAAACCAGCCCTGTCAACAAGTACAAGCAAGTGGAATTTGCTCGTTTCTGTGCTGTCTCTTCCAAAAGGCCACAGGACAGCTGGGAAAAGAAACACGTGTAAACAAGGTAGACCTAATGATTTCCTAATTAAAAAGAAGATATTATCTTCTCATTAATTGGCAAGCTAATTGAGCAAAGCCCTATAGTTTCATAAAATGAGAGTAGTAATTAGACCCTCAGTGTCTATATGCCACAATTTTTATAAACACACATACAATTTTTCTCTTTCTTACATACAAACACACATACATGCACACACACAATCTCTCTCTGTCTCTGTCTCTGTCTCTCTGTCTCTGTTTCTCTGTCTGTCTCTCTGTCTCTGTCTCTCTCTGTCTCTCTCTGTCTCTCTCTGTCTCTCTCTCTCTCTCTCTCTCTCTCTCTCTCCTATTTCACTGAGCCACAAAGTTGTCAGTTCCGCTTGATCTGTTTGGACACTGTACTCCAAGACAGCTGTCGGAAATAATACATTAGAACAGCTGCTGTGACAGTTACTAGGGGCTTGGAAGTTTAATTGGACTCAACATGATATTGTGCATTTTTTCAAACTTAGAAATACCAAAAAAAAAAACACAAAGAAGTTTCTAATGGGCCTGAATGATGGGTTGCTACTTAGAATCACTGAATAGTTAACCTCCCTTTGGGGGATTCCATTCTCCTCATATTATCTTTATCCACAGTCTAGTAAGAAGTAAATAAAACACAGTAGGATCAGTTCAATGCATAAGAAAGGGGGCATTAAGAGGGGGGAAATGGCAAGGAAGTCATGTAAATAATCCCTTTCAAATACTGGCTGAGAGCCAAGGAGGATCCCACAGTGTCTCAAAATTTACTCCAAAGGAAACTTATTCAGAGACCAGGATCCAAGTGCCAAATGAAAACAAAACCACTCATTATGGTAACAACTCCCATATACAGTAGAAGAAATGGCGCTTACTCTCGGCCTCAGCATAGAGGACGAAGTACAAGAGTACCACCACTGGCCTGGCTACGTGAATCATTCTGCAGCTTGGCACCAGCAAGCCTTGGCAGCCTCGTTCTCACGGGCCCAGAAGCCACTGCGAGTCTGTCCGGTCTGAAATTTCAGCTGATGGGCTTTCAGAGCCTGCAAAGGAACAGACACAGAAAAGACAGAAAAAAAAAGAAAGGGTTAGATTTCTGCTTTTTTTTTTTTTAACTTTTCCATCACAGTCACAAAGAGATAAACAAAGTATTGTGAAAACATGTTAAATCGTAACCACAATCCATCTACATTAGGAAGGAAATCCTTAGGTCCACTTTATTCATGAGTGGCTAAATGTCAGCGCCAAAGACCAACTTGTCCCATTTTCAGGCCAACTTGAAGTCAACCTCCTCAGATTTCATTCTCCCCTGCTCAATGCCACCTTTGGGGCAATAAACCATGAGAATGAACTGTCACTTTTAATGAAACATTACTTGAATACATCAGTAGAATGAAACACGCCAGTGCTATAAGACGGATTCGAAAGAAGTTCCACCGTGCTGAATAAAAGTCTATTATAGACAACATAATGGAAGCTGCTTTCTTGGCACTAGGTGAAATGACAGGGCTAATTCAACTTCTCAGGCTAAATGGCAGAAGGTTGAATTTTTTAAAATGGTACATTTGGCTTTCTCCCTGCAGACACATCAACATTTAAGTCTAGTTTGGCTTCCATAAGTCAAAATAATAGTTAGCATGACCTTTCTGAATTAATTTCTTCAAGTGGATACTCCTCTACTGATGTGGAAGGCAAACTCTCTACTCTTTGTTTCAATAAACTGCTGGAGCCACAAAAAGACATTCACTTGCTGGCCAATCCGTTAACAATACCTATCTGAACTTAGCTAGGCTGGTCTACGGACAATAGGCAAACATTTCTTGGCCAAACATTATGAAAACCTTTCTACCACCAGACCTCAAGGTTCTTTTGGAAAAAGTCATCTAAAACCCAAGGACATCTTTATGCCAAAATGAAAAACTCAGGAACATTCATGATTTAAGACTTTTAAGGTTACTAGGCAAAATTCTTTGATTTTTTTATATTTTCCCTAGAACAATTACTATCATTTATTCATTCACTCTTTCATTTGTTTAAAGAGTCTACAGAGGACTGTGCTAGCTGGCATGGAAGATGAACTGGTTCAGTTGAAAGAGCAACAGCTTATTATCAGAGGACCTGGAATCAAATTCCATCTCTAACACTTTACTACCACTGTAATAACATTGAAAAAGTTGAGCTCCCTGGGCTCTGAGTAGCTTTCCTCTTCTGTAAAATGAAGGAGTTTTACTAGAAGAGCTCTGATGTCCCTTCTTGGTTTAGAACTATGATTCTAAGACACTGTACCTATGTTCAGGGAAAATATAGTTTAATGGGTGAGACGAGCCAAAGAGAAATTAAAAGAATATGAAACAGTATTTAACAAGTACCAAGAGATGAGGTATTCATAAAATGCTAGAGGAGCAACTGGAGAGAGGGAAACCATCTAATTCAATACCCTCATTTTACAGATGGGGTAAACTGAGTCCTTGGGAGGTGGAGCTACCTGTCCCAGAGAGAGAGAATCTGAGGATTAGAATATGAGCCCTCCGGTTCCAAATCAATGTTCCTTTCACTTCTCCATTTTACTTTTACTTTTAAGAATGACAACCTTCTGAGCTGAGGTGAAGATTCTGAGCTATGAGAAGGCTCTCACATGGCAGGAAGGACAGCTAGGTGGTGCAATGCATGGAGTACTTGACTTGGAATCAGGAAGACTTATTTTCATTAGTTCAAATCTGGCCTCAGGCACTTACTAGCTGTGTGACTCTGGGCAAGTTACTTAACCCTGTTTGCTTCAGATTCCTCATCTGTAAAATGAGTTAGAGAAGGATATAGCAAACCATTCCAGGATCTCTTCCATAAAAACTTCAAAAGTGGGTCACGGAGGGTAGGACAGAAGTAAAATGGTTAAACAATGAATAGTTGGTTATATAGCAAGACAGACAGATGAGGGGTATATAATGAGTTGCCTAAGTGACAGGCTAAGTAGCCTGGACTTTTATTCAGAGGGCAATGAGATGACTTTCAAGGGTACTGAGTACAACAGGATCACAACTATGATGTGGAAAATTATTCATCCCATGGGTTTCTAAGGATAGAATGAAAAGGTCAAAGACTATAGGCAGGATACTAAAGGAAAGGAAAACCTGAACTTGAATGAGAATAGAAAGCGTTATCACAGAACCAGAAATTCTAGAAATGACTCTTGTACCCAAAAGTCACAGAATGACTTCAATTTTACATTTGATTTGACTTTTTCCAATTTCTTCATCCCAGGAAGAATTTGGGAATAACCATGTTTAACAAAAATATTTGAAAACAAAAATTTGACACCTCTCCTCTTGTCATATTGAAACATATATAACACATAAAAGAAAAACTAGAGATGTCCCCAGTGGCCGTGTCACTGAAACAACTGAGGCCTTAAAAGCAACTGTAAGACACTTTGCTTGAGCTTATCACACACAAGGAGGGGGGCTAGGGGGAGATACTATCAATTTCATTATGTGCATGAGTAACCTATATGAAGAAAAATAAAATAGAAAGGGAGGCAAAGTTATTCTAATGATCATTCCACCAGATAGCTTTACATAGATTTTGAGGTCTTAAGGAGAAGCAAGTTTTAAACTGTAGTATAGAGTTCATGGTCTATCAGGGAACACTAGGTGGCCAGCTACTCTGAATGGATTATTCTTATCAATCTCCACTGTAAAATTACTTGGAGTCATTCACAGTTATATCAAAAGATAAAAATCTAAAAAAATCTTCATAGGCAAAGTGTGCAGCCATCAGCTCTTTTCCCCTTTCCTCCCCGCCTTTCACTGCAACCATCCTTATGCCAGTATTTCAGATGACAGCAAAGTCCAGGAGACATCAGTCCTGTCGGACTCAATTTGTGTCTGTGCAAGCGTATCAGAGCCAACTGCTACATAATGACTCCAGTGCTATCACAAAGATGGAGATGTATGAAATGCACTTTCAGGGAAGAGGTGATTTGGGTGTTTCTTGTACTAGAAGGAAGGACCAGCTCAGGAAGATAGAAATAGTTCCAAACAGACCTGCTTTACAGGCAAAAAGAATTGTTATCTTTAGACTATATGGGGGTACCTTGTAAAAAAAAAAAACACTCTAGAAATATGAAAAAGCCCTAGCATGGTATTTAAGTCACAGTCTAGGTTATTCATAGTTAAAAACAAAGTAGGGAGAAAATAGGGAGGTAACGGAAAAAAGGGGGATATACAAACACAAAAAACTCTGATGTTTAATTTAGACTTCCATTCCAGCAAAACCCTCATTCAACTGCTAGTTGGTGCACAAAAGCACCACAGTTCCAAAGATGAAGAGCTATCATGCACATCTGGAATGTGGAATGTAGATTATAGGACAGAAACAGAAAATAGATTTAAAAAAAAAATATTCCACGCAGCAACTTTTGTTGTTTAGTCATTTCAGTCATGTTAGATTCTTTGAAACCCCATTTGGGTTTTCTTGGTAAAGATAATAGAGTGATTTTAAGCCTCATTATATGGATGAGGAAACTGAGGCAAACAGGGTTAAGTGACTTGTCCAGGGTCACACAGCTAAGTGAGTGTCTGAGGCCACATTTGGATTCAGGTATTCTTGCCTCCAGGCCTAGTGCTCTATCCACTGCAACACCTAGTTGCCCTAAGCAGTAGTTTACAGGGTTAATTAATTTTATAATTTTCCAGCATGGTATAGGTGAAGAGTTAGCAAACATATGCGGCGAAGAGCAAAAAGAAAAAATGTTTTACAGAATTGGAATAGTCCTTTGCTCCTACTGACACTACAGCACTGATGAACTCTGATCAACAATCATTCACAAAAGGCAAAGCCAACTAGCCCACTGTACATTACCTTTGTCTTTCAACAAGACATACTCTTAAAATGGAACTAGCAGGTAATAGGGAGAAAAAGTGCATGGGCATCTTAATTCTCCCAACACCAAGATTTATAACAAGTATGGACCTCAGAAAATGCTGTGTAACTTTCCAATTAGCCATCTTTAAATTTGTGTGTAAGAGAAGCAGAAACAGTGGAGGGTCAAGCAATCTATGTGATTGTAAATTAAAATGGAGCCAAGAGTGCCCTTGTCAAAAAGCTGCTATGTCACTGCTTTACGTGTTTACACAAGCTGACATCCATCCAATTCTCTTTCTTTCAGCATTAATAATGTCACCATTTTCTGTGTGCATGTGTGTATGTGTGTGTGTAGTGTGAATAAAATATGCATATGTATGTGTTCAGCTGTCTGTATTATGAATTTTTTGTATATTTCTTCAGACTATGAAAATAAAAGAGAAAATTGAGCAAAACTGGATTTCTGGTTTAATTTCTCCAATTTTTTTTTAATTGTGAAGTCATATGGATTACAGAGTACTAGTTACAACAGAACAGGTGTTATTGAACTTACTTTCCACAGTCTGCCTCTGTCCTTACAAGGATATTTATGATTAAATGAAGACCAACTCTCCAGAAAACTAAGAACTATGTCAAACCATTCCAAACTAGTATTAATGTTACCATTTGATTGTAAGCTACTTGAGGACAGGAAGTCTTTGGTCACTTTTTGTATACCTAGTGCTTAGCATAATGTCTGGCACATAGACACTTAGGAAAAGCTTCTTGAGCGCTGATTTAGTGTTTACACAAATTCTTTTAGATATGCCTAAAAGGATAGATCTTAGAGGGTATGGGGGGAAGGCAATAAAATTCTTTTAATCATAGAATAAAGAATCTTTGATTTAGAAGGGACCTCAAAGACCATTTAGTCTAAACCATAAACGAACCAGAAGTCTTTTTAATATATAGAGCAAATGACCACCTAGCTTTTCCTTGAAAACCTCCAATGCCCAAGAACCCACTCTCCCTGCCCATGGTAGCAAACTATTTCACTATGGCACTACTCTAAATGTTAGGCAGTATTTTTTTTTCTTAAAAATGTGCCTCTTTACTCAATAGCTATCCATAATCCTGCTTTAGGGGCTTCAGGCAGTATCACCCCTTGCTTCTCTCTTTCAGCACTAACTGGTTAAAATTCTACTAATGTTCATATGAGAAAATATGTCCATAGCTACATACCATTATTTCTGAGTAAAAAAAGTCTCATACATGTAAATCTATAGAACATGTGAGTTTTTTTCTAAATGAGAGTATCTCCCTAGATAGCCACTTGTAAAAGAAGGGTAACATTTGTATGGCAATTTAATCATCATAGGGAAGTCATGAGATTTAGCACTTGATAGGCAACAAATTCAGTTAGCCACTGTCATGAATTCTGAGTTCAGCACCTACCCCAGACATCCTTCCTTTCAATTTTTGCTATTTTTTTCTCAAAAAGCACTTCAATATTCAATGAGTTAATGTTTGTTAAATGGAAAAATTCCAAACAAAATGTGGGTGAAAGAGGCAAAGTTCTTACGTGAAGACATGCACTTGAGAACATCCACCAAGAATAAAATTTTTTGGCAGTCTTGAAATGACTCCCCCATAGATGAGACAAACTACTAAAACATGCCTTAGGGAAATAATTCATATAAGCTGATTTCATCCTTATATATAAAAGGAATAGTGGGGGACATGACCAGAAATATAAAGCAAGAAGATTCATTCATAAGTGAATACTAACCTATTTCTAGGGATAGGAATTTGAGCTTAGTCATATGCAAGCACAAGGAACATAATGCATAAAAATGAACTACTTCTCAAGAAAGAATCATTTTTTCATTCTGAAATCTAAAATTCTAAAAATCAACTTGTTCTAATGGGGAAAAGGGTGTAGAGAAGTACCTCATAAAATATGCACTTTTTTTCCTTTCATTTTCATGGAAAAAAATTAAGTCCTTAAATTGTGATATGGTAGGGAAAAACTAGAGGAGGATTATGGGATAAGAGGAAGAAATGTTTCATCACTACCCCCTCATGAATTTTTGGCCACAGGAAACACATACTTTATCTCCTAACACAAATAGCCATAGATATTTGCATTTGTTAAGTGATTAGTGAAATAATAGATCTTTAAGATACTGAAGTATATAAAAATGTGCAAAATAACTAACTGTCACATTTTGGCATGTTATAAAATGACAGCAGTCACAAAAAAAATGTAAAATATAAAAACATCACCTGACTGATCGGTGAGCTTTTATAATAAAAACTTCTCTATCAGTATAAGAAGGTTAATGAACCTATCAAAGGATTCCTTATGTCTTTAACAACAATACTGACAGTCAAGTCAATAGCTATTAGTCTAAATTTTATACGTTATGATTTGCCTTCTAAATTAATATCAATAGCACCTCCACAGCTATAGGATTTTAAATAACAACATTTTAAGAGCATATACATGTTCGTTACTTTCAGAAATGGCAAAACCACATTATTGATACTTTTGATTTCTTTGTTTTCCCTTTCGGGAGGTAAAAAATCAAGAATGAGCAGAAAAATGAAAAGATGGAGGAGAAATCCTTTCCTCCTTAACTTTATTTTCTTCAAAAAATACATATCTGATTTTTAAAAAGTCTTTGAATTTAAAATCCTTAATTTCTTGTGACTATTTTATACAGTGAAATCCTCCTAGAAAACAACCTACAACCAACCACCAAAAGACAGTGTAATCACGGATAAATTCTTTAAGCAGATTTCATTGCATTCATATGCCAAAAGCAAGGTTAGGCCCCACACTTTTCTATGACTGAGTTTTTAATAGCATTATTTATTAATGAAATTGATGTTTTGGTATTCATCTTGTCAATATCTGGGGAACACTACTTCTTATCTTATTCTCATGAAAGATACTTGACAAAATGAGGAAAACCGAGAAAGTGAGTCTGTCTCTCCAGAAGATAAACAAAAATGGGAGGTTGACTGATATGCTAAATATGGAGAGAAAAGGACAAGGCTTCAAATCCATGCTCTGTCATTTACTCCCTCTATTATCACTTCATTTTCAGTTTTCTCAGGTGGATCTGTACTAGATAGAGCACTAAACTTGGGGTCAAGAAATGAGTTCAAATTTAGCTTTAGACATTTACTAGCTGTGCCACCTTAGGCTAGTCATTTAATCTCTGTCTGCCTCAATTTCCTCATTCTAAAATAAGAATTATAATATCAACCACTTCCCAGGGTTGTTGTGAAGATAAAATGAGATAATAATTGTAAAATGCTTTGTAAACCTTAAAATGAAATACGAGGTCTAGCTATCATCATCCTTATCTTCAAGTGAGGTTTAGATTAGACAGAATCTAATATTCATTTGTAATTAAATACTATGATGACAGAAGTTTGCAATAGACAATGCCTGATAGACAATGCTTCTGTTTTCTCTGCTCTTTTCAACTAAATCCATGCCATGACTGTTTCCTTAACCTCATTTGATAGAGTCTTGGTGTGTGGTTTTCTAGCCTGATCCCCTTATTTTTCAGGCAAGGAAACTGAACCCTAGAATAGGGGAGTTACTTGGCTCAAGGGATATCTTTCAGATATTTAAGAAGTAGATCTTTCTTAAAACTAGTTGTTATTTTTAAGTGTCATCAAAAAATTGCTGATCCAAAAAAGCTGAGGGAGTTCCAAATATCACCTGCTAGAAGACAACTTGCAATTCTTGATTTCTCTAATTTATTTGCCCTTTCTCTCCATCTACTCAGACACTTTTTCTTTCCTCTTGACTTTATTCCCAACTTCTAGAAGGACTGGATTCCAAAACTCTCTGTATACTGTTCTAGTGAGCCTCTTTTCTTCACTCTCTGTACTCTTTCAGTGATTTCATTCATTCTCATGGGTTCTGCTAGCATTTGTGTACAGATAAATCCTAGATAGATTGCAAGCTCTGAGGGAAGGGACTGTCTTTTGTTTCTTTTTGTATCTCCAATGCTTAACACAGTGGTTGATACATAGTAGGCACACAAGAAATGTTCACTGATAGATTCATTGCTTGAGAGCTCCAGTATCTCTCTTAAGATTCCACTTCAACAATGTCTGTCCTTCAGATGTGAAACTTATCAAGTCTAGCACCAGCAAATGGTGCTAGTACTTGGTCCTTTCTGCTACCTGTCTCCTGGAAAGGGTGGAAGGGAAACTTACCCAGTTTCATACCCTATTCCATTTCTTTCTCACAAGTGGGGCTGGAGATTTAAACAACCACAGCCTGCTAAAATTATTTGCTCATTTTAGTCTAGGAGGTCATACCATGACACTCAGGTCTGTATGGTTCCTTTCTTTACTATCTTATGCCCCAGTCATCAGACAAAAAAATTAGGAAAATTTCTGACACTCAGTGTCTGGAAACACCACCTTAATTTATTTTCAACTAACTCAGCTACTTTATATTTGTATAAAAAAAGGACAAAAGAATTAGCCTTTTTAAAAAAAAATACAAGCAGAGTATAATACTGGATAGCAAAAGGGAAGGGAATTTGGGGAAAGAGAAAAATTCTGAAACTTCCCTTGGTCTTTGAAGGGGTAGGTCCAACTGGCAGCTTTAATCTAAGTCACCTATTCTGACATGCCTGGAGGTCCGACTCAGTCTTTTCCTTCTCTTGCACTCCTCCAATATCCTTTCACTTTCTCCTTTCCATTGCTATCCTTGTGTTGCTGATTCTTTCCACTAATTCCGGGGAAACCGCTGTTCAATTCTTCTAGTCTATGATTCTTTTGCTGTCTGTTGTCTTGATGTCTTTAGCATCTCTGTTTAAAATTCTCTGGATCAAAGACCATGGTAGTCCAAACTGCCATTTGAACTTCACATGAATGATTGTTCCTCTGAACTACAAATCCTGGAATGTCCATCAGTTCTCAAACCCAATCACATGGCTCAAAATGGAACTTAATGAATTTAATGCCTCTCCTCTGCTACCAACCTACTTACCTTCTTCTGAATTTTTCCTTTTTTGACAATGGAACCACCAGTCTTCTAGCCATTCAAGTTTGAACCTCGGGTCTACTCTTAACTCTTATTTATCCCACATATCCAGTCACTTGCCAAATCTTATTTTCTTGACTCTACCACTGTATCTCTCAAATCTGTCTCCCCCCAACCACTTTGGTTAAGGTCCCCATCCCCCCTTGTACCTGAACCATGGTAACAGCTGCCTGATTAGAGAGACTGTATCTTCCAAACAGCTGCCAAAATGTTATTCCCAAAGCACAGCCCTGTTCATGCCATTTCTCTTCTCATAAACTTTTGTGGTTTCCTGAATCACTCAGGATAAAATCCAGAATCCCCTATCTGGCATTTTAGCCCTTCACAATCTGGTCCCAGTGTAACATGCAGGGCTTTTAGACATTATTCTTCTCTCTGCTCTACTTGACCCAGTCAAACTGATGCCTGGGACCAAAGCTACCAGTTCAACTCACTTCTTCAAAGACCAAGGGAGGTCCCAAAAGTTCTACTTCATCTCCTGAGTTTCTCTCCAAAGGCTCAAGTATCGCCCTCTGGAGTTCCATAGGGTAAGATGACAATAATGTCTTCACTGTGTGCCCTCCTTTCCAGATTAAATATCCTCTATTACTTCAGCTGTCATCACATATCAGAGTTTAAAGTCCCACCACCATCCTGTTCTCTGTCATCTGGATGTATTATAGTTTGCCAAATATTGCTCCTAAAATATGTCATCCAAATAACCTAATTGGGATATAGTCCTCACACTCTAATATCCCTGGTTTTCTTCATGTTCAAATGTCATTTTCTGCTGAAGCCCTTTCCTGTTGTGCCTTGCTGATAAAGCTTTCCCTTGTAAAGTTACTTTCAATCAATTATGCATGTATTTCAAATGTATCTAATGATTTACATGTTATCTTGTCATTAGAAGGTACCTTGAGGGCAGCAGTTTCAGCATTGCTTTTGTACAATAAAAAGTATACACTGGATATACGAGTACAAATTTACCAGATGCACACATACACACAAAGTTGTTTCCAAGTAGAAAATATGGAGCTCAATAACCAAATCTCAAGGGCTAGCACATGCCTGAGTCAAAGAGCTAAGGGTTACAGATTATTAACCAGAAATACATTTTAGAATTCTAGGAAGTAACTTTATTTACAACATGCAAACACATGTCTGTGACTCCTTAAGGCATGTTCATCCTGCATATTACCACAAGGTTCATTTTTAAAGTGAGATTTTTTCATGTCCTTTAAACTTTTAACAGCAGAGTTGTTGACTAATCAGACTGAAGCATGACTGCCCATCAATGGTGGATATTCAGAGCTTACACAAGACAGCAATCCAGTTGGAACTATTTGTGCCTGACTGCACTTTATTACAACATGGCCAAAGGCAATATTACCATGTAGAAAGAAGAAATGAAGAAGTACAATGGCTATTTTTCCAAAACAGTTGGCATTATAAAATGATTTGATAATAAAGGACAAAAATCCCTGGAGCACTAAACATACTGTGCATTTCCTATATTAAAACATGTCATGATTGCAATGGTGGGAAAGGATTTGCTCAGAGTCGCTCTTTTGGAAAAATCTATTCTCTAATTTTGGAAAAGACTATAAAACAGTGTCAATTCGTTATGCTTCTATAAAATCCACAAACTACATACAAAATACAGAAACCAAAATTAGTTTAAAGGCAAGCCAAAAGACTGTAGATCAAACCATCAATAAGCATTTATTAAGTTCCTGCTTGTGCCAGGCAGTGTGCTAAGTGCTGAGGATACAAAAGAGGTAAAAGACAGCCCCTACCTTGGAAGAACACTTTCCAACGAAGGAGACAACATGCAAACAAATATATGCAAATAAGCTATTACAGAATAAGCAGGCAATAATTAACAGAGAGAAGGCATTAAAATTAAGGCAGGTTGAAAAAGCCTTCCCATAGAAGATGGGATTTTTCAAAATGATTAGACATATATGTTTCCTTAATGCAAATCTTTCTAGAACTCAACTCTAAATTAAAGAAAGTAGCCCAAATGGAAAAGAAAAATAATCTGATTAACTACACTGAACACTCAAGGCCAATACTGTATAGGCATCACACGAAGGGCATTTATAAACGTGAAATTTTAGACCACTGGTACATACTGAACATGGATCAAGACTATTTTTAGGACATAAGAGGCTGTCTAGTCTAAACTTCTCCATTTTAGAAAGGAAAAAACTGAGGTCCAGAGTGGTGACAATGGTTTGTTAAAGGTCACAGAGGGAGAACACAGCAAGCTAGGATGTAAACTACAGTTCTCCGACTGCAGAACCAGAGTTCTTTTCACTAGTCACTACAATGCCTCTCAATCTGACATAGCTTCAGTCTACTAAATACTATACTAGATTTATATATATTACATGTAATATACATTATATATAGTATAAGTGTTATACTAGTACTAGATACTAGAACTTTTTGGTTCTATGTTCACCTTCCATTGAGAGCAAGTCTTCAGAAGTAAAGAAGAATGAAGAAAATTGATACAACAGCAAACATCTGTATCATGCTCTAACGTTTACAAAAGACTTCAGAAATATTATAGCACTTTATCCTCACAAAAACCCTAGGAGGAGAGTTACTACTGTGATCTCCATTTTGCAGAAGAGAAAACTGAGGTGGAAAAAGATGAAATGATTTGTCCAAGATCATACTAGCGAGGGTCTGAAGTTGGATTTGAATTCAGGTCTTTCTGACTCAAAGTTCAGCGTCCATCTGCAGAGCAACCTGTTATATCCTATTAACCTTTCTGAGTATCCTTAGTACAAAATGCTGGGCACTTCTGTCAATATCATGTAATGAATATATCAAAGGATTACTCAACAGTGGTATAAGAAACAGAGGAAACATAAGGAAAAAACTAACAATGTCATAATCAAGCCCTTCAGTGTCCTTATTTCCAATCACACTGGAAGAGATCAAAACAATCTTGTTTTTACCCTATATCCTGTAGAAGATTCCAGCTTATTTATTTCCACATTGTCCTCTGATGTGCATGACTTTTAAGAGAGTACATTCATCTCTCCAGGTATGCACTGACCTTTTCTTATGGTTCACAAAGATCTACTTTGCAATTGTCCTTTGATAACCTTCCCTTACTCATTTTGGTTACCACAATCAGAATTCTAATATTGCTCCTTTTAGATTTTCAGTCAACATTTCTTTCCTCATATAACATCATGCCCTAGATAAGTAAAGAAACTGAGTCCTTCTCCCACATTATTGTCCTATAAAGACATCTCCAATAAAGCCATTTTATTCCATTTAAAGTATCCATTCCATGAGGATGCATTTATTTCAGTTACTTTCTGAAAAATTGAAGTATATCCACTTTAACACAGAGGGAAAAGGGCAAGGCATCAGCTCTTGGTGGTAACTGATTTCTATACCTTTAAAACTATAACTATACTTAATAATGATGATGGTGATGATAGTTAATTGTTATGTATATAGCATTGAGGCTAGAAAGCATTTCACAGATATTATATCATCTGATCCTCAAAAAAAAAAATACCCTGAAAAGAAGGTGTTATTATTACCCCCATTTAACAAATGAGTAAACTGAGGCAGAGACTGAGTGACCTACTCAGGCATAACTAGTAAGTGTCTGAGGCTGAATTTGAACTTGGATCTTCCTGACTCTAGGTCTAGGGTTCTAACCTTCATCTAGCTGCAGCTGTGCTTTCTTAGTGTGCTTCCAGAAAACAAAAAAAATTTCAAAGTTCCCTATGTTAGAGATGCTTTCTGATTCTTCTTACCCATGTCCTTAAACCACCAGCATGCATGCTAGCAGGAATCTAATAACTTTTCTTTTAAGAATTTAAAAACCATACCCCGCCATGAGTCAATTGCTGCTTTCCCTGCCACATTAATTTTTCAGTCTTAGTTATTCTTTTTATATCATCACATAGGGTCCACTGCAAGGTTTCCATAATTACTGAAGGCTTTTAACACACCAATGTGCTGATATACGATTCTTCTTTTTCCCTTAATAATCACTAGAAGAGGTTTGAGTTTCCCATATGTAACCTCACAGAATTACAAATAGAGGACAGAATGCAATTTCAATGCACAGGGGATTAAATAATCTTATCTTCTACCCTCTCCCAATGATAAAAATTTACATTTTTTGGCTACTTTATTCCCAACTCCAATTATTCAAGCACAAGGTATGGCTCCCCATGGCTGATCACTGAATTCATTTTCTTCTCTTTTGACATCGATCACCTGGTATTAAAAGAGAAAAAAATAAAACAAAAACAAACACCCACATTTTAAATTTCCACATAGATGATATAATCACAAATTAAACATTAGCTTCTGACTAGCCTCCTGGATATCTTAATCTGGCTCCTTAAATGAGAAGATCAAGTGAAACTAGAATTGTTAGGCTTTTCTCTCTCTCTTTTTACTCTTTCTTCCAACTTGAAAGAGTTTATGGGACCAAGTACGCATGATGGCAAAATGGCTGTGAAAAATGATTGAAAGCAATTTCTAAATCAAACTAGATCTTCCCCATGGTGACATACATGTTATTAATATGAGACTCAAGTGAAGTACAGTTTCCTGACCCCAATGATCCTTCAGAAAAATAGAACCCTTAGGCACTAGAACTCTATCAGGAATACTCAAATTTATCTCTGTAGGACTCTCATCTCTAATATGTTGACCTACAAATAGCAGTAGCAACCACAATGATTCCCTCAAGGAAAACAGAATACTTTATATAATAAATGGGGAATATGCAGTGTATCAAAGAAGAACTTCAATCCCTCTGTCAATAAAGCACTTAAACAACCAAGGTTCAAATATGGCCATTCTAGATACAATGCAGTGTTGAGGACTGCGATGGTTGTCCCAAATTTTGCTTAGAAACTCCAAATTCAAAATTATGCCACTATGCTACCTCCTACACACACACACACCGGCACACACACACACACACACATACACAAACACACAAGCACAATAACTTAGTCTTAAAAAAAGAAAGGAATAAATCAGTGGCCATTAAGAAGAATAAAGGTCATTGCTATCCAGTCCCTGATTGACTTTCAATTCAAGAGGAATAGGAGAATGATGAGAGAATGACATATCAGGTGGCTACCCCAAATCCAGTACCTTATATGATACAACATAAGTTTACTATTGGGAAAGGCATGTTTATTTGTCTGATTTTCTCTCTGCAAATGGCCACAAAGCCCCAAAAGAAAGAAAAATTGATGAATTAAATCTCAACTCAGTATCTTCTTAATCACCGAACCATTAAAAATATTTATGAAGCCTTGGCAGCTCTGTCACAAAAATGAAAATCTATACCTAAACTAGACATTTTGTGAATAAAACAAAATCCTTCATACCCTGAAAAAATAACTGATTTTAAAAATACTGCATGGTATCCTCTGTTTTACTATGATTTTGTATTTTATTTGTGTTTATGTGTACATAAATTTTAATTAAGTTCCTTATCCATGTAAAAGGTATCATGGCAGAATGGATATAGACCTGTCCTTAGAGCCACAAACCTGAGTTCAAGTTCCCCCTCTGGCATACGTACACTTACTGTGTGACCCTGTAGGAAACTCAGAGCAGAGAAATTGTCTACCTATATAGGTAGAAAGAATTTCCTCATATAGAAGTTCTGTAAGCCAAAGGAAATCACAGGTTAAGCCTCTATCTAATCATGCATATTCATAAATAGAGTGAGAACTCTCTCAATCTGTCTCTCTATCCACATGTGTGTGAATTCTTCCATTTGTTCACTCAATCAACATTTATTAAACACTTTTGGTATACAAAATCCTTAGCTGTGGACTTCCATGTTCTCTATGTCCCATGCACTAACCCCGGCCCCCAAATCAAGGGGTCCAACAATTCCTAATGCATTTCTACTCTGTGCAGAAGACTGTACTAGATGCTTTTTGGTGGGTAATAGCATCCTAGACTCAATAGAAATTCTGTTCCTACCAAATGTGGAAACTCAAGGTCCTAGAATTCTTACATAGAGAAATTTTCTCCAACTTTATCTAACAGCATATAAGTAGAAGCAAAAGCAAGACATGTTAGGAATAACTGAAGGATGAAGGTTGGCAGGGCAAGATCAGTAGCAGAATTAGGACACAAGACACTTGAGAGATGAGGTTGGTATATAGTCAAATTGGTTTACCAATGGGTCAAGACAGAGAATTCATAATTAATAGAGTCTAAGATGGAAATCAAAACACCCTTTCTTAAACTTCACTCCCTAAAACTACTATCCTACCTGTTTTACATAAAAGTTATTCTATATTCAATGTCTCCACTGTCTCAATGCTCAATCAATCACTTATTAACCCTTTGCAATCCGGTTTCTCTTCCCTCTTCTTACTTTATACACCCCCTTAACTGCTAAGACTTAGAAAAATGTGAGCTCCAGCCACACGGCATTTTTCAAGCTTTTTTGATGCTCCTGCACTCCTCTCCACCAAGTCTTTGAAAAAGCCTCCTATTCCAACTTGTAGAAATCCTTATTCTCCTTTGAGATCTTGTTCAGGTGCTATCTCCTACAAAACACCTTCAACTGATTTATCCAAGTTAGGAGGGGTCCCTCCATCCTAGATTTTTTTCTTGTCTTTTGATATTCTCCCACTGTAAAAATCATTTTCAATTATTTTATTATATGTGGATTCTTTATAATCCCTTTCCCATTCTCATATTGTAAACTCCTTACAGTCAAGGGTCACATTGTTCAGGTATCACCTGAACAGGGCAGGTGCTTAATTTTTGTTGAACTGAATGGAATCATATTGTATTACAAGGAAATGGATTGCCTATTCAGATGGCACTAACTCCATTAGTTCTACCACCTCAGTGACTGATTTTCCTTACTAATATTTAATATTGTATAGTATTTTACATCACTGAAGTCCCTGGGACTTGCTTTTATTATTACTCATGACAACCCTCTTTTGAGCTGACATACTGGTTGTCTAGCAGCATATTAGTAGTTGGGTTGAAAGACTCCTCCATTACTCACTCTGTCATTAGCTTTCTATGAGACCCTTGGGATAACCCTTGACCTCTCTGGGCTTGAGATGACTCATCTATAAAATGAGATAATAGCTGCCTCCTACCTCCCTCATGAGAATGTTGTCAGAATTAGTGAGCAACAAAAGCCCATTAATATTAGAAACACAGAAGGGTTTACAAGACAAAAAGCAAGTGTCAGCTGGGATCAGAAAACTGAGAGAGAGTTTATTCTTTTGTAGACAAATTGGGCCTTGTATTCAACACTGTTTGGTTTAGGAAAGATGTAGCTGTTTTTAGATGGACAAATAAAATGCTTTATTCTACCATCCCAAGACAATAACAAATAGAATAATTGTATAAATGCTTTATTTTTAAGGTTGACAGCTGCAGCATTTAACAATTGAGTCATCTAGGTAGTAACAAGCTATAATAGGAAGACAGCCTTTTTCAGAACTAGGTTGAAATAGTAATTCTACCATCAAGTAATTGCATAATCCTCATGGAGTGAGTTCACATCTTTGAGGCATATTTTATTTCTCTGTAAAATGAGAATAATATATTCTAACCACCTACCACAAAGTAGTGGTATGGGACAAGCATTCTGTTAACCTTAAAATGTTATAAAAATGGGAGTTATGGATAAGATTGTGTCAGAGTCAGCTCAAGTAGGACTTGTGTTCATCTGACTCTTCGTTGTCCATACAGGTAGCACAAAATCCTCTTTTCCCTACATAATTCATGATAATGAAATAACAAAAATGATCACAGTAAGACAAATTTTCTAACATGTCCTTGGTAGTGAAACTTAAGAACGCTACAATAGCCCCCAAGCCCAACCAAATACCTGTAAAAGTGACTCTAAAGAAATTCTGGAGATTTGGAACCCACAGAATGATGGAGTGAAGCAAATATGCAGCTCAAGACAGCCTGGACAGTCAATGGGAAGTATATATCGCACCAGGTTGGGAGCAGAGCACAGTCCAGCATGGTCTGGATGGGCACAGATGGGACCTGAGCAGGCCTGGAGGGTAAGGATGGACTGAATCTCTACCTTGTGTAGTGGTTTTCAGACTTCATGACCCTAAAACACCAAGGACAAATTGAAAGGTCAATGGAAAAAACCTGTAGGACCTCTGTGAGAGAGTAGAATGGTCCAGCCCTAGCACCTGGGGCAGTGGAGAAGGTGGAGGAGCCTATGGTAGCAGCAGCAGGGGCAGGGGCAGTGAGAGTGGCTGTTTCTGGAGCTCTAGACCCACAGATTGAGGAGGGGATTGAATGGCTGACAGTACACCCCGCACCCCCAGTAGAAGCAGAGAACTACCTTGACAAAGACATCAAAAGTCAGGTAAATGGCCAGGGAAATAAGCAAAAACTAGAAAAAGAATCAGACTATAGAATCTTTCTTTGGTGATAAGGAAGACCAAAATATATAAACAGAAGAAGACAACAAAATCAAAGTTCCTCCATCCAAAGCCTCCAAGAAAAATATGAATTGATCTCAGGCTATGGAAGAGCTCAAAAAGGATTTTGAAAATCAAGTAAGAGAAGTAGAGCAAAAATTCGGAAGAGAAATGAGAGTGATGTAAGAAAAACGGGTAACTGCTTACTAAAGGAGATCCAAAAAAAAAAAAAAAATAGACTAACCCAAATGGAAAAAGAGATCCAAAAAGCCAATGAGGAGAAGAATGCCTTAAAAAGCAGAATGGTCAGAGGGAAAAGGAGGTCCAAAAGGTCACTGGAGAAAATAATTCCTTCAGGATTAGAATGGAGCACATGGAAGCTATTGACTATGAAAAAAATCAAGAAATTATAAAAAAAAAACTCAAAAGAATGAAAAAATAGCAGACAATGTGAAATATCTCATTGGAAAAACAACTGACCTGGAAAATGGATCCAGGAGAGACAATTTAAAAGTTATTGAAGTACTTGAAAGCCATGATCAATAAAAGACCTTAGACATTATCTTTCAAGAAATTATTAAGGTAAACTTCCCTGGTATGCATAAAATAGAAATGGAAAGAATCTACCAATTGCCTCCTGAAAGAGATACCAAAAGGAAACCTCCTAGAAATATTGTAGTCAAATTCCAGAGCTACCAGGTCCAGGAGAAAATATTGCAAATAGCTAGAAATAAACAATTTGTGTATTGTGGAAACACAATCAGGATAATACAAGATCTAAGAACTTCTACATAAAGGGATCAGGGGGACTGGAATATGATATTCCAGAGGTCAAAGGAGCTAGGATTAAAACCAAGAATCACCTACCCAGAAAAACTGAGTATAATACTTCAGGGGAAAAATGGTAATTCAATGAAATAGAGGACTTTCAAGCATTCTTGATAAAAAAAGACCAGAGCTGAATAGAAAATTTGACTTCCAAACACAAGAACAAAGAGAAGAATGAAAAGGTAAACAGGAAAGAGAAATCATAACCAATGTTTACATTCCTACATGGAAAGATAATATTTGTAACTCTTGAGACTTTTGTCAGTATTAAGGTAGTTGGAGGGATTATATACATATAGACAGAGGGCACAGAGTGAGTTGAATGGGAAGGGATGATGTCTAAAAAAACAAAATTAAGGGGTGAGAGGAATATATTGGAAGGAGAAAGGGAGAAATAAAAGGGGGCAAATTATCTCTTACATTAAAAAAGCAAGGCAAGAAAAAGCTTTTTCAATGGGAGGAAGAGGGGGAAGGTGAGAGGGAAAAAGTGAAACTTACTCTTATCACATTTGGCTTAAGAAGGGAATAACATACATACTCAATTTTGTATGAAAATTTATCTTATACTACAGAAAGTAGCAAGGTAGGGAGGATGACAGAAGGAAGGGCAAATGAGAGGAGGGGATAATTAGAAGTAAACATTTTTGAGGAGGAATAGGGTCAAAAGAGAGAATAGAATAAATGGGGGGCAGGATAAGATGGAGGGGAAATATAGTTAGTCTTTCACAACATGACTGTTCTGGAAATGTTTTGCGTAATTACACATACATAACCTATATGAAATAGCTTGATTTCTGAATTGATTGCCTGATATACAGGCAATGAATGGGATATAGAAATCTATGTTAGCCTACAGGAAGAAAGAAGGGAAGGGGATAAGAGAAGGGAAGGGTGTGATAGAAGGGGGGGGCAGATTGGAGGAAGAAGTAATCAGAATGCATGCTGTCTTGGGGTGGGGGAGAGAAGAGATGGGGAGAAAATTTGGAATTCAAAACCTTGTGGAAGTAAATGTTGAAAACTAAAAATAAATAAATAAATAAAAGAATGAATGAATGAATGAATAAAAAGGAAAAAGGAAAAAAGAACACTAATATAATATTAACAATACAAAAGTCCTACAAAAATGACTGGAAGACAATAAACACAAGTAAAGAATGTAGAAGAAATCACCAAATTGGTTAAAAAAGAATCTTTATAAAGTACCAGTGCTGTAATTAAGATAGCCTAAAAAATGGATTTTACTAAAATCAAGCCCTATATTTATTGATTTACTACACAAAAGGAAATATATTTAATCTGAAGATTTGGTTTCCATGCATCAAGCCTATTGGGTATATGGCTAAAAAAATTAATAAATGTCTCAGTATCCTGTTATCCAGAGCTCTCTATAATTTGTACACATAGGAACATTAAGCAAAAATGAAGGGTAGAAAAATTTCATGCACTCTTCAGTAGTTGTTCACACATAGGGATTATTTAATAAAATTCTGAGTGCTTAATAAATGTTTATCAGAATTCACAAAGGACCCACACATACTAAGAATACCTCTTGCCCCTTCTTCTTGTATCCTACCCCTTTCCTGTGTCTTCTTCCTTTGTCCTACCTCAATCATTGCTGCCATGGGAGTGACACATTTTCCCCTCCTTACCCTTTGGAGCTTTGAGATACTCTAAGGGAAGAGGAGAAACTGATCACTGAATGATCATCCTAAGAAAACTGATCCCAAAGGCCATCCAAGCAGGACTACATGGCACCCAAATATCTTCTCCTATACTGCCTGAAACAGCTAACTTCATTTTGTTATATCTCTTGAGATTATAACTGACAAAGAATATGGGTCAACAATATCTTTTTTTTTAATGCAGTTACTTTTCTGAGAGGGTCAGGGAAACTATAGCCATCTACATATTATTCATTCAAACATCTTCATAAATTCTACTCTGAGCACTAGGTTCAGGAGAAGACCTGAAGTCTTCCTAGTAAGGGTCACAAATTTCATGAAATAGTAGGAGTGGGTGACAAAACAAAGAGATAATAATAAAAATAATAAGAGTAGTAAGTATGGTAGAGGTCTTTATGAAGCCTGAGAAAAGAAGAAAGATTAATGGATGCTGTTTGTCCTTTGTTCTTGAAGAGGACCATGACATCAGGAAGGTGAAGCCATGACCTGCAAGTGAATTGGATTTAAGTGAGGGAGGGCTGTGCAAAGTCACCAGCTTTACGTCCTCTGGAGCCAGCTGGATACATTGACAATCAGATCGACTGGAGATGGTCTGGCATGTAGTGAGAGATCATGGCCTTTTTAAGCTTAGGTCTCAGGATGACTGAGGCAACACCTATTCATTGATTAAAGAAATGGCTTTTTAAATGATGGCTTGGAATTCATCATTCAAGGCTTCGTGAACTGCAATAACAAAGTCAGAGGGCACATGAAGCATTTAAGGGAGAGAGAAAACCAATTTGAAGAAAGTGATAAATATGTAGGTGGGGAAGGAGGAGCTAATCAAGGGATGTAATATGGCACAGGGCTGGAACAGTAGATGGTACCAGATTTTGGAGGGCATAGAATGAAAGAGTATAAAATAATTCAAACTGTTTCCTCCCCTAGTAATCATATAAAATTGACTTCTGAAAAGGAATTATATTTTTATTAGAAGAATAATGAGTTATTTGGGAGCATAGTTCTTTATGAGAAGAACCTGGTGGGCTGCCACAGTGGATCCAAGAGAAATGGGGGACCAGAAAGAAGTTACCAGAAGGTCAGCTCCAACTGGAGAAAGGGATATAGAACTGTGCCAAAGACAAAGAGTTTCAGAAGTTGGCCTTAGACTCTATCTCTCTGTGTTCCCCTGCTTCTTTATAGATGTTAGGTTCTACATGTGTGAAATGCTGCATATATAATATATTCTCAGACGTTTTTGATATGCTAGTTAATTTTACCGAAATTGTTTTTCTTTCTTATTTTCTTCTTCCTTATTATATATTGCTTAGTAGGGTTGAGGGGAAGAGCGGTAACAGAAAGGTAAATGGAGATGTCACGAAAACAAAAGTTATCAATAAAACATATTTTTTTATTGGCCATAGGTTTTCGCAGCCCCAACAAAAAGTAGAGTGACAATATGTTTTCTTCTTCTTCCTAAATCCCATACACCCTTTCCCCCAAAACCCAGAATTAAAGGTATAACCTGTCCCTAACATGGTAGTTCAGGTATTTTATGTATTGAATAGGCTCCCATGCGCCAGCTGAAGAAGCTATTCTTTTGCTATCTTTAAGAAAATACTTTTTCTCAATACTGTTTTACAGTTTGGAGTATAAGTCATTTACAAATTGGTGGCCAAGAAAGAGTAAGGCTTTTTCTTCTCTGGGTTTACTTAATTCGAACAGATCATCTACTCTCAGCTATCATTTAAGATTAAATTACTGTCCCTTAAGAATCAGCCATCTAGTAAATATTGGAAATTTTCAAATACAGGGGCATTGAGAGGTAGTATAGTAAAATAGATAAAGTGCTGGTCTTGGCATCAAGAAGACCTGGTTTCAGTAATACTTCTGACACTCGTAAGCTGTGTCTGTAGCTGAACCTGTCACTTAACGTTGGTAAATCTCAGTTTCCTCATCTGTAAAAAGAGTTGTTCAAACTGGCTGCCTGTGAGGTTCCTTTCACCTCTAAATCTGTCTTCTTAAGGCCTCACTAAGATAAAATTTAGTAAGGCAAGTAGCATGAATTATAAAATATCCCATTGAAATATAATACCATTTCTTCCAAATACATATACTTAGTCATTATAATTAATTAGGCTTTAACTTAAAGAACATTAATTTGACTAATTAATATTATTATTACTTTCTCCAGCTGTAGTAATTTCTATAATAGAGTAGATGGTTTTAACAGAAAAGAAATATTGCATTGGATAGGCTCAGCATGAGAGAATTTAGATGCTCAACATTTGGAAACCAATAGAATATAATCTGTTTTCTGGAATTTATATTACTATAGCTTCAACTACTTATTTTGAAAAAAGAAGCATTATTATTGTTGTAATAACATATAACAGTATAATTAGCATGACTTGGTTTTTTATATATCCTGAGACTTGCTAGGGGTGTGTGTGTGTGTGCGTGTGTGTGTGCATGTGTGCGCATGTGTGTGTGTGTGTGTGTGTGTCTATGTATCTGTGTGTGTGTGTGTGTGTGTCTGTGCGCTCATGCACCTGGTAAACAAATCATTTGACCTTTTGGATCCTTGATTTTCCTCTTTTATGAAACAAGGATAATGTTTGTTCACCCTTCCTCACAATGTTGTTTTGAAGAGAATGCTTGGCAAAGCATAAAGCACTCGATAACTGTTAGCTATCAATATTAGTATTATTAACAGTACTATTGCCTCATCTGACTGTCAAAACAAATCTGTAAGGTGAGCAGGGTAGACATTACTGTCTCCATTTTAATGAGGAAAATGTGAATCACAAAAGTATAATGACTAATCCAGGTTCAGTCAGCTAGCAAGCAGAGTAGCCAAGACCGGAAACAGGGGACCCAACTTGAAACTGAGTTGTCTTTCTATTATACACTATGGCTTATAAAGTAGAATGCATCTAACAACAGTAATAGTAATACATGTCTGAGGATAATGGCTTCCTTCTCCTGAAACAGAGAGAGGGGGGACTTCACTTCTTGATTTTCTTAAATAGGTATAAATTTATTGTTCAGGTGTAGATCACTGGCTAGAGCAGGGAGAATCCAGTGATCCAACAGGAGTCACAGCACCTGGAATGCAATCCAAACTCTGCTGCTAACTTTGTGACCTTGAGTAAGACTCTTAATCTCACTGGCCCCCAGTTTCTTAATATGTAAAAGAAAGGGGTTAGACTAGATAGTTAAACTCCCTTATAACTGTGAACTTAAATCTGTCTAGACCCTTCTGATTCTGATTTATGTTTTAGATTTACTTTTCATCTCTCTTTATTTTTTATCTAATTAATTTTTGCTTTTCTCCCAGTACCCCAAATCTAGTATTAGGAGGTAAAGAGAAATAACTTCCTGTTGTGCTCCTTGTTTCTTTCTGATGAGCTCCACTTAAAAATATCCAGCTCTTCTATGAAGAAAGGTAATCCATGCTGTCTTCTTCATGACTGCCTTTAAAACTCCGAGAAGATCCAGATGTGGCAATCGAAAATTGTCTGTTTTACCACCTCCTAGTGATTATTTTTTAAAAGTCTATGCTCCAAAACGCTGGAATATGAAAAGTTATCTCATTCCTCACTTTTTTTTAAACAAATATTCTCATCTGTCTAGCAGAGTTTTCAAAGTAAAGGGTCCTTTCTCTCAGCTGCTTGCTGTGTGTTTGAAGAATGTTTTGGTCTACCGTGATGATTTGTCTTTGGTGCTGTGCTTTCACACCTAAAAGAATAATGTCCATGACTAGCAAGTTAGAGGGAGACTAAGGTAGATGGTGACATGAACGCTCCTTAGGACCCCCCCTGTTTCCTGGATTTTGTCTCACTGCAATATTTGCAAGGCCTGTGTGTGGTATATGTCAAGGGTGAGCCTCATACTGTTCCTGCAAATACATTGTCTACATTAAAACTTCAGCCTGTGGAGAAGTACTTTCCCTAAGGTAAAAATGTTTGTGTTCTTACACCCCTACCTTGTCAGTTGATCTGGGGAGCAGGGTTGAGGATGAAGGAGGCAGGTAAGAAAATACTGGGGCAGGGTGGGGTGAAGCTGATTTAGTGATTTAATGCTAAGAAGGCACCTGGCTTGAAAAATTAACTGAGCTAGAAGCTCAGGGCAAACAGAAGCAAATTTGGCTTCCATTACATGTAGACAAGGCAAATAAGAAGGGTAACCTGGTGATTTATGGAGGGCACATAATATTATTAATGCAGTAGCTACGAGAAGTGGCCAGTAGCCTCTCCCAGAAGTCTGTAGTGGCATATGTGTATGTATACAGAAAGGGAAAATTCTGTAAAGTGGTTACCATCCACTAGTAAAAAGCCAACAAGCTTTCCACTTCCCTCTATGACCTATCTAATGCGATGCAATATTTCTTCAAATGACTGCTTTCCTAAAGCCATCTACCATATGATATGGCTATGGTTTGAAAAGGCTTCAGAAAGAGAAGGTAAATCAAAAGAGAAAAGGGCCAGAGAAGAGACCTTTCTTCATGAGAGTTTAGGAGAGATTGAAATATATAGGGAGACTATCCTGGGTGACAAGGGATTACTCTCAAAGATGCAGGTGACAAGGTTATCTGAAAACAACCAGAGCGATCTCCCTGAGAAGTTTGGAGTACAGCTAATTACTGACTCCAGTAAGGTACCATACCAGTGGGAATAATGTAGCCCAAAATAACCTTGATATTGGAAAAATAGATGCAAAGGAGTGTAGAAAGCAACAATATTGCCTGACTATTCACATTTAAGTGGTTTCCAATTAATCACGTGAAAGATATAAAAAAGCTGTATCATATATGTTGGGTATAAGGGATATATTTTTTAAATGAATGAAGGTCAGAAAAGAAATCTACTGTACTTTCCTTTATATTGAAGCCATGTCACTGGGACCATAAAATAAAAGTTATAGTCCCTGGAGGTCACGTGAACCCAGTCACATGCTTGAGTTTATTGGAAATAAGCATTTTAAAAAGGGCAGGTGGGAGAAAATAATGAAGATGAAACGTCATAGCTGCCTTTCAAAGTTCTAAAATATGGAAACTCAGCAGGACTAACCATTTTAAGATGAGGACTCCCTCCATGAATAAAATATATAAATGCAATTCAGTATAATCTTTCTAGCATTCATTAGAATTATATCTAATCTTTGGAAGCGTAATGGAATGCTGGAGAGATTCCAGTTTGAATGCTAAAGATTACCCTGGGGGAATTTATTATTATCTTTTTTACCAAGAGAGAGGCAGAAAAGATAAATCATTTTTGCAGTTTGGTTGGCTATCAGTTAATGGCACACGTCAGGTCCATAAACATTCTTAACCCTTTGAAAGAAACAGCTATCTGTATTTGACATAGGTCTGCACCAAAGAACTTTCATTCTCGCCACTAAAATGTTAATAGCTCCCTGGCATAAATCCTTATATTTTATCATTAAATCCAATCACTAATAATATCCTTAGGGAAGAGAAAATAAATAAATAAATCACCCATCAACAGTGTCTCTCTGGCATCAGAGGAGAGAAAGCAATACAAACTAACCCATCATGTCAACAGCTGAATGAGTTCCTTCAATAGAAAACTTCTTTTAAAATTAATGGGCCTGCTGCAGCATGATGAGTGCTCGGCAAAGGAAATATTTATAGTTTTCCTTCTAACTTCTGACCCTTGAAATTAAAAGCACTTTCTCCACCCCCTCAGTTCCAGTTAACCCTCAGGAAAAATGTGTCTTCATGGTAGGAAGATGTTTTTAGGATTCTCTAAGATGCATCTATCCCTGTGTGATAAAAATACAAAGCCACATTAAGAGTATCAGTGTGGTTTAGTGGAAAGAAAGATCCTTGGACTGGGAATTAAGAGACTTGGATTCTAGTTCCACTAGCTCTGCTGAAGAGCTAGCCTTTAGCTCCCTATGTGTGACCTCTCTGGGTCGTAATTTCACCTTTTTAAAATAAAGCCCCATGTGGCTCTCTTAGATCCTCAAGTGCGGCCCTTTGACTGAATCCAAACGTCAGAAAGGCTTTGGGAGGAGTTTTTTTTGCTCTACCCTCCAGCTCTCCAGTAAGAGGGGAGAGGCAACTGAACATTTTGAGGAGGCGTTGAGTACTAACACTGAAACAGTCTCCTTCTTGGGAGCATTTAAAGGTCCTCACACCCTGGTCCAAACTACCTTTCTAGATTTAATATACATTACACCCCTTCACACACATTACAATTCATCCAAACTCACTTTCATGATGTTTCTCAAAGGATACTACAACTCCTGTTTCAGTGCTTTGCACTCAGTGTTACCTATGCCAAAAACTCCCTCTTCATTTTCATCTATTAGAATCCTTTTTTTTTCAAATATTGGCTCACACATCACCTTTTTACATGAAACCTTTGCTGATGTCTCCCCTAACCCTTGCCTCCCCTTTGTCTCCCAAAACCCCCAAAATGTTACCTTACATTTTCTATATGTGTATGCACACACACACACACACACACACACACACACACACATATTTTTGAGGACACTCCTTTAGCTCCTACTCCCAGTCACTGATAAGGACATTTATTACTTCCCATAAGGTTCTAGGTATAACCCTAAAGGTTTGGGTGTCTAAAAATCATTGCATGAAGGTTCCTACCAAATGTCCCACTAACAATCAACCAACTGACTGAATTAGCTTTTAGCAAGAGAGGTGGTGCAATGCATAGAATGCAGGACTGCAGTCAGGAAAACTCATCTTCTTGAGTTCAAATCTGATTTCAGAAACTTACTAGCTGTATGACCCTGGGCAGGCCACTAAATCCTGTCTGCCTCAGTTTTCTCATCTGTAAAATAAGCTGGGGAATGAAATGGCAAACCACTCAAGTATCTTTTCCAAAAAAATCCCAAATAGGGTCACAGAGTCAGACACAACTGAAAATAACTGTACAAAAAATTACTTATTAAAATGGTATAGTAAGAATACTTGGCACTATGCCTAGAACATAGCTAGCTCATTAACCACAAAATATTTCACCCTAAAGTCTGGGACATACTCTCCCATAAATACACAGAAGCCCATTGGAAAAGTGGGTTCAAATTTTTACTCTACATTCAATTGCCTTTGTTGTATCACTCTCCTTGGTTATGTTCAATCTTTCTCTTCCTAGATGGATGCACTTTCTGCTACTAGTGCAGTTTTTGCAATGACCTAGTGAATGAGGGAGAGAGAAGGAGAGAGTAGGGGTGGAGAAAGAGAAAGAGAGAGAGAGGAGAGAGAGAGAGAGAGAGAGAGAGAGAGAGAGAGAGAGAGAGAGAGAGAGAGAGAGAGAGAGAGAAAGAGAGAGAGAGAGAGAGAGAGAATATTCCTCCATCTCAAAACTAATTTTCCCAGGTCTGTCTCCAGCTCTTGAAGCTGGAGCCCTATACCAATGGACTGACTTTTATATTTGTACTTAGGCTCAGAGATGTATCTAATTCTTTCTTTTGTCCAATAGCAATATGTTTCCTGTGTAGGATCAACTACCTTGATCTAATGGTCCAAAGTCTTATATCTTTTCAAACTAATTAAGGGCTTGTTCCAACATTGTGGTAAGGCTTTAGGAAAATATCTTAATAATTAATATACTCTGTTGATTGAATGGCTCAATTGAGACGTCTGGACATTCTGTGAGTATCTTACATTTATACATACTTATATATGCATATGTCATTTCTCTTAACAGACTGTAAGCTCCCTGAGGGTAGGAAATATTTCATCTCTGTATTTGTATTCTGTATCTACCATATAACTGGGACATAATTAGGCACTTAATAAGAGTTTTTTGATTGATAGATTAGTTGACTGATTGATATTAAGCACCTACTATATAAAATGCACTGAATCAACTAAGCCATATGGGAATCCTCCAAAACAAATTACTTCAGGCTTGGTAAAATATCCCTGGGCTTCAGATTAAGATAAGAAAAGCACCTTTCTCCCTGAACCCACTTCTGTCCTGGGGGTAAAAGAGTAGCCCAATCACAACATCTGATTCTGATATTAAATAATAACCACAATAATGTTTCAAAAATGTCTCCAAGAGGGTTCCATTTGGCAGCTGTAACAGACTCTTAGGCAATTTCTGCTATATGCTGAGATTTACAGAAACTGTTTCAGAAACTGGACACAGTTATTTGTGCACCTGATGGCAGAAAATGAAAGTCTTGCCAAGTGCTATAACTGGAAATTCAATGAGGTTTATAGACACTGTCAACAACAAAAACTTCCATTTACAGATGAAAGGTCTTCTACAGCCTCACAACAACTGTGATTTCAAAAAGAAAAAAAAGAAAAAATTACCAGACAAAAAAGACATATAGCAACTTCACACATTCTTTTTTCCCTAAAAGAGCTATAATACACCATACATTTCATTGTATAAAAAAAGAAAGAAAATCATTTCAGAAACAATAGTTCACAGAAAAGGAACACAGGATACAAAGTTTAAAATGGTCAGTTTTGGAGGAAGCACCATAAGGTTTTATCTTGAAAAGAGAAATGCTTCCAGAGGTAAACGGCTCTAAGTCACCACTCTCTTGTAGATCAAAGACCTTTATTCAAATTGGTATAATTAGCATGACTAAAAGAAGGTTGTTTACAATTGAGAAAATGAAAATTAATAAAATTTCCCCCTTTAAGCTAAAATTTAAAAAAAAGTAAACGTAAATTTTTAGGAAAGGGGGGAAACTGATTTTGTTTCTCTCAATAATTTACTTTAGAAAACTGAATTGTATCTAATGTCACTAGAGGGGATATAGATACAAATGAAGACAGTAAGAGAAAGAGAGAGTAATCTAGAGGGACTATTTCTTAATTTGAAAAATAAAGTCCATATTAAGTAAACACAAGTTCCAAATTATTTAAGTCATTAAAAAAACACAAAACTTGTAGACATCAGCTGGTCTTTGGTTTTGCACATTAGAAAGGATCACGTAATCTCAGAGATCTCCAAGGTTTCCTGATCATTTGACATGGTGCCCAAAGCTGTGGGTTTCTTATCCATCATCTTCTAGCTGTATTCCCAGCATCTCTGGCCCTTAGATTCCTATTTGTAAAACAATGATACTTTGACACTACTTATTTCACTGAAAATACTACTTTCTACGTTTACAGACCATTTTATAAATGTGAGCCGTTATGCTTAAGGACTAAAGTCCTAGACCTTCATGGTCGTCCTGTACAATGCTGCATCAGACATGGCACATCCACAACATACATTCTTTATTTCTTCCTCTTCACCATATATTCAGGTGATATAAGCCATATGTTCCATTACAAAGGACCCTAAGGGAAAGAAAAAAGCCCTTGCAAGAAAGGCAAACTCTTGATCCCCATTTCGGCAATATAGAAAGTCCTTTTCATTAAAAACACATTATAGCTTCGCTTCCAGGCATTTACCTTATGTTCCCAGTAACACCCTGACGGCTTACAGATTAAAAACATCTGGAATGCAGGCTTTAAGATTTTTGGGATCATGGATCATGCCCTAGAATATTATGAGACTATTCACATTGAAGATATGGGTCTTGTAGGTATCTGAATAACATGATGGGGAGATTCATCTATGATCATTTACGGACTAGGCCAAACCCAAGAGTGGGTGTTACAAACATTAAGCACATACACCTAGTCCAAAAATTAATTCCTATATGGAAATTAGCCACTCTTGGGTAACTGGCTTACTTACTCTGTGCTCCTAGCAAACTAACAAGCCATACGATTATACATTGCTATAAATTATCCCAGAACTTTCACATACATTATCTCATTAGATATATATTTAATACAATATTTGAGCCAAGGTACAATCCAGATATTACAAAAATCTAAGTGATTTAGAATTTCCTTACCACTTCTAATATCCCTGCCTTACTTAGATCTTTCTCCTCTTCTGGCCTCGCATTTGCCAATATGCCAAGATGCTGTATAACCAGATGCAGGTAGACTAAGCCAGAGTTCTTAAGAAGTGAGATGAATGAGTTTGGCAATATTCGAAAGATGGAACACCAGCTAAAACTTGAAAATATTAGACAAAGAGTAACTGTCTGCTTTCTATTGATCCACTATAAAAACAAAAACAAAATGGTGAGCCCTCTGAGGAGCTAAGATCATCACTCCTGAGCCCCTGAAGTCATGCCTTCATTTTTATTCATTCAGTCACTCAGCAAATATTTGCATAAGGTACTGTTTAACTACAAGAAAGAGTAAGGCTGGCTTCGTAGCCACTGAAGTCGCAGTCAAGTAGGAGAGATCTTCCAGGAGAGGGACAAAGTATGACATCAACTGAAAGTTATCAGGCTGTAGTAGAATAAACACTATGTTTGAACATAAAAGAATTAGGTTTATGTACTGGATCTTTAACCTCTCTAAGCCTAGTGCCTTCAGCTGTTAAATAAAAATTCTACTAAATATGAACTTCATGTCCCATATCGGTGATTCACAAACAGCTATGCAAAAACAATAATAACAAAAATAATAGCTAGCATTTATACAGCACTTTAAGGTTTGCCAAGTGCATTACACATCTTAAATCATTTTATCCTGGTAAGACAAGCTATTATTATTCAGAGAAAAAGGATATTATTTCTAGTGATGGGATGTCAGGGAACACTGACTGTCAGTTAGGCCCTGAAGGATGGGCAGGAGGTATCCAGAACTGAAGGCAAGACAATGCTGGAGATAAAAGGGCTCAGAAGAAATTAGGTCTACAGAAAAGTGTGGAAATGAGGCAATGACCATGAAACGTAAGGCAAAATACACACAATCACAAGGGGAAAAGCAAATAAATGAAAGAGCCCTCTTGTCAAGGGTCAGACTAGTTTACTCTCTATTTCACTTTGTTCAAAGGTTCCCCTTTCACAAATATACAATGATAATAATAACAAAACAGCAGGAAGAAAATCTCCAAAGGCACTGTCATTAGGAAAACGCATAGTGCTTTAAATGACCCCAAGCTTTTCCCTGAAAATAAAGGCCCGCACTTTTCATTCTAATATTTTTTCAATGACATAGGTTGCAAAATACAGAATACCAAAGCCTCAAATAAATGAAGTTGAGCATCACACAAAAGAAATGGAGAGGTATGTGGCAGGCATGAGCGAGATAAAATAAGTGACAAATGGATAATTTACACAGATGAGTAGTATGAAGGATACCATCAGAAATAAACTATTGAAAAAGAAGATGCACCATTCCTGTGTCCATAGCAAGGGCTAACGGGAAAATAAAACATGTGCTCAAATTGCATTCATTAATATCTATATAGGAGGATCCCCGGTGTATTGAGTAACTGCCCTCTGCTACCTTCCTCCTCTAAAACATGGTTCCCCACACAAGATGGGGATGGACTACCATTTGTATCAATGGAAGAAGGGCTTCCATTTATGAGATCACAGGATGATAGAATTGAAGAAGTGATAACACTAATATTGTTAGATTTTAACATTGATATGTACAACATTTATACCTTGATAAAAATGTAAAATAGCACAGGACCAAGCATGTATTCTCTGGGGTGCTCTTCTGGAACCTAATAACAGAATCTAATAACAGAATCTAATAACAGAAAGAATGGCAGAATGAATGAATCACAAAAATAAAGTGTTGCAAAGGATCTAAACAACTGCCTGGTCCAACCTACACACAAAAAGAATTTCCACTATGACATATTTGACAAGTGTCAATCCATCTGTTTCATTACTTGACTTTGACGAAGGAAGAACCCATGAGCTTCCTAGATGGTCCAGTCCACTTTAGGATAGCTCTAATTTTTAGGAAGTTTTTCTGGGTCTCAAATCTACCTTTTATTGCAACTCTACCCATTGTTAATGGCTCTGCCATTTGGGGCTGAAGAGAAATCTAATCCCTTTTCCATATGGCAGCCATTAAGTAAGAGAGCTATCACGTCCTCCCTTGAGTTTTCTACTCACTAGGCTAAATATTCATAGTCCCTTCAACCCGGTCTCACATGGCACAGATTCAAGGTCCTTCATCACTTTGCCATCCCTTAGATATTTTAAATGTCCAACATCCTTGCTAAACTGTGGCCTCTGCTCAGAAATAAACTCAAAGACTATGTGTACTGAACAGAGCAGAGTGCAGCAAGGGCTATCAATCACCTCCTAATTCCTGGAAGCTATGTTTTTCAATGCTGCACAAGATCAAATGAGCTTGCTTTGGTGATCACATCATCTTGCTAACTTGTGGTGAGTTTGTAGTCCACTTAATACCTCAGATCCTTTTCAGATGAAGTGATGCCTGGTATTGCCTCCCCCATCTGACTTTTTGAACCCAAGCGTAATGATTTTGCATGCATGCTTATTTAATTCCTCGTGCTAGAGATTCAGCCCAATATTCTCACCTGTCAAGTTCTTTTTTTCCTACTGACTGTGCCTGTCATCCAGTGTATTAGCTATCCCTGCTTAACTTTGTATCATCTGCAAATTTGTTGAGCATGGTATCTATGCCTTGATAAAAACGCAAAAGAACACAGGGCTAGGCACATTCTCCCTGGGACGTTTCACTAAAATCCTCCTAACAAGTTGACATTGAACTATAAACAACTGCTCTTTGGTTCCAGCTGTCCAATTAGTTCCAAATGCATCTAATTATACTGTTTTCTAATCTACCTTCTTTGATTTTTTCATGCAAAAGTAATATGAAATACTTTATCAAAGTTTTTTTAAGATCTAGGTAGACAATATACATTGTACTACATTCCCCTGATCTATCACTTTACTAACCTTGTGAGAAATGGGAAATGAGGTTAGTCTAGAATGATCTGGTCTTGATTAAGGAAGTCATGTTGACACTTTGTAACACACACACACACACACACACACACACACACACACACACACACACACACACACACACACACACACACCCCCCAGGGATGCCCTTTTCTCTTGTAGACACTCACTAACCTTCATTTTAATGAATTAAAGTCAAGGTTCTAGGCCAACAGTTTTCAGGCTCCATTTTATTTCTCTCCCTCAAACCTTTTGTTTTTGAATACCCAACATTTGCTCAGTTCCATTCTCCATGATCTTTTAGCTCTCACTGGTGATAGCTCAGTAATCAGTCACATCTGCCAGTTCTTTTAGTAACCAAATCGTGCATTATTACCCTTTTGGAAAAAAGAGTTGAAATATCAGAATATATTTTTTACTTTTTTCTGAATATGACTTAATCTTCTTCCAGTTAGCAGCATCCTATTCTTACCCTTATTCTTGCTCCACTAGCAGGTGCCAGGACTTGGTTGCCCTTTTGAGTTTTGAATTTAATTTGTGGGACAGGACCATAGAGCTTTTCCTACCTCATTTGCCTCATTTACAAAAAAACAGTACAAAACTTCTGTGTTTTCCCCTTTTGATTTTGCAATGAATTTTAAGAATATATAAATACAGACTATGCATTTCATAAAGATTAGGACCTTATCTTTTCTACGTTTTGCATCATATCCAGGATCCACATGTAGGTACTTAAACATTTCTTGAATAAATGATAATAAAATAACAAACCGAAAAGAAAGCATATCCTTATAGGTTATATCTGGATCCCTTTCAATCAAAAGTAAAATCCAAAATAACCACTCTTTTCTATCTACCTCTCATTATTCCCTTTACATCCCAGGGTGGGGCCATAGGTGTAAATTGGACCCAATGGGAGGCTCAACCAGAATTAATTTACATCTCAGAGGGTTTTCTGGACTCATGGTCTCCATTCTAAATAAGGTTCCCCCCACCTCAGGTGATAAGGTCAGCTTATGCCATTTATCCCTCCACATGAGGCATTGGGACTGATCTAAGTTTGGTTTTCATCATCCCTACCTGAGAAGTAAGAAAAGAAAACTGGGTTAAAAGAAAAATAGCAAGTTAAGCTCTGGATAATTCTCAGCAAAAGATTTAATTACATCAATAAAATGGTTTACACTAAGGTCAAGATAATTCTTTAAAATGGCCAGAAATAATCTCAAAGTGAGGACAGAGATTCTGGAAGTAGGAACTTTATTACAAGGAGTGAAGCTAAGTAGGACTGCCAAGTGATGAGCTGATCACACCACACCCTGCTAGAAAGTTTGAAAAACCCATTGATCAATCAAACAACTATTCTATCTACAGAAATTTTTTTAAAAAGCAAGGAGAAAATTTTTATTAATCAAATATTCTGAGTTGGCGGAGAAAGGAGAGTAGAGGATCATAGAGTTTGATATCTGAAAGGACTCTAAGAAATTAAATTCAATCCTCTTGGAACACAGTTGAGGACCAGAGAGACTAACTGGTATACTCACAGCCACACTGGCAGAACTGAGTCCAGTGTTCTTTCCACTACAGCCAAGAGGGGAGGCAGCTAAATAATGGTGCCCATAGTGCTGGAGTCGGGAAGAACAGATCTCACATCTAGACATGTTCTAGCTAGTCACTTAACTTCTGTTTGTCTCACTTTCCTCTGCTGTAAAATGGGAATAATAATAGCACCTACCTCATAGGGTGTTTTGAGAAACAAATGATATAATATTTGCTTAAAAAAAAAAAGATCTTAGCACAGTGCCCGGCACACATTAACACTATAGAAATGCTTTTTCTCCCTTTCCCTTCCCCCATTAGACTAAAATAGTTTTCGTTCATACGATTTAAATTTGTTGTTGTCAGATGTCGAAACAGCTCTAAAATATTTTCAACGATTTGAAAACTTCCACTGAGTCCCATCAAGATGTTGAATTCAACAAGTTCAAAGCTTAACCTTTTGACCAATGACCTTTCAGTCCTGGGAGCTGACTTTTCACTTCATTTCACTCCTCTCCACTAAGTATTACTGTATATAATATTTATCCTTGTACATGTCATCCCATTATTAGATCATAAGCTCCATGACTGCACACACTTCTTTCTTCCTTTTTTTGTATCGTTTAATACAATCTTTGAGAGATACTGCTCTGAGTAAAGTTTAAAATTTTATATCTGTAGAGAACATCATTTAATTTAAAGTTTATATTATTAAGACAAATTATTGAGGGTTTAAAAATAGAGGTTTATCAGTAGGAAAGTAGACTATTACTAGGAATCTTACCAGAAAGCATTCATGTGCCTACTATCTGTACTATCTATTTAGGCTCATGAATTCATTCAGTACTTTTATACCCATACACTACTCATGTATGTCTGTTTGGTTTACTAACAATGTGACAGTTCTGCAAACAGCGGAACAGAGAAACAAATAAAAATTTAAAGATGGTAATTACAGCAGAAGGAGAATGTTAAGCATACTCCCCAAGTTCACTCACCATGATCAATCAGTCTTTATCGAGCAGCCAAAGGATGCATGATCTATACTAGGCACTGGCTGATAAAGGCTCTAGTAGCCTGTATGTTTTAGTTCTCAAATGTAGGACTCAAGGACAGACTGTGGGAGTGAGGAAATTAATGTTGGTGGCTGAAAAATACTAGACTTTTACTATCCTTAGAAAAACCAATGTTAACAAAATGGGTTTCCTTCTAACAACAAAATAAGCTTTTCTTGTTAGAGGAAAGTATATCTGTGCTAGAGAAGCACCAATGTCAAGGCTTGCTTTAACATTTTCAAAATATTTTTTATATGGGGGTGTGAGGAATAGGAACTTCCTTGAAATTGTTTTTACCATCTCCTGGAAAGCAAAATAATTAACTACACAAATATGGACAAATGACCAACAAAGTCAGATAAGACAAAGGAGAGAGCATCTAGAAACATACCACTGCCTAAAGACAGAAATATTTAACAAGGGAAGAGGAAGGAAGAAAGGGCAGGGGGAAAGATAGCTTACTGAGATTTTAGCTTCTTCCCAAACTAGAACACTAAGTGCCATACTCCAAAGAAGAGGGCAGAAATAAATGTGGTACATGAAATATTCTTAGTTGTATGCTGTAACATAAAGTCCTTAAATCACAGTTCCCAATAGGGTGAAGAAAGAAATGCTGAAAGGCAGATAGAGATCTGTCGATTTTTCCATTCAAGGGCAATTCATTTTTCTATCATAAAACACTATCTCTTTGAAATGTTTAATATCATGGAAGCTTTACATGATTGTTATACATTGGTAAGGCTTATCCAACACTCTAGGGACAAAGATGGAAAAGTTTTATGTCTAAATGCAAAACCTAAATTAAAAAAAATAAAAAGGAGCCACTTACAGTATAACTGAATAATTGAGTTAGGCACTGAATTGTAAGAGGCAGTATAGCTAGTTGATAGACAGTGGCTATGTAACCAAGAGGATGTGAGTTCAAGTCCTCTCTTTGCCACATACTAGTTATGAGACCACAGGAAAATCACTTAACATTTCTGTGCCTTTGGCAGCTCTCTCAACCTAAAAGTTACAGAGGTAACTGCCAATATGGATCATTGAAGGAAGTTCCTATAAAAAAGCTCCAGGCCAAGACATATTTTTTTAATCCTTTTATTTGATAATTCATTTTCTCTCTTAAAAACTTTTTTCTGTTTCTACTAATTATTTGGAATGCTTTCTCTAAAACAGCTCATAATATTATAGGAAGAACCTTTAAAAATGCAGAGGACATTAAACGGTAAATGGCAACAGAAACCTGACAACTTTCAGGTTTCATCTGCATTCACTGAACTGAAATAAGAATTTACAATACTCGGTTTCTTTTCATTAGGGTCTTTATTCTTTATCTAAAACTGCCAGCTCCCTCTATTACAACTAAAAGCAGTTTCTATAGACTTTGATTTGTATAAACTGCTTTTCTTCAGCATTTACTTCGTAATAAGCTATGATTTACTAGACTTTTTCAGTTATAAAGGAAAAAATGAGGAAGTTATTAGCGACCACCACTGTGCCTTCAAGAAATTTTAGAAATTTTGAAAAGGTGAAAGAAAAGCTTTTACTAGGAGTATCTTCCCAAATATATAATGTAAGAGAATTTGCTCACAGTCTCAGTAAACAAGAAGGTGATCTTCCCTTGTCCCTTCGTCCCCTCCTCCTACGTCATTGTAGGTAAGGATTTTAACTTTACAGCAGTAAACTGGACTGCAGGATACAGAAGAACTAAATGACTTTTGCCTGTTGCCGGCATAAATCCTGACCACTGACTGATGTATTTACATGTTGGTTTGGGTTATTTAATTTGCAAAGAAAAAAAGGAAAAGAAAGAAGGAATCCAAATAAACATTTGGAGAAAGTTTGAGAAAGAATATCCTTTCTCTCGAGGGAATGCACACACGGAAGCCCACAACCACATCTGACTTTTATTCTAGAAGATGAAGCTGCTGGTGGCGATCCTGATATACTCATGTGTGTCTGCAAAGCCCAACTGGAGGACAGCTGTCATTTCCTAATGGCTTAATGTTAACCACAATTGTAATTCTCCTCCTCCCCAGTGCTAGAAATGTGAACATGCCGAGATGAGCCAAAGTGGATAATAAACCAAATGGCCCTTCTAAATCATGTTAACACAAACTGATCAATATTTGGAAATGTCAGCACTGAGGAATTACTAACCACTGAGTAAATACTTTTTTTCCTCTTCTTGAAAACCTCAGGTGAGAAAAGGGATGTAAGAATCAAAAGGCTATGGTGGCACATCAGAACATTTTTCTTTTTTCAAAAATTTTTTTTTACTTCTAGAGAGGTTATGAAACAGTTACTTCCATTTGTATTTTTTTAAAGTCCTACTTCTTATGAACACTGGCTAAGGGATGATAGCGGAGATCATTTAACCTCTTTTTGTTCATGTTTCCCCCTCTGTAAAGGGGAATAGTAACATCTTGACTATCTATCTCACAGGGTTATGGGACAAGTAAAATAATTCATTTAAAGCATTTTCATGAAAATGTCAGTCATCATTATTATTAAACTCTTAGTGTCTCAGTCAACTCTCTAAGATTATAATTCCAAACCAGGTGACAAGAAACACTGGTAGAGGCCATTTCTACACCACAAGCTCCCTACACTGAATAAATCACAGCACTGGACCAAAAACCAAACAGGAAAGTCCAATTTAGCAAGTATTTACAAAGCAACTGCTTAGTAATATAATGGCCATGATGTTTACGAAAATTAAATACTAATAAATCTACATGGCAAGTCTAATGGACATTAGGAATCCTGAACCCACTATTGCCCGTGCTAACAGAGTCATGAAGGAACCCATAGAAAATACCTGAAATCTCATGAGCCAATGTTTCATACCTTTTTTTTGTTCTCACAAAGAGCTAATAAATACCCCAAATGGACAACCTCAAATTGTACCATCTTTTTCACCATATTCAATTTTCACTCCATTTCATTTCATTTTGTCTCAAATGGATAGAGGTTGATAAAGAAAAATGCTTAGATATTGTACAACTGCCCATTACACTTGAAAGAATGGAGTCAATACTGGTAATGTGTTGATATGCAAATTTAATTCATATGCCATTTAACAATAATAACTCTTCTAGAATTGAATGTTTCTGTTTATATAGCACTTTCTTGGCCACCATGCTGTGAATGAGGTAGTATGTTCATTATTTTCCCCTATATTCTCCCTCTGATGCTTAGAGAGGTGAAATACTTTATTTATCCAAAGTCAACCAGTTGGTAAATAAATTCCACAAGTAGTAATTAAAATCAAATTATATACATATAGTAAAATTATTAAATAAAGCATTTTATAAATAATTTTAATTATAATATAATTTCAATTATATACTTTTAATAATCATATTATAGACCTGGTATCAAAAGAGCAATATTTTTCCTGCGCCATAGAATTACTCCATTATATAGTGCCATTTTCACCCCATAGTAAGTCTGAAAAGTGATTGTTTTATCCCTCTCTTTTAGAAGATTTGAGAATATTCTTCAACAGAATGATACCCAATGAGTCTCTAATACTTCCTCAAGCCAGTGATGCCTTAAATGAAGCAGACTGTTTAACTTCCTTTAAAGAACATTTTCTAACTGACTGTAACCGTATTTAAAATACATAGTGAGAAAAGAATGTTTGGGAAAATATTTTTAAGCCCCCAACAGTTATATGTAAACAGTGGAGAGTGAAAAACAATTTTTTAAAACAACATTTAAAGAAAGAACTTATTGGCTAGAGTTGGTTTAAGCTTTGTTTACTTCCTCAGCAAGAATAAAGGCCTTTGGCGACATTTAATTAAAATGCTTCTTAAGCTGTCATGCTTCCTGAAGGCACTGAGATAGGGGACACCAAGATATTCTTCCTGCGGTGGATTATGAAAGTAACAAGGATGGATAACTTTGAACTTCCCAAACAACGGGAAATGGCAAATTAGATTTCTGGGAAGGTCATTTATGTAAGATCTCATTCCTTCTACATGTGGCACAATAAGAAAGTCATGCTTAGAATCAGGAAAACTAAAAACCTTTAAAGTACAAATGGTGGCTTGTTTTGCCATACTTTCCAAATTCTTGATAAAGTTCCTCTAATAATTAGTCTCCACAGTCCTTAGGAGGTAGAGGAGTACACACACACACACACACACACACACACACACACACACACACACGTCTACACATACATGGGGTTAAGGATTGTGATCAATGGGGTAGATGAATATATACATACAAATATGCACATATATGTATATATGCACACATATGTATCAAATGCCTTCCACCAAATAGGCTAGGCAAATTCACATGACATTAGGCCAGTAGACATACTTCCAAAGAACTGGAACCAAAATGATCAAAGGGAATTAATCTTAAAGGAATTGAGTTACTTAGGCTTCAGGGGAAACAAAGGCTTAGAAAAGATTGAAGACTTTATGACAAGTTTTCAAAGGTGGCTTATATGCTGACCACCTGTTCCGTTAAGGCAGGTGCACGGAAGAATATAGTAAGACTTTGTTTTAATTTTAAATATCTGGGAGGAGTGAGTATGTTCCCACTAAAAACACTCAGAGCCTGCATAAGAAAATAACAGACCTGCTATGTAGGGGACATGAGGTAACATGGTGAGATTAGAATTTTGGATATGAAAGTTTTTATAACACCCAAGGCTGAATACAAAGTACCAATTTCCATCCAATACAACTGAATTTTTTAATCCCAAGGCAGCTACAGCAACACAGAATTTCAGAATCAAAGGGAACACACCCCTAGAGGGCATTTAATTCAAACTAACCTCAGCAGAAATTCCCTTTATGGTATCCTGACACATGGTCATAAAGTCTATACTAGAAGATCCTTAAGGCACCCCATTCTATTTCTTGACATTATATTACCTGTTTTTAATTCCTGTAATGTCACTGAGACACAGAGAGAAAAAGAGAGCAAGTATGTACATACATATATCAGAGGATATATGATATGTTTATATGAGGCTAATAGGAGGCAGAAGTATTAGAACTTAACTATTTGTTGCACTGAATTTATATAACTATAACATCTTAAGATTTAAAATATTTTCCTCACAACTCTGTGAAGTAGGTTTCCTAAATATTATTGGTCTCATTTTACAGATGAGCTAACGATAGTTCAAGGAAATTAAATCTCTTGCAGGAGAGGCTGGAACTCACACAGAAAACTAGTGAACAAGAACTCAAACGCAGGTCTTCTGATTCTGTTCGATTATTCTTTACACTGCACTGAGCTGTCCTTTGTCACTGCAACTAGGAGTTAGCCTCTTTTACTAATCATAATGTGTATTATTGTAATTCCTGACATTTGGAGAGAACTTTGTAATGTACTAAATTCTTGAACATATGTTTAATTTGATCATATAAAGGAGCTAAGGTATGTGTGCTAACTTTATGTGCAAGGACATCAAAACTGAAAAACCCAATGAATTATTCAAGGTCACAAGAGTAGTAGATTATAAACCGAGATCTTCTGATTTCTAGTCCAATGTTTTCTTTATATGACACAAAAGATACACGCCTAACTTTTAAATTTCAAAGAATAAAAAATTTCCACATATCAGAAACGAATTCATTAAAAGCCTTCACACTGGAAAATGGGACGAATATCTCACAATTATATTTACCCCCTGTCTTTGTGCCAGATGGCAATAAATATTTCAGAAAAGAATAGATGGGAGTAGGCATTTATTTTTTTAATGTGAGAATCAGTTCTGCTCTGCAAACTGTTTCATTAAAAATTCCATTTCAAGCCAGTGGTTTCCAAGGAGAAGTTTACATATTAAAAAAATTCAATTGGCTATTAGGTGTGCATTTAACATTATCTCGAGCCAACAGAATATATCCTGGAAATGGAACTACTTATTACCATGGTCGGCAAAAGTAAGTGAGAGGTTAAGGGTCAACTTCTGCTGCTGCTGGAGCCTCGCTTAGCTTTTGGAAGAAGGAATAGGTTTGGGGCAAAAAGGCTGATGCAAAAGCTAAAATAAAAGAAACTCATACATGGTAAGAACTTCCACAATGTCTTACACATAGAAGGTAATTAATAATTCAGTGAATATGTTCCCATCTTCCTGACTAATTTAGATGAAAATTCATTAATGCTCTCTCTGAGAGATTTTAAATTCCTTGAACACAGAAACTGTTTTATTTTTATTTTGTATCACATGAATGAGCAATTAATCTTTTAGTTACCTTATGGATACCAACACAATACTTGCTTTTGTAGCACAAGAGGAACTGGATTTGGTATTTGAAGACTTAGGTCCTAATCTTGGCTGGGCCACGTACTACCTTTGTAACCTGGGGCAAGTCACTTAACTCACTATTCTGAGCCAAACTCTTTATCTGTAAAATAAGGGAGTTGGACTATTTGATCTTTGAGAAACTATCTAACTTTAGAATCCTATAATTCCTATGGCTAAGGTTATCTATACACTGACCCACATTCTATCTCTTTGTATAAACACACACATATGTTTATATGTAGTATGTAACATGTGTATCTAATGTGTGTACCTATGCTTGTATAAATGTATATGTGCATGTGTATGTAGATATGTGTGCATGTGTACATGTGCAGTGTATATATCTTTGATAATATCTCTTTTCACACACTGGTCATGGTAACTGATCAATTCCATTGATCTTTCACCCAAAACTATTGAGTTGATATGCTATTTCTTCTGTTCAGCCCTAGAGGGCAGAACCAGAAACAATAGGTAGAAGTTACAGAGCAACTTTAATGAAAATTCCAAAGTGGAATGACATGCCTTGCTAAATGCTAAATGTTCCCTCTCCTCAGACATCTTCATATAGAGGACAGACAACCACTTGTCCATGTATGTATGGGCTGGACTAAATTAGGCTGCTGTGATGTCCCTTCCAACTTTCAGATTCTGTAATTTGGAGTTAAATCATATTTATATTGAGAATCATGTACTAAATGGAATCAGAAATACCCAGAAGCTGCAGCTCAATGGAAAGATGGCTTGTAGGAATTTCATAAAGGGTGAAATTGTTATTGGCAAAAGCTAGGCTTCACGCAGCCAGAAATCAGTCAAGTGTTCATGAAACCTGGAATGAGGGATGAATGAGGAAGAAAACATGATGCTACCATTTCTGTGCCTTTGTCTAACTTCTCTGGATAAAAAAGAAGTTTTAACTCCACGTTATGAACTCTGATATTCTATTTCTCTCTCCTAATTTGTGTCTTAACTGGGGCAAATTTTGGAGATTCAAGCATCTGGAAAAATGTTAAATTCAGAGAGACCTAGATCTAGGCCACCTTGCAGATAATTTGATGTTTTCTTATCCAGCAAGAATAGTGATGAAGAAAGGTAATTGAGTAAAGGATTCTGAGGTTATTAATTTTACACTCTATATATAGTACAGATCATATGTTGAGTAGACTTTGAGTAAATCTACTTGGATGCAATTCACCTGATCGGCAACCATTTTTTTTTCATCCAATGGAACTGAAAAGAGAACCAAGGACTCTTGTAAAGTATTAATTCCCTAAAATAGTTTATTAAATACATGATTCAAAATAATAAAAACCATACATTTTGTGCCAAGTAATCTATAAGAGCACTTTCATTTTTTAAAAATTCTGCTAAATGCAAAATATGAGGTCAGAGGGTTGTATCAAAACATGAGGATGTGAAGGATGCTTTACAATCAGATAGACCTTAGTATTATAGTTCAGTTATTTCAAGCCAAAACCTCTCAGCAGTCTTGGTAACTCTACGAGTTTCAATGGCAGAGAAGGTGCTGATCTACACTGATACAGGGAGTTTCTCTATCTGGGAGTTTCCTATCCTTAATGAAATCACACATCAAGTCCTTCTACTTCAGATGTATTTAAAGCAAATTAGCTAATAAATTCCCCACACTGATCAGCACTCACATTCTGTTTCTTGTCTGGCAAAGTTTTGCAAATCATTCTATTGCTTGGCAAATGTATATAATGACGCATCTGCATCTGGTAGATGTCAGCACCAGTGGCCTGAAGAAGTCAGAGCAGTAGGAAGATTTTCTGTTTTGGGAAAGATTCTTATTTAGCGTCCGGCTGGATTTCTTTTTATCTGAAATACATTTTAATTGGGTCTTAAGTGTTTGGAACTTTTTTTAAAGTGACTATATTACACAAAGGTAAATGTCTAACTTCTGTCACCATTGCTAAATTTTTCACAGTGTCCACCCACGGTGATCAACACCCCTAGCAAGGGCCAACGAAGTAAGCCATATCTGTTAACAATAGCTTGAAGTCATTCATCAGTTCTTAGATGCTGTTGTGCTACCACCATCATGGATTCTTGTCTTCCTCTGCTGCAACATGGCTCAGCTGGACATAAATTCTACAGTTCTTTTGTACTGTATTGCATTTTTCCCTGCTTTCCTCCCATGAGTTTGATGTGTGCATGCGTATGTACATGTGTTTATATGTTCAGGGTCTGTTCAATAAAGATATTGGCCCATTTTTTAAAAAAATCTCTTCAATAATGATATGGTACCTTGGTGCTGAGGTAGATCAAAAGTGGAACTCAGAGTCAGTAAGATGTAAGTTCAAAGTCTCCCACAGGCATTTACTAGCTGTGTGCCTCTGGGCTTGCTTTCTCATCTGTAAAAGAAGGATGACACCAAACTTTCAAGTTTGTGGTGAGGATAAGTTAATATGTGTAAAATGCTTTGCATTGGCAAACTCCGGTCAAATTGCCTAGATACAATATTATTATTCCTTCCACTAGGCTAAGTAAACTATCTCAAGTTGATGCAGAGTTTGTTGTTTTTCTCGGAGAACATAACCTAAAACAGCAATACACATCATTACCTATGCAAAACAACAGAGCTCCCTTGCTAACAGCTTTTCAGCTACCACATCAGACTTTTTTCTCCCTTTTTCTCTTTAGGCACTACGTCTCATTTTTTAACTCAGGTAATAGCTGATATGTTCCTGACATCTTGGACAGTTGTTCAAGTGAATTCTGACAGGAAGCACTTCTTGTCCTTCCTTGTATTGTGACAGTATTTGGACATCTTGCTGACATGGCACCTAATGAGTACTAGGGTAATATTATGTGAGGTCAGTGATGAATTTAAATACTGCAAAAGGGCTACCCTCCAACCTCTTATATGCCTTTCCCCATTATTGGAAGATTGGAAGGAAGCTGTTATTCCATTAAATCTCAGTCGCCGGAAGGGCTGCTTATGTAACCAACCCACGGCAACATGAAACAGTTACACATAAAGCAAATATGAACAGAAGTTCCATCCGCCCATCTTTGTTAGAATCTTCTAGCCTTGTGATCCCTATTCATCCATTAAAGCCAGCTCAAATACAAAGACCTTCTCTGATTGCTACTCGGATCTCACAAAGCACTTTGTTTTGTACCTCTCTGAAGTAATTATAATTTATTATGTATAATCACTACGTGTATAGGTGTCATACCCACCTACTAGACTAAACTCCCTGAAGCCAAGGATTTTCTGATGTAAAACTCTCTATCCTCTTCAGTCCAGAATACTAAGTCCATCAGGGACACAGTGTGCATAGAACTGAGTTATCGAGTATTGGTACATTTTCAATTTTTGTACTTTTTTTTAAACCAATCTTCAGTTTGTTCTTTTTGGAGACTATTCTGCTGCTGACTGAGGTCACCTTACTGGAGTAAATTCCACATTTAGCAGCTAACACTTTCTTCCACCAGCCATTACCCTGCTTCATTCCCTGGCCACAACACAAGAGAGACTTCCGCTAACACAACATATTATCACACACACACACACACACACACAATAGAAAGCAATAGATTAGCAAGAAATATGAAGGGATGTGTACTCTTAGAGGTGAACTGTTTCTCCTTTTTATAAATAATCCCCAAACCATCATCCATTCAAAATGATGTGAGATTAGAAGTAAGACTCATTACATTTCAACAACCACAAAAATGCTGGGCCAAAATCTAACACAAAAGGCTTGAGATGCCTCTTTCTCTTCAGTCAGCTCAGGTTTTTTCCTTTTAATCAGTCCTGTTCAAGAAGCAACCCTGCCTTAGGTCATCTCTAGTTCCATGAGCTCAACCTTAACTTCAATTCTTTGGCATGCTAAAGTCATCATAGCCTCAAGAAGCAATATCATGCTGATGACATAGTATTGTCATGTTGCCAGGAAAACTTCTAGCTCAAGTGGTTCACTTTTACCTAGTTGTGCTAGATTCTTCTCAGGAAGAATCTAATTAACCATATTTTAATCAATTATAAAAATAGTTCCCATTATTTAAAATTTTCAAACAATTTTATATACATTATCTGCTTTGATCTTTATGACAAGTTCATGAAGTACAATCTATTATTATGAAACCTGGTTGAATAGTAATAATTTTAGCTATAACATTCTTTGGATATTTTTTACCAGTAACCCTGAAAAAGATTCCTGAGGGAAATAATGAGGTATCAGATGATTAAAAGATAAGTATAGGGACCCATTTCTGGATAAAGTTACTATACACACACACACAAATATATATGCATATATATGTATGTATAGCATAGCATAGTATATATATGTATATGCATATGTATATATATGTGTATGTATACACACACATGCATGCACACACACACACACACTCTGGGCACCTAGATGGCACAGTAGATAGAGCACTGGGCTTGGAATCAGGAAGACTCATCTTCATGAGTTCCGATCTGGCCTCAGACACTTATTAGCTAGATGAATCTGGGGCAAGTCATTTAACTCTGCTGACCTCGGTTTCTCATCTGTAAAATAAGCTGGAGAAGGAAATGGCAAAACACTTCAGTAACTTTCCAAAGAAAACCCCAAAAAGGGATCTTGAATCTTGAAGAGTCAGACAGAACTGAAACAACTTGAGAACTATATATACATGTATATATATTTGTGTGTGTATGTCTATATATTACTCCTACAAAGCAAAACTGAAAGAGCAGTGTTCTAAATTTACTAGGTGCATTAAAAGTATGATATTTTTCCAGATAATAAAAAGCTTATTTCCAGTGATTCTTTATGGCTTAATTCAGAAAAATAAAAATTGCATGTGACTCAAAGAGCAACATGGAAGGTAAAAGCAGTTGCTTATTGCCAACAATGATAAATTATGATGTGTTGCATTTATTTTAATTGTCATTTCCCAGCATGAGGTTTTATAGAAGAAAGATTACATTCACAAGAGGCAACAGAGAACCAAACGATAAAAAATCAGCATCCTTAGCCTCCAATACATAGTTGCCAGAAACTAATAGAGATGAGACAGCAAATAAAGTGCAAAATAGCAGGGAATTGTGTCAGTTGGCATGACGTGTCTGTTTACTGTAGCTACTGCCTCTGCTCCAAGTCACTGCTGGCCCAGAGCTATCGATCAGCCATGGCCAGATATTGTAAGTATAAATTACCCTGCTCCATTGAGAGCACCCTTGGGAACCATTACATTCTGAAGAAGCTTTCTTCTTTTTTAGGCTTAGCTGTAATTACAAGGTGAATTCAATTTTTTCAATTCAGCCATGATTTGCCTCAATCACACTTTGCAGGTCCTGATTAAAAGGTAGTGTATTTTCTGTCTAGGAAGTGCTTTACCTTCATACATGTTCAGATGGGAAATATGATGTACTGTCAGCATCTGGCTATCAACTGTCAGGATATGCACTATATTTCAGGGTCAGGAGGGTGTTTATTTAAATACACTTTCCCTGTATCTTAGAGGTAATTCCTCTAGGATAGTCTGGCTTTCTCAAGGCTCAGAGTGTGTATTTGTTTCAGGACTTATTATTTAAATTTATTAGTTCTCAGGAAAATGCTTCTGGTGAGATAAAGGCATTAAATGAAAAGGAGATGAGATCAGGAGGCCTATGTGCTAAGGAAAAGGTATACTAATAAACTCAACAGATTAAGAAGGCAGGGGGAAAGCACTGTATACAGTTCAAAAGATGCAAGAGGTTACAAAAAAAATGACCATGAATAACTGCATTTAGCAACCAATTTCTAAACATACAAAGGGCATTTGGAGCCCTATGCTAATATTTTGCAATAAAAGAACTCCAAAGTAGAATTTTAATTAAATGAATTTCCGAGCACCCTGAATATTAATCAAAATATACTGGGGATGTGAGGTGAAGCTGTTGAATGGATGATGCAAACCGGAGTTGCATATAATATTTGCAACTTTTCCCAAAACTGTTTTTAGTTTGTGCTCACTTTTGACAAGCTGGAAGTCATTTGTAGCTCTGGCCTAAGAAAAGACCTTGAAACATCACAAGTAGTTCTGACCTCTTAATTAACAATCCATTTCTGATCGTGCCATGAAAAGAACTTATCCTGTAACTCTTGGGGGTTATTGGAAAGAACCTTCCACATGGAGTCAGAGCTTGGGTTTGATCCAACTCAGCTACTTAAAACCTAGGCAACCCTGGGCATTAACATCATCTAGGGATCAGTTTGCTCATCTATAAAATGAGGTCAAAAGAGGTTTTAAACTAGGGTCTATAAACTTTTTAAAAATATATATTTTGATAACTGTATTTCAATATATAACTGGTTTCCTCTGAAATACTACGTATTTTGTTCTTTACATGTAAAAACATTATTCTGAAACGAATTCCATGGGTTTCACCAAATTGAAATAAAAAAGTTTTAAGACCTCTAAATTAGATGATATTAAAAATCTTTTCTATGTCTAAATCCAGTGATTCCATATAGGCAGACAAGGCAGGCACTTTCCTTCCCAAATTTAGGGATATAAAACCAGAGGTATGCTAGAGCCAGCTTGTACCCACTGATTGTTCATGTTTCAGTGTAAATAAGTCAAGCCTACAAATCAGGGATGGATTTGTGGTTTTATTCATTTCTAGATTGAAGGAAATAATGGAGAAAATGTTAATACTGCAGCTTAAACTTAAAAATGTGTCATGCATATTCTCCACCACAAGCACTCCCAACACACACACACACACACACACACACACACACACACACACATCCTCCCAGTTATTAAACATTTACCCACAGTAAACATACCCACAGTATGTAAAATGAAATCCTTGACTTTTCTTATTAATCTTTTTTTCAGTGTCTTACAATAAAATTAATCTTTTGTTAAAATGTTGGGTCTTTCTATTGAATTGAAATTTAGTGGAACATATCATTTAAAAAGTGAAAGAGACCTTTAACAGAGCTTAGTATTTTATCCTGGAAGGCAGTCATACTCAATCTCCAGTTCATACTGCATTTACTAGAAGAGTAAGTGGTCTGTAATGATACTGAATAATCCCAGAAAATGAAAAACAGGATCAAGCCTCATATAGATAATCAGCCCTATCATTTTACAATACATTTTTTAAAATTCTGCAATGCATCATCACAAATCCAAAATCTTTGCAAAACCTCCACACTTTTCAGAGCCCTAGCTCAAGTCTCACCTGCTTCTTAATGAGGCCTTCTCTCACCATATCAGCAGAAAATGAACTTCCCATTTTAAGATCATATAGAGTTCTAATTGTCTACATCACAGTTATCACACATTACCATATTGATAATAAATTATCTCATTCATATATCTATTGCTAATAAAGGTAGCATTGGATCCTGGGTAGAGTCCCATGACACTTTTTATTGTTGTTACTTAGTCTTTTTTAGTCCTCTGTGATTTCATGATCCCATTTGTGTTTTTCTTGGCAAAGATACTAGAGTGATTTGTTATTTCCTTCTCCAGTGGATCCATTCTGTCAGGCCATCAGAGTTTAAGCGACCTGCCGAGGATCACACAGCTAGGAAGTGCCTGTGGCTGGATCTGAATTCAGATTTCCCTGACTCCAGGTTCAGTGCTTTATCCACTGGCTAAAACAATAAAATAAATAAAAACTAAATAAACAATGCTTTTGGTCACTCTCTAAGATATGTCTGCTAAGTTGCAAATGAACTATGAATATTACTCAGATTTAGCATAGCCTTGATGAAGGAAGTTCTGACTCTGGGAGTTCCCTACTGAGAAAAATCACAGATAGTTCACATATTTCATAATAAGGACCCTGTATGCATGTGTGTGTGTGTGTGTGTATCCCTTATCCTCACATAGTTCCTTCCATCTTCTCCCAAGATTATGACTGTTATTTCCTACCAAAAAAGATGCTCCTTTAATATAGCTGATTGTTCCAAAGGGCAGCCATACCTAAAGAGTAATTTTCATTGCACTGTGTCCCCAAGACTACCCTCAGTAGGGCTACAATATTGTAGGGACTGTTGGAATATCACATGGACTTCTTCTTTTTAAGGAGAGTTGTACTTGTTAGTTAGCCATGGACTCCACCAGTAAGTGAGGACACGAGCTGAATACATTATCACTTTGAGAGAAGTGGCTACTAGTTTTGTCTATTTATACTTTTAATATAATTTTTAATAGCTACATTTTTGCTGAGCAACTTGGCCTGATGGTTGGAGACATTAACTCAGGTTGTCCAAAAGTAATTTAGTTATTCAATAATTCCCAGACTACAGGGGGAACATGTTGAAAAAATAGTCCTAAAAAAGGACAAATTTTTTAAAAGACATAAGAATTTGGGTACTTTTATATTTATTTTCATCTTTCAGTGCCATATACTTTACCATACCTTTACGTTTCTGCTTTATTTACACTCCTTGCTTCCTTGGTTTTTCACAAAAGGTGTGTTTGTTTGACCTTTAATGATGATTCTTAATATATCCTAATACTTTCTTATTGGAACTGTAAAACACTGTATTAGTGACAAATCCCCCACTCTGTGCCCCTTCAGCCCTTGGAGTTTAACTCCTCTCACATTACGGTATTTATTGAATTTCCCAGCCAAACGGTGTTCTGCTCCATAAAATTCTGACAAGTGGACTCTGCCAAGCTAATAATGGCTTCATTCTGCTGAAATAAACTTATTTCACTGCGGCAAACAAAATGACATGACCTGGAAAGGTTATTTTTAACTGGGTAATGACTCAGTCCCAACCAAGCATTTCTCACAAGGTTCCTGGTTATACTTAAGTTATATTTCTTCAATATAAACGTATTCCATTATATTTGTGTTCTTCTCTGTCCATCTCTCACAATGAACCTAAATCAGATATGTTTATGTCCAAAAGTACTGGATTCTCTGATCTGATCACTCAGTAATGTTACTGAATTATCCTCAAGGACGATGACACACCCAAGACAAAAGTGTCGAAGTAAAGCCACCCAGAGGACTTCAGAAAGAATTACGGATTTTAGGCTAGAAAGAACCTTTAAACACCAACAGCCCTCTCATTATAAAAAGGAGAAAAAGTCCCAGATGGTTGAGAGAATTGTTCTAGGTCGCACACAGGAAGTAAAAAGCAAAAAAAAGATTTGAACACAGGTCCCTTGACTCCATATGCAGTGTGCTTTCCCATTGCATCATTGGTCTCTCCTATAATGATTTAAGCGTATTAAAGGAAGCAAAGCCCTTCCTAACTGGAATTGGGTGCTTTTTCTTTCTTTGGATTGCTTTCTCCTTTTAATGAAATAGGATCAAACATCTCACCATTCTGTATTACATTCCAAAATATTCCTGTGAGAAATAACTGGATTCTTTAAACATGTCCTACCCCTTTACAGGAGCAAAAGTAAATTGCCTAAAGTGTTATAACCCATTTGCCAAAAAAGAAAAGAAAAGGTACAGTTGAAAGACAGAATAAGGCTATCTATGCCTACCTATGTTAGCTTCCCTCCTCCCCGCATAGTGTAAATTCTCTTTGGAACATTATTTTTTTATATTTTGAAAGGATTAAATAGCAAAGGCTATTTGAGTACTTTCCTAGAATTATCGATATAGTTTACTCTGAACATCTCTGCAGTCTCTATATCTCCCTGTTCCTCCAATAAAACTCCCTAAAATCACCATTTCAAGGTTAGATTCTTGTTCAGTTCCAAAAGATTGAAAATTACATCAACAACATTATACCAGCTAAGATCTTGTGCCAACATGCTGCCCCTTGCCACCTCTGCCTCCTAAGGATAAAAAAAAATTCCTTGACTGAAAACAGCTGGAACGCTTACGAAGCTGTCCAAGAGAATAGATGCTGCTAGGTCTCCCTGTTTGGTCATTACTGTCCATGGAGTTTTCTTGGCAGAGACGCTAGAATAGTTTACCATTTTCTTCTCCACGAGATTAAGGCAAACAGAGGTTAAGTGACTTGCCCAAGATCACACAGCTAGTAAGCATCTAAGGCCAAATTTGAACTTAGGTCTTCCTATGTCCAGGCCCATTATTCTATCTACTGTGCCACCTAACTACCTCTTAAAGACCACCAAAAATGTGGATTTAGTGAACAGATCAAAAAAGTGAAAGACAGAGAGAGACAGAGATATATAGAGAGAGACAGAGATGGTAGACATGTTTTAAAAAGGAGAGAATCGGGGGAGTCTAATAATATCAGGAAATAGGAAAATAATTGATGACCTAAAATTATAACTCTAGAGTTTACTAGGACCAGGAGAATCTCCAGGCTACTAGAAGATACCTTAGAAGTCACTTGGCCCAACTCCCTCACTATATAGCTGAGAAGCCCAGGCCCAGAGGGATCCAGAGACTTACCCAAAGCCATTCATATAATAAATGGCAGGGGAGATATCTGTACCTAGGTCAGCTGACTCCAAGATCAGAACCTCTTCCCTCATATTTCTCTGCCTCAAGTGGACAACTGGAGCACAAATAACAAAAATGGAGATCAATGAGGGAGTGGTGGTGGAGATTTTTAATTTGAGCTTATTATTTTGCAAAGGTTATGAGTAGTTCTAACACAATGGGTTTGCATTCAACACCAGCCACTGACTCACGTGAAAACACATAAGTCAAAAACCGAAGCAAAAAAAATCTTCTTAGCTATTTACTGTAGTCATGGTTCCACCCAGGCCTCATTAAAGAATCCTGAGCAACCTTGTGAGTGCCTAAGATTTGCATTCAAAGTCACAGTGGTCAAAAGAACCAGTGTTGGTTGACTTACCATCGTTGACTGCCAATTCTCGTCTGCCTCTGTATCAGCTTGGTCCTTTATCAACCACATTATTCACAAAATAAAATGGACCCTCATTACTACACAAGGCTACAGACTGAGCCAAGACCCAAAATTATTGTTCATAGGCTCCATAAAGAAGTTACTATGCAAATTAACACAACACTGCAGTTGCCTGAGGTTATGGTCATGATAAGCAATAGGGAGACTGAGTTCCTCTGGAGAGGTACTAGAGATTATAGAATATTCAGAGATTTCAAGATCAGGAAGCTGTTGAAATCAGAGGACTAGCGCTCAGGTCATAGAACAAACAGAGTACTCCAAACCATGTGAGATATACACCCAGACAAAGGGGACAAACTATCTGTATCAACCTCCCAAGAATCAAAGGCACTGAAGTCTTCTCCCAGGAAAACAAACACCTTTTACAAGGCATAAAAGATTCTGTTTTAATTAAGGCAGATGGGCTGAAAACACCAGACTGACAAGAGTCTAAAAAAGCTTATTAACATATCCTCCTCAAAGAGATAACTTTATTTTCTCTTTAAATATTTTGTAAGCCTTCATTGTACATAAGGAGGTATAAAATTTAGATGAAATATGGTCTTTCTCTATTCACAAGCAACTTTCAGTATAGTGCAAGGACACAAAATGTACAGATTAAGCTATACAGTCCAGTGTTCTATAGTAGGTGCTATGTAAGGTCCAAGGGAGGTAGGTCATTATTGGCCCAGGAAGATGAGGTAAGTCTTTGTAGAAGAGATGGTATCAGAGGTGGGCTCCAATAGGCAAGCAGTCATTTAATAGGAGGAGGGGAAAAAAAAAAGCCTTCCAGGGTTGGGGATCATGGTACAGTACAGTAAGGCATAAAGGAAAAAGAAGTATAGGATCCATAGGTTGCAATAAGGAGACACTTTAGTTCTCCTGTTTAATAGCAAATCCTGTTTTGATTGGGAATAATCACCTTTTTGAATAAATAGATGAAAAAATGTATTCATTAAATACCTCCATGTGCTAAGTATTATTCTACATGTTAGAGATACAAATATAAAAGCAAAGAGCATCTCCCTTCAAAGAGCTCATATTCTAATAGGGAAAGACAGTAAATACAGGGGAATGGTGACCTGGGACGAGTATTTTGTTTTGTAAAGTTACAGGGGTGGTGAACAAAGGTGCAGGATAGCAGACAGGTCCATCGATTCCAGGAGGGGTTGTAGGGGATTTGATTGTTTCTAAAACTGAAAAGCAAAGGTAGAGCAGGAGGGACAGGGAAGGAAGTACTCAGAATAAGAAGCTGGTGGACCGGCAGCTGGCAAGAAGAAGGTCAGGGAGTGAAATTAATACTGTTATTGTTGTTGTTTCAAAAATTATAGAAAATTTCCCAAATTACTAGAACCAGAAAGGATTTAGAAATCAACTATTCCAACACCCTCATTTACAAAGAACTAAAGACCAGAGAAATGGACTGACTTGTCCAAGGTTACAGCATAACTTAATATCAGAATTAGGCCTAGAAATCAAGTCTCTTGGCAATGAGGCCAGAGCTTTTTCCACAACCCCATGTTGTCAGGACAGAAGAAATGATGAGGAGATTTCAGCACTTTTTTTTATGGGAACTGTCAGACATGATTCATAAATTAGGTACTCAGAGAAAACTGTGCTAAAACATGCTGTATTTTAACTACAGTTTTGTTTTATTAAATACAGGCAACTTGGGAAATGCTAATTAAACATCAGAAAATTTCTTGAAATTGGCACAAATGCACTTATTGCAATTAGCGAGGTTGTTGGGATGCTCAATCATTCGAAGCAGATGTGATGTGCGCTATTTAGAGTTAAGATTTGAAGAAAACAATGGTCAAAGCTCTACATTTGGGTCCTGAGAAATAAGAAATATTGATACTACATAACCTTTAATTAACAGGAAATGACTTGCCATTCTTAATACTTGAACTGTATCCATCAGATAAAATACTTGGTTATCCCTTTAACATGCTGCACCATCAATGGAGCACTGTTGGATGGATGTAGGGCAGGAAAAGTGAGACTCATGGCCACTCTACAGTTTTGTGATTTGGGTTCCAGGTCATTTTATCATGCCTTTTGTATGTCCCACACACTCTTCTACCTCTGCTCTCCTTCATTCTGTGGCTTTCTGTAAACATCAGTCCATCCTTCTCCCCCTCCTCTCAATCCCCTCAATCTCCCCTCAATCAAATAAGATGAGTCAAAAGTTGCTATTTCCTATGTCACCCCTGGCAGAGAATGTAGGGCCCTTGGGGTTGAATGGCAAATGGTCACTCACTTACCACACTGATGTGCACCCTGTGGACATTTAACAAATATTTATTTACCTACTGATTCTGGTGGAGAAGAAGAAGGTTGAAAGGACCACCCGAGTAAGTAGGGAAAGACATAAAGTAACAGACTTCAAATGACCCCAGAGGTTTTCCAGTGTGCCAGAGAGAGGCTTACACTGTATTCACTCCAACCTGGGAGTCTTCCTTCTTCTCTCCAGAAAGATAATTGTAGCTGCAGGAATATCAACCCTGCAGAATGGCAGCTGGAAGTCCTTGTAGGCTGTTTTCTTTTTGTTTTTAAATCTCTTCTCCACCCCCAACCCAAATGTCATACACATTTTAAAATTGCTATTTGACAACTTCTGAAAAGTAAACTAACCCAATTCACTCACTGACTATTGTAAGTAGGTTTCATTATGCTAAAATGAGGCAGACTTTTTTAATAGCAGGATTTATTGAAAACAGTCTGTGCTTGATCACATCTGTTATTCTACATTCAAAATTAATTTAAGAAAATTAAATTAACAACCAAAAAGTGTTTTATGAGTAGCCAAGAAGCATTGATGGAAAAAATTAGTCAAATGCCTTTTGGTTCACATAAGATATTATTCTGGAATTTAACCTAAGAATATTTTCTTCAGAGTCAGCAAAGGAAATGTGATTTTTGTTCTGGGTGAGAGCCAGGACAAACACCTACTCAGGCTATATTTCTTATCATTCAAAGGATCTGAGCTTTCATTCAAATTATCAGTATTTGCTGAAATTGTTTTCAAACATAAAATCTATTAGTGGGGAAAAGAAGCCCAATCAAAATATAAAACTTATCTTTAAAGCCTGACATTTCCCTGTCCTAGATAAATTTACCCTCAACAGGTGTTTTTATTTGGTCATTTGCTTTGGTTTACTTTGCTTGTGGGAGGAGAAGAGAAGTTAGAGGCAGAAAATGTCTTTTAAGTCTGCTTTGTGAGGGACTCCCTCACTTGTCCAAACTCTAATTCCTCCTACATAAGGTCTGTATTTGTTGTTAGTGAGAGTCCTAATTGTGTTGAGCAAGTCTCTCAGAGAAAAAAAATTATATGTGACTTTGACCATTAGAATAGATATTTTTTAGAAAATATAAAATTAACACTGTTCGATGATTTAGGTTCTGTTATGGGAACATCTACACATTTAATTGCTTTTTACATGGAGCCTTCTTTCCAGGAATAAAAAGCAAACTCCTTCGGTCTGGCATTTCAAGTCTTTCACATCTGGCACATGTTGTTCCCCACACCACTGCATTTCCAAAGAGGTCATAAGCTTCTTGAGGACAGGGAACGTTTCATTTTTTGTTTATCTATGTCCAGGGCCTAGCACAATGTTTGAGATGCATTAGGCACCAAAAAAAAAAAAAACAAAACAACCCACTACCAACAACAAAAAACTGCCTGTGGATTGGAAATGAATTGAAAATGCATCACTTTTTCCTAGGTCTTCTACCTCAAAAATTCTTACATCTTCGCAAGTGGATAGGAATCATCTCCATTTTAAAGAGAGGAAAATATAACCACAAATTGGCTGACCAAAATTAAATGGTAAGTCACCCATAGAGAAGATGATTTAACCTCCAAACACAAGACAGGGTACACACAGTACACAGAAAATGAAAATAAATGTTGTCACTTTTTGGACTCCACTTTGAATCTGTGACAGGTCAGGGGCTTACTGAAACATTAATATGTCACTTCTAATGGCTGACAGAGATATTTATAAAGTAAGGTTAATCACCAGTCCAATTATAAATGATTTCCAACCAATGGAAACATTGCAAGGGTTATTTTCACTGGTTCTTTTCACAGAGGAACTGAAACTCCACCTCCTAACCTTTACCAAGAAGAATCCAAAAAACTTAGAATTCCGATACTCTTGAAATTTTTTTGTTTTCAAATTTAAGTTATCTTGAGAAATAGCGTATAAATGATTTTCCAAAGAATTTACAAAGACTCTACCTATTTAAAGTTCTTTATTCACCAGGAAATTGACCAACAGACCAGTTTCCTCATATGAAAAACAGTAATTGCTAAGTGACTTTCCCAGGGTCACACAGGCAGTGTCGGAGGTAGCATTTAAACTCAGAGGTCACATCCAGCTCTAAGCTTGGCATTTATCTACTTCTCCATGTAGCAGAGCAAAGTGGTACAGAAGATAGAGATGCAATGTTGGCAGACAAAGTAAATGCTTTATAAAATCATTTATACAATATATCAAAATTCTGGATATGTTGGGGGTTTTTTTCCCAAATCTCAGTACCATGGGAATTTTTCTGTGCTTTTTTCTTCTTTTGAAGGTTAGCTGGGGATATATGTCATAATTTCTCTATGAAAGGAACCAAGAAAAATATCCCTCACATCAATTCCACCAGTTGGGAATTCAGTGTCTCAGTTTTCTCTCCTATAAAATGAGTCTGATAATAAATAGCACCTACCTCATAGGACTGTTGTGAGGATCTTACAAACCTAGATATTATTACATCGCTGCCACCATCATCATTACAATGGGTTGAACTATGTTCTCCTAAGATAATGTAGTCTGTGTACCAGTTTTGTAGAAGGGTTGTGATTTGCAGACCCATGCACACTTCTGAAATATTTCTCAGAATGAGACCTCTTCAGGCTTTCTGGCTGTCGTATCCTACTGATTCTTAACCTTGCAACCCCAGCTCCTCCCAACCTTCTTTGAAGTTTTGAACTAATAAATTAAAATCCAAAGCTGCTGTCATAAAATCAGGGATGATAACTTTTTTATAGAGTATTTGATAATATCTATCCAACCACAAGTTAATTAACATTTATTAAGCACTTACAAGGGAAGATATTGTTCTAGGTACTAAGAAAAGTAAAGAGAAAAAATGAAAAGGAATCCCTGTCCTCAAGGAGCTCTTACTCTACTGTGTTTATATTTTACTGGAAATGTTCTCAAACAAACTTCCCAGAAATAGATGACATGACCTTTTATTAACCCGTATCCATTTACTCATTCTAGCCAATAGCTTCATAATCAGTGCCAGGATTTGACGAAGAGGCAGAACTGGCTATGGTTTGGTTCTCTAGCAACTGACCCTCAGTGAGGCCAACCATAACCAAACTGAGTGACTGCAGGGCATGCCATTCAAGAAATGCTTTTTTCTTTCTGTGAAGTTTTGAAGGAAGTTATATCAGTAGAGTAAAACACCTAAATTTAAAATACCTGAATTCTTCAGAGCCTATGTAAGATTTGTGATAAACCAGGTTTGAACACCAATAGCTTCTTCTAAGGATAGTCAAAATTAGTATTTTGACTAATTCATTCAGGATTGAAAAATGGGGGGTAGGGGTGGAAGGAAAGAGAAAAAAAATTATTCCTTAGACCACCTACATACATAGAGAAGACAAAGGCAAAGTTAGTTGTATTACCCAAATGTTTATTCCTGTCACGATGACCTGACTATATGTCTAATTTTTTTTTGCATGTGTGTAGATGCTTGAAAATACAAAAACTAAGAGTTAAAAATATAAAATTAGATTTTGATCACACTAAGTACATGAGTTTTTTATTAAGGAAAACTGACCAACAATATGAGCCTGTTATTTTAGTGTGAAAAATAAGGCAAATGGAGACATATCTTCCTAACATAGTCAAAAGAATAGTCTGTAATCTCCCCCTCCCTCACCATTTACCTATTGAATGCGGGGTTCTTTTCTTTCCAAAGGTTTCCCCAAGTATGTTTTTCTGCTAGCTTTGGCAAACAAAACAACTAACTCCTCAGCTTTCTGGTCTACCTGTGACACCAAGCAAGGGAAAAAAGACCATAAATAAACCAATGATTTAAAAATGTGTGATGTGTACTTTCCAAAAATGAAAACTACAGCTATCTCATAACTATGAAGACTATGTCAAGGTTTATCAAGAGCCAGAATATCTTTTATAAAAGGGGGAAAATGTCTAAATTGAGTTTTTCACACTGTATATTTAAATATCTCTCTGAGGAGTGATCATAGAGCTGAATTTTGATGGTGATTTAGTCACGACCTTTTATTTTACAGACTAGGAAATGGAGTCTTGGAATGGAGAAATGGTTGAATTTAAATTCTTTTGATTTAAATGATAAAAAATCCAAATAGCAAAAAAGATAAATTAGTATGTCTCTCATTTCTTTAGGACTGAACAAGGAGAAATAAACAGGAAAGCTGAGGGGAAAATATTTGGTCCTATTGGTGAAACGGAGGAAATTTTGTTAGCAAGTGGTACTGTTCAAAACCCAGTTTTTGGTCATAAAATTTTGCCATATCCCTTCCAAAAGCTGTGGGTTTTCTTCTCTGAGAAATATTGCTTCATGTTATAGCTAAGTATTGTAACATTTGCAAATTCACGACAGAAATGATATGATTCATTTGGATCCACAGGGAAGTTAGAAGAGTTTTATACTGAAATTTCTTGTGCTACAAATATACTGTAATGTGTGTCAGTTTATGAATTTTTGATCAAGATTATCATGGGAGGCAGCCTGGTAGAGTGGAAAGAGCTTTAGACCAGCAGTCAATCAGAAGAGGCTGAGTTCACATGCTTCCTCTGTAAGATTTTAGACAAGTCCCTCAACTTGTCTGAGTCTCCATTTCTTCCTTTTTAAAATGAGGTTAATAACAATACGTACTTAACTTGGCCAGACTACTGAAGGCATCAAATTTGATAACGAATCTAAAGTTCTTTTCAAACTTTGTAGAATTTATATATATAGATATCATTTAGAACCTCACAGGCAACCTCACAGAATAACAGAACCCGAGAGCCAGAAAAGTTGACTTAAAACAAACCCCCTTATTTTATAGATGAGCAAACTGAGGATCAAAGAAGGGAAGCAACTTATTATCCAATGGTCTACAATTAGTAAGTGGAAGAATTAGATTCAAAACTGAAGCCTAGTTCTCTTTCTACGATGTTATGAATTAATAATGCCAGTCTCTGAGACAGAAGATGGGTGGGTTTGATGTTTACATTTGATCTCCCCACTCTTTTTTTTTTTGGCCTGCAGATCATAAGGAGAATTAGCAAAAACTAATGTAGTTTGAATGTTGGCAGCACCAGCTGTGACATAGTTATTGAATAAAGAAAAACCAAGGGAACTTCTTGGATGACTGCAAATTCCACATTATCATGCATTACTGTGCAACAATCTGAATCAAAGGAGAGCCACAAAATTCACCACGGACAGCAGCAATGCATTTTTTTCCCCATCTATGTGAAAAGGCATCAGGAAAAGGGAGAAGGGTGCTTATATGCAAACATCTGTTCCATAAAGTCACTTGAAAAATATCCCTACAAAAAGAAATGAAAATCAGCAATGGTTTAGAGCAGATGGAACTGCAGTGTGTTTAACTTACAAGGGGCTACAAGCAAAACAGGAAAGAAGGGTACAGAATAAAATAAGACTTAGACTGTTTCATATGGTGCTGCTGCCCATTAGGTAACAGTATGTTCAGTTAAAAGCATGGAGAAAATTGCTTTTCAGATGTCTCAAAACACTCTGAAAGAATTTCTTTATAGACCAACTAAGTATGTGGCACAAAGTATATTCAAACTTATACTCTTGCAGAGTATTAAACAGATGCCAAGTTTGGGAGTAAAGTAACCAACTTCTGAAGTGGGAAATAAATGTGATAAATCGGAGTTGGCATCCAGAAGATGTCAGTGAACACATCTGAAATGTCTCACTGGAATTTTTGCAAGAAGTAAATGAACTAACACATGAATACAAACTCCTTAGCTTGCCATGTAAAGTAAAACCTTTCACAATCTGCTTTTAGCCTACCTTTCTGGGCTTATTACACCTTCCGCCCTTCATGCACTCTTCATGTTAGCCAAACTGGGGAACTTGCTCTACTCCAAACTTGGCATTCATCTACTACATCCATGCTTTAGCACAAGATATCCTCTACCCCTGAAATACACTCGCCCTCCTCATCTCTGCCTCTCAGGCTCCTTAAGTCTTTTCAAGGCTCAGCTATTATCCTGTCTAAAGACTGAGGATACTCAAGCAAGTGATACATGAAATACATACATACGTACACATACAGACAGACACATGCATATACATATATGTGTATGTATCTGTGTATGTGATATATAATTTGATAAACTGGATTTTCTCTATAATTACCTATTATATAAGATCTTAATACATTGTATATTACATATATGACTATATAAGTTGTACATTATACATAATTGTCTATATTTTGTATCATTTGATAAAATGGATCTATATATATGTATAATCATTTTCCTTTTTAATTCTATGTATTTAATTTTATATATTCTGAGATAAGGTCCGTAGATTTCACCAGTCCACCAAAGGTGTCTGTGATACAAAAAAGGTTAAGAACCTCTATTCTAAGGGAAGACTTTCTTGATGCCTATAGTCATTAGTGATTTCTTTCTCCTCACATTATCATGCATACACATATATGTACATATATATTCATATGTTTATTTGTTAGATATCATCCCCCCCCAGTAAAATGTAAACTTTTGAGGTTAGGGACTTTTTAGCTGTTTCTTTGCGTCCCCAGCACCTAGCAGAATACTTTGCACAAAGAAGGCAGCTAATAAATGTTTGCTGAGTAGCAAAAGAAAATCATCATTTTGGACAAGATATGAATATATTTGGAAAACATTCTATGTTCCTTTTAAAAATTCTTACACGCAGAAATTAACTGCTTGCATTTTGGTCATATTATTTTCATACAAGTCTGAGGCAAAATTTAGTTCACCCTTCCCTTGGATATCTTATTTTTTATTGAATATCATAACATAATTTAGCCTGAAGGATGGAACCTTTGTTTATTTTCAGAGCTGCATTAGCTCACTTTAATTAGAATTCTTGGCTCCTGCCAATATGTGAGAAACATATTTACCATTATCTACAATTTCATTGTTTTATTTTTAATCAGCAAAAAGAAACATACTCTATTGAGGTTGGAAAAAATAAAATGAACTAGCAAATTAATTCTGTTCTGTGAATAACAGATGACAAACATTTACACATCTAGTAGAGGAGAATATCCATCCTCTTATGTGAAACAATTAATCTAGTCTTTAATGCCATCTCAACACTATTTTAAATGAAATACACTTGGGAACTTATTATGAGTTCATTTTTCAAAATCTCCCCAAATGTTAAGCCATAATGTTGCCTACTAAATGAACCTGTTTCCTTTAAGAAGAAAAACAAAATTGCATTTCATACATTATCAACTAAGGTGCTTACTGACAAAGTAGGGGGCATTTGGGACCTAAAGCTTGAGGGCAAAACACTTCCCACAGACACAACTGTCCCCAAAACTAAACTTAAAACCACACTATGCTGAATGAGGATAGTAAATGTGGGCATGAGATTAAAAAAATAGTGAAAAGACTCTTTTTTCCTATTTGTGGGTATAATAGAAAAGAAAAATTAGTCAGCCTTTTATTGTTTTATTTTTTTAAAGGGAGCATCAGCAATGCCTGGAAGGTGGGTATAAGATTAAACGCAAATATGCTTGGTTCTTGATTCTCAGGACTTGTGCCAGTTTCAAATGGTGAATGTTTGTTTTTTTTTTTTTTTATAATCTTCAAGAGGAAGGGGGCCAAATACTTTTTAACTCTAAAGAAATGGGCAGCTTTCTAAAATAGACTAAGGAGGGCTAGTGGACTTTGTAACTTTGAATATTAATACAAAATGTTCTTAAAGAAGCTGATGTTACAGATACAATTATAGTCCCACAAGATTAAAATTATCTTCATTTATCTACACCTTAAAGGAAGTATTGAATTGCCTGAAATATTTATTATCAGTCAAAGTGTTAGAGACTACAATGCACGGATCATCCTAAATTGAAATTAAAACATCTTTTCCATGTCTAAAATGTATATAACTCTTCAGAAGTCCTTATTTTGTTCACATGGATTCTCTAAGAAATAGCAGGCAAAAAATCTGTCATTCATGTTTATTAAATAGTAATACTAAATGACTAATTTCCTCCCCTCATTCATAACCCTCCCTCCCACAATCCTACCTGCTTTCTTGGTTTATCCTAAGTGAAAAAAAAAACTAGCTCTTTTAGTCTGAATACACAAGCTAGAAAATGCAGCATATGATTTATCCAGCGACCAAATAATTAGAGAATACATTTAACAAGAACCTGAATCAATACAACCGTGCTCAGTGTTAATGATGATGATCCTCAGGAACTGTAGTACCTTAAAGAACCTTCTGACTCATCAAAGAAATGGCAAATTGTTTATCCTAGTTCAAGTATTAAGTGCAGTCTGTTAAGTTCTAAGTCTTGGAATATTGATAGTCTAGATGCACTGTAGATGTACTCTCCAGTTAACCTTAATATATAATCAACCAATGCAATGCCCCTCCAAACATTGGGGATGAATATGTTTACTAAAATAATAACAGATTGCATTAAAAAATCAAGAACATAGAGAAATTGCTTTGCTTACAATTAGGATTGCAAAAAAAAAAAAAAAAAGGGAAGAGAGGAGATGCCAGAGAGATTCCTACCAGTTATAGTTTTCAATTAAAATAGATCATGGGAACCTGGAATTCATTCCTGGTTCTGACACTTGCCTAACTCCTTAGAGTCCTTAGAACAGGTCATTTTACCTATCTTAGCCTATTTATAAAATGACTAAGCTTGGGGGAGAAAGACAGAAAGTGGATCTGAATTCAGCTATGCTGAAAGTCACAGATATAAAATGCAGGAGAGATCTTAGATAAGCACCATCTCATCCAGTCTGTACCTGGATGAAAATTTCCTCTCCAATATTCTAGACAAGTGGTTACTCAGTTTTGCTAAAAGATCTCTAAGAAGAAGGAAATCTACCATCCCTCACGCTTAGAGGGAGGAAGACAGTGTCCCCCTCTGATATGGAGGAGAAAGTGACTATGTTCTCATCTGGGGATTGTAGAGACAACGAGGGAGATGGGGAGCTCTAGAGTTCTACTTATACCTGTGTATCTCATAGCATGACTGTGTGGATGAAATAATAACTTGTATGTAATTTTAATGGACCAGATCTGTGACTGCAATAGTATAGGGGAGTTCCAGTGAAAAAATTCCAACTATCAGTGACAACTGTCATTTGAGAAGAAGCTTAGCTAAATATGAAAAAGACTCTTTAGCAAGATGTTGCCCACCAGGTAATGGATATTTTTAGCCAGAGTAATTCATTAAGACTATCTATACTTAAGGCATGGAAGAACTGTCTTAGATAGTTGTCCAGGGAATTGAGAGGTTAAATAATTTACCCAGGATCATACAGCCCATGTGTATCATCAGGACACCGGAACAGGATCTTCCTCAGTCTTGAGAATGGCTTTATCAGCTACATTATCTTGCATATGTATATCGTAATACATGTACATAATGATTCAAAGTTTACAAAGCATTTTGCATGTAAAAGAGTTTTAAAAAAATGCAAAGCGTGTTACTAAAATAACATGGTACTATTAGCAGCATCACCAGCATAACCAGTCATCTTGTAGAAACATAAATGTGCACCTATATGACAGTACCACAGAACCCAATGAGAAGATGCTGCCTGAATAACTTTTGGCTTTCTTATGGTTGGCCCTCTAAGGTCCTCTTCTGATACATATTCACGGCATAGTGATAATGAAAACTATGCCAGCAGAGTACAGGTTATGCTAGTTATAAAGCAAGAGAGGGTCTGAGTATTTTTGTTCATTTGTTTCAGCCATGTCTGACTCTTCATGACACCATTTATGGACCTAAAAATCAACAGTATGTTTGTAGTCTGATGACCAACCTCTGGTTTAGTCTGGAAAAGCAATATCACCAGTTTGTCCTCAGGTCGATGGATTTTTCTGGTCAGGTCAACTCAGGAAGAATATCACTGATATTTTTATACCTTAAGGTTTGTAAAGTATTTCAAAAACAGCAGTACTGTGAGGAAGGTGGTGTATTACTTACTATTCCCATTTTACATCAGAGAAAAATCAAAGTCCTGAGAGTTTGTGATAACTATAGTCATATAGCAGGATTCCAGTCTGATTCCATGTAAAGCTCTCTTTCAACTACAATAAAGAACCTCGAACAGAAGACCTCCTTCCCAAGTATGCGGGGATTTTCATACGTTAGTTGAGAATACTCGCAGTAATGAAATCACTGGGCATTCAAGTCCTGAGACTGCGGCAGATAGAAAGATGTACCCTTTAACTATCTCTGGATTCACTGAACAGAGCTAAGTCACGGAGGCCAAAGATTTTTTTAAATTACGTAACTCAAGATAAATGATAGTTGCTGAGAAAGATGTTTTTTTAAAAGCAGCACATCTCTGTTCAAATGTTCACCCTAACATTCTAAACTTGTGGAAAATGAACTTCGATTACACCTGTGACTAGCTGTGGGATTCAGACTCTGATAGACCATTAGCTCAAAGACTGAGCAAACTGCTATGATAAAGACTGGAATGAAGAATCAGCCAGCTTTAATTAGCATTTAACCTTTATTCTTTTATGTTTAGATGCACTTTATAATGACTGTCAGTCTTATTTACTCTACCACAGAAGTGTACTCCTTTAATAACAATTTCAATGTTGCCGCACAGTCTCACTGTCTCCTACCCCACACACATGCTGTTTTTTGTTAGCTGGTATGTGACCCTCACCATTGAAGGGCAGGTTTTTCCACACTCCCCAAAAAATAGGCTGAGAATGTCTTCCCTTTCCCAACTACATGATTAAGTGTTTTCTTTAAAATGCTACCATATATTTCTTGATTTAGAAATGGAATCAGACATTCATATTCATTACAGGAACAAAATACAGAAAATCACAGAATATTTCCATTAAAAATTTGAAACTCTGAATATGTGATTTTCCTCCTGAATGAAATATACAGATATATAATCCACATGCAATCAACAGCTCCCAAAAATGTATTTTCAATTACTCTTTGACATGAAAGGCTTTAATGGCTTAGGGACTTCCCTCTGGCCTCTTAAGATTCTCTGCTTCTTGATCTGCACCTTTTGGGGACATTATACAAGCCATTTTACATTTTCTCCTTGGGAATAGTCTATAATATTTTAAGAGGAAGAGTAATGAAACCCCTAATAAAGAACTTCCAAAATTTCTAAGTTCTTACTAGGTTAATGTTAATATTAGGGTGAAGAGGTCAGGCAGCATTGTTTAATGAATCATAAATGTATGCATAATTCTAGAGAATGTCTGAAAGCCTGGTCTACCTTAAACCAGCAATTGCTGTACCAGGTCTGAGTGAGATGTCCATAGTTACACTGCTGAGACTCAAAGGATTATACCTTTAGAGCTATAAAGGATATCAGAGGCCATCTGGCCAAATCCTGTCTTGATGAGGAAACAAAGGCAGAATAAGTCATTTTGCCCAATGTCACTCAAATAGTAAGTATCAGAAACAAGGTTTGAACTCAGGTTTTCTGACTCCAAAGTCACTGCTCATTCCACTGTACCATGCTGTCTCCCCATTCAAAACCAATTTGAGTTTGCTTTTCAATATATAGATAGAATTCTATCTTTTGTTAAGAATTATGCCTATTGTACGATTATTTATGGGAAATATACTGATAGGGAGCTCATGGACCGTAGCAGAAGGAGTAGTTGCTATCAGGATACCCCCTTGAGCCTAAGGTGTGCGTGTGTGTGTGTGTGTGTGTGTGTGTGTGTGTGTGTGTGTGTGTGTGTGTGTACACTGCCTACCTCATAAAGCTGTGAAGGTCAAAGAAATAAAGCATATGAAAGGGCTTTGACAATTATAAAGTGCTACGTAAATGCAATGTATTATTATAAATCATTAGTCATAAGAATCAGGATTCTTTTTGCAGTTACACGCAATCAGCTCACTTCTCTTCGCTGCCTGAGCTCTGTAAAGCAGACATCTCTGGAGGATGTCATTTCTTTGGGTTTCCTAGACCATATAAATTGCTATTAGTGTAAACTAAATAACATCTATTCATCTATTTTCAATGGTCCACATACAAAGTAGATATAATGGTACTGTGATTAATTAATTAATTAATTGATTAATTAAATATTGTTGACATTTACGTAGTACCTTTAGTTTTGTTAGCTTCTTGATAAACGTCATTTCATCTAATCCTCATAACCAATAGTCCTATGAGATGTATTATGTTCTCTAATTTACAGATGAGAAAATGAAGGCTCAGAGAGGTTAAGTGACTTGCCCAGGGTCACATACCATAGGGGGTGCAATGGATAGAGCACCGGGCCTGGAATCAGAAAGACTTTAGTTCAAATACAACCTCAGACATTTGCTGGCTATGTGACCCTGGGCAAGTCACTGAACCCTGTTTGCCTCAGTTTCCTCATCTGTAAAATGAGCTGGAGAAGGCAATGGTAAATCACTCTACTATCTTTGCCAAGAAAACCCCAAACAGGGTCACGAAGAGTCAGTCATGACTGAAATGAAGAAAAAACAAAAAGTTATAGAAGTAGGATCTGAATTTCTCTCCCAGGATCCAAGTCTAGCACTCTAGTCGCTAGATTACACTGTCTCCCATCTCCCATCAAATTTACCATCTAATATTCCTGAGTCTGGCCAGGCCTGACACACTCAAACACAGAGGTGTGATCAATCAATTTAAAAAGGATTTCTTTATATGTTTTTTTCATTAAAGAGATTTTAAAAGAATAAAAGCAGTGTCTTACCTCTTTCTTCTCCCTACCAATTAATTCTGAAATCTCACAAACTTCTCTATTAAAAAAATCCCCTCCCCCAATAGCAGAAGGGAGGAAGATGAAAAAAGAGAACAAGAAATATAAGCAAAGAGAAGAGGGGAAGGGGATGCACAATAACTGATTTTCAATGAGTCCAACCTGGAAAAATGAGACTTGACTGAGAAATAGGTGCATTCCCTGACACTTGCTACCCTTGAGTGATTCTCAGCTGCCAAGTCTGATTCTCTTTTCTCTAGGTGCCTTTCTGAATTTGGTCCGTTTCCTCCTGTTCGGGAGACACTGAGGTTGTTGGCATATGCTGGAATGTGTGTTGTGTGACTGTGTGTCCTAAAGAGTCTTTCTGTTCATTTGAGCATTGCTTTCTTTTTTATCAGGATCATCCCATGCCTTCATTAGCATAGCTAATAGAGTACACTGGTGAATTTTTATAGACTGCTGAAATTCAGCGACCTGAACCCATCTGCCTTGGGTTCCTGACTTATCAAATTCATGTAGCTTCACTGTTGAACTGAACTCAATTTTTACATTATCTGTCTCTCCCCTCCCCTTTTGCAAAGATTTGTTCATTCCAGCTCCCTTGAGTGATCAAATTTTAGAGTTTTACTGCCTTTTACCTTCTAAGTTTTAAAATCTAAGCCTACATATAAAGTGTTAATATTCATTTTGCAAGGAAACCTTTATTGGCATGCCTCTAGGTGCCCATTCCTCATTTTCCAGGATTTGTCTACTAGGAAGTCACATCAAAGGTCAATTTATGGCAATAAATAATCTAAATCACATACCAGGCAGTGCTTCCTAATGTCCTTTATGCTTATGTAAGGTGAGATTTAGTTCCTCCTATCTGCAAGGTAATGGAGTCACAGGACAGGGTCTGAGATGACAAGATGCTAATGCATAACAAAGTGTTTAAACCTCCCAAATCTCTTTACCAAGAATGAACTCCTCTCTGATCAAGTCAGAATGGGCAACACTATAACTGAGAATAACACATCCTGGAGTGATTTTTAAAAGACATTTCAATAGTTGTGTTCAAGACATCCCATGTCTAGGGGCCAACAGTGAATGAAAAACCCATCTCTTCAGAGATCTTATGGAATGAAAAAGAACTTTCTCTCTACCCTATTGCCACTTACCACCCTCTTCCCTAATCAGCCATGGCCTTTAGCAAAGAAGAAGATAGTCCATCTAGCAGAAGCTAGAGAGTCAATTCAAGAGAATTCGAGGCACAGTCAAGGGATTAGTGACATCTTGAGAAAAAAGTAGCAGAAAAGAAAGTCCATAATAACTCAAGAAAGAGCTGGTCCATCAGTGAAGAGTTGAGTTACTGAGAGAAGCAGATCCTAGAAGCCCAGCTGGACAACTGACGCAACAGAGACACTGTAATTGGGAGAGCTTTGTGATTCTCTAGAGAAACTTTCAAGGCCTTATAGTTCCCAGAGTTACCTTGGTCACATGTTCCTTGTGTTAGGGCCTGCCTACCTTTGTACTCTAAGATTGATTGTTCTTTTCTCATGTGTGGATTTGAAATGGGAGAGTGTCCATAGAGTTATGGACCAAATGTTTTGTAGATAATGTTTTGTTTTTTATTGTGCCATCTAAATACTATGCCATCAAAAATATTTTTGCTAGAATCTAGTCATGTCTACTAGATGATCGCTCATGGGAAGTACACTGGTTGGAGTTCAAGAGCTCAAGAGCCAGAGGAGTAAGAGAGCATCCTCACTTGAACCTCAGGTATCACCTGTAAGGTATAAACCTGTAAATACAATGTGAGGAATGGTCAAGGAGGGGTGTTGCACATGGAATCTTCCATTATTACTACACATCCTTCAAGTATAATGCTTACATGTCTTCTGAATCCAGAAGCACATACTGAACACTGTTTTTCTGAGATGTACCAAATGTATTGCTTCTTTTATTTCATTTCACATAGAAGAAAGAGCAGCCAGAATTAGTCATTCAGATGGTCTAAGAACATTCAGATCTTATAAATACACAGAATTTACTGGCTTAGAAAAGAATGGTGCACCTGGCTAATGCTTTTAGGAGGTGGATGCGACAGAGAAAGCAGGGGCAATAGCCATAGATGGCCACTCCTCCACGTGAGCAGATACTTGATTTTAAAGCACTGAACAGATAAGATCACAGCCCTGGGTTTTCAAGATTTCAACTGTGAAACGCTCTGTTTATCTTGAATGTTCCATGCTACTGACATGTTAACCATATAGCCTATATTTCTGAGGCAAAACCAATTCTGGCCCACTGCCCCCATAAATCCCAGAAATGTCCTAAAGTTCCAATATTTCTATAAGTGGTAAATCAATTAATACATTCAGTAATCACTGTAATAAAGGCATAAATACATCTTGGAACAATAAAAGATGGAAGGTCACAGGTTGGAGGAACAGATTGATAATTCTTTAAAAAGCATAGGAACTACTTTGTGTTGTGTGCCTCAACAGTTGTGTATTTGGTATATATACATGTGGTGCTGACCATCTAGTGCAGGAGACCTAATGTTGCTGATGATCATAAGTGACATTTCTACACAAAAAGACCAATAGTACTGTGCCATTGTCACTAACGTAAAAACCCACACAACCCTGACAGGCTGCTAAAATGGATTGATCACATCTTGAATCTAATTCTGAAAAGTATTGAGAAAATACCAGAGAATATAAATGAATCACTATAAAAATCCATTCCCATTATGAGAATTCATATCCTCCAGTGATGAGGAATGAATAGTATATGGACTATATATACTACAGCTGAGAGACAGTTGTAGTAAAAAGTGTGCTGGATTTGCAGTTAGCACATCTGCCCTGAACAAAACGCTTTGCCTCTCACATCTCATTTCAACACATGGCAATAACCAAGCTTGCATTACATAGGTCACAAGATTGTAGGAAGTACTTTATAAAGCTTAAAGCTCTCTTATAAATGGGAGTTATTGTATGAAAAATACAAAATAAATCATCCCAGCCAGAAATTAAGTCCTTGTCTATTTTGGAATATGTTTAATGGTATTTTGATAGTTTCATGTTCTTATCAATGTGGACACTCTCTCCCCCAATGAACAATACAATTTCTGTAGGCCAACTCATCCTGTGCCACACTGTCTATCATCTTCAATAGATTTTCCAGAGAGAGACTAATCATCTATCCAATCTGCCAGACTCCTTCTCGGAAGTTTTTTTTTTTTTTTTATCTTGGAGATACCAAGACAACCCTCAGGCTGTCAATCTGCTATCCCTCCTTGGCATTATATCATCGCACAATGACTCCACTAGTAAGATCTCCTCTTGAAACTACAGATAATTAAATTAATATTTGTAGAGGATCTAAATCATGTGAATTTTAGCATCTTTACTTTCCCCATCATTCTGACATCATTACCTCCAAAGGAGAAGGGGAAGCACAGGACTGGGAGCCATTTTATATTTTTAGTTGCTTTAAGGGTCACTGAGGCCAAAGAGAAGCTCCTCTGTGCTTAGTTTGGCTGATCTTCAGACAGCATATACAACCTGTTCCCAAGACCTTAACGCAAGTCTTTCCAGCTTTATAGAAGCCACAGGAATGTTTACTCTGCATTATGATGAGACAAGGGAGCAGGATTTTAATGGAGGTGCCACAACGATAACTAAAGGACACTTTAAAACAGGAGAGACTGAGAGAAAAGAAATTTGGATTGCAATGTTGTGATTTGCAAAATCTGTTTTGTTACCTTGAAAGCTAATTTTCCCATTTTAATATCAAAATAAAAGTCAGATTTTCATTCTCACAGACTTAAAAAAATTCACTACAAACTCCATCATGAGTTAACTGGGTTCAAAATATGAAATCTAAGTAGGCAGGCCTTTTTAAAAGAGCCTGTGTTCTTGAGTAACAAACAGAGTCAAACCTACCACATCAGAGCACTTCTAGTGATTTAAGTAATACCCGCCACCCTCAAACAAAACTACCTTTTCCTTTTTCAAATTAACTACTTCTGAGTCACGTAGCTGAAAAGTGCATGTTTCAAGATTACTTATAAATCAGAAGCAAGTTCTGGCAAAACCTTCCTGAAATTAACTCTGTATGTTTAAGCTCACTAGATATTCTAATTCCACATCTCTAGGCTGCTGAATAGATGGCATAATCATCCTTCTGTAACTAACAAGCTGATATTCCTACTCAGGCTTTCTTATGCATGACATCTGATTAAAAGTGTTTTGATAAAAAAGAGATATTTGGAACACTGTTAAAAACAGATCTTTCAGAGTTACGTTGCTCAAATCAAAGATTGAAACCTTCTCTCGCTATCCTCTCCCCTGCACATACACTGGATTGCATCTTATTATAATACTACCAGTTATATATTTGGGCTGAAATCCCATTGGAGATGAAATAAAAGCCCACTTCTGTCAGAGGAGCAACTGAAATGGAAATGTATCAATGTGAATTTCCTTTGTTCCCTCACAATTACAATGACAAAAATATTTATGTTAAGAGAATCATTGATGACAATAAAAGTGGTAGGAACTAGTGCTTTAAAAGATGGAAAAAGACACAACCGGCACTCACAGGTTGCAGTTTGTTGGATGGTGTGAATTACAACACCTACCCCATCAGAACTAACATAACCTATAATCAACAGAATCACACAAACAAAGCAGCTATAAATTAGAAGAGACTTATACCAGTATTTAGAAAATACTACTATGTCTTCAGATAGATAATTATATTTGCAAATAGCTAATGGACAGAATCACTTTGGTTTTTATAGTTTCAAAGGTCTGATTTTTTTTTAAAAAAGGATTATGAATCTTGGTCAGTGTGTATAGCTTGATAGTTTAAGTATGCTCGTACAAAGCAAATCTGGGTGTCTCCCAATTTTCTACAGATTGTAATGTTACCCACAAGTTCAGTAATACTGAACAAGACTTAAACTTGCTTTTATTAAGTTCAGCATCATTACAATGGGGCCTCAATCTGATTTCTAATGGGCATTATTTTTTAAAATAAAATTTAATGCTATCATGAGCCCTAGAAAGGCAGATGATTTGCTCAAAGACATAGATAGTGACCTAGTACTCAAGTCAGACTCAGAACCCAAGTATCCTTCCTGGTAAAATTCCTCTATGTACTATAGCACTCCACCTTTTTCTATATAAAGTAGAGAGCTTAAAACAGACTGAATGCATATACACATGCACATGAATGTCTATTCAGTGTTTATCAAGATCTGTTTGAAAATAAAAGTTGAACTAGAAGGCAACAGTTATTGAGTAGTTATGGCCACTATATCAATCCAACTTCTTTGTTCATTAGCCAATATTATCACCATGCAAAATGGGCAAATGTCTGTTTCCATTTAACCCTGATGGTCACTCTGGGAAAAGAAGTCATCCAGTCAAGCTGTGAAAATGAGAGATAGCACATGGAAAGTCCAGCTGGTATAATGGGACCCCTCCTCCAACATCCCACCACGCTGAAAGGACTGGGGGAAATCTTTCAAGATAGATCTCTACAAAGTAGTTACAGAAAGGCATAGCCAAGAACAACACAGGATATAGGATACGAAGAATTGATCTGTATGGTAGAAGAAACACTCACATCCGTGAGATCAAGGACCCACCAATGTACTACGATAGTGATATATAAGCTTTAGAGGATGGAAAGGGTTGAAGGAGGTGAGCAACATTGATGTATTTTCTCATCCTGAAATTAGTTCTCAAGAACTTTCTGATTTTCTCCTGAGGGGACAAGCAGAGTTTTTCTGAGATGGTTGCTGATAGCATATCATCTCGGTGGATTTCAATGAAATAACAAGTATACGGTCCAATGAGTCAATAAATGCAAAAGATTTAATACCATCAGGGATAGCACCCACTGTATCATCAAGTGTAGCCTGATAATTTGATGTGACTGGTATGAGGCACAAACTACAATTCTTTCTTTCTTAAAACAACAATTGTGGGCTTTTATTCCTCACCAAGAATATCAAGGTCATTGTCTGGATCAAATGGAAAGCAGTGTTTCCATCAACAGATGTCAAAACAGATAAGCGCAAATTTGACATACACTTGCAGAACTATCACCTGCTATCAGAGCTGCTATGACAGCTGTGTAGTAAGACAGTACAGGCCAATTTATTGGTCCTCTGTGCCCCAAGTGCTCCCCAAATGGATCTGACAAACATATGCCTTACTGCTACACAATGGGTGTTTATGACTGAAAGGTTATTTGTATAATGATCCAATTAATCAGTGTTGATAGGCATTTTTTATAGTAGATAAAAAGCCAAATCATACCAGGATTGCTTCCACAAACTGTACCTGGAATGTGCTACACACATTTTTCCAACTTTAAAAAGGGAAAGTCTCATGGTTGAAGATGACCTTGAATCATATGATCTTGCCCAGATGAATGTAATGTCCACATTAAACTCTCAAACCTGTGCACAAATTAGTATTTCCTATAATTTCTTATTTTAACCATGAGAGAGAGATTGTACTTTCTAATGCTTCCAGGCGATCAGTGTAGAATTTCCCTGACAACCAACCTGGCTCCTACTAATAGTCAAAACCTAGAGAGTTGCCTGAGCCCGCAAAGCAATCTGCCAGTGTTACAGGTGGAATTAGAAACCATGGTCTTCCTGACACGCCTAGCACTATTACTCCATGCTGCAAAAGCTGGCAACGTATCTGAGCAAACAAAATAACTGTTTCTCTCAATTGCCTGGATTTTTGTCATCATGCCTTATACTTACATGAAAAAACACTAATGACATAAGGTGAAAAATACTAACAAATTAACCTCAGTAAAAGCTGTGATAAGCACAGAGCATGAAAAGCAGGTCACTGAGGAAAAGAACAGTAATATCTTAATTGATTCCTCCGAAGACCTTGTGTTCCCAAAGACTTCAAGATTAAAGTCATATGACAAAGATGGACTTTGTTTCCTGAACTGGCTACCACACTTCCTGAATTAAGATCAAGTAGCTTCACTATAATATCAATTTTTTCCTAATAAAGAAAAATTACTTTTGTCCCCTAGAAAATAAAACAGGCTATAATAGGCTTCATCGGCTGCTATTTCTCCATCTGGATTTCCTTTGTTATTCAAATCCACTTCCACAACAAACCATCCATAGGCATTTATTTGCATGTTACCTTTCCTCCATAGATTTGAAAGCATTTCAGCAACTTGCTAAACATGTTTCTAAAACCAAGGTACCCAGGGGACAAAAATCTGCAGAAGAGAACTCTAGGATATCCAAGCAGGTCTATGCAAGAAAAAAATGAGATGCTGCCCACAAAAAGTGATTCACCATATGTAACATACCCATATAGTAAATCCACAGAAGACCACTTTATGTTCTAAAGTAAAACGATGATTACCACGTTGCAAAGTTAGGGAATGATTTCTGGGAAGCAAAAGATCTTCATTATAGCTCCAGCTCTGTGACTAACTCAGACAAGTGAGAAAATCAGAGTCTCAAAATTGTAGATTTTAATTCACCTTAGAGATTTTCTAATGCAATGCCTACCTCAAGCAGTTACCTACATCCTCTTGAGACTGTTACTTCATTGTAAATGAATGGACTGCAGAGCTTGACTTTAACTCTTGGCTATATATTTAGACATTGTTATTCTGTTATAATTTAAACATTTATTCTGTTAACATTTAAATAGCTAAAATTGTGGCTAGCAAAGTTTCATTCAATAGCAGTTCCACAGGCAATCAAGCACCTACTAAGTGAAAGGTGATTCTGGGGACACAAAGATGGAAAAAATTATTTTTGATCCCAAGGAACTACAGCCATGGGGGAGGAAGGGTCAGGAAGGCTGATGCAACATATACACGGTAAGCAGTATGGGATGCAGGTAGGAAAGATTCAAGGGGCTTCAGAAAAATATGAAGGAAAGACTACTTTCTGCCACAGAAGAAAGCTTGGAGGAGCTGGCCCCTAAACTAACCCTGGAAGGAAGAAACCATTTTTAAAAAACAGAGATAAAGAAGTCATCCTAGTCTAACTTCATGCTGTTTTTTGAAAAGGTGCTAGACAGATCAAAAGAATTCTGTAGAACAATACACAAAAGATAGATATGCAATTAGTTCAATTTGTTCAAAATAGCTGAACAACCAGGACCAAAACCTAACAATAAATGGATCAGTGCCAACCTGAAACCTCTAATGCAATACCAAAGGATTCCGGTGCTATTTTGCTGAATATTTTTATGAGTGATTTGGATGGAGGAATAGTTAGTAGCTTATCAAAATTTGCAGATTACACATAGCTAACATGTCAGATAACAGAATCAGGTACTAAGTTAGTTGATGAACCAATGAGGACTAGACAGCCCTTTTATCACTATAGGGAACTCCTAGATAAAAAAAATTACATCAACCAATGCTGGGTGGTACTTTTTCTGCAACTTACAAAGAGTGGCCTAAAGCAGTGAGAGTTTAACTGACTTTCCCAGGAACACATAACCAATAAGTGTTAGAGGTAGGATGTGAAGCCAGGAGTTCCTGGTTCTAAAGCCGGCTCACTATCCACTATACCATGAAGATGATACAATTTTAAGAAGATTAAAAATAGAGCCTTAAGGCAGTCAATAGAATAGTGGCCCATTCTGAATTTCATTTAAAAACACCAACTATACAAGTTCAGAATAGAGGAGTCGTATTAAATCTTTTCGTGAGATATCTATCCCTAGTCTCTCAGTTTATCTCCAATTCTGCAATACGAACTACCTTTTGGACATTTGAACTCTATGTTTCACAGTCATCTCAATATCAACACATCCAAAAGAGAACCCATTATCTTTCTCACAAAGCCTGCCCCTTCCCAAATTTCCCTATTACTCTCATTCTCAAATCGACATGCTCACTCAACCCACATATGCAATCATTTATCTACAACATTTCTCTTACATATCCCTTTCTTTCCACTCAAGGGGTTACATTTAAATAGCTCTAAAGGCCAAGATCAGCTCTTCCTAACCTCTTTCCTGGACTACTGGAGAATCCCGCTCACCTAAGTCTTTCCCTACTCCAAACCATCTTCCACACAATTGCTAGAGATTTTCTTAAAGCTCATACCTAACTATGGGACTCTCCTACCCATAGATTCAGTAGTTCCCTCTTATTTGGGCACTTGGTCCCACTCTATTTTTTCCAGTCTATTGTACAATTCCATGAATGTATTCATTCCTCAACACTACCTTTTCACTTTCCTATTTTCATTCAAGGTTCAGTTTAAGTCCCGCCTTCTTTTTCCTTTCAGGGCTTTCCTGATCTATGAACTGTATTGTCTTTCTCCCCATATTTCACACATACTGATCCCTGTACTTATCTCTCCTCACTACAACCGTAAGCCATATCAGTTTAGGAACTGTTGTAATTTTGTTCTTATATTCTCAGCACCTGCTATTGGGGTTGGCTCATAATAGGTGCTTATTAAAAGCTTGTGGATTAATTGAATGTTATAAAAAAGAAAAAAAGTTGGGAATGTTAGTATATTAGAAACTGCATGAAATGTTAACACAAGAATTTTAGGTTTTTAGTAGAATCTCAGTAATAAGAACAATGGTGATGAATGGTTCCGATGTATTCTGACCACATCAAGGTTACAGCATTCACCTCTGCACAACATATTTTTAGGAACGGTTGTCAAGTTGAAGTGAATCCAAGGCAAGGCAATTAGGATGATGGGGAAACTGAAAACAATCTAAGACAAGGATTGACTGAATGGTTTAAGCCTGCAGAAGAGAAAACTTAGAAGAAACACACTTGTCATGAGGAAGGATTAGATATAGTTTCTTTGGATGCATATGGCCGAATTATGAGGGCAAAATAAGATGCAGATAAGCACATTTCAGTTCACTATTAATATCTATCCCTGCACTATATCTCTTTCATTTCTGGACTTGTGATTTTTATCACTACAGGGAACTGGAAACAGCTGAGGAAATCTTTTCTACCAATTCGGATCAGCAACTGTTTTTCACCTCAAAATCTCAGGGAGTTACCAACTGACTTGCCAAAGGTCATGCAGCCAGTATTAGTCAGAGGTACTCTATCAACTCAGGCTGTCCTGATCTTCAAAAGGGGCCTCTATTTACTCCAGCAGAGGTGTCAGACTCACAGCTGGTTAAAATGGAATTGGGGAAGGTTTAATAAAATAAATGAAAATGCAATACAAAATAGATAATGTTTATTTGTGGTTTTCTAAGTCAAGATTTAACCCACAGGACTCTGTTTCTATTTGAGTTTGACACCATTCTGCCGCCTTTCCTAGACATTAGAGATTTCTGAAAAATGAACAGGCTGCCTACGTAGACATTGAGTTCCACTCAGACTGAAACTTTCACATAGAGGCTGGAGGGACCTTTTGGAAAGATGTTGTAAAGAGAATTCTTGCTCATAAAAGGGTTAGATGAATAATAAATATTAATAATAGGATTACATCAACAGTACTAACTACACATAGCATATATATAGTTTTTTATGGTTTGCAAAGTGTTTTTTTTTAAACAAACATTAATGCATTTGATTCCCACATTAGCCCTTGGAGTAGATGCTACCATTTTACAGAAAAGGAAACTGAAGCAGAGATTAAGTAACTTGCCCAAGACCATACAAATACTAAGTATCTGAAGTAGCATTTGAACTGCAGTCTTCCTGATTCCAGGTCCACAGCTCTATCCATTGAACCGTCTAAACAGCTCAATTAGATTAGATCATTTCAAACTTCCAGTTAAAAATACATATGGTTTTATGAATCTAGGTAAATAGTCTCTCATATAACAGAAGGTATGAGTCACTGTTAGGTTTAACCCTCATTTCTAAAGCATAAATAAATTATGTAAGACTTTCATTTACTTACTCAAATAAAAGGGGACACCCTTGCTTAGTTAAACATCTATAATTAGGTCCATATATGTGTTTTATTCCATTTGGAAACATGAATATGTCATTATGACACATTTCCTAAGCCTTAAGTCTGAAAATTACATGTATAATTATTTAAAAAGGATGAGTTCAGAAATGGGAGAGGCAGCAAGTTAAATTACGTCTACATAGATAAACCATGAGTATCCAAATCTGTAGACACTGGTGATGTGCTTCCAGATTTGACCGATGTGATTGATTCCACTACCTTTAAGAACTCCTAAAAGTAGAATATAAGTTACTTGAGGGCAGGGAATTCTTGTTTTTTTGTTTCTGTACCCACACTGCTTTCCACACTGTATGAGTTTAATGAATTCATGCCAAACTGAACTAAGTCAAAGATCATATGGAAGATTTTAAGAATCTACCAATTATATCTTTTATTTTTTTTTATAAATGATGATCCTATAGTTACCTGGCAAATGAATCCAGTGCTTCAAGGATCCCCAAGGAAGATTCACAAGGAGTAAGGCTTTGAGGTGGGGAAGGAATCACAAAATCATTTTCTCTACCCTTTCAGGAAGAAAAAAAAATCATTCTCTACAATCAGAATATTAGAGTGGAACATCATAGGTGATGTAACCGAGCAGAGACCTCAGAGGTCATTAGCGAAACAGAAAGGTCCCCTACATTATCTCTGAAAAATGGACATTCAACTTCCAAATGAACTCATTTTAAAAATAATCATTTAAAACCCTTTTGAAGAGCTCAGGGATGGTGTCCATAATACCTAACAGAGTGTTCTACAAAACAAGTTCTATCAAAATAATCAAATATTCTAGTAGAAAATTACCAAGCAATCAAGAGGAAGCAACAAACTTGTCTGGTCCTCATCAAAGCTTTCAATCCTGCCCTTTATGACATAACCATCAATAGTTCAATGCTTCAGGGAGCTACGATTTCCTCAATGAGCATGTGCCCACCACCAAGGAAGATCACAAGTCCTAGACTCTTTTTTGTCAGCTACAGAGAAGGAGAAGAGGAGGAGGAGGAGAACATGGACATGGAAAAGGAAAAGAAAAAAGAAGAAATATTAGCAGAGGTGACCAAATTCCTGAAGATAGCCCTCTCCAAAATAGGTAATTAAACCTTGATTGACCAGTTTCAAAATATGGCACAACTATTGCAAATATTTTTTCACATTTCAAAACTGTTTTTTTCCGACATTCAGTGAAATCAAAGGATGGAAAAGTTTTGTTGAAAATTATCTCCATTAAAGACTTAAATTACTTTGTTAAAATTATTTTTGTCTTAACAAAACTGGAAATCCAATATAACAGTTAAAAATGAACGATACTAACTCTTATAATTATGTTACAAGACACAGATGAAAATACTATATACTACAAGCCATTTTGGGTTCCAGTCTTTAAGATTTCTTCAAATATTCACAAACTAGCTAGAAATCCTTTTCTTTCTCCCCCAAAAATTTTATTCCTAATCCAACTTCAAGTCTATGTGATATCTCTGACAATATGGATTCCTACTTTACTTATATCTATCACAAATGGCTTAGAAGAACTAGGTCTAAGAACCTATTCTGAGAGGCACACGTGAAAATTTACACATACAATGCTGACTAGAAAAAAATAGATGTAACTTGACTTACTGATGCTGTTACTGAATTAACAAGTGAAATAAGAACTTGAATGTTCTAGCCACTGGAACATACCCTATGGTGGTACTAGACTTATTCAATGTACCTTTGTACAAAATTTCTGTTAATGGTACAGACATTCATCCTTTAACAAAAGAAGTCTCTATTCTAAGCCTTAGGGTTTGCAGTAATTTCAGACTACTAACCTCAGCTAAGAGTTTTAAACCAAGTTCCCTACTGTAACTATTTGCTGGTTAAATACTTTTGTTTTTCTCAAAACATTAGGAAAATGTTCCCAACATATTTTTGAAAGATTTAAAGAGAGTTTAAATAACTAAAAATCTATAGCAAACAACTTGGAATGAGATAGGTTTAAAGAAATACAAGTGCTGGGCTAGTTCCAGTTTACTCTTCATGTGTTTCAAAACACAAAGATCTCTCAGCATTTCCTATTATCAGTGTATCCTGAAAAAGGAATTGGTTTGCTTCTGCAAAGAATAAGAGCTGAGCAGTCTTTTGATTGCTGAGGATAATCTATAAACACAAGAAACAAAGTTGACCCTTGAAGTGATCTCTGTTCACCTCCTCACAAGGGATGGCAATCTACAGATATCGTTACAGGGTACAAAGCAGCTTTTAGGAAAGGCTCCTAAAGGAAATCATTCTTGCATTCAACCACGTTGCTATGGTAACCAAACCAATCAAGCTTCTTCACAAAGGCTTTTATGTCAAGTTCTGTTAGCAAACTCATAGAGAACATATAACTCAACTAAATTAACATAATATTAATTATGCTATTAAAGATAGGTAAATGGCACAAATCTTTTACAAATATGGGTATGATATTCATCTTCCATGCTAATATATTAAAATCTGTTTAGGCTAAAATCTTTCTTTTTCATGATAAAGGAGTTTCCTAACAGCTCCTCCTCCTAAAGTATATATGTGGAGGATGGGGGGGAGAGGGGAGGAGAGTAAAAGAGAAGGAGGTAGTGGCGTGATATACCTAGCAATGTGATTGCCCCAAGTCTGCATGCACACTTTCAAAGATGAATTATTCTCCTCACTCTCTGGACTGCAACAAGAGAATTCCTGCATCTCATTGACTTCTGTTCCGTGTGTCTTAGTCAACCTACCATGTTTCCAACAGCAATAAACATCTTTGCTCCCCAAATTCCCAGCCCTGCAACCCACCAGGAGTGATGTGAAATAATGAATCAATAAGAAGGTTACTTTTCCTAGGCTTAAAAAAGAAAACACCAACAAAACTCCTAAACATTGAGCAGTGGGTTGGTAAATTTCCAGTGTTGACTACAGTTTAATATTTGAGGTTCATTTTCTGTCTGTTTTTTTTTGTTTGTTTGGTATCATAATTTCATTATCATAGGAAATTCTGAGTTTTGAAAGTTTGTTTTGTTTTTAATCAATGTACACACAGGCAACTAATGAATACTGTCTAGGTCACCAAGAGGTTATGACTTGCTCATGGTCACACATTAGTCAGAGACAGGCCTTAAACTTAAGCCTTGACAGTCAATAACCAACAGTCAATCAAAATTTATTCAACATCTATGATATGGCAGGTACCATGGTGATGAGTACTGGAGATGCAAAAAGAGGCAAAAGACTGTCCCTGCTGTCAAGAAGCTCACAATCTAACAGAAGAAACTGCTTCTGACGCCTAAAAGCAGCTCTCTTTTCACTGTCATTGCCATCTTTCTGAAGAAATATTTTAGTGAGATTGTCTGAGCTACAATAAATCCAGAATAAAGAATGGATCCAATTCTATAAAAGCCTTTCAAGTTGGGCAAAATCACTGACTTTTTTGTGAAAATAATATGGCCATCTATAATCTTTCCTAGTGCCAAATAATTTAATACGAGGTCCAAATGAATTCATCTTCATTAGGGCCCAGAGGTTGCAAAAGAAGTTCCTAATATAATCCATTCCATTGGTGGAAAAAAAATAAAATAGAATAATTATTTTCTTCACAGAAGTACAGACCATAAAAACTGGAAAGAAATTTTAGTGGTCTGGTCATCAAGTCTAGCCTCCTCATCATACAGATAAGAAAAATGAGTTACAAAGGTCAAACATTTAATGTTAAATAAGAGACAGAAAGAAATACATTTTTTCAAACTCCTACTGAAGGGTCCTTTCCAGTCCACCATGCTGCTTTTCCTTACTTACCTCATTTTTTTTGCAATATTAAAAAGAGTTGGCCTTAACTATAACTTACTTTGGAAGTTTGAATAAAATGAGCTTAATGTTATTTCACAGATCGATAACACTAAACAACAAAGGGGAAAATAAAATACTGATCAAGGTGCTTATTAGATGTGGAAGTCATTGCTTAGTGTACGTGGCACCTGGCCTCTGTGTGTCTGAAAATTCAAATAATCATTATCTATTATCTCCTCTTAGAAGATAACAATAAGCACCATCACAAAAATATTCCAATCCTTCTTCACCAGATACTCTTTTGAAAAACCTGACATACATGATGAGGTAGGAACAGCTAAGATGTGTAAGTGGATCACGGAGCATTTTTCAATTAGCTGAATAGTAGGGGAAACAAATAAAGATGATGTCAATACTCTGTTACTTCAAAGAATCACAATCTATGGGCACAAAAGACCAGCAAACGTTAATTGTGGAACTGAAACTAGCTTGGAACCCCAGCTCTATCTCCTACAGTGAATGTTACCCTCCCTAGCGCACGTCATTTCACTTTTCCAGTAACTAGTTTTCTCCATCTATAAATGTAGTGGTTAGATGAGATCAGTTATTCTCAGAGTGTCCCCTTTTGGGGGGTTCATGAGGACAAAATTATTTTCATAATAACACTAAAATTTGATCTCTGATATGGTAAATATCAATAGATATAATCCATATAAACGAAATCTCCTTAAGTGTCCTGAGACCAAAAAAGTTGAGAGCCACTGTACCAGAATTATTTTTAGGACCTTGCCACAATCTTAATTATATATAATATTATAATATGCTAATCCATAATATTATATGGTGCATATTAAATATATATTTAATTTACATGTACATACAAGTTAAAATTCTATAAATTTTTGCTATTTCAAAGTAGTGAGACATTACCATAATACGGCATACTATAAAAATTTATATCCTCACCAACCATAAAGTCTTACCAATCTAACCTGACTAAAACACTATTTTGAGGACTTCAGAATTTAGTAGACTAATTTTTAAATTATACTAACTCAACTCTAGCACCTAAAATGTTACACAAGGCAAAGTTTTCAAAGAAAAAAGTGTTTTAAAGAATTCTGCAATGTTTTAAACTCTGAGAGTATGACTGAGGACAGCGGAAATTTTAGAGGTTTGGGAATTTCAGGCACTTAAATTGGCTTTGTCTTTAAAATAACATCTTATTATTGAATGCACTGAACAAAGAAATGTTCATTTAAATGGAATGGGCCACACAGGCAACTCAGACCAAAGACATTTTATATTAACCTAAAACATTAGACTGCTATTTAATATAAATCCACATTCTTGTACAAACAATTCTGAGCAAATTGTTAAACATGATCCTGACAATTGAAGTTTCTTTTCGGAATTGAACAAGCCATTTTCTATAAGCATACAAACAGATAATATGCAGGTGCACTGTAACTTCCTACTGAAACCAAATCAGGCTAATTGTAAAGGGCAAAGAATAATTATTGGAAATACCCTGAACTCAACCACAATCCACACCTGTGACAAATGAGAGAAGGCATTTTAGTTGTAGGCATTTCTTTTCATTTGAAAGTGAAGAATTGATAATTCATTATCATTAATAGTGGTTAGAATGCTGGACTGGAGTAAAAAAAAAACTTGATTCAAATCTCACCTCCAACATGTGGTTGTGTGACCAAAGGCAAGCTCACTTTCCTCATCTGCAAAATAACTCAGAGTTATTGTGAGGATCTAAGAGAAGATAGATGTAAAGTGCTTTGTCACTCTTAAAGAGCTAAAGAAATGCCAGTTGTTAATCAGTTGGAAAAATTATTAATTCTTAAGATTTGTCACCCAATTTGACAGCACAATGAAATGAAAGACATTATAAACTTCTGGGAAAGAAAATTCCTGTTTTCATTTCATTTCAATTTTTCTATCAGAGCTGTAGTTGTAAAGCATGGTGGACCATTAAAGGACTTTGGTTCAAAACTCAATTCTGCTCCTCCTTCCCTCTTTGAGCATGGGCAAGTAATTTCACCCCTGTCCTCAGTTTCTCTAGGTCTCTGTAAATTAAGGGACTCACTGAATGATTTCTAAGTCCCTTCTAATTCTAAATCTATGACCCTATGTAGTATCATTCTCCAGTTGAGTATTTCTGAGTTCTTGAGAATTAGAATTACCAGATAATTCTTAAATCTGTCACATAATCAGACTGTATAAAAGCCAATGTATAATAACTTTGTTTCCTGTGTCTTCTTTTCCTTTTCCATAAAATGATACAGTCCAGAGACAAACTTGTAACAAAAATGTAGCTCCCCGGATAATATAGTTAAGTGACATTTCTTTAAAATTCAGGGAGTCTTAAAGAACTTCTTTCAAATTAAAGAAGACTTTTCCTGGCAATGTTTTAGTTAGCCTGGGGAAAAATACATATACACATTCTTATTTATATGCATACATATACACACATACCAACAGAAGCATGTTTTTATTTTTTTGTTGCTTTTGCAATACAATAATGTTTTTTCTCTTAGGAAGAATATAGTTAATATTAAAAACACAGGCTAAACAAATGGCACACAGTTCTTCTGGATACTATAGAAAAGTCATGATATAGGTATACATACATCTACTACATGTCTTAGAAGCCTGGGAAAACATTGTCTTCAATTCCATGTTGATTTCCATTGTTAGAATGCTCTTAATTCATTGTATATGTGTGTATATATTTTTATACATTCATCTATGTCTATATGTAGAGTGTATTTCAAAAGGCAATATAATTTTAAGCTATTAAAGTGTGACATATTATGTTAATGTCTCATTACTTCGAAATTGCAAAGTGACAGAAAGTGCTCTGGAAGTAATGGGGACAAACAATTCATTGAAGGCAAGAAGCAGCCTCTCTAAGAAGTATTGAGATTTTTCAACATATGCCAAACACACTTTGTGGATATAAAGACTAAATTCATAACAGTAGAATGGGGAAGCAATCTCAAACTACATGGTGTGTTGATTTTATATATCCATATATCCATCTACATAAATATATCTATCTATAAATATACCTATGAACATATACAGGCAACTTCAGATGAAATCAATGTGGGAAGAAAATTGGGTAAGGAATCAGATCAGCTGGATTTGTTGAGATGGGTTTTTCTTTTAGGGACAAGAGAATATTTTGGGGTTGAACCAACAGTTGACATGAGTACTGTAATGGAGAAAAGAGACAAGATAATCTAGTCTTCAGATAGGTATAATTGATATATATGGCCACTGAAATCATGTCCCAGCAGATTTTGAAACAGATTTTGTTATTCAGAGATAGAAAAGTTCATCTTGAAAACTACATCTTCATCAACAGTATTATACCATATCCTGATAGCTCAGTTTCTAGAAATTTACCAGATTAATTATTAAAGTGAGCCCAGCTGGAATGACTAGTTCCCTTGATAACTACATTTTACATTTATAGCTAATTTCTCCTTCATGAAGTATGGTTTCTTTAAGGAGAAAACACAAAACATAAAACAAAGGCTAGGTACATAATAATCAACACTTTGCCTGCTTTCAAATAACTCTATCACTGGTTCTAGGGAAAGCAAAGATTTCTTTTACACAACTCAGGTTGATGTGGTAGTTACTCAGTCCAGTTATGTGTTCCCTTCCATTTTCTCTCATGGTCTCATTTTTTCAAAACAATGGAAAGAAAATGTTTAACATATGAGGTTTTATGGTGACTGATTTTTTTATTATTACATATCTCACACCTTGAATCCCCAGGGAGTCCAATTTCTTTCAAAAGCCCCCCAAAGCCTTTAAATTTATATTTCTCAAATATTTTGTTAAAATTTTATGTGTCAATAAAAAAAAGATAAGGCATATGAATCCCAGAGAGCTGTCTGAGATACACAAAGTTTAATTGATCAGTTATAAATGCCATAAATATGACAAGGACAGAATTTGAACCTAGACCTTTACAACTCCAAATTCCACCACTTTATCCCCTATGCCATACTGCCTCTCATTACTTGCTTATCTCAATAAATATGGAGTTTTCTTTATATTAAACAATACAATAGTACTAGTTAAGATATTAATCACACAGAACTCTACTGCAAGCACAGGTTAATAAGGCTGCTGATAAAAATTAGGATTTGTTGATAGTAGTCATAATGAGCAAACCAGAATTGCATCCAGGTATTTTTTAATTGACAGAAATGGTCAGTTTATCATTATTAGCAGTAATATCAATAATCATCCTCTACTAGAGTATTGAAAAGTGAGCAAGTGATTGGATTCCTTCATCTTGTCTAAAAAATGAGATTGGATGCTAGAGGAAGTATCCAAAAAGATCTGAACAGGCTAAAATCACAGACCAAATTTAGTAAGATAAAATTTAAGAGAGAAATGTAAATCTTAAACGAGTTTAAAAAATCACTTCATAAATCCAGAATAATGCCAGACAAGGATGTGTCTAGGAAAGATTTGGAATGTTTCATGGATGACAAGCTCACATTGAATCAATAGTCACCCCCTCAAAAATGTATTGGTCAATTTGATTCATATGTGAAACCCCCTACTGCCCCAAAACAGACAATGCAATTTCAAACTGCATTAAGAGACATAGTCTCCATTATAAGGGAAATGATATTCCTGCTTCACTTTTCCCCTCATCAGATAACATAAGAAATACCACATTCATTTTGGGGTTCCTTATTCATGGAAGCTGACCAGACAAGTAACCCTCAAGCTATAGTAACTCAAGAAACAACCCCACTAAGTATTAGACTTTACAGATCCTTGGAGTGTTAAAGTATAACTTATCACAATGAAAATGTCACATATTCCTAACACGTTATGGTACACAAAGCTCTTTTATGTATGTAATGATCTCATTTGAACCTAACAATTATCCCACAGGAGGTAGGTATGGCAGATAGTATTGTCAAATAGAATCATAGACAGAAATCTACAAAGAAACTTGGGAGGCCACTGAGCACAACTTATTTTCTAGAAAAGAAAACTGAGATCCAGAGAAGTGAGGTGATTTGCCCCATCTCACCCAGGTGATGTCAGAGAAGGAGTCTGGGTCCAGGCTCTCTGACTCAAATTCCAGTGTTCCTTCCATTTTATTTATTTAGTTCTCTAGTTATTTATTTATCTATTTCATTATCCTCATTTTATAGAAGAGGAAGCTGAAGTTCATGAATAGAAATGACTTATCCAAGAACACCTAACTAACAAATGATACAACCAGGTCTTGAACTCAAGTCTTTTCGGACTTGAAAATCAATTATCCATCCAGATTAAGATAATAAAATAATAGCTAGAAGGAGCTTCTGAGGTCGCCCACTCCACCTCCCTCATTTTGTAAATGAGGAAACCGTAGTTCACAGAAATTCCACAGCAGGCCTCAGAAACTTACTATCTCAGTAAGTGACTTAACCTGTGTTTACCTCATTTTCTTCAGTTGTAAAATGATGATAAAGAGATTTGCTAGGGTTGTTGAGAGGTACAAATGAGATAATATTTATAAAGTGCTTAGCTTAGCACCAGACACATAATAGGTGTAATACAAATTCTAGGTATTATTTATTATTTTTTACTATTATTGTCATACAGTAGGTAAATGAAAAAGAAAAAGGTAAAATTCCAAATAAGGTGATTTATTTCAAAACCCAACACCTTTGACACCATACCATGCTACCTTCTCCTTACAACAATATACAACACCACAGCATATTTTTGAATGCAGATGAATAATTTCTTAAATATGATTTTTCAAAAGAAGGGAAATATTTTTTTTCCTCATGAAGGGTATTCACCTGGGGTGGGGCATTTTTAAAAATCAGAAGGCCTGCCATTGAAATAGACCCTGATACATCTATATAGCAGATTAGTTCCTTTTCATGAAAGCAAGTGGGACCAAGAAATAGTGGAATTACATTTAATCTTATGGTTAGGTACCAACACCAAGTAAACACACCACATACGCTCTCATAAAAGACTTCTACAGAGTCCTGTGGGATTTCCACGGTACTCCTTATGTCAAGCAAAAATTAAATTATTAAATTAAATAATTAAAAAAATTAAATTAAATTGCCATGTGCTTCCTACATATATGCCACTGACTTTAAAAAGGATCATAATAGAGAGAGGATTCTGGGAAGATGGCTGAGTAGGTCAGAAAATCCCAAACACTGAAGATTTGCCCCCACAAAAGAGATAAAATAGTACCTTAGGCAGAACAAAGTGCAGATAAAAATAAATCAGAACACTGGCACAACAGGGATCTTCCTGGGACAATTTGAGATCAGAACAAAAATTCTAGGACTAGGTTTGGCCCAGCTACAGAGTAAACACCTCCAGGCTACATTATGCTTAAATAAGAGGCAAGCCCTGGATTAGTTGGTTGGAGAGGCAGCCTGGCCACAGTCACCCAGCCATAGTGAGGGGAGTTGGGAGTCTGAGCCTAGGAAGACTGAGGGAACCTCTGCTAACAAGGAATGCCAGACACAGCTGTACTGGGAAGAGTAGCAGGGGCAAAAAGGAGTCAGTAAAGGCCCAATGAGGGCAGAAGCTGTGGGGCAGAAAGCCACTGGCTGTGGGCACTTACAAAGGCTTGGCTTTGGTTCTAGGCTAGAGGGGAGAACTGAAGATCTGGAGCAAGAGACACCATGCTGCGTATCCTAGGGCTAGGGGGGATTACAAAAATTAAGCTATTATCACAAGAAATGCACAGGCAAAGGCGAAAGAATCCAACCATAGAAGGTTATTATGGAAATAAAGGTGACTCGTGATCATCTTTAGAGGAGGATACTGAAGTGTGTTCATCCTTTCTTGCCAAAGAAGACCATGCCATCAGAGAAATGATGACATGGCCTGCGCTTGACTTTGTTTTGAGTGAGGGAGAGCTATGCAGGTCACCAGCCTCACTTCTCCCCCAGAGCCATCTGAATCTAGTGACCAGATATTCATCAGGATGACTGGAGATGACCCAGGATGAGGCAATTGGGGTTAAGTGACTTGCCCAAGGTCACACAGCTAGTGAGTGTCAAATGTCTGAGGTGAGATTTGAACTCACATCCTCCTGACTCCTGCACTGTTGCTCTATCCACTGCACCACCTAGCTGCCCCTGGATATTGAAGTAAAGAAACCCCCAAAGAGTAGGTCACCTGCCCAAAAAGAATTAATAGAAGATCTTTAAAAAGACTAAAAATCCGATGACAGAGATGGAAGCAAAACTAAAAAAAAAAAAAAAAAAAAAAAGAATGATCCAAGACAAACAAGATTATGAAAGGAAAGTCAACCAGTTTGAAAAGGAGATCCAGAATCTTAAAGAATAAAATGACACCTTGGAAATTAGAGTTGGGCAAGGCAAAACCAGTGAAATTATAAGAGATTAAGAAATAATTAAACAAAATAAGAGTAATAAAAAATAGAAAAGTAAGACAAGAAAAATAATATATCTGGAGAATAGATCAAGAAGAGAAAACAAAAATAATCAGACTAACTGAAAGCTATGATCAAAAAATAATCTTGATAAAATAATACAAGAAATAAAGAAAATTGTCCTGAAGCATTAGAATGGGGGGAGGGGAGGAGAAATAGATAAATTCCACTGACCACCACCTAAAAGAGATTCTATGAGGAAAATTCATAGGAATATTATAGTCAAATTCTGAAACCCCAAAGGATAAAAAATTAAAAGCAACAAAAATGAAACACTTTAAATATGATGGTGCCACAGTAAGAATCGCACAAGACTTAGCAGCAGAGACATTAAAGAACTGCAGGTCTTGGAACACTATATTGAAGCACAAAAGAACTGGGACTCTGGGCTGAAAATATCATACTCAGCAAAGCTAAACATAATCCTGACTGGAAGAAAAAAATGGACATTTTATCAACTGTCAGATTTTCAAGACTTTGTTAAAAAAACAAAACAAAACAAACCCTGGACTTAATAGAAGATATGACATACAAGAGCCAAGAGAAACATAAGGTATACACCAAAGACTGATTACAAGGGATTCAGTAAGGACAGTTTATTTTTTATCTATGTAAAATGCAAAACATATGTCTAAGATTCCTATTAATAATTGGGTAGCTCATAAGAAAGATTGGGGTAAATGTGAGTATGATAAATTTTAAAAGCAAAGCTACTTAGGAACAACTAAAAAAAGTAATTATTTTATATAAATGAGATTCAAGAGGAAGAATCGATACAGATTAGATGGGGGAGGATGACTGGTAATTCTAGTAAACTAATTTCATTAGGAATGGATCAAAGAGGAATGATACATATATATTTAGAAGAATATAAAAGCCTTCTAAATTCAAAAGAAATAAAAGGGTAAGGAGACAGGAAATGGGGAGAGGATAAGGATGTGATCTTTAAAGAGGAAGGTGAGGGAATAAGTAAGAGCATGGTATAGAATGGTGTTTAAATAAATGGGAATGTGAGGAAACAGCTCTCTAGAGAGGAAGGAGAGAGAATAGGTTATAGGGGGTTATAGAAGGGCATTTAGATTTATAGGAGTGGGAAGATAAGGGAGGGATCCCAGGGAGGGTAGGCAAGTAATAGGAGGGCAAGGTAGTAGGAAGAAGTAAAGTAGAAGGGGCAGGAGGGATAGGAAACGAGAAATGCACAAATGTGAAAACAAAGATAAGGAATAGAATTTGTTTGGGAAAGTATACATCTGTATATGTATTTATATATGTACATGTAAATATATATAGTTATAGAGAAATACATCTGCACTTAATTGCAGCCTTCTGGGGAAAGAGGAAAAAAGAACAAAATAAAAAGCTACACGACAGAGAATAAGAGAAAACTTACAAGGAAGCAAAGACAGACAGCTCCCAACACAAGGTGAAGTATTTATCATGCAGGCTTTCTTGAAATGAAAATTTATTGTTACATATTTTGAATCCTCTCCTATGTTCTACTATGCACATGACATGCTTTTTCCCCTTTTCTTACTTTGTATTTAAGTTCCAATCCTTAAGCTTATGATATGTTTTCAGTTTGTTTTCTCTATTTGTGTTCTTGTGTTTGAGTCTAAAATTAGTATCCTAGTTCTATAGCTGGAAGGGTTTTGAAGGCCATGATGCACAACTCCCTCATTTTACAGATGAAGAAACTGAGGACCACAGCTGTTAATTTACTTGCAAAATGTCATACGCAGGTAGTAAGCAAGAGAGGTGGAACTTGAACCAAAGTTCACTAAAGGAACATATAAATCTCAGAGTATCAAGGAAACAACAAATCCAGTAAAAAAAAGTATTTGTAAATGCTTTTTACTCTCATCTTTTTTCTTCCTATTTTTATTTTGATGCATCCTCATGACATGACATGAACTTGACTTGTCAAAAGCTCCGCAAATGGATCGCTTATGCAAAGCTGAGAAGCCATCACCTGAGGGCAGAGAGGCAGATGATCTGCTGTCCAAGGACATATTTAGCTAAGTATGTAAAAATTTCGCAAACTTCTGACTAAATGATGATTTTTTGGGCCACAAAAACTTATGGAATAAAGACTAATGATTAAAACCTTTTTTATAATGCTTTAAAGTTTACAAACACCACTCCTCACAACAGCCCTGAATAGTAGGACTTTTGTACTAATGTACAAAACAGTAAACAGAGATTTAGGGTAGGGAAGTGGCTTCCTGTCATGTAGCTAAGTGTCAGAAAGTACCAATAGGCTTTCTTTAGTGGACAGCCAAAATGGGTTAGTATTCCTTCAAAGAGGAAGTGATTATCTTGGAAGAGGGGAAAAAACATATGCATTGCATGATGATGGATAAATGATAGATTGGGACATACACACACACACACACACACACACACACACATATACACATATAGAAATACACCGTACAGGCAGAGAGATAGAGATACACATAGATATAGATAGCTACACAGATAAAGAAAGAGAGATAGATATAGATAAAGGACTAGAGAAACACATGATAGATAGAAAGATACATACATACATACATTGCACTCCAATAGATACTAAGAGAATGGATCATGTTATAACAAACCTTTCATACTTAGACTCAGAAAGGCATTTCCCCTCCCCCTTCCACATCTATGCTGTACAATTCTCCTGATCTAGCTAACATTTTCCAGATACTACCAGGAAAGGGGGCAAATCAGAAAGAAAGTCCAAATCTGTAAACAAAGAAAGCCCCAGAGCTACAGTTTCAGCCAACAAAATAAATAGATTTTTTTTTTTAAAAAACCCATGTAAATTTGGAAAGGGTGGAAGGAGATTGTTTGCTTTTTTTTTTTCTTGTTTTGCTTGGTAAGCATTTATCCTGCTTCACTTTGCTCATGCTATAAAAGCATAAAGAACTACAGCCCTTCATATGTTTTCCATTTGAATTCCAGCTGCATCTTAACAGTGTGGTTAAGGCATTGAATCTCACCCCCCATACACACACACACACACACACACACACACACACACACACACACACACACTCCCACATCCCATGATTTAGGATGGCACTCTCCTTCACTTTTGCCATTGAAACATTTATCTCCACCCTACTAATGTCTGGTCTTAGCCAGTGCTGTAATAACCTAAGCACTATAAAAGCAAAAGGTAGGCTATGAAATAAAAGGTGATAAGAAACTGGAATCAAACGTGAAAGTGCCTAGACATACAAGCATGTGCTCTGACAAGTGAAGGGCACTTCATAGTACGTAGAGGCAGGCATGAACTGCAATTTTGAATTCCTCCTAGGGAGCAGTGAATTGTTGGATTTATACCTTCTTCAGTGGGAGGTTAAGGACACTAGTAGTTGAGGAACAAGGCTAAAAGACTACCTGAGGTGAAAAAAAAAAAAGAAAAGAAACGCCCATTGAATCAATGAAATGGCATAATCCTGCAAACGTGTGCCTTCCTACAAATTCCATGTCTATTTTTAGGCAGTGGCAATAGAACAAGTTGTAAAACTACAATGTTTAACAGCGATAGTAAGCCTAAGTCTCAAAGGTCTCCCAGCTCACATGATTTCACGTCACATTCAATTCACCCTGCAATCAATAAGGCAATGCAGGGACCTGGAGGAGACTGAAAGTTTAGCTAAAACACAAACCCTCTCCTCAAGCAGCTTCCAGACTACACCAAAAGATTTATATAATTTTGGAACCAGAAAGGACCTTAGAGATCATCTAGCTCAATCTTTTCACTTTATAAATGAAGAAACTTCACAACTAGAAAATCTAATAAACACATTCATCAGAGGGGTTGTGTTGTCCGTTCTCAATGAGGACCATAACATCAAGATGATGACATGACTTGCAGCTGACTTTGATTTGAGTGAGGGAGGGCTGTGCAAGGTCACCAACCTCACTTCCTCCTCCAGAGCCATGTGGGTCCAGTGGCCAGATATTCATTAGGATGACTGGAGATGGCCCAAGATGATCAAAGAGGTACGAAACAAACAGAAGCAAGGGCAAAATTCTTGAAAACTAACTCATAAGGAAGTTCAGAGAAGGCTCCATAGAGGAAGTTATAGTGGAGTTGGCCTTTAAAGCATGGATAGAAATGCTACAAGAAGTCACTATTAAGAGCATATTTCAAACCAGAGGATCTCTTGGGTATATACTTTTACCCACAGTATATTTACTTTCCTATGCCTTGGTCCTCAGATTTATTCACTCACCATAGGTTGTTAGGATCTTGTATTAATCCAAATACAGAGCTAACCCAATTAAGCCATAGCTAAATGAACTTGAATGAGAGCCATTTAAAATAATAGGCCTGAAATTGCATAGAGGAGCATCTTTCTTGAAAATTATACATTTTCATAATGATTGCTACAATATCCTGAGGCATGTTTAATCAGCACTTATCATCATCATCATCAAAATAATAATAATAATGATGATAATAATATACTCAATAATCTATTTGGCACTGCTGGATCAATTTAGACAGCCATACAATTATTAAACAAGGAAATAAAACCCACGAGCATCTGTTGGTTTCATAATCCACTGATGATTGGGAGTTGGTGCAATGGTTATAAAACACACATGCCTGAGGGAAAAGGACTAATTTATAGTACAATAATACAATACAATACAATAATATCCAAAGACTACTCTTTCTTCCTTTCCTTCTTAAAGAAAAGCAGCAGAGTGGATGGAGTAAAGGAATAGGAATCTGGAAGACCCGAGTTTGAATCCTGTCTCAGACACTAACTAGCTTGAGTCAACTTAGGCAAATCTCTTAACCTCACACAGCCTCAGGTTGATTTCCTCATCTGTAGAATGAGAAGGCTGAACACAGTCTCTCAGCCATAAAACTATGATCCTACAAGCTTATGGATGACTAGACAGAAAAGTTAACCAGTTCTGAATCAACCATAGGAAGTGGGGCATAGATAGGGAGAAATTTAACAAGGTCAGGTAAAAGCTACAGGTCCCAAAGAGAGTAATATCTGATATTCATGTGGTATTTCAAAGATTGCAAGCTGCTTCATATATATAGTAACTCATGTGATTTTCTCAGTCCTCCTTTGTGATAGGTAAAGGACACTGAGGTTAAATGCAATGATGTTCTCAAGGTCACACGGCCAGTGAGGGTCAGAGGCAGAATTTGAGCCCAGGTTTTCATGACAATGAGTTGAGAAGTCTCCTCCATATATCAAGATATTCTGGGAAAATAAAATTATGAGGGTAAATTTTGTTTGGGTTTGTTGTGAAGTTTAAACACCAACTAGAGGGTAAAATCAAATAGTTCTCATTTTATTGAAATGCTGTATACATGTAAAAAACATAGCTAAAACATGTTAGGTTTTTTATTACCCATTTTTCTTATGAGTATATTTCCAGTAACAAACATATGTATGTGTGTAACATACATATGCGCTACCTCGATACAGCACATTATTGACAATGGAATTAAATAGTTTTAAAACATACTCTAGCATTCTATGACTTGTTTTGATTGAATGTCTCTTATGTGCAAGACTCTGTGCTATAAGCTAGGATGCATAATTAGAAATGAGGGCATCCTTGCCCTCCAGGAGCTCACAATCAAATTGAATGGTGGCAGATACTATATATGGTACAAGATCTTATCAATGCAGCCTCTGAAGCTGAGATGCAAAAAAGTATAGATCAATTCTCTGTTGCTTGTGCTAACTTTGGTCTAACAATTAACACCAAGAAACCACAGCTGCTCTACCAGTCAACACCACACATAGAACCATCAGTTACAACAAGTGGAGAAGTCTTGAATGCTATGTATTAGTTCACTTACACTGGTAGTGTACTTTCCAGGGATGTCCACGTTGATAATGAGGTTGACACATGCATTTCTAGAGCTAGCTCAGTGTTTGGGAGACTGAAGGAAAGTGTGGGAGAGAAGAAGAATTAGACTGACCACCAAACTGAAGGTCTACAGAGCCATCGTGCTGACCTCACTGTTGTATGTCTGTGAAACTTGGAAAATCTACCAGCGCCTTGCAGGAAATTGAAACACTTTCACTTGAATTGTCTTAAGCAGATTCTGAAGACCACCTAGCAGGATAACGTCAGACACTGAGGCCCTTTCTAAAGTGCCAAGGTCCAAACTAAAGTGCCAAGCATTCAAACTCTACTTCAGAGAGCACAATTTCAATGGGTTGTACACATACACTTGCCAAAACAACTATTTCATGGCGAACTCACACAGGGCAAGCATTCACATGGTGGTCAGAAGAAGAACACTCTCAAGGTCTCTCTTAAGAACTTTGGAATTGATTGTGTGACGTGGGAAACACTAGCACAGGACTACTTGGCATGGTGTGCCCACATTAGAGAATTCTGTGCTGCAAAGCAGAATTGAAGTAGCTCAAAAGAAATGCAAGATGTATAATTTAGAGAATACATCCCAAATGTTCACATGAGCTATTTGTGCCCAACCTGTAGTAGAACATTCCAAGGTCATATTGATCTGATCAGCCACAGTCGAACACAATGTCACTTGACTGTAGCCTAGTGATGTCATTTGGTCTTCCTCAAGAATGATGGACAACAACCAACCAACCAACCATGATACAAGACAGAATGTGAAATATATAAAGGTGAAAATGAGTGAGAAATTGGAGGAAGGGAGGAACATTAGGGGAAGGGGACCACTGTCAGGATTTATAGCCCATCTTGACTTTTTGGGAAGAAGAACTTTTCACAACACAAGAAACAAATCAATACATTTCAGGCATGAAGGATGTCCTAAGCAAAGACTAGAAATGCCTGACACTAGAAGAAGGTAAGATGAGATGGCAAATAGTTAGTAGTCTAATTTAGCTGAAATGTACAGCACACGTAGGAGCACAGTGGAATGAAATTGGACAGGCATGTTGTAACCCAATTGTGGAGGACCTAGAATGCCAGACTGAAGAGTAGGTACCTTATTTTATGGGCAATGGAAGATTCTGGGGCCCTGGTAGGCAGGGGAATGGCATGGTAAGATCTGAGCATTAGATAGAATCTTTGGCAACTGTGTGAAAGATAAATTGGAAAGGGAAAGAGACTAGAGGCAGAGAGGCTAGTTAGGAGGTTTCTGCATTATTTCTGTCAAGAGATAACCGAAGTTTGATCCTTTGAATGGCTGGAGTAGTGTGAGTGGAGAAAAAAGAGACAGAAGTAAGAAATTCTATGAAGGCTGAATAATTAGGACTTGGCAGCTAGTTGAGAATGGAAGTTAAGAGAGAAGGAAGAATAAAAGATAAATGCAGTGTTTCCAGCCTGTAAAAGATTGTGATGACACAGAAAGTAACTGGGATACCAGGAGAACTATATAGGGTTTGATAAATCCTGGGCACCTGGTCTCTGAATAGGAGCCTCGTCTTTTCAGCACTGCAGAAGGACCCTTAAAATCCTCAATTGTATATTCTCATTATGTGATGACAATACTTGAAAAAGAAGCTTTGCTATGGATGTGGCCATTTGCAGCAAGCAAGTGAAAATGTAGACCCTTCTTAAGGGACCTACCAAGAAGCTCTCAGCACAAATTCTGCTACAGAAGCAAGGGGAATGGCATTGAAATGATACTAGTGGAGGGAATAACAGGATTGAGAATCAATGATTTGTGCAACATCCTGCCTGAAAAAACAAGTTTTTCTTGATTTGAAATTTGAAAAAACATATGTTGCTTCCTAAACTTAGGGTCTAGATCCTAAATCAAAAGTGATTCTGTTAAGGCATGTGGTGGTCTTAGCACTAGATTTGAAATCAGAGGACATGAGTCCTGGCTCTTCTATTTATTACTTGAAAATATTTTTTCACCTTTCCCAGCCTCCGCTTCTTTATTCACAAAAGGAGAGGACTGGCCTCCATGTCTTCTACAATCTCTTCCAGCTAGAAAGCTTACAATTTTAGATCCCCTCATCCTTTTTCATGACAGCTATCACTAGAAATTAAGGTTGCACTCATTCTGAATATTCACTTACACTTTCTTTTACCAACAAATCACAAGAAAATTGTTACTTTCAAAGTGAAAGGGAAACTAAGTCAGGACATGCACAAATAGTGCTCATTGTCTTGATCAGACTTTGAAACATAAAGAGAAGTGATTCTTTTTCCAGGGCAAAGGGCAGTAGCTACTAGAACAGCACTTCCATAACATAAGAAAAAAAGTTAAAAAAACATCAGAGGTGTACCACAAATGACTTATTTAGAGCAGCAGTATCAGGCAAAATCATATTTTTTTCTTCTCCAAAGATCCAATAATCAGTACAGATTTCATATCTTAGAAAGTCAATAGTAGGAAGTGTTTTATAGACATTCCAGCTGAAATTAGCTTCACTTTGGTTGGAAAAGGTCACCATTCTTCTCTTATTAAAAAGCAAGGCAAATCAGAAGAGACAAGATGGCCAGGAGGCTGGTATTTCCTAACCATTCGAAATAGTCAAATTAAAAATTTTTACAAAAGGTGAGAAAATCCCCCAATGGACTAATCACAATTATACTAGCTCTGAAAGAGCTAATCATATACACATTTAGATACAAAAAGAAAGAAAAAATATCAAGACTAAAATAAGCTGTAATCACCATTCAAATCAATGAAAATGGTACATATGCATAAAACCCAGTATCATTTATCATTCCTACTCCCCGAATTCCCTTGGTCTTGTGAAATGCTTTGCCATGTTCTCCTTATCTTGTGATTCTTTGCACAACTATGCAAAACTTCTCTCCATGGTTGCTACTGCTTTCTTAATTCAGTGAGATAAAATAAGGTAAAATACATTAAGAACTTTGAAACCTTAAAATGCATTGTGGTTGTTTGCTCCTCTTACTGTTTGGCAGCAGTAGCCATATCCAATGCCTTTTACTTACAGATCCTCGCTGACTTTAGTGCAGCTTTTGGCACCATCAACAACTTCTTCTTGGACATATTAGTGAAACTATTCCCTCTTGGTTCCCTTCTGACCTGTCTAACTATGCCTTCTGAGTCTCCTACATTGGATCATCACCCATGTCTTGCCCACTAACAGTAGGCAATTCACCAAAACTTTGGCCAGGCCCCTCTTCTCTTTTCTCTCTCCCTACACTCACCCCTATGTATTCAGTTATCTATATGAGGAAGAAACTCAAATCTATCCACCTAGCCTTAATCTCTTTCCTGAACCCCAGCTCTGCATCACCATCTGTTGGACTTCTTCAGCTGGATATCCCATAGTACCTTGAACTCAACATGCTTGAAACCATACCCCTCTTCTTTCCTAAATCCCCTTCTATTTCCGTAAATCTCTATTTTTGTTTCAAGCACCATAATCTTCCTAGCTATCGGCTTCAATCTTTCAACCTCCATATCTAATCACTAGATAGATCCTATTGATTTACCCAAAGCATCTTTTGTGTCTGTCCCCTTCTCTTTTGCCATATGGTGAACAATTCTTGTTCAGGTAATCTATTATCTCTTGCTCTGACTATTATATTGGTTTACTAAATGTTCTACCTGCCTATTATCAGTCCAGTTAATCCTCCATACAGCTATCAAAATAACTGTCCCAAGATTCAATCTTAAAATGCCACTTCCCTCTTCACAGACCTTCAGTTCCTCATTCATAACTCTATGACAAAAGACAAATTCCTTTGCTTGGCATTTATCCCCACAGTCTGGATTCAAATTCCTTTTCTAGGTTTATTTCAATATTATCTACTTCATACATTCCAACCAATTTGGACCCTGAAACTCCATTTTGACCCTTTGTATATTTTTCCAAGGCATTTCTTCCTCATCTTCACATTTCACTCTTTATTTTGCATTATGACTCAGTTCATATTTTCAGTTAACAGTTAATCACTGCTCAACACAGTTTCCTAACCTATAAAATGGAGATAAGAATTACACCTACTTCCCAAGGTTTTTCTGATGATAGAACTAGATAAAATCAGTAATTTGCAAACATCAAAGAACTATATACAATGCTTATCATTATTATTATTATTATTCACTGGCCACCTCTTCCATGGAAATCTTTCCCAATACCTCAGATTTTGTTTAGTACTTTTTCTCATTAAAAAAAAAAAACCTCTTGTGCATATCTACATTCATATTGTATTCTCCATGGGTAATGGGAACTCCTTTAGGGTAAGAACTATTTCATGTTTGTTTTTTTTTTTATCATTAGCAACTAGCTTTGCATATGATAGGCATTTGATATCTGTATTTGAACCTATCACTAATATCTGGTATATCTCTTTAAAGCCAGAATTTATCTGTCATCATCCTAGACCAAGAGGGGTTACATTTCCTTTGTCCCTGTTTATTTTTTAATTCAGTTTTTTGCATTTAAAAATCATCCATTTTCTTTCCCTCTCAACTGCTTACATGTGCCCTTCAATGAAAAGTTAAGTAAAACCCTCCTAACAAATTTATATAGTAAAGCAAAACCAATATCCATGTTGGCCATATCCAAGGTCCTTGTTTACTAATGCATGGCTGGACTAGGACCAGCATCTCCTGACACTCATCCAGTAAATTTTCCACTATTCCATCCTGCTTCTCACTAGACCTAAAAAGTCAGAAGAACTAGGCTCTAGTAACAATTCTGCCACTAACTGGCTTTGTTATCTTGAACCTTGATACCAACATTCTATGAAGTTATGAGATATAGGTATTATAATTCTATTTATCCAAAATTTTAGCATTTCCAACTTCAATTTGCAGCAATTATTCTACAAAAGTATATATTACTGAGTAATTAGTTTTTGTATCATGGATATTCCTTCATCTGTAGATCACAAACCACTTGTACCTCATCCTGTCATCTGCTCATATCTTCCCACTAAAGTCAACTGTTAATTGTTCATCAGACCCAGCCTTACACTATTTTCAATACTTTGTAGAATATCCAAAGGTATTATAAGATTTTAAAAATAAAAGCCCTTAAAGATCATTTAATTTAACCTCTTTATTTTACAGAAGAGCACATTGAGACTCATGAAGTTAAATTTGTTTAAAAGTAAGTTAAATGTTAGTAAAAGCAAATAAAGTAAAATTCAAATCCAGGATACTGGATTTTAAATCAAATTCTCCCATCAGTTCTCCAGAAGGCCTCAGATTTAATTCATGTCAGTAAGTTAGCTAACTTTATAGATTTTTCAAGGAATGTTTCAAATCTCAAAGATAGGAACCAGGAACAATGGTTAGAAAGAGACAAATTTTCCCCAGAAAAACCCCAGGGCTTAGCACATAGCACTTTTAAAATGTTTATTGATTGATTAAAAACCTTCCCAAGAATTATAAAGCTGTTCAAAAGTGGAATAAGTTGCTTTAGAAGGTAGTAGACTTCTTCCGCATTGGAGATTTTTCAAGTACAACAATATAACAACTTCTCAGGGATGTTGATGGCAGAGATTAATCTCCTATTGGACACTGGTACGGATTGGACCATAGGATATCGGAAGTCCACTTCAATTACAAAATTCCATGATTCTTTGATTTCTTTTATTTAGGTCAAATCTCTCTGCATATACTAAGCCTTTTTACTAACTTCAAGAAAAAGGAATATATGACCTAAGCACTTTCAAGTTGTATATACTGTCCCATTGAAGTTATTCATCTAGGAAGATTAATATTTTAGAGAAGGCAGTGATTGTAAAGACCATCAACTCTTCCATTTTCAAAAATGAGAGAAGACTGAGGCCCAGACCTATGGTGATTTACAAAACCCAGGTTTCCTGACTCCCTGTCCAAATTCTTTGTATTTTAAGTACTAAATCTATTATTCCTTAGTTTGGTCCTTTAGTTACTGTTCTTTAGTATGAAAGATATAACCCACAGTGGCAAGATAATGTTCTGTGTTCTAGAAATAGTCTTTGAAGTCTCTCTGAGGTATTATCATATTTGTCTGTTCCAAAACATATTTGTAAGATGTAAAAGGTGTCAGTGAGTGTCTTTTCCTCAAAAGGTATGTACTTTAAAAGATTTGGGAAAAAAAGCATTACTTCCAAGGCTACTTTGCGTGAGGTGTAGAATACAAAACCCTATTTCAAAGTATACAGAATTTCCTCGCAACCTCACTGTCACCTCCAAAGCAACAAAAGCCCTTGCTCACATTTTCTCAGAGCGCCCTGTCTGAATCTCTTCTTTGTGACTATTAAATTTTACCCTGTAAAAATAAGAGGTGACATTTACATAGAGCTTTCAGGTTTACAAAATACTTTACACAAATCAATACGTTCATTCTTCGCAGCAGCCTTGTGAGGTAGGTCCATACCACAAGTATAATTATTCCTACTTCACAGACAAAGAAACTGAGGCTCAGAGAGATAAAATAACTTGTCTATAGTCACAAAGCTATGAAGTGGTGGAACAAGAAATGAAACTCCTGTCCCTGCGGACTCCAAGTCCATAAACTCTTTCCACTGCATTATGGTTCCTCCCATTATTTGTATATATGTCATGTCCTTCTCTACAAAACTTCCTCAGGACAAAGAGCATAAGTTAGTTTGTAATTATATCCCCAATGATTTCCACATAGTAGATAATTGCTAAGTGTCTGCTGTATTTGAATATATCTTTGACAATGAATTAGAAAGCATCCTTGTTACAGGGCTAAAAAATCAAAATTAAGTTGTTCACATTACAATTACATTATGCATAATCTTTCCAAAACTTGGCAAAACCAAATCAGGAGGGGCTAAGATGAGGTAAGCACCCGGGAACAGTAATTCAAGGCTAAATTTCCCTAGCAACATTAAGGTTGTATACACACAGAAGGAAAATGAGGAGCAAAGCTGTTCAGTTAGCTGAATGATCTAAGGATATGCAAAGGGTTGAGATGGGCAATAGTTGCCCCATCTTTGTGTGTTGCCTTCATCACCTGGATACAAGCCCAGAGCCTGAGTTGATCCTCCTATCACTGCACTACTCAAAAACCTTACTCTTGGGGGGAGGTGAGGGGGCAGGGAAGCAAACTCCTTAATAGTATTTAAGATCTTACAAGATCTAGCTCCTGCTTACTTTTCTTTTTTATTTTCTTTTTTTTCTTTTAGAAAGAATTTCTGTTTATGTATTTTGCATGATCTCACATGCAAACCTTATATATAACTTGCCTTTTGGTGGAGAGACTGAAGGGAGACAAAATTTGGAACATAATTTTTTAAAAATAAATGTTAAGAATTTATATTGATATCTTATTTTCATGTTGTCTACATTTCTCCCCTCACTCATCCTTCCCCTTTATTATCACAGAGAATCATTACATAAAACAATGTTTTTCAAGAAAGAGGAAGATGAGAAAAAAGTCAGTCAACTGATCAATACATAAAAAATTGGGACATACGTGCAATGATTCAGAAGTTTGGAGGTCTCACCTATACAAGGGAGTGAGGAGAGGTCACATCTATTTTGGGCTGTGTTTTCTCTTACTCTCCTAACGGCTAGCTGTTTCCCAAACTTCCTTTTGTCCATTTCTTCAACATGTCTGTCACTTTCCTCTCAGAATGTTACAAGTCTTATTTCAGGTGCCACCTTCTCCATGAAGCCTTCTCTGATCTTCCCCCTGACAGACCCCTCCAGCACCCCATTTATCAGTTCCTTGTTTCTTCTCATTTTTTTCTTATATCATTATGTTGTGTCCTCTGGTAGAAATAGAAAGCAAGCTACTTGAAGCCTGGAACCATTTCATGTCTGTATTTCTTTCTTCAATGTTTTATACAGAGTAGGTGTTAAAGAAATGTCTTTTGAATTAAAACAGCCCATGGGAACATAATTGAATTTCACAAAGTATTTAATTTGTCCCTACTGCCCACCTTGAAGAAGAGCTGTCTCTTATACTGAATTCAAATGAATATTTAGCTTTCTTGTATATGCCAACTATTGAGAAATTCTCTTAGCCAACTCTGTCGTCATCTTTAAATTACAATGATTTGGAAAATCAGGAGAAAATATTCAATATAAAGAGAACTATTTATTGGCAGAAATTTCAAGGATAAAAGTGGTTTTCAATTTGCTTATGGTCTAATATTATATGCGAGGCTAATTTTTCCATTAGGAAATATAATTCTCCCTTAGCTCTACACTACTCCACTACTCCCACCCATTGTTGTCACCTTTCCCCTTGACATTGGAGGATCTTGCAGTGTGCTCAATAGAGCCCAGACAAGTAGTCCTTCCCCATCCCAGCCCTGTTCCAACCAAATGGCCATGTCAGCTGCTACTGAAAAAGAACCTGAGGCTCCTAGACAATCAGCCTGTCAACCTCCCTACCATGACCATGGGAAGCTGTCCTTTCTTCCTTCATTTGACACATCTCTCAATCACAGAATTTCAGAAATGAACTTTGTTGATCATCTGACATCACTCTCTCATTAGAGATAAGGATATTGGGACCTAGGGAGATCAAGTGTCTTGTCTAACATCACACAAGACACCTAAGTAGTGCAATAGATAGAGTACTGGGCCCCAAGTCAGGAAGAATCATCTTCATGAGTTCAAATCTGGTCTCAGGCATTTACTCCGAGCAAGTCATCTGTAAAAGGTCACAAAACTAGTTAGGGGTGGGGTGGACTTGAGCCCCAAATTTATAATTTCTGGTGTAGGACTCCTTCCACTGAGCCAAAATGCATTTTCCCCAGGCCATCCAGATAGTTCATTTCATCTTCAAAATTATTCTTAAAATTACACTGTGACTTATCCAAGATCTACAACCCCTTGAAAAGAGCATGACCTTTACATACCTCAGCAGGTGAATATATCCATGCAGAGCTCTTGCGATGTAGCCACACAATCCATTCATACCCTAAGCTGAGAGTGCCAAAGTAACAGTGGTTGTTGATAAGTATCTTCTTTAAAGCACATTGACACATGTAAAACTACTTAGGTAAGTTAGAAATCTCTCATGTTTTAGTCAGTTTTACAGATTTCCTTCCATTTGTAAATCCTTTAAAGAGGGCAACATGGGAGACATCTTTTCCAAGTATAGTCCCAAAAGGTCAGGTTCAAATATGGGGTGAAAATATAGTAGAATTCCCAAAGTCTTCTGCCTCAAGGCAAAATAACAAGGAAGTCAGGTCTGTGTGTTCACCTACTATGTGCCAAGCACTGTGCATGTATCTTCACTTTCTAGTTCTGAATTATTAAGGATAGGAAGATATTATGAACTTTCTTGCAATATAATATATCTCCAATCCTTTAGCTTGTTAACTGTTCAAGTATGGCCAGCACCTAGTTCACTGTATTTAAGGAAAATGGAGTGGAAACATTTCAGGTATCGTTGATACAGAAACAGACTGTCAGATTTTGATTTTTTTCTAACCCCTTGCACTCCATTTTAAGGGATGGTAAGAGGAGAATCTATTTCATCTGTGTCCCTGTATTCAATAGGGAACAAAGTGGCACAACACCTTCAAAAAGATGAGAGATCAGTATCTTCCATGTAAATTAGATTTCTAGAGAATATAATCTCCTTGAAGGCAAGAGGTATTTTTCTTTTTTTTTTTATCTTCCATAACTAGCAATGTAGGCGAGAACGAAATATATTGTTGTTAAACTGAACTGAATTCTCTGTGTTCTCACATTCCAATTTTTCCTCTTTTGGTGGAATTAGAAAATAAGAAAAACTTGATCCTTGAGAACATGAGGTAGAAATGAGAAATAAACAATTTCTCCTTAAATATAATATACTGCTACATTTCTGTCTTTCACATCTCATTCCTTATAAGAATCAAGGAAATATAAAATATAAAAAATGTCATTTTTCTGTAACTAACCCTAATTCTTCAAATGGGGGAAAAACCCTGCAAAAACCAAGGATTTATCTTTTGATGCACTGAAAACCTTATCAAGTGAAGAATATTTGCCAAGCACTAGGGATTCAAATACATAAAACAAACATATTTTCTCCCCTCAAGGAGTTTAGATTATGATGGTGGTCAGGTAGGAACAATCTGATAGTGAAAACTGCTGGAATAGTTACTGAGCATTTGGGAAATAAACTGACATACCTTTTCCAGGAATAATGGTAGAGGTGATTTCATCAAGGTTAATTTTTAAAAAAACACTCAAATATATTAAACACCCACAAGAAACTCAGTTCAAGTCTGGTCGACCTATGAAGTTTTCTCAGATTATTTAAGTTGTTCCTGAGTCAGTCTTTGAAAAATATATAACTGATCCATGGTAAGGGTTTGTCCATGAAATAGGTACACTCCTTTGAAACTCCATCTACGTGTAAATTAGACAACATTAGGATCCAAATTTACAGAAGGAAATTTTCATTGACATTGTGCCTTTAGTGATGACATTTCCCTACCTAAAAACAGATTGAACCTTTGGATTTGTAGGGAAGGACAAATGAAATTGCATCTAGATTAGAAATTGTCCCCCCACCAGCAATCTACATGCTCTACAACATCTCTCCAGGAAAGTGGGTTTTTTATTTATTTTTAAGTGTAATGCAAAATTCAGAAGTTGGGGGAAAAGGTCTCTTTTTGAAATGATACCAATCCAACAGATGATACTAAGAAATTGTAAATGAATAATGGAGTGACATATCATAAAAAGAAATCTTATTCTGAGGAGATTAAGTCCTACTTGGAAGAAATGAGTTCCAGCACATTCTAGCATTTTAGAAAGTTTTCAAGTACTGTTCAAACAATATATGAAACACTAGTATTTGAAGCTCACTCTACGTCAGTATGGAGAGGTTTTATTACTAGTAAGCTGGTGACAGGTAATGAATATTTTGGTTATGGCAGTTCACAAAATAAAAAGTTTTAATAATCCATGTTCCTGTATGGCCCTTTTTGGTTTAAGTAGTGATGGCGATGGTGTTGGAAAAGGGGGAAGAAGGTTCTCACCATCCTACAGTTCTAAATCTATTATAATGTCGATTTAACTTTTATTGTTTTAAATAGACAATCTTTGTCTAGTCATCAGTGAACCAACAATATGCTGAAAGAACTGGATCATATCACTATAAATGAAACCAAAAAATCATAAGGAAGCCAGAGCGAAATGGGAAAATCACTCATAGATTTTTCTTAGTGAAGGAAAGTAAGGGATTGACAGGGTTTATTTCATGGTGTATATAAAGGTAACAAAAAACTATTTCATGGAGTTCTTGGTCATCATGCCTTGCAGCACTCATGACAAGATAAGCAAATCAACCCAAAAGCAACCACCAAGAAGATAATTGAAATGTATGTGTAAATACATATTCCAGAGGAAAAGTAGTTAAACATTATGAAAAAAATCAGTTGCGCTATAACAGCATCTATGTAGTTAAATCTGCTTGGGTTCAGTTTTTAAACCCTCTAAATTTCAGTGTCTTACAGAAAAATGCCAATTATTCCAACCCAATTGTGAGTCAAGAAATATAACAGAACAGTAGACTGTCACAAAAGCTTCATGCCTACATAGCAGAAAACATTCTTCAGAAAAAGAGTCAGAAAATGTTGGACTTAGCAAAGACCAAATAATATCATCAAAATGAAATTAACTGTACGTTAGTACTCAGAAAACATTTGGCTACTGATACTGAAGTCATTTTATAATTAGTTAGTCCCAAAATGGTCAACATCAGTCCTAAATTAGAAGAAAGGATAGACAACAGGAAGATAGAGGCAACTCCAACCTGACCAATTCAAATAAGCAATGGACTCCAGAAGACAAAAAATGTATAAAGAACAGCTACTGAAATGGACTATCACCATTTGCTACTGAAGTTTTGCTGATATGAAATTAATAACCACAACAAGGAAATTTTTAAAAGGCCAGAATCTGCCATAGGCAGAAAATATTTGATCACCTTGCTAAATAGAGAGATAGAAAACCAAAGGCAACATTATTTTAGAACATAAATTCATTTGCAAAAACCTCATAAAGCAACAGTAAGAAGTTATAGGGAGAAAAGTGAGTATGCAGAAAGCTTGCCATGCCACACAAGTCAAATTTAAAAACATTTTCAATAATGGAACTGGAGTGTATATAACAAAAGAAAAATATGTTAACACCTCTATAACAAGCTATTTTGGTCATCAATGACATCATTGCAATGAGACACTAATATCTCAGCCTCAATTTCATGAGGAAGTGAAAATCAGTACTCAAAAAAGTAAAGACAGAAAGAATAAACCCAGAAAGAAAGCTGGGTTAGATCATATATAAATGGAGATCTGGACTAGAGGCTCCATTATTTTGAGGGCTTTATGGGACTGATGCAAAGATATTTGAATAGGAGTAAGATCCAAGATAAATGGGGAAAAAAATCTAGGTTACTATTATCACCCCCAGAAGGCTACAAAGCAAGTATAAATACTAATTCATGTGACTCCTTTCTCATCACTACAAAAATCTTGTGAGAATGTGCTATAGATGTATCAAAGGACTCCTAATGAAAATAAGAGAAGAGGGAAACTTTGTAAAAGTGTATTCTCTCAGTAATCATGTCATTTCAGTTATAAAGTTGACTAGAAGAGATACAGAAAACACATGATCGTATGATAAGCATAATGTGTTGAGTATTTCTTTTTAAAATATTCTTCTGTATTGCAAAATCCTGCCTTAGAGGCTATGTTCCCTCCAGTACTTCCCACATTAAAACCACACAAGAGTCTCCAACAATGGAGATAACTTTGTTTAATAAGTTCTCTGATTATTACTATAAAGTGAAATATAAAGAAGTACAAAAGAGGTTTGTTTTGTTTTGTTTTTTTACCATTTGTCTTCCAGGGCAAAATTCAGTTACAAGAGTGACTTGCAATGGAAGGTAAGAGTCTCCTGATAATTCTGTTTGAGGATGATACTACATTGATTGTCATCAAGGTCCAGAGAGTTACAGACTTCCCTAAAAAGGACTCACAACCACTTAACATAGTTCAAGCTAAGGATCCTGTGGGTAGTAACTGATTTGTGCTGATTTGCCTTGAGACAACTCTCCAAGCTGTACTTTATTTTAGGCTGTTCTTTTATGACAAACCAACTTAAATAATGCCACCCTTCTATCCCAGTCATTCTGGTGGTTCCCCAACTAATCATGGGGCCTCAGAAGCCTCTACCTTCTCACCCTCCAGATTGAGCAGATCTAGGGAATTTCTTAAGGGGCACACAGGACAGCCCTTATATGCTATCTAGAAAGGACCTCTCTCCTCTAGATAAATGGGCCCACTCATCCAAGTGCACAGAGCATCCATTGAGTGGAATCTCTATACCAGCCTGTGTGCCATGTCGTCTCCAAGACCAAATTTCAGTTTACCAAAAAAACAATCAGTTCACAAATTAACAGTCTACTGTATGTCATATGTTGTACAAGCTCTAGACAGTATCCATACAGGGAAAGAAAAAAAAATTCACACCAGAAAAAAAAGCAAATCAGGACTCCGTGTCATCTAAATTGTAACAATGGATGAAGAGATCATTGAGCTAGCCCCATGCTAGCTTTCAGACAGACATTACAGATGGACTTAGTAGGGCCAAAAATTGAACACGCTAATGAGAGCTGCCTTCATTGAATTTGGGAAATCAGGGATTTTGGCTTTTGATGACCCAAACACGTCTCCCTAGATGAAAAATTTAACATGAATGCTCTTCCTATGATTTTACATCGTTATCATTCATGGAATATTATAATCTCCATGGAATTCAAATTATGAATCACACAAAGAGCAAAGGAGAGTTGCAGGATAGGTGGAAAGAGACTGCAGCTTATTAGCAAAAAATGACTTGGGTGTCAGAAGTCACTGAAAAGGTATTCTCTTTTAAGGAGGTGGGGGCAAGGAAAGCCTTAGTGCTTCACTGGCACTCAAATAATATTAAAAATAAGAAAAGAAAGGAAGAAAGGAAATAGACATTTATTTACCTACTATATGCCAAGAACTTTACAGATATTATATCATTTGGTCCCTGGGAGGAATATGCTATTATTACTCCCATTTTACAGTTGAGGAAACTGAGGCAGACAAAAGTTAAGTGACTTGCTGAAGGTCACCCATCCACTAATGTCTGAGACCATATTAGAACTCAACTCTTATGGACTCCAAGTCCAGGGCTCTATCTACCTAGTTGCCTAGGCAGGGCTTCTTAAACTTTTTCTATGGCATCCCTTTGCAACCCAGTTTGTGTGCGTGCGTGCGTGTGTGTGTGTGTGTGTGTGTGTGTGTGTGTGTTCATCCTTCACACACAAAATACAGATGGTCCTAAGTCCATCTAGAAACCCAAACCTACTAACTCCAAATCCAGCTCTTTTTCTGTTTGCCTTTTCAGAGTGTTATCAGTCACTCTGTGACAACCATAAGAATCAAGATATTTGGAATCCAGACACAAACGCAGTTTAAATACACTATTTAGTTTTCCACTAAAAATTGACACATAAGTACACTATGCTAACAGACTAACTTCGTGGCCCTTTTGAACCAGAAAGAATGTTAGAGATGATCTAAATTAGGCTCATGAGTAGCATTCTGCACCACTTTCAAACAGATACAAAAATAGATAAGGAAATTGAGTCTTAGTGACATTAAATGGATAATCAAAACTTAGACAGAACCAAGGTTTAAAAGCCAGAATCTCTTTGCACTTATTATTCTACAGCTTCCTGACACAATATCATGGTCAGTTACCCAAATACTTGAATGGTTTTGGTAGTATGACCAAATTACTGAATTCATGGAGCTAGTGTAGACACTAAGAAGCTGAGCAAAATGGAAAGTTGATGAAATTATCTGGATGATTCAGCTAAAAACTGTCACTAAGGATTTGGGCTAAAATTATCCAGATTGGCTAGGCTGATTGAATTTCATGGCATAATTACTTACCTCTCTACTTCATTAAGCCTGTGCAGACACAGATTCAGTTTTGTGATTCAGCAGGAAACAAAAGATACAGTAAAATGGGAAATCAACATATTAAACAATTCTGAATATAATAAAAATTTTCATTACATTTCAGTTACCTCATTATACAGAGCTTGAATTCTCGCAACTATTTCAATGGAAATCCTATATAACAAAGGGCTCAATAATTTGTGTGTGTGTGTGTGTGTGTGTGTTTTGTTTTGTTTAACAAATCCACAGCAATGAATAGGAATCTTGGAACAGAGAGTCTCAGAAGAATCAAAGATCCATGTTGGATATAAAGAGACTATAACACTACCAATATAACAATGATTTGAAAGGAAGAAATAGTTAAAAAAAAAACCCTTCACTGATAACAAAAGCAAATAAGAGAAGAAGCAGGCTGGTTATAGTGAGGCAATGTGTTGGAATGATACACTGTTATCTTCGACACATCAAAACTGTCAATACAAAGAGTAGATATTCTGTGTCAGAATTACACATGGTTTGATGAGATTTGCCCAGAATGCACAACGTGGTTTAAATTGAGGGAGAAAGCACCCACAAAACTATACGTCTCCAAGGTGACATATGGGAAAGGATGCAGGATTTGGAATCAATGACCCTGAGGCTGAAGCTAGCTTCCCTACATGACTTCAAGCAAGTTCCTTCACCTCTCTGGGTAATTTTTTAAAATCATTTTTTAAAATTTTAATTTAATTTAATTTTAATTAATTAATTTTAATCTTTTTTAATCTAGAAAATGAAGGATCTGGATTAGAGGAGCTCCAAAGTTCCTGCAGCTCAAAATCTGTGATCAATTCTTCAAATAAATATGAACAATTTAGCAATACAAAAATGAATGAATTTTAAAACTCATTAAATTCCCAAACAGATACCTTTGAAAATTATTCCATTTTTAAAAATTTGGAATCATGTAAGCCTTCCCTAGTTCTCCTTCACTGATAACCAGCCATTTACCACTTTAGTTTTGGATCTCTAAAATACTTACTGTGTGTTTAGTACGGTAGCTAGTACATAATAAGTGCTTTATTTATCTATTTCTCCATCCTACATATCATGTATGTGTGATATACGAATAGTACATTCCCCCCTCCATACTGTAAGGTCCATGAATGCAAGGTTTGTTTCTTACCTAAAATTTGAATCTGTCAGGCCTAGCTCCACCCCCTGCGTGAATCAGCACCTAATGTATATTTGCTGAATATTGAATAAACAAAAGAAACTTATACCTCCAATCAATAAAAAGATCACTGATTACTTGTTACAAACAAGTGCTGCTATGTCAAAAATTAGTTTCCTAGAACTTTTAGACTAGTTTGCTCAAGGGGAAAATACATTTTGATGCTAATTTTCTTGGTTTTCTATATGCAGTTCATATTGACAAATCTGTTTATACTCGCCTCCAAGATATGTTTGAATTCTATAAGGCGATGTTTGATATCGAATTTCAAGGGAAAGATTTTATTTTTAGAACAGACAGTACTCACAATTGCATTAACTAGTCTTCTAAGGCAATTCTACAATAAGTGGCATGTCCAGATAAGCTAAGCATATGCAGAGAAAGTTCTTTCAAATCTAATAGAAAATTCATTGATTTGGCCTTTCAGTTCTTTTCTGAGGAAAAGAGATTCTGAAAAGTGGACCAAGTATTCAAGCAGTGTGGTCAGAACGGAAACAAGTTGGAGGAATAAATGAGAAACTGACTTTCTTTCATGAATCTCCCATTATCACTTGTTGCCAGGCTGTCTTTCAGGCTCTCTCATCATAGCTATTATCAAGGTTACAATAAGCACAGGTGCAAAAGTGAATACCAAACTATCTTTACTGATATTTAAGAATTCATGCTAAGAAACCCATCCATACACTTTCTACTACAACTAGACTTAATAGATGTGGGAAAAGTCAAATGAGTCTAGAGGTCTTTAAGTCTGCCTTTTAGTAATAGACCTTTAACTTGCAGGTGAAATAATGATTTTTTTTCTAATGCATGTCAAAAAGAAGAGAATTTTGTTTCTGATAATACAGAGAAGAAAAATTCTTATTCAGGTAAGCGCAGTGTTAATAGAACTATACTTTCATTTAAGACATCACCTTTGTTCACTTGGTATTTTCTCTCATTGGTAAAATCAGTTTTGTTTTTCTCAAAGAATCCAGTTAATACTAATTTCTGATTGACTTGCCTCACCTCAGATTTTAAAAGCTTTTTTTGCTGACTGTGTTTCAAAGTACATTTGGCTTATCCTTACCCCCAAATAAGGACGAAATTTCATTGGTAGGTAGTACATGAAGCAAACACATTCAGAAACTGAACTGTGGACAATTTTCAGGTATGAAGTCCAAAACTCAGAGAATACTTCAGGTTAAACATTGCTGGTATAAATAGATCCTATCCAGCCAACAATGCTTGAGAGGAACCATGAAACTATCTTGCAAAACAACTAACATATCATTTTGTACAAACCCTAGTTCCTTATGATTCTTACAATTCTTCTAAATACTAACAAATATAAATCAATGCCAGCCATGCTTTTTTTCATCAATAGTCAACATAAATTTTATCACTCTAAAATAGTTAGCAATACCTTACTGCTGTATTATTTTTACGAGTCAACTGTAAATTGTAAACATTTCAATCCCACAGTGAAAGTTACAAAGGGAAGACAATTTGCATATACTAATTTGGCAAAAATTGCTTTCTAAATAACAATGTTTTACCAAGGCCATATTCCATTTTTCCTTTAGTGCTTTTTTGACAGTTGGAAATGGATACAAGTTGTAATTTACTTGTATCCATTTCCTACTTTACTAGTGTCCAGTAAAATCATTCAAACAGCATGACAGATAAAAAGCAATAATGAAAAGTGTTTGCAATCCTTGGAGAGCTATAATGTGCATTGAATGCAAACAGTAGTTAGGGAATAAAAAAAAAGAAGCCCAGCTGATGGGCTGCTAAGACAGCCCCTAAATATATTTGAGTATACAGCAATGAAAATGTTATGTAAAACGATGTGCATTGATCCAGTAATCCCCAAAGCTCCTCGACCGCCTTTAATTTACCTGAACAGAAGACTGCTTTGAGAAAAATCCTTCCAGACCCTGCCAAAACCTGACTGCAGGGAACAGCATATTTTTGTAGTCATAAAAGCAGAACAACAACAGAAAGATGTCAAATGTGAGGGCAATGGCAGCTGAAGCTATCATGGCTTTCATGCAAATAATAATCGACAACGTGAAAATGGCGGGTAAAACAGGCAATGAATTATATGGGAAAAGGATAGTCAATTGCAGCCATTACCAAAGCATCCATAACATTTCAGAAAGAGCCGACTGCACAATCCAAATATACTTCAAGGTATATGAAACAGGAAATTAACCAGAATGTTTGCATCCAATATGTTTGTTTTGCTAACAAAGTGATTCTGATTAAGTTTATGGTCACACTGGAAGATCACAAGAATTTAACAAAGAGGATTACTGTAAATGTGAAACCTTTCAGCTGTAAACCTAATCATTTATGAAGAAGGTTTGCTATTCACTAGTTCCTCGTAGCCAGTGTTGACACTTTTGCTTTCTAATCGTAAGGGGGCACATTTGTCATCCTGCTGTATGACTGTGCATACAAGCAGAGGTCCAAAAGTACTAGAGAGACGCTGAAAATATGTCACTTTATGTAAGCAATCTCCTACATTTGGTACTACAAAGCTTATTTATTTCCCAGAGGGGAAAAATAAAGGAAAAGAACCGTGACTTAAAGAAAACTTTCTTCCTTATGACAAAAATAAATTCTAGAAGAGTCCAAAATGATCACTGTCAATTATCTGTTAGATATAGCATGTATTTCTCTATTTTGGCACTTTGATGGTACTGGTCATAACCCCTCAATGTCTTTTCATCCTCTATGATCTTTTCCAATGTTGTTTTTTTCAGCCCAGGAAATACACAGTTTGCACTTGAAAAAAAAGCACTTTCCTTTCTAGACTTCAAAATATACAGTTGGTCTGCTTCCCCTCCCCCACCCCGGGGCTTAAATGTTGTTATTCAATTAATTTTCATGGACCCTACAAATGCTCCAAGGTGAGAATTACTGGAGGTGGAAGAAAAGATTAACAATAACTGGGCTGCCTATAAAGGAAAAGAAATGGCCTCTAACTGCCAAGAATGAACTTTACTGTCAGCATACCTTTTGAGTTTTCTAAAATGAAAAATCAGATGTGATTATCTCATTAGCCTAATCATCCCAGTAACATGGCTGTTGTTTTAGAATACTCCACTATCCCCAGATTTACAGAAAGATAAGTAAGATATTCAAGAAATGCAAGATATATCTTCTCACTCAGCATAACAATGAATTCTGGTTATAGTTCAAAAAATTTTAAAGGATGTAACACCACTATTAAAATTCATATGCTTTTATAAGAGTACACTTGAAAACTTAATCTCTTTTTAAAAAATTCATCTTCCCTACATGTTTTATATTAAAAAATAAACAAGCAATACTGCCTTAAAATGACATTTCAAGGACAAGCTGTGAAGAAAAATGCATGTAAATAAGGAATTGTATGTTACAGAACTCTACATTTTCTCTTTTTTTACTTCTACAATAGCAGCAAATATTTAAAGAATATAATGATGATCAATCAGTGTGATTTCCGATCTATTTTTCCCCTACTTGTTTAGAATGTTTCTGGTGTATATTTTAACCAAATATGTTTTCTTGCTAGACTGCTTCATTACATAGCAAAGATTATTATATCATAAATGTTGGGCTTGGCGATCAGGAAAAAAAAAAAGCAAGTTTGCAAGCTTTCTGCTACTGTTAAAACAAACCTTCATGCAGAGATTGACATGGGCTTTACAAACCTAATCATGGAGGAATAGAAGGAAGGCTCTATTTTTATCAAAAACTTTATTCAATTGATATATAAAAGTGAGGTTTTATGGTATAATGGATAAAGGACAGACCACTAAGTCAGGAAGAGAAAGGAAAGGGATTCTTATTTATATAGAAATTATTACGGGTCAAGCACTGTGCTAAGCACTTTGCAAATATGATATCATTTGATCTTCACAACAACCCTGAAAGGTGTTATCATTATACAAATTTTACAATTGAGGAAGCTGAGGTAAGAGCAGGTTGAATGGTTTGTCTAGGTCACATAGTGAATACAGACTTGAACTGAGGAACTCCTGACTTGTTCGGTAGTATGCTTTTTTTTCTTTCAGTTATGTTTGACTTTCTATGCCCCCATTTGGAGTTTTCCTGACAAGGATGATGGAATGGTTTGCCATTTCCTTCTTCAGTTCATTTTATAGATGAGGAAACTGAGGTAAACAAGTTTAAGTGACTTGCCCAGGGAAACACAACCAGTTAAGTACCTGAGAATAGAACTGAACTTACAAAGACAAGTCTCAGTGCTCTGTCCAATGTACCACTAGCTGCCTCAGGAATAGAGAAGGAAGATTTGAGTTCAAGTTTTGCCTCTGATTTATACTTGTTTTGTGACCCTGGAAAAATCACTTGATCTCTGGGTTGCCTCGGCAATATTCTAAGATTGTACATTCCAGAACAGTTACAGATCTGCACTGGTAGATGGAGTTTCCTCAACCATGCTTCACTATTGCAATGAAATCACAAGTCTGGACCACCTGCCCCTCTAACAAAAAGGATATAACAGCTAGAAGTACATAGTTTATTTTTATTGTTGAAGAATATAAATTAAACTCCTATAGTCAGTCAGACAAAAGGAAGTTCTTTTTCCCCCTCAAACAACACCCCCATTGTTGCTAATTTTGTCAACTTTCTCTTGCTTAACAAAAAAAGGGGAAATTAATGCTACCCCACTTAGAAAATTAGATCAATGCCTCATAAGTGGTGGAAGTCAAAACCACAGGCATTTAATAAATCATTCTTCATGAGATTATGAAAACCACTTTTCAAAATCTGAAAGAAATGGATTAGAAAATTCAAGGACAGACGTCATCAAGTCATTTACTCTTTCCATTTTTCAGATTGATTCTGAGTAACAGAAGACAAAGCTTTAGGCGCAACAGCAGCAACACCAACTACTACTACTATTACAACTGCTGCTGCTACTACTACTACTACTACTACTACTACTATTACCACCACCACTACTACTACCACTGTTAATTCTTAATTATTGCTCATTGGATTATGGAACATAAGCTATTAGAGTTGGCAGAGACTTCAGAGGTTACCAAGTCCAACTCTTTCATTTTATAGATGATGAAATGAGGTCTAGAGAGCTTTAGTGATTTGCTTCAAGGTCATGTGCATCAGCAATTAACCTTGTCTTGCTAGGGGTTGGGTACTGATAGGACAGACTAGATTAAACCAGTTAGTAGAGCTAAACATGATATGATGATAATGACTGATTGCAAGTATTTATATAGTGTCTACTTTTGTTCTCAGCATCTTACATATATTATCTCATCTGATCATCACAATAATCCTGGTTGGTGGGAGCTGTTATTACTTCATTTTACATTTGAGAAAACTGAGGTAAGCAGAAGTTTAGTGACTTGTCCAAGGTCACACAGCTAGTAAGTGTCTGAAGGTGGACTTGAACTCAGGTCTTCCTGATTCCAGGGCCCACACTCTGTTCACTGTGCCACACAGAAATCTTACTGATTCCAAGTGCAGCTATCTTTTACCTTACTAGCTTTGTGACCCTGAAATAGCACTTAACCTCTCATCCTCAGTTTCCTCAGCTATAAACGGGGGATAACAGTATCTAGTTCAAAGGGTTGTTGCATGTATCGAATCACATAACAATGTAGAGCATTTTGTGCTACATAAAGAACCACTATTATTACTTACACTGGTAACAAAGTAATATATTAGCAAAAGAAATACAGTTGAAATGAGATATTGAAACATTTGCTTTTTTCAGTATAAAATATTAATCAAGATTTTAGAACTTTTCCAGTAGTGATGGACAATAAGTGAACTACAACATTTAACCAATTTTGCAATAGGACAAAGAAGCCCCTATATTCCTTTCTTTGAAAGAATAATTCCTGATTTATTTTTTTCACATAAAGTGTATATGATTCCTCAATGTTCTTCTGAAATTAGGACTCTCACAGAATCACTGTATATCAACAAATGGTATATAATTAAGTTCCCAAATAGCTACAGCATTCAAAAATAGCAGGCATTGATTTATGAAGCACCTACACAGTGACAGGCACTGTGCTAAACCTAAACGCTATTTTACTTTATCTTCATAATGACCCTGAGTAGAAGGTGCTACTCATATCCCAATATAACAGATAAGGAAACTGAGGCAGACAGTGGCTAAGGGGCTTGCCCATGGTGAGGTACATAGCTCCTAAGTGTTTAAGGTGTGATTTGAACTCAGATCTTTCTGATTCCAAGCCCAAGGTTCTATCCATTTTGCCACCTAGTTGCACTCCTTTATTTAGAGTGGCCTTTATTTGGATTTATTTAACCTTTTTTCTTTATTTAACTTTTACCACTTTCGTCTCCTCGTGCATATGATAACCAAAGGAATCTGTAGTCCTTGTATGGCATGAGGGAATAGTGAATAGTCAAAAAAAGAAAACGAAAAAAGCCTGAGAAACGAAATTGTCAGGAGGTCCTCCTCATGAAGAAGAAAGGGATTTTTCTGACGGAAGCATTATTCTCACTTAGCTCATTTTTTGTTAGGTTTTGCCTATTTATGTAAGCTTTAAGACTTCCAAAATGCTTTATGTGTTTTATCTCACTTGAACCTCCCAGCAATCCTTTGAGGCAGGTGCTATTATTATATTAGGTTCACTTTACAGATTTAGACACTGAGGCTCAGTGAGGTTATTGGATTTGTCCAGTATCAAAGAATTAATGAATAGAAGAGAAAAAATTCAAATGCAGAAAATCTTCTTTCCAAGCTTAGTGTTCTATCCACCAAAACATTTATTTCAGTGTCACAAATCAAGGAAAGATGAATTTTTGACTTTCACAAAATTTAAAGTCTCTCATGAACACTAAGAAAAAATTAAATTACAGGAGTAAAAGATGGGAGAAATTGTTGATGTACTTGAGGACTTGACTGGAATTGATATATTCATAATTCCTAGCTCTCAGAACATTTCCCATGCCTGCAGAACTGGCATGAATGTTCTCTCTATGCTAGATAAAAATCTGAAATAAGATATTTCTTACTTCTGAATCAAAATATTAGGGCAGAGAAAGTTGAAAGCGTTCTTTCTGAGTAATTGTATTAGGACAGTACAAGAAAGAAACACAGGCAAACCTCGTGCTTTTGTTACAACTACTTATAACATGTATTACTGTCTAGTAATAGCCCTCTTCCAAATCTCTCTGAAAAAATCTCAACTTACTTTGCCATCTGTTCTCCATAATCATGCAGTACATACACACACACACACACACACACACACATACACACACGATATTACTTCCCTTATTAAATGTCATGTACACCTCTTGTCTACACTCAGGGCTATTTTGATTGCAGTTTTTCTTTGTGTAGGTTTATGATGTTACATCAACATAAAAGATGGTGAAAGGAAAATTTTTTTCATAACTATTCAAGGCTTATCCCACAAAACCACCAACAACTTTCCCTTCCTATTGCACACATGAGGTTATGTTACTGATCTGCTCTACAAAGTTTCCAGGTTCCCTACTGCACCAAGTAAACTTCCAGTATTTCTGATTAGCACACAATGCCTCCCACTGTCTGTTGCCATGCTATTTTTGCAGTCTTATCTCCTACTACTCTCCTAATTCCAACTCCTCTACGATTTTTGGTCCAGCCAAATTGGACTGATTTTTGTTCCTTAGTCTCCTCCAACTAAAACAAAACAAAACAAAAAAACTTTCACTTGACACTACTTATCCTTTAACCTACCATTATATATCTTTCCTCCCTTTCACAATCAAACTCCCAGAAAAAAAATTAAGTTGTTTGTATTCCTGGCTTTTCATTTCTGTCTTCACTCTCTTCTAGAGGTAGCTAGTGGTACAATGGACAGAACGCTTGATCTGAAATCAGAAAGATCTGAGTTTAAATCTGGCCTCAGACTCTATTAGGTGTGTGACTCAAGATATGTCCTTTAACCTGTTTGCCTCAGTTTCCCCAACTGTAAAATAGAAATAACAAAAGCACTTACCCCACAAGGTTGTGACAAAGATCAAATGAGATAATATTTGCAAAAAACTCTTAGCACAGTACCTGGCACATAATGGGCGTTATTTAAATGTTTATTCCCTTCTCCTTTGCCCTCTCGTCCCTTCCTTCCTTCTCCTCTCCCCTCTTGTCCCATCTCCTTTCCTTCCCTTCCTTTCTCAACTCCTTGCAACAGAGCTTCTGGTATCATCACTCAACGATACCGCTATCTCCAAAATTACCAGTGATCTCTTCATTTTCCAATCTAATGTTCTTTTCTCAGTCCTCATCCTTCTTGACCTCTCTGCAGCATTTGTTACAGCTGACCAAACCTATACACCTGACTATCATCTCCTTCCTGGGATTTTGTGACATCGTTCTCTCATTATTCTCCTCCCTCTCTGCCCTATTTCTCATCTCCTTTGAAGGATCATCATCCATTTCCTATCTCCTACAAGTGGTAGTACTTCAAAGTTCTGTTGCTCTCAGGTATCTCATCATTTTCCATGGGTTTAATTAACCCCTCCAAGTACATGACTCCTAGTCCCAAGGATTAAGCTCTAATCTCCTAGCCTTTGGAGCTCAGTCCTGCATCACCTGCATCAACTTCCTATTGAACATTTCTAAGTGGATGCCCTCAAAATTTCCAAAACAGTTCTTACTATCTTTCCCATAAAACCCTAGTGAACCAGACTGGTAACTTCCAAGACATCTCCATTCTTCCTTACCACATTGGGATTCAACTGTCAAGCCTTGTTGATGTCAGCTCTGCAGCACCTTTCTTACCAATTCTATTTCACTTATGTAGCTATCACTCTAGTTCAGACCCTTGTTTTCTCTTGTCTAGACTAATTAATAATAAGTCAATGAATGAAGTGTTTATTAAGCACTTATTACATGCAAAGTACTCTGCTAACTATTGGGGATACAAATAGAAAACCTAGTCCTTGCTCCCAAAGAGCTCACATTCTATATATGTAAAGTTTCAGTTGCAATTTAGATGGAAAGCTCCTATGGTCCTTAGAGTGAAGTAGCAAAGCAAATGGGAATACCTCTTCTCTAAAGTCAACTGTACCTGTTTCTAATGTTGAACCATTTGAAAGTGCCAACTTTATTTTCTGGGCCTTCAGTAGCTGTTGCAGTACCTGTAAGAGCAGTTGCCAGGCTGCATCTCCACAGGGGTCAACGTCTTTTAATTACGATTGCCTTCTAATTGGATTCTCTGCTTCCAGTTTCTCTCCTTTTCAATCCATCTTCCATTTAGCAGCCAAAGGGGTATTCCTTTAGGATAGGTCTGACTATTCCTGAAAAGGACCTTTTCCTTGTTAATTCTCTAGCTTCCCTCAAAGCTGCACAGTGCCACTTTCTATGTCAAGACTTTCCTGATCTCCCAGACATAAGAGCTGCAATAAATAGCCATCAATGCTTGTTCACAGTGAGGAACTCTTCCACCTCCATATTATCCTGAATTTAATTTGTCTATACTGAAATGTGGTGTGTGTGTGTGTGTATGTGTGTGTGTGTGTGTGTGTGGTGGAAAGTGCTTCAGCTCCTTGAGATCATGACTGCTGTTTTTTTATCTTGGCATCTCTAGCACATAGCACTGTGCATGGCAGTCAGCACATAATAAATGCAAGATTACCTGGATCTTCTACCTTCCTCTCTTTGTTCAAGTGGTTCCCTATTCCTGCAATGTCCTCCACTCCTCTTCCCCTTTTTTTACTTCTTGAACTTCTGACCATTTTCTGCTCAACTCAAATGCAATCTTCTCCAGGAATACTTTCCTGATTCTTCAGATCTCAAACAACCTTTCTACTCAGACCTCACCAAGCATTATTTTGTGCTTCTCTCCCCTTTTGGCTAGGACCTATGATTTCATCAGCAAATGGCACTCCCAGGTATGGAAACTCCCTCCACCAATGCAGATTAATCTAGGTCACCAAGAAGTTAAGTACCTACTCAAGCTCACAAAGCTAGTATATATGAGAGCTATAACTTAAATCCAGGACTTTCGGATTCCAAAGTTAGCCTAACCTATACTATACCCTACTACTTTATCAGTGTAACATTTTGTACTGAAGTAATTTGTAGTTTTATTTTATCTCCCTTTTATACTGCATTCTCCATGGGGGAGGGTACCAGGATTATGCTTTAAATAAATATATATCTCTCTCTCAACATTATGGAATCATGCTTTCTAAAAGAGGTGCTTAATAAATGTGTGTTCAGTTGAAATATTTTAGATAGCTAAATTCATGAAAGTGATTTATTGCCTTTTGTGAAATTTTTATCTTTTTGGAACTAAATACATGTTAGTTGCAATATTATATTCCATTATTGTATTTTCTCCTCTACATATTGTAATATATTTTAACACTCAATTCCAAAAAAAATGTGTTTTCCACTTCATGTGCTTTCCACCATGTTAAGATCACACAGATACAATAGAGATAACTTTGTTCAACAACTTTCCCTTTATAACGATCAGTTTCAACTTTAATGAATCCATGATCTCACTGAGGTGAGACCTAAATTGCATCTGCAGATGCTCTTAGATGAAAATCCATCTAAATTGCAACTGAAACCTTCATTCTTGTAGATCTCAACTCATCCAAGCCTTTTCATACCATGTAATTCTCATCCATGTTCTCCCACAAGTTCTCCAGAACAATCTAATATGCTACAGGTCTTCCTTTATGCCTTTTTTATACTTTGTGGGTAGCCATGCCATACATATGAAAACTCCAAATATCTTCCCTTGCTCTCACTACATGACTAACACATCTCTGTCACTGATCATATATTCCCACAATGATATTATCCCTTACACCACTTCTTGGGAATGTGGTGCAGCTTTCTTAGGTCTACCATGCATCTCTCAAATGCACTTTGAATCACCCACAACTCTGTAATGTTCCAAGATGTGCAGTGATAATAGCATTGCTTAGTGAACATCTATGCTTATTTATTTTTTATGCCCAGAAGCACCATGTAATTTCCCAAATTCATTCCAGACTTCTGCTTCTCTGAAGTTCTGGGTCCCACTCACTGTCCATCTACATGCTTGTGCTAGATTCCCAGCACCACAGATTTAGAGCTTGAAGGAAACTTAAAGGCCTCTAGTATGACCTCTGTCATTTTATAGCTGAGGAAAACAAGCCACAGAGAAATGACTTGTTAGAATGACAGAGCTAACATGGTTTTGGGCAGGATTAAACCCAAGTCAATGTTCTATCTAAATGAACAGCTAATCCAACTGCATGTCTGGACAATCATAATATTTACCCACTTAATTTTCCCATATAGATTGCTGGGCAATTATTTCAATTATTTTAAAAAATAATTTCACTGAAGAGACACTAGCATAAACCTTGTTGGAAACAGCTTGATATCATCTGCAGACAAAACCATCTAGAGGTTCTCGCAATCACTACTGGGCAGGCCATTATACTCATGGCACCAATTACAGAGCCCTACAGAGACTTCCAATTAATAGAATCCTATCAGCATATTTCTTTATTGTTAAAATATGGTCCATATCAGCATAAAAAGAGAAATAGCAAATGAAGTAAGAATGAGAGTCTTCAAAGCAAGTGCTTCCAGAATCCACTGCATAGTTTGTCTCTAAACAGAATTCATTCCTTTAAGAATCTGTGATGTCCTGGAGGTATACACTGTTGCCACTGCCACAGATCCTATCCCTTCTAGAACTCAGTAATTCAGGATGTCTTCTATGCCACAAAAAGGTGCAAAAGAAAGACTTTAATAGAAAGAGAAATTGTTCTGAAATTATTGCAAAATACAAACCTGACTTCTACAGTTAACGTCTTCACAGTGTGGTAAACATCACATACACACACATGCACATGCACATTTACACATGTACGAATGGAAGTGCAGAAAGTGGAGAAAGCATTGCACCAAATTTGCATTGCACCAAAAACCAAATGGTTTTTGCACTCACTTGTTATATCCTCATATGTAAAATAAGGATAACAATATTTCTATACCTACCTCACACAACCATGATGAGAACATAGTCTAGACCTGTTTTTGGTGGTTAAGTCATTTCAGATATCTCCAGCTCTCAGTGACCCCATGTGGAGTTTTCCTGGCAAAGATACTGGAGCAATTTGTCATGTTCTTCTCCAGCTCACTTTACAGGTGAGGAAACTAAGGCAGACAGGGTTAAGGGACTTGCCCAGGGTCTCATAGCTAGGATTTATCTGAGGAAAGATTTGAACATAGATTCTCCTGACTCCAGGGACAGCACCCAATTCACTGCACCACCTAGCTGCTCATAGTGTAGGCCTGCCAGTGCTATCTTAATTTGAGCTAATCTTATTATTATTATTAAAAGTTAAAAAAATGAACAAAATTAACAGGTTCCTACTTTAAGACAAGCCAACCAGTCTACACTTACTAGACAAGTGCCCACCTGACAAGATAATTATTTGCTGCCATGAAAACACCACTCAAAATGAAAGGGTCTGTAATGTCTAAAACATCTATGTTATCTTTTGTAATACAGATTATACCTGGTGGGGCCATGAAGAGTCAGACATGACTGAAATGGTTGAACACAATTTCTAATGTATTTAGTATCAATAAATATAACCCATATGAAAAGTTCATGAGGGGTGGACCTCAATAATTACTGAATCTTTATACTCAACACCAAAATGTCAGAAAAACCGATCTAGTTAAATCCTCTCTTTTTCGACATAAAGAAATTGAGGCCTAACGTGCAAAGGCATTTTTCCTGTCTTTCTCCTTTGCCCTTACGACCACATTTAGTTTTTGCACGTTACATATCCCTTTCTCCTAAAAGACAATCAGCTTCTTGAGAGCAGGGTCTATGCCATTGTTTTAACCCTTTAATTCTCACCACCTAACACCAGACCTTACATAGAGTAGATATTTAATAAATATGAAGGAGATGCCATGAAATGAAATTAAAAGAGGCAAGATGAAGACTTTCCAAGGTCCAACAGCTACTTAATGATGGAACTTAGAGAAAATCTAGGTCTCTAACTTGATTTTTATTTGGTCTTTCCATTATGGATGCTTGGAATTTCCCCCCTCATTCCTTCCATAAATAATCTACTTGAACCTGTTCTTGCAAGAAAAACAAGGGCAACTAATGTTAGCCTTTAATATCTTTTTAAAAACCTTCTCTTGATACGACTTCTGGTCAGTCACTCTAGTTCTTTCTTGCAAAGTCTGTGCCAGGGCGGAAAGGCAAGAAACCCGTATCAAGACTTCCTTACAGAGTGTTATAGGCTTCAGAAGCACAGAGTTTCTTCCTACTATCTCTTCTCTCAGTGAGAATCATTAACTCTGGATTTATTTGATTTCCAAGAGAATTACAGCAAGTGAGAAAAACAAAACATTGGAGACACGGAAGACAAAAAAAGGCATCCACCAAAAATAAAAATGTTATGGAAAAGGTTCCACATTTTCCCCATGAGTTCATTTGCCGTTACTAATTTATAACATTATCATGCAAATACTATGCAATAAGAATCATCAAATACATATATGCTTGAAAAAGGAAGTGAGCATGGGATGATATATCAGTCAACGAACTGGACAATCCCAAAATATGTTAGACATTTTAGGAGGTAAGTCTCTAGCATAATGGGAAAACCTTTCTATGGAAGGCTAATGGATGAGAAGGAAGGAATGAACTGAGATTTGCAGGGATGGAGACGCTCTCCATCACCATCAGTCATCATCAATCATCACCACCAGCGTTTATATAATATTTTAACGTTTACAAAGTGCCTTGAAATATTATTTCATTTTATTTTAGCAATAATGTGAGAAGGTATAGGTACTATTACTACCCTCAATTTACAGATGAGGAAATTGAAGCATACTGAAGGTAAGTGACTTACCCTGAGTCACACAGCTAGCAAGTGTCTGAGGCCACATGTGAATTCAAGTCTGCTCTATTACTGATACTGTGCGCCACTGTACAATGTGACTGCCTCAGATCAAAAAGATCACTGGTTTAATCATTCTTCTTTCCCTAAAATAATCTTATTAATTCACTGCATTTTTTCCTATCAAAATAAAAATATACATATATATGTATATATACACACACATACATAACATATATAGTCATTTCTGCATAGCGCAGTTTACACATGTACATATGCTTGCATATGAAATATATATGCACGTAAATATAAACATGTATATATTACATACACAGATATTCCAAAAAAAGAGCTCTCCCCTCTTCCTTAGGTTTTAATGACAAAGAGGACAGGCAAGAATGACCTCTTAATTTTTTCCTCTTGAACATTTCCTTTCCTTAAGAAGGCACAGTACCTTTCCACACCTTTGCTAAACTACTTTTTTCCCTTGCTAGCTGACAAGTTTAGAAACTAAAAGTTAGATGAGGAGACCTAGGAAGGGGCTAGAACCATTCACAAGGACTTTCATATTGTCATCTTAGAAAATCTCAGCACTGCCAAAGTAACAACAAGGTCTAGTGGTCTAATATCAAACTCACTCAGAAATCCAATTGTTAACTAAGTAATGTGATTTGGTAGAAATAGCAACAGATGGGGATTAAAGAAGCCACCATTTTAATTCTAGCTTTACTGGAAAGTACCTGGGTTACCTCTGACAGGTTGCCTAAATTATTGGCACATCAGGTTCCTCACAAGCAAAATGAAGCATTTGGGCTAGATTTTTTTCCCCCTGAAGCTCACTGTAGCCCTAAAATACTAAGATTTAGCTAGATATTTACTCATAAATTTCCTCCACTGAAATTCTACTCTAAGGTCTTCTTGTATCATAGAGGTGGCCCACGAGCCCCACAGACCATGCCAGAGAAAGACCCAAATAAGCTGAGAACACTTCTAGCGTATTCCTGGTTACACAGATGTTTCTGTTACACAGAGACTAGCCTAGGTTTGCAGGGGCTCTGCAGGGAGGACATTTGGCCATGTGCAAAGGAACTGTTTTCCATCACAGCAACTTATGAAGACAGTTTCATGAGGAATGAAATAGTTGTGATCTTTACTGGATGGATTATTCACATTGATGGATGCCTTGAAATATATATATATGTGTGTGTGTGTGTGTGTGTATAGTGTGTGTACCTTATATATGTGAGTGTATATGCATATGTATGTATATATACACATATATACACATGTATACATATACATACAATATATACACACATACACAGATGTTTATGTATATACACACATACACATGTATATACACACATGTATGTATATATACACCTACATATACAAATATACACAAGCACTTGTATGTATATATATATTATTTTGAAGTATATATGTTTGTGTGTATATTTGTGTGCACATATGCATGTGTGTACATATATGAAAAGATATTTTAAGGATATGTGTATACATGTGTGCACATATATATATACATATATATATATATATATATATATACACACACACATATGCGGACTTTTAAAGTACAGTTATTTTGCAGTTTCGCTGAGCTAAGTAAGTACCATGTAAACCTTTTGGCCAGAGGGAGCATTAGTGTACAATGACATTTTTCTAACCTTGTTCACCAAAGTACTCAGTTCCAAATTCTAGCTTTGGCAATGCAGAATACTTTGATGTGCTATCTTTTAAGTCTGTTAAATATTCAAAATTTTAAAAATGAAGAGACTTGTCTAAATGCCTTTTCAATTAAATTGCTATTGATAGTATTTTCATGTGCATTTGTGACCATACACTTTTATTTTTCTCAAGAGCTGACTGTAAAGGACAGAACACAATTTTTGACAAATGCACAGTCCTATTGAATTGTTAGGTGTCTCTCATTCTCAAAATAAATGGATTATTTCATAGAAATTTAATTAGAAAAAAATGGACGTTTATTCAATTCTTTAACAAAGCAATAACATTTTTATCACTTTTATTTTAGTAGTATATAATTTTTTAAATATTACTATCAATCACTAAAGGATTGATGATTCAAGAAATATTTGGATCTATTTCTTAAAACAGATGCTAAATCATAAAAATTCTTTGATAACACTTATCACTCAAAATTTCACAAAATGCTGCACATTCTAAAAAAGGTTCCCCCTAAAATTAGCCATCTGTACAGCATAATTTATCCTCTGTATCAAGCTTAGTTGTTACAGATAATGCAGCATACGATTTAATAATAGCCAAATCCTAACCTAAAGCCATCTTATATGATAGATCACAGAAAATGGCATGAGATCAAGTAACTGTGGGTTTAACTACCAACACTGGACAAGAAATTAAATAGTGTCATTTTCCTCTACTGTGATTCCTTATTTACTGGAATATTCAAGTAATGCTATGGCCTGAGCAATTTTCCTTCTTGATGGGAAATTATCATGAGCACAGTTTCCCAAAGGTTTTAGAGATCTTGGTCTTGGTCTGTGACCATGGTTACAGAATATTAAAATTTAATCAAATTGATCAGTAAGCATTTATTAAAAGCTTGTGCCAAGGACTGTCCTAGGAAATGGGGATAAAATGCACAAATAAAATAGTCCCAGCTCTCAAGGGATTTATATACTACAAGAATTTAAAACGAAATAGAAATATGGGCATGATGAAATAGGAAACTAATGGTATTTGTTGGAAATTCATGTTTTACAAAGTCAATATCCAGGTCAGGGCAAAATATAAAAACTGAGGCTTTCCAATGCATACAGCATTCACACATAAAGTTAGCAACCCCATATAACACTGTCATTTTAATATTTAATGTATCATGGACCCCTTTGACCATCTGGTGAAACCTACTGGCCCACTTATCAGAAGAATACTCTTAAATGCATAAAATAAAATGCACAAGACTACAATTGAAACCAAATATATTGAAATTGATGTGTTTTTCCACCTCTATTCAAGTTCACAGACCATCTTAAAGCTAATGGACCTCAAGCTAAGAAACTTTGCTCTTTTGGCTTGTTTGTATGCCCTGCATTCAAGAGGCAACAGTTTCTTGGTTATTAGTTTATTTCTTGGTTGTTAGTTTATTTCTTAGTTTCACTATACCCTGGCAAATCATTAGTCAGTCAGTCAAGAAGAATTTATAAAGGGTTTACTACTTGCCATGCACTTAGCTAAGTGCTGAGTACATTTAAAAAGCTTGTGGGGGAGCTCACATGGAATCAGGGAAAACAATATGGAAAAACTATGTGATATACACATACATATGTGTGTATACACATACTTATATATCTATACACACATATACACCTGGAATAAAATTGAGATAAGGACCGAGGGAAGGTATTAACAGTAAGGAGGACCAAAGGGCCAAGAGTGTTTATAGCCAGGTCTTGGAGAAGGTAGGATTTTAACTGAGAACTAAAGGAAAATAGGGAAATCAGGAGGTGCTGGTGAGGATGGAGACAAGACTAGGCATAAGGGACAGTCAGTGAAAATATCGAGAGTTTAGAGGGGTATGTGAAGGGGAATAAAATATGGCAATGCTGGAAAGGTAGAAAAGGCCAGATGACAAAAGGTTCTAAAAGCCAAAGCATGGATTTTATATCTGATCAATCAATCATCAACCATTTACCAAAAGACAACTCTGATCAACTTTATTTTTGCAGATAAGAAAAATAAGGTCAAGTGATTTGCCCAGTGCCACAGAGCTAATGGATCTAAGGTGAACTAGGAACCTGTCACCCTGATTGTAAAACCCAGCACTCTATCCAATATGCCACATTGCCCTGATGAACATCAACGTCAGTTGGCCCTGAAACTTCAGTTTTTAACATCTCATGGCAGGAAATATCAGGTTGCTACTCTACCCATGAGTTAGCTGTAAATGCTTGCTGAGTTGTGCCTTTACACATATTAACTGGCATGGCACAACCATTCCCTTATCAGCTGACATGGAACAAGCTGTTGTCTTCATGCGACCCATTCAAAACAAACCAAGTACTGAATACTACAGATCCTCTTGTGTTTACCCAAGGCTAGAGAAAACATCCATGGTTCCACTTGAACAATAGATCTAAGCCTAAGACATATGGTATCTTTAGAATAATTTTTGGCCCTTGAGGTAGATTCCCCACTGGACAATGCCTACACCGCTTTGATATGCTTATTACTGTTGCAAGGGTGACACGACAAGGGTGACGATTATTTTGTTAGCTATCATCAATCTCAGTAAAAGGTGCTCATCTGAATAGAAATGAATAAGAGAATTCACAACTCCTAAGGAACCTGTTATTATTTGACAGCCAGAGAAGTCCTCTTAAAACCAAAAGAAATGAGTTATTTTTATGCAAATCTTTTGGTTCACTGATGACCCTGTGTTAGTACCAAGCACACCTAGGAATGCCTACTATCGTCAGATGTTGGGGCAGATTGGACTTGTACTGAGCACATGAGAAAATGCATAAAATATACTCAAATTAAGTTGAAATTAACCCTTGCTTCAGAGCCATGTAGACTTGAATTATCAGACCAGCTACCAAGTAGTTGTGTGGTCTTAGGCAACTCATTTCATCTTTCTAGGCCTTAGTTTCCTCAGCCAAAGTGGGGTGAGATTGGAGTTTTGGCCTGGAGCAGGGTTCTTAACTGGGGGTCCACAAATCTATGCTTTTAAAAAATTGTTGTTATGTTCATCCTTCTTTGCTGAAGAAGACCATGCCATCAGAGAAATGATGACATGACTTGCATTTGACTTTGTTTTTTGAGTGAGGGAGGGCTGTGCAGGTCACCAGCCTCACTTCTCCTCCAGGACCATCTGGATCCAGTGACCATATTCATCGGAATGACTGGAGATGACCCAGGATGCACTGGTAGACCTTGGACCCTTTAGGTCAAGGTCTTTGCAGGTATTCACTTAGGGTGAGGCAAAGATTTTTAAACATTTACATATATATATATATATATATATATATATAGAGAGAGAGAGAGAGAGAGAGAGAGAGAGAGAGAGAGAACTACATTTCAATAGAATGTTTCCTTTGTAATCCTATATCATTTTTTTAAAAAATACAATAAAAAAAGTCACCTGAGAAGTGACATTCATGGGCTTCACCAGAATATCAAAGGGAGTCATGAAACAAAAAAGGTTAAGTAGCCCTGGATTAAAGGACTTCTAAGGTCCCTCCCCACTCTAAAATTCTATAAATCAATAAACCCGTTCATGGCCCATACAGCCATCCCATTGACTTAGAGATTTTACAAAGAAAATATACTCATCATGGGTATTAATAAAACACCCTCTAAATGTTCCATAAACACTGATCTCACCAAAAGCAGCTATTTGAAACATTCTTAAACCAATATAGCATTCGCAAAAGGAGAAATCCGATTTAATTTCCCCTTTTAAAATAATTTGATACTCTAAGCTAATGAGAAATGGAATCTAACTCAAAAATTTCAAACTCTCAGTCTTAGATATAAACACCTTAAAGTTCTATTTTGCTTCAGAAAAAAAAGTCTTTGTCCATATCATCATGAATAATGAATTCAAATGAGAATGGTCAATAGTTTCACATGTGGCAACTGTATCTGGGTAATACTATTTCTTTAAATGATTATTAACTGATTAGCTCATTAAAACCTCTACCAAATAGTATTTTTGGAAGGGTTATTGTGCTACACACTGAAAAAAAATAAAGACAATGAGAATGAACCTACCATTTCCATAAATTTTAAAGACTGACATAAGTACTTTCCTCAAAATAGCCTTGTGAGACAGGTAGTACATTTATTAGTATCCCAGTATTTCAGAGATGAAACTGAGGCTCAAACAGGCTAAGAATTTTGCCACTGTCACACAATTGGTACATTTTTGGGGAAGAGACCTTAGAGATCAAAGTCATCATTTTATAGGTGAGGAAACTGAGGACTAGAGAGATTGAGACTTACATTCAAGGTAGACCCTGAATTAAACTCAAGCCTTTTGATTCCCAAACCAGTGCTCTTTCCACTATGTTACTATGCCTCTCTAGGGTAGGAGTTTATAGTCTATGACCAATACAATGATATAAGAAAGTTTTATCATCATAGGGAAGCACATAGAATGTATATGCATATGAAGAGATATCTTAGAAACACAATATAAAAAGACCTAAATTTAACGCAGAAATACCATAAAAAATTTCTGAATTAACATAATATTGTGCTGATATCTCTGATGAAAATCTTCAGGGTTCCTTATGTGAAGTACAAAATAATTTTCCAAGTCATCAAACAAACCTAGCAACATGTACTTTGCTATTTGTAAAACTGTGATTAATCAGAAATAGACCACTGATGCATATGAAAGCTTGAGAAAAACCTATACTCCTACAAAATAGGTTAAAATAGAAAAGTTAATCAAATTATCCATTATTGATAATGAAATTAATTGGCAAATAGAAAACCTGTAGGATTTGAAATACCTTTCTTTAATTGATGCAAGTTTTCCAGCTAAAATTATGTAGGCAAGCTGCCAACAAATAGAATATGTATCAGTCACTTGGCATAATGCCATTGTTTTGATGGACCACTGCTTTTCACATATCCCTGCTGGATATATATTCCTCTTTATTAAAATGCTTCTGATTCCTTACCAGTTGGGCAGCTGTGAAACACTATGCCTGAGATTTTGGACACTTTTCTATATAAAGGCATTTGCATTTAACAACTTCTACTACTGTGGTGACAGAACACTCAAGTTCTTGGAAAAGAAAGATATAATGGCGGAATTTTAGAGATGGAAGGAAACTTAAGAATTCATCTGGGCCAGTTTTCTAATTACAGTAATCTGATTTTCTATTCTACTGTTTCAAGCAAATATTTGAATACTGGAAACTTGATAAAAATCTACATTTAACTATCCCATTTAATGACCTCTGACCTTTGCACCTGTTTCTGAAGGGCATGTGAGCCTTTGGTTAGGATGGAGGCACCACCCTATTTCTAACTCTTGTTTGCCATCCCTCACTCAAATCTCTCCTCACTCGAATTTACTCTCCACTCAGAAAACAAACTGATCTTCCCAAGTAGAGGTCTGACTATGTCACCACCACCCCTCCACAATTTATAAAACACCACTGACTCCCATTGATATCAAATATAAAAATCCTCTGTTTGACTCTTAAGGTCCTTTATAACCCTTCCCCTTCCCATGTTTTTTTTTTTTTTTGTCTTCTTACACCTCACTCTTACCCCTCCACATAGTCTGATTAAGTGTCTCTGGCCCCCTTATTGTTGCTTGCACAGGACACACCATCTCCTAACTGTGCATTTTTACTGACTGTTTCTCATGCCTGTAATTATCTCAGGCCCCTCTCCATCTCTTGGTCATCCTGGCTTTCTTAAAGTCCCAGCTAAAGTCCTACGTTCTAAAAAAGAACCTTTTCCAATCCCCCTTAATGTTAGTGCCTTCCCTGTGTGATAATTCCCCACCTTATTTGCACATGGTTGTTTCCCTGTTCTCTTCCACCATCAGAATGTGAGATACTTAAGAAAGAGTAGGAGCTATTTTTTTTCCTATTCTTCAATACTTAACACAATGCCTAGCACATAGCATGTGGCGGGGAAAGAAATGAGAATGGGTATTTATCAAGCTCTTACTATGTATTAGACACTGAGGTAAAAACTTTACAAATATTGATCCTCACAAGTATGAAGTAAATGCTATTATGATCCTCTTTTTATAGTCGAGTAAACCGAGGAAGATTAAGTAACTAGCTCAGGGTCATATAGCAACTAAGTGTCTGAGGTCATCGTTAAACTCAGGTTTTTCTGGACTTTAGGTGCAGAGCTCAATCCACTGTACCACCTAGATAAATGCTTGTTGATTTGATTTGTTGACTTATGTCCCTGCTTTTCCATTTACCATTATTCTATAATCTGCTCTAAAGTCCCCGAATGATGACCACTGTAAAGTATTTGAGTTTTTCTAGGGAGGAACTGTGCCCTTCTGGGCTCTGGCTTCTGTTTCATCTATAAAGATGTTTGACTGTGACCTGAAACTGTCAATAAAATTTGCTGCATAGCAAGCTAGTATATCTGGAGTACAGAACTAGACTTTGGAGTCTTCATCCCTTGAGATATTTAAGAAGAAACTAGGAAATTATTTATTCTGGGTGGTTTAGTTAGTCTTCTGCCTGACCCAAAGACAGGAGGCAGGTCCAGATCCTCTTGGCAGGCCACTTCCAACTCTAACCCTGGGTCAGAAACACAGTACCAGAATTAGCTATCAACAGGTATAGTTTAGTGAATTGTTCTCCATGGGAAGATATATTTTTAAGCATCACACTTGCAAATTCCAAGAAAATTTAAGGAATTTTGACCTTTACCTATTTCTCTTCCTTAAGGTTATCAGAGAATTACCGAAATTGAAGACTGCTATTACATTCAATACGTTCACATGTTGCCAGATGTTTGCAGAGATAGGGTCAAAGGTGACATTTGAAAAAGTCATTTATATATGTGAGTTACAATTTATGGGAGGTTCTTCTATGATCCCCCGGGGCTATAAGTTAATCATGTCTAGCCTAAGTCAAAAAGTAATTAAAGGGTTAATTTCGATAGCAAACAGATTTAATGTTCTAGAGCCACCCCAATGTCTATTAGTAATTTTTTTCCATTCAGTCAAACATTTAGAAAGATTCCCTAAAAATGAAATACCTATTGCAGTATTGGTGTTATCTTCAGCTTCTCGTTCTTCCTCACTCCATGTATCCAATCTCTTCTGAAATCTTGCCTTGTCTAACTCTAACATCTCTCACTTAAATGCCCTTCTCTCCCCTTATTAAGCTACTTGACTGGCTCAGGACCTTAGCACCTTTCCCTTGAACTACTTCAATATCTTCCTAAATGGTCTCCCTTGTTTCATGTCTTTCCCCTCTTTAATTTATCCTCCTCACAACTCTCATAACTGTTGCCCTCTGGGTTAAAATATAATCTCCTTGAGGGCAATCTCCTGCTTTTGGCTATTTTCCTTATCTCCAGTCCTTAGCACAATGCTTAGCATATATGAGGCAGTTAATAAATACTTATTGTCTTGCCTCAGCAATATGAATTTATAGATACCATTACTCACACAAAATCTTTAAAATTTGAATAACTTAATATTTCAAGATGCTAGAGTATGCTTATAAGGTATGTCATATGCATATCTATTTAAAAAATAATATGTACTCATTTTTGGTCGAGGGAGGGGATAAGGAGAGGATAATCTATTTTAAACATCTAAAACAAATATTTTTGACCTATCCTGGAACATTATCTCAGCACTTTACGTGTCCAGTCTCATTTTTTTTCCTTTGAAATTATACTGGTTGATCTTACATAGAGACAGAAGGCAGTAAATTCCTATCCTCCATCAGTACTGTTGACCTCAGAGCAAACCTCACAACTGGCTGCAGGCATCCAACATCCATCATTGCTTTTGAAACCTAATCTTTCAGGGAAGGACAGCTGCATTGGGCAACGTGCTAAGCAGCTTTCTAAGATACACTGTGATTCCACACCCCCCACCCCACCAAAAAAGCCCTACTTTTAGTTTGAGGTTTTACTTGACTTCTTTTCTAAAAACTTTTCATCAAACTGCAACTCAGAATCAAATATAATCAACTTTTTAAAGAGGCTGTTTTTTTTTTTCCCAGAAAATAATCTATTTTCACATTCCATGTGAATTGGTTCCAATCTGTGTTTTAAATACATGCTTTCAAGAAAAGTAATGCTATATGATGATCACATGGTACAACAGGGGAAAAAAACTGAGCAAACTATCCATACTACAGTAATTTCTACATTTAAACAAATATTTCTAGATAGGTGATAATAAAAACTCTGTTTAAAACGCAAAAGGCAGAGTACACGGAAGTAAAAAGTCCACATTAAATAGGCTTTCATTTTCTAGTAGCTCAATCAAAATTGATCCTAGGACCAGGCAAGTACATATTTAAGAAAAAGCATAGTTCCCACTCTTAGCAAGCATTTTAAAATTTAATTTGAAAGGGAAAAAAGATAAACATAGAATGAATGTAAACGTGTACAAATCATAATTAATTTTCAAGAGTTGATTCAAGAGACCTGATCTACGTACACTGAAGGATCAGCCAAAGACTGGAGTTAAGAGAGGAAAGTTTCCTGGAGATGGTAGGACTTAGGGGTAGAAGGTTGGTGGGAATCCACTTAAAGTAAAAGTTGGATACGGAACAAGAGGACACAGGAAATAATATGATTCCATGCATTTGCAAATCTTTACGTAAACTATGATATGCAATACCAACCTCAGAGAGGAAGGCACCTCAGTAAGAATATTTATTAAATTAGTGTTATGCCATTCTATTAATACATGGCCATTTCTCAAAACCTTAAAAGGTTATCTAGAATCCTGGGGACCTCAGACTTGTAGGTCAATGAATACATCTGTCACTTCACATATTTTAAGAAAGCCTTTCCAAGAAAATAAAATACAAGTGTTATTTTCTAGATGTAATGTTCAAATCTCAATTTCCTAAACTAATTCTGCATTAAAGAATATGGCTCAAGGGCAGTTTAAAAAAGACAATAAGGAATTTCTAAATTCAATCAACTTTATGAAACAGGCAAGTTACTGTGTTCAAACACATAAACAACTGTATTACAAAGGTCACCAAACTTCTGACACTGTAATCAGAATGTCAAAGAAAAAGCAAAATGTAAGGTGTATTTCCAGTCAATGAATTCAAACAACTAACAGAGAAAGCCTAGCTTCAGACTGAAGCCCACAAAACGGGATGCTGCCAAATGGGGTGACTGAAATCCAAAGCAAAAGAGCAGACGGTTGCAAAGGAAAACAAGGCTTGCTCCAGTTGTGGGACAAGCCCCACTGTATTCTCATTTAGATCTGTCTACCTACTTGACCTAACAGACCAGGGCTGGAGTTACCTGATATGGTTTTTCGAGCTGTCATCCTTTTGAGGGTGTCAATAAGTGGTCTTTGAAAAATGAGAATAGAGGAAAATAATTTTTTCAAAACTGTTGTGAATTAAAGAAAAATTTCCAGATTTCCTCCTGTGTTTGTTATAGGCCATAAGGTACAAAAGTTATAGTTTGAGTAGCAACCAATAGGTTCTATTAATTAGCATGCTTCTGGTTCTAAATTCCAGCATGCTAATCACTCCATCACTCCCAAATATATGTAAATATTATATATATATATAAGTATATATGTACATATACATATATATGTATACATTAACTTCTTAAAAGAGAAAAAATTCCAAGCATTTCAGAGAGAGGGGTGGTAGCAGGAAAGCACAGATATCAAGCAACATAGGTAGTATTTCCATTTTATTGACAGGAAATACTATACCCTGGACTGTGGTGGCCATTTAGGACATACTATCTACCTTACAAAAGCAAAGGAAACTAAAAGTATACTGTCTAAATAAAATGGCAAGACCAAAGAATATTTGCAATATTATATATGCAAGCTATATGGCAAATAGGTGCATATCCAATAAGAAACAAGCAATCCTAGTCATCTGATGTTATGAAATATCTTTTGTCATAAGTATTCGAGCTAGTCAGTCTAGCACTACTCTTTGGGGGTGATGCAAGAACTGCTGAAGCCTTAATGCATTTGCTATTTATTATCACAAATGTCTGGAATTGGTTTTTGTTCCCCTTAACCCAAGGAAAATGCTTAACTTGTGTGATTCTATTTGTGATAACAATATATGAGCAAAAAAGAAAATTAAAGACCTCAACTGTAGACAAATAAAGCAAATTTTCATTTAAAAAAGAAAACTTCTTACTACTCAGATTATTTGACCCACTCTATTTATAAATTAACATTGTGTTCAAATCTGTAAGAGTAAAATTTGCATATTTGAATTGTCAAAACCAAACACAAAGCAGGCATTGTGTTTTCAAACCAATCATATTTAGAAGCAGATAAGATTATGTGTAAGGAAACCAAGTTCCCAAATGAACTTCTTCTATATTAGATGTACCCTGGTTAAGGGAATAAACAGAAGCTTAAACAAGAAGTGACTCTTTTGGCATGTGTGCGTGTGTGCGTGTGTTTGTATGTGTGTGTGTGGAATTTTCTAGCAAAGCATTTCTAAGCAGTATTTTTTCTACATCATTAGATTTTCTTAGTAGAAATGCTGAAGAAGATCCTTCAATCAAGCAGATCCTAGAGAATCCTTTATATCTGACCAATCACTGACCATATATAAAGAAATATTTTAAACACCAATTTTGCTCCAGGTTTCTGGATTGGGCACCTAATAAGGTGCATCATCAAAAGTCCTTTTTCAAAGAAATCAAACACTGTTCAAATTCAATATACAAGGTACACACCTTCATAAGCAGATGAGAAATTTGACATATGCTTAGCAAAGGAAAATAAAAGCTCTCTCTTCCTAAAAAGCTGGTCCAATGAGAAACCTTAAACAAAGGACTCTTAGAATACAATTTATTTTCTTTCAACTTAGTACTCCATATTTCTTTGCATCAGAGTGTTTTTCTAACACAACTCCTGAAAACATAATTTGGGGGGATTAAATAGACTATTGCATGGAAACAATAAAAATTCATCATTTCTTTACTTCTTCAAAACCCCTGAAACTTAAACAGGTGCCAGTGAATGAAGGTGACTTAGAGTTTTCAAAACACCAATATTTTATTAGTATATTTCTTTAAATTTTCCATGTTAAAGAAAATGGTGCATGTATGACATATCCTCCAAAACAAGAAAGAACATTTCAACTCACTGACCACCCACAATTATACTATGAGCTGTGACAAAAGTCAGATGTCTTTAGAGTCATATATCCAAATGGAAACGATGTGTCCTGAAACTACATTTTCCATCTATGTGACCTTAGTGATTTCTGATTTATCCTTAAAATCCCTTCTAAAATAGAATAGTTCAATGGCTTGATAAATCAGGTTCTTTCTGAAGGAAATCCAATATGTAAATTCCTAAACTGTACTCTTTTACAAATGGCCCGCCTTGTCAGTTTGAAAAACTGAAAATCAACAAAGGAACAGTGCAAGTATACTTGACCTAATTGCCTAATGTCTATCAAGATCACCATGGTTGGTTGATTTTAAATTTGTGAAACTGACACTCAAAAATGCATGGTACATCTTCCCTCTAGGTCCCATAAGTGCTGACTAAACTTCAGTCGTAGCCTTAAATTCCAGGTACTTGCAAACTTACCCAGTACTTACAAAGCTAGTTTAAATACACCATCCATCTATGTCTGTATCTTCTTTAAAAGTAATTCTGTTCTCATTTATCTTTAACCTTATACTTGCATTATGCAAAAGGCATTATTACCAGCCTAATCAAGAAAGTATGTGCTACAATCCTTCCTAGTCGCTTAAAGATGTTATATCCTGAGAAAATGAACTCATATATGAATTTGCACATACACACACACACATTAAAAATTTCTAATATGTGGTCAGTGAAAAAAATGACAATCACTTTCATAAAGCTAAAGAATTATAACAGTAACAGAAAGGTAAATAACTTTTTCAGATTGCCTAGCTGAATTTTTTAAATGTTTGAATGAGAGTTTGCATATGCCATGCAATAGAGTCTACTGTATAAGAACAGTTATACAGGCCCCTAGTGGTTCAGCAAACATAACAGCAGATGAAGGGGGATCCCTATTCTCAGTTCTGGTCCCTGACATATTCCTGACTTTAAATGGAGAGCAACCTTGAAAGTCAAATTTCAATCACTGGCTAAATTTAACACTATATGCAGTTTTCCCCCTCACAATTTGTTTTTCATGTTCAATAAAGTGTCAAGCATTTCACTATTTCACATTTAGTTGTAGTACAGGCATAACTCGTATTTGGATTATGTAACAGTCACAATGATTTTAATTCATGAACGTCTTTTCATATCATTAAAATGTAATACACTAATTGCAAAATGCAAAAACACATTTTAAATGATAAATCCCAATCTGAAGCATGAAAAACTATGTACTCTTTTCCTCTTAAAATGCCATTCCTGACATCTTGGAATGGGAAACACATACCACCATGAATGTCTTAGAGCTTCTTAAGAACAGCTCTCTTTGACTTAGTTGATGCTTTCAAGCATTTCATGTCCATAGACACAAACAGAATGCCACTTCTTGGGTGAAAGAAACATAAATTTCTTTCTCCACATGAGCACAATGATAAAACTAAAATTAGAATGCAAACTCCTCTAAAAAGTCTCCGATTAATAACACCCCTCAATCTGCCACCCCCTTGCTTTCTCTCCTTCACAAAAGAAAAATTCCATGCCAGCACATTTATAGCTTTTAGCAATTTTTTTTTTTTACTGGACACAATTTGACAGCTTTATGAAACTGACCAGCTTGTCAATTTCACACCTAGAAAATACAGTAATAGCTGATCTTAGGAGGCTGAATTCAAGAAATGTCATAGGATTGCTAACTCCATTGAGAAGCAAAGTACAGGGTATAATTATTGGAGGGGGGAGAGGGAGGGAAGATTTCAGAATATGTTCTGTGAAAAAAAAAAACAAAACCCTGACACTCAACACTGAGATCTTTGCTCTATTTCTGTTAGTAAAATAGTGTTTATCTCCAACTTACATCATATCATATTTGCAAAAAAAAAAATATAGAAAATAATGCTAAGCATTGCATTATCTACCATAGGAGCCAATCTTTCTCTTCAAACTAGTATTCAGTCTAAAGACTGGATGTTTTAAAGTCCTAGCGTCACCTGGTTTCACTAAAGTTATGTGATGGGTGTGTACACAAAGAACTGGAGACAGAACAACAAGGTCAGAAGTATCTGTGTACTGTCACAACTTTCCATAAAACCACTAAGACACAACAGGGGTGATAGATAAAGAATAAACTTAAAGGGATTTAACTGTTTGACTTCACAAAGCAAATGTATGGCAAAAGTCCTATCTCTAGCTGGTACCGGAATTGAAAGAATCCCTCAAAATAAATTTAACCTTGGTCAGTTCTGTGTTAAGCCAATGAGACTACCGGGCATATTAGAAAACAAAACAAAACAAAACTTTTAACAGGAAAGCTAAGGCAAGGGAAATACCTTATGTACCCAGCTAAGCAACAATGGAATCTGCCATGCCCAAGAGAAACTAGGAGGGCAGAAAAATCACAATGTTCAAAAGAAACGGCCAAACATTTAGAAATTCCTGTACTAGGAGGTGTGAGGAGGAAAAAAAATACAAATGATGATAGTCTCTGGCTTTAGAGATAATTTATAATATTTGGAATCACAGAAAACTTGACAGATGAAAAGCAGGCTCACACCTCCTTTTCAAGGAAATAAAAAAATTAGGATAAGGAAAATGCCTTCGCCATTAGTGCCCATAAAAGAATAAAGGCTACCTAAAGGGAGACAAAGCAAGTTTTCTATACGTATATAAATGCTACAATAACCCCCAAGGAAGGCTTGGAATTTTGCTGATTTGGTGAGTTTTTTTTTTTCCACTTTCTTTACAATAACTCAGACTCCTAGACATCCATACATTCATTCTGCACCTCTGATGTATATCCTTTATAATGACTCTGTGTGTGTGTGTGTGTGTGTGTGTGTGTGTGCACAATCAGTTCCTGTAAGAGGACTACGATCTTTTGATTCCAGTGTGGTTAAGGTCTCCACAAGCACCCCCTCCCCTCCTCCATGGCAGCCGCTTTGACTTTGATTCCTGCTATTTCTCCTTCTCCCCACTAGTTCAGAGAAAAGAAAGATTCGCCCCCTCACAATAACCAGCCCTCCTTCAAACATAATCACCATTGACTTTTTAAAACAGGGTTGCAGAATCTCAGGGGGGTGGGGAAGAGGAGAGTGATTTGTACCCCCCTCTACAGTCCCAAATACTCCGACTCCCCACCCTGAAGCATACATAGGGTGAGGGGCGAGCACCCATACCCGCACACGTACAGTCACACACATACACACATGCACGCACATACACTCTCTCTCTCTCTCTCTCTCTCTCTCTCTCTCTCTCTCTCTCTCTCTCTCTCTCTCTCTCTCTCTCTCTCTCTCTCTCTCTCTCTCTCTCTCTCATGCATTTACACACACAAGCACACACACGCGCGTACACATTTCACTCATATTCTCCCAAAGCTATTTACACCTAACAGCAGCAGCAGCAGCGTGCAGGGGAGCATCTGGCCGAGCAGAGCCAACTGTGCGCTCCCTCCAGTGCCGGAGCGCCAGGCGCCCTTCACCAAACACATGCATCTGGCACCGCTCTGGAGGTGCGAGCACAGGCTGCCAGGGCAGTGGACGGGCGCCCGAAGCGGGGCGGCGGGTGAAACCCAGAAGTGGCCCGAAAGAAGGAAGGGTCGCCCCCGGGGAGGGGAGGAGGGCAGAGGGAAGGGATTACCTGGTCATGTTTGCTCCCCAGTCACCGCCACAGCAGCAGCAGCAGCAGCAGCAGCGGCGGCAGCTGTGCCGCCACCAAAGCCTCCCTCCTTCTCCTCCTCGGCCGCCGCCGCTGCCGCTGCCCCCCGCCACCTCGCCTCCGCTCCCGCGGCGGTCTCCGGGCGGCCAATTTAATCCAGTCCGGCCGCAGCAGGCGCCACAGCGGGAGCCCCTGCGCGAGCTGCTGCCTGGCCCTCGTGCGGCTCTTCCAGTCCGGAGCCGGGAAGTGGGAGAGAGTCAGAGAGTGAGTCCAAAAAGCCGAAATCCGGCATCCAGAGGAGCGCGTCCCCCCGCCCTCCCTCCACCCCTGCCCCCTTTTCCTCCTCCTCCTCCTCTTCCTCCTCCTCCTCTTCCCGGGCCGTCCTCCCTCTCCTCTGGAGCCCGCTCCTGCCGCCGCGGTTTCTCCTCCTCCTCCTCCTGCTCGCTCTTCTTTGCCTGCTGCTGCTGCTGCTGCCGCCGCCGAGGCTGCTGCTGCTTCTCCTCCCGCTCCGGGGTGCTTCGCTCCTCCTGGCTGTGGGGTCCTGCTCCGCTTCGCCTCTCCTCCCTCCGCCTCCTCCTCTGCTTTCCTTCTTTCTTGTTCTTCTTTAGTAGAGTCTGGCTAGAAATAGCAACTCCGTGGGTCCCCCCAGAGCTTCCCTCCCTGTCTCTTCCTCTTCCCCCCAAAAGTGCGGTGCAGACCAAAGGGGGGAGACAATTTCATGGATGGGGAGGGCAGGACGGGGTAGGTGGAGAAAGGGGGAGAGGAATGCCAAGGAGAAAAAAGAGGAAGGACCGAATCAAAGCCCAATGGTAGGGTGGGACATCGCGATCATTTCTGCTTGGAGAAAATTGAGAGGAAGCGGGGGGGAAAGCCAAAAAAAAGAAAAGAAGAAGAAGAAAGTGATCGGAGATGCTTCTTTGTTTGCTAGTTTGTGTGATTCTAAAATCCTCTTAACGTGGCACATTTCCTATGGGGTCCTGGTAGTCCATGTGTGGCAAAGCTGTTGTGACAGCGTGTGTAACTGCATGCGTATGCGTGTGCGGGCAAGAGGTTGGCCAGAGTCGGAACGACTGAGCTCCACGAAGCCCAGAAGCGTCTCCCTGAACCTGGACCACGGGCTGACTGAGCAAAAAGGAGAGGCTGGAGAGATGAAAAAGGAGGCACTCCACACCATACACACACAGAGGAGGGGGCGGGTGACGTCACTCCCTGGGATCCATCTACTAGGCCAGAGAGGACCTTCTGTAAAGCATTCACTCATTCACTCAGAGACACATGCCGGTTGTTTCCAACACAAGACACTGTATGGGCACACCAACGTGCTCAAGGAAAAAACATCACAATATTGTCAAAGCATGGTGAGAGCATTGGTTTTGTGCCACTTCACCTGGAGGGCATTTTCCATGTAGCTAAAGACCCTTGCTTTAAATCACTTGGGAAGAAGAGAAGGAGAAGGGAAAGTGTGCCATCAGGATCTCAGTTATAGCCTTTTTGTTTGTTTGTTTCACGCTACTTGGTTTAACCATATTGGAAATGCAATGCTCTTCAGCTGCTATGAAGAGTGCTACAAAGCCTTTTCTTTTTGAAATGCACCCAGTTAAAGAGCTGCAAAAGGTTTCAGCCCTTAGAACAGCTTTATGGGGAAGGAGCCTTGTATTTTCTCCAAAAGCTAAATGGTTCCAATAATTGTACCATGTATCTGTATTACTAACTAAGAGGTCACTTTTGTTCTAAGTAGAAAAAACCTTTTTTTTCTTCATTCTTCCCTGAGTCTTCAGCATATCGAAAAAATTAGCACTAGGAAGCCAAACTGCTCAATTCACTTATCAGAATTTTGTAATAAGCTTGGCTAAAAAGGTAGAAGTAAAGAGACCATTTTGCTGCCTACCTTACCTAAACATAGTTAACTTTTACTCTTGCAGTTTTTAGTCTGTCTCTGAAAAGGGAAAACAAACCAATAGACGACAGTTTCTACCTTATGATCCACCACCTTAACTCCTTTCCCGGGATACCTATTTGTTTGCAAATTCTTGCCACTGATATCCTTAAAGGCACTGAAGGATTGGTAGTCATCCCATGCCCCTTATACATGCATCTGAGAAACACTGCATTTATGAATGATGTGCTTCTTAAACTAAAGTTTAACTTTCCCGTTCAGTGTAAGGGAGAAGCAGCCTGGCTTGGCATCTCCTTGTATTCTTCTTCTCAGTATCACAGTAGGAATCATAGCAAATCCATTTTTTTAAACTATAAAACTACTAGAGCAAGCTTACATGAAAGATTTTTCACTTTTCGGCTTTCTCTTTGTGCATCAGTGTTGTGTGAGGCAGAGCATAAAACTAAGCTTTATGTTACCCAAGATCCATCCACTTCCTCCCCAAGGGTGCATATGGATTCCCTCAAACTCTAATATTGACTTGCAAATCAGTCACCACTCAGGTTAGAATAATTGCTTTCTCCCTGAGAATATTTTTTGATAGTCACAAAATGTGGCAAGGTCAGTTTTCCCTACCCAGAATCAAGTGTAGAGGAATGATCAGAATTCATTGATTTCCCTCTGTGTCTTCAGTCCTTAATTGCTACTACATTTTAAAACCAACAGCTCCCTAAAGTGGGAGATGGGAGGGAGATAACTCTCATTGGTCAAAAATCACAAAATCAAAGACTTAGTAGGGTCTCTTAATACATGTATTCCAAAACATCCCTGACTGGGAATCACTTTTAAGACACTCCCAACAAGTTGACTCGAGACTCAGCTTAGACTTCCAGTGAGAGGGAACTAACTACTTGCCATTCCTCTTTGGGGTCAACCTGCTAGTTGTTAGGATGTTGACTCTAAATTCACCTCTTTGCAACTCCCTGAATTGATCCTGGTTCAGTTCTCTGGGTCAGATAGAATAAATCTAATCTCTTTTTGAGATGACAATCCTTCAAATATTCGAGGACAGTTATACTATCTTAAAGTCCCATGTTAAACATTCCAATTCCTACAACTGATCTTCACATGGCAATTTTCTCCAGTTCTTTTCTTATTCTGATTTATCTTTCCCTGATCTACTTCATCTAAGTCTTCTCTGAAATGTTTCCAGAAATGAAAGCATTACTCCAGATAAGACCTGACTAGAGCAGAGTAAGTACTGTGGAACTTACTCCTTTTATTCTGGACCTTCTAACATAGCCTAATAGTGAAAATGGAATACAAAGGAGCAGACAATAAATGCTTTAACTTAGTCATGGGGGGGTTAAGTGGGAGGTGGGGTACATTTACCAACTTGCTACAACATCATCTGGAGTTATTACATCATAAGAGTTGCTTCAAGTAAAACAATAGTAAGAGTACAGAGTTTGAGGTCAGAGGACTTGGGTTTCCATACTAGTTCCATGACTATCTTTGGGAACCTCATTTAATTCAATTAAACCTCTCCAAGCCTTGGCTTCCTCTTCTGTAGGGAAGGAGAAGGGAATAAACACTTACATAGCCCTTACTATGTGCCAGGCCCTGTGCTGAGTGCTTTTTATAAATATTAACTCAATTGATCCTCAAAAAATCCCGCAAGGATGGTATTGTTATCTTCACTTTACAGCCAAGAAAACTGAAGTAAACAGAAGTTAAGAGATTTGCCCAGGGTCACATGGTAAGTAAGTGTCTGAGACTGGATTTGTATTCGTCTTCCTGACTCCAGACTCAGTGCTCTAACCACCGCCTATAAAATGAGGTAAAGTTGATTACCTCTTTGAACTCTCTGATCCCTTCCAGCTTTAAATCTATAATGTTCAAACACATGATTCCATAAAAGTATTGGGTGACCTTCCCTAAACCCTATTAACAGATTATCTACATCTCCCATCAAACTTCTCCGGGAGGAAGGTTGAGTTATACCCTTCTCTCCAGTATAATTCAGTAGAACACATTATTGTTCCCTCCCACACTCAAAAGGGATGCCTGCACTGAATGCATCTTTTAGGAAGCCTGCTATTCCTAAGTTGGCATTTCAGTTTAAGTTGAAAACTCTCATCTTGATAGTAGTCACGTGGCCTTGAGAAAATCAAGATTCATAATGATGAGGAAAATAAAATCACTTGGCCAAAGTCACACAGTCACTTAATGTATCTGTGACTGAATTTCATCTGTATGGATCAAATAAGGTAATGTATATGAAAGTAATTTGAAAAATATAAACTTGCATACAAAACAAGATATCATCTTCATCACTATTTTATTATAAGTGGTTTAAAAATATTAAGATACTGGGTTAGTTACACAAATAGATGAACTGCATGACATCACAAATGGTCAGCTAGGAGGTGGAAAATTCAGAGGAATAAGGAAATGGATCCATCATTTGGAAAGAAATGGAAATGCTGAGTAGAGGATTGTTTGGCCACCAGGTAATGATTTGAAGGTAGAGAAATACAGTGGTTCAGGAAGATTATTTCCTAAAATGTGGAGAGATTAGGATCTGTGTCAACAGAAGGAGGGAATGCCCACACCAAGGAAGTCTCAGTGAAGTAAGAAGTAAATTATAATTCAGAATTGTGTTCTAATTATTCATCATGGAATGGTGGGAAAGACTACAGTAACTTTTTTTTTTTAATTTAAATCCAATTAGTGAAGAAAAGACTTAGTTATTACTGAGTTACCTTTAATAAGTCCTTTAACTCTCTGGTCCTCAGCTTCTTTATTTAGCACATGAGGGGAATTTGAGCAGATAGCCTCTAAGGTTCCTTCTAATTCTGAATCTATGAAACTGAGTAGCCCAGGGTCTCATAACCCATTAGTAGGAGAATCATGTTTTTAAGAATTCTGATCTCCTGGCCCCTCGTTCAGTGTTGCTTCCAACTCCTTCAAATAAAAATTCTTTATCTCACTCTTCCAATAAAAAGTTCCCACAAAATATTTTAAAAATATTTTGCTTGGTCCTATTTTTCAGATTAGAATATTGTAGCTGAGAACATGTTCATTCATTCCTTTATCCATCCATCCATCAAATCCATATGAAGCACATTTCATGCCACATGCTATGGGAGCATCGAGAGTTGTTCCTAAAAGAGTAAAGACATCATCTCTGTCCTCCGGAAACTTAAAACCCAGATGGAGAAACAAGATGTCTATTTTGATGAATCTTCATGGGAAGGCTTATCAATCAATGAATAAGCAATTAGTAAGTACCTACTGTATGTCAGGTATTATGGTAGATACCAGGAATGTGAATGCACAATTGAAGCAACCCTTTTCTCAAGAAGGGAGTATTCTAATCTGGGGGATGCAGACCTAAATAGCTACCATCCTAGAATCCATATTTTTAGGAAGTTTATTGAGTCTCAGAGAGGTTGAGCAACTTAACCAGGGTCATGCGGCTATTAAATTCCAAAGACAATACATGAACCCAGGTTTTCCTGTCTCCAGCACCCTATGTTCCTAGGTGGCCTCTTATCCAAGTACTATACAGACCCTGCCAGACCTAATTTCCAAGATCAGACCAGTTCAGTGCAGTCCATAACAAAAATGCAAAAAACTGAAGAGTAAGAAAACAATTCAAATCACCATAAATACGGATACAATTCTGATTAAGGAACAGATCATTGTGGGCTGAGGCTGCTCTAGGAAGTTATTATTAAGTCTTCCTACATTTGAGTTTTTGTGTCAGGCCACGTAAACATCCTCTCTTTTCTCAACATAAAAGAACTTCACTATTTTTATTCAGGGTTCCTTGTTTCCATATTACAAACACTATTGTTTTAATGGAAAAAAATAAACCAACCCTCTACTTCTCTGTAAAATTAGTTCTTCAGCTTTTAGGATGAGCTCTCTGCAATGGAATAGCTGGGAAAAGGTCTAGAAAAACTGGAATTCCAAATGAGTTCTGACTTGATGCCAACCCTTTGCTGCATTTCACCCCAGCCTGCATTTTGTTGTGTTAGAGGACATTTCGGTGTGGGGCTGTTGTCCTTTGGCCATGCTGCTGGAGATTATAAAGTAGAACTGAGACAAATGGTCATTCCCATTAAACTCTTTAGCAAAGTGGGACATTACATTAACCATTGGAACCCTCCCAATCCATGCAAAACAGAAAGTCTTTTAAAAATTTTCTGGCAATGAGCAAGAAGTGAGGGGGAAAACACAAAGGATATATTGGAATTACCTTTCCCATTTTTTTGTCGCATGCATTATGATAGCCGTATATTACAATTATTTATAATTAATATATGACAAGCTGTCACCTAAAATTTAACAGGTGATTTGTCAAGAAGCCCCATTAATGCTTACATTAAGCACTAGATTGTAGACATATTAGGGAAAAATGCACCTTCATTTAAATATTCAGGATTTACAATTTTAAGGGTTTTCTACAACTTTTAAAATGAAGGCTGTATGATTATATAAACAAATATATGCATATACATATTATTAATAAACAATATTACTCCATTCAGTATGGATGTTGTCATTACATGGCATGCTACTTTTCTGTCTAAGGAAATCAATTGTACAACCTATCTTTACCATTTAAACTTTAAAATTTCTTATAAACCTTTCAATGGAGAAATCTTTAGTATGTAAATACAAAACACCATGGAAGGAAAAGGAATGCTAATATAGTTGTAATTTTGTATTCAGAATTTTAATCTCATTCTGAAGAGTTTTGTTTCCCCCCCCAAAAAAAGGGAGGGGAGATATTTAAAATATTTCTAAAGTAAGAAGCTACCTCAAAACAAGTAATTAATCACTCACTATAGGGAAATCTATGGAGACTTGACTGATGAAGCACTTTCCATTAAACTTGATGGAAAAACATTGGGATGGAATGGAGATGAAATACAACCAGTTAAGAGAAAGGTTGTTAGTAAAATTCCTTGATGGAATTTAGAGAATTCAAAATTTAGAGAAGTGAGAGGCAGTAAAACATTTTTTTTATATTCAAAGTATAAACTGAAAATTAAGGTGACCTTTGCTTCACAAGTTTTCATTTTTTTAAATAGCAAAACAAACGTATAATATGTTTTAACAGAGGGGAAAGGATGAAAAACAGAAGAGCATTTGTTAAAATTTCGTTTTACATGAGTCTAACTCTTATCTATCAGGACTGGAGCATGCTTCAGAATGATAATGATGGGCAATCAGCGGTAGTAGAGGATACAAAATTTCTTTAATGAATGAATGTGCTTTAAGATTCAGTGGTTAGAGTGAATAAAAGTAAAATCTGAGGCACAGCACTTTTTCCAAGCTAATAAAATGTCAGTGTCCACGATCCAAGTTTAGATTTCACATTCTTAGCAAAGAAGCATTGATACAGAGCCATGAAATTATTTTTAAAGGGTCTCTCAAATAGAGTTTCAGAAAATGATTTCCAGAAATTCAGAGGCAAAAGACCACAAGCAGATTTCCATGTAGCAGAAAGTATGTTTCTAACATAGGCAGGGGATTATAAATGGTCAGTGACAAAAGTGCTGTTACTGTTTTTTGTATGGGATAGCATCTGAAATATCTCCTTACTCTGCCTACACCAACACCATTCCTAGCAATAATGTGGCTGGGGCACAGAACCACAAAGAACTGTGGGGTTTTCCACAGAGAAACAGAGATAATTTTTTTAACAGAGACTTTTCAGCACCAGCAAAAATCAGCAATGATTTATGAGATATTCTTCTAGCTGGTGAGATGGTACAGTGATCCTCCCCATGCCTTCTGTGAAAGCCCAAATAGAAAAGGGAAAGTGGCAGAGGTGGGAGAGAAATAGAACTTCCATATGTGATAAAGGAGTACCGAACACTCACAAATGTTCATACACACACACACACACACACACACACACACACACACACACACTTTGCTGTTCTCTTTAATGCAGCATTTTACCACCTGCCTCTATAGCCTTTGCAAAGGTTGTCCCTCAGATGTGGAAAGAACTCTACTTTTTAAAGAATTCCCAGTTTTCTTTAAGATTCAAGCTTAGGGTGCTATCTCTTAACAGGTCATCCTATAACCATCAGGTGCATATACGTAAATTCCATTGTATTTTAGTTGAAGCTATAGGATAAGTATCTATAGACCTGTTGTGACCAAAAGCTCTGTGCTTAAAGTTAGCCCTGTCCATAGCCAAAAGAGCAGGAGGGTGTGACAAAGCTTGACCACTGGAAATGAACATTGACAGGATGTCAATAAGATGGAGAGGTCACAAAACAAAAGTCTCACGTTTGGAAGGACACCAGGGTGACATGCGATTTTCTTGCCAGAGTCAGCCAGTGGTTCTGTTCACTGTGCTTCTCCATGAGATAACTAGCCATGACTAGAAATAGTTGTAGGTCTTGGCCAATAACAATAAATAAGACTGACTGTAGAAGTTTTTGTCTTTTCCCAAGACTATTTCAATCTAAGTCCACAACCTCCGTTATGAGAAGTCTCACTCTACAGAAATTCTTGACTCTTTACCTAATGACTAGACCTCTTAAATATGTCGATCAATCATCAAGCGGGAAATGTATTGTTTACATTAAATGGAGCATGCCAAGGAGGCTAAGTAAACTGAACCGTACATTTCCTACAATCCATAGGTTTTGAGTAAACTGCATAGCATCTGGTGGCTTACGTCTTGGAGAGGCTGTAGGCTATGGTTACTTTAGTAGATACTTCATCATGAGTTTTTATTGTATTATATATGTATCTTATTACTTTTATTGATTCCATACTTCTAGTAGAACATTTTATATATAGTGTCAAATCATGTTCTGATTTTTCCTCTGTTGAGGTCATCCCATTATACCCAAGTCACATGACTGGGACTTGGGGGAATTTGGCAAGTTCAGGAAAGATAGAAGGCTTTGTAGGAGGACAAAGCTTAAGAATTTATTCTTACTGGATAAAGCAACAATAATCCAGAAGCCCTGAATATTAATTTGGCCTGGTTGTCCAGATTGAGGCAGAGATGGAAGTCAGGAGAGGGCTAAAGTACGGTAACTACCAGAATGAGTACTATAATCCCCAGATCCAGATCTTCTCGACTGATAGAATCTGGTTAGGGGCTAGCAGCACATTAAATAATAATGACCAAAGTTCAAATTTGCTGACTCGTCTGATTGGCTAACTGCTCTTTGATTCCTCTTATTTCCTGTTAGCCCTTATCTATATCTACAAAATCACTAGACTCACTTTATCTAAGTAGAGAGGTCAGGAAATAAAGTAGAAATTATTTTCTCTCCATCAAATACCACCTCCCATAGCTACGAGAGCCTGCTTATGGAGAAACTTTGACTCTACCACTTATACCTTGCATTCAGTCTCCAAAGTTGCTTTTGTGCCTCATTTCTTCCTTTATAAAAGTTCCTTTTTTAGTCTTGCTTTAGGAATCCAGTATTTTCTTTGAAATCATTATTCTGTGAGCCACAGGATAAAGAAAACTGACTGCTTAATTGATTTACATATTTTTTAAAGCAGTATGACTCAAGGCAATCTAGTAAGATAGTACAAATATTATTTCCACATCTCAGATGAGTAAATAAATTCTGAGAGGTTAAGTGACTTGCCTTTATTTATACATCTAGCAATTGCTAGAGGCAGGATTCAGGTTCAAGTCTCTAAACTTCAAGTCCATTATTCTTTTTACATGAATTTCCTTATGATTTGAGTTTTTCTTTTTTTGACACTTCCTTAGTATGTATTTTTGTTTATTTGTAATTTATTTCAATGGTCCTTCATATCCCAACTGAACTGTCACTCTAAGAATCTATGTAGGGAGTCAGAAAAAATTATTAGATTAAAAAATCATTCTATTCAAACATTGTATATCTGAGTACGACAAATACTCCCAACCATTTTCATTCCCTGCAGCTCAAATTAAAAAGAGATCAGTACCATAAGATCAATCTACATTTCAAGGATCCATATAGACATCTCTAAAGGCAAAAAAAGGAATTGAATGATTAATTCCATTTCAAAGGAACCAAATTATTTTCTTTGTCTTGCTATAAAATCTCTTTGGTTTCTAACGTTTTAAAAATAAACAAAAGTGGTATATTCAATAATCAGCTCCTCCTCTCATAGGAGAGGACTTATACAAATGTGAAAAGGCTGCAGAAACTGTTGGAATTAAGAGTGTATATCCTAACTCTAAAGGAATGTTTTCAATCCTCCTTTATCCATGGTCTTAGTATTTAAATAAGTCTAAGGTTTCTTTGGAGCAGTTAGGTGGTGCAATGGATAGAATACCAGGGTTAGAGTCAGGAAGATCTCAGTTCAAATTTGACCTCAAACACTTAGCAGTTCGGCTGTGTGATCTTGGGCCAGTCCCTTAACCCTGTTTGGTTCTATTTCCTCACATGTAAAATGAGCTGGAGAAGGAAGTGGCAAACAACTTCAGAATTTCTACCAAAAAAGATCCGAATGATGTTTCCTTGTTTAAGACGATAGCCTCCCATTTTCTTTATATACTTCACTAAAAAACAATAACAAAAAAAGCCTCCTAGCCCCCTAACATCTATGTGCTACTGAGAACTAATGGGCTGCTGAACTGAGCTGGTTTCCTGGGATTCAACGACCTGTCTGATACCTGGGAAAGAGAATGAGGGGGCAGATTGCTTAGATCTTATATTCTCTTTGTATGATTATGTGTTCCACTCACTACTATTCAACAAAACTTGTAGTCAAAATGAAGCCAAGTGTGGCTGTCTCTACTTCACAGTTTCCTGAACCTGACTAACTTAAAAAGTCTCATTAGTTGTGAGTGAGAAATATGTGACTCATGATTCCTTAAAGAACTGATTTTCCGGAGAGAGTAACAACCTTTTCTGAGATCTGCTAGCCATCAAAACATTAATATACAACCAAAACAGATGTCTTTTTTAGAACAGCACTGTGTTTTATATGACAAATTTGTATGTGTTAGAATGACCAAGAAAAAAAAGGCTCACTCTTCTCATTAAAAGGTGGTATTAAGCTTCTGATTTTAAGTGTATTACTTTCAAGTTGAGCAGAAAGACTTGTTCTCCTTAAGGTGAAGAGCTATCTTATAAAAGTGAACTATTTGACTTTGCTTCTCTCCTTTTCTCATCACTATAGTCACACTGAAACCTAGATCGATGATCTTATAACTCCCCTTATGCCAATCTTTCAGTTTGAAGCAGCCAGATGGAAAATTGGAGAGTTCCAGGTTTTAGGTCAGTAAGATACGAGTTCAAATCTGACCTCAGATACTTTCTAGCTGTGTAACCCTAAGCAAGTCACTAAACCCCTGTCTGCCTCAGTTTCCTCATCTACAGAATGATGATCATGATGCTACTTATCTCCCAGAGTTGTTGTGAGGATCAAAAGATATAATATTTGTAAAGTGCTTAGCACAGTTTCTGACACATAATATTAGGTTAAAAAAGGAAGAAACAACACAGCAGTAATATATTTTTTCTGAGAATGATGCATATTGAAGCTAAAGCTATTATTAAGAAATTATGTTGAAGAAAAAGAATCACACTGAGACTCCAAATATGTCATCTGAGTTTGATTCTCATAAGTGGACCACATTAGCTCATAAGCTGGTGTATGTCAATATACATCATAACACCCATAGGTATAGCAATTCAATACTGGAACCCTGTCTTGAATGAAATTAAGTATGAAATAAAGTAGATTCCACCATTAAATTTGCTGATTGTCATGAGCCCTCCCATTTCTAAACTATCCCTTTGTTGTTAATAGTCATTTACCTCTTTCCATTTCTTGTCTGTAATGAGCAGATGGAAGGAACACCTACAAAGAAGATGAGCTGGTCCACAGTCATGGTTGTGGTGACTATGGGAATAAATGCTTTGCCCTCATTGTCTCCTTTTCCTCCTCTACAAAATAAGGAGGACTGGACTTGAAGAGATTCAATCTAGATCTCTAAAATCCACTTATTAAGAAAGACTCCTTCACTCCCGCCTATCTACCCTAATCTTACCCATTATTGGAGTCACCTTAAATCCAGCCTCCCAAACCACTGCAGTCTGATGTGAGCTCTTCTTCCTCCAAATCTCTACATCAGTTATTGCCTCCCAATGGCAAGTTAATCATGTCTCCCCTATGGTTTTTCTGAGTTATTATTTACCACGTATAAAGTCTCGTTATTGTATTTAACTTTTACACGTATGTTTCCTCCCTAACCTCCAATTCAATGGTAAGCCCACTTTTTCCACCCAGTTACAGCTCTTGGTATGCAGAATGGCTCACACATGTGAGGCCCTCGACAGAAAGAGGGGAGTTAGATTTTATTGTACTTCGGGAAATCCACAATGGTGATATGGATTCTTGTAACTAGTTTTTCTTCCCAGGGTTTAATTTTTGTTGTTGTTGTTTTCTGAAATAGCAAGAAATGCACAGGTGGCACTCTTGCCTGAGTTACCAAGATTCAAGTGCTTTAGAAGGAAGCTCTGCACAGTGTGCTGACTTTAACAGTCATACCTGGGCTGGAGAAAGCTACTATTTGCTGCTGGTAATGGTGCCCCAAAATTCTACCCACCACCCTTCTAGCCACCACCTAGGGCGCTACAACCAGCAGAGATCGCAGGCTTCGCCACAGAACGGCAGCTCTAATTACCTGAAATTTACTGTAAATTTCGGAGCAAACCTGGGAGCCTGCTGAGACCCATCAGGGCACCTTGGCACTCTGACTGGTAATCTGATGGTTCTAGCTGCTGCTCAGAGAAAGAACTGAACCCTCAGCTATTTGGGTTGCTTTTTTTTCCTTAAGCAATTGTATTTTAAAAAGCTTTGGAAATAAAAGAAACTCCCCAAACTAGGTTCTGTTTCTTTCTGTTTGTTTTTAAAGACAGGATAATAGCTACCTTTGCAAAGATTACCTTTTCTAGGATTTGACTAAAAACCAGGAAAGTTGAGTACTACCCCCCCCACCCACCCCACACACACTCCTCTTGGAGAAGACAAGTTACCCTTTTAAAACAGTTTTTTTCCTTTCTAAGAGAGGAACACACATGGCTTATGCTGCTTTATAATTAGGTTGAATTCTTGCAAAGACTGAAATGAAGAAGATTTTGATTTTGTGTCTAGAATGAAATATCCTTGCCTGGAAATGGTCTCCAAATGCAAAAAAGAAAGGGTGGGTGGGGAGGGGTGGAAATATCTTGACAAAATTAATGGAAGAGAAGCTCCTGGTCAACTCCTCCAACCTTCCCCAAGCTCGCAAACTTTCCAAATTCTTTGGTTCACCAATTCCACCTAGGCAATGCCATCATACTTAGGAGCCCTGCAGTGGTCTGATTATAGTTTCTGGGAAATGTTCTTGCAAAGGAACACTTCCCCAAAAGCTTGGCCTTCTTCTTCTCTGGGTTAGAGAGGGCCTTGTAAGTACTGTCCCTACACGAACACGTGTGCAGCCACACAAAATGTGTGGTTTTATGAGGATCTCCTGTACCATGCTGCTAGGCAGGGAGCCCAAATGAAAGTAGAGAAAGATGAAAATCAGTCTATCACTTGGTCAATTTTACAGTCCCAGAAACTCCTCCTCCATCCACACATAGCCGTGATAATTGCTTCTCAATTACTTTCAAAATATTGTACATTTGAAATGAACACATAAATTGTTTTTATTATGTAGCTAACTTTTAGATGTTGGGAATGTAACATAAAGCAACTTGTCCCATCCTCTGGAATCCAAAAGGGATGAAAGAGCTGAACATTTCAATAATTTGCCTGCTCAGCATAATAAAACAGGCCCCCTGCTCAATCCCACCAGCAGCTGCCCCTTTCCTTCATGCCCTTTTTGTCTTCCACCCCTGGAGCTACCACATAAATGCATATGTTGCTGTGTTCAAAATTAAAGTGTTGGCACTGTACCTTAGTCACTTGCTTTAATTTCCATTTATAAAAATGTTCCCATCACTTTTTTTAAGAGCCTGGGCTCATTTACAAGAACCAAAAGACAGACAACCCAAATAAACAAACTGTGTAGCCCAAGCCAAATCCACCAACAACTGGGATGCCTTCCTCTCTCCCCATCTGAGCAGGCCACCCTGAAAAATCACTTAGTTGAAGTATATCCTTTGCCTCAAAAGCTAAAGACCAAAGCATATTTTTTAAAAGCCCCAAAATAAAAACAAAAACCAAACAAAACCCTGAAACTGTTAACACCACAGCAAAAAGAGATGCTAAGTACACACCACCAAAGAAATCCAAGGACTAAGTCACACAAGGTTCAGTGGATTAAATTAGCACCTTGAACAAAACCTTTACAAAACCAGATAACCAGAACAGAATGCTCAATAAACAAGTAATGTGTCCATATGGGCCTTTAAAAATAAGAAGCCAGAAATCTGAATTCTCAATAACTGCAGATATTAACTAGTTTTAGGTTACTTATGACCAGAAGAGTTTATATATAGGTCCCTGGGCCATGTCTGGTTTTGAGATTAACTTCTAACCACCCTCAGAAGCATCCTAGTTAGCAATCTTTTGGCTTGATCCCAGACAAAATGGCCAAGATTGTCATAAGTAGAATCTGTTGCTAAGCCATTCCAAGAATTAAAAAAATAATAACCATGGGAAGGACTCCAAAGTGAAGCACATAGTTCACTAAAAAAAGTTTATATTGCTTTACCACAGTGGCAAAAACAAAAGCAAACAAACAAAAAATACCTTCTTACCAAAATTCAAAATTGCAGATGAATCATTTCCAATTTTGACTTGGCAGGTCCAGATCAATGCATTGTCAGGAATAGCAAGGCAACAGTGAGTGGTGATAAGCCCGTCACTCAGGCTGAGACTGTTATCCTCAGGTCCTGTTACATAAGAAGCACATTCACTACAAGATGCCAACCTGTGAAAGCCAACCGATCGATACCAAAGGGCCAACTGTTCTTTCTTTCACTAAATCTGTGGGATGAACTGTTTAAAAAACAGTGGTAGCTCCTTGAGTGGTAGCTCAAGGAAGAAACCAAAAGCTTAAAATAAGTAGTAGCCCCTGTGGTGGTATCTAATTTAGTCAAAATAATTTCAACTCTTGAGAGTTCTATAGTGGTGAAGGGTAAGGTCTTTGACAGTGAAAAAGTAAAGATCTGGAAGGATCAAACTTGGAGTCTGTATGGTGAACAGTTTATGCTCCTCTGTGTTAGAAGATGCCAAGACTTTATTCCTTTTCACTGAACAAGTGGATGATAGGATCTCTCCTTCATTATCAAAACTTTAGAGAGTATTCTAGCTGTGCATTTTTTTCTTTCTGTGCATGATAGTTTTATACTTGAAAACATCATGCTATTTCCATTAGACACTTGAAGAAAAATTTAAATCTTAAAATATATTTCAGACAAATAGAAAATGGTCCAGAGCTTTCAATGATCCCAAGCTACCCCATGATGGAAAGATCCATCTTTTCAAAAATCAACATTCTCTTGGGGATGGTAGATGATTATCCCATAATACCATGATCTTGGAAGAACCAAATTACCAGGTGACTTGAAAGAACAAGAGGAAGATATATGGTGAGAGTAAGAAGGTTGCAGTATGTTATCAAGAGGAAGAAGGAATGTAAAAGATATCTTTAAAGATATGTATGTCTGAAAAAGGAGGTGGGGTAGCAAAAACAAAGGAGGATGGATAACCTGTTTTTGTCACCAACATCTATGAAATATTTGGGGACCTAGATTTCTGACATGTTGGGTAGGTTCTCTACAGAGAATTTATAGAAGGATTTGGATCAGAATTTAATAATAGAAAGCAGAAGGGGTTGCAATTTGCATTGGTAGAAGGAAGAGACACAGTAATGGAATCCAGGATACAGTGAAATATTTTAAAGAAACCCAAAGCTCTAAGTTTATCTATAAAGCTAGTATTTTTTTTTACCACTCTAGTGATGATAGGACTTTGAACTGAAATGAGGTGATCCAGTTCAAACCCCAGTCCAACAGGTAAAGAACCTGAGGTGTGGAGAGATTAAAACACACAAAGATGTGTCGCATTAGAGCCAGGATTCCAATCTAGACCCTCTGCCCCACTATCTATTGTTGTTTTTATTACCCTAACCTTCCAGTTAGACTAGATTAGAACCAAATTTTTTTATGACACATGTGAATGTGAAGATTAATTGCTTAAATTCAAGGGTATGATATAACTTTATGTAAACCTTGTTGATGCAAAATTTCCTTCAGGCCTGGTTTTCATCATTTATCTGCCTCCCTCCTTTTATATTTCTTTCTTTTCTCAAACTGTAATTTTAATGAAAGCCATCCAGCCACAATTCCAAATTTTCAGAAGGAACACATTTTTCAGCACAGAAGACACCATTTGCCAGGATAACACCAAGAAACCAGCCAAGTTGCTTTGGAGGAGTTATACAAGTACATTTCAATAAGTATCCAAACAATCCTTGGCATTCAATTAGAAAAATAAGTCATCATTGCATTTAAAAAGTCCACAAATATGAGTGCTGTCAGTGGAAAATATAGTTACTCACTAAAGGAAAATGTTTACTTGAAGTAAGAATTATTTTATGGAAACCACTGTAAGTTTTAGAATACTTACAATCTGTTCAAGTGGGTCACTAGGCAAAATGGTACTGTAGCAGTGTACCCTAAGGCTCCTTCATCTCTCTGGCTAGAGAATAAGACAAGTCTAAGTTTTTAGGGTTTTTTTGCCGCTTTCCAGTTTCTACATCACTTTTCTCACAATAATCATGTAAAGTAAGGTTGCTTTTTTCTTTTTGTCTTGACTTGTGATGTCATGAATGTAGAGAACTTTTGGTGTGGAAATGCCCTCTACCAGTGCTAATCACCAACTCATCCCTGACTTCTAGTCTTTAAAAAATATATTTGGCCACCCAATCAATGCCAAGAAGCAGAACTTGAAGCCAGATTCTTCTCACTCCAAGATTGGTCCACTATCTGCTATAGTCACACTGACTCTCCTGCAAAGGAATGAGTGTATTATCATTCCCATTTTGCAGATGAGGAAACTGTGTCTTTGAGATTTTAAGTGACTCCCTCATGTTCCCACTTTTAGTAATTATCAGAAGGAGGACTTTCACCCAGGTCATCTGATTCTCAGTCCAGGGCTTTTGCCTTGGAAATGTGTTCTAGGACTCTAATGAAAAGTGCTCTGTACATATTGTCCTTGGAGTAAAAGTGAAAATGTTCTTCATGTTGTATATTATCTACCTCAGAGACCCCTGTGTTTTCTAGAGATGTGTCTGAAACCTCATGATCTGCTTACCTATTAGCCTTTAAAGCAGTCAGTGATGCTTCCCAAGAAATAACTTCATACATTTGCAAATTTTATATATCATCTCTTTTACTATTTGGGTCAAAAAGGGACAAATGATTTAATTTTACCTTGGTGTTTGGAAGAAAGCTCATAAAAGTTTCTTCTAGTTACAGAGAGAATAATATCCTAATCATGCCTCATATGTGATCTGCCCTATATAGCAATAATAAAAATAAGTAATATCATTTATGTAGTGCTGTAAGGTTTGCAGAATGCTTTACAAATATAACCTCATTTTATCCTCATGACAACCAAAGGAATTGAATGAGACAGAGGTTAAGTGACTTGCTCAGGATCACATAGCTAGTAAATGTCAGAGGCTGGATTTGAACTTAGATCTTCCTGACTCCAGGTTCATTGGTGCTCTATCCATATGGCAGGAGCTATTACTATTTTAGAGAAAAGAAAACTGAGTATCAGAGAGGTTAAATGATTTACCAGGGTCATACAGCTAGTGTGTATCAATATTTGAAACTAGGTCTTCTTGACTCCAAGTGAAGTACTGTATTCACTACACCAGTCTTGCCCTCCAAAGTCTAGATGACTCAAAGATATCACCTAAGAGAACAGCAAAATGGTCAAGTAGAAACAGTTGGTCATCAGCTTTTCATTTTTCATTTGACATTCCCACTCAAGACTCATGTCTGCTCTAGAAAGTCCATTATTTAAGACTTTGTTGAACCCTGGTTGTTACCAAAATTCATGTGTCCTATCTGATCTTTTCTCGATCTCATTGCCTTCAAAAATGTCCTAGGTGACTAATTGTATCCAAGAAATTGGTTCAGAAGAGAAAGAGCTCTCTTATTGGCTAATAGTCTCCTTTTTAGCATGTAACAATTTTAACTGAGGCTTGCAAAAAATGATGTCCTCATATACATGGCCATGTCCAAAGCAATGTTTTTAATAGTGGGTATTTCAAGACACATACTGGGTCTTACAACCGCATAGTGGGCTTATGAGGAGTCTCAGTGCCCCTTAAATCATGCCACTTGGGTACCTACCTGTATCACCTATGCATCAAGTCAGCTCAGACTAATGTAATATAGAATACTATAGGGACCCTCTGACATCAGTAAAAGTCACAGCTACACATCAACAATAAATAACACCTATAGCTCTATGTGCCAGGAAATGTGTTTTACAATTATTTTCTCATTGGGTCATCTAGTCTAACCCTTTCTTTTAAAGATGAAAACACCAAGAGATGTAAAGTGACTTATTGAGGGTAACATCCACTCCAGTTCATTGTACCCCACCACAAGAGAGCAATGCAAGTTCTTTTTAGAGGTAACAGATAACTGCTGTTCAGACTCTTGGCAGTGACGGCGGTGAAGACAGATGGCTTCATCATCTTTTTGCTTTGGTTAAGGAAGAATTCTTCCATAATGGCACACTCATTTAAGTTTAAGATGCTATTTTCTTAATGTTATTTCTTAATGGCAGCTGCCCACCTGCTACCATCTAGCCAGACTTGTGGTGTCCCTACTCAACATTTTTTTAAAGGCTCCCTCTCCCAAATTAATTTGATTCAATTTAATTCCACAATGATTTATTACATACCTACAAAGGTGTCGGATGCTTGTAATAGGTTCTGTGGTTACAAAGATTAAACATATAAAGTCACTACCCTCAAGGAGATTGCATTCTATTGATTTAAAAATCCTGATGGCATGAGAATTAGAGTTTAAGCCACCTTACTAATATTCCAGGTCTTTAAAGAACTAGTTAGATGGCTGCTCTGATGTTCCTAGCAAAAGCACTTAAGAGTTCATTAAACTAGCCCCATGGATACTTTCTTGGGTTCTGCTCTTGCCCATGACATTTACTATCACTTGTGTGCCACATGGGGGGGAAAAGTATCTGTTGAACAGATGGGTTAAGTTCTTTCCCATACTGTTAAATAACCCAGTGCCCATTTATAAAAATTTCCTGAGTGTCCCAAAAATTTTAGTGCAGCTGTATCCTCTTATAGCTGAAAGTTGCACTAAGACTTTTGGGACACTCTATATATGGAGTCACGGAGGGGTGATCAAGGAGGCAATTTCAAATTTACTGCAGCAATTTATTCATTTACCCGGGTTATGCAAAAGTTGATAAGTTTTAGAGCTGGAAAAGGACTTTAGTCATCATTTTTTCATTTTACAGATAAAGAAACTTGACTCTGGAGAAGACTTGCCAAAAGTCACACGATGATAAACAAGTCAGGATTTTTGAATTCAGATATTCAGACTCTAGAGGCAACTTTTATACTATTGACATGCATAGTGATTCCTGGTCATAGCTGGAGTTTATAAGCCAAAGGCCACATATCCAAGTAACACATTATTTTTTAGACTGATCCAACCAGCTATCCTATCAGTCAGTATATTCTACTTTAGAATAGATCCTATAAGAGAATAACACACATCCTTTCCAAACCAATAACTCCATAGTTATACTTAAAGTTTTCTAATAAGTATTTTAATTCTTAAATGTCATTTGAAAGATTTAGCAGTATAATGATAAAGGGAAAGGATCTTATATAAACATGGGAGGAATTTGTGATTTTGTCAGTAAAGGGACTTCCCATGATTCAGTAAAGAGCTGTCTGAGGGAAATAGAGGCTAAGTGACTTACCATGTGTCACACAGCTACTAAGTGTAGGAGGCAGGATTTAAATCTAGGCCATCTTGACTCCCAAGTCCAACACTCCACCCACTATCATATACTGGGATATAATATATGGCAAACAGAAATATCTGAAATCTATACTCTTTAAGATTTTCTTTCTTTAATACTTAAACAATACCCTGAATATTCTTTCCTCTATTGATAGAATACATGCCCCTAGTGGGTACAACCACGAGTCATTATCCCTTATATTGACATATGTACTTACATATTTCCACTCCATCTTCTCTCCTATGGGTCCTTCCTTACCAAGTTAAAAAGAAAATGTGAGGAGACAGAAGTCCAGATGTATTTTTGGAAGGTTTTCAAATATACCACAAGAAATGAAATGAAAATATATCTAAATGGTTTTTATTAATACTGCACCCAAGGTGTACACTTTGGAATAGGCTCTTCAAACTAAATGTGCTCATGAAAGGGCTGTCATCTGCTTAGACATCAGTTTACCTTTCTTTTTAAACTCTGCAAATAGAACAGGAAGATTGTTTTCTTAGTGAAAATATTATAAGTCCTGAACATTCCCTGTGCCTATAAATCTCCTTTGTAATGCTCATACACTGTAATATTACAGGATAATCATTTTGCTGCAATATCCTCAGAAGAATTTGGAGCTTTGTCAGTTTCTGGTTAAAGGTTTCATTATTTGCTCCTGGCAGAAGCCCAGTCACAAAGAATTCATTGGTTTATAATTCTAAGTTAATACACTCTAGCCATTTAAATCTTGGAAATTCACTTGCAAAAAATAATAATAACCAGCACATTCTGTGCTCTTTTATTGATCGGAGGAATTTTTTTTTTTACCCAGCAACCCTGGTCAGCAATGGAAACAATTGCTAGTTTCCTAATCTTGAATCTTAAAACCGAGTATGTGTGCAAATATCACCTGCAAAGTACAGATCGTGAGATTTAAAAAGAAGTAGCTTGTATTTTTAAAATATATTCCCCTTTTTTAGCATTAGCTCCACCCTTCACTTTAAATGATTTAAATTATACAAAGTGGAAGAAGAAAGATAATCTGGGCCCTATTCCAATAAATCAAACATGATTAACCTGGGTTAACCTACATAGATAATTAGTGGTTCATTAGAACCTCACTTAATCCACTTGACCAGTAAGACACCTCATTTCTGTGTTGTCAGATTTGTAGGAACAGTCTAGGTAATCATGCAGCTTTTATATAGTCATTTGATCTTTCCTACCTCAAAGAATTTCAGAACAACAGGACATTAGCTCATTAAGTTAATTTAATTTAAATATTCTAATGCCTCTTGATCATTTGATCGCTTCCTTCCCACCCCAGGATCATTTTCTTTTTTTGGTTTGGACTTACGATTGTTAAAGAACCAAAATGTGGAAATTTTTACACTAGTGCTTTCTACAAATATTTGAAACTTATAATCTTAAAAAACAAAAACAAACACTTGATCGGGGGCACTGAGAAGGTTTACCTTGCCCAGCTATAGTCATACAATTAGCAGGTGTCAAAGGCAGAATTTGAAGGGAAAGGTTTAGGAATTTAGTAAGTGCCTACTATTTGCAGGCGCTGTGCTATGCGTTTTATAAGTATTGTCTAACTTCCAGGTCTTTCTGACTCTAAAGACAACCCTCTTTACCCTAGAACATGTTGTCTCTGTAGAGCAGATTAGATTGAAAAACAACAACCCGAAATGCCCACTTAAAAACCACCATTACATTCACTTAAGAGAAAATAAGCATGGGTACCCTGTGTTCCCCAAAAGCAGTTTACTGTAACTCCCAAATCTCTGTTAAGTTATTTTCTTTAGGCATTCCATGAAAGATAAAGATAAACTCCAGTAGTTCTATAGCTGACAGGAGTCCCCACAATTTCTAATTCTTCACCACCACAAAGAGAGCTGCTATAAATATTTTAGAACATATAGATTATTTTCCATTTTCCGTAATCATCTTTGGAAATAGACCTAGTAGTGGCATTGCTGGGTCAAAGGGTATAGGTATAATTCCAGATTGTTTTCCAAAATGGTTGGATAAGTTCACAATTCCACTGATGATGGATCAGTGTCCCACTTTTTCTACATCCCCTCTAATATTTATCATTATTTCCCCTTCAATCATTTTAGCCAACCTGATGGGTGTAAAATGATATCTCAAGGTTGTTTAAATTAACATTTCTCTAATCAATACTGATTTAGAACTTTTTCATACAGCTATAAATTGTTTTGGTTTCTTTATCTAAAAACTGTCTTTTTCAATTGGGGAATTGTTCATAATCTTTTAGATTTGACAAAGTTCTTTATATATTTGAGAGATGAGACTCTCATCTGAGAAACTATACATTTTTACCTTAATTTTTTTGCTTTCCTTCGGATATCGGCTATATTTGTTTTATTTGTACAAAAACTTTAAAATTTTTAATTTAATGTCACCTCTATTTTCAATCTTTCCTCCACAGGCTCTTTCCCCTGTCCCTATAAATATATTTAAGTAGACTTTACCCTGGAAAGAGAATAAAACAAAATGAAGTTTCTTTTACCATGCAAACCCCCTTCCAGTTTCTTCACCATCAAACTTCTCATGCCTATATTTTCTCCTCTGACTTTTTCAGTGATCATTCAATGACACACCTTTTCCAGAACATTGCTAGTGTTGATTTGAGTACAGTTTTCAGAATGACAAAGAGGGAGATAACTTCTGGGGCTAGCCTGCTATGTATATGAGGAACTCTCCATCAGGGCAGCATTACTCCTGAGTGTAAATTAGTGATAAGGTTGGGAGGGTTCAGGTAACAGGAGAAGTCTGTGAACCTGTGTCCTGAGTAGATATGGTAAACATCTGCTTATGGAATAAACTATCAACTGCTCCCCTCCATGCATGGAATGAAAAGCGTAGTCTCTAACAGAGTTAGTTTTTATGCAAACTCATTAGAAATACTTCTGCCAGTGGCATGTTAATAGAAGAATCCTCACTTGTACTGTGATTCTGGATTAGGCCTCTATGTACCTATCACCATGAATGCTATCCCTAAACTGCAGTAAATCAAAGTGGTCACTCCAACCTTCTTTGGAATCTGGCAGAGGGCTCCTGGCTGAGCAGCTACTCAGGAAGGTGGTAAGGAAGTGACTGTATTCTCTAGCTGTTACAAGATAGGGATAATCTGAGGCTCTCATACATAGTCAGCATAAACTCTCCTATCCTCTTTGGGCAAAACAATTTGGAACTCCTGCGTTCTCTACACAACACTCAGGTTGCCATGTTTAATTCCTTTCCTGTTTCCAGTGCTATTTTAACCTGATTTCACCTGAATAAGAGTAAGGGAGAGGGTGGTGGAGGGATAGAAAAGGAACTGAGAACACAATATAATTGGCCTTTGGCCCAGCCGGACCATTGGATTTCACTTTTCCTGACTTCAGGGCATTCGTTTGCAGATTTAACTCTGTCTACTCCTCACTCTCTACTCTGTTATGACAAGAGTTTTTGTACAAGGCAACTAAAGAAAGCTATAAACAGATTTTAATTAAACGTAATAACCTCTCAGTATGATTTTAATGTTTGACTTTACTACTACTAATTTTCATTCTCACAAAGGCACAGGAGAGGCAGAAAAGAGCCTATATTCAAGGCTCTTAACTGCCATGCTCTAAAAAATTCTAACACACTCTATGGATTTCCATATGTCTTAAAGTAGAATGGAGGTATGTAGTATCCCCGCATTTAAAACAGGAAAGATGAGCCCCGTCTTGACAGAGTAAAATTGTTTACAGATCTTTGACTCATTGTTGGAAGAATTTTAAAAGCAAACCTTTTTCAACTCTGGAAGATGAAATACAACTAAGATATCTATGTTCACATATAGATTTGTGTGTATATATACATGTAGTTATAGATATATGTGTATATAAAAAAATATACACACATACATATGTATGTACACACACTATATATACATATTATATACATATATATAATTATGATTTTTTTTTTTAAAGAAAAAGGCAGGGTAGCATAATGGATAGAGAACTTGCTTTGGAGTGAGAAATATCTGGTGTTGAGTCCTTTCTCCTCTCTCTCTCTCTCTCTCTCTCTCTCTCTCTCTCTCTCTCTCTCACACACACATACACACACACACACATACACACACACAGAGGAAAATGGGCAAGTGGAACTCTGGGCAAGGTATATAACCTCTCAGGCCCTAGGTCATTTTCTAAAGCAGCAAGTCGAGAGACAATTTTAGCATTTCAGTTGTTGTCATTTTTGAGTCATATCTGACTCTGCGACCCCATTTGGGGTTTTCTTGGCAAAGACGCTGCAGCGGTTAGCCATTTCCTTCTCCAATTCATTTTATAGGTGAGGAAATTGAGGCAAACAGGGTTAACTGAGTTGCCCAGGGCCACACAGCTAGTGTCTGAGGCTGGATTTGAACTTAGTTTTTCTGTGTTGTTCACCAAGCCACCTAGTTGCCACTTAGAGCACAGGTAAAAGGAATTTCCTCATCATTTCATCACACACAATGAAATCACAAACTAGGTTGAAGCTTCAGGCTCACATCACCAGGAGCTTCCTGGACATTTTGAACTGTCTTTTCTGAAGACATTTCCAAAGCAATGCAAAGCAGAACTGGTCTTTCTTTTTAAATCCTCCTCTCTTCCAAATGTCCTTATTTCTGCTAAAGATATCCCCATTTTTCCATCTCTCAGGTTTGTAACCTTGCCACTAGCTGTGAATCCTCACCCCATATATCCAATCCATTGCCAAGTCTTGCTGTTTATACCTCCACAATATCTTTTGTATCATACTCCTCCAAAATGATACAGTCAGGACCTTCATCCAGGTTTACACCTTTAATCCAGATTATTTCACAATCTCCTAATTGTTTTCCCTCCATCCAAACTCTCTGTAGTCTAACCACTTCTCCATGCAGCTGCAAAAGCGATTTTCCTTAAGTGCAGATCTGACCACATCATTCTTCTGCTCAAAAACTTGGCCCTTAGAACAACATAGAGACTCCTCTGCTTAGCTGTCAGATCCTTTCACAACCTAATCCCTACATATCTTCCCATCCTCTTTGTACATTAGCTCCCTTGAACCCCTACATTTATTGGGCGTCCTGCTCTTCATACATGATATTTCGTCACCCATCTCCATGTCTTTGTATTGACTCCTATCCATGCTTGGAATGACTTTCCTTTTTCTTCTGTCTCATAGAATTCCACTTTTCCTTCAAGATGGAACTCTCGCACCACCTTCTATGTGAAGACTTTGCTGATGTCTCCCTCTCCTATCTTTTATTTATCTACTGTATATTTATTTGTATCTATTCTCTTTATATTCTGTATGTGTATATATACATACATGTGTACATACATGTTTATGTGTGGTCCCCTGAGTCACAGCCTGAGACAACAGCCTAGTGTGCTCAGGGCTAGAGTTTTAGAAACTACAAATGAAACTATGAAGACTGAGACCTTAGGCAAAGGCTTAGTGCCTTTTTTACCTAGACCTCAGATGCAATTCATAGCAATGAAAAGACTGGGACCTGAGCTATGATCTTTAGCATGAAAAGAGCCCTGGGTCGCAGACACCACATGTGACACAGAGCTGAGGGCACATTTATATGTGGATATTTCCTGGGTATTGCTCATCTCCTACTACCTTAGGAAGTAGCTAAGGGAATGCTGTCATGTTTGAGATTGTATCCAGTATCTCATAATCCAGACTTCAGTCCTGAATACCAGACCGTAGCATCTCCTGATTCCCTAATCTTTAGGATTCCAAATTTCTATCTCCTAAAGTAAAAATCACAGATTCAACATTCATGACATGAAGGAAGTTCCTTTGGGTATTAATTTTGCATGATTTAAGGCACTGGGGCTTATACTTGTTGAATCAGAATTTTAGAACTGGAAGGGATTTTAATTATCAGTTAATCCAAACTCCTAATTTTATAGATGATGAAAATGAGGTTCAGAAATGTTAAGCAACTTCTCTAGAATCTCTCAGCTGATTGATTAAGGACTAGCCCTGACTCCTGGGTCGAGGAACTTTCACTACACCATGTTACCTGCTAGCAGAGTATAAAATAATGATGTTAGAAGAGCAAACTTCTGAGAAAACTCCAACACAAGAGTTCTTAAGTTTTTATGTGTCACGAACTCCTCTGGTAGTCTGGTGAAGCCAATGGAACTCTTCTTAGAATTAAAGCTATTATGTGAATAAAAATGCAAAGTATTACAAAGGAAACCAATTATATTACAAATACAATGATAAAAATATTTTTTAAACTTCATAGAACCCAGGTTAAGAATTCCCAACAGAAATTGACTTACTGATCCAGAAGAAAAGATAAAGCTGAAAACTGATTAAAATTAGCCTGCAACTTTTTTGAACATTTTTCCCCTCCCTTACCTGACCTCTGTGCCTTTCACATAGGCACAATCACAAAGTTTGGTGAATAATGGTAGTATCCCCCATCTTGTGGCACAGAATTAGCAAAGCTCATTCTCTTTGTATACGTTATGTCTACCTCGCAGCAAAGCACAATTCATGACTTCAGTCATGGATACATTCAGCACAGGGCCATGCAAAGATATACAGGAGAGGTCAACCAGGCAGGAAGAATTCATACCACTTGGCCTTCATGTCTACCATCCTCAATTTTACTTTTGTTTCCCAACATTATCAGTCACTATATAATTTCTCGTTGTAGGAACGTCAACTCAGAGACCTGCCTTAATCCTTTTTTTTTTTTTTTAACATAATACCTCCAAGCAGCCCCAGAGTTGGAGAATGTTCATTAGGATTGTCAGCATCAGCTGCAACCTTCCTGTTCTTACACTTCAGCTGCTCTGCCTCTTAGGTTGGAGTAATTTTCTTACTATCTGATTTAAATGAGAATGTTTACTATCTGATTTAAAACTCTGTGACCTAAACAAGAAGATATCATGATAAAAGCATAAGAAGTTTAAATTAAATATGTTGAAGTACTTCTTTAAAAAATAGGAGTCAAGAGAAATGGATTAATTAAGGGACTTAACTAGATGTTATCTCTTGAAATCGTTGCTCCTTTAAGGATCAATGAATCCTTTTTTAAATATATCTAGACCAACTAGAAAGTTAGTGTCCTTTGCTCTTCACTTACTAATGTCTTCCTGCTTAAAACATCAGGACAATGGACGTGGATAATATTACCACTTGGACAAAGTATGCAGATAATGAGTTCTTCCTAGCATATGTTCAATTGGTGCCCATTTGTAGACACATCCACATCCATATGGTCATATGACAGTTATTTTTGGCTCAGTTCCAGATGAACTCACAAATGCTGATTAGCCACTGCTGGAAAGAATAAGGAAAAACACAAGGTGTAAAGGTTTCTTCTTTCTCTTGAACAGTTCTTCCAAAGCAGTTTTAGGATTTTCTTTTATGAGACTTTTTATTTGTATCTAGGGAAACTTGAATGTTGACCACTCTGTTACATTTTAGTTTACTGAACACCCCTTCCTTTCTTTTTCCGTTCTAGGCTTCCAAGATATTGACCTTCTCCTAGTATTCCTTCCTTCCCATGGCTGTCCATTCTTTTCAATTGACTAAGTCAATAAATGTCCAATAAACGTCTATTGCATTATAGAACACTGCGTTAGGTGACAGGGGGAGGGATGGTTTTCAGAAAAGACATGGTGCATGTTCTCACTAAACTTACATCCCAGGGGGATAAGATCCAAATGCAAATAAGTATTATTTGTAATACAATACCATGTAATATAAGTTATTGCATGGTAGATTAAAGAACTACAAAATAAAATACTATGTCCCAAGAGAGGGAAAAGACATAGATCAGACATTAATTGGCCCCCTTTGCTCTTTCATTAGACTTCTTCCAGTCTCTAAGTGGGAGGATCCCATAATCCTCTGTCTTTGACCATCTGCTCTCTTCTCTCTATGTTCTCTCCCTTTAGTGATTTCATCTACTCCAGTGGCTTCAATAGTACCTTCTATACAGATGATACTCAAGTCTACATGCAAACAGCCTTGATTTCTTCCAGGAGTACCAGTCCCACACTATTAATTGACAACAAATCATTTCCACAAGAATATTCCCCAGTATCTTATCACTTAATATATCCAAAAATGAATCTCATTATCTCCCTTAAAGTTGCCCTTCGTTCAAGCTTCCCTAATTCTGTTGTTAGCCCCACAAACCTTCCAGTCACTCATGATCAAAATTTTGGAATTACTTTTGATTCTTCCTTCTTTAACCCTGGAATCCAAACAGTTACTGAATTCTCATTTAATAACATTTTTCACGACTCCTTTTCTCTTAACTTACACTTCTTGTATCATCTCTTGACTGGAGTTGACTAGCAGCTTCTTAAGTGGCCTCCCTGTCTCTGGCCTCTCTCTTCTTCAGTCCTTCTTCACACAGCTATAAAAACAATCTTAATTAATGCATTATATTAGTATACTATTTAGGGCAGTTAGATGATATAGTAGATAGAATGCTGAGCCTAGAGTCAGGAAGACTCAACTTACTGAGTTCAAATCTGGCCTCAGATAACTTATTAACTATATGACCCTAGTCAAGTCACTTAACTCTACTTGCCTCAGTTTCTACATCTATAAAAGGAGCCAGAGAAGGAAATGACAGACCACTCCAGTAGTTTTGCCAAGAAGACCTCAACTGGAGTCTGGAAGAGTCACATGCTACTAAAATGACTGAATAAAAATGCACTCTTGTGGCCACACCACTCGCCTGCTCAGCACCTCAAAGCCTTCAGTAACTAGGGTGACCATGTACAAAGAACAGAATGCCTTTTACAGACTACGCCTTCACCCTTATAATACAACTCAGATTTACTCAGTGCTTTACAGTTTGCAATTCTCTAAGTGTTTTCCTCATACAAAGCCTGTGGGAAGTATATTAACAATAATACTCCCGTTGCTCAGATGAGGAAATTGTGGATCATGGGAAGAGTTAAGAAGATAAAAAATAAAAAAGCTGGACACTAAATTCAGGTCTCTAAATCTATACCAGACTGTCCTTATATTATTATGTGTGATAGCTATCAAATGCAAAGGTCTTATCTCCCTTATTGTGATGTAAGCTACTTAAAAGCAGGGAGTGTGTGTGTGTGTGTGTGTGTGTGTGTGTGTGTGTGTGTGTGTGTGTGTGTTTCCACCTTTGGATGTCTACTACCTAGCCCAGAATCATGAAAGCCAATTTAAGCCAATAAGCCTTTATTGAGTGCTCACTATTGGCTAGGCCTATATTAAGTGCTGGGGATACAAAGAAAGGGAACTCTAAAGGAGCTCACAGTCTAATGGGGAGATAACATGGGAACAACTGTGCACATACAAGCTATGTACAGTGAAGATAGAAGGCAATCTAGAGGGAAGGCATTAGCATTAAGGGTGTCAGGAAGGGCTTCCTGTGGAGTGTGGAATTTTATCTGGGTCTTGAAGAAACCAAGGAAGCCAGAAAGCGGAGATGATTATAAATGCTTAAGTGTTTGTTGAATTGAACAGTTACTGGATTGCTTTTCAGTCTATTTCCCTAAAAGAGCTAATGTCTGGAGGATTGGTCTTCTGTCTTTCACTGATTATCAAGTGCTTATAGAATGGGGCAAAATATAAAAGAGCAGACTTTTTTTTCATTAAGGAGCTGAAAATCTAGAATAAAGCGATATTCAACTGTTTGAATGACATTTATGCAAACAATATTCACCTGACTTTCTCACAGAAAGAGCTAAGGAAGAGAAGTGCTAATGGGTTAGAAACTGAGTAGGTTTCCACAACAGAAATTTTCATGAATAGAATAGGCAATAAACTGCATTTTAAAGGAGGAGGAAAATGTGATATCCCAAGAGAGGTTTTCTTAATGTTTTTACTTATACTTGACCTTCAGGAATTGGGAGTCACTCAGTGGTAGCAGTTGTAGTGTATCATTAAAGTGATGGAAAAGGCAAATGACTAACTATGGTGTAAGACAGTTGTCCAATGGAGTGGATTCTGAAAGAATTGAATGCCTATAAAAAAAAGTTCAGATAAGAAGCCAGGAGACAAACTGAATGAGCAAGCAGGGCAGGTCATAAGAACAATCAAGATGTGGATATGCTTGAATTACGTTATCACAGGACTCAATCAATTTTCAAGCACTTTAGGTTCACAAAGCAAGAATTAAGAGCACAGGGGAAAAGACTAAAATGCATATGGCAGAAGTCAAGAATTATGAGCAGATTGATAAAAATAATAAGATATTTTGAGGGCTTGGAATTTCAGAGAATGAAGGACAACTTATGAAGACAAACCAAATGAAAGGAAAAGGGGAAACTACATCATTCAGACATTAATTTGCCATATAAACTAAATGTGATGGAGGGACCACCATAAATGTCTTAGCCCAGAGTTTACAGAACTAATGTAGCCTCATTATTGTACAGAAGTAATCCTTAACTCTTAACATATATGTTTGCAAGCCAGTGGATAGAGGTGCAGGCCTGGAATCAGGAAGACTCATTGTCCTGAGTTCAAATATGGTCTCAGACACTTACTAGCGGTGTGACCCTGGGCAAGTCACCTAACACTCTATGTCTCAGTTTCTCCATCTATAAAATGAGCTGGAGAAGTAAATGACAAATTACTTTAGTATCTTTGTCATCAAAACCCTGAATGGGGTCACAAAGAGTTGGACACAATTGAAAACAAATGAACAACAACAAGGGAATGAGTTTTGGCCTTTGATTTCATTAGGTGGGGGTTGGGGGTGGAATTCCTGGTGAGAAACATCATTTAAGGTTGGCCCTTTCTCTGAAAATCATAGCCTTGGAAAGCTGTCTAGAGTACTAAGGGGTTAAAGAGAATGTCTAGGCTCACACAGTCAATATATATCCAAAGCAGAACTTGGACCCAGGTCTTTCTGTTTCAGAGACCAGCTCTTTCTTTTCACTATATATTTCTTTTCTGTTTCTTTATCTAACAAGCAACAAAGGCTTCAGGTATAGGTTAGGTGATAGATTATTTTTGGATTCAAGACCAGTCTAGCCAAGTTTGGAGAAGTTGATTGCTAAAACCTTGATCACTACATAAAAAATGTTTTTGGTCAAGGTAATTCATGGAAACTATTTCATGTTGATGGGTTAAGTGTTGCAGTGGCTAGATCACTGGACCAGGAGCTTAAAATCTTGCTACAGATATTTAGTAGTCATATGACCGTGGACACGTCACTTAACCTCTACCTGTCTCAGTTTCCTCATCTGTATAATGATAACATTGCTTCCTTCCTATAACAGCAAGGACCCTGACATACACAGGAGGGCATGCTGTACAGGTTCTTAAAAAAAAGTTCTTAAAAAAAAAGGGGGATCAACAATCACTTTAATCAAGCACATATATCATTCACTTAGTTTAGGAAAAAATCAGCACTCTGCACTTCAGAGAAAATACAGAGAAACACAGATCAACCAACAGACAGGGCTTCTAACTGTCTGACCATAAGCAATACATACATCACAGATCAAGAGATAGATCCAACTGTCTGACCATTACATACATAGTTACCAGAGAGAGAATCCCTAACATCTGGGTTTTCAAAGCTGGCACAGCCCAGAGTCTCCTCTGGCCAAACAAACACTTCCAATGAGTAAGCCCCAAAGCAAAATCTCACCTCAGGCTATTTATACACTTTTCACAGTAGGACTGCAGAACCCTCTGACCCAGCACCTCAATAGAAATTAACAAAAGATATGGGTCTCCCCTAAGCAAGCTTCCCTTAATGGGCAGGTCCATCAGTGGATGGGGAAGATCTTTAACTGTCTAATAAACATTCCATTTCCTCAAGGAGTTGTTGTGAAGCTTCAATGAGATAATGTAAACCTTGCAGGGTGACATGTCAGTTTTTGTCATTACTATTTATTTTTAAGTGGTACAATGGATTGCGTTGGACTTGGAATCAGGAAGACTTGAGTTTGATCCCTGCCTCACACACTTCATAGGTGGATCAGTCAGACAAAGTCACTTCACCTCAGTTTCCTCATTTGCAAAATGCAGATAAGAATATCTACCTCATAGGGTCATTGTGAGGATTGTGAGAATTAAGTGATAGATTGTAAAGAAAGAGCTTTTCAATTATAAAGCCCTAAGTTAGTATTACCTATTACTATTGACTATTCTATCCATCTCTGAGCAAGTGTAATGTTTATAGAATAGGAAGATCTTTCCCACTCAGTAATAAGCCTAACACGTGGAGTCTGTGATCACATGTAGCCTGGGTCACACAGAGCTCAGACTGAGAGGAGCCTGCCCAAGGAGGCAAGAGAAAGAGAGCACAAGCAGAGAGTGAGAGCAGGCAAGCAGGCAGAGGAGAGAGAGACAGAGAGAGAGAGAGAGAGAGAGAGAGAGAGAGAGAGAGAGAGAGAGAGAGAGAGAGAGAGAGAGAGAGAGAGAGAGAGAGAGAGAGAGAGAGAGGCAAGTTGTTAGCGAGCAGAGGGAAGAATTTATCTAGGGGAACTTGTTTTTGTGGGGTGGACTGACAGAAAGAAGGTTGAAGATGTCAGAGCTCTCTGGATTAGTGATAAGTACCCTATTAAATCTTATCTCCTAGTATTCTAATGATGTCCCAAATAAATATTTTGGTTTTGCCTTTGAGGAAGAGAGTTTCTTATATTTTGAGAATTTATCCTGGAATTATGCATGTATATTTATAGTGGTATGTATATTCATAGTGCTATGGGTATCACATTGGCATCATAGCAAATCACAACTTCTCAGCACCCAGACAACTCTAAGACTAGGAGCAGATAGTTGTCTATCTGCTTTGTTAGAGGCAGTTTCCTCAACAGTGAACATTCCTCAACAATGAAATCCCAGATTTAAAAAATAGTTATAAAATTCATGTTATAACAAAGTCATCATGCTTTTGGAAAATTGCTGTTTTATGACCTTTTTTCACCCTTAAAGCTCTGATTCAGGAAACGGAGGAAAAATGGCTCACTAGAGTTAAATAACCAAGCTAAATTCTTTCAAATATATGACGATGATTCAAAATTTAAACTGATGTCATACTCACACAACGAACACAGAGTCCCAGAGCTCAATTGCCTCTGCAATCAGCAGACCCCTGTTTGACTGTTGTAGTGAGCAGCTGCATTATCTGCATTTTGCCAAGTAAACAAACCCGCCCCTGTGAAATAGCAGTTTGTTGTTTGCAAATGTGCTTATGGCTAGAACCTTTAACAACTCTAATTATACATTTTTATATAATGCATCAGCACTGTGGTTCTGTGTTCCTTTAACATGTGTTTCTTCATGAGATATATCTATTGGTGTAGATCCATCCTTAGGACCACAGACCTTTTACAATTCAATGGATCCTTAGGTACCATCTAGTCTAGTCCAGGGATTAACTTTTCTGTGTATGTTATGGACCTTTCTGGCAGTTTGATGAAGCCTATCGACTCTTTCTCTGAACAATGTCTGTAACTACATAAACAGACAGATTTATCCATGCGTATTCAAGAGGTCTGTGGACACACAGCTAAGAGTGCCTGAACTAGGATAACCCTCTCATTTTACAGATAAAGACAGTGATGTTCCAACAAGGAATGTGGCTTGCTCCAAGTCACACAGGAAGGACAAATGGAGAAGGTTGAATCCTCATCTAAGAGAAAGAGTGTGGAGTGATGTCTAAAGATCTGACCTTATTAACCAAGAAGATCTAGAGTCAAACTCCACCCCTGACAAGTATTACAGGCATGACCCTGGTGAAGGCAATTTCTCCATGGTCTAGGTCAATGCTTCTTCAACTGTAGCTCATGATCCCATGTGGGGTCACAAAAATTTTGGCAACACTAGAAGGTTTCGATCAAAAATAATTAAAAATCAAATGTGTAATGAATCTGAGGTATTTCTGGCAGCTAGTGCTTGCCTGTGTTGCATCGCAAAACTTCACTGCAGCTTTGGTTCTGAACACAAAACATGCACACTTTGCACTGTGCATGCCCTCAGGCCACACAACTCCAAGAAATAATGCCCAGACAGGAAGAGGGGTGATGAGTGGAAAAAGTTTAAAAAGCCCTGGACTATCAAGGTTCTAAGACTAGAAGTTAGAGGGAGTAGAGGGAGTTTCATCAACCAGGTGTTCCCCATATTATTGAAAATTATGGACCCATTTCCTGTCCCTAAGTGGCAGAGAGGTTAAGCTATTTCTTCTAAGGCCAACAGAAGAAAACTAGAAGCAAAAGGTAGAAGTGGTAAAGAGGCAAAATTAAGTTTGATGTAAGGAAAACTTTGCTAAAAATTGAAGTTATCCAGAAAAGGATTGAATTGCTGCCCATTGTAGTGGAAGCCTACTCACTGGAAATGTTCAAGCGAAGGCTGGATGACCACTTGTTGGCTGTGTTGTAGTGGGTTATTTTTAGTTTGGGTGACTTCCGAGGTCCCTTTTACCTCTAAAATTCTCTGCTTCTGTTATCTTTTGACTCCAAGTCCAACACTCTTTCCACTTGCTCACTAAAGGAAGTAGCCATTCCCCCCTAAGGGCTCTTTTAAAAGCACTGTCAAATCCCAGCAGAACAGTCACCACTTGCTGAGTTCTTTAAGGCTGGCTGATTGAAAGACTTGGCTGACCAATACAAAGATGGAGGAAGTACACAGTCCCTTTATACAAACCCAGCTTGCAGAAGTCCTAAAATGATTCAGTCACAGTGTTAGCAAAGGTTATTTTAAACTAAATTACACCTGTAAAGGGAAGTTGTGTCATTGATCTTTCCTTTTAAATTTGAACTTTATACTCACTGGCCTGGTACGTTGCAAACATTGAAGTGTCATAAAAAATACCTTGCTTTATAAATCACATTTGTACAGGAGCAGATTACAGCATTTTTTATTGCCCATCTGAAGCTCTTGGAGCTTTGTTTCTCCAGGAGTTATTCCAGTTACAAAGAGATGCCATTTCTACTTCAAAGGAAGTGGTTATGAAATCTATACTTGCAGAACACACACACACACACACGCACATACACATTGCACCTTTCATGTTTTTTGATGTTGGGTACCCTTCTTTTCATGATTGCTTATTTAGAAGTACCAAATACATAGAACAAAGTAACCATTTTCAATGACCATTCTGCTCCCAGTTTCACAAGTAAAATGATCCCAACACAAATAATAATACCTGAAACCTCTGTAGCTCATTTTGAATCCTTTACAAAATGCCTCAGGAGGCCTTAGGTTTCTATGTAAAAGGAAGGGTATGGACTTCTGAAATTCCTTCTCAGTCTTAGTATATATGATCTTATGATCCCAAGATGCTTCCAAGCTATACCACTCCAAACTTAAAAGGCTCACAAAAATGTTGAGGCCATATTGCTTTTAGGTTGCAAATAAAATGTACATCACCCAGTAGATAACTCAGACTCCATAGGAACAAAACCTATCAATCATCACCCAAGCCCATTTAAAAGGGGCATGATAGGGATAGGAATAGAGGAAAGGCTAAGGTAATATTTATGTTCAGTAGAGAGAGATTCTGGAGGGTAAAGAATATTATGTTTGTGTTTGTCTCTTTATCCCTAGGACCTGAGGCAATATCTTGTACTTAATAAGCAGATAATAAAAGCTGGTTGAATTGAATTGATTCTGGAACAATTTGACAGAAGCCTTATATAGCTTATCTTATCTTCTATAGTTTATTTTTTAACACAGTCTAGATAGAATTAACATAATATATCAGTATGCCACTGTGGAAACATAAAAAAGCCTCCTTTTTTCATTCGACTGAAATTAAGAAATATATATTTCTTCAGCCTAATATCCTTTCCAGATTTTTCATTTTTGGAAAGCACATAGGAAATCAAGAGGATAAACAAAAGAAAACAATAAGCTATTTCTGGAAAACAGACGGATGATAGTAATTGAATCTATAACAACAACAAAAATATGTCTTAGGGAGCTAAAAATCATTGCCTTCTCTGTTCTTTGAGGAAAATAGTAGTTTGATTGGACTTTTTTTTTCCATTCAAAAGGGAGAACCCTTTTGATCATAGGTAGGAATCCCTTTCAGTCCTGGTGTATAGTGATCAAGGAAGGAAAAAATAGATCTATTGTTCTGAAAGAGCTCATATTTGTAAAGGCTTTGCACCATGTTAAGTGCCAGCTATTATATTATTATCATCAATATTATTTTACTGAGTAGAATAGTAACCCCAAACTTTATTTTCATATTCTGTAACCCTTTTCTTGTTCAAGATTACTTTTAACTCAAATTCTCATCCAGCAGAGGGCATTGAGGAAGGGAGGGGAGGGTGATATAACAATTTGCCTATTTCTCTCCATATGCAAAAAATGCTTGCATTTAGATTAATATTAAATTAATACAAATTTTTTCCTGGCAGACATGCTTATGTCACTAAGTACAGTATTTGTAACTTTTTTTTCAAAGTCACAAAAAAGATTATGTTTGCTGTATGGTCACCAGGTAAAGGTGCCTGCTGTGCTATCAATGATCTACTTGACACTATGTCCAAGGTCCAGTCTTGCACCTGTTGTCTGGGTGTTAAATGTAATCTAGATAAAACATGGGTATGGGTTAAATTGATCCCCACTGCAGACACACTCTAAGAAAGTGGTAAACTAAAATAATACTGTTTAAAAAAAGATCTTTTTTTTTTTTTAAAGCAGACAATACCTTAGCCAGCTGTAAAGCCAGGAGTTACAATGGGTGCCTTTGTTGCAGGGTTTCCTTTAGCTGTACCAAACTACAATCTAAGAATCCATTCTTCAGAAGATTAATTGAGTGCCTCACTCTGAGGTTTTTCACAGCTGCTCCTGGCTACTGTGCCCCATGTCAGACATCCGGTATCACTAGCAGAAAATGGTATATCAGAGACGGCCCCTACTGGGAATCACCATGTGATGGAAAGTACAATCAGAGTATTTTCTATTTGATGATCTAAATGAATTCCATGTCTCGCATGAAATCCCTGAAACCTGACCAGTAAGGCTTAATGTGGATATTTAAGCATGGTGGAAATGCACAGGAATGATGAGAATGAATGCTTGTTACATGAAACCAATCTCTATTGCCTTCAAGGTTCCTAATGTGGTTTTCTTGAGTACCACTTTCTGAAAGAATTTCTTCCATGATTCTTTTTCCTTCTTTATGGTACACTTTGAAAAATCACTCTATATCCTTAAAAAAAAATGGATCACTTTGCCTAAGTATTTAAAGGAATTGGAAATGATTCTTAATACATGTGCAATGGGAGGATGGCCCAAGGGACCCTCCTCCTTTCCTTGGGGTTGTTTCTGAAGAATACGTGCTAGGTCTGCCTGCTGCCTTTCCGTATGGAGACTTGGTAAGTTATTATTAGAGGACTTAGTGATGAAAAGTTTTTTTTAATTGGCTGCTCGGCCAGAGGGGAGGGTGCCTGCTAGTGCCTCAAGAAGACAACGTCTACCTTCCTTGTGGTGAAGGAGATAAGTATTATTATCGGCAGCTGGGGGAGAGAGCTTCCTTGGACCATTCCTCCCACTCAGTGCTCTGCTGTCTCTGATTCTTTGGGCTCTGTGTGCTTAATTTTTCCTGATCTTAGGTAAATGAGGATCATAGAAGAGACAAGGCTATAGTCTTGTAACCCTCAAAAAATTGGAAAAATTTTGGAAAAATTAGACTTTCAGAGGTCTAATAGTTATAGAGTCTGTCTATAGAAACAGTTAAGTTCAATGAGAGTCCAGCTTTGAGGACCACCTTATCCCAGATCATCAATGAATCAATCCAGTAATAATGAGATACCATGTCCTAAAAGCAAAGAAGTGACTAATCCATGAACGTGATGGAGAAGGGACTGTATTTTGTTAGAACAGCTTCAATTTGGAGTCTACCTTTCCTAGAAATTAAGGATTTAGAGGATAGTCTGTTTCTGTAAATTCAAGCAATGTTTTACTTGCATTATCCCTATACCTTCTTAGTAAATATCTCTTTTTAAAAGCTAATTGATATTAATTGTTTAAATGACATTGGGGATATAATAGCTAGGAAGTGATATGGGGGGAACATTCTAGGTGGGAGCTTATTAGCCATAGTAATAGAATACACCTTTCCTATTTCCTCAGTGCTGTTCCCAGAACACCGAGGGAAGATGTGGCTAACTGAGTTCTGAGGAACCCAACTGGCCATTGCTAATGGGGTTTGGACAATGTAGCCAGAGCCCATGAGCTACACCAAAAACCACTAACATTTAGACATTATGTCATCCTTCTTAAAGACTGGCTAAAAAGCAATGCTCATATTTGAACTCAATGCATGAACAAAATAAACCTCCCGTGGGGAAAATTCCAAATAGAAAATTGAAAAGTCAACCCTCAGATTAACCTCTTTCAGTCCCAATAGCTATCACAAAACAGTAGCCTCAGCATTTCAAATGAAATGGGTCAGAACAATGTACTGAGTGGGTCAGAGAATTGTTGTTTCAACAAGTTTAATATACCAGGAGGTAGGAGGTCTTACATGTTCGTATCTTATAAATTTATTTCTTTGTATATGAGTCTCTGAAGTCATTGGCCTTTCGTGGGTCCCATGTTAGTTTTCTTGTTAACAGTGTCTGTCTTCATGTATACTTGGATAATCACAAGATATTACAAGGGAATTTAGTAACTGGCATTCTTGACCTGGATCAGTGCTGAATCAATGGGTCAGTATAGCATCATGGGACCTGGAATGATAACTAGCATGAATATTTCTTCTTTTCCCAGGAAGGCCACTTATGCTTTTATTCTACTTCCCCAAGATGACTAGTCTCTTCATTTCAACTTAAGTTTCCCTGGAATAGAGAGTGATAACCATTCTTAGATGATACCCTCACAGTTTCACTGTCCAGGTTCCTCTTTTCCCTTCTCTCAATTTCCTCTACCAATGTAGATTGATAAATGTTTGACTTATGTAACATGGTTCGAGAATGTTTTCAGGGAGTCTTTAGAGGTTAAAAGACTTGTCCATGCATGGTCATATAGCCAGTATGTGTCAGTTTTAGGACTTAAACTTGGGTGGTCCCCACTTAAGGAGGTCAGCGCTGCCTCTCTTTACACACACGCGCGTGCGTGCACACACACACACACACACACACACATCATTCTATCTACATACAAGATTGTACCACTAATGCAAAATTAGTCATTGATGGTTTCTGCAGATAGCAATTTGTTTTTAGTATGAAAGCCCTCTAAGGAGGGAATAAATTCTGCTCCTACCTTCCTTCTCTTGAAGTTGGAATTCTGAACAAATACCAGAGGGAAAGAAGATTGGGCTCAGTAACGTGCTAGTGGATGTACTTTTCCAGGAACAAAGGGCTGACAACATTTTTCATTATTTATTCTTTGAAGAGTCCTAGACATTGCATGAAAAAATAAATACAGTTAGAGTTAGACTGACCATCCAAATTCATGCTTTCCCATGGGGTTTGCTACCACCTGGGAATAGGGAATTATGATCATGGATACTAAAGCTGTATTTTTTTTCTGGAAAGCTAGAACTGGGGTGAAATGAGGTGAGGAAGTATGCTAATTATTGGGGTGGTGACTGTAATTTCATTCCAATTTTTCTGAGGGCTTGACATTTTGTTATCTTTTCTTCTTTCTCCTCTACTTGTCTTCTGTAGCTCTCCTCATCTCTCATTCTCTTATTTTTTTCCTCTCCTTGTCCCCTTTTTCTTATCCCCAGGAATTAGGAAGATCCTATGCTTTTACTTGCTTCTGAAGCTGGTCTCTCTGAGCTTTGAGGGCCCAGAGAAGTCTTGGGTAATGCTAGGCTCAAGACCAGCTGTTCCTAAGGCCCTATTTTTTCACAGCCTGAAAAAAAATTGTTCCAGGTGGATGGGAAGCAGCTCATATTCTGGCAAAAGGCACCCACAGTCAGGGAATAGAGGGTACTCAGGTTTCTAATTCTGTGGATGGAGAATAGAAAGGAAAATAGAAAAATTATACATAGGCTCTCTCTGCCTCAATTTCTTATATTCCTTCAATACACAATGTAGGTAACCATACTTATATTATTAACTAAATAACTTAGTCTAATAATAATTCTCATTTCTATAGTGTTTTAAGGTTTACAAAGTGCATCCTTTGCAAAGACACCCTGGGGTGGATAGCCTGAGAAATATCACCTTCATTTTACAGATGAAAGTTCTGGGGTTTAGTAAGGCTAAAGAATTGCCCAGGCTAACAGCTATAAAGCATGAGCATCTGAGAATGGATATCAATCCAAGTCAAGCTGACTCAAGTCCAGCATCCAATTTACTATACTTAGCCAAATGTCACAAAGGTAGTGCATGCTGGTATGCAGATTAGGGCCATACATTTAGTACTGGAAGGGCTCTGGGGGTGATCTAATTCAAACCCCTCTTTTTACAGATAAGGTACCAGAGGACAACAGGATAAATGATTTGCTCAGGTTCATAAAGAGAATAAATAGTAGATTTGGCATTCAAACCCAGATCTTCTGACCCCATATCCGGTACTGCGCACACTACTTCTTTCTCCAGCCCTCCAGTTTCCAGATCCAGAATATTGTCCACTATACTATGCTGAGATTCTCCAAGTAGCTTCTCAAATTGAAGAGAACAGCTGTTATTCTAATAAGCAAAGTCTGAGGTGAAGAAAAAAGCACAATTCAAATTATTTCTTCCTTCCTTTTCCCCATTTATGAAGAAGTGGGGGGGGGGATTCAAACAGGTCAGAAGAAAACAAAGTTAAGGAGCAATTTTCATCTACTTATAGGCACCCAAATGAGATTAAAGCCCTTTAATGAAGAACTGAAAAATCTCTCCTCCTTGCTTTTTAAATCTTGCTTAGATAGTAGAGGAAAAAAACAAATAAACAAAAAACTACACAAAGAGGTTTAGGTGCCAGCTGTTGCATTGTTCTAGCTCTGTGTTGTTCCTTGACAACACAGTTGTCCTCTCTGTGTACAATTGAACATTATTCTCCCCCCACCCCCCAACCTAAGTGTTCGAGCACATACCAGATGTATAAGCCATCTCACAACACCATACTTCCCTGGAATGAGGGATTTAAAATGCAAGAGTGGTGCTGAAATGTTAAAGATTGGTCTGGACTTTATCTCACTGGGCAGGGGGGAATGGAAGGGAGTCCTCTGGATTTAACTCATCCATTAGGAAATGAAACAAAGCGGAAACTATTCACTTGAGTGGCAAAGTTTTGAGAGAGTTGTGCAGCACTGAGCAAACAGCTGCTCAGCAGCTCTGATTAATTCAAGGCATCAGCATAAAGGGGAAATCTGCTTAATATTTGCTGCCCCCTGTAGTTTACTCTTGCATAGATTCGATGAAATCAAGGGAGTTATTTTAAACTTCTGTTGCTCGTCACCCAAATCCTCGGCACAGTTGTGGAATTTCATTCCCCGTCTATTTTCAGGTCAAGTTCACATAAAAGAGCAGGGCTGTGGGGTGAGGCAGGGGGATATTTTTATGAGCTGTGTTGATTTCACTTAAGTGAAATAAACAGAGGGAAACCATTTCCTTTTAAAGATGCAGATTCTATTAGATAGAGAATGCTGCTAAGATAAATATGATTTCCTTAAAAAAGGCAAAGTAAGCATCTGTTTATTAAACTACTTTCTCAATTTCCTATTGCCTGCAGAATATGGCATGGAACACGATTCCCATTGTCTCTCAGCACAATATCTACTAATAACATGAAGTTTAAAATGTGGGAGAAAAGAAGCCAAACCCCAACACAGTGTGTCTTTTGGTTTATTCATTTGCTGAAACAAATATAGGTGACAGGAATTTTATCTGGGCTTAAAAATAGCACATGGGATGCTGGAAATTTAACATTGGCTCAGTGATGAATGAAATTTCATTATAATGAATCATAATTTAATAACTAACTTTCACGAAAAGCTTTGGAGCAAGTCATCGCTATGGAACAAATGCTGAGGCAGAGGGTACTAAAACAGTTTATTTTAGCAATAGATTACCAAAGAGGAGTGGGCATGTGTAGAATGGTCCTACCCAAAGCTCTCTCTCACGAACTCTTTAAAACTCAATCTTCCTCATTGTGCATTTGTAATTCCCAGGGATTTCATGAGAGGGAATGTTTGCTTTGTATTAAAGGTAGCCCTCAACTACCAATGATGTCTCCTTTAGTTTCTTTAAGGAGATTATGGAGGACAATTTTTATTAAAGATTCACATTTCCCCAGTTGGAAACATTAGGAAGTCAGCCATGATTAATAAAAAAAAAAAAAAAAACAAAGAAAGATAAGGAACTTGTGATGGTTTCTGGATTTAAGAAGCAGAAGTTCACTTTAGTTCAGTTCGAAATTCACCTCAGTGTTTAAACTGATTGAATGCATTAATTTATTCTCCTAGCAAGCATTTATTAAGTGTCTACTAGGTAGCTGGGTGGCACAGTTTGATCCCCAAATCTGGAATCAGAAAGTCTTTGAGTTCAATTGGCACCTCAGACACTTCCTAGCTGTGTAACTCTGGGCAAGTTATTTAATGTATTTTTGCCTCGGTTTTCTCATTTGTAAAGGGATAATAATAGCACCTACTTCCCAGAGTTGTTGTGAGGATCAAATAAGATAATATTTGTAAAGTGCTTTGGAAACCTCAAAGTAACACACACACATACAAATATATGTTAGATGTTTTTATCATTAATAATAATAATAGTAATGGGAACTTGGGAATATAAAGACATAAAAGAACCAAATCCTGGTCTCAAGGATATGTGTGTATGTGTAATCACATTCAGTTTTCTAAACAACAGTAGCAGCAATTGATGAGAAATGAAGACCAAACTGTGAACCAGAGGGAAGCCCTTATACCAGCATAGCAGTAACTGAGATCATACCCATGAGAATTTGTGCTAATTGCTTTTGTTTGAAAACTGCTTGAATAGACAAGGCAGATGATTGTGTCAAATTTTAGAAAGAAGAAAACGAGGGCCAGAGAATCAATAAGTCATATCTACTGGAAGGGGGAAATGTTTGCCATGAAGGAGCTGAAGCGAGTTAAGGAAGTCCATCACAAAAGAGATTCCTCCACACAGCAGAGAGGATTAGTGCCAATAAGTGAACCATTGACTTCTAAGGGAGTGGGTGGAGAATCTCATGAGTGTTTCCATTTCTAAAGTATGAAGGCAGGATTCACTGAGGTATTAAAAGGAAGGGATTACAATTACTAATGATGATGGATGTGTGGCTAGCTACCATTCGGTTGCTGTAGGCTGTTTAAGATTAGCAGTGAGAGAAGCAGAGATGCAAACACACCTTTGGCAGGTCAGGAAGGGTCTATCTAGCTCCAGATAGGTGTATGGCTCCACTCTTGCTCTTCTGGGGACATTCTGTGAGCCAGACCAATCCATTCTAGGAAGGTGCCCTTTGCTGGGTGTTGGGGCTGCTGTGCTTAGCAGACCCACACAGAACCCTAGTAGGTACATTAGGCTAGGCTTGAGGGGTTACTCCAAGGTGGCTGCCTTCAAGGTACTTGCAATATAGTTACAGAGAAGATATATACAATCAAAAAATAAATAATATTATAAAAAAGTCAACAAAGATAATTAGAGCTAGGAGCTACAAAAGGTAAAGCTCATTTCTATCTGGCATTGTAAAGGAAAGTTTCATGGAGAAGAGATGATTTGAGCTGGGTGTTGAAGGGCCAGCAAAATATGGTAAGTCTTTTAAAGGCTTACTTCTTCTGCATCTTTTTTAATACCTAGGATAGTCCTTGGTCCCATAGGAGATTTTCTGCGTTTAGATGAATGGATACATACTCCCTCATAAATAACAAGACAGTATTAATAATAGATCATACTCTAAAGTAATTAAAAGTCTTACAAAGCACTTCCTCACAACAGCGTTTTGAAGTAGGTAGTGAAAAATAAAGAGCATCTTATAGATGGAAGAAAGTAAGGTCCAGTAGCCTTAAGTGGCCTTAAGTTGCTACCAAGTAGCCAGTTGGAACTTGAATACAGGTCTTTTGATTCCAAAAGACCAGACGCATTTCACTCTATTGGAATGTCTCACTCATCAGAGTAGTCCTGGAATTCCTTGAAACAAAACTTAATAACAATGAGATTCATTGTTCATTATACTTATAATGAAGAAATAGAAAAAGCATACTGAGATAGCTGTTATGTGTAGGGCTGCTTTATCAGATGGTCTAACAGGGCAGCTATTTGTCAGGCAAGGGCTAAAAGGTCACAAAATCTGAGTTTAAAGTGTCACAAAGGTCATCCAGTCCAACCCAAATCTTAATAGGACACTCCTGTGAAATATCCATGATGTACATTGATCTAGCCTGAACTTGAAGACCTCCTATAAAGTAGAACTTACTACCTCCAGAGTCAGCTTATTACACTTTGGCATGGCTCCAAATAGTAGGGATATTTTCTCCATATGGTAAGTTGAAAGCTGCTTCTCTGCACCTCTTAGCTCTACCCTATGAAGCCAAGCAGACAAGTCTATCTCTCTTCTACAGAATAATATTTGAAGACATCTGTCTTGTCTCCTTTAAGTCATCTTCTGTCCTCTCGGTCAAAACATCCATAGTTCCTTCAACAGAAACTCTTCCTCCCCTTCTTGGGTCTAATATATTGAAGTTAGATGGAATAATGCTGTTCTGTTTCACACGGGAATTCAATGAAATAACATCATGAATAATAAATAATGAAACCGTTAATGAAAAGTACTAGATCTCAGTTTGTGAAGACAAAGTGTTCTGCAGACCCTAAATAAAATCACCAAGCTGTGCATGACTTATCTTCTTTTGCACCAGATTCTTTGTGGTGATTGAAAACTCAATCTGTATTATTTGGACAGAGATAAGATTCTGATGCATCTTGTTTTAAACCTCTGAGACTAGCTGAACTTTCCACCACTGATTAACATATATTGTACAATTATTGCCAACTTTGGCACGATAAAGTCATTTACAGAAAATCATAAGTAATAGACATGCAAGTAAACCATGAAAGGTCATATCAAATACAGGAAATGAAGAGCTAGGTTTTAGTCTTTGTTAAGATGTATTTATTTACTATGTGAGAACAATCCATTTCACATGTGGTCAGCTCCCCCAAAAAGCAAAAGACAAAAAGGAAGGCAGGTTTGTTTTGAGACAACAGCAAAGTATTTCAAAACCAAGTCCAAGTGACTTTTCACTACTTTGGAAAATCTTAGCTACTGATTCCCGTTCTTGGGTTAATCAACTTAACTGGTAGGTAGGTGGTACAATGGATAGAATGCCAGATCTGGAGTGAAAGATTTGAGTTAATATCCACCTCAGATATTTCCTAGCTGTCTTGCCCTAGGTAAGTCACTTAAACCTCTGTTTGCCTCAGTTGCTTCACCTATAAAATGAGAAGAGTAATAGCGCTTATTTTGCAGCCTGTTGTGAGATTCAAACAACATAATTGTAAAGCGCTTAGTCTGGTACATGGTAAACACTACATAAATGAAGAGTCGACATAGCTTATTGGATAAAAAGCAGATGTAGGCTATAGAAAGAGCTGAGTTCAAATCTTACTCTAATGTGGTCTGGCTATGTGATCTTGAGTAAATCATTTCACCTCTCAGTGACCAAGGGAACTACTTAAAACTATAAGTTGTAAAACATGTACTGTTATATATAGACAGGAGGAATATTCTATACTATTGAAATTATGTTTTTGCTGTTCATTCTTTTCTAACTCTTTGTGGCCTCATAGACCTCCAACCATGGGGTTTTCTTGGCAAGGATACTGGAATGGTTTGCCATTTTGTTCTCCAGTGGATTAAGGTAAACAGGTCAAGTGACTTGCCCAGGGTCACTCAGTTAGTAACTGTGTGAGGCTGGATTTGAACTCAGCTCCTGACTCTAGGCCCAGGGGTCTATCCATTGAGTCATCTAGTTGTCCCACTGAAATTACAGTTTCTATTAATAATTGTATTAAGACTGTATCATAGAAGAGAAACCAAACAAATGATCTTTCTCTAATTTCTCTTTTTCAGTTGTTCCTCTTCTTAAATTCCTAGGTCAAGTTTTGCTGTTGGTTAAATTGCTGCTTCATTCTAGTGAAGAGATAATGGCACACTAGTGGCGGAGGAAACATGACCCTTGGGTTGTTTGATGAAGGGTGAATGGAATCTATACACTATATACACTTGGAAGAGGGGAATGCTGTATGGGAAGAGTTATTATTAGCATTCCAAACCAGTTCTCTGGAACCCTGTTCTAGTCCTAAGACACAAAGTTTTAGAACAAAAGTTCACATGCTCTCTGGAAAAAAAATGGTCAAACTTAACAAACTCTACTTTCTTGTGGCTGCAAAAAAAAAAAAAAAATGTGCTCTGTAACCTCAGTTGAAGTAGTTGTGCAATTCAGGGGATGGGATTAGGTTTCCTCATTGATTTTTTCCTCAATGTAAAGACCAATACATGCTTCTCACTCCCTCCAATGTGGACTGAGAGCAACTTCTAGGGACAACAGCATGACAGTATGACATTCATCAAGCATCAATTGTCTAAAATGTTCCTAGTAAGCAGCTTGTCCCCTGTTCCTCTTAGTAAGCAGCTTGTCCCTTGTTCTGTGCTCTACTCCTCAGCCTGAAACTGGTGGCTATTTAATGGCAAGAAACAGTCTGCCATTGGAAGGTTGTTGAGAGTAGTTTTGAAGGAAACAGGCTGTGTTTAGACTGGAGTAACTGCTTGGAACAGTCCAAAGTGACTGCTTCTCCTTGCACTCCTATTGGCGATGTGTCACTGTGGGCTTTGCTAAATCTCTCCCAGATGCCACGGCATGCATGTTTTAGATGTTCTTTGTGGGCAAATGCCTGACATTCTGTGTGGGGCCTGGAGAGTGAAGTGGGAGTTCATCATGATGGAATATAGGCATTTTAGAGCAAGAAGTATTTGTCAAAGCATTTAGAAAAGGAACAAAACAACGGATTTGGAAACATGGGTCTACAAGGAAACAAATCCAAATTACTCCAGACATGCTTAAAAAGACTTCTTTCTTGAGTGCGTTTTTATTTCTTTCTGCAAATGTTTTAGTAAGATTCTCGAGAATGGAGATTCCTAGCCAAACAACATTACTAAACTGTGTAATGAACTCTTCTGGTTCATCAATTACTGATTTCTTAGACATGATGAAGGAAGTAGACTTACATGGAAATACTAGATATTGGTTTTTAGCATGTCATTTTGAGAAAAATACTTAGAATGAAGAACATTAATCTTGAGAAAAGCATAATTAGAAGGCCATGAAGAAAACTCTATCATTTGGTTTTTGTCTAAGATACAGATCCTTTTCAAATGACAACAATTATTCTACTATTAAAATATTCACACAAAAATGGATAGGTCTGTTTTTCAGAAACAAAGGCAATTAAACATCTTGAATTTCTAACTATTCTTTTGACTACCACATTCTCTACACAGTTCAATTTAGCAAATATTTATCATGTGCCCAGGATTCCCAAAACATTGTTTTGGGAGCAGTTAGGAAGGGGGGTATTAACTTTTGGTTGTTGCCCTTAATGAGCATATAGTCTAAGAGGGAGATAAGGCATTGTCACAGAGATTTATAATATACAATATTATAAAAGAGGTAGTAGACATGTTTTGTTTGGCACCAATGAATCACACCAAATGTAAATGGATGGACATTATGAAGAGTCAAATTTAAGCTTGATGTCTCAAAAATCTTCCTAATAATTAGAATTGTCAGAAAATAAACAGTTTTATTTAAAGTTTTGAGTTCCAAATTCTATCCCTGACTCCCTTTCTCCCCCACTTTCCCCACACCCTGAGTCGGTAAGCAATCAGATATAGGTTATACACGTGCAATAATGGAAAACATTTCTGTATTAGTTATTTTATATAAGAAGACTCAAATAAAAGGAAAGAAAGAAAGTGAAATATAGTATGCTTCAGTCTGTATTCAATCAATATCAGATCTTTCTCTGAGGTAGATAGTATGCTTCATCATTAGGCTTTTGGGATTATTTTGGATAATTGTATTGCTGAGAATAGCTAAGTTCTTCATTGAAAAATATTGCTGTTACTACATACAATATTCTTCATTATGCAGTTCACTTAAGTCTTTCCAGGTTTTTCTGAAATCATCCTTCTTGTCATTTCTTATAGCACAATAATATTCCATTACAATAATATATCACAGCTTGTTTAACCATTCGCCAATTAATGGACATCCTTTTGATTTCCAATTCTTAGCCACCACAAAAAGAGCTGCTATAAATATTTTTGTACAAATAGGTTCTTTGGGATGCGGATCTAGCAGTGGTACTGCTAATCCAAAGGGTATGCACAATTTTATAGCCCTTTGGACATAGTTCCAAATTGCTCTCCAGAATGGCTGGATCAGTTAAGAACTCCAACAACAGTACATTAGTGCCCTAGTTTCCCCATATCTCCTCCAAAATCCAGCATTTTCCTTTTTTTCCCATATTAGGTACTCTGATAGGTGTGAGGTGGTGTGTTGTTTTCATTTGTATTTCTCCGATCAACAGTAATTTAGGACATTTTTTTCATGTGTCTACAGAGAGCTTTGATTTCCTCGTCTGAAAATTTCCTGTTTGTATCCTTTGACAATTTATCAATTGGGGAATGACTTGTATTTTTTATAAATCCAATTCAATTCTCTACATATTTGAGAAATGAGGTTTTCATCAGAGGTACTTGTTGCAAATTGTGCCCCACCACCCCAGGTTTTCTGCTTTCCTTATATTTCTGGTTGCATTGTTTTTGCTTATACAAAAACTTTTTAATTTTGTATTAAAAATATATATTTTACATTTTGCAATGCTCTCTATATCTTCTTTGGTCCTAAATTCTTCCTTTATCCATAAATCTGACAGATGAACTATTCCATGTTCTATTGATTTGCTTGTGGTGTCATCCCTTTAGTGCAAATCATCTACCCATTTTGACCTTACAGTGGCCATACAGTGTGAGATGTTGTTTTATCCCATAAATAGTTTCTGCCATACTCTTTTCCAGTTTTCCTAGCAGTTCTTGTTTAACAATGAGTTTTTGTTCTAAAAGCTTAGATCTTTGTGTTTATCACATACTAGATTATTATGGTCATTGACTATAATGTAATTTGTACCTAATCTATTCCACTGATCCACTACTACATTTCTTAGCCAGTACTAGATTGTTTAGATAAATACCACTAGCATTTTTTTCATAATTCCTTTGATATCCTTGAGCTTTTGTTCTTTCAGATGAATTTTGATATAATTTTTTCTAGCTCTATAAAATAAGTTTTGATAATTTGATTGCAATAGCACCAAATAAATAGATTAATTTAGGTAGTATTGTCATTTTTATTACATTGGCTCAGCTGGTACAATTAATATATTTTCAATTATTTAGATCTGACTGTGTGAAAAGTGTTTTATAGTTGTATTCATATAGTTCCTGAGTTTGTCTTGGCAGGTAGACTCCCAAGTATTTTATATTTTAAATGAAATTTGTCTTTCTATTTCTTGCTGCTGGACTTTTTTAGTAATGTATAGAAATGCTGGTGATTTATGATGATTTATGGTTTATATTGACTTTGTATCCTGCAGCTTTGCTAAAGTTGTTAATACTATCAAGTATTTTTTTTAGTTTATTTTCTAGGATTTTCTAACCATGGCATCATTTCATCTGCAAAGAGTGATAAATTTGTTTCCTTATTGCCTATTCTAATTTTTTAAATTTCCTTTTCTTCTCTTTGCTATAGCTAACATTTCTAGTATAACATTAAATAAGAGAGGTGATAATAGGGCATCCTTGCTTCACCACTGATTGTATTGGGAAGGCTTCTAGCTTATCCTCATTACAGATTATACTTGCTGATTGTTTTAGATATATACTGCTTATCATTTTAAGGTAAGTAAGCTCAGTTTATTCCTATGCTCTCTAGTGTTTTTAATTGGAATGGGTCAAAACGATCTGTCTCAAGACATGAAGGATTTATTCCCCCTTCTGCTGTGTGGGTTGAACAAGAAGCTTGTCAGTCAGTTAACCATCATTTGTCAAGTGCCAACAAGGTACTGTGTTAAGAGATAAGTAAAGAAAGATAAGGAGAGTTTCAGCTCCCAAGGACATCACTGTCTAATAGGGCAGGTAAAATGTAAGGCTGATGATGTCCCTTCCAATTCTTGGATTCTGAGATTAGAGATCAGTCAAAGTTCTGAATCAGGTACCTCTAGCCTAAGATCACATCCTCAGACTCCACTTCTGGTTAGTTACCCATTTCTATCATTCCTACTTCTATAATATCACCCATATCTGCCTCCTCTCCACTTATACAGATATATTCAGGCTCGTATCGCTTCTCACCTGGACTATTGTCATGATCTCTTAAGAGGTTCAATAACTGCCCTCTAGGGCATTCTTCTTTTTTCCTCAGTAATTTCAATGCCTGGATGACAGTCTTTTTCTACCTTTAAATCTTGTCCTCAAACTAGAGGGCTTGCCAAGTCCTTTCCAGGACTGCTCATCCACCTTTGGTGTCTACTTCTCATTCAACTCTCACTTGGACCTCCAAGGACCTGTAGCATGCATAGTGGCCATACTCTGGTAAAACCCTCTCAATTCATGGGCTAAATCAGGTTGAGGGTAAATAATATTAACTGGTTGGTGAGTTAGGGATATCTCTACCTCAAGCATGAGAAGATTTTTCCTAGTAGAATGGGTAGATGAGCACAATTTAACAATTTGTTACAAAGGCCATGAAGGTAGCTAAAGCAGGTGCTGAGGCAACACTTAGAACTTGATCATCCACTTCAACCCAGGATCATTGTCAGTCATTGCATCTTTTTGTCTTGCCACTGGACTTCAATGATTCTGGAAGAGACAGTGAGGCCAATGACTTTGAGCAGCTCTGCCTCACTTAAATCCAATTCAAATACAAGTCAAGGTATCACCCCATGAGGCCACTGGCCTTTGAAAATGAAGGACAAACAACAACAATCCTATTGCCAATCATACCTTGCCCAGTCCCAACTTTAAATTAAATCCACCATCTTCTTCCCTGTGAGCTAGGTCAACTACAAATTTATTTGGTATAATCTCATTATATCAAGGCAATTATTCTACTTCTCCCTAAAAAAGAGATACATCACTCTTCTGCTTAAAAACATTCAGTGATTTATTGAATATATCTTCATAGAGACATATTTGACAAAGAATTAGCTTTTTCTACATTTCCAAATATATATATATATAAAATATACATGTATAATATGTTAAATATGTATGTATATGACCTATATTTTTGTGTATCTGAATATAGCATATATATCATCCATATATAGATATACATATTCTTATCTTCTCTACCTCCAACAACAACAAATGTATATTTTATGAGACTGAGATGTTTTGAGTGACTTTTGCTAACTATATACTTTCTTTGGAATTAGTGGCCTTCTTTATTCTTGAGACCCTCAGATCTCTTCTTAGGCATTCTGGTTTGACTTTGTTTAGCACCCGGTAGGAATGTTCAACAAATTTCATTTTTGTTGATATCAATACAACCATGTAGGGTGGGACATAAGGCTACTTAACAAGTTGAAGTGAAAGATACTATCTCTTTCTCAGCACAGGAAAGAATATGGATAAAAAATAGACATAGTTATAATTAATCAACATAGCATTGAATACATATCAAATGATAAAAAAACAACAAGCAGAATAGAATGACTCATCAGCCTGTTGAAATGGCTGCAGATGCAAACAGAGTTTTGTTCTCCGGCAGATTTCAGCCATGCTTGCCCAGCTGCCTTACTGGATTTAACTTTTGATATGAACTCTGAAAGCTCAAACTGGAATTTTCATTGGACTGAAAGATTCAGAGGTAGAAAGGATCTTAAAAATCATTTGGTGCAACCACTACATTTTATAGGTAAGGAAACTGAGGCACAAAGAGGCAAAGCAATTTCATCAAGATAACTGAAGGTCACTCAGTGACAAAGCTAGAATTCAAAGCCAGATATTTATGTTTGAAATCCAAGTTGTTTTTCCCTCCCTGTTTCATGATTTATTCTTGATAATGTTGTTATGATTTTATTTTTTAAATGTTCACACTAATACAAGAGTTTGCAAAAGTTCACAGTTCACATAAGTTCTAAATAATAGCACGGGAATGAAGTTGCTCTTGTCAGGATTATAGGAGAGGGCAGCAAAGGGAAGGGAATAGGTCAGCAGCAGGAGGGATGCTTAGGGAGCACAGGAGCAGCTGTAAAGATTGGGCAGAAGGGACAAATCAACAGGAGGAGAAGAAGCAGTGGCTGAGGAACTTGGGGCTTGTTTGCAGTAGCCATTTGAGTTTAATAGCTATGCAAATACCCCACAGTGTGGAGCCAGTTTGAGAGCTGTGCATCATGTCACAGAATGAGCAGTCTCAATTTTTCAGCACCATCTGGCTACCTCCAGAGGGTCGGAGCCCAAGCTCAAACAGTCCACCCAAACTGGTAGGGAAGATGCTCAGGAGAGAGAGAACCCAAGGTCTTTAAGGCAAATTGCTCTTTTGACTGTGGTGTCAGAAGAAAGAGCACCACCTCCAACTATTTGTAAAGGCTCTTTAACTTTGCTAAGGACCTTCCAGACCATCTGATCCTGAGAACTATTTTGGGAGGACAGTGGGGCAGTAATCAAGTATCTCTATTTTGTGGATGAGGACATTAAAGCACAGAGACGTAAGATTTGTTCAAGGACACACAACCACAGGCTAGTTAGTCAGGCAATAAGCATTTATTAAGCCCTTACTTTGTGCCTGGAAGAACTGTACTGAAAAAAAAAAAAAAAGAAAGGCAAAAACACAATACTTGCCCTTTAGTCCACATTCCAATGGAAGAAAAAACATGCAAAAAGAATGCATGTAGAAAAGATATACAGTGTAAATGGAAGTTAATCTCAGAGGGAAGATACTGGCAGTGGGATGAGAGGAGGGCTGAGAAAGTATTCCTTCAGAAGGAGAAATTTGAGCTGAATCTTGAATGAAATGAGGAAAGACGGGAGGTAAGTGTGAAAAGGAAAGCATCGTGTGTATGAAGGGATGGTCAGAGCAAAGGTACACCATTGGAATGTTGGATGTGAGGAGACCGAGAAGGGTGATGTATCTGGATGGCAGGGTACTTCGGAGATGAATAAAAGGGTGACTGGAAAGTTAGGATAGGGTGAGGTGGTGAAAGGCTTTCAAGGCCAAACAATATAACAGAGAGGATGTGCCAAGGCACAGGTCTTCTAATACTGATGCTTAGGCTCTTTCCACTATTGTCTTCTCTTGTGTACCCCTAATAAAAAGGTCATAAACAGTGCATTGAAATAAAAGAAAAACATGCCAAATCTTTGGTAATTATTCTGTGTTTTACTTAAGCCCTCCCTTAAACTAGAATTTCTGACAATTATCCTTTATTTCACCTTTTTTTGGGCCTTCATAGTCATTCTCATAGTTCGGATAAAATTCCTCATCTTGACTTTCTGTCATCCTCCAAATGACTGCTGGTGTACCTACATATAGACAATATACATAAATATATAATATCTATCAATCTATCTATCTAAATCCATTTAAATATCATCTTGATCATCTTACTTTACTGCCTATAGGACTAATATATCAAGGGAATGATAGAATGTTGGAGTTGGATGTAATCTTAGAGACCATTTAGTCCATACACTACCTTGCCAAGAATTTCTACTAAACCATACCAACATCTAACCTTTGCAGAAGACTTTCAGTGTGGAGGAAACTATTGCTTCCTATGAACTTCAGGACTATTCTGATAGTTACAAGTTTTTCCTAACATAAAAATTAAATCTGTATCTCTGTAACTCATCATTGCTCCAGTTTTGCCCTTTAAGGGCAAGGTGGATATGTCAAAATTCCTCTTTCACGTTATAGTTTTTCAAATACGTGAAGACAGTTAAGTGTTCTTTTCTGCTGGCTAAATTTTTCCACTTCCTTCAACTGAAAATTTTATGGCATGATTCCAAGTCTCAGCATCATCCTCATCACCCTCCTCTGAATATTCTTCAGTTCCATTACAAATGAAATTCTTAGTACTAAAAAGTATTGCATTTGTTCCAAAATGTGACTTCTTGAATTGAATATAATATTCTAGGACTTGGTAAGATGGGCAATCAGATTACACGCAGGTATTTTGCCAAGTGCTGAGGCTACAAAGACAAAAGTGAAAGATTCCCTGCCTTCAAAGAACTTACATTCCACTGGCGGACACGTGGTCTAAACAGGACAGATTTTAAACTACCTACTCCTATGCATGATGCTTCTCTTAATGTGACCTGAGGTCATATAAGGCAGTGGGTGGGAAAAAGCATCTTTTCACTCTGCTCTGAAGACACTACCAAGAAGGCTTCCTTATGTTACCATTCAAACTCTTCCTTATGCCTGGTCCTTTCTACTTTCTATCCTGAAAATGTTGCCATCAGCATCAAAGAGGGACCAAAACATTGGAGAGCGGGCAACAGGAGACACAAGTAGTAGGTTTTCTGTGGGCTTTCCTCCCATTATCAAAAAACTTACACTTAGCAAGTTAAAGAACTTAAGGGTTTTTTACCATCCATATTTAAATGAGGCCTTCTACTTCCAATTCCATTTCTCTCACCTCTACATTCCACTATATCAGCACAAGCCTTGTAGGTCACAGTTCTGATGGCTCTCAGGTGTGTGACACTTGACACAATCAGGGCTCCTCTCAACTTGGGCTCTCCTTGAATGGGGTGGAACCAAGCTACTTCTTTTTTATTTATAGAAATGAGACATCATATTAGTCTTTTACGTTGTTCTTTGTGTCATTACTGACAACAAAGACCCAAGTATCATTAGTTCTAGGCATGGGGACTGGCTAATAAACTGTTTCAGCTGTTTTATTTAGACCAACTGCTGCAGCTGGAATCATCCACTCTCTGGGCAGAACACATTCCATGCACATATTTAGCCATTATATTTGTTAAACTGCTTGGGTCTTGTTTAAAAACTCCTCTTCCTTCTGCTATTTTGTTTGATTTCTTCCCGAGACATCCTTGCTCTTGTTTACCTGTAAGATGTACCTGGCTTGAGATTCAATGATAAAAAATGCTTAGAAATAGTACTAAAACTATGAAACCTGTGGGAAATGTCTTTATGGTTCTTTCCCCCAAGAAGACTAAAACCGAAAAAAAGTGCATGCAATAATTTTGTTTCAGAGGTTGCAAATAATATTGAGGCGAAATGGTGTAAACGATGGCATCAGAGAAATACATGACTAGAGAAAATTTGGATTTTTCATATAATGATTGTGAAAAGTAACCAAATTAACATGCAATGACAAGATAGCTTAAGGAAGGCTTCCAGCGTTTTGAGTGGCTATATAGTAGGAGATTTTGGGAAAGATCTCATTGAGAGTCATTTAAGGATGGGCAGTTGTGGATGTGATGCAACTGGTATCACCATGAGGAATACCTATATCCATGAGATTGTGGATCCATTGGAATATTAAAGGTTTTAATATTTGATATAAAATTACTTTCTAACAGTAGAAATAAATTTAAAGATGACTCTTCCTCCATCTTATCACTAATGGATATTTAGTTTTTCCTCTCCCTCTTTTTCTTTTTATTACCCAGCATTAGATTAATATTGGTTGATCAGCATATACTCCCAAATCCAAAAGACATTTTTTTAAAAAGACAAAGCTAATGAAATAACTAGAATTATGGTGGTGGTGATACTTCAAAAACACCACTATGATGGTGGTGCTTCAAAAGATTGAATGTTGTAGAGAGATAAGACCCATTATTTCTAAGAAATAGTAGAGTCCACTGTTAATAACTTCTGGTATTCCTTGCTTTAAGTTCTCACTAGCTATGTCAGTGTTTATTTTTCAAGCAATTCAGCAGAGCATTAATCACCGTTTCATAGACTAGGTATTTGGAGGTGAGAGAAAAGGTGCTAATTTGTGGAAAACAATATTCCTTATTTATGGCAAGTTTATTTTATTCTAAATAGCTAGTCATAAATGAAGTTCTCCATAATAATTCTATGCACACACATCAATTATTCATTCAAAACAAAAATGTAGATCTATAACTAAATATTTTCAAAGTCCTGAATTTCAGTAAAGGGAGAGGTAGGTGGCACAATGGAGAGAATGCCAGATGTGGAGTTAGGAAAACTCTTCATAAGTTCAAATCTGACGTCAGACACTTACCTGTTGTGTGACCCTGGGCAAGTCACTTAATCCTGTTTACCTCAATTCCTCATCTGTAAAATGAGCTAGAGAAGGAAATGGTAAACTACTCTAATATCTTTACCAAGAAAACCTCAACCGGGATCACGAAGATTTGGACACAACTGAACAACAAATTTCAGTAAAATGTGACTTGGTTTTATGAACAGACAGTGAAAGGCAGTGGAATAAAGAAAGAGATTTAGAGTTAGAAGACCTGAGTTCAAATCTTAGCTCAGAGAATTTCTACGAGAGTAAATTATATGAATGTATTTATTGGCATACTCAAGCCCATATCACTGAAATTAGGTGATAAGATGGTCAGTTCATCTCATAGGCTATAGACAAAGTCCTTCAAAGTTCTGTAATGTTATGCAAGAACAATGTTTGGCTAGACTGAGGATTTTGCCCTTGTCCCAGAGGTTATCATTAAAAGATCAAGTGAATTACAATCACATTCATTCAGGAGTCTGGAGCCAGTGTAACATTTCAGCACACCCCTGTAAGAACTGTTGAAGAGAGGTAGATACTGTACAGAGGCAGCTAGGCGGCTCATTGAGTAGAGTGTCAGGCCTGAAGTCAGAAAGACTCAGCCTCCTGAATTTAATCTGGTCTCAGATGCTTGCTAGCTGTGTGACTCTGGGCAAGTCACCTAACCTTGTTTGTCTCAGTTTCCTCATCTGTAAAATGAGCTAGAGAAGGAAATGGCAAACCACTCCAGTATCTTTGCCAAGAAAGCCCCAAATGGGGTCACAAAGAGTAGGACAAAATTGAAAACAAGTGAATAGCAACAAAGATATTTATCAGAGTTCATTATCTGAGAGATGTCCCCATGAAAGATCTGTTCTTTCCCCAACTTCTCTCAGTTTCTATGTATCCACAACAAGTATAATACAATCTGATGTTTTAACACCTAAATTATACACTGAATTTGCTTCAACCACAAGGAAGCCAGGACTTAACTACAGATAAATATAAACTTAAAGTTAGGCAGAAAGCCTCCACTCTATTTAAACGTTTATATTTTTCCTAAATGGGAGCTCAGAGCAATTGAAACTGGAATTTATGCTTCAAACAAACTCCCTAAGGTAGAAGAAGATGAAGGAGCCACTGCATCTTGGGGACCATTATAGGCTCAAATCAATCTCTACCTTGTTACCTTGGATAAGTCAGTTTGGTCAAAAACAAAGGATTCATTCTAGATCATTTCTAAGGTCAGGTGCCGTCCTTTAACCACTCTGCCTTGATATCTCTCTCGGGTACAGATAAATCTAATGTCTTATATTGTCTCTGGGCCTTAGGTTTTTTATGGGCTAGATTATTCTAAGAACTCTTGCAGCTCTAAAATTCTTAATATTTCAAAGAATATCTAAATAGATAACATTTTACAACATAATTTGGATAATCGCATGGAGTCAATGGTAACAAGGTTTGCATTATAACAGGTATGTCTATTATTGAAAGTTCCGAAGCTTTTATGAACCCCAAACCAAATACCTGCTTTTACCGGTTTTTATCAGTTCCTCTTCATTTTCCCTAGAGAAAGATGTTCTTTAAGAGGTGATTACCACATCTTTGGTCTTCAGCCAGAAAGTAATATTCTGGGCAAAAAGGTTTTTCCCCATCCCATGGGACATGAGGGCAAGTCATTCAATGAGATGATAGTAGTTTGTATAAAATTAAACCACGTAATATTTTTCTACTCTACAGAATATTTTTGATCTTGTTTTAAATGTGTGTACTATAAATTGGCTAAAGCTACAAACTTTAAATTTGGCTAAACTCTCAGAAAATAATGGCAAATTGAAAGGAGAACTTTAAAACATTTAGAAACTAAGAGATTAGAATGCTAGCACTGGAAATATGAAATAGAATATCTTCTGTTTTTTTCAGGTCATCTCTGTAAGAGTGTTGCTCTTTTGGGCAATACCTATTTATACATGAGGGTTGGTTGGTTGTCGTCCTTCGTCTTCAAAGAGGACCAAAATGACATCACCATTGCAAAGTGAAATTTCAGTGTGTCCGACTGTGGCCGATCAGACCAATACGAGCTCGGAATGCTCTACCACACGTTGGGCATGGATAGTCTGTGTGAATATTTGGGGTGAATATCCCAAATTTGCGCATCCTGCAGGATACATGAAGGTAAGGCACAAAGGATTATTAATCATATGTTTCAAATTTTTAGGCTTAGAAAATCTAAACTTTTCTTGTAATATTTGTTTTTATAAACTTGTTATGCTATAATTTGTTTTGGAACTGACGCTTGATTTCATCTGGGCTGGGAACTCCTGGTTTGTAAACTCCTTTTATCAATTCAGATGGAAACTTCTCAGAAACTTATAGCCTTAGAAAGCTGCACAGGAACAGACATGTGAATTACATGGGATCACAGGATCAGGTTGCACAGGTTGATTGGAACAGGTCTTCTCGACTCAAAGCCTGGTCCTTTATCTACTGTATCGGGCTGTATCTTTCTGGTCTGAAAACAATATTCTAATCAACATATCTGACTCTATATGCCACCCATACGAGATTCTCTACATAGGTTCTCTTCCCCCTTGGACCTCACTTAGCACTTTGTTTCCCAACTTCTCTGAATATTTTCATGAATTATTTTATATTATTATTCTCCTTGTCAGTTCCTTACCTTCCTGGTAGACTATAAATACTTCAGGGACAGGCACTATGTGTCACAAATAAACTTTATATCTACCCAGGACTTCCTACAGTATTTTGCACATAGTAGGTGCTTAATCAATACTTGTTATTGTGGAGGAGTTTGAATTGACTTCTTGTGGCAATATCTTTTTTGATGCATTTATGGTGGCTTTTATGAAGACAATTGAACTTGAGATTTTTTTTTTACACACATAAATTTTGCTCTTGAATTGCTTGATATGGCAAAAATTCATTTTTTTTCAGTGATTTCTCCCCCTTATTTTAACATGGCTTTGGTTTGTATGTGATACACTTTACAAGTACCTGAAATGGTTAATATGCAGCACATCTAAACAGGTATAGCGCAAAGGTCCCCATGCTGTCCCGTGTGAAGTGAAAATCCTATATTTTATGTCCAGAAGGCTTTCTTCCCAAGAGCCATGCTGAGCTTGGCAAGTCTCCCAATGAGACTACAGCTTGATTCCTCCATAGATACATCTCATTGAAGCCATTCTCATAGATTTTCTTTACATCTTCAGTATCATGGAAACATAAAATGAGAGACCTCTAAAGGACTTTGGAGATCATGTTTGTATTGATCATGCATTTTTTCTTATTGTTAATACAATTTTGCTTCTTAATGAGATTAAAGATCTTCCCCACTCATTAATAGGCCTGCCCATTATGGGAAACTTGATTAGGGGAGGCTCACACCTTTTGTTAATTTTCTAATGAGGCACCGGTTCTCAAGGGTTGTGATGCCCTCTGGCTCTGAAAAAATGTATAAGTATTCTGAGATGAGATCTTACTTTGGGGCTTAGTTTTTGGAAGGTTTATGTGCCAGGTAAGACTCTGGGCAGCCAGTAAGGAGCCCCCCAGATGGTGGTGCTTCTCTCTCTGTGGTCAGACAGTTTTCTGTCTGTTGATCTGTCAGACAGTTGGAAGCCCCCTCTATTGATTTTGATTTCTCTGTATTTTCTCTGAAGTTCAGGGTGCTGACTTTCCCCCTGAACTAAGAGAATGATACATGTGCTTGATTAAAGTGATTGCTGACCTCACAAAAGTTTTACCTCTAAATCTATGATTCTATAATCCTAAAGCAATGGGGGAATCAGACTACACTGAGTACTCTAGGATCCCACTGTGGGACTTTTGGCCACGTGGTATGGCCTCTTACCTTAATAAATTCATCAGATTTCTTCTTCCCTTGGGCTATTTCCTACCCTGCAGATCTCCCTCCTCCCCACTTTCCACCTTGTCTCCTGGGCTTAGTTTTGTTGCTGTGTCAACCTCTTTGCTTCAGTTCATTTGCACTGGAGATCCAAAAAGTACCTTGAACCCGGGGAATAAGTACCCTTGTTTGGGGGACATAAGATTAGGGCTATGTATACAGTGTGTATAGTAGTAAGGAGACTTAGGTCTGATCTTGGTTATGACACCCGGGGTAAGTCCCTTCTCTTCTCTGAAGCTCATCTGCAAAATGGAGATAAGAATACTTGCACCATGGACCTCACATGGGTATTGCGAAGAAAATACTCTGTCAACTTTAAGAGATTATAGAAGTGTGAGGTCCGATTATTATTTTGAGCGTCATACTCATACTGGGAAAAAATTGCCAAAGAGCTAACAAAGAGAAAGCAAGGAAATACCAGGTAATCTTCAAAGATGTCCATGATACAATTTGCATCCTTATAACAGTACCACTGTTATGCTTCAAATTCACCCTGCTGAAACATAATGCCAAAGGCATCATATCCCTCTTATGAAGGTATCCCTCATGAATACATCAAAGGAAAAAATAAGCTATTTTGCTACATCAATCTGTTTTTTTTTCAAGCCTCAAGAATCCAAGAAAGTACATTATTTACACATGAGAGGATCTATTCTGAGTCTGCATACATCTGGCCTAGCTCATATTTTTACTTAATCTAAATGAATAAGTGGTATAATGAATGCCTTTCATTTAATTGCTCTATATTGGTAAGCTCCTGCCCTAAATTGAGGAATATGTTTTGCATGAATATGTCTCTCATTAAGGCATTTTTTTTGTTATTTCCTACCCTTTACAACAAAGAGTTAGAAGATCCAGGTAACAATCTATTTTTCACTGTTCCACTTCTAAACATGTGACTGTTATTTAGACAATAAAAATGGGATCTGTGAAGCCAATTAGTCAGTCAACAAGCACTGATTAAATGGTTAATACATCCTAGGCACTATACTAAGCTCCAGGATTGCAAATAGAGGCACAACGAATTACAATCCCTATCCTCAGGGAACTTACATTCTAGTAAAGGAAGACATAAAAAAATAGAAACTGAAAAGAGAGTTGGAGGCGCAGGGGAAGGAATTCCTAGGATGAAATGAGATTGCAGGATGAAAAGATTTCTGGGGCATAGTAGAGAAAGTTCAGAGGGCATCAAGTACATTAGCGCGCGCGTGTGTGTGTGTGTGTGTGTGTGTGTGTGTGTGTGTGTGTGTGTGTGTGTGTGTGTGTGTGTGTGTAGGGAATGGGGGAAGAGGGAAATTCTCAAACCTTTTGACTCCAGACCCTCTATATCGATCGCACCATTACCAAAGCTGATATTTTTCATACTTTGCCACTCCTTTGCTAAGGAAAGTTCCTTTCTATTATCAAGTGAGGTTTTCTCTGGCGTTCTAGGCCTTCAGGAATTTACCACTGATTTCCCTTTCTTCCCTTATGTCATACTCTTGCCCTCATATTTACTATATTGCAATCAAACTAAGCTACTTGCTTTTCTCTATTCTGCTTCTATACCTTTACTGACTGTTTCCTATACTTTCAGGTCTTTATTTCTCAAGTTTTCTGAAATCTTTCTGCTTCTTTAAGACTCAGCTCAAATGCCCCTTTACAAATGAAGTCTGTCTTGATCCTCCCTGTTTCTAATGAAATCCCCTCCTGTGGCACCAATGCAATACCCACAACAGCCACTGTGGTTGTGCAGGTGTATTTCCACAGGAAATCTGCAAAATATAAACTCTCTTCCTCCAAGATGAAACCAAGATATTTATTCAGATACCAGAAAGCCAATTCCACCACGGTGACAACAAAGTTTGTAGAGGAAGGACTGCCATCCCCAAGCCTTCTCTCTTTCAGGTCTCCCCACAAACAAGCTCCTTTAGGCAAAATGCCCCTCTCTCCCCCAGGCTAGCTGCTCTGCTCTGCCTTCTGCCTCTCTCTGCTCCACCGCCCTCTCTCCTCCTTTTCTACTGGCTCAGGAAGTTCCTCCCACCATGCCATGTGACTCAGGCTATGTGCTGGCCAAAACTCAGAGCAGGTCACTTGGGTTTATTAAAGGACAGGGAAAATCTTCAAATTCCTTTGACATTACACCTCACCTCTCTCCTAGTCCTTCTCACTTAGTACTTTTTACCTCTCCAGGAATTCACTTATTATGCAGTGCAGCATATTACAGTTTTCTGGATTTGTATCTTACTCTCCAGTCAGATAGCAAACTTTTTTCAGCAAAGATTTTCAGAAAGAGCTGGCATTTAATATTTCTGAATCATCCCCTTGCAGGAGGGTATTACGTTTTGCCTCCTGAAAAAGGGTTCTCTTGCTTTGTTCAAGTAAGCTTATTATTCAGTTTTGGCCTGTGAAGCATTATAGTTATGAGAATAATATTTCAATGCACCAGGTAACACTCAAAGACTCTAAGTGGAAATCTATATTGGTAAAAGGAACCCAGGTCCTATTAATCTGTGTGTGTGTGTGTGTGTGTGTGTGTGTGTGTGTGTGTGTGTGTGTACACTTTTACACAAATATGTAGGTGACTCAGTAGATAGAACGTAGGGCCTAAAATCAGGAAGACATGAATTCAAATCTTCAGACAGTTCCCAGCTGGTCCCAGGACCAACTGAGCCTGTATATATAAATTAGAGAAAATATTTAAAATGTTAAAAAACTTAAAAATAAAAAAAATTTAAAATGTTAAAAGCAAAATGAACAGAAATCAATGCACTAACAGTTTGAATCAGCACCTAATATAGGGCTTTATATATAGAAAATACTAAATACCTATTTGTTCCAGGAATTAAGGAATACCTGAAATCATGAAAGCTAGAAAAGTATCTTGGTTTACATGACAATTTTTTCCAATGAAAAATGTTTTAAGGAATAATATAGCTTATAAATTAACTAAGTACAACATTTTACAAATATATCAATGGAAATACTGCTTTTGCTACTTATTTGTAATAACCTCTCCCGTTCCTAATCACATCATATGCTACTTGAAGGCATGGTTTGTATCATGTTTCACTTTTATATCCTTAGCACTTAGTACAGTACCTCACATGTAATTGATGGGTGATACATATTTATTGAGTTGGAATGGACTGAAAGCATGTTAGTATAAATACGAACATGCTACATTGCTCATTTCCTGTGTACAGGTTTGGTATTTTCAAGCTCAGAAACAGAAACAAAATAATGTAATCCAGCTTTCAGGGTCTAATGCTAAATGATCATTTGATTGATGAACTAATTTTTTCAACTGAGTAATAGTAGTCATTAAGTGTCTTACACCAATAGATGTTTAATAAATGTTTGCTGAATTGAGTGGATGATTTTTTTTATGAATACCAAGAATTAGCTAAATTTTAAGACTAACAAAAAGGATAATGTCAATAAATTTGACTTAGAGGAAAAGCTTTACAAAGGGATATTAACTCAGGGTTACCTGCTAATCTTGTTCACCTAACTCAGGAGCTGGGCAAACCCATGTTCTGAAAAAGGTTGTTATTTCATACATTTTTAAATTAGACTGCATTAAGTGGCCACCTGGGTAATGTGTCAGTGCCCACCTGCTGTCATACTCAGCTTCACAAAATGTTCTGGAGCAGATGCCTAAAATAGTCAGAAGCTGGAGTTTACTGTGGCCCAGATAGAGAAATGGAAAAGGTTTAGAAAAGGAAGGCCCAAAGTCTTGCAACACCGGATTATTTGACAGAAATTAGTGTTCTTTTCTGGAACTGTTATTAACATCTTCCACTGTTCTTTAGACAGTAGAGTCAAAGGACTCTTGCCTCTGGAAAAAAATATTCAGGCTATTCACTTTAGGAACAATGGTTTTTAAGCTGAATAGACCAATGCACAGATTTCTAAAAGCTGGGATCTAATGGGAATGCATTTTTAAGGGGGCTAACTTTCATTCACAGCACAAAATTTAGCTTTCCTTGTCTCAATTCTTTAAACACATACACACGCATGTGCACGTGCACACACACAAAACCCATGCCAAATGACGAAGTTGACACACTTATTGAAGAAGCCAAACCACATGTAAAGTCATATTTTCATTACAAAGGCAACCAGAAGTTAGAAATGAGTTGTAGCTAAAGAAAAGGATGATCCAAAGTTTCTCTGTGGAAAGGTGAAAGATAACTTAAGCAACAAAAATCATAATTTCATGGGACACTTGGTTATCTTGCCTCCAAATGCTCATGATGAGTTTGCCCATTCGTTGTACTGCATATGTCACAGACACTCATACATCAAACTACATTGTTATTTGGAGGAAGATTGTAGAGGGCCTTAAATGTCACTCTAAGCAGTCTTTTATTCTCAGGGCAATAGGGAGCCACTGAAGGTTTTTGAACAAGGGGAGTACCATGGTCAGCCTTGTGCACTAGAAATGTTATTTTGATAGGTCTGTGAAGAATGAATCTGGAAAGATAGAACGGAATGAGGTAAGGTGGTCAATTAAGAGGCCACTGCCTCACAGGTGAGAGGTAATAAGGGCTGGAACAAGGGTAGTGGCCATGTGAGTGGAGAAGGAGACAAATGAGGGAGCTGTAGAATAAATGTTATCTGGCAAATTAGTTTGGATATAGTGGGAAGGGAGATGAAAGAATCAAGGAATTATCAATATGGACAGTCCTATCTGAAACAGAAATTCCTCCATGCTTTATTAGACAAGTTTTGTTTAATTTTGTGGCCAGAAAGTCCCTCACCTAAAGACAAATAACTTGGCCATGACCCCTTCCGTGCTTAAGCAAGTTAGACCTTCAAAGTGAGGTCCACAATACATACCCAACCTATCCTCAAAGCCTTATAACCTGGTAGGACCCCCTAGAGCTCTTTTTCATCTGATATAGCCTTTGACAATCCACAATTACTTCCATTCTGCAGTGACAAATCAGAGGAAGACTTGAGTGGAGGTCAAGTAAATACGAATTTTAAATATACTTTATATTATATACAATTGTCATTTTTTCTAATTAACTATATTAAAAATGTGTACATGCATACAATTGCCACTAAACAGTTTGAAATAGCATGTTCAAAATGAATAACAATACTAATTATCATCTGGCTTTACCATGTTTCTAATGTGAGATAAAAGTGCTCAAAACACATACAGCAAACACATGCAATTGATACATTGAAATCTATAAGACTCCGAAAATAATCTGCAACAGTGCCTGTCATTTACCAATGCAGTCTTCTTTTTTTTTTTCTAATGGACATAATCCGTAAGTAGATCTCCACGGTGTCTATTAATCAATGCCAGTTGTGACTGAGCAGAAGTTCTGATTGGTTGCTCGGGACTAGCCAGCCGCTAAAGGACAATATAGACTCTTTGGAAATAAAAATTTTGGCTCTCTATCAAAATCGCTACAACTAAAACAAGAAAACCACCTCCAAACAAATAAAAAGAAAAGAAATAAAGCTAAAGCCATAAATGAGTACATTTTCTAGCTTTGTCATAATGTAGTTAGTGAGCTCTAGCAAATATAATGGTTATTGCCAGTTTCTAAAAATATACATGGAAGATAGAAAATTTACATCTGTAAAAAGCAATTCTTCCCCATCAAAATCATTTTATATGGCAAACAATAATGTTGAAATGCATATATTTTATTTGAAATGTCCATACATATGTCCCAATGGGGATCTACCTATAAATACACATGTATATATCCAGATCTCTCTCTCTCTGTCTCTCTGTCTCTCTGTCTCTGTCTCTCTCTCTCTCTGTCTCTCTGTCTCTGTCTCTCTGTCTCTCTGTCTCTGTCTCTCTCTCTGTCATTGTTTAAATGCTGATGACCTTGATAATACTTATATTACCCAGAGGGGCCAAGCTAAAAATCAACATCTAAGGAAGAACAATTAGCTAAGTGAAAGTAACCTGGTTTTAACTGGTATAGTTATTATTTTTCCAGGTGTTCATGTCTCTACTTCAGCTCGCTAACAAGTGTTTATGTCTCTGCTTGTTAACTGGGTGCTATCTCAAGCTTCAGCTCCCAGGCAGGTGTTAAATGTTTCTGGTGAATTTCAGTACCTGGTCACTAGAAGTCTGAGTCTTAGGGAAGAAACTTTGAAGTAGAAACATTAACATTTACAAACTATGTTGCAATTATCTTGTTTTTTTAATCTGTTCTTTGCTTACGTGTTGACATTATCCACATCTTTTTGACTATCACAAAGTTAGTTAATATTTGGTCTGCAGTCAATATATGCAATGTTTTACACACACACACACACACACACACACACACACACACACACACACACACACACACACACACACACACACAGGTCTCAGAGAGAAAAATGATCAGCAAGATACCGAAGAACAATTTTTAAATTAAGCTTTGTGGTTTTCAGTTGCATCTGACTCTTTGTAACTCCATATGATACTCTAGTATGTTGCGAAGAGATTTTTCCTTCTCCATTTCCTCCTCCAGCTCACTTTACAGATGAAAAAGGTGAGTCAAACAGCGTTAAATAACTTGCCTAGGGTCACAGAGCTAGAAAGTGACTGAGGCCAAATTTGAACTAAGAAGATGAGCCTTCCTGACTTCAAGCCCTGCACCCTATCCATGGTGTCACCTAACTGGCATTTATATAAAGCTCAAAGATTTGCAAAGCACATACGCAAGTGCATATGTGTGTGCATAATATGCAATTTAATTTTAAAAACAACTCTGTGAAGTAGGTGTTATTATGATACAAATATCACAGTTGAGGCAACTGAGTTGGGCACAAGTTAAATGAGCTGTCCATGGTCACACAGCTAGTATGTAAATCTAGATTGGAACTCAGGTTTTTCTGACACCAAGTCTTGCATTCTATCAATTATCCCACCTATGTTGCTTAGCAAGTCAGTTTGTATGAAAAAGATTTGGGAGTTTTGGTGGACTACAGGCTTACTACAACTTGGCATGATATGACAGCCCAAAATAACTAATGTGATTTCAGACTTCATTAACAGTGGCACAGTGTCCAGAATGAGGGAGGTGAAAGTATTGCCCGTACACCCTGCCTTAATCAGGGAACATCTGCATTATTGTGTTTAGTTCAGGGTATCATATTTTGGGAATGGCATTCAAAAGCTGGGCTGCATTCAGAGAAGGGGGAGACAGAGAGAGGATGGCAGACTATGCTTTTTCTGAAAGGACAGAGATTATTATCTGAGAAAAGAGAAGACTGGGGAAAGGAGGTAAATATGGAAGCTGTTTTCAAGTATTTCAAAGGATATTATGTGGAAAAAGAGAGGTATTCTATTTGGCATAAGATGGCTGAACTATGAACAATGAGTAGAAATTGCAGGGCAGAGTTGACCTTAGTATAAGGAAAATGTTTCTAAAAATTACAGCTGTCCATCAGCAGAATGGGCTGTCTAAGATCTTCAAAGGCAAACCTCATGACCAAATGTTGGCAATGTGTTAGAGAGGATTAAAGATGCTGTTTGGACTACACGGTTTCTGAGTTTCTTTCCAACTTTGAGAGTCTATTAATGATAAGTGTCCCATATATTTTTATCACTTATCTGATTTCTCAAATGTCATCCAGATTATGATGAAAGCCTAGCTCAACAGAATCAACTTTGCATACTTTCCCCCCTTATTTTCCCGAATCCTTATGGGTCTTAATGCTGCAGAAATGTCCTTCTTTATAAACATGGCTTGAAAGATGCAAATGTGTTTGGGAAAAATGCACAAAGAAAGTGAGTTTCTAAAATCTGGTCATTTGCCTTAATCACTCCAGAACATATGGGTCTAACAGCCAGATGGAGAGGAAGATACCTCTAGTGTACAATGGAGTCCTTTAAAACAAAGTAGTGAATTAATTTTAAGTAAATGTAAGTTCTCTATAAGTAGATGTAATGCCTCTTTTGAAAGAAGCATTGTAAAATGTGGTAAGTACAGTCTGTATTTGAATCTTCCAAATGTTTTAATTAAAAAAAATCCCTGAAGCTATATTAATACCACTTCTATAGTGGAAAGAATGGACTTTTTACTACCAGTACAGTTTATAAAAAAAACTAATTTTCTAAATTTGGAACAGATGAGGTATTTCAGTTTTATTGCTATGTATTGTATCTGTCTTAATAAAGGCACCGTTGCTTGGTAAAAAGATACTATTAAATACAGTACTAGAGTATCCTTCTTTTAATGTAGTATCTGCTGTGAAAAATTATTCCGTAAGTGGGCATACAAGATACAGAGAAAGCACTAGCATTGACAAGGTGCCAACCTATAACACTTTTCGGGGTGGTAGTAGTGATGAGATTTTACTAAGGAGAATAACAGTAAGAATTTCTTGCTCAATAATTAATAAACATTGTGTGTGTGTGCGTGCGCTATATTCTGTGGTAGAAACAAGCAAAAAAAGATGAGGCCTCTACCCTCATGAAGCTTATGGTCTAGTTGCCAAACCCATACTAAAACACATACCCTCTGTGGCCTTGAGTATGATACATACAATAAGGTCAAAAAAGAAAATAATGATCATGGACTACAGTATCTAGGCAACTCTCCAGAAAGAAGCATATAATTTGACGCAGAGTGAAGAAAGCATAATCATGATCCATGAAGACCTCAGCAGTGCAGTGACCAATCATGACTTTGGAGGACTTGATGAAGCAGAGTGCCTTCCTTCTGACAAAGATGTGCTTGACAAAAGGTGCAGAATTATACAGAATTTTTTAATAACCACTTTATGATAGTCATAATAATAAAGAAATAATAAAATCATCATACTTTCAGCCATAAGCAATATGCTTATTTTTCTAGGGTTATGTTTATTCATTACAAGGGAGAGTTTTATTGGGTATAGAGGAGTCACTGGAAAATGACAATGACATAAAAAAAGTCAATCAGAGAGAGAGAGAGAGAGAGAGAGAGAGATCCTCATGGAGTCATAAATCACCAACTACCTATTGGACATTTCAATTTGGATGTCCCCTAGGCATGTCAAACACAAAATGTCCAAAACAGAATTTGTTCCCCCAAACACACCCTAAATCCACTCCTTCACTATTTCTGTCAAGGGCACCCACCATCCTTTTAGGAATTCAGATTTTCAGCCTTGGTTTCAACAATCATTTCTCGTTCTCACCCATCCCACATAAATAATCAGTCGTCAAATCTTGTAATTTCTGCCTTCACAATATCTATCATATGTATTGTATTTTTTCTATGTACATTGCCAAGACCCTAATTCAGGAATGCATCATGTCTGTACTTAAACTATTGTAATAGTCTTCTAATTGGTCTCCCTGCATCAAGTCTTACTCCATTGCACTCCAATCCTCTACACGGCTGCCAAAGTGATTTTTTCAAAGTGTATGTCACCCTGCTACTCAATAAATTCCATTGACTCCCTATCTCCAGAATCACATATAAACTCATCTGCCTTCCATTAAAATTCTTTGCAACCTGGTCCCAACCTACCTTTTAAGCTTTATTACTCATTACTCAATCAATAAATCAATCAACATTCATTAATTGAATACCTATTATTTGTCCATCACTGTGTTATGTACTAGGAAAACAAAGATGAAAAACATTTAATAATCCCTGCTCTCAAGGAACTCACTGTCTGTCTGCAATTAGGAAATGACAAATACTTAGGCGTGTGCTGAATAAATATAACATGAATACAAAGTTATTAGAGACAAAAGGCTTTAGCTGATGAGATTCGGACAGACTTCTGTAAAAGGTGGCACTTGAGCTAAGTCTTGAAAGTAACCAGGAGTTCCAAAAAGGAGAAGTGCAGAGAGTATGTATTCTTGGCATGGGAGTATGGTCCACGCAAAGGCACAGAGATGGGAAATAGAAGATGGGAAATGGAGTATTATATGCAAGAAGAGAGAGAATTACAGTTTGATTAGAATGGGAAGAAAGGAAAGAGAGGCAAAATAAGAGGCTGGTGTAATCTACTTTTATAATCAATAAGAATCAAATTCCTCTTGAGCTAGGAGATTATTGTATAAGGAAAGGAGAAGAAAGAGAACATTGGGTGGGAAAAATAAGAATGAAAGATAAAACAAAGAATGCATTTCACTGACAATTATGGAAAGGCAAATTATTCAGCAAAGCTGTTTAATAACATTCATTCCCTGCTACTTTATGAGGTGGTAGCATTCTCACAAGGGCCCTCTTAGTGGCATTGGAAAGAAGACTAGCCATCATTTCTTTGCCAAACCTGACCCAGTTCAATATGGAAGTAGAAGCTCTAGTTAGTAATCTGCAACTAGTATTATTTTTTAACATAAACCACAATAGAATATTAATACTTCTTGTTATTGTGTTTGTCCTTTGTTCTCAAAGAGGACCATGACATCAAGATGATGACATGACTTGCAGTTGGCTTTGATTTGAGTGCGTGTGGGCTATGCAAGGTCACTAACCTCACTTTCTTCTCCTGAGCCATCTGGGTCCAGTGACCTGATATTCATCAGGATGAATGCAGATGGCTCAGGTTGCAACGTGAGACCCTAGCCCTTTCAGGCTAAGGTCTCATTACATTCTCACTTTAAATGAGATATACCCATTCAATGAATAGGCTTCTTTAAGTAGTTACTCAAAGGATGATCCCTTTAATAAAAAAAAAAAATTCAAAATGGTAGTTGAAGACCCTCAGGGTTCCTGGGTAAAAGAGAAACAATTACTAGTAAGTAATTACATTCACTCTGTGCTGGGTGGGTGGGAACTTGTTGTCCAGTCTATGAGCTCCAGAGTGAATTGAGTTTAAGGTTTGATCTTTAAACAAGAAATGTAGCCAGTAAACCCCAAGGAAAAAAGGGAAGAGAGAAGAGGAGAGGAGAGGAGATGTTCTTCACTCATACGTTGTGTTTGTCCTTGATGTTCAAAGAGGACTATGACATCAAGATGATGACATGACTTGCAGTTGACTTTGATCTGAGTGAGGGAGAGCTGTACAAGGTCAACAACATCACTTTCTTCTCTGTTTCCCTGATTCCCTTCCATCAAAATCTGATAGCCTTGAGCACTGATGCCCTTTCAGGTTATTTGGTAGTTATTTTGTTTTTACCCATCTTGTACCTTTCCAATGTACTTTGTGTTATCTGTAATTCTAACTCTTCAAAGATCACAGAGTTTTATGATTTGTAGTCATTATCCCAAGGAGAACAGCAGTGTCCAAATTTGTGTGGTTTTGGTTCAAACATCCTGCAACAATAAGCTCCAGCAGTCATGAGCGTTGAGATGATCTATCCTCATCTGCTAAATAGAACAGTGTTCCTATTTTATACAAGGAGTAGCCAGCCTCTTAGTTTTTATTACAAAAAGTGTCACTGTTTCTGTGGTGGTTTTCTCATTAGAGTATCAAGTTTTATCCAAACTAATGTTTTCTCATTGTTTTAAGGCATTACCCATATTTTTGAAAGGAATAAGATCAAGAATGTTAAAAATAAATATATATTTATTTTAAAAAACCACAAAGGAAAAAAGAATGGGCAAAGATAAATGGAAAAGTTCAGTTTATTTTCTCTTTTCCTTCACTTTTTAATTAGGGTGTTGCATTACCTTCTGATTGTTCTTTGCTTTTAGAAACATTGAAACAACATAAAATTTCACTATTTAAATGCTTTCTCGTCCCATTTCAAGGCCATGGTTAGATCAACATCTATGGGATGTTTTTAACAAAATATTTTGAAGTAGCAAGTAAATGCTTAATTCTTCTATCACTTTGATGTTGTTGTAGATAATTTCAGTGCAATAAACTTTGGCATATAATGACCTATGACATCTGTGCTCCTAATTTGCCCCTAGTAGTAAAAGAATATGAACCTGCTCTATAATACATTTAATTTATATTTAATGCCAGAGAACACTTTTCCTCACACATTAATTATAACACACAAAATATGTATACACATATTATATGTATATGTATATATACATATATATATATATATATATCTGCAAGAATAACTGACTCATATCTACCACCTGATGTGTTACTTCACAGGCCAATTCTATTTCTGTATTTGATTTATTGACATCAGAAATTTCCAGGGTGTTACTGAGCAAGAAGGCCTCTATCCATGGGAGATCTTCAGCCATCTGTAAGCAGATATTCATAATGCAAATATGTTTCGGAATCTTTTTTCTAGAAACTGTCAAATATTGTGAAGGCCCATAAAAATGGGAAGGCACAGAACCTGGGAATTAATGTGACAAACTCTCTCTAGTTGTATGACACACTGTAATGTATGTGTCTTTGTGTCTTTTTCAAGAAGTAAAATTTTTCACAAGAACAGAGTTAGGCGAGACCTAACCTTTGATTATATAGCAGGACAAGACAGCCATGTGACTGTACATCAGAAAAAAAATTAAATGTAATTACCCTCTTCTTTTTTTTTTTTTAAACTGTCCTTCCTCATTCCCTGCCATGTTCTTCTTCCTTTTCCCTGCCATGTTCTTCTTCCTTTTCCCTCATTTCCATTTATAACGTGTGCTGGGGCTGCATTGGGGAAAGAGAAAGAGAGTAAATCATTGACCAGTGCATTTATTGATTGAGAGGAGACAAGGTAGGTCAGGAGACAGGAAGAGGTTTTGAAGCCTTTTCCATCTATTCAGAAGTAGGAAGAAGTTAAAATTAGGAGGAAAAAAGAACTAGAATCCAGTTCTACCTTATATTTTCAGTAGAAAATAAACTCCTTAAACTCAGGAAGGCAGGGCTCTTATCAACAGTTTCATGTTTGTCTTTGTATCACTAGTGACTAGGAGAAGGCCAGACACATAATATGCTTGAGGAATTGAATTCTTTCCCAAAGCAAACTCTGGTGATGTTATGCGGAGTTTCATCAGAAGTTTCAACCCACAGGGGCTTATAACACACTTTATAGATTTAAAAATAGTAGTAGATCACAGAAGGGTAAATTTTTACAAAATAGACCATGATGAGTAAGTCATTTTCTTATTTTTGCAAATGTATTTCCCAACATTTGAACTAGATTGAAACCTAAATGTCATACTGAGATCAGAGATGTAGAACAGGGCAGGGTCTTAGAGGCCACTGAACCCAACCTCCTCATTTTACAGATGAGGAAATTGAGGCCTAGAAAAATGAAGTGACTTGCTGAAGGTCACATAGGTAATATGTGATAGATATTGGATCTAAACCCTGGTCCTCTGACTTCAGAACCATACTCTTTCCACTGTACCATTCAATGAGCACTTTTCTCTGTTTATTTGTCTATCTGCCTATCCATCCATCTTACTTATTCATTCATTACCTATTTATTACTCATTCATTTTATCCAATTAATTGATCCAGCTGAATGTTTGACTCACTTGGGCAAGTAAAAGACTGGATAGAATGACAAGTGCTTAATAGTATAGAAAATAGGAAACTTAAAAAGATTTTTTGATTTTCAGAAATATTCCAAAGAGCTAGAAGTCCAACCTTCTTTTGACTAATTTGCCCCTTTCATAATAATCTTCATTCTTTTTACTTTCTAAAGTAGGTTAGTGATAAAATGCCTTATTAGTGCTGCAAATCACACTTTCCCCAAAATTTCTATAAGCATTCATGAAAGACAGGGGACTTGAATCACCCTTCCCCCTACCCTGAACCAAAAAAAAGGTACACTGTAATTTAGGTGGCTGGAGAAATGTCCTTTGTTACTGCTATTCTGTTCTCCGAAATCTGGCTCCAAACTATCCTTCCAGCCTTATGATACATTTATTCCCTTTATATACTCTATGTTCTGGTCAAACTAGACCTCTCTCTCTCTCCAGGCTGTCATGTATACATGGAATGCACCCTCTCCTCATACCTTGGAACCCCTAATTTCCTTCATAACTCACCTCTCAAGTCACAAGAAGCATTTCCTGACACACCTAGCTCCTTGTGTCTTCTTGCAAATGTTCTTCTAATTACTTTATATATACATAGGAACTTGGGGGCAGAGGTAGTTGCATTTTCACCTCTGGATTCCCAGGACATAGCACAGTGCATGGTACGTGGAAGAACCTTAACAAATATTTGCTTGTTTGATGTACTCTTGTGAAGATGGTTTTTTCCCTTCCTCTAGTTCTTGATGATTTTAGAAGGGAGCTTCTGTAGGCTAAATAAGGTGCAAGAAAGAGGCCAAGAGAAAGATAATTTTATAAGAAATAGATGAGAAATAGAAATTTAAAAGACATAAAAATATAAGTTGAAGTTTGTTCTATAAGTGAACTAAATAGGGATTTTAGTATTTAATTAACTTTATTATTCACAATGGGTAGATTATACACTCTTAGATTTAAAGGTGGAAGGGTACTTTGGATTCATCTAGTCCTACCCTTTCATTTTGCATTTGAGGAAACCAAGGCACAGAAAAGCAAATATACATTTCATATAGGTAGTATGTAGTGAAGCTAGGATTTGAGACCAGTTTTCTGACAGTTAAAATCTAGTGTTCTTTCTCTCCATACAAGATTATCACTGTAAGACAAGACCAAGTGAATGCTTAGGCTTGTTGCTGTTTTTTTTTTTTAATTTTTTCTATAGCTAAAGATACACACTTAGAAGTGAAGGCACTATTTATTTCATGACCATTATGTTCTGGGAGTAGATTACCTTGTTTAGGACTTGCTGTGCTATTATTTTGAGATGTTTGATGGGGGTAGGAACTTGCAAGCAAAAGAGGTGAGTTATGCACTATCTTTTCTCAGAAAGCAGGCCCTTGAGGATTCTCATGAATCTAGTGGAAAGAAAAAAAAAGTAAATTCCAGAAGGCTTATTTAATGTTGGACAGTAGTCATCAAGACATTCTCATGAAGCCATCTAGTGAATGTGGTGCATAATTTATTGGCAAAAGGCAGGAAATTAAATTCTTGGGAAGCTGCCACATAATGTATATTATCATTACATGTTATGTCTTTTTCCAGATAGCTCAGAACATTCAACATTCCCAGTCTGTGACAATTTATGGGCTCCTTTAAGCAATGTAGATAAAATGGATGTTGGAGAATGAAAAGTTCTTGAAATAGACCACAAAGAATTGAGGAAAGCAGTTGTGACATTACTATCCTCATTTTATAACTGCTTCAGGAGTTATCTTGGAAGAGAATGGGATGTAATAAAAAGAAAAGGAAAAGAAAGAACATGCAAAGGGTTTTTATTTTGCTATTGGGAAAAAATGTGATTTTTGAGAATCATGGAGTATTTATTTTGATCCCTCATGCTTTCACAACTACTATTATTTAATTTGCCTGTGTATGTATGTGTAAAAATTTAATTAGAATTTTCCATTTACCCATCCTCTGGACCCATCATTGTTTTGGTCAATCTATCAAACTATTTTTTTTTGTCAGTTGCAATTATTCACGAATGGGAAGGTATAGCACAAGATCAAAACTGACTTTTGGTACTCTACAAATTCATCCATAAAACTGACATTGATTTATATTTTGATTGTAAAAAGCATACCTTAAATTCCATAGCCAAAGAGTCTGTTGGGAGATATGGGGAAAGCCCTCTCTGGCAGGAAAATGGTGTTTCTCCATCTTTCCTGTATCTTGCTCCTTCAGAGATTTCAAGTGCACTTTCCTCTGGCTTTCAGCCAGATTAAGTGAGATAACATATGGAAAGTACTTTGTGAGCCTTCAAGTGTTATAGAAATGTTATTATTATTATCAACATTACTTCTACCAATGATAATAATAATCCCTCTCCTCCCTATCACATGGAAAAAAAAAGTCCTAGACTAGAACCAGGTGGGAGTTCTTTGCCTGTTTTTCAATATAATTTGTTGTCTTTGTAGTCCGATGCATTTTATTTTATGCAACTAATAGTAGGTAGTTATTTCTATAGCACTTTAAGGTTTACAGAGGACTTTACAAATTTTATCTCAATTGATCTTCACAAAAACCTTGATGATAAGTACTATCACTAGCCTCATTTTATAGATAAAGAAATTGGAGAGGTTAAGTGACTTATCCAGGGTCACACAGCTACTAATTGTGGCAGGATTTGAACTCATGTCTTTCTGACTCCAAATTCAGCATTTTATCTGCTGCACTGCCTAGTTGCCTCAAGCATTTAAAAAATTTTATTCTGAGAAGGGCTTCATAGGTTTCACCAATTTGCCAAAAGGAGTCTCTGCCATTAAAATGATGAAGAACCCATCTTCTAGGATAGTGTGGGACATACCAAAAGAAAAGGAAGAGCTTGAGTGACTGGAGAACTTGTCTAGCCTTTCTACTGATCATAGTCTTTAAAGTGTTAAGGGTTAATAGTAGTAATTGTGGCTGTTATTCAGGCTTTGTTTGGTTGTGTCCATTTTTTTGGACAACTTTTGGGGTTTTTCTAACAAAGATATTGTATTGATTGGTCATTTCCTTCTCCAGCTTATTTTACAGATCAGAAGATGAAGCAAACAGGGTTAAGAGACTTGCTAGTAAGTAGCTGAGGTTGGATTTGAACTCACAAAGATAAGTCTTCCTGACTATCATATGATCCTTCATTTTACAGAAAAAGTAAACTAAGAATCAGAGGGTTTAAATAAGTGGTCCAAGGTCATTATAGTAACAAACACCAGAACAAGGATTTGAACCCAGGTTCTCTTACTCCAAATTCAGTGATTTTTTTCACACACCATAGATACAAATTGTACATTTTAACTTAAACTTGTGAACTTCTAAACTTTGGCTTGAGGACAACACATTAATTGACTTTTCTGCCATGCTGTCTTATTTGAGAAAAGCATGTACTATAGAATATAAGATATTATTTCAGGGTAGTAGAAAAAATGATGATTTTTAATCCAGGTACATTATGGACATTGCTAAGACTTTTTTGTTTCTTAAAAAAATAGATTTTTTCATCCATATCTTTTGTTTTTACGTTGCCTAGAGCTCCTTCTGTATCCCATGTTCTTTCTTTTCCCTGAAAATCATTCCAAATAATAAAGAATATCTTAAAAGGAAAAAGAGAAAAAAAATCAAAATATTAATGTATAAAAAATGGACATTTATTTTTAACATATCATTTCCAAAACTTATTACTGGTGATTCCACTTCCTGGAGCGAACATATGCCAGGAGATAAATTCAAACAATATAGCCAAAGCTGCTATCTACATGTTGACATCACTTCCTTCATTCAAGACTTAAATCAAGTGCTTCTCCTCCACAAAGTGTTCACCGACATTGCCAGTATATCTCTGCCCTCCAAATCCTCCCAGATGAAAGAGATTTCTCTTCAAGTTTCTAGGAGCCAATTTCTCTCTTTCTCCCACTGTTCTCTCTATCAAAGGTATGATGGAATTCAGTAGGGGTAAATGTAAAGTCTTTTGCCTGGGTTCAATCAATCATCTTTTAAATTATAGGATGGGGCTCTGGAGAGCAACTTAGAACTACACCCAGAGGGCAATCAAACTGTGCATGTTCTTTTATCCAGTAATACTACTCTGTATCCCAAAGTGATTACAAAAAAAGGAAAAGGACATACATGTAAAAAAATATTTATAGCAGTTCTTTTTATGGTGGCAAGGAATTGGAAATTGAGGGAATGCCCATCAATTGGGGAATGGTTGAACAAGTTGTGGCATGTGAATGTAATGGAATACTATTGTGCTATAAGAAATGATGAGCAGACAAATTTCAGAAAAATCTGGAAAGATTTACATGAACTGAATCAAAGTGAAATGAGCAGAACCAGGATAACACTGTATACAGTATCAGTATGGCGCTATGGAGCAGCTGATCTAAATCTCAGCCCTGAGTGACAGCCTTGCCCCCACCCAAAGCCTCAGGGAAATCAAGCAGCTGAGTTGAATCTCAGCTTTGAACATGATACCAGGGAGAGAAGGGGCAATAGGACTATCCTCTTGACAAAGGATTCAGAAGTCAAGTAACTGGCTGGGAAAATGCCCCAAAAAAAGAAAAAAATAAGACCACAGAAGGTTACTTTCTTGGTGAACAGGTGTCTCCTCACATCCTTTTGGAAGTCAAGGCCCCTGCCTCCAGTACCTCCAAAGTGAACTTAAATTGAGCTCAGGCAATAGAAGAGCTTGAAAAGCGAGTTAGCAGCTTGCTAAAGAAGAACCAAAAAAAAAAAATGCTGAAGAAAATAACAGCTTTAAAAAGAGGCCAACTCAACTGGAAAAAGAGGGCCAAAAAGCCAATCAGGAGAAGGAGGCTCTAAAAAGAAGAATTAGCCAAATGGAGGAGAAGGTTCAAAAGCTCACTGAACAAAATAGTCCTTTGAAAGAGAGAATTGAGTTCAGAGAAATAAATGACTATGAGCTAAATCAAGTAGTTAAAAAACAAAACTAAAAGTCTGAAAAAAAAAAAAAAGAAGATAATGTGAAACATCTCATTGGAAAAACAACTGACCTGGAAAATAGATCGAGGAGAGACAATTTAAAAATTATGGGACTACCTGAAAGCCATGATCAAAAAGGAGCCTAGACATATCTTTCATGAAATTGTCAAGGAAAACTGTCCTGGTATTCTAGAACCAGATGGCAAAATAAATATTGAAAGAATCCACCGATCACTTCCTGAAAGAGACCTGAACAGCGAAACTCCTAGGAATATTGTGGATAAATTTCAGAGTTCCCAGGTCAAGGAGAAGATACTACAAGCAGCTAGAAAGAAACAATTTGAGTATTGTGGAAATACAATCAGGATAACACAGGATCTGGCAGCTTCAACACTAAGGGATCAAAGGGCTTGAAACAGGACATTCCAGAAGTCAAAGGAACTGGGATTAAAACCAAGAATCAACTACCCAGCAAAACTGAGTGTAATACTTCAAGGGAATAAATGGTCATTCAATGATATACAGGACTTTCAAGCATTCATGATGAAAAGACTAAAACTGAAGAGAAAATTTGACTTTCAAACACAAGAATCAAGAGAAGCATGAAAAGGTAAACAGTAAAGATAAATCATAAAAGACTTTCTAAAGCTGAACTGTTTACATTTCTACATGGAAAGATAATATTTGTAACCCTTGAGACTTTTCTCAGTATTTGAGTAGGTGAAGGGATTGTACCTACACACACACACACACACACACACACACACACACACACACACACACACAGAGTACAGGTTGTGTTAAATCAGAAGCGATAATATCCACACAAAAATAAATAAATAAAATAAAAATTAAGGGGTGAGGGAGGAAAATACTGGGAGGAGAATAGGGAGAAATTGAATGGAGCAGGCTGTAACTCATAAAAGAGTTAAGGAAAATCTTGTTCAACGGAAGAGAAAAGAGAGACGGGGAGAGGGGAAAAGTGAAGCTACTCTCTCCACATATGGTTGAAGGAGGGAATAACATGCTCACTAAATTTGATATAAAAATCTATTTTACACTACAGGAAAGTAGGGGAGGAAGCAAGAAGTAGGGTGAGGGGAATGATAGAAGGGAGGGCAAATGGTAGAATAGAGTAGCTAGAAATAAACACTTTTGGGAAGGAACAAGGTCAAATGAGGGAATAACAAAAACAAGGGGATATAGTAGGATAGCGGGCAATATAGTTAGTATTACATAACATAATTATTATGGAAGTCTTTTGCAAAACGACACATATTTATTCCATATTGAATTACTTGCCTTCTCAGTGGGGATGGGTAGGGAGGGAGAGAGGTTGGAATTCAAAGTATTAGAAACAAATGTTGAGAATTATTATTGCACATAACTGGGAAATAAGAAACACAAGTAATGAAGTATAGAAATTTATCTTGCCCTACAAGAAAAGAGAGAAGAGGGGGATAAGGGAAGGGTGGGGGTGTGATAGAAGGGAGGGTACATTGAGGGAAGGGGTAATCAGAATACGAGGTATTAGGGGTTGGAGGGAGGAGAGAAAAATGAGATGGAGAGAAAAACTGGACATGTTACAAAGTGATGTAAAAGCAATTAGTATTAAAACAATTGACCCAATTAATTACTGAGACTAAATCAGAGACATCTTTAGTTTGGGGAAAAGAATTTTAGTCTAAGTTTCCTAGAGGCAGATAACCTTGGGAAAAATTTGGCATTGATGGAAAAGTTAAGGTTTAATGGTAAATTTGATTTTGATTGCTATTTAATGAGGAACTAGAACATGTATAGGAAGGCATGTAAGCCACTAAGACTTGCTTCAAAAGATGTTCCTTAGCCAATGTGAAATTATAGTCATATCTGAAACCTGGTTGTTGGAACTTGCTATTTTAAGATGCCAAGGGACTATTAAGTGACTGTTCTTCTGAGTCTAACTGCAGGTATGGATAGCAAGAAAGAAGGTCTGACCCTCCAACCCGTGATGCCAGTAAGCCTGTGAGATGCTGGTATGAACTGCAAAAGTTGATCTCATGGGAAGGGTGGGAGAGTGGCTGTTCAACCTGGGCTGAGATAGGATTCTCCTGACTCAATTTCCCCACTGACACTTGGCAGACTTTAAGCCTGACTGACAATCTGCTCCTGCCTAGAATTGACATGAAGTTGAGGAGACATTGGTTCCCTGCAATGTCCCTACTCTTAGAGGCAATTTCCTATAATCAAAAGGTTTGTAAGCTTGATACCAGATCCATTAAATTATAGATTGTTGGTAGGGGAACCTGATAGAATCGAGGATTAAGTCTAAAATTTAGCTATTAGGCTTAGGACTTTAGACCAACAACAATAAGTTAGGGTCCTTTAATTCTTAGCAAGTGTGGAGACGATCAGGTCAAGGGCTTGGGAAGTTAGCATACATAGTTATTATTTATGTCTCAGTTGGTTAATGTTAAAAAAAAAAAACCCATTTGTGGTCTATATTGTAAATGCTTTAAGAGAAATATCACCTGAGGAATATCAGGTCACCGGATTCAGATGGCTCTGGAGGAGAACTGAGGCTGGTGACCTGCATTGCCCTCCCTCACTCAAAACAAAGTCACGTGCAAGTCATGTCATCATTTCTCTGATGGCATGGTCTTCTTCGGCAACGAAGGACAAACACATCTCCATTGGTGTATGGAACTCAAGATCGTTTAACTTCTTGAAACACATTCATTGAGGCAGCTAGATGGATCCATTAGTGCACAGAACTCTGGGCCTGGAGTCAGAAGACCAGAGTTCAAATCTAGCCTCCAATGCTTCCCAGCTGTGTGAGCCTGGCCCATAAAATACCTGTAGAGAAGGACTCTCAAATTTTGGAGCAGCAGAAGTGGAGAACAACAGAGTGGAGGAGATTTCCAGCCCACGGTGACCTGAAAGGCCCACAGAAACATTGGTTGCGCTGGACTCAGAGCCGAGCGCGGAGCCCAGCCCAGCCTTTGCCGAGCAGCAGCACAGTGCAACGAGACTCTGGAGGAGGACACCTCGGGGTTGGAATCTCCAGTCGCAGTAGCAGGGCATCAGATCCCTTGGCCCACAGGCACCAAAGGTCAGAGACAGGGTTTAATCAGCAGGCTGGGAAGGGAGAAGGGCTTTCCCATAGCTCCCGCAGCAGGCAGTAGCCACAGAGGGTGCACAACAGCCCATAAGGGAAGCTCCATTGTTGGAGCGTAAAAACCCCTGGGGGCATTGAAAAGCTGAATCTTACCTCAGCCCTGGGTGGAGGCCCTGGGAGAGCTGGTCTCTGTCTCACACTGAATGGCGGCTCTGCCCATCCAGCTTATCTAAAAATCAGCCCCCAGTGCTGACTTGGGAACTGGAGGCCAAGTGGCCATGGAGAGGTACCTGCTAAGATTCTGGGCTCAAAAATCTCTCTCTGCATCCAGATCAGTACACGCTTGATTGTGCCACCTTGGAGGAACTGAGATCTCACAGATTCCCAGAGTATACCCTACTCTTGACAAAGGACCCAAAAGTCAAGTAACTGGTTGGGAAAATGCCCAAAAAAGGGAAAAAAAGTAAGACCATAGAAGGCTACTTTCTTGGGGAACAGATATCTCCTCCCATCCTTTCAGATGAGGAAGAACAATGCTTACCATCAGGGAAAGACATAAAAGTCAAGGCTTCTGTATCCCAAACACCCAAAATAAATATTCAGTGGGCTCAGGCCATGGAAGAGCTCAAAAAGAATTTTGAAAATCAAGTTACAGAGGTGGAGGAAAAACTGGGAAGAGAAATGAGAGAGATACAAGAAAAGCATGAAAAGCAGGTCAGCACCTTGCTAAAGGAGACCCAAAAAAATGCTGAAGAAAATAACACCTTGAAAAATAGGCTAACTCAACTGGCAAAAGAGGTTCAAAAAGCCAATGAGGAAAAGAATGCTTTCAAAAGCAGAATTAGCCAAATAGAAAAGGAGGTTCAAAAGCTCACTGAAGAAAATAGTTCTTTAAAAATTAGAATAGAACAGATGGAGGCTAATGACTTTATGAGAAACCAAGAAATCACAAAACAAAACCAAAAGAATGAAAAAATGGAAGATAATGTGAAATATCTCATTGGAAAAACAACTGACCTGGAAAATAGATCCAGGAGAGACAATTTAAAAATTATGGGACTACCTGAAAGTCATGATCAAAAAAAAAGCCTAGACATCATCTTTCATGAAATTATCAAGGAAAACTGCCCTGAGATTCTAGAACCAGAGGGCAAAATAAGTATTCAAGGAATCCACAGATCACCGCCTGAAAGAGATCCGAAAAGAGAAACTCCTAGGAACATTGTGGCCAAATTTCAGAGTTCCCAGGTCAAGGAGAAAATATTGCAAGCAGCTAGAAAGAAACAATTCAAATATTGTGGAAATACAATCAGGATAATACAAGATCTAGCAACTTCTACATTAAGGGACAGAAGGGCATGGAATATGATATTCCAGAAGTCAAAGGAACTAGGACTAAAACCAAGAATCACCTACCCAGCAAAACTGAGTATAATACTTCAGGGGAAAACATTGTCTTTCAATGAAATAGAGGACTTTAAAGAATTCTTGATGAAAAGACCAGAGCTGAAAAGAAAAATTGACTTTCAAACACAAGAATGAAGAGAAGCATGAAAAGGTAAACAGCAAAGAGAAGTCATAAGGACTTACAAAAGTTGAACTGTTTACATTCCTACATGGAAAGACAAGATTTGTAACTCTTGAAACTTTTCAGTATCTGGGTAGTGGGTGGGATTACACACACACACACACACACACACACACACACACACACACAGAGCACAGAGTGAGCTGAATAGGATGAGATCATATCTTAAAAAAATAAAATTAAGCACTGAGAGAGAAATATATTGGGAGGAGAAAGGGAGAATTGGAATGGGGCAAATTATCTTTCATAAAGAGTCAAGCAAAAGACTTTTCAGTGGAGGGGAAAAAGAGGGGAGGTGAGAGAAAAACATGAAGCTTACTCTCATTACATTCGACTAAAGGAAGGAATAAAATGCACAATCATTTTGGTATGAAAACCTATCTTACAACACAGGAAAGTGGGGGAGAAGGGGATAGGAGGGGTGGGGGGATGATGGAGGGGAGGGCAGTGGGAGGAGGGAGCAATTTGAGGTCAACACTCTTGGCGAGGGACAGGATCCAAAGAGAGAACAGAAGCAATGGGGGGCAGGCTAGGATGGAGGGAAATATAGTTAGTCATACACAACATGACTATTATGGAAGTCATTTGCAAAACTACAGAGATATGGCGTGTATTGAATTGCTTGCTTCCCAAAAGGAATGGGTGGGGAGGGAGGGATGAAGAGAAGTTGGAAGTCAAAGTTTCAGGAACAACTGTCAAGTATTGTTCTTACTACTAGGAAATAAGAAATACAGGTAATAGGGTATAGAGAGTTATCTGGCCCTACAGGACAAAAGAGAAGATGGGGACAAGGGAAGTGAGGGATGTTAGAAGAGAGGGCAGATCAGTGATAGGGGTAATTAGAATGCTCAGCATTTTGGGGAGAAATGGGGAGAAAATTTGGAACCCAAAATTTTGTGAAAATGAATGTTAAAAGTTAAATAAATAAATTAAAAAAGAAAAAGAAATATCACCTGACCAAAAGTTCGAATTGTTTTATGTGATATGAACTGTGCTAAAAATGAAAAGTGAAAATAAAAAAAATAAAACAAAAAGGTCAAAAAAATACTATTAAAAATAAAGTATAAGATGAAGGAAATATATTTCAATAATACTTTTGCCATCTATTTAGGTAGATATATTTATATCTATTTTGATAAATATATTTAGATATACTTTGAGGAAGACATGGAGATCTCAATGGACCACAAGCTCAGTGAGAAATAGTGGTTTGCTGTGGTTGCCATAGAAGTAAATGCAGTCCTGAGATACATTAAGAGTTTCATGACTTTCTGGAAAAAGGAAGTAATATGATAGTCCTTCTGTACTATGGCCTAGAGAGACCATATCTGCTGTGTTGTGTTAAATTCTAGCTGACACAGTTTAAGAGGACAATGTTTAGTGAGAAAGTTGGGAAACTGAGGCATCAGGATATCAAGGGGCCTTAAGTCTATTTCTAATAATGACAGATTGAAAAAAATAGGGGTAGTTGCCTTCATAAAAGATATCTCAGGGGTTCTGCTACGTAACTTTTAACATGTAAAAGATTATCATGAGTTAGAGTGAGTAGGTACAAATGAACAAATTTAGCATTGATGTCAGGACAAATATCCTAGTACAGCTATCCAAATGTGGAATGTGCTTCCTATAGAGGTGGGAAGTACTCCCTCTCCTGGGAGGTTTTCAAGCAGAGTATGGATAACCACATCTGGGGTATGATACAGTGAGAATTCTATTTAGGTACAAGGTGGCTCACTAGATAGCAACTGAAGTCCCTTCTAATCCTGAAATTCTGTGATGCTATGAATTTTGAAAGGATAATGTATGATTCAAAATTTGGAAAACTTTAAGTATGACTTACATACGTGGATCGAGTATACACACATTTTTTAAAATCAAAAACAACACTGAACATCAATATAACCAAATAAACTTATTTAATAGCTAATCACATTGAAATGAGTTATTTTCACTGTAGAATGATTCATAACAATGTTCCAGTAATTCTCCCCAAGCCCTAATAAAGACTTTTAGTTTGTCTATTCATTCTCATTTGTTTCTTCTTCTGTATTTATTAAATAAATTTATTATATATTCACTATGTATATTCACTAAATACATTTATCATCTTATTTTCCCATCTTTCTATTGGTGGATATTTAGACTATTTCCAACCATTTTGCAATTACATATACTACTGCTATGAAAATCTTTGAAAACATAGCTTTTGTTTTGTTTTTGATAACACCTTTGGATATGTTTAAATAGGCACAGTCTTGTTACTACTTTTTTCCTGTTGTTAATTAAAAGTGCATCTGTCATTTTTTTCCTCATCTCTTAAGAGAGAGAAAATTTTAAAATTTACTACCTGTTTGAACAATTAGCTTAAGAACTACATTTAGAGTAACTTCTAAGTAGGAAAACCTTTGGAAATTTCTTTTTTAATGTATGAATTCTAAAACACTGTTTGGAAGACTGGAAACTCAAAAAAGCAAAGGATTTACTAAACTGGAAGGGATAGGTCCCATCTATTCCAACTCTAATTTAACAAATGGGGGAGACTGAGACAAAGAGAGGTTAAAGATTTTTTAAAAATTCTTCTAGTCTGATCTATTTTGTAAGCAAGAGCAACAAAAAAAATTTAATGTCATCCAGAGCCAAAGAAAGGAGTTTCCTGAGTTGTTAGAGACAGTCCTTAGGCATATATATATACCAGCTCACTCACAAATGAATCATAAATTTCATTACATAAAGCTGCTAAATCAAATTAGAATGACAGTCAGGAGAAGGGTATTCCTGTCAGTTTCCTTTTACTACAAAGTGTGAGTAAAAAGATAACAATCTTTAAACATTTTATCTTTAAATTTTAACAGTTTGGATAAATAGCACTTAGAGGCAAGCACATCAACCTCAGTACGTGTATACATACCAAAGACTTAGCATTCGCAGACTCTAATCGAATTTACTCAGGCTAATAATAATCTTAACCCCTGCTTTTACCTCCCATTCAAAAGAAAACGCACACAAAGTGCAAAGTACACATGAAAATGGTATATCTTAGGGACACTTTCAAATCAGTTTAGGTCTTTAGAGCTATGCGCCCAGAGTCATGGTGAGAAGGGGCTGGGGGAGTTTATGGGCTCTCCTGAAGTCAAGTGACATAGGATATGGAAAGAGAACCAGGAGTCCAAGCAGTTTGAATCCTACTCCCTGAAACTTAATAACTGTGAGACACTATGCAAACTTTTCTAAGCCTTAGTTTCCTTATGTGGAAAAAACACCTAATTAGATGGCTGTGAGGCAAAAATAATAAAATAATCCATTTTAAGCACTTTGCAAACCTTGTTTAAATAACAGTTACACCACATGCTTCTGCTCTGGAAAAAGTGCTGAATTTGGAAGCAAACCTATGTGACCTTGAGCAAGTTACATTCTCTCTGAACCTCAGTATTACCATCTGTGAATTGAGAGGATTGGATCAGATAGTTCCCAAGATCCCTTTCAGAGCCCTTTCAGTCCTATGATGATAATTTGGAAGAGAAAACCATCTGTGCAAGATCTGGGTACATAAATGAGAGTTAAAAGTAAAAGCCAAACCTTTCTTAATGAATTATTATCAGTCAGGAAAAATAAAACCGCCACCACCACACTTCCTTGATCAGGTCAGCTGGAGTAATTTTGGTTCATGGATAAAAATGAAGGTATTTATTAATGATATACCTCAGCAACTAATTTGATCTTTCCCCCATCCTTAGCTGATTTTATACACACACACACACACACACACACACACACACACACATACATACACATTATATAAATATACACCTATGTATTCACAAACATTCATATATACATGCATGTGAACACATGTGTGCATACATATGTATGTGCACATGTATACATACATGCACATGTGTACATATTATATATCTATATCAGTATTACTAATTTGTTTTATGGAGACCAGATCAACAATAATGGCCACTTTTTTTTTCAAGCTTTGCTATGGGACATTATGACAGTTAGAAATGATCCAATCCAACTTAACAACCATTTATTAAGCACCTAATATATGACAGGCACTTTGCTAGGTTCTGAAGGTGCAAAAACAAAAACTCCTCAAGGAGTTTAGATTCTGTTTGGAGAGAGTGGGGGGAGAGGTGAGGATTTGTCAAGCTAATTGAAAAATAATGGGTTGGTGTGGGCATAACAACTGAAAGTATCTGGAAAGTCTTCACAAAGGACCTGGTATTTGAGTTAAACCTTAAAGGGAGCCAGAGATTCCAAGAAGCAAAGTTAAGGATAGTTTATGCAAAGGCTAGGGTAACTCCAACAGATCTGTAAGTTGGAGAGGGATGGTACAGATATTTATATTATAAATAGCAAGCTTTTGAAAGGACAGAGGATCACTGATTACTGCGCTGTGTTTGCCTTGCTAAATGTGTCATTACTAAATGTGGTGGGGAACAAACAACAAAAATGACGACCCAGCTTTAGTAGTTATAGCCTAAGCTAGGAGAACAGAGTAGGGGAAGCACGTTGCAAAGTCACAAAGATCCTCTTAGTGAATTTCTGTCAGTTCTAATTTCTGTCATAGTCATCCTTTCACTGCAAATCTTATTGCTTCCATCATGTCATAACTGGATTATTCTAACTGTTTTTTCATTTGTGACTCAAGGCTTTCCTCATCTTTCCTGCATTTGATAATCAAAATACTATTCCTAAAAGTAGGGTGGATGCAAAGAATACTGATATCTGGGAAGTGAGTCCAGAAAGGCTTCATGCAGGAGCTGGAATTTGAGATAAGCCTCAAAGGGAGTGGAAGATTCCAAGAGTTGGAGGTGAGGGGAAAGCACATTCCAGGCATGAGGGAAAGCAGGTGCAAAGAAAAGGAGGAGGGAAATTGTAATGTCCTGTATGGGAAACAAGTAGTCCAGCTTGGGAACGTACAGTAGGTGGTACAGAGTAACATGAGATCAGTCTGGAAAGATAGGCTGGAGCCAGACGGTGAAGGGATTTAAATACCAGACAGAGAAATCTGAATTTTATCCCAGAGGGAATAAGGAAACTGGGGAATGGCACAGTAAGATCGGATTCAATAGCATCATCTTGGCAGTTGTGTGGACGATGAATTGGAAACAACAAGAACAATTAGAAAACTCTTGCCCTAGTCAGGTTAGGAGGTGATCAAATCCTGCACCAGGTGAGGACTGTGTGAGTTGAAAGAATTGCGTGGAAATGGAAAGATGTTTGGGTGAATAGGATCAGGAAGACCTAATTACTTTTTAGAAGTGGAGAATAAGGAAGACCAAAGAGTTCGGGGTGACTGTACCAACGTAGATGATGGGAATGACGGTGGTGCCCTGGGAATTGGGGAAGTTAGAAAGATTGACAGTTGGTTTGGGGGAAATGATAATAGATTTTATTTTGGACATGGCAGATTTAAGTTGCCAATGAAAAACCAGTTTAAGATGTCTAATAGACAGTTGGTGATAATAATAGCTAATATTTGTATGGTGCTTACTATATATGCCAGGCACTGTGATAAGTGCTTTACAATTATCATCTCATTTGGGAGAGAAAATAGGGCTAGGTAACCATTATTTCTCTTATATATTAGGCTCACTGTCACCTGTTTACCTTTGAAAATGCAGTTCCCACCAACTATGTTGCTGTAGCCCCTCCCATCTGTCAACTGAATCTCATTCTTCCCTTGAGGGTCTACTCAATCACAGTTTCAAAGCCAGTTCCTCCAAGAAATCTCCCTACAAACTAACAGTTAATCTTATTTTCCTTTTGCTGAATTTCCAGTACTTGGGCATGTCGTCTGTATCATTTTCTTTTTATACACTTTTTATGTCTTAAGAATTATTGTCTAGTTGCAGTAAATATGTGTATTTTCCTAAACTAGATTGTAGGCTTCTTAAGAGAAAGCACCATGTCTTCTTATTTTGTATTCTCTGGCAAAATAGTAAGGATAAAATAGGTATCTGAAAATGTCTGTTGAATCAGTAAGAGGAAGAGGAAGAACCACAAGTGAATAAAAACATCGTTAAGGATGTTCTGGGGAATCTGAAAAAAAAAGTGATGCAATCAGGAATGTAAATGGGGTGAAATTGTTGGGATTTTGTCTTCAGAATAGAGCTATTAAGAGAGCTCTGTCCCAGGGCACCCTTCTTTCCCTGATTACTCTATCCCTGTGATATCCATCACAGATTGAGGTTTTAGGATCCTCTTGGCTCGTCAGAAACTTGAAAGTGCCTTAGAAACATTCACTCATGTCCTGGCAACCACATCCCAAGATAGGTCACCCAGCCCCATATTACTCTACTGCCTCGTGCTCCAGGCACAACAATTATGCTGGACCAAACGCATCTAGGTCTTCAAAAAAACTTGTAGAATTGCATCTTGCTGCTTTTTCCTCTACTTAGTGCCTGTGGTGATAATAATAAATATCTACTCAATCTCACAGATATATTATATAAAGGAATTATGTTAAACATTACAAGTTGTTTTTTAAGTAGAAATTGAGGTATTACTATAATATTATACTTATAATTGCTGTTATTGTTGTAATATGAATAGAAATCATTTTCTTTTATCCACATAAGTACATGACCACCTCTGCTCTTTTGTTCAGCACTTAACCCATATGAAAAACATTTGCAAGAAAAACATGTAAAAATGCAGCTGTATTAGTCATAAATAATGATAGCTTATATTTACATAACACCTTTCAAAAGGTCCCCCGAAGGCTCACTAAATTTTTAAAGGATATATTGTATTTTAAATGCAAAGCATCTTGCTAATGTGATGCTGAGGTTATAGATTTAAACACACTGAGGTCAGTAAATGCACAAGTTAAGTAAGGTTCTCATTATAATATTAAGTCACCCACATATATGTCTATTTTCTTTTTTAAAAGGCTATATTTAAGAGTTCTCTTGCTACTGAAAACATTATATCCATCAAAATGTACATGAATTAACAAGATGAAACTCTTTACTGTTCCCTTCAGCCCTCCAACTATGGTTTAAATTTTAGAACTCCAGTACAGTAAAGATGTAAAGATGCAATTTAAATTTGGATCTCTACCATGTGCTATGTAATGGGTAAGAGTTATAAAACCAGAAGTCAAAATTTGATCTTCTCCTTTGATCTCCTTTGCTTACAGATCCTTTTCTGTGTGTTCAAGGATCTGACTGGCTAATGAATGGCAGGGGAGAATTGTGGTGGAAAAGCCCATTAGGACTCCTAACTACCCCTTTACAATTTCCTGAAACCAGAACTGAATAAAGAGGTTTTAACCAATGTGAACATGTATGGTATGGTACAGATCAGATGGTTATGAGCTAAGTTGGAATAAATGCACAGAGCAAATTGAAAATACTGTTAAATATCAATGCAAAAAAAATCCAACAAAAAAAACAAATGCAAAAATTATGTATTTCACAATAGCAGGGTCTTGGATGTATTATTTATATGTATTTGTCATGCAGTGCTGGAATTAGAACAATATGGGAGGCACCTGAGTAAAATGGAGAAAGGTAAGGGTAGGACAATGATCCCATTTGGACATACTTCTTTAATAAGACTTTCTCAGATCCTTTTGATCCATGTCAAGAATATGATTGACAACTGAAACCTTCTAGATATTTGAATAAGGAAAGATTTGTTACTGTTTAGTTACTTTTGAGTTGTGTCTGACTCTGTGATCCTTTTGGATATTTTTGGTGGGGGGTCAAGATAATGGAGTGTTTTACCATTTTCTTCTCCACATCATTTTGTAGATGAGGTAACTGAGGCAAACAGAGTTAAGTGACTTGTCTAGTGCTACACAGCTAGAATCTGAGGCTGGAAATGAACTCAGGTCTTCCTAACTTCAGACTTGGCTCTCTATAGACTGCACCACCTAACTGACCCCAAAGGAAGACTATCCCCTCTCTCACCAAGCTCCAGACAGTGCCAATATGATTCAGATTGAGTTGTCCATGGCAAAACAACTTGATAGAGATGCAGTCCCTAAAAAGTATGTTTACTACATTGAAGGATGGAGCGTTCTACAATTAATAGAGTCAGAGTCCCTCATATTCATCAACAAATCTTTTTTAAAAGACCCTGAAACCACAAATTGCCTCACCATTGAAGGCATAGCTAAGGAATACATTTGGAAGCACATCCCTGGAAGCAAGGACTTGACCAGAAGAACTAGATGAAACTTCAGGCAGATCTTCTCATATTTTTGCTCTCTGATGTTGCTTGCCCTTTTTCTTTCCATCCAGCCATTAGATAGGAGGTTGTTTCACTTTCTCTCTGAGCAGAAGGAGATAGAAAGTTACTTTTTGGTGAGTGAGGAGCCATCAGAAGTCTTCCCTCTGCTAGGAGCTGACAAGACCACGTTGCTTTAAGTCTGGGTAGGCTCCGTTGGACCCGGGACAGATTTCAAATATTTGTATATTTTATATGTTTAGCATCATTATTAAAGATTCTATTTTCATTATAGAGGTGACATTTTTGAATACCTATATGTTTCTTAGTGAGCTGAGTTTCTATTAATAGTGTATGTGCTTAATAGGTCCCCCAAATACACTAGGTTTCTATATGCTCATTGTGGAACTGATAATTTCCTCCTACAGTCTACGTGTCTGATAGTTTCATTAAGAGTCTATCTTCTTCAATGAAAATTATGCCTTTATCTGTCTTTCCCAATGAGCTCCTTGAGGGCAGGGACCATAATAGTCCTTATCACTGATTCAATAAATGCTTGTTGATTGATAGATTCATATACTGCAGTTCAACTATTTAGGAGTACTATGTTGATACAAACTATATACAGTGCATATGGAAAGTAATCTTAGAGGGAAGGAACTTGTAGTATGGTGTTAGGGGAGTGGGTAAGAAGGAGGTGAAAAGCTTCTTGCAGAAGATGGGATTTGAAGGAAGGAGGCAGAGGTAAAGATGGAAAATTTTCCAGGCAATTGAGTGTCTTATGTGAGGAACACCAGGTAGGCCCATGCTAGATGTGTGTAAAAGGGTGTCATGCAGAAATTTACTCTGCTTGTCTATACATGCTTTAATGGGTTTTTGTTTTTCTTGCTTTCTCCTGGGGGTGAAGGAACATGAGGAAAGGAGAGAACTCGAAGCTTAAAATAAAATGAAATTGACAAAAAAAAAAAAAAAAGAAAATAGGAAAGGTAGGAAAAGGCCATATGGGGAAGGACTTCAAGTAGCAGACAGCATTTCAGGAAATAGGAAGCCCAGTGAAGATGTCATTGGTCAGCTGGTTAAACTTGAGATAAGTCAAGGAGACTCTGTGGACAATGCCTGAGAACTATCTGCCTATCTGTTTTAAAAAGAACCATATGTCCTGCCACATTCAGCTAGGAAAAAAGTCAGGTCATAAATCAACAAGCAAATTATTTGAGGGTAATAGAAGAGATTTCTCAGAAGAAACCAGAAAGATTCCCTTGACTGGATGTCCTTAGAATCATGAAATAATTATTTGAAGCTACCTTAAACTAGGTAGAAATCTTGGTGGGAATGACCCTCAAATTATATAAATTAGAATCACATTTAACAAACAGAAAGTCAAGACATGAATCAAGTCTACAAGTGTTTATTGAGCTCTTACTCTGTGTCAGATACCTTGATAAGTTCTGGGGCTAAAAAAAAGCAAACCTTCCTACTCTTCAACAAAATGGCCCCAGCTCTGAAAGAGCTCATAGTCTAACTGGGACATAACAGGAGGACAACTGTGTGTGAACATGATATCTAGAAGCCAAGTTGGAGATTATTTCATTAGCATTAGCATTAAGTTGGATTCGGGAAAGGCTTCTTGCAGAAGCTGGATTAAATTTTATCTGAGGACTTGAAAGGGAAAAGAAGCTAGGAGCTGGAGTTAAGGAGGGAGAGAATTCTACAAAAGTGGAACAGTCAGAGAAAATTCAAGGAGTAGGGACATGGAGTATGTAAGTAACCAAGAGGGTGAGTGTCTCTGCATTGTGGAATGCCTGGAAGGGAGTGAGGTTTAATATGGATTTATGGTCACTCTGGAAATCAATTTAGAACAATGCCAAAATAGCATTTCAACTGTGTATACCCTTTGACCCAGCAATACTACTAATGGGTCTCTACCCCAAAGACGTGAAAGAAAGAAGAAAAGAACTCATATCCTGCCTCCCCCCACATATATTATGGCAGGTGTGTGTGTGTGTGTGTGTGTGTGTGTGTGTCTGTGTGTGTGTGTTAATAAAAAATTGGAAATAGAGTTCCCATCAACTGGGCATTGGTAGAACAACTTATGGTATATGATTGCAATGGGATACTATTGTGCTGTAAGAAATGAGAAAGGAGATTATTTCAGAGAAATTTAGGAAGACTTGTATGAACTGATCCAAAGTGAAGTGAGTAGAGCTAAGAGAATGATTTATGAAATAACATTATTGTAAAGACAAACGATGAAAGATGCAGGAACTCTGATAATCCAATGTTGGTCTCAATTCCAGAAGCCTCATGATGAAACATGCTGCTCACCTCCAAATAGAGTGGTGAGGGCCTCAGACAATGGATTGAGGCTTATGTTTTTGTTTTATTAGATGTGGCCAATAGGATAATTTATTTTGCTTAGCTATATATATATATATTTTAATAGATATTTACAAATGAGAGATATTGGAGGGAGAGAATTAGGACCTGGAAATAAAATTAAATTTAATAAAAAATAATTAATAAATGAAATCATATAGCATATTAAAAATGTAACATGAATGCATCAAAAGATAAGTTTAAAAAACTTTCAGGTCCATGTAAAATGCTACATCTTTAGGGCCTTGAAACAAGAGTAAGTATCAGTTGTGAATTTACACAAATAAAAACTGGGAATTATGCTAACTCCCAATCCAAAGGACTGTAAATATCTATATAATCTCTGACTGACAAAATCATCAAAGGCATCCCTAAGTTTATATTCAGACAAACTGGGTTCAGATTCCATCACTGCTACTAATTAATTGACTTCGTGACCCTGGGCAAGTCATTTAAGTTCTCTAAGACTTGGGTTTCTTTACTGTACAATTAGTGGTTTGGATGAGAAGATATTTAATATCCTTCCTAGCTTTAAATCATATGACAATACCCTATAACCTAGATAGCACAGTTTCCCTATGAGTCCGCAATACCGGTCCTTATTGAGAAAGTTGGCATAATCTTAGACTACATAAAGACAGAGAGTAGACTCCAGTTGAATCGTGTATTCTCCTTTGCTTGATAATGTCTAATGTGTATGATGCAATGGTACATTTTGGGAAGGATGTAGAGAAACTGAGGAACATCTAGAGATGAGTTACACATTTATTGAAAGGCTGAAGTAAACATGTAATAAATCTAAAGGAGCCCATTTTTTTTTTTTTTAGGCTGGAAAAGAGGATGCTGTAGAATGATTAAAAAACTATATTCGGATTGATGAAATACCCTTATTAGGGTCATGCAGGCCAGCTGTTCTTTAGTTCCATTGAGAATAGAACTGGGGAAAGAACTAAGTTTCAATAAAACAACAATGAATTTTAATTTTAACATAGGAAACAGAAGTGATGATTGGTTATTGGGGTTGGCTTTTGCATTGTTTTATTAGTGTGAGATAATGAAGACAAATTAGCCTTGAATGAATGGATACAGCATTATCTGTCAACTCCTCTACAAAATTCCTTAAGTTTATCACTCTGATACTATTTTGTGAAATGGTAATCAACAAAAAAGCCAACAGCTCTCTTTGGAAATAGTCTCTCATAGGATTATACACTAGCCAAACAATCAGAAGGATAAACTACTTAGTTCTGAGGGAAATTCACGTACACGTTCCTAAGTCCCATAACCAGTTGTGCTTGGGATTTTGAAGTTCCCTTGAGTCTTTCAAATGATTGTGCTTTTGAAAGGCTATTAAGTACTTTTAATCTTTACAATAGAAGCTGACTTTCAGTGACAGAAAAATAAATCTTATTTTTGGAATTTTGGAATTTTCAGTCTATAATAATTATTTCTTAAAGCAGCATGATAGAAGTAAGAGAGAGTCTGCCTTAGAGCCAGTCAGATCCAAGGGAAAGTCCTGATTCTGACATATACTGGTTATGTGACAATGAGCAAGTCATTTAACCTCTCAGTGACTCAGGGAACTTTTAAAAATTAGAACTATCTTCTCTACATTGGAGGATGAAATTCCCACACTGGGACAACCCCACATAGGTGCAAAGACAAGTACAGTCTAAAAGTATGTGTACAGTTAGGACAAATAGTAAATCTCTATTGAACATAACTCATGTGACACGTGTTTATAAGTTACATGTGCATATGTATGTGTGTATATGTTCAACCAACAATTAATTCTTAGAATTTAACTATGCCTTTTGCTAAAGAAAAAGAAACATGACAAGGATTCCATAAAGAACTAATCTGTAAAGATAGTTAACTTTCTTTTGTTTCTTTTCTCTTTGATCTTTTATTTTTGTTTCTTTCTTTATATTTATACATTTACCTATATGTATACCCATAATACTTCTATGTGCATACATATATAGGTAGGTATACCTACCTAGACACACATATTCATGCTGCCATCCCATGCATTAAATCTGTCTCTTTACCTCGATCCAAGTAAGCATATATATGCACATACATGTCTCTACACACATGCATACACATACACATACATATATACACACATATCTCCATTTTTCTATATCTAAATATACTCAAGTACTTTGGCATTCTCTACAACTTTATTTCTGTTGTGAAACTATTTCTTAACAAGTTACAGTTGGTAGAACTTTGAAGAAGGCTGCAATACATTGAAAACCCTATCAAAATACTCAGTCTTTGCTCTAGCAATAAATTACAATGTCAGAAACATGAGAAGTTGACCTGCCAGCATGAATAAGGAGTAGGGGGTGAGTTCTGGGGATGAAGCTCCTGATTGGAAATGTTTCTCTTGAAGAATAAACCATTTATGCAGGGAAATAGGCATGAATCACAGTCCTCCACCCCCTAATATTCATCCTTGTATAGCATAGGATGACTTCAGGAGAAAATCAAAATTCACCATTCTGCACCAATGGTCAAAAACATGAAAAATGCTTAATATGTCTGATTACATGCATTTTAAAGTGTCTTTTGTCCTCCAAACAAATACAGAAATAACTTTTTAAAATTTAAACAAAGAAAACCCAAATGCAAAATCTCAAAACTGTAAAAAAGCATTTTGTGATTTCTGAGTATAGTTGCGGTAATGGTGTGCATGCAAAATTAGTTGCAAAATAATGAAACATGACTCTTTGCTTGAATTTCACTGTCTTTTTAAGAAGTTAGTTAAAATGACTGAGGCTGAAAGACAGGGTTCATAATAAGGTAGCAGGGAGCAAGTTCCACTATTATGTTAACTGTGGTCAACACTTTTCCGTTTCTTTCCCCACCAAAAAAAATCTTGAAACTACATGTATTTAGAGAAAGAAAAGAGGATTTTGAAAATAACAAGACTCATCCCTTCTTTCCTAGAAATAGGACTTCTGTCCTTCTAGGTGGCACAATGGATAGAGTGTCAGAAGCCCTGAGTTCAAAATCACCTACTGGTTATTTGTCCCTGGCAAGTCACTGAACCTCTTTCAGTAACGTTCCTCATTTGCAAAATAAGAATAATAAGAATACTGACCTCAGAGGGTTTTTGTGAGGCTTAAATAAGATAGTTCCATGTTAAATATTTTCAAACCTAAAAGTATTAAATGAATGTTCTTAATTCATTATTTTTGTTAATGGTACCGTAACTTTTTCCAAATGCATATTATCTATTCAGTAACAAAGTCTCATAGATTCTTAAGTTGTAATAGATTCACTTCCATTTTTCCTTCCTTCTTCTCATCACCCTAGTGCAGGCTCACATAGCCTCTTACCTTAGGCTTAAGGAGACACATAGGTCCAGAGAACCCCAGACCACACGGACGATACCTTATATTAACAAACAAGTAAAAAACGAAAATAAATGAGGAAATACTTAGGCACAAAAGAAACTGGGACATAATGGTGATTGTACAAAGAACAACAATTTTTGTTGTTTTTATTGGAAGTGAATTAACAGACAATTCACATACTAGCTCAACATAACATGGGTAGAAAGTATACATTTAATTACCATGGCTGAATTTACATTGAGAGGTAGAATTTAGAATTGAACACACTTTAGAGATCATCTAATCCAATTTTCTCAATTTATAGAACTGAGAACTCCAAACCAGATAGCTTAAGAGGCTTATGGCTCCGCTGCCAGCTTTGCTCCTTAAGTTCTTGATTCTGCTGTCTCCTCACCAGCAGCCTTCTTATCACTCCCTGGCCCTTTGCACTCAGGACCACCATGTCAGGAGGTCCCCAGGACATCCTCACTTCACTTCCAGCTTCTCTCTCGACTCCTAATATTTTTTAAGCTCCCTTCCCAACCCCCACCTCACGTTCCAGTGAGTTTATCTGTGTTGGCCTCTCTCATTATAATGGAAGCTCCTTGAGGGGAGGGATGGTGGATTATCTGTATCTTTTATGTCAGCTTCAATACTTAACATTGTCCCTGACACATAGTAAATGCTTAAATATTCACTCCCTCTCCCTCCCCTACCCATTCTCTCAAGTTCTCCCTGTCTCTGAGTCTGTCTGTCCCTCTCTCTTCTCTGTCTCTTTTCTCTCTGTCCTTCTGGGTTCTCTCCTCTCTCATTCTTTGTTTATGTCTCTCTGTCTCTCTTACCTATCTACCTATCATTTATTTATCACTTCTCTAGGTCACTTAGAAAGTAACATACTGAATCTACTTTGAACAAAGAGTTCTATATACTCTTAACTAGAGACCACTTGAGTTTGCTATTTTTTTAAATGACCATTACTATCAGTTATTGGCATCACTGTTTTCAAATAGGTAAACTTCGGAGCTGGAATGCACATCTTTCTTGTCCAGCTCCAGTTCTGTAATTCAGCCAATTATACCATGGACATTCCTGCACCTGAAATATCATGGATCCAAGTAATCTCCTGATGGCTCATAACGTAGCTTTTCCGCTCTGAAGTCTACTAAGGACAGCACAGAGTTCTCAATCTTTGTCAAGATGGTTCTCACATATCTAGACTGAGGACATTAACTGAGCACACACCACAGCTGATGGCATCATTCCTGCCCTGGAGGCAAACAGAAAGTTTTGGCTTTCCCTGCTTCCTAGGCTCTTCAACCTTCTTCTGAAAAAAAAATTCTGATGAAGGAATCCAACTGCTACTCTAATTTTGTTGATGCAAGACATCTGCATATAACTTCATGGCATCTGGCACTCTCCAAAACATAGGATCCAGGGTGTAATTTCAATTTCAAGCATCCACGTGATAGTTTAAGAATTCATTGTACAGAACATGGACTCTGCTTCCCATAAGTTTGGCCTCTGACATCCTTAGGAAAAATATATCTATTACACAGTGTTAAGTATATTTGTGTGCAAATAAAGTGTATTCCATACTAATATCCATTCGATTTGTTGTAGTATTAAATACTTTTTAGCTACATTCTTCTCTTAGTATTGAAGTAAATGCCTGCAGAGAGCTGCCTGGAGAGTATCTTTTATCTCTTTCCCATTCAGTATTCTTTAGGGTAGCTATAGAATATCAACTTTGTAGAATCTGGGTCAGCTTGAAAGTAGTGTCAGTTGTGGGTTGTGTCAGTCTCAAGGTCACTGTTCTGGATCATAATACATTAAGCCTTAAGGGCAAAACAGAAATTGGTTAGGCAGGTTAGGGAATTCCCTGTGAAGTTAGTAAAAAGAACTAGGGTCAAAGTGTTAATGTAATAGAACCTTTAGTTATAGCAGCCAAGAGAGGTCCATGGCAATAGTCATTCCAACAGCTTCCTGAGGTCTTTTGCTGGCTTTTAAGCTAGTATACTTCAAGGCTTCCTGGTTCAGCTCTTCCTTGCCTGGCCGGTCCCTTGGGATTTAAAAAGAGCTGTCTTGGGCTTTGCCCAGGCTCATTGATTATCTAGATTTTATCATATGGCTCCTTTTTCTGGAGAACAGGAGAATATGGAGAACAATTCAACTGACCCAGGGATTAAGCTCTAAGATCCTTTCTTCTTTTTCATAACAACAATAGCAGCATTAGCAAAAGCAAGAATAATTTCATTTATGTAGCACTTTACAGTTTGCACAGCCCTTTACAGGTTTTCTCATTTGATCCTGGGAGGGAGGTGCTTATGCCCATTTTGCCCAGTGTCACATAGCTAGTGTTTGAGACATGATTCAAACTTGGGTCTTCATGGCTCCAGGTCTGGAATTCTATCCACTGCAGCACCGAGTAACTCTTTATCGCTGCTCCTATATTCCAAATTTGGATAAGAGACCTACTTATAAAGATCCTTGCAGCCTAAGCCTGATGAATTTATGTTTCTTTTGGGGTGACAGCAAAAATATATGCATACTTGCATACATAATACATACAAACATACACACACGCATACATGTGCAGGTATATACTTTATTCCAAATTTTTCTTCAAGCAGAAACATATTAGAGTAGGACCTGACTGAACAACTGAACCAGAAAAAGACTTAAAAAATGACACTAATATAGGAATTTTTTAAAGCTCAGGAGACAAAACTTCATCATCACTAAGGAGTTATGATTTCATCCTTGAAATTCTCCTTTAAGTCATGATTGTTGATCATGACTATTGCTAATATATATATGTATACATAATAATATATATACATATATAATATATATACATAATAATATATATGTATATATACATAATAATATATATATATACATAAAAGTACAGATACATGCATATGCACATGCACATTCATATACATATGGGAGGCAATGTGGGACAGTGGGTAAAGGACAGAGCAGGCATTTACAATCTACCCTTAGGAGGTATAAAAATATTGCCAAAGGTATACGGGAAATATTTAATGAATAAATATTTACCAAATACTACACAATCCTATCAAAATGAAACTGTTTTATTTCTTATGTGCATATCATAATGAACCCTAGAATTTATTTTCTTTTACATTGAATTGAGAGGGTCATGGAGGCCAAGGCATATAGGAATTAAGAAATGAATGGAACCCTTGGGATATGAAATTGAGACAGAAGAGTTGTGAAGACATATATTCAAGCCCTGTCTCTCAATCAATCAATATGTATTTATTAAGTACCTTCTATGTGTCAGGCCCTATACTATTCACTGAAGATACAAAAAAAGAGCCAGTTCCTGCTCTCTCCAGTGCTCGTGGTCTAATGGGGGAACTGTAGTATACAGGTGACTGGGGACTACTATGAACACTAACTTTTCCAAGGTAAATGTTTTGCCTTTTCCTCTCTCCCAAAGGCTAATAATATCAAGGGGGCACCAAGATACAGGGGCCAGCACAGAAGGTACATTTCCAGTTCAATTCCAATATTCTTTAAGTGCATCAACTTTAGCATATGCTTTTGGCAATGGAATTATCATAGCTGCTAGCATCACATTTGCTCTATTATGCATCCTCATTAAAGGATTTAAAGTGTATTCATTCCAATTATGGGACCTCCTGTATTGTTCAATCTGGATCGATCTCTCTGTAAAGATCCTTTAATTTTTTTTTCCTGTTTCATGATAGGATAATTGTAATCCAAGTTCCCTCAAATATTCAACTCAAAATAATGCCTGGTATGTGATTTCATTTGAAAATGGACTAGTCTAAGTCTGTGTCTACATGCAGGAAACAAAACTTGATCTTTTAACTAGTTCCTCTTGTCATGAAGCAAATCTTTGCAGCCTAGATGTTGCAGATAACATTCAATGTAAATGGTTAGTCCATATTAATGATAACAAGAATCACAACTCTAATTCAAATAGTGCTAGAAGTATGTGTACACATGGGTGTAGAGATAAGCCATTTCATCTGAAGTCCAGCCTAAACAAGGGTGGAGCAAGTCATCACCGGAAGGGCAATCTTCAGGTGATGTTTTTTTTCATTATGATCACTTATTCAGACCCTATCACTAAGGAATTTAAGGGTCACAATCTTTGTCAGAGAAGGGAGTATTCAGACACAACATATCATAGAAAGGTATTCCTAAGGTGAACTTGCACGATAACTAAAGAAGGAATATGTTTTCAATAGGTCTACCTATCCATATAGAGTTAACTTATCCTGAAAGACCAGCTTTTGTATTTGGAATGAGTATAATATCCTTGAAAGCAGAGATTATTTTTTTTTGATATCTCAGTCATCTAGCATAGTACCCTGTAAACAGCTGGTGCTTAATAAATGCTGTTTGAATTATTGAGTTTAAAAAGGGGGTGTTGAACTGTTACTGCTACTACTTTGATTCTTTAATCATAATGTAATGCATGGACTTTAGCCTAAAAACACTCATCTCATGGCAAAGATGTACAGCTGGCAGGTATGTGTGGTAAGACTCAAATTAAGGAAACGGCCATTTTTATTGGAGGCATATCATTGCACTGACTTGCAAGGCCACTGCTGTACAATCTGTCACCATCCCATTTTCATAAAAGCAAAATAATGTCAGCACCTGTTGCTGGTCTTTAAACACTTGGCAGCTGGTGTAGGTTTTTTCTTTTTTCTTTTTTTTTTCTTCCTCTCTTATTTAAGCGCTCTCTGGACCTGAAATTCACCAGGCCACTCTAACCCTTTATTTCATTCTGTGTATTGAAGGCTACATGACAGAATCATATCCGTACATCAATGACCTGTTATTTTGCCATTATGAAATCTTCCTGTATTTATCCAGGTCTAAACTCTGATAAATTAAAGTCTTACAGAGTTTCTTTGGTCTCAGGGCAGATTAAGTGATTTAGTATGGTACAATTCCTAAACATTAGAGGAAGGATAAGAACTCAGGTCTTCTTGATTCCTAGCTTCGCTCACTATTATGACATACTTCCTTTTATTCAGTCATGTTTGAGCTTACAATAATAGTGGGGATGAAAACACTAATAATGAGACTATACTATAAGTACCAAGTACTTATAAGTACCATCCTTTGGCCAATGTGGTAGAATATAGCTGTGCAATGGAAGATGCTTTCATCCAGTAAATGAACATCTGGGTCTCCTGAAGGATCAATCAAATGACAGGTCAATGGGAACCTATTCATCCAGAGTCTCCAGTGGAGAGTTTGCACCATTGCAATTAGATGTCGTTATTTAAAGAGGGTTTCTTCCTTATTTCCACAGAAATTCAACCATGTATCATCACTGTCTATTGAGACTTCAATATAGTCTACTCCAATAAGTATTTGTTAAGCACTTATGCATAAGGTCATAAGAACTACCAAACAAATAAATTACTCCAGTCCCAATCCTTAAGTACTTTATATTCTACTGGGAGTTACAAATATGAAATTATTAGTATGCATATGAGAAAGGAGAACACAAACATCAAGAACTAGAAGGTGGTGTATAAGCTCAGCTCTGAAAGAAACTAAAGATCTCAAGAGGCACAGGTAAGGGAACATTGCTTTCCAAAGATGCTTGTGTGTAAGGGAAAGAACATCAAAGGTATTCAGCCCACTCCAAGAAGATCAGTTTGGCTGGAATGAAGAAAGTATGAACAATTATAAAGTGTCATCAATCTAGGAAGGGGGGATGGGTCCAGATCAAGAAGAAATTTTAATGCCAAGATGAGGAGCTTGTATTTAAAATAAGGAATTACTGAAAATTCTTGAACAAGGGGAGTATTATATAAAGGCTGTGATCTTTGATCTCAATTTACTCTCTGTTGAGAGAGAGAACATCCTCCTACTCCAGAATACCTACTGGTGTACAAATGTTTCTTATAGCCAAATGAATTATGGTTGGACTTAAGTAAAACCTGGAACCTCTGTAATGAAGTCCCCAAGTTCCTTTGTAAATATGACTTGAAAACCAGTGGGGTTCAATTTTAGAAATCCCAAATCAGAGGCATTCAAAAAAAATCATTTTGCCATATTGCATAGCAATGTTTTCTTTTGTGACATATCCGGTTTGGACATTGTATAAAATGTCTTTTTAATGAAAGTCAAATTACAAATGAATTACAATTTTAAATTATCAAGTTCTTCAATTGGATGTCCAGCATATTCTTTGGCTCTATTTTTCTAAGCTCATGGTACAATATTTGTACTTCCAGGAAAATCTGTGCTTTGGAAGGATTTGTGATTCTAATGGTTTTCTAAAGAGGCATCATAAAGGTAGAATTCGTGCAAATGTTTATTAAAGCTTTTTCCAGTCTTCCACAGTTGTTAGTGTTTAATAGGATGGGTGGTGGCATGAAAAGAATATTAGATTTGGAGTCATAAGTATTGCATCTGAATTCTGACTCTGTTATGTATAAATCATTTGACCTCTCTTAGCATGTGTTCCTATTTATAAAATATGAATAAGTTGCCATTTTTCATCAGAGAAAGAGGTTTCAACACTGGACTTTCCACATACTGATGATCTTACAGGTCTAGTCCAAACCTGATGACGGAGATTTTAAAACTGAGAAGACTGATAGTTGCAATAATAAGAATAGCTAGTATTTTTATAATGCTTTATGATTTACAAAGCACTTTATAAAATATTATATTATTTTATTCTCACAACAACCTTGGGTGGTATAGGCTATTATTACCAACTCCATTTTACAGATGAGGAGACTGAGGCTGACGGAAGTTATGACTTGTATAGGGTCACATAGTAGGTGTGTGAGGTCTTGACTCCACATCTACATGGACCATATCACCCAACTATGATTCAGAGGGTTACAGACAATGCAGTGCCCATTGTGGAGAGAAGCAACTTTGAGAAACTTGAGAAGTCTGATCATTGCAGTCATCAACCATGATTCTAAGAAGACTCATTTGGACTCATGTCACCCACCGTCTGACAGAGAGGTGATGAACTCAAGTGCCAATCCAGGAGATGGGCTTCAGCTGTAATTTGGATTTCTACCATGCCCCAGATCCTCACCAGAACCCTGGAATTCACATGCTGGAAGTTCCCTTTGCCCCTGTAAGCCTTTCTTTCTGATTCAAAAGGTTCCTACAAGAATCCAAATATAAAAAGTTCACTCAGGTCAACAATGTATCATTCCTTTCCAGGAAGAACTCCAGGCTTCCTGTACCACACTCTAGTACTGAGTACTTTTGTATCCTCCTTACACTTTTTGGTTTCTACAACTTATAAGTTGTAGAGCTAGCTAGGTCACACAGAGGATAGAGCACTGGACTTGGAGTCAGAAAGATCTAAGTTCAAATTCAGCCTTAGGTACTTAGTAGTTTTGTGACTTAGCCTTTATCTGACTCATTTTCCTCATCTGTAAAAAATGGGGATAATAATAGTACCCACCTACCAGGATTGTTACAAGGATAAACTGAGATAATATTTGGAAAGCACTTAAAGTGCTATATAAATGTTAAATTAATATTAATTATAATTATTATTTCTTCATTAGAATATAAGCCCACTGAGGGCAGGGATTCTCTTTCTTTTTACTTGTATTCATTTTCCCAGCACTTAACAAAATGCCTGGCGCCTATTAGGTACTTAATGAAAGCTTGTTGACTGACTAAAGTCATGAGGCACTGGAATAAACATGGGCTGTAATAAATTTATTACAAGATAGAGACCATTACTGCCAAAGATTATAAGCTGCTTATCAATATGCACCCCTCCACACAGTTTAGTTCTATACTCCATTTTTTAAAAGAAATTGTCAAAGTGGCTAACGAAAGAATAACCAAACTTAGTTAAAAGATGAATGGTCAAGACTCGAGAATCAACACTAATAACTATCCTACAAGTGTTCTTTTTCAATGCTGTTTCTAAGTAGTAAAGTACCATTTGGGTTATGATAATTAAATGCCTTGATAAATAAAACGTAGCAGCAATCACATGAAGATTTAACATTCCAGTTTTATCTAGGACCAAAATGATCTCTAAAGCTCCATCTGAGCTCCAAGTTCTATAATCCTTTGATTATTTTTTCAAGGTCAAACTCAGCTATTACTTCTTTTAGATGACCATCCTTGACCCCTATAGCTAGAATTAATGACTCTTTTTGTAATCTTTGCTAGGGCTGTTCTTTACACTTTTCCTATCTAATCTCTTATCACAGTTATTGGTGGTCGTCTTTCCTTCTCTCTTGTACTGTAAGTTCCTTGAAAGTAGGATATATATCATATTTATTTTTGCATTCCTAGTGCTTAGTAATGCTTTGCACTTAGCAGGTATATAAAATGAAGCAAAGCTATGGGAGCTATTTGCCTACCACTTACACTTAAGAAAGGGAAGAACTTGAAACAGAGGATTCAGATGGAAAATTAAATAGGCCTAGGAAATTTCCAGTTCTTTCTCTTTCCCTTTTATTCACCTAAAGAATCTTGGGCTAAGAAAAAAATGAAGAACTTGAAATTTGCTTAGTTCTTGTAGGACAGTTCTATTCTCCTCCCATCCCCCAAAAATAGGTTTGAAAGTCCAGGAGTCTCATAGGGCAGAATTCTTCATCTTTTTATTTTTTCTTATGCCATTGTCTCCTTTGGCAGATTGGGGAATCCTATGGACCCTCCTTATAATTAAATTCTGAAAGCACAAAGAAAATAATATTAAAATTCATATATTAAATAATATTGAAATGTTGAAATTATATTAAAAGAGTTGTTATTGTTCAATGGTGTCGGACTCGTCATGACCCCATTTGAGGTTTTTGTGGCAAAGATATTGGTTTGCCATTTCCTTCTCCAGCTCATTTTACAGATAAGGTATATCAGTAAGCACCCCAACATACATGGGGGGGGGGCTGCTGCTACAGGTTCTTTGATTTTCTTCTCTAAAAGGAAAGGCAACTTGTGAGAAGTTAATGATCACTTTAATCAAGCACAGGTATCAGAGAAAATCAAAATAAAAATTTCAGAGAAATCAAAAATCAACAGTGTTTCCAAATTGCCTGACCATTAACATACATACATACATCTTTACTGGAGAGGGAAGCACCAACATCTGGGTTTTCAAAGCTGGGGGGCTTCTTAGCTGCTTCCCAGAGTCTCATTTGGCACACAAAACTTCTTCCAAAAACTAAGTCCCCAAAGTAAAACCTCAGTCTCAGAGTATTTATACACTTTCCAGAGCCAGAGGGCATGACTCTCCGACCCAGTGCCTCAACAGAAAAAACAAGTTACTTGGGACCCTCCTACAAAACAACTCTCCTAATCAAGCTTCCCTCAGTATGCCAGCCCATCAATGGGTGGGGAAGATCTTCTTTGATCACATTCAAATAGAGGCATTATACTTCTTGATTATACTAAAACAAAAACAGCAAAAGATGCTACTTTGCTTGGCCTCACATAAGGAACTGAGGCAAATAGGGTTAAGTGACTTTCTCAGGGCTATACAGCTGGTGAGTGTCCCAGACTGGATGTGAACTCAACTCCAGGGCCAGCACCCTATCCACTTACACCACCTAACTAGCCATATGTAGTTACCAATTGGTATTAACATATACTTATATATGTGTTCCACTCTGTGGATGTTTCTGAGTTGTATTCACTTTTCCTGTGGTGGTGTATATATTTCTGGAAGAATATATACCTATTTATGGGGGAAATGCTCCATTGCTCCATTTCTTAGCATAGTATTTTATTAAATTCCTTTCTGCTCTCTCTCTGCTCTCTCTCTCTCTCTCAATATATACATATATATACATATATGAGCATATGCACACACACATGCACACATATTCATAGAGATTGAAAAATCACTGTCATAAGGAAACAAAGAAAATTTGCAAGGATTTTCTATCCCCAAATCAGATAGAAGTTTAGAAGCTTGAGAAAAAGCATTTGATCCCTATTGTGTAGGAAGGAGAGGTTCAAAGACAAATTAAATACATTATTTGGCAGGTTGCCCATAGTGTTTAAAAAAAAGGGCCTGGAGGCAAAAAATTTTTTTCTAGAAGAACAACGCTAACCACAGTCAAGTTTATGGGAATTGGCATCCTCTCATTATGGGGGGAAAATGCACCGAGGGATTTCCCCTAGTCTAACACTGACTGTGTAAAGGGCCTGCCTCCTTAAAAGAGTTGAAGCATCAAGGCTCTCCACTCATTCTTTCTTGTACCTTGGGTGAAAACTCCAGGAGAAAGGAAGAACTGGCTGCAGAGAGAAACTCCATAACCATCTGCCTCATGGAGTCGTTGCTGGAGTTAACATGTCACCAGGTAAATGGCAGCCTTCAGTCTACATGTCTCTCAGAGGTTACATGCTCCAGGAGCTAAGAAGAGAGAAGGCTTAGCAGGAAGAACATGATGTCATTACCAGAAAATGTCTTTAGCTCTATGGCACTGAAGGGATAAGTTGCCATCTTCCCACATTGAGCCTGGTTACATATATTCTCTGTATGTTTTGTTTTCTCTACGTTACCTTACTACTTGCAATCCTTATATATGTCCTTCTCTTTGTCCATATTCTGGCCTCACACATTTCTTGCTTGTACATCATTTCAAAATGCTACATGGCCAGATGTGGAGCCTGGTCTAATATCTAACCTGTGTAAAATGACCTTTCCCTTTTTTGTCCTGTACACACATATTCTCTTCATATGTCCCACTCTATGGGTGTTTCTGAGAGGTGTTTACTTTTCCCATGGTGGAGTATATATTTTTGGAAGAGTGTATATCTGTTTATGGAGAAAATGTTTTATTGACCACATTTCTTAGCATGCTATATTTGTTAAATGCCTTTGCTATGAACTAGTTCTGTCCTCTGGCTGACTAGTAAAAGTAAGAAATTTTTGTGGGGCTCATTAGCTATGGTTTTCAGTGGAGGCAAACCCCCAGAATACTTTCAACCTGAGGTAACTTGCCTAGGGATGTTCTACATACATGTGGAAAATTGACCCAAGGTTCTATAGGTATTATAAATAGTTGTTTTAGTAAGCCTTCCAACATTTCCAAGAATAAAATGGTACTTTAATAGAAATAATTTTACAACATTATCAACCTCTTACAAAATTTCAATTGGAAATTGTTTCAGTTTTCCACTTCATGTTGTCTGTGGATTCCCAACATGTAAATAATAAAGTGTCATGTAGTGACAAAAGGGACATCTTGAAAGCTTGAGAATTTTATTAAAAGTTAAGTTGTCTCTGCCACCAAGGAGGTAAATGTTAAGGAGAAAAGACACACCTTCCAAAAGGAAGTCCCCATCAATATTTGTGGAAGTGCTTTTTTTATAGTAGCAAATAATTGGAATATAAACGAGATTAAGGGATAGAAACTGAACTTGTAATCTCATTGGTATAGGAAATTCACAGTTGAAGAAATTGCCTCCACCAAGGGAGGCCAGTACCAGTACCTTTTCTGCAAATCATAGTCTTAGAGGTTCCTAGAATGTTAAGATGTTAAATAAACTTTATTAGTGCCAGAAAGTCTCTCTCTCTCTCTCTCTCTCTCTCTCTCTCTCTCTCTCTCTCTCTCTCTCTCTCTCTCTCAATCTCTTTCTCAACCCCCCCTTCTTCACCAATTCTCCCTCTGCTCAAGTGTGACTTGAATGGCAGTCTTCTTGGCTGCATGAGTAGCTTTTTATCTACTATACATCATTGCAAAGAAGCCTATGACCAAATGATTGGTAAATGGCTAAATAAGTTGTGGTACATGAATAATGTGGTGAGATATAACTGTGATGTAAGAAACATGCATATATGTGGAATACAGAAAAGCTTAGGGAGATATATGAGCTGATAAGAAGTGATGTTAGCATACAAAAATGCATGACTTCAATAATACAGATGGAAAACAATAATTACAATAAAATAATCAGTCAATACTTATTAAGTACCTACAGTGTTCCAGGCATTGTGCTAAGTGCTATAGATATAGAAAGAGGAAAAAACAATGCCCACCTTAAGAGGCTTACAATCTAATGGGGAGACATGTAAACAAACAAACAACAATACAGAACAAGCTATATACAGGATAAATAGGAAATAATTAAAAGAGGGAAGGCATAGCAATTAAGGGGGGTTTTGGAAGACCTCATGTAGAAAGGAGAATTTTAGTTGAGGCTTAAAGGAAGCCAGGGATGTCATTAGCCAAAAGGTAAAAGGGAGAGCATCCAAGGTATGGGGGATGGCCAGAGATAATTCCCCACATGGAAAGATGCATTACCTTGTTCAGGGAACAGCCAGGAGGCCAGTGTCATGCATCCCAGATTATTGGGGAGTGAGGTATAATAAGATTGGAATGGGGACTAGATTATGAAAGTCTTTAAATGCCAAACAGAGCATTTTAAATTTGCTCTTGGAGGCAATAGGAAGCCCCAGGAGTTTAATGAATAAGGGAGTGACATGATTGCCATGACTGGACCTGTGCTTTAGGGAAATCACTTTGGTGGCTGAATGGAAGCTGATTTGGAGTGGAGACAGACTTCAGGCAGACAGACTCACCAGCAGACTATTGCAATTTCCCTGACATGAATCGATGGGGATCTGCTCCAGGGTGGTGGCAGCAGCAGAAAATAGAAGTTGCAAAGGAGAAAGCAAGAGGTCTTGGCAATAACTTGGATATAGGGGTGCAAAAGAGAGTGAGACGTGGAAAGATACCTAGGTTATGAGGCTGAAGGACAGGAAACTTGATGTAACCCTCTATAGTAACAGGGAAGGGTTTGGAGAATAAGATGATGAGTTCCATTTTGGATGTATTGAGTTTAAGCTGTCTATTGGTCATCCAATTCAAAATATCTGAAAGGCAGTTGTAGATGAGAAACTGGAGGTCAGCAGAGACAGGGGCAGGAAAGGAAGATCTGAGAATCATCAGCAAAGAGAATGTCAAATACATGGGAGCTGATGAGATCATCAAGTGAAGTAACGTAAAAGGAGAAAAGAAGAGGGCCCAGGACGGAGCTGAAGCACACACATAGTGAGAGAGTGTGTTCTGTAGAAGGTTCCAATAATCAAAACAGAATACTCCACAATTGTGAAGCCCAAGTTTGTCCCCAGAGACTACACATGAGAAAGAGTGTGATGAATTATACAAACATTTTTCATTTTACTGTACTTCACAAGAGACTGTGTTTTTTACAAATTGAAGGCTGGTGGCAACCCTGGGTCAAGCAAGTCTCTTGGAGTCATTTTTCTAATAACATGTGCTCACCTAGTGTCTCTGTGTCATATTCTAAGAATTTTCACAATTTTTCAAACTTTTTCCATTATTATTAATATATCTGTTATAGTGGTCTATGATCAGTGAATTTTGATGTCACTATTGTAATTATTTTGGGGCACCATGAACCATGCCGATATGAGATGGCAAACTCAATCAGTTAATGTTGTGTAAGTTCCAACTGCTCTATCAACAAGCCATTGCCCTTCTCGCTCCTTCTTAGGCCTCCCTATTCCAAGATATGAAAATATTGAAATCGGGTCAAACCCTACAGTGATCTTTAAGTGTTCACCTGAAAAGAAGAGTCAATGATGCAAACTTCATTGTTGTCTTATTTTAAGAAATCGCCAGTCATCTTAACCTTCAGCAACTCTTACCATGATCAGCCAGCAGCTAATAAGACTGAGGCAGGCCCTTCCACTGGAAAAATATGACTTGCTGAAGGCTCAGATGATGGTTAGCATTTCTTAACAATACTTTTCTTAAATTGGTTTTTCAGACACAATACTGTTGCACACAAGACTACAATATAGTGTAAGCATAACTTTAGGATGTACTGGGAAATAAAAAAAAATGTGATTCACTTTATTGCAATATCATATTTCACTGCATAATCATCACAGAATTTATGTAGAATTTCTTTGCAAAAAGGGGGGTGCAACCATTATGTGAAGCTTTGAAAACTGTGTGAAATTCTGGGAAAATTATTACTAAACTGTCTTTGGTACAAGATTAGGATGCATGGAAAACTCATGAATAAACGTTAAAATTGACTACTGCCACTGTGCATGTGCTGAGAATTCTGGGCTTGTGGATTGCAATGTCCAAGAGATAAATGATTATCTATATGCCACTGGTGAATACATTGCTGCCCTGTTTACTTTTTTAAGTGGCATGAAGCACAAAATTGTACCATGTGATGATTATGTGACAAAAGATTATAAACCAATTTTTGGACTAAAAAAAAAAAACAGGGTGCAATGATTATGTGGTGGTGATGATCATGCAATGAAATACAGTACTCACTTTATTGTAGCAAAAGGCTATGGGTGCAGAAAACTATACGTATACAATGTCAGACTTTTTTTGATATGTTGGCTAATATTGCAGATCTTTTCCCACTCTTTTTTGTTCCTTGTTATGAAAGAATTATTCAGAAAAGGAGGTGGAGTAGATCAGGAAATATAGAGGACTTATATTTAAACCCTGTCTCTGCCACTTACCAACTGTGTGACCATGGGTTTCTATAGGCTTTCATTTTCTCACCTGTTAAATGAGCCATGGTCACTTCCAACTCTAAATGTCTGATCCAATCACTTGGTCCAACCCATCATTTACCTTTACTACAATACATTGAGTTGAAAGACAGTAACCAACCCATATTTATATAATCTACTAACCCACATCTATGAATAGTGGGCTTGACTAGATTAAATCAGTTTGGACCATATCATCTTTTCATATTCACATATTTTTAAGCTCCCCATTCCAGACTGTTCTGTATTGTCTGAAATCTGCTTGAGACTTTTAATGCAAACACACACACACACACATATATGTGTGTGTGTATGATATATACTCACATATTATATGTCACATATGTGTGATATATATATACTCATATATATATATATTTGAAGGATATTTCTGTGCTTATCCTTTCCTATGAGATTATAAATACTTCAAGAGTGGGGTCTCTTGGTCCTGTGTTTGTTTCTGCCTCCCTAGCACAGTATTTATATATAGCACGTGCTTAATATTTGTTGAATTGAATTGAAGGTTAAAAATAAATTTGACTGCTAGTAAATAGGCACAGTGGGGACTAACCTAACATACTCTAACATTGGCAAAAGTTGGGTTTTTTTCCAAATTAGTTTTAGATTACTACTAAAATCTTTTCTTGCTAATGAAATAACTCCCAAATACGTGCATGTTCCCTGCAACATTCCTAAAGGATTAGAGCATCAATCTAACAGATAATCATATAACGGTGCCTAACTCTATCAGAAGGTAATATTAGTATACTAGAAATTTTAACTATATTCTATAGGACATTAAAACTATCTGAAGAAATTCTCAGAGGAAAATACTTAGAACTATATTTTACTAAACAAAACTATTTTTTTCCATTAGAGAAAACAGCTCTGGCACATAATTAAGAAGAGTCTGAAACACATCATTATAAACACATGTAGCCTTAAATCTCTACATGAACACCAGAAAAATAACAAAAAAGGCAAGACATATCTGAAGGTGCATGGTGAACTGAAGCAATTTTTCAAGCTTAGGCTCAAGGGACCCATGATGTAGATTTATAAATCATATAGGCCAAAAGGTGGCCCCAAACAGGAAATAAAAGAGACTGCAAACGGATAGCATATGCTTTCTGTAGGCCAAAATTCCATTGTCTAGATCTATATGAAGATAGCAGGCATAAAGATGACATTGACCTCAACCTCAGGATTATGAAGAGATGACTCTTAAGAGTCATAGGCAAACTCCTACAAATTCTTTGAGAGGTCATGTTGAATTACATGTCTTGACTATATTAAATAGTTTGAGGAAATGTCCTCCTTCCACACTCTCATTTTTCACTGAATCTAAAGTGATCGAGGTGCTCCCATCTAATACTACTTTGAGTTATTTATCAGGTAAATATATTTATAGTCTGATTAACATGTCAATATACCAAGGCCATTTTTTTTGCTTATGGATGCAACTTCCTCTAACAGAACGGATTCCACCCTCTCTGTAATGAATGAATGAGCATTTATTAAGTTTCTACTATGTTTCAGATACTGTGATATAGACTGATGATATATATATATAATATATAGAGACACATATAAATACACAAACATACATACACATACATCCACATACATATACATAGAAATGTAGTACATATACATATGAGTAATAAATATAAAGTTAACAACTGGAAAATGTTAGAGGCAGGATTTTTATTCATCTTTAAGAATTCAAGTCAAGAACTCTATCCAAAACACCAGGATGCCTCTTAACTGATTAATACCCTGTCACCAACATGGTTACTAATAGCAATTATTTTTACTTTGGAAAAGTCTTTAACTTACAGAACTCAGTGCCCAATGTCCCAAGAAATTTCTAAGGCTTATTTGAACTTAAAGATACCACAACTAGCTGCTATTTTGTGTTTGGGCTAATCTTTGTAAAGCTAAGCCTTAGACAGATGAAAGTTTGCTCTTCCCAGGAATGCCATTAGTTTTCTTGGATTGAATTTCTTGAAAGATACTATGGGCAAAGGTGTAAGGTGGTTTGGCAACTTTTTCATTGCCATTGTAATTTCCAGATAATGAGGTTTTGCAAGGTATAAAAAAACTAAAAGTTATCACCAAATATATATCCTTCTCAATGTACTTAAAATTTTTAAAAACAGTGCCCTATTATATGAAAGAATAAAGTATTGAACTTCTCTGTTCTCACCAGCCCTGCCGTGGCGTGTTTGGAAACTTCTCAGTTTTAAATTGCCTAATTCATAACTACTGATAATCATAAGAATTCTTGGAATTATTTAATTCAATTCAACACATTAAAAAAGGTCACTAAATAAGTTAAAATTAATAGTTAAGTGTAACAGTTACAAAGAAAATAGATACATTCTAAAGTAAGCCAGAGGAAAAGGAAATATTTTTACAATATAAATAAGTGGTTACAAAAAAACTGAATCGTTTTACACGTAAAATGCAAGAGAGATTTGGAGAGGAAATTCATTTGGATGCACTTATTAAATCACATGTGTGATCTGATTGGCTTGTGTCAATCTTGTGTGTGTGTATATTTTTTATGTCTTCTTTTGAATGCATTCCTTTGAATGGATTAGATGAAAATAATATATTTTTATCATTGCACTTTCAGGGATTGCTTCAGATTCCCATGTATTAGCTTTTATTTCTGACTAAAGCATCATAAGTACAAAATTTATTTATTATTTTTATTTATTTATTCATTTATTTTTATTCCAAAGACAGAACTCCAGACTGAAGTTCATCCCTCTCCCACTTTCCAAACAAAATCATTTTTCACCCTAAGCAGGTACCCTTTTGACTAATTCAACTTAATTTAGCTTACTAAAAAATCATAACCTGATCTTCCTCATTTTCTGGAGTTAAAAAAACTTTTAAGACATCCCTCTCTCCCTCCCTCCATCTCTCTCTCCCTCCTTTCTTTCCCTCCCTCCCTCCCTTCTTCCTTCCTTCCTTCCTTCCTTCCTTCCTTCCTTCCTTCCTTCCTTCCTTCCTTCCTTCCTTCCTTCCTCCCTCCCTCCCTCCCTTCTTTCTTTCCATTAGTTCATTTACCCATTCATCCATCTCAAAGGTCCTAGATTTATAACTAGAAAGGCTCTTAGAAACCTTCTAATCCAGCCTTCTTATTTTACAGATGAGGAGACTGAAGACCAGGAAGACAAGGTAATTTTCCCAGGTAGTAGGTTATACAACCAGAGCTTCTATCTCCAAATCTCAAGCCCTGTCTCCTACACCATTCTGATCCTGCTTACTCTCTCTTGAATAGAAATCAGTCCTTGGGAAAGGACAAATAAAATTTTGGTTCCATAATTTCTACCTCCCACATCAGTCCATTAAACTTTTGGATAGATATTTCTAGAAGATGCAGACCTACATCCTAATATTCCAAATAATTCTTATATCACCTATCTAGTCTCCAATGGTCACTGTTTCTCTAGATTGAATCATTATTCTATCAGTTTTATTTAATACCATTTCTCTCTTCAGGTTACAGATATAGACAAATGTTCTTCCCTTCCCTTAAGAAGTATTATAATACTTAGAGTTATTTATCATCATCAACTTCTTCTGACTGGTTCTGTTCACATACCAATAATTTGCTAGCAAACATGCTTTTGACTCCCAGTTGGATTGTAAGACAAGCATGTGGGTGTACGTATACCTGCATACTCCTGGATGATGACATTTCACACTGATGAAGTGGCTCATTAATTAATCTCACTTGCAATGAATCCAATTATACCATGTTCTGTAATTTCAAAACTGGTCATGGTGAAATCTTATATTATTTGTTACAATTGCCCATTTCATAAATCATTATATCTCATTTCCAGTGTGTTCACACTTTGGGGTTCTTAATATTCAGTTTCTCTCCTGACATACTCATTATGATGTACCTTGAAACTCTCAAGGTGGCCAAGGTTGACGTTATTGGTTAATGAGAAAATCAACTTTCCTCCTAGTTGTATGTCACATCAAACAACTTTATCAGGATTGTCCTTGGTTTAGCAATATATAATGGAAAACAAAAAAGCACTCTACCAGAAATGCTAACTAAGACAATTAAACAATTCCCATCAATAACTGGGAAAGAAATCTTTTGGTGCTGACAGCAAAATTCCTCTGCCTTAAGTCACTATTCTGTCTCTTCCCCTTTAGTGTATGATACTGTCTATGAGGAAATTCAAGGCACTGGTCTCAAAGCAGTGTTAGGAAGAGATGCTTTCTACAAGTGAACATGCAAGTCACTTAACTTCTTTCAGCTTCAATTTCCTCATTTTCAAAATGAAGAATTGGATTAAGTGACCTTTAAAGCTCCTTCTAGTTTTATATTTATATTATGATTATTTCATGATAGAAAATACACAGAAGTGATATATTAATGGTGCCATTTTAATTGCACTACTATTTAACAATAATTCTTTTATTCCATTCTGAGTTGTGACAAACTTTCTTCTTGTATGTTACAAAGAAGTTTGTGTTTCACTTCTAATATACTCATTATCTACGTATATGTCTTATTGTTCATTCATTTTTCAGTTATGTCTGACCTTTCATGACCCCATTTGGGGTTTTCTTGGCAAAGATATGGTTTGCCATTTCCTTTTCCAGGTCATTTTACAGATGAGGAAACTGAGACAAACAGGGCAAAATAAGTGCCTCAAACTAGATAGTGTATGTATTACAGGTATCTTTTTATGTGTCATCTCACAATGAAGTCCATGAGACAAAAGACTGTCATATATCAACTTTCTATCTTCCTCAGATATTTACTTTGAACAGAACAAATGTCCATGTTGGTTGAGTAAACTTTTTCATGTCTTGTAAAGTTCCTGTAAAATAATGAGCCTATTTGGAAGTCCTTTTTCCAGATGGTAGTCTTTGAAATCTTTGGAAATATTCATTATGATCTCCTCCAGTCAGTCTTCTTCACCCAGGCTAATCATCTCCATTTCCTTTAGCGGGTCTTTGAAGGGGGTTGTTTCCATTAACTGGAGGCAACCCCATGCATCACTGCCATGCTCCATGGCTAGGAACTTTCTGTATTGTCTACTCTCCCTCAGTTGTTCCAACTATTCATTAGTCCCAGCCCAGTCGTCACTCATCTTTCAGTACTGACAGAATGAGTGGAAAAACTAACTATATGTGATTAATGGGCATGATATGATTAGAGAAGCAACGGGAGAAGAGGATGCATGACATTTGGGTGACATGTAAAGTGTCTTAAGAATGGATGGCAACCTGCACATAATATTATAATAATGTATAATGCTATAAATGTAGTACTTAAAAGCTTTATTTAATGCAGGGTAGCATTTGAATGAGCCTATTTGGAAAAGGCCTATTTTAATAAGCTATCCGTCTTAAAGCAGACACAATGAACGGTTGGTATTAAAAGTGAAACTTTTGGTTTAACCCTATAAAGTGACCTTTTTTTTCCATTTTATACTTTAGTTAAAACACTAAGTTTCTGCAGGGTCATGTACTTACTGTATATTAATAAAAATAAATTGTAGAAGGGAAGTGAGGGAAGGAAAATAGAAATATTACGAATCTAGTTTTGTTGGAGGGAAGGGGACATGGACAGTGCTCTGTAAATTGTGGATTAGCAGAACAGTATGAATTTTAAATAAAACCCCGAACATTTAGGTTTAAGTTTGTGTCAAAATAACAAAACATCTTACAGATAGAAATGGAAGTTTAAATTGTAATGAGAATGGGAACATGCAGTAAATTCTTTGAGATGAGTAGTCCTCCAGAAACTCATATAGGGAAGCAATGATAAAAATCCATCTTCCCTTTGACTTTCAAGCACATTAGCCTAATTCCAGAAATAAATCCAGTCAATTGGTGAGTTAACCTCTCACTCTTGTCACAGAAGTCTTCTATAGCCTTGAGTTTAACTGTTTTCCCTCTCCTTGATTTTAGACCATCCCTTAGGGGTACTATATTTATCACATCACACAGAGAATTTATCTGTGATTCAAATATGTCTCTCAAAATCATTCATTTTATATAGTCCTTGTTGTACCATAGATTAAATAAAAACAAATTTAATTCTTTTAACATGAATTCCTTTTCTCTTGTAGGATATATTAAAGTTTGTGATTTTAACATTATTCGTCCAAGAGTTATTTTATTTGGATTTTAGAAGTCCAACGGGGAAAAAAGAGATTTGCTCATAAGTCATTTCATTTTAGTCTTTTCTACATAGAACAGTTTTTGAGACTATTGATATACTTTGTGACCAAAAAGAGATTATGGTGTACTGTTTACCTATATAGTAGAGGTTATGATTTTATGATTCAACTGGAGATATAAACTGGTAAACATTTCAAAAAGTCATTAAATTCATCTGTGAGGTCAGTAATTTTAAAATAGGTTGGTTAGAATATTTGGAAAGAAGTGGGACAGTATATTATATATTTTTAAAATATAAAAATCTGCTTAGTATGTAATAACTGAAGATATTTCTTACCTTGGTAAGTATTCTTTTGTGGCACAAGTACATATTCTACTAAACTCAACAGATTCATATCTTTTCTAGTTTTAAGGGAGTTAATAGTGGCAGACACTGATGTGGGTTGGAATCTAAGTATTATCATTTCATTTTCTTGGGCCTCTGCTTTTCTTTTTGCAAAATGAAAGAGTTGGACTAGATGGTCTCTGATCTCTCTTCTGGACTTCTAATTTTCCAACCTAAAGAATATGGATTGTGTATTTATGTACTTCACACTGTTGTCTGAAGAAAATTCTTAGTTATTTCAGGCTATGTCTACACAAAGTCAAAATATGTCAGCTAAGTTTATTTTTTAACTGAATAATTTGGTGTGTGGATTTTTAAAATTATGAATAAGTTGCATTGGAGTACTTTAAATATTACCTCATGTAAATTTATAAGTGCCTCTTGACTCACAAAAAATTTTACATGTTGAAAACTTCCATTCAAAGACATTTGGTTAAAACATGTAAATAACTCATGGTTAAAAATCAATTTTCTTTGCTTAAATACTGTTTTTGTAGCTAATCAAAAAGGGGCATTTTCCCATAATTTCTTTTGTTCTGTTTCCTTTTTTGCTCCAATTTCCCAAATTGGTTATGATGGTCTAAACAGGACCAGGTTTTTTGAGAAACATGAAAATGCCCTTGTTTTGGACTATAGTAAGAATACAAGTGAATTCACTTACGTAGGGATTTTTCCACATGAAATTTCAAGGTGTAAAGCAAGCTTGCTAAATAATGGGGATACAGACTGAGTATGAACTGCATTCATCCTCTGCCAATGCAGGTTGGTCCCACCACTCTATCTTGTATTTGAATCATAGAGAAGGGAAATGACTTTTCAAAGGTCACACAGGAAACCTGCATCAGAAGTTAACCTTGAAGTGCTGCCTCCAAGGCCAGTTGTCTGTTGACTATGCCATATTGCTTCTGCTGATTTCATAATCCAACAGTACTTCAAAGTTTACCAAGGACTTTCCTTAAGAAGTACCTCTTAGGTTTCATGAAGATTTTTCATTCTGTTTGACATTTGAGAAGTTACATGACTAGTTGAAGACCATACAGTTTGTGTCAAAGTGAGTACTTAGCTGTATACGGTAAAAAGTATACTGCTACTTTTATATTTTGGTATGTTTCAAGATATAGCATTGGAATTATGTATCTTGCCTTTCTTTGTAGTTTTTGGAGCTGATTCAAACAATGGTATCCCCTACCTGAAATCCAAATTAAGATTTTAAATTACTTTTCTTATGTTTCTATTTCTTTCCATCCCCTCTCCCATATTCTCCGTAATAATTCTATTTCACAACATTTGACTTTCAGAACTAATTATGAAGGTTAGAAAATCAGTATCTTAGCACTCAGATCTTACATTAGAAAAGAAAGGGACCTATGAGGTTATCTGGAAGAGTCAGAAGAATAATCCATTTGTAAATTGATAAATAAATTGAATAGAAATCATTACCATTTGAAGACAAAATTGGAAAAGGGCTAAGAGAGAGGAAAAGGAATGGAGAAAACTGCCTTCAAATATCTATCAAGTTGTAGTGCAGAGGAAAGAACAATTTTAATGACACAGAAATTTACTGGAGGAAAAAAAAACACAAAAGGATCCAGTAATAAAATCCAAGGTCTCAAACACATATATACAAATGCTCAAAGTATAGGTAAATAAACAAAGTGAATGGGAAATCTCAATGCAAGGAATCAGATTTGATATACATAGCATTGAGACTTGGAAGGATAGGCCTCTAACCAGAATATGACTCAGGAAAATTCATACCCTTATTAAAAACAAAAAGAATGGATAAAAGTGAAAGGGTATGCTAATATAATATACTGTTGGAGAATTCAACAACTAGGAGGGTAAATGTAGTGGATAGTGACTAGGTGAAGGTCAATCAATGCCAAAAAAAGTTAAATTGTCATCAGAGTATACTAGAGAAAGAAAGATTATAGGTCTTAGAGGCATGCTGTAATAATGACGAGGGACCTCAATTTACTTAGAGATTTCCTGGAGCCCTCTTTCATAAAATCAGAGCATAAATGATTTTTCTGACTTAAAGTTTTGATAATTTTATCCTTCATAAGGTATGAGGGGATCTAATATTTTGGACTTGATTTTTCCCCAATAAGGAAAGATCTAGAATAAAAATGAGAGGAATATTGTGGGGCAGGGAGTTACCATGACTGTTCCACTTTAGCATCTGTAGTAGAGGAGAGAAAAAGAGAAATAGGCTGGAATGCATTCTAGATTTTGGGAGAGAAGATTTCAAAGTATGCTAAGAAAGGAGAGGTGGGATCATATACACCCCATTTCTACAGGAAAACTCAGACCAGGAGGAACAAAAAATTCTTCAGAATGAAATTCTGAAGGCATAGAGAAAAGCAAGAAGTGGGTAGCAGTCGAAAGATGTATGTGCCAGATTACATTTTAAAAAGATACATATAGAAAATTCAAGCATAGGGGAGACAAATGCAAAAACATGGCACAGTTCTATCACCTCAGGAACATCCAAGGTCAGAAAGAGAGGAGTCTGGAGAGGAATTCTAAAGATTACAAAAGGGTTGGTTTTGGTGTTCCTTTTTTAAGAAACAATACTGGGGAGAGAGGAGAATCAAGAGAGAAGACCTCCCGTGACTGCTCACCCACTGTCAGCGATCTTTGAAAGATCCTGAAAAATGTGAAAGACACACAGGGACTTGAGAAGGGCACATGGTCCTAGTTTTCAAAAAAGGGACAAGAGTGGAATCTACAAACTATAAACTTATGATTTTGACTTTGAATCTTATAATAATTCTAAAATAGTTTATTAAAGGAGTGGATCTCCACCTTGGATAAGAGAAGCAGTATCACAAAGAGATATCATGCTTTCAGCAAGAATATTTCATGCTTGACTATCATAATTTCTCTTTTTACCCTTCCCTCTCCCCAGGAGAGCTTGATAAAAAGAATCCTTTTGTTGTAGTATACCCAGAATTTTAGCAAATCATCTGACAAAGTTTGTTTCATTTTGTTTTGTTATTGTTGTAGACAAGACAGAGAGATGTGAGCTAGATGACAGGAGAGTTAAGCTGAGTTGGAGCCAGTCAAACAGCTGGCCCCCCAGGGTAGTCATCATTGGCTTCAATTCAGTCAAAAAGGAGATCTGTAGAGGAGTGAATGCTCTAGAAAGGCTTGCTTGGCCCTATGCTGTTTAACATCTTGATCAATGACTTAGATGAAGACATGGTTGGCATGCTGATCAACTTGGCAGATGGCATAAAGCTACAAAGAATAGTGAACATGCTGAATGCCAGAAGTAGGATTAATCTAGAACACTGGACTATATCTAATAAAAGGAAATGTTCGGACTTTATACTGAATTTGATTTTGAATACTTAGGTTCCAAAAACTCTTATTTACAAGTATCTGATGGAGGAAAGTAGTTACAGAGCAGTTTATCTAAAAAAAAAAAAAAATGAATTAATGAACTTCAAGCACAATGTATGACAATAGTGTAATCTGACAGCCATAAAAGGTAATTTGATTTTAAGCTGCATTAAGATAGACATTGTATCCAGCACTAATGAGATGAGAGTCTTATTGCATTCGGGTCTGATCAGACCACCTCCAGGGAATTTTGTTCAATTCTGGAGCCAAATTACGTGGAAGAAATTTGTAATCTGAGTTAGTGTAGAGGAGAGTGACCAGGACAGTGGAAGGTTTGGAGATTTTGCCATGTGAACACAAGTAGAAGGAAATGGAGGTGTTCTCCAGCAGTAACAGGAGCAGCGATCACAGCTAGCATTTATACAGCACTTTAACAGTTGCAAAGTACTTTACAAATATTGCTAGTTATGTGACTCTAGGCAAGTCACTCATCCTCTGTCTGCCTCATTTTCTTCATCTATAAAATGGGGACAGTACAAGCACTTACCTTCCAGGATTGTTCTGAGAACCAATTAAAGTAATTTTTTTGAAAGTACTTAGCAAACTTTGACACATATCAGACATTTGACAAATCCTTCCTTTTTTCCTTCCTTTCTTCCTTTCTTCCTTCCTTCCTCCTTCTTTCCTTTCTGACTTCCTGCCCTCCTTTCTCCCTCTCTTTTTAAATTTGACTGCAAGAAGGAAGTGGAGGAAATGAAAGATAACTCCCTAAAGTCTAGATGACTTCAAAAAAGTCAAAGACATGGAAAGTTCTGGGATTTTTTTTCCTATCAAACTAGTTATTTGTTACTGTGGAGGCCAAAGTAAAGAATGACTAACTCATAATAATTTTTGTTGTGGGTCAATAGTAAATACAAACCTGAAGTTTCATATCTGACACAGAGCTACATTGTAAGCATTTTTCTTCACCCATGACTTAGATATACCTGCTTATCTCAGAATGAGTATGTGCTATGTCTGGACTCCCAGGCTGCTTACACAAGCAAGCACTTTCCAACTCTTCTCTGTCATTGGAGCCAAATCATTTTCTTGTGCCTTGTTATTTCCCTGTGGGATCTAGTTACTATGAAATGAACTGATGAAGCGTCTGTGTGCGATTCTTTGTCTGTTGTCTGTGTGGTTAAGTGATACGTGCCTCCCAGCTCCATGGCTATTCCTGTCCTTGGAGAATAGTATATGGAATATACTGGTGAACAAAGTGTATAGAATAAAAATATACAAGACTTATCAGGATTAAATGTTTCTTGAATTTAGACTGTATATTATCTCACAATATCTGTGCCTCAATCTGAATCTCCTTAAAACAGCTTCTAACCTTGACATTATTATTTTTTGTGAGGGAGTTAGGAAGCTTTGGGTCATACATGAATGCTGGAAGGATCTATTACTGAATCATCATGAGGATCTCCCTCCACCAGTACAGAGAGCAACACAGTTATGACCCAGAAGGATTATAGGATCATCGATTTAGAGGAAGAAGGAAATTTAGAGACCCCTGAGGTCAACCTCTTCATGTTAAAGATGAAGAGATGGAGATACAGAGAAGTTAAGAGACTCATAAAGGGTCACACAGTAAGTGCCAGAGTCTGGATATGAATTCAGGTCTTCTTGACACCAAGTTGAGCTCTCTATGCACTATACCACACCGCCTTGATTCCTAGGGGACTTGACTAAGTCATACAGGGAAATAGTGACTTGGAGAGGGATACAAAGTTTTAAGCCATTGTATGTGTGTGTGTGTGTATGTGTATACACACATAGTTGTATATATAGATGCACACACACATATACATAAATACACACATATATGTGTATATACAAAGCATATATACATATTCACACATATGTATATACTCATACATATATGTAGAATGAGTTATACATGTCTAATATCGTTTATACATATGCACACACATATTTTAGGGGGTCTGAGGACTTGGAAAGAAAAAGCGCATGTTTATTTTCCTTCTATAATTGAAATTTAGTATTTCTTTCAATTATTTTTACAAACTTTTTTCTGAAAAGCAGTCTTTAGGTTTCACCAGACTGTAATCCCTGTTATAAGTCAATTTGCTAAAATCAAGGTCTAAAGACACCCACCCTTCCAAAATATACTATTGAAGACAAGACGCTGAAACTCTCTTGTCATTTTGGGCTAAGTTTTGAGGAAAGTGGAAAAAAAGAATGGAAATAAAATAAAGGAAACAAAATAAAGGGCCCGTTTTGAAGTTGAAAGAATATGACACTGAATATGGCATATACCTATATATTTGTATGTAAACAATTATTGCTGTTGTTCAATCTTTTCAGTTGTGTCTGACCCTTCATGATCCAATCTGGGATTTTCTTAGCAAAGCTATTGGAGTGGTTTATAATTCTCTTCTCCAGCTTATTTTACAAATGAGGAAACTGAGGCAAACAGAATAAAGTTACTTGCCCAGGGTCACACAGCTAGTAAGGGAGGTCATATTTAAACTCATGAAGATGAATCTTCCATTCCAGGCCTGGCACTCTAGCCACTATGCTACCTCTCTATTTGTGTGTATATGTATGTGTGTATGAATGCATGTATACACACACACACACACACACACACACACACATATACAGGGTCACAAAGCTTTAAACCAGAATCTACACACACATATGCTCATTCTCTCTCTCTCTCTCTCTCTCTCTCTCTCTCTCTTTTTCACACACACACATACACACACACACTCACCTATGATTCTTTATATGTATATAAATATGTAACATTTATATACATATGTATACAGAAACTCAATGGCACATTACCCCATTCAATGATGTATTATCTTAACTTTAAAACAGCGTCCTTTGCATTTTTTCCTTCCTTCCTTCCTCTCTTTTTTGAACTTTCATTCCTTTCTTCCACTTTCTTCAAATCTTAGCTCAAACTTACTAGTGGTTTTAGTATCTTATCTTTAATATCACATATTGGGGAGAGAGGTTTTTTTAAAACAAAATTTTAAGGAGATTGCTTCTTATAAAAGGATTTCTTCTACTTGCTGTGTCATGAACCCCTTAGGAGGTCTGGTGAAACCTGAGTTCCTTTTCAGAACATTGTTTTTGAAATAATTGAAGAATATGTAAAATCCTTTCATGCACTATCATGAAAGTTTCTCTGAGTTTTGGTATCATCTGTAGAATATGCTTCACATTGAAACAGTATCTGCCACATAATCACATATGTAGACTATCATAAATACACATACAATTTCTCTGTCTCAGACCCAGAGTCTTTCTCTCACACATATATACAGGCTTTCTTTGTCTCTGTGTCAGGCATGCACACATACTTCCCCCGTGACCTTTCTGCTATTTCATCAATTAGGTCAAGAGTTGACTACACTCCTGGATTTCTGGTACCTACACTACAGGATTATTGTGGAGATTAAATCTGACAATGTAAACAGCTATGCAAACCTTAAAGTAATAAATAAATTTTAAAAATTGGTAGTATTTTATTGCCATTTTCATTTTTACTAGGAAGAGAAGATGAGAACTTATAATAGCAGGCAAGAGTCTCACTATAGGATTTTTAATGGGGAAATGATAGGGTCAATCAATGAGGAAATCAACTAGTAAGTATTTTTAAAACATCTGCTATAGACCAGGTGCCGTACTAGACTCTGGAGATATAAAGATGAGAATGAGACTGTCCCTGTCCTGAAGGAGCTTCCTTTCAAATAATTCCAAACAAGATTAGTTTGCCAGTGGTATGCAGCCCAAACTGAAGGGGTGGAATGAAGTGGCTTGAATTGAGAATCTTTGTGGTCTTGTGGATAATATTTTGGACTTGGAGTCAGGAAAACCCAAGTTCAAATCCTCTCTCTGAAACTTACTATACTTTTGCAATTCTGAACAAGTCATCAACCTCTTTGTGCCTCAGTTTCCTTACTAATAAAATAATAATAATAGCTGGAATTTATATAGCACTTGATGGTCCATTAACTTATTTGATTCTTAAAACAAATTAATGATGAAAGTATAATTATATCATTCTCATTTTACAGATAAAGAAACTGAAACATAGAGAAACTAAATGACTTGTCCAAGCAAAGAAATTTGGCAGTAAGTAATGGAGGGTGGATTCAAACTTCCTGATTCCAAATCTTGCGTTCTAACCACTTTGCTAAATAGTTGCCTCAAAATGGGTATAATAATAGCACCAACGTTCCAGGGTTCTTTGAAAGATAAATAAGGATAGATAGATAGATAGACACATAGACAGCACTTTTACTAATCTTAAAACATTATACAAAGTTACTTGCAAGTTGGTGATCATCATAATCTATGTAGGTTACGATGTTGACTCAAACTATCATGGACAAAGCTGTAATGGAAAGGAAGGGACAGTTATAAAGTCTTTTGAAAGAAGAAAGGACAAATGTGGGAGAAAAAAGAGAAAGTAATGATGCCATTCATGTGAATAAGGAAGTTTGGAGGGGAACCTGATTTTAGAGGTTAGGACAAGTTAAGTTTGAGGCGATGATCCAGGCAGGAATGTCTTATCAGCTGTAGAAAATACACCATTTCTCAAGTAAGAAGTCAAGAAGAAATCTGTCAGCATAGAGTGGTCATTTGAAGCCATGAGGATGGATGAGCTCTCCAAAGAAACATTCAGATGGAGTATAACTGAGACTTGAGCCTTGAGAAAAGCTTGCAGTTAAGGATAGGAAGAGGAAGAAGAATCAGTCAAGAAGAAAGAGAAGAGAAGATTGGACAAAATAGGCAGACAACCATGACAATATTGGGACACAAGGACCAAGGAGAGGATTTCAACGAAAGGAAAATGTCAAATACTACAGAGTACTTTGAGCAGAGTACAGGAGAATTAAATTAGAATGCCGAGAACTGAAGGGCTAAAGAAAATTATCGGAGTATTTCTATATTGTCAGTATGTTGTAAATTGTCGATATATTCTTTGTGAAGGTTCTTCTCTGATGCCTTACTATGGCATGGAGATGACCCTGGATGTTTCATGGCTACAGGGCAATGAATTTTTCAGTCACAGGAACTTGGGAAGAACATTTACTAAGCAGAGGGGTCATGACCTATGTTAGCAGTCACAAATCAATGAGACGTTGGAGGGTGAGCATTTATTCTACTGTATGGCTATTTCCATGGTATTTGAAAAGACTCAACCAAAGCCATAGATGAGCATGCTTGCTCATAACTCTTACAGCTTCTTGTACATCAATCATCAGGCTTTTCATTGAGGAATAAGCTGCCTACTTTATAGTAGTCCTCACCATAAGGGCTAGCTCATAGTTTTTTATAAATATTCATTATTTGGGATCAGGATAATGAAGTGTTTCACTTACTGAATACCAGTATTAGTTGTGACCCAATGTTTGTGCTGGCAGACTGGAAATAATAAACTAATGGTTCCTCTTGGTCTTAAGAAATGGGAAGAACGGCTTGCTTCCTTTAATTGACATAAAAATCATGTAGGAGAATAATCCTTTTGTTGACGTTAACACTAGCTTTGCAAATCACACGTACCATACACACACACACACACACACACACACACACACATTTTTTAGAGTCTCTTCCTAATTTAGCATTCTAGATGAAATAAAGGATAGCTTTCAAGTGTGAGGACAAAGTGAGAAAATGAACATACTTCTATTGAAGCCAAGGCACTATTGTCTACTTTTTTGAACTTACTTGTTTCAAATCAGGGAAATCAGCTACCCCAAGAAATTGATTCTTATGTGAAACAGCAGTAGTTCAGTGGGCTGAGAGCCAGGAAACCCAAATTCTAATCTAGGCTCTACCACTAACTAACTCTGTGACTTTAGTTATGTCAGTTTATTTTTCTGGACTCAGTTTCCTCATATGTAAAAATGAGATGATCTCTAAGCTCCTTATAATTTAAAAAATATTCCCTCATTCCAAAAAGCAGTAAAATGATGAGCATGAAAGCTCAAGTGGTTTAAAAGAGATAACCTTTTGTGAGGATTCGTATTGAATCTCACTTAGAATTTAAGTATTTTTTTTTTTTTTTGCTTGCTAGACAGATGAAGTACTCCCCAGAGTGTAAGAGGCTTAATTCCAGAAAGGCATGGAAACCCTGCTACTAATAAGAGATGTTAGTAAAATTAGAAGTACTATTTGATTTAAAAGTATTTAATCTCCAGTGTGAATTTATTGTGAATTTTATCTAAAAAAAAAAAAACAAACCTTAGGAGCATGAATGTATAATGAGTAAAAATTAAATTAGTTTACAGAAAAATGAGCCACATGAGTACAAATAGCTCAATTTGCATAGTGTTTGTAGTTTCCAAAGTATTTTCCTTGCAACAACCCTATGAAGGTGGCAAATGGAAATCATGTTGTCACAAATATTATCACTCCCCTTTTACAAAAAACAGACTCAGAGTGGGTCAGTGACTTGGTCACAGAGAGAGGAAATCTCAGAATTGAGACCTGAACTGAACTCTTTTGGCTCTTAAGTCTAATGCTGTTTCTTCCGTACTGCTCTATTTTCCCCAAAAAGAAACAAATTCTTATCTTATTAATTCAGATGCTGTGATCATGTGGACAATATTTGGTTTGAAATCTACCTTCAGATGATCTTGAAAAAATGTATTTGCTAAACAAATTTAACTGGATGGACAAAATTTAAAAGACCCATTTTCAAGAATTTTTAAGCACTATGAAGCAAATGAAATCCCCAAAAGATTGCTATTTAGGTGACATTTTATTGATGTTTCTAATAAACCTTCATTTCTTTAAAATGAGCTATCATTCAGGCTCTCACTCATTCAGACTGACCCCAATTAGCGAGGTTTTACTATAATGGAAACATGATGCAATGTAAATGAAAACAATTTTAAACACCTGATTAAACAGCCAACTTCCACTCTATGCACCTAGTATGTCAAATTGCAGGTTTACTTTATTATATATTCCTGTGAGATACTCAGTGACTGACAGTCATAATCTTGATAATCAGATGGCATATGGAAAAGGCTAGCTGTGCCATTTCTAACCATGGAAACCCATGAATTATTGCATATCCCATCATTTTTTATTTCATCCTCATTTTGGTCAGTTAATATTAATTAAACATTAACATATGCCAAAGGTTAAAATACTTTCCAGGGACTTCTGTTTTAAAGATGGAGGATATTGATTTGGATGCATCATTCTAATTATGCATATGAGGGAAGAGATTTAAAATACCAAAATTGGTAGGGTAAAGAAATACTCAAGCATCTTACTACAAAATTAAGAAGCTTCTACAGTCTTTTCCCTTTTCCTCTTTCAGTTTTTTGTCTTTTCAACTGTTTTCACTTCTCTTACTTTAATATGTTAATAAATAAGTGATCTTGATATGGATATTTTCTCCAATAGTACAAAGACAACCTGCCCCTATGTTTTCATTCAGCATTGTTTTGTCCATATCTTCCCAAAAATAGTTCCACAGAGGATTTATCTAATGATGCTTTTAGCCATTGAGGGGTAAAATATTACCAGCTCACCTCCTTTTCCAATTATATATGTCCTTGATGATAATTTCTATGCTCTATTTTGTGTACAAACCATTACAGGTGATGATGTTTCCCCAACATCCTGCTTACATCAACCACAGCTTCTTCCCATTCATCTTTAGGTTACTTATCTCTCTTGTCTGGAAAACAATTTACACCTTATCTTCATTTCTCTGTTCCAAATTTCCATTTTGAAGGAATCAGATTAAAAGAGAGTGATAAAACTTTGTATAACTAATGGCCACTTTAAGGTGCCTTATTATAATTGTCTAACTAAATGATGCAAAAACAAGGGAAGATTCTAAACCAATATCACAAATGAATATTGATGCAAAAATTTAAATAAATTGCTAGCAAAGACTGTAGTAATATTTAAAACATTATTCATCACCAATATTGGATTCATATCATGGATAAAAGGATGGTTCAACATTAAGAAATCAATTAACATAATTAATTATATTAGAAAACAAAAATCACATCAAGAAATAAAGAAAAGGTTTCTTTTTTTGATAAAGTACAACACTAATTCATGTGAAAACCCTAAAAGGGGGCATAGATGAGTCATTTTTAAAACAGCGCTAGAACTGAAACTAAGAAATAGTTTTATTTTCAAGCATGAGTATTAGTTTTCTCAACAAATACAGCAGTAAAACAATGTTGTCTACTTTTTCTCCTGCTATATGATGTGTTTCTAGAAATATTAAATAGTAGAAATAAGGCTGAAAAATTAAATTAAAGGCATAAACATCAGCAAAGAGGAGATAAATTCTGTTAGTTCAGATGATTTACCTAGAAAACTACAAAGAATCAGAAAAAAACTAGCACACAATAGATTCCATAAATAAGAAAACAAAAAATAAATCCACAAATAATCAGCATTTCTATATAACAAAACAAAAAATTATCCAGAAATAATAGAAAGGAAAATCTTATTCAAAATAACTACAAATTACACAAAATGTCTGAGAATCAATCTATCCAGAAAACTTGACATATAAATATAATGACAAAGCATTCCTTAAATAAATGAAAATAATGGTTTAAATAATTGGAGTGATAGTCATTTCTTATAGTTGAGTCATTTTGCTATAGTAGAAATGATGATATTACCTAAAGTAATTTATAGATTATAGGATATATCTCAAAGTAGTGTGGAAGGGATACTTTCTAGAACTAGAAACAATAAATGTAAAATTCATTTGAAGAAACAATAGGTCTACAACTTCAAGGGAATAGTTGGAAAAATAGTAGGACTTAAGGGGAATTTCATTTCCATCCTTAATTTTAAAAGAAGTATTCATTAAAACCATTTAGTACTGAAATAACCTGCATGCATCAAGCTTAAGAACTCAGTGACAAACCTAAAAATTTAAATTACTTGAGAGAGAACTTTCTATTTGATAAGAACTTCTTGGAAAGCCAGAAAGGAATATGGCAGAAATTAGATTTTGTACTAGTGTCTTCCGTATTGCACAGCAAATTCAAAATGTATAACAACATGTAAAATATTATGACACAAAATATTTTAGTAAAAAATAAGATCAACTGTGGCTGGGGGAAACTCCAAACAAAAGAAGTGACAGATGCATTCACAAAAGAAATAGATAATTTCAATTATATGACATTTAAAACCTCTGGCATGAAGAAAATCAATACAGAATAAGAAAACAGAGATAAGAAAAAATTGTGCCAAATGTTTTCTTATAAAGGCTTGATAGATATCCAAGATGTAGGGAATTAGCACAAATATATGAGTAAGGGTCAGTTCTCAATAGGTAAGTACTCAAAGTAAATAGGCATACAGTTTTTGAAAGAATTGCCAACTATTAAAAGCCATATTAAGTATTCCTCCAAATGACTGACAATTATCAAAATGCAAATCAAGACAACTAAAGTTGTATCTCACACAATGGAAAATTGACAAATATTACCCAAAACAGAAATAGTCAATGTTGGAGAAGCTAGGGGAAGATAGGCACTCTTATATGCTGTTAGGTGAACTGTGAACTAGTTCAACTATTCTGCAGACCAATTTCTAAAATTGCTAAGAAAGTAAAATGTCTATACCTACTGACCCAGAGATACCATTGTTAAGCATATAGGACAAGAAGGTCAAGGAGAAAAAGAAATTTCCCATATATAACAAAATATTCACAGTAGTATTTTGAAAGTAGAAAAGAAGTGGACAGATGTTGGGGGATGTAAATTGAGAAATGTCTAAGCTAAGCAAATTGTGGCACATGAATGTGATGGAACATGGCTTTGCCATAAGAACTAAGTAATATGAATAATTCAGAGAGGCATGGAAAGACTATTACTGACTGATGCAAAGTGAAGTCAACAGTGATAAGAAAACATTGAACAGAAGAATTTAATGCACGTGGAAAGAAGAAAAATGCAACAAGATACTTAGTGATTTTAGTTATTAAGGTCTTGCTATTTCTGTAGTGATAGGGGACTATGGCTATAAAACATTGCTTAGCTGATAGTTTAGCTGACCTGCTCCTTTATTCTTTGCTATAAGGTATCACAATCTGGGAAGGGTTTGAGGAGAGATATACTTGACTACTATACTTGACTACCTCAAAGCGAACGGAAGAATGTTCATCTTTTATGTGTTGATGGTGATGTTGTTTTGGAATAGCCCATTCAACTGTGATAGTACTTCTTCTAAGACAAGGGTTCTTAACTTGGGGTACCAGACCTTTTGAAAAAAACATTTTGATAACTATATTTCAATATAACTGATTTCCTTTCCAATCCCATATATTTTATTTGCTGGATATAAAATATTATTCTTACAAGGGTCCATGGGCTTCACCAGATTGCCAAAAGAGTCATTGATATAAAGGGTTAAGATCCTCCACTCTGAGAGAAAACAGTAATCCTAACATTTCTTCCCCTTCCTTCATCAGGTACAAAATTCACTTGTCTTTGGTTACCTTCTAACTATGGTCAAGACCTATGGGATACAAAACTTCCCTTTACCAACTAGAAAATGCAGATAGTAAATAGTAAACAGGCTCTATTCTAACATCTGATGTCTAGAACCATTTCTCTTCTCCCTTCATTTTGGACCCTACCTTCATGCTAGCTCCTCCCTACTTTAATTGGTTTCCTGGATTCTTGACTCCACCTACCTGTCTCTATTTCCAGTACCATTCTGGTTGACCCTTCCTCAACTAACCTCTTGACTTGGGAAGCTATTTGTGTGCTTGCTGTGCCTGAGCTTACATAACATCTCTGTCCTTGACCTCTCACTTGGCTCCACCTTCAATACTTGCTAGATCATTCTGCCCAGACTTTTATCCTTTGCCATTTATACCTCAGTGAGGCAGTACAGCTACAGAGTGTAGCTTATATGGATATTTTTAGTGAAAGAGCTTAAGTAGCATATTATTGTTTTTAACTCATATTTTGAATGCTATGTACAATGAATTACTTATACCTTTTTTCTTAGAAAAAATCTGCCCCATTTCATTTGTTAAATTTTAAAATATCTAATTAGAAATTTCCCTAGTTACTAATAAAGCTTTTGTAAACACACTCAATGCCTTCCCCCAGAGCTTAACTTTAAAGAACAACTATTATAGTTAACACAGTCTTCTGTGAGAGATTTATTGTGGAAAAGAAATAAATGAAATCTGGGGAAAATAGTATGTAAGAACTAACTGCATATAATTCCTAAAAGAAAAATGAGATTTTTCAAGCTGAGGTCCTCAATTACTTCTTTCTTTCCCAGCTAGGACAGATGATACAGAGATGGCTAAATATTATCCTCCTCTTGATGAAGTTATACACACAGAGAAACCTCAGAAACCTATAATACAGCTATATATTCTCCTCATGGGGTCAACAATTTCATAATTCACAGGCAACAAATAATTCATAAACAGGCATTTGTGGGATCATTTTTCTGATTTCTGTTGAAAAATGTTGATTTTACTTTGTTGTGTAAAACTGAAGATATCGCCAGTGTTACATGGACCAACTGTTGTTCAATAGTACCTCTTTGCTCTGACCAGGGCTATTTTTAGTGTAGGGCAAATTTGAGGGGACCTGACAAGCTCTGAGGTTCGGTAATTAATTCCTGATGAATCATAGACAAAGTTTAGTGACTTGGGATGTTAAGGCAGAGAAAGGAAGATTAAAAAAAAAAAGCAGCAATAATTCAACAAATCACATGAACAAATATAATTAGCATGAAGCCATCCTCTTTCCATAAACCTGAAGCAATTCTATTGGTCTTCTCTGAGTCTCACCCCACTTGGACCCATGATGTTCATTTTAATCTTACTTAATCTGCACAGACATGGACTTTCTGAGGGAATGTGCCTAGAATTTTGTTCTGTGCATTAAGAAGGGGAGATGGCCATACTACTCTTCATTTTTCATTCTTGAAGAGATCCAATGACATCAGTAGGGTGCTCTCTCCTCCAGAGTCATAGCAAGGGGGATGGCAAGACAAAGTCAAGCCAACTGTTTATGTCTCAGGATACAGGGAGTGATCTTGGCCTTTCTAAATTAAGGTCTTTTAGAGGCAGAGCCAAAATGGCAGACTAACAGCATGGACTTTCTAGAGCACTCCCCCTAAGCTCAACCAAATGCCTGTAAAAAATGTCTCTAAACAAATTCTAGAGCTGCAGAACCCACAGAATGACTGAGTGAAGCAAATCTCCAGCCCAAGATAGACTGGAAGGTCACCAAGATATGTCTATCATGCAACACTTGGAGCAGAACACAGTCCAATGTGGGCCACGTCAGCACAGACTGCACTTGAACAGGCCTTGGGGGGACTGAATCTCTCACATCTATGGTGGTCTCCAGACTTCATGATCCCAAAATATTGAGGACAAATTGAAAAGTCAGTGGAAAAAATCTGTGGGACTGGTGTGAGAGAGTAGAGTTGTCCGACCCCAGCAGAGGGCAGCAGAGGGGGAAAGGGGCAGAGGAACCCGAAGCAGTCACTGCAGCAGCAGGGGCAGGTGCAGCCACTGTTGCTGGAGGTCTATGCCCACAGATTGTGGGGAGATCAAGTGGCTAATAGTATATCCCTCAACCCTCTCTGGAAGCAGAGAACTACCTTGACAAAGAGCTCAAAAGTCAAGTAAATGGCTGGGGAAGTGAGAAAAAACTGGAAAAGAATCAGACTGTAGAATCTTACTTTGGTGACCAGGAAGACCAAAATATGCAAACAGAAGACAGCAAAGTCAAATATCCTCCATCTAAAGTCTCCAAGAAAAATATGAATTGGTCTCAGGCCATGGAAGAGCTCAAAAAAGGATTTTGAAAATCAGGTAAGAGAAGCAGAGCAAAAATTGGGAAGAGAAATGAGAGTGATGCAAGAAAAATATGAAAAACAATTCAACTGCTTGCTAAAGGAGACCCTTTCCCCAAATTCTGAAGAAAACAACACCTTAAAAAATAGACTAACCCAAATGACAAAAGAGATTGAAAAGGCCAATGAGGAAAAGAATGACCTAAAAAGCAGAATTGGCCACATGGGAAAGGATCCAAAAGCTCTCTGAAGAAAATAATTCCTTCAACATTAGAATGGAGCAAATGGAAGCTAATGACTATATGAAAAATCAAGAAATAATCAAACAAAACTGAAGGAATGAAAAAATAGCAGACAATGTGAAATATCTCTTTGGAAAAACAACTGACCTGGAAAACAGATCCAGGAGAGACAATTTAAAAATTATGGGCCTACCTGAAAGTCAAGATCAAAAAAAGAGCCTAGACATTATCTTTCAAGAAATTATCAAGGGAAACTACCCTGACATTCTATATTGAAAGAATCAACTGATCACCACTTGAGAGAGATCCCAACATATTCCCTAGGAATGTTGCAGCCAGATTCCAGAGTTCACAGGTTAAAGAGAAAATATTGCAAGTAGCCAGAAAGAAACAATTTGAGTACTGTGGAAACACGATCAAAATAACACAAGATCTAGTGGCTTCTACATTAAGGGATCACAGGACAGAATATGATATTCCAGAGGTGAAAGGAGATAGGATTAAAACCAAGAAACATCTACCCATCAAAACTGAGTATAATACTTTGAGAGAAAAAATGAAGTAAAGGACTTTTAAGCATTCTTAACAAAAAGACCAGAGCTGAATAGAAAATCTGACTTTCAAACACAAAATTCAAGAGAAACATGAAAAAGTAAACAGAAAAGAGAAATCATAAGGGACTACTAAAGTTGAACTATTTACATTCCTACATGAAAAGAAAATATTTGTAACTCTTGAGACTTTTCTCAGTATTTGAGAAGTTGGAGGGATTATATACATATAGATGAAGGGCACAGGGTGAGTTGAATAGGAAGGGATGGTATCTAAAAAAATAAAATTAAAATTGAGAGTTGAATCTATTGGGAGGAGAAAAGGAGAAATAGAATGGGGCAAATTATCTCTCACTTAAAAGAGGCACGGAAAAGCTTTTTCAATGGAGGAGATGAGGGGGGAGGTGAGAGAGAAAAAGTGAAGCTCACTCTCATCACATTTGGCTTAAGGAGGGAATAATATACACACTCAATTTGCTATGAAAATCTTTCTTACACTACAGGAAAGTAGGGGAGAAGGGGATAAGCAGGGTGTGGAAGGATGATAGAAGGGAGGACAAATGAGAGGAGGGGTTAATTAGAAGTAAACACTTTTGAGCAGGGATTCAAAAGAGAAAATAGAATAAATGGGGGGCAGGATAGGATGGAGGGGAATATAGTTAGTCTTTCACAACACGACTTTTATAGAAGTCTTTTGCATAACTACATATGTATAATATATATCAAATTGTTTGCCTTCTCAGTGGGGATGGGTGGGGAGGGAGGAAGGGCGAGAAGTTGGAACTCAAAGTTTTAAAAACAAATGTTAAAAATTGTTTTTACATGCAACTGGGAAATATGATATATAGGTAATGGGGTATGCAAATTTATTTTACCCTACAAGAAAACAGAGGAGATGGGGATAAGGAAGGGAGGGGTATGATAGAAGAGAGGGCAGATTGGGGGAAGGGGTAATCAGAATGCATGTCAGCTTGGGATAGTCAGAGTAGAGAGTTGGAGAGAAAATGTGGAACTCAAATTCTTGTGGAAATGAATGTTGTAAACTAACAATAAATAAATAAATTTTAAAAAAGAAAAAAAACTAATTAATTAAGGTCCTTCCCAGGTCTTAGTTTATCTGAGGCAACACCTGTTCCATGACTAGGACTGGGTAAGGACTGAAACAAAAGATGACCTAATTTGCTATCATAAAAGTATCAATCTGGGAGGGGAAGACTCTCAAAGTTTCTGGACAAAACAGAAAATATTTTCTATTTATACTCATTCTAGACCATCACAACCTAAATTGAGACACTGGAAAAATTCTTTGTGCCTAAGGCTTCTCTGATTGGATGCCACTTCCCAGAACCTTAATTTAAGGAAAGCATTCTGTAATTCCTTTACTATACCCCAGCAGTCTCCCTCTTTGCCTCCCCCTTTTCATTTTCCTTTTGATGTGCTGTCTGCTTCCATTCAAAAATATGTTTTTTGAGGTCAGGGTCCTCTCTCTACTTTAATTTTATTTCAAGGGCTTAGCACAATGCTTAGTCCACAGTAAGTATGTAATAAATGTTAGTTGACTGAGTGATGGAGAAGGAATCATGGTAGTTCACTCAGCAGATTAGTTAACGGGTATGGAGTGAGAAACATAATAAGTTCAAATTTGACCTCTGTGACTTACTAACTTGGGTGATCCCAGGCCACTCTAAACTTCTATATTTGTCAATATCTGCATCTCTGAAGTTAGAGTTACTGTATAGACTCAACCATTTTAAGGTCACTTCCGCCTGTTCTAAATTTGTTGTCCAGTGATCTACCTCTTATATATTAATAGGAATAGATAGCATGAATATAAGAAATAGGTCTACCACCTCATACCTCTTTGTTCTAAGCAGGGCTGCCTTTAGGATACAGCAAATACAGCAAATATTCTGTGACCTGATGGTCACAGGGGAAAGCCCTGATGGGTCATAAAAGCCCTGAGCTTGGGCTCAAAATGCAAAACAAGCCAAGTCCAAGCAGGAACCTTGAAGCTTGGCAAAGTCTTCAAAGATCTTACTATTATCCCCATATTTTTTTTGCTTTTAATACAAAGAAGAATCAAATCTTTAGCCCAGACTCCAGTTAGAAAGCAATCTGAAACGTTAAAAGTCATTATGTTAATAAAAGTGTCTTGAATGCGTAAAGAGCCTTTCTTTGGAGGAGTTCAAATCCCTTCAGCTGGCTCAATTTCCTTATTAGATCTTGATGAAATCCCAGTAAGGTACGAAAGGACTAAGAGCAACCCTGATTTTTAGTTATATTGAAACAGACATAGAGGGTGACTTACTTAGAGTCACACTATTATTAAATTATGTGGCCAAGAAAGAATAAGTGTTTTTCATGTAAGATTCCCATTAGCTAGACTACTATTCAATGGTTAGCTCTATTTGCTTTATGTATGCCACAGGTCATGGACAGTCAGATGCTGTAGCTATAACTCTTTAGCTTCAAAACCAAATGCCCAATGTACAGCCTCAGCTGGGATGTCTAGTTCAGATTAAAATGTTCTTTAGTTTTGGGCACAAACATTCCGCAGAGGTGTGCACACGCATAAGCGATCCAGGTGTCATGCTCTGCCAGAGCAGTCCCTGTTTGCCTCCAGTCTGCACTTCCTCCTCTAGTCAACCATTCCTAGGGATAGTTTCCTTATTGATTAGATCTAAGGAAGAATTCCTGAGGCCACTCTGCATTCATTCAGTTATTGGTCCTGCCCTCCATTAGTTCATTAATTCATTCACTCATTTATTCTTTCAATATATATTTATTGATTTATGGGAATGGTACTACTCTGATCACCATGGAAGGTGCATAGATGAATAAAACCCAGTTTCTCTTCTGGAAGATCTTACACTCTAGCTGGCAAAGCACTCCAGAAAAGTTAAAAAAAAAAGAACAATGCAAATCAGTACATGATTAAATTCCAAGTGACTTGTACTTAGAGGATCCCAGATTTAGAGCTAGAAGAGACCACAAGGAAGCTAAATGAGTCATAGTCACATACACCATAAACACCTGAAGTAGATTTTGAATTTAGGTCCTTGCAATACAGAGCCCAGACTCTTTCCATTGTACCACAGAGATAAGTGCAGAGGAATTCGAGGGATATAGACTGCTGTGGAAGCACAAAAGCCACCAAATTCATTCACTTATTTAACTAATGTTTATTATCAGACTATTATGAGAAAGGGGCAGGTAGGTGGCTTGGTGGATAGAGTGCTGGGCCTGGAGCCAGAAAGACCTGAGTTCTAATGTGGCCTCAGACACTTACTAGCTGTAAGACCCTAGGCAAATCACTTCACACTGTTTGCTTCAGTTTATTCATCTGTAAAATGAGCTGGAGAAGGAAATTGCAAACTACTCTTTGCCAAAAAAAGCCAAAATGGGATCACAAAGAATCAAACATAATTGAAACCACTGAACACAAATAACAAAATTATGTGAAAGGCACAATGTCAAAGAGTTGGTTAGAGGAAATGCAGAAAACCCAGGATTTGAAGTTAAATAACCTGGGTACTCATTTGCTGTGTGACCTCTGGCATATCCCATTCTCTCTCTGGACCTCAGTTTCCTTTTATGTAAATGATGGGGATGGATCCCATAGTCTTTATGGATATTCCATTCTAATTCCTATGATACTATGGGTTGGACTTGAGCTCAATTTTCAGGGAGCAGTAGGATTTGGATAGGTAGTATCCAAAATAGTAGATGACAGCCTAAGAGGGTAATGATTTAAGTTTAATTGGGAAAGTCCTATCTCCAAAATATCATCCTCATACTGCCCTAAATCCTCTATTTCATTTTGTCTCAATCCCTGACATCTCATCAAGGAGAGACTCATTTCAGAAAGTAAGGCATTTCAGTCATTCACAAATGAGTCGGTGATATGAATTAGTTGATCAGATTATGTTTCTCATAAGTTACTAAGTACAAATTCTGGCACATAGTAAGTACTTAATAAAATCTTTCCTTTCATCTTTTCTGACTTTTCTGGGAGTGACTGTTTTGATGGAAATCTGCAGTGAACATGGCAAGTAGGTACTTGTTGAAATTAACTGAATTGAATTAAGCAGGGTTGGGGAAGAGGAGGGCACATTTTTGTTGAAATTAACTGAATTGAATTAAGCAGGGTTGGGGAAGAGGAGGGCACATTTTTGTTGAAATTAACTGAATTGAATTAAGCAGGGTTGGGGAAGAGGAGGGCACATTTTGGTAAAGTTGGGGATGCTTGCTAGTTGCAGATAAACTGAAGTGAGAAGTGATACAGGAGGTGAGAGGAATTGCAACCACAGGTTTGCCTTACTTTTCCAGTTTCTCAAGTAACTAGACCTGGTGGATACGAATAATAAGAGCAGACATAATATACAGCAATGAAAAAGGACAGAGTGGAGGTCAGTTTAGTTAGTGGTAGGCTTTTGGGTTTTGTAGGTAAAAGGAACTTTCTGATCATCTAGTACAGGGTCCTTAGCCTTTGGTCCCAAAGGGTCTGTTGATAGATTTCAGGGAGTTCAAATTGGGAGGGGGAAAACTGCATGTTAATTTTAATATAATTGGTCTCCTTAGTAATATATTTTATTCTAAGCATTTCCAAACACTATTCTTATAAGTGATCCATAGGGTTTGTTAGACTGCTCAAAGAGTCTATGACACAAAATTGGTTAAGAACCCCTGTCTAGTAACCCTCCCTTTCCTATTTTACATGTGAAGAAATTGGAGTCATTGAAAAAGGAAGTGACTTGTCCAAGGCAATAGGATGTAATAATGTATAGAGCACTAGACTTGAAGTCAGGACACTGGTTCAATTCTTGCCTCAGACACTTTTTAGCTATGTGATCCTGGCTGAGTCATTCATTTACTCTAGGGCCCAGTTTTTTCATTTGTCCAACTGAAAAGTTTAGACTTGATGACCGTTATCGTATTTGGTAATTTCAGATATATGATTTAAAAAGTATTTTAGTTGGGATTTGAACCAAGTTTCCTAAATCTGAATCTAATCACACCATACGGTCTCTCAACTAATTTATACATTTTTTTGTGTGAACTATCCTGATTTATGGATTCCCTATAGGCACAGAGGATGTAAGCCAGATTCACCTCCATTGTTATGACAAAAAGAAAATGAATACATTGACTTTTTTCCTCAGTTTGCTGCAGAGCAGAGGGCAGATATTCATGAGGTGTTAAAGTCATGCAGTTAGCTATCATGAGATTTACTGACATTCATTTGATTCTGTTAATCTACTGCACCAGTTAAGATCCAGGTCCCTTACCCAGGGCTCTTCTGATAAATGTTTAACCACAAGCTAGTGGTAGGGTGGGGTAGGGAATATACCCAGGACACATTTTTACTTCAATTTGAATTGTTAATAATTTCTTAATTCTAGACCATCAAAAGAACACAACAGCCCAATATATCAAATCCTTGTTTTATAAATATACCTGTTTCCAAGATCTAAATGCCCCCACTGAGAATTTAACTATCTGCTGAAAAACCAACTTGGATAAGTTTTAGCACATCACTGTCTACTGGAAATTCCAAGTTGGCTTACAATGGACAGTATTATATTCTAATGTTGATTTTCAGGAGGTCCATCAATAAAGTGACAATTTAGTAATCTTTTTTTTATTACTCTGATTTTAAATGCTTCTTACATTCTATTAGACAAATGAATGGTAGACTCAATTGGCTGTATTTCATATAGCAATATAGAAAAGTCATTTCTTGACGTTTTCCAGACGTGGAAAGGATAAACTTGTACCTGTAAGCAAATGATCAACAAAATTACACTTCCTGCTGATGTACTAATGCAACTGTGTAATATTTTGACAGTTTCCAATAATTAGTATTACTATTTTGATCATCAAATATGCTTAATATATTCTGTAAAGCAGGAATTATACATAGAAAATGTTAATATATGGGAATACTGGAGAGACTGATTATGAATGACCAAATACTCATTCAGTTAGTCAGTCAGTCAGTCAGCAAACAATTAATAGGTACATAAAATTTATAGAACTAAATACTAGACACTGGGGAGAAACAATGTTAACAAAAGATTGCTCTGCAAATTTATCTGCTTAAAATATTGCAAAAGAAAAAAAGATTAGAAAAATTGAAATAAATACTGCTCTCCAAATATTGCTTTCTTGTTCAATTTAAAATAAGCCTTGGAGAATGGATTCAGGTATCTTTTAGCTGCATGCTAAGCACTTGGGAGAAAAAAAAAATCAAACATTTCAGAGGATGGCCTTTGGGTCCTAGCTAATTCAGTTAAAGTCAACCCAACCAACATTTGCTAAATGTCTTCTGTGGTGAAGCATTGGACTAAGTGGTGGGTATACTTTCAATACATGAATGGATTTGAAATTTATCTATGTGTGAGGTCCCTTGATGAGGCAGATCACAACCCTTCCATGCCTGCCTATTCTGTGTGACTCTTGTTTGTGTTCTCCCCAGAGTTTATCACCCATCCATTCAAAAATACTTTTCATCTCTTTTATTCTAACATCTAGAAAGTAGTCAAAAGAACATTCTGGCTGCACATATGATCCTCATTCTTGCCCTGTGGCCAGTTCATTTTCTCTGTTGATCATACTTTGATGACATCCTGCTCTCCTTTTCTTCTACAGTTCTTTATTGATTCTTTGTAGTATCTTACTCATACCTACCATGTACCTCTCCATTGGCCTACCCTGCAACACTTCTTATACTGTGGGTCATGACCACATATGGGATTTAAGAAGCACTAAAGGGATCATGAGTGGAAAAAGTTCAAGAAGACCTGCTTATGGGATTCTCCTTCTGCTCCTCCTTTTCCTTATTGCTGAACCCTGAAGATCTTCTCCTCCCAGATTGACTCTCTTATGAAAGCAAACTAGGCCATTTTTGCCTCAGTTCTTAGTTAGCCTTTAATATTGAATGGATGTTGCCTCAAACAAACTGAGAATGAGAAAGACCTTAGCTTAAAAAGGCCGAGATCTCCTACTGCATCCAGCCATTGCGTGTCATCTTGACCTATATCTTGCCAGTGGATCCCCATCACTCTGGAGGATAGAGTGAAGCTGATGACTTTGCACAACTCTGTCTCACTCAAATCCAACTCACTTACAAGTCAAGACATCACCCTCCTGATGTCCTAGGTCTTCCTCAAGAATGAGGGATGAATAGCAATCATTTATGATGCTTTAAGCCAGAGATATCAAATCATCTGCACATGGTCTATAAAACTAGTATGGCCCTAACCTGTTTGAAATGCAATGACAAATGCTTAACAAAACTTTTAAAAAATACATTACAACAGATAATATTCATTTGTGGGTTTTTTTAAGTCAATATGCAACTTGTTAGGATCTGTTTCCATTTGAGTTTGACACCACTCTTCTAAGGTGTGTAAAGTAATTTACATACATTAAATCAAGTTGACCTCTGCAATGACCCTGGGAGGTAGGTGCTATTATTATCTCTGTTTCATAGATGAGGAAAATGAAGGTGAGAGAAGTTAAATAACTTGCCAAGGACAACACTGCTAGTACATGTCAAAGACAGGATTTGAACTCAGGTCTTCCTGAGTCCAAGTCCTCAACTCCATCCACTTTACCACCCAGCTTCCTTGTCTTTTTTAGAAGCAGTATTCCTATACATCTCATTTGCTTATAGCAATACTGTTAAGATATTAATAATAAAATGATGGGCTCTTGCTTTATGGGGAAACTTGGGGTCCATAAAAGACTTCCTTCTGTAGTGTTTGTCAAAGACACACATACTGTTAGAGAAGCTAAGCCATCTATCCCAATGCATGTTGAAATCTGGACAATAGATATTGTTCATACAGTTAGTCCTTCTTGAGTGAATGAGCAGGCAATATTGAGGGATTGCAAAGTTTTTACAAGAAGTTCTTCAGGATTCCAGTGCTTGCTGATCTCACTATTCACTAAAGATTCCTCTTCTACTTGGACTCCTTTCTGGATCTTCTCCACCACGGTGGCTAATTTGTTTAGTGAACACAAATCTCTCTATTTTATGCCTTGCCTGATGTTTATTATCAAAAGATCATAGAATGGCAATGTTTCTGCTGTTGCATCTTTTAGGAACTTTAGATGATTGCAATGCAAAAATGAAGGGAGATAATAAGAATATGATTGAGAGAAAGTCCTGGGGGAAGTAGGAGAGATGCTCTGTTACTTGTTACCTACGTAACCTTGGTTACTTTCCCTCTTTGGTTGTTTCCTTCTCTGTCAAATGAAGATTGCACTACATAATGGTTCAAATCCTTCACAGCTCTGACATTCTTTCATTATCTGATTCTGGTTTCAAAGTCAAGGAAATGTTTCTGGAGAGTGTTGAATGGCAACCAATGGTGAAAGGTGAAGTTCAAGCCATATGAGGACTGTGTGAAGTAAATGTGAATGTTTATCATGGAGAAGGGAAAGGTTGGGAAAGAAGAGTAGAAAAACCCTTCAAAGGTAGTCATTTTTGGCCCCAGAAGGCAAAACCAGGAGCAGTGTGTAGAATTTGGAAGGAAGCAAGTTCAGGCTTGACATCAGGGGGAAAAAACAAAATAGAAACCTTCATAATAATTAAAACTATTTAAAAGTTGAATGGACTGCCTTGGGAGGTAGAGGGTTTCCCCTCATTTGAGATCTTCAGGGAAAGACTAGGTGACTGTTTCTACAGTATAATGTAAGTGAGGAATCGTTTATTTTTTTTTAAGTTGACTAATGAGGTATCTTCCAGTTCAGAAATTCTTTGATTCCCTGATTCTGAATATAATATCCAATGAATAATGAAAGTAATATTCCATAGTAAAAAAATTTCACTCTGGTAAAATCCTGCTTTTAAAGATAACTGTTTGCCTCAGTTTTCTCATCTATAAAATGAGCTGGAGAAGGAAATGGCAAACCACTTCAATCTTTCTGCCTAGAAAACCCCAAATGGAGTTACAAAGAGTACAACACAATTGAACAAAACCAACAACAACAAAAGAAAATCTGTAATAATGACATGATGCAAGGATATATATCAGATGAAGGTGAGACTATATGCATTTGCAATGTACATATTAAATACTGAAGTCTGCTTTGTGTATAACGATCTCCTTACTCAGACAGGATGTATATGAATTTAAAATAGAAATCCTACTTGTTGAGGCAATCCAAGAGTTCCCATTGTCAATTAATTGGGAAACCCTCTGTCAATTGCAATAACACCTTTACTTTCTTTCATTCACCTGATTCTTAAGGTGTCGTTTTTAAAACTTTTCTTATGGGACTTTGAGAGGAGCGCATTGGATAGGGGTCACAAGGGGAATCATAGATTGCAAAAATAGTAATGGGTCAATTCACATGATTCTATGATTCAAGATGCTTATTTCAGCTCCATTGTCTAAAGATGCAATCTATTAGCAGATTTTGATTTTATTTGCTGATCCACCTTGGACCTCTCCCACCAGGGTGAACCTTTTCCTTATTAGGATCATCTGTGTGCCTAAGCATTTCTAATGGCCCCCATTGCAGTGATGCCATCTGGATACCTGACATTTTAAAAACAAACATTTCAGCATAATTAATGAATTCTACCTTCCGCGGCTCTTATGCAGGTCTGCTTGCTGAATATTCAGACAATCATCACTCCCTGAATTAGACTTTGCTAAGCAGAAACATTACACGATGCCTGTCAGCTGTGTCAAATTACAAATGAACTCATGAAATACAAAGACGCTCCATGGGAAATATAATGATCACAGAACGGTATGGCTAGGAGAGAGCTTAGAACATAAAAGCCAGAAAAGACCTTAGAATATAGAATGTCAAACCTGGAAGGGATGTGAGAGACCCTTTATAGTTCAAAGACCTTCATTTTACAGATAAGACAGCTAAAGCCTCAAGTGATGAAGGGGCTATTCAGTGGTTGCATGGATAATAAATGGTAGAACTGGGATTTGAATGGAGATCTTCTGACTCCATATCCAGTAGTTTTTTTTTTTTTCCACTATACTGAGATTCTTCTCAAGTTAAACTATAGGAAATAACTATATGTCCCAACACAGTTGAAAGAAACATTGGTTCAGTCATTTTCAGTTGTGTCCAACTCTGTATGATCCCATTTGGAGTTTTGTTGGCAAAGATACTGAAGTGGTTTGTCATTTCCTTCTCCAGTTCATTTTACAGAGGAGAAAACTGAGACAAACAAGGGAGATTTGCTACTAACTCAGACACATTCATTTTAATTCTGGTCTTTTGGGGACAGTTCACCACTTTTGTTATAAATTTATGTTTTTTGAGAGTTTTTTTTGTGTGTTTGTTTTAGTGCTTCTTAAATATTACCATATATAGGTCAACTCCCCCCTCCCCACTGCCCCATCATAAGTGCTTCAGTAAGGTAGAAATCAGCTTTTTAAGAACTGGTTACCAGTTTTGGTGTTAAATGTTTTGGTTTAGTGGTTGCTCCTGACTTAATTTTCTTTGTTGGTTTCCTAACTTTCTGCCTTTTTCTGAGGCCTGCTTTTCTAGTATTAGTCAAATGGGAGGGAGCACTATTAGAAGATAAATAAAAGGCCACTCAAAAAGTATGATATTGCCAAGGACTGTTTAACAGGTAGACTCAACAATTTTTTTGGTTCTGTGGCCAAAACATCCTTAAGTAGCCCTTTATCTCCTGTTCTGGGACCAGACATCTGTTCCCTTGCGCTTTTCCCTTGCACTTTTCAGTTTTCACCATCCTACGTTAACCAAATGTAGAGCAGCAGCTAGATGACTCAGTTGATAAAACGCTATGCCTAGGGTCAGGAAGACCTGAAGGTCATACCTGTATGACCCTGAGCAAGTCATTTACCTTAATCCACTGGAGAAGGAAACAGCAAACTTCTCTAGTACCTTTGCCAAGAAAACCACATGGACAGCATGGTGCACAGGATCACTAGGAGATAGATACACGTGAGTGATTGAAAAATAACGATTAAGTCATTGTAGACATTCATTTGTTTTTTCTCTCCTTGAAATATTATACAGGGTATTTATTGAAGTTTAAAACTGCACTAAGACTTTTGTGGCCCACCCTTATGTTTTTAATAACCTTATGTTCAAGTGGTAGACTTTGTATGTGTTCCATTATCTGAGTGAAAGAAAAGCAGACAAATGATCCATACTTACCTTTCATTACTATCATCAGTTCTATGACTTACCATAGTAATATCCCCATTATTTTAGAGTTGAAAGAATTATAATAACTGCTGTTCATATAGAACCTTACTATTTGCAGACTACTTTACATTCATTATCTTTTTAACCTAACAGAAATTGTCTGAAGTAGTTACTCCATATGTTATTCTTATTTTACATCTGAGAAAACTGAGGGCTGGAGAGTTTGCATGAATGAGTCAAGGTCACAGAGCTAATAAGTGGGAAAAGTATGGAACTCAGATCTTCTTGACTGGAAGTGTAGGATCCTTTATGCTATACTAACCTTCCTATCTCATGTGAAGTTATTTACATGAAAAAGTGACTACATACATAAAAAACAAACCTGAAATGCCCGAGGGACACCAATTTTTATAAGTGTGTTGCTATGAAACTCCCCCCCAAAAAAGTAAACCTTATATTTCCTACATCTTTCCTCCCCCTTAAAATAGTCAAGCTGAATACATGTGGCCATGGTAATTTTAAATTACCTCACTATTTACTCCCAACACATTTTGACTCTAATGTCTTGGCAAAAGCCCCCACACTGTGACTGTTTTTTTAATTGGCCCTTGTTGGTTAAGAAGATTGAGATTTGGAATTACTGTGTCCCATATAATTTCTCCCAAATGTGTCTCTTCTTGACATTCCTTAGCCATATGGAACATTCCCCATTATCGAAAGGTGAAAAAGCCCCAGAGAGGAAAGCAATTTATGTTTGGAAGACTAATAACTACATTGCATAATGGGGGCAAAAATGCTTGCGAATAGGGGATGGAGCTAAAAATCCAACTTTCACTGGAGCTCAGTAACAGCTCATCTTTTTGTTGGAGGAGGGGGGATAACGGGGAGGGGAAGGTCGCGGTGCAAGGAAAGGTAATGGAATTCTCCTTGAATAAGAATTACTCTGTAAAAGTAATAGTTCAGATTCAAAACGTGTGTGTGTCTCTCTGTGTGTGTGCATGCCTATAAAAGCCCTGAACTTTTCAAGGCGAGCCTTATTCTACTGAGTAAGGAAAAGGGAAACCAAAATAAACTAATTTTCAATGTCATTTGTGCTGTCAGATGTCAAACTCATCCCAGACCATAGTATCATTTGCTAAAACAATTCATTCCAACCATGCTTCCCCCACTCTTTCTTTTGTTGCCATGGTTGTTCTCCAGGTTTTTTGACATTTTTAAATTATCCAGTGGATAATCAAAGGGTGGATATTTAGGGGGAAAGGTCCGGATAGTTTTGATGGAAACACCATCTGTTTCTAGCAGACAGGAGGCAAATATAATAAAAAGTAAACATCTTAGCTTTCACTTAGTCTCTGACAACCCATCGGTCAACCAGAGGACCACAATCAGAATACACAGAGAAGCAGTGTGGTTTTAGTGGACTGAAATCTGGCTTAGGAGTTAAGAAGATGAGAGTTCAAGTTCAGACTCTGATCTGTATTAACTGTAACCACAGGCCAGTCACTTAACCTCCCTATCCTCCAGGTATCTCCCTGAGAACATGTTATAAACAAGCTGCAAGCTGCATTGGTCATGTATTCACTGAGTAAGTGGCTGTTATGGCCCCAAACAAGCAAAATATGAAGCACATTGTAGACCCCATGGGGGCGGGGGACATAGTAAAAGTATATAAGATGGTTCCTAAACTCACAGAACTTGGTTAGGGAGACAAGATGAACACACACTGTGAAATAAAAAGAAATGCCCAACTCCATATAAATAAGCACTAAATTGTATGATACAGATCATTTCAAAAGGTGGTTCTGATTTTTTTTCCTTGATAATCTTTTTTAATAAAAATATACCCTCCTGAGAGTTAGAAATGAACTGTGGCAAGAATAAAAGGGCTGGTAGACACATCTAGGCTGCCCTCTCCTGTGGCCTATGGTGGAATTACTCCCAGGGGTGCTATTTGATAAAGTTCACTTTATTACTATCTAATACATTTCGGACAGCTCTATGGGTCCCAGTCAAGCCTTTGTTAAGTGAGAGAACCTTGGGCTTCTCAGACTAGTTAATCAAAATCCCAACTCAAAGGCAGCTATTTTCAGAAGATAAATCTCTGATCTCTCTTTGCTAAGCAGCTAGGCAACCACATGCAACTTATAACTTGTTTAACTAAACCTTGTCATTTTCTTTAGTTGAAAATCCAGAAGGAAGAAAGAAAAAATCTGCAAAATACAGAATTCTAGAATTTTCTGTACCAGACATCAGAAGAAATGATTTTGCATTAGACAAAATAATCCTTAGATAAAATAATTACTTTTTAAAAAAAGGTCAATGAATTACTCATTATAATGGAAAAGACTTCAGAGATTACCTAATGGAATCCTTTCATTTTAAAGATGAATACTGTTCTGCCTTTCAGTAAAAGACCCCCAATCTACATGGGGTTGTAAGTTCTTTGTGGGTTAGAAGCCTTTCCAAACCATAGTTCAAAAGGCCCTACCTAAGTCTTTATTTTAATTACTTATCTAAAAAGACACACTTAAATGACATGAAAGGCATTCAATTAACTTGTTTTCATCAGAAAATAGCACTCTAACATTCCCTCCATAAACCATGGGCAACAGTTCTTCCAAGGAGTCACTTGTGGGGCACATACATGTTAGGATCACATGTGGCAAGACTATCACTAGAGGGGAGTTCACACACTAGGAACAAGAATGAAGGGAATCCTTGACACTTAAAATCTATCAATATCACCTCATCATGTGTTTAAACTGCTTTCTGCGGTCATCAGGTTCTATATAATACTTGACTTCTACTTGGCTTCTCTATTTCTCCCTACTGGCATCTGAGGTCTCTGTTGCTCCCTTCTGGGAATAAAGTCCATGCTCTAGTAGAGATTTCAGCAATCTTATAATCCTATGATTCAGTTATATTCAAGGACATTGCACCTTTGTCACGCAACCACGAAGTAGTTAGAAAGCTTGTCTCATGCAAAGAGAGCTACATTTTTTTAACCTGCTCCTTTATTCACCTTCTTTGACTCATCCATAGATAATTCTCAGCTGAAATATTAGTATTTCCTACTAATGTGTCCTTCATCTATTGGGAATGATGTGATTAGCAAGTTTCTGCCCTGTCAAACTGATCTATAGCTTTCTTCAGGAAATCTTTTGGCCAGTGGTTATGGAGTTTTCCCCCTTAGTCAGACTAAACTAGAAAGTAAGAGTACCAATGTCTGCTCTTTGATTTTTCTTAGAAGTCTTTTGTTTCATTTCTCTCTGAACTTTGACTATAATAGCCTCTAATTCTCCCTTGATCTCTAAGTTCAACTGTCATAAAACTTACGATTAAAAATTTATTGCTGTTCTAATACTTTCTCTTACTCCTAGGAAAAGGAGCTTAGGGATATTGCCATGGTTAAACTTTTAGTCAAACAACATGGTCAAAAATAAACTATTTTTGACTGATCTATGTCATCGTCCCCTGTCACATGCAAATAAACGTCAACTGTGCTGGTTATGGAAGGCTACACACAAAGACCAGAAACCTTTGTGACACATTGCCCGAGCAACACATCATATTCTGATCTCCCATGGGTTTTGTTACTGATAAGAAAACTGAGAACTCAAAGGAATCAAGTCATACGTAATCATGCAGTAGCTGGAGTTGAGAATGGATGTTGGTCTCCTGACTTACAGTACAGGGCCTTTTTCTGATATTATTCTACCTTCCCTCCCCATCCTTTCAGTTATTCCCATCCCTTCAGTTAAGGAACTAAGTCAATGACTTGAAATTCAATTCAATTCAACATATATCTAGCATAAGATGATGCAGCCTAGTTTAAAGTGAAGAAGAAAACAATGGAACCCATGAAGAAGTGATTTATGTGAGACATGAGATTTTTAGCTGTTAGGAAAGTCAGGGAATGTTTAAGGGTTTTCTTTATCGAAGGTTTTATTGTATCAAAGGCCCATCATAGCAAACAAATCTATATCAAATAAGGGAGAACTTTGATATGGGGGACAGTTGGATGACAACAAAAATACCGAAGTAAAATTTTTATTCAGAATCTCATCTCTTTCTTTTTAAAAAACGAGCTTAACTTATATGTTAAAAAAACAGGTTTATAAAATTATAAAAATATAAATAAATGCTACCCTTATAAATCCAATTTTAAAGACCAGATTTATTCACAAAAAGCACTGGAATTCAAAAATTTTATTATTTTCTGTATGATTTCTTGCTATAAAGGGTTACAAATTCCTATTTTAGCTTTCCTAATGAGTAAAATTAGCATATTTAATAATGTAATTTTCATGATATTTTAACTCTAATATAGTTAAGGATGGAATATATGACTAGTTTCTACCTATCCACATTTGGTAGTGTTTATGAATGTTTCAGAATTCCCATTTACTAAAGGTAGCAACACATTCAGAAATTATTTGGGAAACTTAATTAGAATTTGGAGTTCCTAACATTTATTCTTTCTTTCAGCAATAACATGTGCCTTAATTTGGAAACTCCTTTATATGACACTGTATATAAGAGGAGAGATGACTTTTGAAGTTATCAGGATTTAGGATTTCTTTTCTTTTTAAGAAGGCTTTGTGTTTGAGGCTTCACGGAGATCATCTAATTCAATCTGCAGTTGATCATATACTTGCTAATTCACCTGATTCATTGTCTCCTCTATTGCATCCAAAATTAATGGTTATACAATATGTAATTGAATGGGGATCTAAACCATGTCCAAAGAAAGTCCAATCTAATTTGGACAATTTTTAATTTTTCAGTTCTCCTTACATTAACCCTAAATATCCCTTTCTGTTATCCATTGTTTCTAGCTATGCCCTTTGGGTCCAAATTGATTAAGCCTAATCCCTCTTCTGCCTTTCAAACATACAACAATTTTTATAATGCCTCAAATATATCTTTCATTTTCTCAATTATTTCTATGGATCATAGTATTGCATGATCTTGAGTTACTTGCCCAATGTACTGGCCTTCTGGATCCACTCCAGCTTGAAAATATTCTAAAATGTGGTGCCTTAGGAATGCATATTATCCTCCTGAAGTGGCCTGACAAAGGCAAAGCACAAAGAAACTAAAAAAGCAAAAGCATCATTTTCCAGTGAATGGGAGCGTTGAACTTTAAATCAAGAAAATCTGGTCACAATCTCTTTAGGCCTTAGGTCCTTCATTTGTGATACAGTGGGGTTGGACTCCATGGCTTTTCTAGTATCTTTAGTCTCTAAATGGAAAATCCTTTATAAACATTTCTTTAGAGAAAAACCAGAAAAGCAACAGGACTAGAAAGGGATACATTGATAAACTGTAATGTTCAGGGAAGGCTAATCAGGTGGGAAGGAGATGGGAATCAATTCCATGTTAGTCTGGGTTGAAGGACTTGGAATATTTAGCCTGGAGAAAAGAAGATTCAGTGATAAGAAAAAATTCAGAACTATCTTCAAGTTTTTGAAAGAATATTTTTCAGAAGAAAGTCCAACCAAGTTGTGTTTGTCCTCAGGGAGCAGAACCTGAAGTACTCTAACCCCAGAGCCAGGGGGTCTGGAAGGTACCATGTCTCTGGAAGGTATAATTAAGAGAGATATTCCCGGATAAACAAATTGTTCATATAATTGTTCACTTTTATATCCATCTATATAAAGTTTGCTGAACACTTTCTATGTACTAATTCATTGAGAAATTCATAAAGGATTCTTCCTGCTCAAGGCAGGGGCTACGTTAGATGTTCATTGGGATTCCTTCTAGCACTGAGATGCTATCCCTCGTCTACTTGTTATTTGCAGTTGTTTAGTCATGTCCAACTCTTCATGACCAATTTAGGGTTTTCTTGGCAAATATTGGAATGGTTTGCTATTTCCTTTTTCAGCTCATTTTATAGATGAGGAAACTGAGACAAACAGGGTGAAGTGAAGTGACTTTCCCAGGGTCATATAGCTAGTAAGTGTCTGAGGTTGAATTTGAACTCAGATCTTCCCATCTTCAGACCTAGTCCTCTATCCATTGCACCACCTAGCTGCCCAAGAGCCATCTAGCTGCCTCTTGTCTACTGAATTATGACAACCCATCAGATAGTTTCTACAGACATGAAACATGAGATAAACAAAGAAAAATACCAAAAACCACAGTTCACTTTTCACCCCACCATTCTATGCATGTATTTTGACATCAGTTAGACAATTTTTAACCCATTTATTTCCCAAAGGTATGATTTCAAGGGAAGAATTCAAGAGCAAGAGAGATAATATGTGTTTTCATGTTTAAAATTTTTTTAGCATCTCAATGTGATGTTCTGGGACATAAATGCCTTATTAACAGAAGCTGGGCATGAGCCAGTGAGAGATACAGCCTCACCCAAATCTAAATTCAGAAGAAATATTTACTTGGCAATAATATACATGTGACAGTAACTGCAAAAATGAATGGTTGTGGAAGGTGAACCAGAATGAAATAGAATAATATTAAATGAAATGAAAAATAGGATAAAATAATAAGGAAATGTCAATTCCAGTAGAAAGTTTCTTTCTTTGTACAACACAACTATGAAAGTTGTCTTGAATTTAAATCTGTTTTTATTTTCCTCCCTTCCAAAAGAGAATTCACAGAAATTAAACTCTGGCTACAGAATTAATTTAAGCTTCTTTCTCCAGAGCTGAAAAATTTGATCTCTCTCTCTCTCTCTCTCTCTCTCTCTCTCTCTCTCTCTCTCTCTCTCTCTCTCTCTCTCTCCCCCTCTCTCTGTCTCTCTCTCTCTTTCTCACTCACTCTCTGTCTCTCCACATAGAAATGCATACACACAAGCACAAACATGTATGGATGAATGTGTATGTACATATATACATATGTATTGTACATATTACACATACACACATACACAAATAAAACAAATGATACTATCAAACCTTCTAAATCAGATTTTACTGAATAAGTAACATTGTATAAGTATTTTTAAAAATATGTGACAAGATTCCTTTGTGATAGTAGCATGGGCAAAGGAGAATTGGAGGGAGAAAGGACAAATTTTTCATTTGGCAGGAAAAAGGAAGGCATTTACAGTGAATGAGTGAATGGGATGCCTACTGTCCTATGTGAATTCCTTCTAACTCTTGGTGTTATAATGGCATTAAGCACATAAGACTTCCATATTGTTAATACTAATTGTATTGCCATCAATTACAAATTACAGGTTATGACTGGATTCATAAATAGGCAATCTTCATTGTCTTTAGTCACAATAATCAAGTATTCCCTTGTATTTCATCAGCTTGCTCCCTCTTGGAGAAAAGACTATGGCAGAAACCTAGAATGGTATTGAAAGCCAGAGATAAGAAGAAGACAGTGATATGCAAACAGAGTAACTTTAGTCATACACATTGACCCACATGGTTAGCTCTTTCCCCATGAGCACAAACATGGTTGTCTAGAAAATTATCTGGCTGATTCTTCCTGATTGTTGTGTTAGTAACACATCCTAGTGGATGTGGACAAGACAACTTCCTCCCTGGGGGTATCCCCTGTATTCTCTAGCCATTTGGACCGTTTACCAGCTGCTTGTGGTTTATGGGATAGTGGCACCAGGATGCCTCACACAATGGGCTTCTGCCTTAGTACACAAAGCTTAATCCCACCCAGTCCCACTCAGGGAACGAACCAGCAAACATAAACCATAACCCTCTGAGAGCAGATCAATAGCTTTGCTTGTGGTGGAAGCCATTTTGCTTTTGCTGCTTTCTGTCACCAACACCTTAGGTTGAGTCCTGGAAGAGCAGGCTAATTAAAAGGAATGGAAATGAAACAGGCAAGAGCAAGACCAGGAAAATTGCTTTTTAAAAATCTGCTCAGAGAAAACTGTGCACTTGAATGTTAAACATTCACTACGTCTAGGACAACTCTAAAGGTAGTGTCAGGTATGGGTACCATCTTTCCTCCCTACTCTGGCTCTTTACTTCGGTATAGGGAATACAACTACCATTTCTTCAGCACTGGGAGCTCTCCAATGAAGACATTTCCTCTCACATTGCAGAATGGCATCTTTTTCTGCTGCTTTGAATGTTCAAGTGACCTATGGCTAAGGTGTCAAAAATTCAAACAGAACTAGGGCACCAAACTAATCACACATTAACATTATCTATGTTTTAGTGTATGTTTATTTATTTTGTTATACACGTCCCAATTGCTTTTAATCTGGTTCCTGCAGTTCTCAGGAGTATTAATGGCAAAGTACTGTGCCTAGTGTCATGCTTGTCTTCCTGAATTTGAAGTCAGCTCTCTATGTAGTATAACTTCTTATTCTCTAGTTTAGGAAAGGAAATACTTCAAAGGACATTTTAAGGGACACACGATGGAGTTTTTTGTAGTGATCTAATAGGCTCAGGTGTGTTCCCTCTACTCATACTTAGAGACAAGTGAAGCTGATCTCTTAAGATTTCTACTTGACCAAATAACAAAAAGAAACAACACCAGGAAATGTGATTACACCACAGGACTAAGCCACAATCCTTGTCAATGATGTATTTAAGGCTAGTTAGTAATATTTAACATGACTTCTTTTAAGCAAAATCCCTGCCTCTTACTTATTTTTCATTGGTATTTTCATTCAGTCTCTTTTTCTATCTTCACATATAATTGATGAAGAATATCAGAATTCAATAAGGACAAGTTTTGTTTAGACCCCCAATTTGAAAAATAAATGTGTTTTGGGGAAAACATTTTAAAATTAAGTTTAAAAAAGGAAAGTTACTTCTTAGCTTACTGCCTTGGAAACAAAGTAGTTCATTTTTCAAGATATATGGGAAATGAGGTGGATACTGAATCTAGCTGCCAATTTCTAAAAGCATAAACAATCCTCATAGGTTGCACATAAGGAATTATTCTATTTTCCTCATCATTTCATTATGTTATTTTTCTAAAGTGTTCCCAAGCATTTCTCCCTAAATAACTTTGAACTGTTAGCTAATGTAACCTTTGATAAGGCCAAACACAATCTTTTTAGTTATGACTTGTGGTAGATCAAAGTTGTCAGAAGTTGTGGGAATTAGTTTAGAAAAATCAAAACTGGCTGGCAATTGTAAGAAATTAGTCAATATTAATTTTAAAAGAATGTTTGAACAAGTGTGAACAAATTTGACTCTAATTGTTCAGAACTAATTAGGACCATTCAGAAAATGTTGAAACCAGGTGAACCGGTGCAACATTCTTCCAGAACTCAACTTGGGAAATGGTTAGCAGCATTCAGGACCCAGCCAGAGGCAGTAAAAATTGGTTTCATAGAAATAACAGAATCCTAGATTTGGACCTGAAAGGATCTTAAGAAATCAAGGAGTCCAAATCTGTCATTTTACCCATGAGAACACTGAGGTCCAGAGAAGTTATGTCACTACCACAGGATTAGTAAATAACAGAGCTGCTGGGTGAACGGACACTTCCTGATCTAAAATGCAGAGCTCTTCATTTCGCTATACTTTCTGAATCAGCTCAAGTTAATTGGAACAATTTTTAACCAGTGAAATTAACTTGATTCTTGCCAGTTTAAAAATAATTACTTTGAATCTTTCAGAGCCATTTTTTTTACCTGTCACAATCAGTCTGAAACAGATAGGTCCCTATCATACAGTAAGTGCTTAATTTTTCTTTTTAAAATTATTATTCATTCATACAGTTAAGGAAATTGGGGCTTAATGATGTTTAATTATTTGCTCAAGGACCTATGCAAATCAGTAGTCAAGCTGGAATTGGAACACCCTTCCTGTGGCTCCCAATGTAGTAAGCTTTCTACTACACTATATCTGACATACCATACTGCCTCTGCTATTTGATTCAAAGCATTGGGTAGAGAAGGCTTTGTAAATCCAGCTATAAATCTATAAATCCCCAAACCATAATGTGTTAAATAAATGTAAGTTCTGATTCTTGCTGTTTTTATCAGTCTAATTTCCACAGTCTGCTAATGTTTCTCTTGACTTTCAGAAAATAAGACATCAGGATCATGGGTCGAATTCCTACATCAAGTTGCGGTTGTCCTGTCTGTGGGTGAGAAAGGATGAGCTTGTAAAGAATGGTGCTAACGAGGTCAAGGTTATGAGTCTGTGTATAGACCAGTAAACTTTGTTCTTTTTCGTGGCCACAGACTGTACCTTCAACTTTAGCCATCTATCTTGAAAATGCACATAGGAAGCCAGGGGGAGAGCATATGGCTGAATCAATGCAAATACATCTTCTCTAATAGAAAAATGACTCAAAACCCATGCCCTGCTGGTAGTGGTCAGCAGTGTCTTCATACACAAAGGACACGATAGTTTCCACTAAATGATGGTATCATTCATATTTTTGAAAATAAAATGATGTTTATAAAGAAATAGAAAATATTTTCTTAAGTGAAAATATTGGTTAACTTATAAAATCCATAACAAATAATATATATATGTATATATATATATATATATATATATATATATATATGAATACTCATGACCTTGGAGAAAGAATTCCTTTAAAAATGTATGTCAATGAAAAGGGAGACCACAGTATAGTTTTTATTTTAATGGCTAACATACTTTGGGATTTAAATAACAGGCAAATTGAGGAAAGGATTTTTTATAATTCTTTCCCTGCCTGTTTAGAAATCAACAACGCCGTTAACCTTTCCTTTGCCAGCACATGACAATTGGAGAATAACTACAGGGTAATTCCAGGCCTTTGTGTTTTTGAATGCCAGGGTAATTTGAAGAGCTCAGACGGTAAATTTGAATTGGTTCACATATGCTGTCTGCAACCATAAATACATTTAGAATAACTTATTCCACCTCTCCAAAGCGTGATTTTCATTTTTTAAAAGAATTCAAGCATTGGACTAAGTGTTTATGGCTACTAGAAGTTTGGGCTGAACCAGAGGGGAAAAATCACGAAGACATTTTTTTTTCCATTTAACCAAAGTTTCAATTTAGTAAAATGCCAAGATCCCATAAATGTTACCTTGACATATAATCCTAGATTTTTTTCCCCAGGGAAAGTGATAAAAATTTTCTACCTCTACTAAAGTTTTAGCTTTAACTAACCTTTTTCTTGACTAAAGTCCTACAACTACCAGTTTATAACATTTCTCTCCTTGCCTGCCATTCCACTTTCTCCTCTTTCTTTTAAGCACTCTCTCCAACCAATTTGTCTCTTACTTTTCTACTTGCTAAAGCATTTGATGCTTTTTGTCTCCCGTTCTTTTTATAGTGACATTTTATAGCCCCACCTCCAAAAGCAGCTAACGTTGCTTATTTTTCCCTTGTCACCTTTCCTTTACTGACAGTTTCTCTTCCTTCTTCCCTTTGCCCTCCTTCATTCATGTCAATTCTCCTATGTCTACCATCATCTTTCATTCCCCTTATACCAGCATAAATTCTCTTAGTGAGAAAGCAACCTTTCCTATACCAGTATAGAAACATTGTAATCAGTGACTATGGTAGGGAGTTAACAGAACAGGTTCCGACACAGGTGGGCAACAGCTAGCTGTAGATGTTGCAATTACAGTAGGGATTTTTATGGGCTTATTTGTCTATTCTTCCTCATCTGAAAATAATGATTAGTGCAACAAAGGGCAGAGTTTAATAAAGAAAAACAAATCACGACCTTGATCTACAAACACGTTTAGAAAGATGAAGGCTATTTTAGTCATCTTTAATGCCCAACAATTACTAAGGAAAACTCTCTTAGGGAATTCAGATATATTCTTGACCCAATGGTTGTTATTTTCAATGTGATGTTTTTGCCTTCAGTTCACATAATTTTGCAATAAATGTACCTCATGTAACATTTTTAAAGTTGACTGAGTCTGAAAACTCCAACAGCACATGAAATCTATCTCCATGCCTCAAATTTCATAACAAATCAGTAACAATTTTTATAATGAATAAAATTCAGAATAACAAAGAAATTATTTTTTAAAATAGGATTTTCTTTAAAAAAGAGAAAAAAAAGCACAGTATAATTTTAATTCTTACTTGCTCCTCAGATCCCAATGGTGCTCACCGGACTTCTCACCTAAGCAAAAAGAAAATGTGATAATGATTAAGAGAGTGTGAAAACGATACTGCTTAAAATACTGCTCTGCTTCAAACTGTGGCAGAGAAAAATGTTTACAGAAAAGAAAACAGTTACATTTTTGCAGTTCCCTTAATTCCAACTGTTTTAAATAATTGTTTCCAACATTATTTATACTACAATAAAAAGCAAAATTTAAGGAAATCTATGGGGTAATAAAGCTTTTTTTTTTTTTAAATTGGCTCCAAACTATATTACAGTTAGTTATAGTATAAGCTTATCATGGGCTGGGATTTTTTCATTTTTGTTTTTATAAACCCTATCTCATATAGTATCTGGCATACAGTAATCCCTTAATAAATGTTTGTTGAAACTGACCTGGAAAATAGATACAGGAGATGGAATTTAAAAATTATCGGACTACCTGAAAGCCATTATCAAAAAAAGAGCCTAGACATTATCTTTCATGAAATTATCAAGGAAAACTGCCCTGATATTCTAGAACCAAAGGGTAAAATAAATATTTGAAGAATCCACCAATGGCCTCCTGAAAGAGATCCCAAAAGGAAAACTCTTAGGAATATTATAGCCAAATCCAGAGTTCCCAGGTCAAGGAGAAAATATTGCAAGTGGCCAGAAAGAAACAATGGAAATACAATCAGGATAACACAAGATCTAGCAGCTTCTACATTAAGGGATCAAAGGACTTGGAATATGATATTCCAGAGAAGAAAGGAGTTAGGATTAAAATCAAGAATCACCTACCCAGCAAAACTGAGTATAATACTTCAGGGGAAAAAATGGTCATTCAATGAAAGAGAGGACTTTCAAGCATTCTTGATGAAAAGACCAGAGCTGAATAGAAAATTTGACTTTCAAACACAAGAATCAAGAGAAGCATGAAAAGGTCAACAGGAAAGAGAAATCATAAGGAACTAAGTAAAGTTGAAGTGTTTACATTCTTATAGGGAAAGATCATATTTGTAACTCTTGAGACTTTTCTCGATATTTGGGTAGTTGGAGGTATTATATACATATAGACAGAGGGCACAGGGTGAACTGAATAGGAAGGAATGATATCTAAACAAAATAAAATTAAGAGGTGAGAGAGGAATATATTGGGAGGAGAAAGAGAGAAATGGAATGGGGAAATTATCTCTCATAAAAGAGGCAAGAAAAAGCTTTCTCAATGGAGGGGAAAAGAGGGGAGCTGAGAGGGAAGAAGTTAAGCTTATCACATTTGGCTTAAGGCGGGAATAACATGCACACTCAACTTGGTGTGAAAATCTATCTTACAGTACAGGAGAAGGGGATAAGTGGTGTTTGGGGGGGATGACAGAAGGTATGGCAAATGAGAGGAGGGGTTAATTAGAAGTAAATACTTTTGGGGAGGGACAAGATCAAAAGAGAAAATAGAATAAATGGGGGACAGGACAGGATGGAGGGAAATATAGTTAGTCTTTCACAACACGACTTTTGTGGCAGTCTTTTGCGTAACTATACATGTATAACATGTATCAAATTGCTTGCCTTCTCAGGGGAGAGAGTAGTCAAAGTGATTGTTGATTTCAATCTTTTTTTTTTCCCTTCCTTCCTGTTCATACTCTCTAAGTTTATTTTTTTAATATGTAATATAAGTAGACAAGCCAAAAGTATGGTAGTTCATTCAATTAACTAGTGGAAATGGACTTCACTTTCATCTTCAATCTGTCATCATTAGGCATTTATTGAATGGTTATTCTCTAAAAACCATGCTAGGCATTATATGCACTATATGCAATTTGGTTTTCAAGAACTAATCTTGTCCTGGCAGTTTATATATAATCTAGTAACTGCCAACAAGGATGAGAAGTGAACAAGTCTGATATGAATTCTAGAGTTGGTTTGATGTAATCATAGGTATATGTTTACGTATATATGTATATGTTTATACATATATTTATGTGTGCATGTATACATAAGCTCTTTATCATTACATCTGATCTAAAATCCCTCTACTAAATCATCTCCAAACCTCTTTCCTGGACCACATTCTATGAATCATCATAGACATTAGCTATAGATCCTTTGCCTTAAATTCTCGAAGGAACAAATATGAATGTAGTGAGCAGGGACTTAATATTCCTCTCCTATAAATGCTTTATAGATTCAAGCACACAGACACTAGATACAAAGTCTCCACAAGGCCCATCTAAAGTCTGAAGATATTAATGTGCTTTTATGCCTTCACGTCATTAATAATAATTTACATTTTATAGCACTGTGTGCTATATAGTAGGTGTGTAGTAAGTGCTCTAGTATCTTTTTTGTTGTTCAGTTGTTTAGTCATTCTGTTATGTCTGATTCTTTTGTGACTCCATGGAAAGTGGCATTCCAGGCCTTTCTGTACTCCAGTATCTCCCAAAGTCTGTCCAAGCTCATGATCGTTGCTTCCATGACACTATCTGTTGATCTCATCCTCTGCCATGCTCTTCTCCTTTTGCCTTCAATCCTTTCCAACATCAGGATCTCTTCCAATGATTCCTGTTTTCTCAAAGTATTTAAGCTTTGGCTTCTGTATTTGTCCTTCCAATGAGTAGTCTGAATTAATTTCTTTAAATATTGACTGATTTGATCTCCCTGCTGTCCAAGAGAGTCTCAAGTCTTCCCTAACACCACAATTCAAAAATGTCTATTCTGTGGCCCTTCAGCTTTCATTTTAGTTCAGCTTTCACAGGAATCAGTTGCAACTGGAAAAACCATGTCTTTGACTATTTGGATCTTTGTTAGCAAAGTGGTGTCTCTGTTTTTTAGTATGCTGTCCAAATTTGCCATAGCTTTCCTTTCAAAGAGCAAGTGCCTCTTAATTTCATGGCTGCAGTTGCCATCTACAGTAATTGTTGAGCCCAAGAATATAAAATCTGACACTACTTCCATTTCTTCTTCTTCTATTTGCCAGGAAATCAAGTTGACATCAATTGCTGTGATCTTACTTTTTGTCATGTAAAATTTCAAACCACCTTTTACACTCTCCTCTTCCACCCTCATCAAGAAGTTATTCACTATGTCCTAGATACTCTATGCATTATCTCCCTCATTTTACAGATGAGGAAACAAAAGCTCAGAGGTTAAAGGACTTGTATACACAGTCACACAGATACAATTAGAGCTAAAATTTAGAATTTAACTCTTCCTGACTTGAGTCCCAGCATTCACCACTATACCACACTGCCTCCCAAAGATAACAGTATACACTGACTTAGGTACTCACAAAAGAAAGAGGACAAAAAAAAAGAGAAAAATCTAGCACTGGAAGACTAAAAATTTTACCCTATTCATTGGTTTTTGTGGAAAGGAAAACACAAAATGGATTACTCTTGTGAGTTCTTATTCACTTTGGTAGAAAGGAAAATCATTTGGTTTTACACAAAGAAAAGAATATTCTTCATTGACTGTGTGTGTTTAACTCATTTAACTTTTGTCACAATGTATCTGGTTATTGTGATAAAATCTAGGATTTCTCACGTCCCAAATACAAGAAGATGATGGGAAAATAAAATAAACAATATCCCTTTTCTACTAGATATTTTCTTGAATGCTAAATTTGACTTATACATAGTTAAGACTATGAGGCTTTACACTGGTGGTTATTGAAATGTAATTAATTTTCATGTTGCTTTGGCAGAATGAGATCTATCAGAGTCAGAAAATCAGAGCTCTAGGGACATTGGAGGATATTAAGTGCAATCCCCTCATTTTACAGATAAAAAATTGAAAGCAAGAGATGATAAATGAAATGACAAGGGAGACGCAGCCATTGTCTGTGTCTGACATTTGAAACCATGGCTTCCCAACATCAAGTCTGGCACTTCATCCACTTTTTCATACTGCCTCTACTCATATATTCTCTCTCTCTCTCTCTCTCTCTCTCTCTCTCTCTCTCTCTCTCTCTCTCTCTCTCTCTCTCTCTCACACACACACACACACACACACACACCACACTGTACTATTTTACTTACTGATCTCATTAGCTTCCATGAATTTAAATATCAAAATTATGCTGATGAATTTCAAATCAACCTATCTAGACTTAATCTCTCTGCTGACCTCTAGTCTCACATTTCCAACTGACTTTCAGACATCTTGAAGCAGATATACAATAGGCATCTTAAACTCAATATGTCCAAAACTGAACCCATTATCTTTGCCCCTAGATCTTCTCCTTTTCCTATTACTGTTGAGGGCACATCACCTTCTCAGTCCCTCAGGCTCCCAACCTTGACTCCTCACAGTCTGTCATCCCCTATCTATATCCAATCTGTTGCCAATGCCTGCTGATTTCACCTTTTTCATCAGCTCTTGAGTATGCCCTCCTGTACTTCTGTACTCTGATACTGCCACCACCCAGTGCAGGCCCTCATCACCATCACTACTGCAGTAACTTTCTGTCTGGTCATTTCTCCCCACTCCAGTCCATCCAGTGTGTAAGAAATCTATTAAATTATCCACAAAATATAGTACAGTATTTTTAAAGAGTTGGAATTGGAAAGAACCTGGAGTCTTTTTAAAATAAATTAGTCTATCAGAGAGCTGGCAGATTTTAGCAAATATTATATGGAAAGTTTATTTCTCATAACATGTAACAAAGCTATCGATCAAGATAAAGGCAGTAACCAAGATTTATGATCAAGTGGAAGAAAAAAAACGACAAAGATCGAGTTGGCAAGAAATCTGATGGTGATTTTGGAAAATAATTGTGAAAGACATTCACATATGAGTATGAATTTATTGGAAGGTAATCATACCACTACTTAACTCTTTCTTCTTATTGTTTTATCATGAAACAAAAGAAGATTCAAGGAAGTCAAAGAGAACACAATTGATTAGGAATGCTGAAGATATCAACTGACACTGGCAATGTCTCTGTCTCTGTTTCAGTCTCTCTTTGAGCATACATGGTTAAATCCATTTTCCATTTAAGTTAAATGAAAGCATGATATAACTATGTTGTAATATAGGAAAATATTAGATAGTTCTTATGGAATATTTATTGAACCAAATATATATATATATTAATTCAGAAGCCATGTCACTCAGCATGATAGATTTGGCATAGTGGAATGGACTCTAGGAGCCAGGAAACCAGGATTCTACCAATTCTACCAACAGATTCTACAAATAGATTGTGGCTCTACCAATAAGCAACTGTGTGACTTGGGACAATGCAAGTTACTTAAACCTCTCTGGATAGCAAAAGGAGGTGAAATCTGTTATACAATTAAGGAATATGTACAGTCCTAATATCTAATATTAGTATTTGACTTTGATATGTAGAATGACATTGTATTTTGTATATTATGAACTTTGAGCCCAGATTTATAGTAGACAGAATAGTTGGCTGCTTATATTATGTATTATTGTTTAGCAGGGATGGACAGGAAATCCTATGTCCAAATGTCTTCCTATCATTTGTCATACTATTGTTATGTAGTTTTATTCCTTTTGACCTAGAAAGTCTTTTAATACTTCAAGAATCCTTTATCAAATGCCTCTTGGGTCATCTTCAATTTAATCATGAACACTTACTTTAGTTGAAAGCTAAGATAGTCCTGAGTGGGACATAGTAGGTACAAGGGAAAGAGAAAGACTGGCATAGAAGAAAAGGATAATTATATGGGAGGTAGGAGGGCAACTTTTTCCTGTTTTACATAGGCCTGGGAGTTTTGAAATTAGCCCTGAATATTCTCAAGTTTTCACTGAGGCACTGCTTTCAAGCTAACCACTAGTTAGCCAACTGACCACCAGTTTCCATCTTATGAAATGATTGTTTGTAACTTATCATTTTATCTCCTGTGATGAAGTGAATATTACATCCATTCAACTGTTTTAACCTCTTTACCATGGCTGATTACTTTAACCAATAATCTTTCTTGTGTATTTGCTTTGAGTGCTCTTCAAATGTCTAACTATATAACTATTCATTCCCCTTATATTCTTTAACAAAACATAAGCCTGAATCTTTAAAAGCTCCAACAAGTTAATTCTGTAAAACCTCTCCCATAAATCGATGTTGGAGGTCCCTTATCAAATCATTTTTTTCAAGGCTTTCTCTTATTAAATCCTCTAAAACTGTTTCCCAGAATTCCTCTGAATTGATAAGATAATCAGGCAATATTTGTAAGCTCTTGCTAAATTATTTTTGCTGTAATGACATTATGTTCACTATTTTCCAGACATCAATATTCTGACCACTCCTCATAAAAAATAAAGCTGCGAGCTAGAGCTCAACTAATTTCATCTGACTTCCTATCTAATGTATCTTTCTTTTCCCTCTCAAATATTTTATATGTCCATCTATCTTAAGAACAAGCATCCCATATTGCAATGAGAGGCAGTATTAATATTTAATAAAGTGAAGCTCATAAAGAGTGAGCTGTGGTATAGTATCACATAAGAGTTAGGTAGTCAATTACTCCAGATGTGCATTAATGAAGTCTCTCTTTGTGCTTATAGTAACTACCTTCATGCTATTAATCAGTCAATCAACAAATAGGTATTTATTGAATGCTTGCTAATGGCTTATAAGGTGCTGAGGGGTAACACAATCACTAGGCATAAAACTTCAGGCTCGCAGTGTTAGAAAAAAAGATGTTTTTAAGGCTGGGTCTGTCCACTTTAGGTCAGAACATTTTCTCTGTGAAGAACTATGGGAACATGAGAAGTACAAGTAGCACTTATCTCTTGTATCTCCATCCTGAACCCAGGATCCATTCACTATGAGTAGGGATAGAGTGGGGTGTCATATGGGTGAGTGTTAACCACTGAATATCTATGCTGTAAGAGACAGGAAATGAACTCCCTGCAATATGTAGAAGATCCAGAATAGAAAAAAAAAGTCAGAGAAATACAGATCGACCATGTGACTTCCTTGTTCCCTATAAAACACTTTTGTATTTGTATAGTCTATCCTCTGTGTTTGGAGGGAACTCCCTTCTCATTTCTGTCTCAGAATCCCTTGTGATGTGACAAATAATAGTTATAGGGAGTGGAACAATTGGCATAGAAGAAAAGGATAATTATATGGAAAATAGGAGGGCAACTTTCCCCTGGTATACAGTTTTTTCTAAAACTGGGTATATAGAAATTAAACTAGCTTATCATTAAGTTTTAATTGAGGCATTCATGCATAGGGAACAACAAAGTACAATGTATTATGGTATAAAATCAACATAAAATGTCATATTTTATTTTTTAAAGAAATATTCCATTTTACTGCTGAGATTAATTTAGGACTAGATCAGTAACAGAAGGGTTAATTACAACTGTTATAGTACATGAATGTAGTAGTAGGGTGAGGAACTTTAAGTTTTTGTAGACGGAGTGCCCTTTGAAGGTTAGTTGGGATAAGGTCTCTTAGGAGAGGACTATCTTCCCTATATGGTAGAGAAAAGGATAAGACCTAGGCTAATGGTTTTCTGGAGAGCAATACCTGGTAGGCAATTCATCAATGCATTCAATTAAAACTCCCTTCCTGGATAAATGACATACTGACATGCTCTCCCTTTAAGGGGCTTGAAGAAGGTAGCACTTGATCCACATGATCAGAAGATCTTATGTAGGAGATAGTATCATGGATATCCTAGCTCTCCAACTAGACTGTAAAAGTCTTTGTGCTTTATTTTTTTTCCCAAAGTCTAGAACAAGGTCTTATTTTCTGTAAACTTTTAGACCAGAGGTTATATATTTTTCATAGAAGCTATATTCTAGCTCGATTCTCTATGGTTTCCCCAAGAAGGGCTTAGAGAGCATATTGGGATCATAACATGTTGGGAGAACCAATCACCATAATTCTGGATTTATGCTGATGGAAATAATAACTTTGTCTACCTATTTTCCCCAGTCGCAGTTTCAAAGAGCAGAAGAAAGTCACCAAGTGGAAAAACTTATTGAGTAGAGTTGGGAGATGCAAGGTTCCTGGCTTCTTCTGACTTCAGGGTCTTCATTTTTATTTTTACGTATTTCAAAGAAATAATAAATCAGAGTCTGTTAAGTTTATACTTTAGCTCTTTTAGGTATGTAATTTCCAAGAAGACTTCTTTCCTTCAAAAATGATTTCAATATGTAGTCACATCACAGGTTTTTATTTTAGGGACAGCGACATTTCTACCTCCTGTTTTGCATGAGTATTTGTGGGATGCTCATGAGATGTGCAGGGCTGAAAGAAGAGATTCCTCAGCTGCCTCATCCTGACAACCCCCCCTCAAACTAAATTGATAATTATGTTCATTCTCTGCCAACTTCACATTCTAAAAGTGATCTTTGGTAAATGAGACTCACAAATAGCTTGGAACACCTTCCCATCCGAATGGTTCTCCATTGTGCTCTTTACCTCCCAGGTGCTGACATAATTCCCAAGGTAGGCCTAACCTGAAATAGTTATTTTTCATCCCTAGTAATAAAACCAATATTATATGAAAGGAAAACCTTTCAAACATAAACCAATTTGGACAGTAATTGAAGTGGAATACTTTTGTGAGAACTGGAAGTAGATCAGGTCCCCAGAGGAAAAGAAGAGAGAAGTTCCCTGTCCCTAGGTGATGCTCTGCAAGGGATGTGGATAAATGAATGCTGATGTAGGGGAAATGAAAAATTAGGTATCATTTAGAGCTTTGGACTCATGCTGTCTGAATATAAAAGCTGAATGGAGTCAATTGCTGCAGGAAGAGGGTGAATTATCTTCATCAGCATAGATGTTAAGAAGTCTGTATTGCAAACCTTGATGGGCATGCTTTTGGTTCAGTTACAGAATAAATGTAGAATATATTGATCAAGTCCTTAACATCCCAGTTGTTTTTATTTATCATAGGCAACAAAGTGAACAAACATCTTTGGGACTAGGACAAGAATAAGAAGATAATTAGAGCTACTGGACCTTAAGGATAATAGATTTAGAGATGTGGGCCATGTAGTATAACCACCTCATTGTATAGTTGAGGACACAGTGATGTGTCCAAGGTCCTGACGTTGGAATTTGAGCCCAGGTTCTCTGACTGCACAACCAGAGCTCTTTCTACTGTACCAAACAAAGTACTTTCTACTCACTTCCTTCCCTCCCCACAACTACCTTGTGCAGATTCTATGATTTTCATTTTACAAATGAAGGAACAGAAGTTTAAAGAGGTAAAGTTGCTTAATTCAGAGTGCATCAAAGTTGAGGCTTAAACCTGGGTTTTCTGACCTCAAGAGTAGTAATCTTTTCATGATAACACATGTAATTGTATACACCTAGGTAACACAAACAGATAGAGAATGATAAGCAGATTTTATAGAGAACAATAATGAATGTGGGAAGGGAAGTTTTATGAAAGAGTTGGGCTTTGAAGGATGGAAAGGAGAGCCTTTGCAGAACAGAGCATGAAGTTATACCTAAGAAAGGTGAGAGTTTGGAGGGTCATGAGAGAAGGCAGGAGGAACAGTTTGTGCAAAGACTTGGTGGTAGAACGGTATAGTTATTTGTCTGTGTAAGGGGGATTTCCCTGATCAGTCTTATCAGTTTACTGAGATTAATGCATATGATGTTTGTCTGAAGTGCATCTCTCCAGGGAGATGGGCACATGCCCAGTCACCTTGCAAGAAGACAGAGGCTTCTATTATGATTGGTTCTCAGTGATTGGATGTGTCTCCAAGTTGATTGGGTAATTGATTATGGGCTCCCTGATCAATCTTACTTATACTTGACAGGGTTTACTTCCTGTTCCTACATTTCTTTTTTTTTTTTTTTTTTTGGATGAATGAGTAATAATTATGGGTGAGGCAGTAAGATAGAGGCTAGTCAAAAGTCCTGATATCTAGAACATGGGATTCAGGGCTGATTTGCAAAGAGGCTGCCTGCTACTTTAAAGTCTTCAGGGGCAGAAAGGCATCATGGCAGGAAGGCAAATATAGTCACTGAATGGTATGTACTATGGTGCAGTAGATAGAGAGCTGGACTCAGGAAGAGTCCTGCCTTCAAATCTGGCCTCACTCACTTATTAACTATATGACCCTTGGCGAGTTATTTACCCTTTTGTGCCTCAGTCCTTCATCTTAAAATGAGCAGGAAAAGGAAATGCCAAACCACTCCAGCATCTTTGCCAAAAACAAACAACAATAACACAAGACAAAACAAATAAAAAACCCCCTCCAAATATGGCCTTGAAGGATAAGACATGACTGAAGAACAAAAAATGACTTTGCCAGGGTTAGAAAAGCAGACCCAGTGATTAGACTATAGATGAAGGCTGTCGTGGTAAAACAGTGAGACTGTATATTCAGTCATATGATCATATCAATTCATTTAGCAAATATTTATTGTATACCTACACCAAGCAGGGCACTGCATATGGCATTAAAATGAAAGCTTTGTATATAGAGAGTATTTTCACTTCTATCTCACCCACACAATGTATGAAAAAATAATCTGGACACTAACATTGGGATCACATCATTTTATGGCTTATAACATTTGTTTTCAAATCTTACTAAACCTGCTATGAGTAGCATATGTATTTTGCATTGCTCTTATAGCAGTGGTGATGGATTTCTCTTGTAAGCCATGTTGTCCCTCCTCCTGCCTGCCCCAACTAATGACATATCCTTATCAGCTTCCTGATAGGAGATATGGGTGTGGTTGATGGTCATGGAGCACTAAATATTTGCCAGTGCACTTAAAGTAAATAATATCATGCCCAAGAAATGCAGAGTATTATATTATTATAGACTTTTAAAGATAGAAGGGATCTTAGAGATCATCAGATTTTGCTTCTTAGTTTTAGACCATCTAGTCATTCAACCTGGGCATCTTGCCATGTGCTCTGATACCGCATCCTCTAGACTACACCTGCACAGTACACATTTTCCTCCCTGGGAGAATTAGTCCATTTACTTTTGGAACTCCATTCTGGGTCTGGGATGTACTGATTGGCAAATGACTAGGTACAATCATTGCTAATCAACTAAATCTAGATGTCCCAAGACTATGCTTTATATCCTATCCATCCATCCACCCTGGGCATCTACCATTTGTCCTGATGCTGCATAATCTCCTCTATCTTGGCCCATTTTAAAATTTCTTGTTCTGATAATAGTAGTAAAATCAATACTTTCAATGTTTCTGGAAAAGTTGTTGCTTCTTCATAGTTAAAGAGGACCAATGACCTCAGAATGTTGGGGTCAAGGTTCAGTGTGTAAAGCTGTGGCTGATCAGTCTAGTACAAACTCAGAAGGCTCTACCGCAGGTTGAACACAAATAGTCATCTGAACATTTCGGGTGAATATGTCTCTAGTTGTATGCAACTCACATTTTCTTTGTGCTACGGCAACTCTGTTTTGCTCAGAGAGCAAAGAGCCTTCAACAATATTGGCATGCTGGGCAATCCTGTGTCTGCATCTCCCAAGTCTCACAATTTAGAGAGACCTTGACACTGTACTTGTACTACTTCTTCTGCCCACTGTTCAAGTTCTCTGTAAAAGTCTTTTAAGTAAATGTATGTTTGGCATTTGGGCTATTTGGCCAGCCCATTGGAGTTGTGCTCTCTGTAGAAGAGTTTGAATGCTTGATGGTTTAGCTTGAGAGAGGTCAGGTAGGACATCTGATTGCTCTGTGACTCTACTCATCTTTCCTGTGACTCTCTAGACCAAAACTCTCTTCCTTGGTCAGCATTTTCTTATGTTCTGTCTGCTCTTAGTAGAATATTAAAAAATAAGCTCCTTGAAGGTATTCTTACATTTGTATTCTTAGTACTTAGCTCAGTGCCTGGTACATAATAAATGCTAAAGAAACATCTTTTTTTCAAATAAACATGGAATCTCAGAATAATAAACCTGCAAAATCTCAGGGTTGGAATATATCTTAGAAATTATTCTTTCCATCTCTTACCTGAACAAGAAATTCCCATTATAGCATTCTTGCCCAGTCTGCCTTTGCCTGACAAACATCATCAACGGGGAACCCACTATGTGCCAAGTCAACCCATTTTGATGTTGGGTAATTCTCGTAGTTAGATATTTCGTGATGTTCTCATCATTATACAAGTGAAGAAGTTGAGCCTGGAATATACATCATGCTATCTCTCATCACAGACTGACATTTTTACTGCTTAAAAACAATCAAATTCGTGGAGTTATTCAATACCCAAAGGCACCCTCAATACTAGTATTAGGAATGTAGATCTACCTTATAGTTTTCCTTAAAAAATACTTTTGATTTAGACACCTTTTTGATAGATGCCAGAGATTTAGTAGAATATTTAGTAGAATCTGTTTTCCCCTTTCTTTGTTGGGCAACAACCCTAAGTACCCCTATCCAGCAGTTTTTAAAATAAAAAGGAGGAAAGAGAAAAGCAGACAACAAAAAGCCTTCCCTTGGTTTTAGTTGGTGAGCCCAGGTGGTCTCATTTTATGACAGCACTATCTTTGCCATGGAACACCATAACTTTTTACTGTTGGGACTGCACTATGCAAATTGACTGGAGTCAATTGTACCTGATTGTCTAAATTGCCTTTGCTATAACAATTCTACCACCCGGTAATATGCCATTGAAATCAAACAATGCGATTGATTACACATTCCTCACTCTGGGAAAACTCTATTAGTTGTACCTGAATAAAAACTGCAGAATGGAGCCCAATTCTGGGTAAGTTGTGGACAAAATTCTCTAGGAAGCATAGTTTTAAAAAATGTCTGAAGGAGCCTAAATATTACTCATTAGCAACAGGAATAGCAGGAAAATAGAATTTTTATTTACAAGTCAAATGAAAAGAGTTATTATAGTCAGCTGTGGTACAGTGGAAAGATCAATGGATTTGGGTAAAAGCAGAGGTGGTATTCCTGTACAATTTGTAGATGTCACAAAGCTAGGAGAGAATCAGATAACTTTGTGGATGACAAAGTCAAACTTCAAAATACTTTGACAGGTTAGAGCACTGGGTAGGAGCAACTAAGATGAAATGTAATGAGTATGAATACAAACTCTTACACATGAGAGGTACAACAAGGCAACAATTCTTCATGGAAAAAAAAACTTTTGAGGGATTTTGGTCGATTGTAAACTCAATATGAATTAACAGTATGATTTGAGAGCAGAAAATAAATAACGTTAATGGCATCTTAAAGGAGATTAAGAAAATAATAGTGTCCAGAATTAAGATGTGAAAGTCCCACAGTTCTCTGACCAGGAAGACTACATACGATCACTGTGCTTAGTTCGAGACATCTCATTTTAGAAAAGAAGTCACTGGCTTGAAGAATAACCCCAGAGGATGAGAATCAAGATGATCAAGGGAACTGAGATCAATATATGAGGATTTATGAAATGAGATCTTACTTCAGATGCTTCCTATCTGTGTGAATTTGGCATAATCACTTCATTGAATGTCTCTTTTCTGTGAAATAAGGGAGTCAAACTAGGTGACTTCTCAGGTCACTGTAGTTTCAAATCCATGATCCTATGATCCTAAGATTCTGTCTTTCACACTTACTACCTGTATGACCCTGGTCAAGTTATTTAGGCTCTCTGTGCTACCTGTAAGATGAGAAAGTCGGATAAGGTTGATGATAATAAGGTTGGATCTTAAGTCCTTTGTAGCATGAATTAGATCTATTATGCTATGAACAGAGACTGTTTAGACTAAAAAAATACTTGTGGGGAAGTGGTGAATATAATAGTTGTGTTCAAGTATTTGAAGAAATGTCATGTGGTAGAATTAACCTGACTTTGCTTGGTCACAGAGGCAGAACACAGAAGAGTGGATGCAAATCATCAAAGCAAAATAAGTCTGGATAGAAGAAAATTTTTTCTAAAGATCATAGTTATCAAAAAATGAAATGGGGTTCCTCAGGAGGAAGTGATTTCCCCCTCTTTAGAAGTTTACTAACAAGAGGCTAGATGACCCCTTGAAGGGATATTGTAGGAGCTATACATTAAACCAAATGGTTGCTCAGGTCACTTCCAAAAGACTCTGTGATTCTATGACTCTTCCACTTAGTACCTATGCAATGTTAGATAAGTTATTTCTCTCTGGCTTAAATTTCTTCATATTAAAAAATGGAAAGATCAATCTGAAGGATTTTTATATCCCTTGAAGAGCTCTCATTTTATGAATATTACAATAATTGTCCCTGCTTATGCATGTTGAGATTTGTCATAATATGGGCAATTAAAATGAAAATCTGCAGACAGTTTCTATCCAGTCCTGGTTTTGTGACCCACAAACTGTATGGTCTTAGCAGTTTCTCCTAAATTTTCTTTTGTCTGACTTTCCTCTTCTGTAAAATAGTGGTACCAAAACTTGCTCCAGTTATCACACACAGTTGCTGAGATGCTTACATACATACAGTGGTGTGCTAGTAAATGTTTAATAACCAGCTCTCTATTTAACAAAAGCATTTACAATGTGTTTTAAGTTTAATTTGCATTATCCACCACTTTCTTAAATCTAGACAATCAACAAAAAAATGAAAACCCTGATTTGAAAGACTTGCCAATCTCTGAGGTATAAATGGTCATACTGGAAATTTAACAATTGACTCTTAAGAGTTCATTCAAGCTGGCTTGCATGCATAAGAAACTGAAATTTAAAAAAAATCAGCATCTGAAAACTACAAAGTATTAGATAAATACAATATATTAATTTCATTATTTAAATAATTTTAGATTTTGTCTAGGGAGAAAGGTAGGTTTTTTTTTTTTTTCCTCTGGACTAACTGCAGCTGATAAACTACAAATTTCTTTTTGGGAGATAGGTGTGGTGTGGTAAATTACAAGAGTATGCCCAATTTGTACTTACAGAGATTATTTTTCTTGTCACCTTATTTGATGTGCTATTTGATTAAATGCTTTTTGTTTTGAACTAATGTGTCCTCTGACTAGTAAAAGAAGACACACTAGTAGGGGCTCATGAACTTTGATTCTGATTAGGTGCGAGCCACAAAGTGCCTTGAACTTGAACTTGACAAGTATACTTTGAGTCTGTGAGAAGGGGATAACCTAGGTGCTAAATTAGTCAGAACTTGAATTAAAACTTTGGTTCTGTCACTTGAAGAGAGTAGAAGTGGTCCCTCTCCTCTGTAGATAAAAGTTAGATATAGGGATAAGGACTGATTATCCTTAACACTGGATGAGAGTAGGGATTCCCTAGATTCTGACAGAAAGCATCTATGGAAATGGAGGATCTTCTAATGGCTATAATGAAAGCACACCAGCAGGAAAGGTTTAACTAACTTCTTTTATATAATATTCTTTACCACTGGGGAATCTCCACACTCAATACTATTTGATATTGAGAGAGTTGGTACATTATTAAATATGGAACATCCTTAAACCATTACCTAATTCAATGCCTCCTTTCACAGATGAAGAAATCAAATTGAGGCTTAGAGATGTAAAGTTACTTGCCCAGGGTCCCCTAAATAGTACAGATCAGAACTTCAATTTGTAATAGTAAGTACCCCAACATACACAGGGGACCTGCTATCACAGGTTCTTAGATCTGCATTCGTAAAAGGAAAGACAACTTTTGAGGGGTTAACCATCACTTTATTCAAGCACATGTATCAATCCTTTAACCAGGCACATGTATCATTCACCTAGTTCAGGGGAGTCAGTACCAGATCTGTATCAGATCCGGTACCAGAACTTCAAAGCAAATACAGAGAAATCAAAAGTCAACAGACATGGCTTCCTCTGCCTGACCATAAGTCAACAGGCATAATCCAACTGCCTGATGATAATTACTAGAAAGGGAAACATGACATCTAGGTTCTCAAAGCTGGGGGGGCTCCTCTGGCCAAACAAAACACTTACAGTAAGTAAGCCCCCAAATAAAACTGCACCTCAGAGTCTTTTTATACTTTTTGAAGCCAGAAGGCATCACATCCCTTGAGAACCAGTGCCTCATTAACAAAAGGCGTGGACCTTCCCACAAATCTTCCCAGGCTCAGTAATGGGTGGGAAGGATCCTCCTTAGTCACATTCAAATAGAGGCATTATACTTCTTGGTTAAACTAAAACAAAAACAGCCAAGGATCCTATTTTACTTTTAATTTCAGAGTTCAAGGAAAGTCTTCTTTCTGAATGCCCAGTCCTTGGTATTCAAGTCCAGTACTCTTTCCTAGTCTTCTTACAAAAACGGCTCCTTGGAATCTATAGCAACTTAATTTCAATATTTTTATATTGAATTTAACAAGCTGTAGTAGTTGTTGTTGTCCGTTTCTTATACACAGAAGTTTCCCCAAATCTTATCACTTCAGTCTGGATATCCATGATAAATCTACTTGGTCCTTCTGGCTATGAAAAGATAACCCCAATTCTAAGCTGTTTAATAGAATCTATTGAGCAGATTGGAGCTGCAGCATCTAGAGAGGTGTGAATTGCCCTTATTCAACCAAAGGAGGTGTGAATTCTGAAGCCCAATGAGAGTAACTTAAATGCCAACACTGTTAACTATTTCTCTGTTTTACTGAAACCACACCCATCCAATGGGCTTTCACTATTTTTATAACTTAGGAAGATATGCCATTCAAATGAATAAAACTATGATTTAAAACTTTCCATCATATGATTAACTGGATGAATCCCTAATAAAAAAAAAACAAAACTTCCTTTCTGTTTATAATATACAGTACCATTTTAATTTGTTGGAAAAGTCCTTATTCAATGAAGAGATATTCACACACAGAATAACAGAAATGGAAGGAAGTTCAGTAGTTATCTGATCCAGCTGTAAAGAGAGACAGAAATTCTCCATAAAATATTTTGAGGGGAGGTGGGTCCAGTCATTCTGATCTATATCTTGCCACTAGATCCAAATGGCTCCAGAGGAAAAGTGAGACTGGTGACTTTGTACAGCCCTCTCTCACATCAATCCAATTCACTTGCAAGTCATGGCATCACATTCCTGATGTCATGGTCCTTTTCAAGAATGAAGGACAAAAAACAATCTATGAGTACTAGGAGCTATCCCCCGGGGGATCTGCCTGGGCAGTTCCAGTTGGGCAACACAGATTTCCTTCTTTCCTTCCTTCCTTCCTTCCTTCCTTCCTTCCTTCCTTCCTTCCTTCCTTCCTTCCTTCCTTCCTTCCTTGCTTCCTTCCTTACTTCTCCTTTCTTTTGTCTCCCTCTGCCCATATACCCTTACCTTAGAATGCTCTGCCCAAAGGAACGTAAATTTCGATGGCTGAAACCTAGCAAAATACCTTAGGGTTTAAGGTCTACATTTCTTTCTTAAAGACCATGCCTTAAACCCAAGGATCTTTCCAGCCCAGATTGATGGATTATTTTTTTTTTTTGATTAGGTAAAAGGGCTATTCATTGACTCATTTCTTACTTAATCTTAATCACTGAATGTGCATTGCCTTAGTCAAAATGAGAACTTAGACTTCAGCTTAAAAAGAACAGGATCTCCCACTGCATCTGGAGCTATCTCCACTCATCCTGATCTATATCTTGTCATTACACCCTGATGCCCCTGGAAAGTGAGACTGCTGACTTTGGATAGCCTTCCCTCACTGAAATTCAATGTATTTGCATGCCCTAGCAAGGCTCTGACCTTCCTGATGTCAAGGTCCTCTTTGAGAATGAAGGACAAATAAAAACCATGCTCATTACTAGTTCTGTATACCAAAGAGATTACAAAAAAAAAAAAAAAAAAAAAGGAAAGAGGTCATACATGTAAGTCACACATTTATAGCAGCTCTTTTTTTGGTGGCCAAGAAATGAAAATTGCGGGGATGCCCATCAATTGGAGAATGGTTGAACAAGTTGTCTTATATGAATGTAATGAAATGCTATTGTGCTGTAAGAAATGATGAGCAGGCTGACTATTTCAAGAAAAACCTGGAAAGACTTACATGAACTGACACAAAGTGAAATAAACCAGGAGAACAATGTACATAATAACAGCAACAGAAATGTTGTGTGATTGTCAACTTTGAATAACTTAGCTCTTCTTAACAATACAATGATTCAAGACAATTTCAAAGTACTCATGATAGAAAAATGCTATCCACCTCCAGAGAAAGAATTTAAGGAGTCTGAAGGCAGATTGAAGCATACTGTTACCATCTCATCATTCTTTGGTGTATTTTTTTTCCTTTTGATCTGTTTCTTCTTTTACAACATGATTAATATGGAAATATGCTTTGCATGTTTGCACATATGTAATGTCTTTAAAATTCTTATCTTTTTATGGAGGGGAAAGTTGAAGGAGGAAAGGAGGAAGAAAATTTAGAACACAATATTTTTGAAAAATGAATGTTAAAAAAGTCATTACATGTGATTGGAAAAATAAAACACTATTGAAATGATCAAAAAAAGGAAAAAATATGAAATTTGACATGAGAGCATGATATAGACAATTAAATAATCATTTGGATTTGAGGGAACTAAGTTTGAATCCTAATTCTGTATTGCTCATCTGCTGAATATTCAAGAATGTTCAAGTCTCTTCAGTGAAGTGCAGTTTCATATGTGATAACCATAGCTATTGAGGCTGAGAGGATTGCAAAGAACATGGAAAACAAGAAACATTGTCATTAGTTACTTTAATTATAGTTTCAATGATTGGGACATACCTAAACACCCTTAAAAATGAAAGATAAATTGTACTGAATAACAACATGCCAATGTCTAGGCTTTGTTATTGCAGTATGCAGGCCTGTATTGGAGTTTTAAAAATAAAATTTGGCAACCCAGTTTCTCTCCTTAATAACACCATCAATATTAGGCAATCACTCGCGCTCTCTTTTGTATCTGGAATGAAATCTAGACAAAAAGACCAATCAATACTGAATAGTCTAATACTGTAGTAGCATCTCAGGCTATACAACACTGGGTTATTTGCCAGATGCTGGCTTTTTCTTTGCTTTCTTTTGATTTTTATGTCATGTACTGACATAAAAGAACCAGTGTAAAAATACTTATGGTAGCTTGTGCTATTAAACTTGGTCTTAATGATTCAACTTAAGATTAACTTCCCAAGAAAGAATGACCCAGCAGCAGTAACAGCAAGTTTAGATAAATTCATATGGGGTATAACTGAGTATAACTTTGACCAATTCTGGGAAAGGTCCAGTGGAAAGAGTTCTAGATTTGGAGTTAGAAGATCTAGGTTTGAATCCCAGATTTACTTATTACTCATGTCACCTTGGACATTTCCTGTCTGACACTAGACACAGTCAATAATACTTCTTAGGGAGAATTATAAAATTCCTATTATAATGTAAATGGATAAATAGCTCCATGGCATTAAACATGATAAAAGGAGAGAGAATTAAATGCCTAATAGAGCATCAACATAAGGATATGGAAGAAAGATGGGTTTAAAATTAGGAGACATAGGTCCTACTCTAGTCTTTGCCACTCAACTACTAGTCATAGAGACTAGGCTCTTTCTACCAAATAACCATAAAAATATCTCAGATCCTTCACACTAAGAAGTAAATGGAATCATTTCCCCCTTTCTGCTTGTCAGATTTCTCTTCTGTGAAATATGGGGATTGGAACAGATGATCTCTAAACATCTCCTTTAGTTTTAATGTTGCAATATTATACTTTACCAAGATTATATTCTGAAATGGTTCAACTTCAAGGGCGTTAGGAAGGTCTATACGTAAAAAAAAAAAAAAGAAAATCTATTGATTGGTGCCTGAAATTTCACAGTCATAGCCATAGGAATTAAAGCTGAGGTCTCTAGCAGCTATTAAAACAAATCTCCCTTATAGGAGTAAGACTTTAAGCTCTTCTAAATCACTGTCATATTGTTACAATTGAAGAATTTGAGACATTTGACTATCAAGGATCATAGGATTTTAGATTTAGAGTTGGAAGAAACATTAAAAATTCTAACCCTCACATTTTACAAATGAGGAAACTGAGGCTCATTAAAGTAATTAGCTTAAATGTGAAAATATATTCTCAGGTAGAATGTATTGAGGGAAATGAAAAAGAAAAGTGTTGAGTAGGCGATGAGAACCAGGAATAACTGATTTCAACATGTTATCTCAGGCCTTTGGCCTTTTTATGCAGATATTTTCATTTTAGTTACTCTGCTAAAATCCATATCTTCTCCCTTTCTTTTCTTAGCCACCAAAGGAAAAATGAAAGTAGCTGTCAAATCTGGCTATGTCCAGTTCCCATAGGGTTTGAAGTTAGAAACTACAATAATTTTTTTTTGACTAAAATAATTCAGTGAGATCATTTGGATATTTCCTGACAGAAGAGAACAGTTCTGTTCAAACCAAACATTTGCCTATAACATTTGATAAAGGAAGCCTATCTTCTGGAATTAAGAAAATACCATCATGTATCCTTTCTACAGTAGAGAGTAACCTTTTTAAAAATATTAGCTAAATTTTTAAAATCTTTCAAATTTTAAAGGTACAGAAATTTAAAATGAATCCTGAATTTTAGCAAACTATTTTATATGTTATATATAGGTGATTAATAATTTCTACTCGGAAGTGCCAACATTTATGAAATGACTGATCCATTCATGTACCAAGAATTTTATGTGCAGTTTGAATGGCTTCATTCTAAGCCATGCTCTTTAAAGAAAAAAGAAGATAGGAAGTATAGATAGAAAGGAAGGAGGGAAGAAAGAGGGAAGGGAGGAAGGAAAAATGAAGGTGGTATAGAGGAAGGAAAGTGGGATTGATGAAAGACATTTGGGAAAGAAGGAATCCAGAGAAAAGAAAGTGAGAGGAAGGAAAGAGGAAAAGGAAAGGAAAATTTAAAAAAATTAAAATTGAATGCTGGAACCTTAGAGTTATTTTCAAATTGGGAAAAATTAAATGCTCCTGTTAATCCCCTCTATTTTTAACATAAAAAAATATTACCATTTTGTAGCTGCTGTTTCTTTTAGATACCTATCCAATTGGAAACTTAAAAATTAACTAGAAAATAGCATTTTTAATGAACTTTTCTTGGTTGTATTTTTAAGGCTAGAACAGAAACTCAAGAGCATTTAGATATGCTTGTCTGAATCATTCCATAAGTATCTATTAAATCCTCACTATGTACTAGACACTGAACTAAGAGAAGGGGAAAGATGAAAACAAAAGAACCTTCATTTCATTCATTTAAAGAAGAATGGGAACACAGGTAAATAAGTATTTGTGGGATCAGTTTAGGTCTCAGTTATTAGTAATCTCCCTAGTAAAAAAAAGATAAAGCCCTTTTATTTTACTTTGTACACCACCCCCCCAAGCTTCCAGTACATGTGAAGCTGTTCCCTAGCTCTTTTAGAAGCTCATTTATTGTTTTGCTAACTTGAAAGAAATCCCTCTGAAAAACAGAGCAAGAGATAAGCAATGTATGAGAGTGGGGGAAATTGCTGCATTTGGTCTCAGAGAAGCTGAGTTTGAAACTGGTCTCTATTAACTAACTTCGCAACGTTGGGCACATCACTTGATCACCTTTGGTCCTAGTTTCTTCCTCTGTTAAATGAAGCGGTTGCACTAAATCACTTGAAGGTTCCTTCCAGCAGAGCTCAAGCTATGGTAAGTCCTACTACTATGTTGAAAAGACTTTGGCAGTGAAGTTTATATTTTCCATCTAAAGATCAGCCTAGTTAATTTCACTGGGGAACTATGAGGGAGAGCAAACAAGATATAGTCTTTGGGGCAGGACCCCAGGCAAAAGGGGAAGGGAGAAGGTAAGGGAGGAGTTTTATGAAAGCTAAAATCTTAGGAGGATGCAGCTTACAGCAGGGGAACAAGTGGGTATGGAGGGAGTGGTTGTCTTGTTTTCTTCCTGAGGTGATGATCTAAGGACAAACAGTGTGGTTTGCCTCCTAACCATGGTGGTGCCTAGACAAAGACCTGATGGCTTTCTGCTAGTTGTATCTATGCTTTCTAGATCTAAAGCCCATGGTCCTTTTCTCTTCATATATAACTCTGTTTTACATATGAAAGGCTCGTAAATATTTAGATGGTAGCTAAGTGTATATGTGAGTAGAGCACTGGACCTAAAGTCAGGAAGATCTGAGTTCACATCTAGTCTCAGACATTTAATAGCTGTGTGATTCTGGGCAAAGCACTTAAGCCCTCCCTGCCTTAGTTTTCTCATCTGTAAGATAGAAGCAATAATGCTTACCCCTCGATATTGTTGGGAGATCAAATGAGATAATACTTTTAAAGTGTTTTGCAAAACCTGAAGTGCTATATTAATACTAGTTATTAGGGTTATTCTTATTTTTTCAACAAATAAGTAAAACAAAATCTTAACCCTCTAATGCTTGCTGCTAGTATTAAGTACATTTTAAAAGTTGTTTTTGCTTGAACAGAAACAAAGGGAGGCTTTGAAAAATATGAAATTTCATACCTAAGGGATTTTTTTCTCCTCCCCTTCTCCATCTGTCTGTTTGTCTCTAGTTTCTCAGTGCAGTGATATTTTTAAAAGAAAGGATTGTAGCAATAGGTTTAGAGCTGGAAAAGATAATAAAGACAACTTAGCCCAATGTACTTATTTTACAGATAAGGAAACTGAGGACCACACAAGTAATGTACTCATATAGGAGGGAAAAAGTTTTCTTAGCTAGAAATGAAAAAAAAGTTTTGCCAACTATTTAAAAAGCATTTATGTCAGGCCCACAAGCCTCTTGAACATGTGAGATACTATTCTAAGATCCCTCAATCTTAAGAGAATTAGAGAATGGACCCACTGGAAAACCTGTGCTATACTACTGATGTCTTTGGGTTACTTTAGATAACTTACCTTTCTCAAGAGTCTGCCTTTATCAAGGAATTCTGGCATTTTCCTATAGTGATGGGAGGTTTAATTAAAACCTTTCTCTTCAAGAGATTGTGATTAAGAGCTTCCACTATATTAAGTGTAGGTTATTTTAATGCATTCATAATAACAGTTGGTATTACTTACATAGCACCTGTAGCCAAGGATTCTAAAAGAATTACCTGTGATAGTTCATTAATCCATTCTATTCACTTCTGAAATAAGCTGTGGATAAATATTTTCATTTCTTTTGAGATGGTTTTATTTTTCCATGAGCTCATTATAAGAGATATCCTTACTTAAAGGTCATTTTGGCCTTAAGACATAGATTTTGGAGTTCAGTTTGTCTGACTCTGCTTCCATCTATCCAATATGGGTAACCATGCCAGAAATGACACATATACTTCAATGTTTCAAGGATCCATTTTTTTATCTGGATAGGTATTCCATCTTTTACAACTCCTCCACACCTTTGTATAGGTTTAATAAGTTTCTGTGGCCAAAACAATTCATCATCAGATGGCCAAATCAAGTATCAAGTTGTTCTGAAATTAACTAGGCTAATCTTTTGATGGAAAATATAAACTCTCCTGCCAAAGTCTTTTCAAAGTAATAGGACTTGCCATAGCTTGAGCTCCACTGGTATAGGCTTTCAGAAATTCCCATCACCCCCAAACCACTGGGAAGGATTTAAGTGGGGGCAAGTAGAGGAGATAGTTTCATATTAATTATACCCTGACCAATTTATCTCTTAGCTCCATTATCCCAAAACAGTTAAAATATGGTATGCTATAAACTGAAAAGAAAAATGAGGAAGTACGAGAGAGAGAGAGACAGAGATAGAGACAGAGACAGACAGAGAGAGAAGGAGAGACACAGAGAGATAGAGATAGAGACAAAGACAGAGACAGAGACAGAGACAGAGACAGAGAGACAGAGAGAGACAGAGTTCACTAAGCACTGTTAAGAGCTTCCCAACTCAAAGCCCAAAATGTCATCCACTTGTTACCCTGTCTCTATATGCCAGTCATAGAAAAGTGTGTTTTATACTCTTGCTCAAATTAGAATACAAAGTATTAAGCTGTGATCTGTGTTGGTAAGGAAAGTTTCAAAACTGAAGAGTTTCCCAGAATATAGAAATCAAAGGTCCAAGGTATACATGCATGTGTTTCCCATCCCATTTTAGAATGCTAAGCCTCAAGTGCACCTTAAATTTCAGGAAAGAAGAATAAAAATTTTACAATATGAAAAATCTGTTTGATCATAGTTTTGAGTTGGAAAATAAAAATAAAGCCTAGCCTAGAGTTGCTAGAGAATGAAACAAGATGAAGGCAAAATGCCATTGGAAAGTTGGAAAGTATCTATTGTTGTCACTGAAGAGTCCTCTGACTTGATCTTAGTTGAATGAATGAATGAATCTTCTATCTTCTATTGTGGCTTTGCTTTTGTGGAAAATGGAAATGACATCAGTGGGGTAGATGCATGCACATACACACCCGTTGCTAAGGATTGATGTAGTTGCCAGGTGAAAATGGCCTGCATTAACCTGCTATGAATACTTAAACATGCTGTCGGCTGTGTGCTGTTAAGGAAACTATCTTGGAAAATGGGGTGATCTGTTATTTCTCAACAACTGCCTAACATTATAGCAGTTGGTACATTTGCTGCTCATTCATTTTGAGTACACTAACTCATTTAGGCATTCTGTCTCTTCTGGGGTCCAGCAAAGTCCAAATAGAGTGACTGTCTAACTTAATAATAATGACACTATTTAATGAACACTATGCTCCTGAGAAAGTGAGTCTTAACTAGGAATTCAGAGAGCCCTATCAAATCATTATGAGCTAAGTGTGCTAGGAACTTTAAATCAGTTTCTACTTAACAGAGGAAGCAAGAAGGTGCCCTCTACAGCCTAGCTCTAAAGTCATTTCCAAGATATATTTCTCATTATATCCCATCTTGCACTTCACATCCCAACCAAATTAGACTACTAGCTTTTCTGGCATCCATTTGGATTACTTCACATATGGATTTGGTTTTGAATCCTGGCTTTGCTGCTTTTCTTGTGATCATAGACAAGTCCCTTAAATTCCCTTGGTCTCAATTTTCTCATCTGTAAAGTGAGCTGGTTGGACTAGATCACTGGTGTCATACTCAAACAGAAACAGGGCCTCTAAGCTGTCCATGAAGATCCTGTAAGCCACATGTTGATTTAATTTTCAAATGCAATGTTAACTATGTTTTATTGCATTATTATTTGTCAGATATTCTCCAATTGCATTTTAATTCTGTGGCCAGTTTGACATCTCTGGACTAGAGGACCTCCAAGATTCCTTCTAGGTCTATGTGAAGGTTTCAATGATCAATGAACTATTAATGTCAGCTCAATCAGTCAAAATTCTTTTCTTCCTTCATAGTCTAGGTTTTAGAAGCAGTATGGCACAGTAGATAGGTAGCTAACTTTGGAGCAAGAAAGACCTGACTTCTAGTCCTGCCTATGACACATATTGGTTGTGTGACCCTAGACAAGTCACCTTTCAGTGTTCTAGGCTATTTCCAAGTCTGTAAGTTGCAAAGAGCATCCCACCTTTCTTTGGCAGAGAGAATTTCTTCATTTGTGGGTTCTTTAGACCAATGAAATAAAATTTCCTTTCCCTACTCATATTCCTTCCAAGGCCTAGTTTGGGCTCCTTTTCTTACATGTCTTCTCTGTCTTCCTCACCCCCTTTCCTCCTCTCTCTAGATGAAATCTTTCTCTTTATCATCAAACTTTCAAAAAGTGTTTTATCTTACCTTATGTTACATTAGTCTAAGTATATTTCCCTCCTGATAATTAAATGAAAAAGCCTTGGTGATATAGGTTGTGGCAATTTTTCATCTTTTTTTCTTGACATCTACCAAAACAGTGCCTTATAAACAACAGATATTTAATAAATGCTCATTAAGTTAAACGTGAATTCAATTTGGTCTTTCCATTTTTTGGCTTGTTTTCATAAGATCATAGAATATAGAGATAGAAATGACCTTGGAGATCATTGAGTACTTTAGAAATGAAGAGCAGAGGGCCTAAAGGGATAAAATGTCTTTCTCAAAGTCATTTGGTAGAAAGTGACAGTAATAGAATTTAAATCCAGTTGTTATGACACCAAATCTCAATACTCTTTTCACTAAACCATGTAGTATTCCCTTTCCAGTAGACCATAGTGAGATGCCCAATGGACTTATGAAAACTTTAAAGGCAAATATATGCTTTACTATTTCTACAAATGTCTAGAATTTTACATCTTAGTTTCAACTGTTCCCTTGGTGGCTTTGGTAATAATGATACACCAGTTCTGTGACTCATTTTCCTTATCTGTGACATCCATGGTCTCTGCTCCTAGGGTATACGACTTTGATCATTTATTTTGCCCCTTATCTTACTTGTAAACAGGCCTCCACACTACTCTCCAGACATCAATCTGCCCACCTTTGGACAGCATATGCATCTTCTCACCCTTTCTTCTCCCTTTGTTCTGGCCTTGGACTTTGCCTGTGAGTAGCCTAGCTTTGATAGCTGAGTTTTTTGCCTTTGTTGCCAGGAAAAAAAACCCCCATGCCATCTCTATACCATACTCCCTTTCCATTTCAGCTCACCTTCTATGTGTTATCACCCTCCTCCCATTAGAATGTAAGTTTCTCATTTAAAGAATAATTAATTCCAGAGCTATGTAAACTATTTTGAAGAAGAGGTCAAGAAAGATAGCTCCCAGTTTCCTTTTACAACACAAATAGGATGCTGATACCTAAACCAAGAAAAGCAGAAGCAGAGAAAGAAAACTTAGAGCAATTTCCCTAATAAATATTTATGCAAACATTTTGAATAAAATACTAGCAAGGAGATTATATCAATACATCATAAAGATCATGCATTATGATCAAGTGAAGTTTATACCAGGAATGCGTGGTTGGTTCAATATTAGGAAAACTCAGCATAATTAGCCATAACAATAATTGAGAAACAAAAATTAGTTGATTATCTCTATAGATGCAGGAAAGGCTTTTGACAAATTAAAATGTTCATTCCTATTAAAAACACCAGAAAGCATAGGAATAAAGGGAGCTTTCCTTAAAAGGATAAGTAGTATCTATCTAAAATAATGAAGGAGCATTACATAAGCTAGAAGCCTTCCCAATAAAATCAGGAGTAATGCAAGGATGCCCGTTATCACCACTATTATTCAATATTGTACTAGAAATGCTAGCTATTGCAATAAGAGAATAAAAAGTAATTGAAGGAATTAGAAAAGACAATGAGAAAATAAGAATATCACTCTTTACAAACAATATGATGTTATACTTAGAGAATCCTAGCAAATTAAATAAAAAAATAAATTGAAGTAATTAACAACTTTAGCAAAGAAGCAGAACATAACATAAACCCTCATAAATCATCAGCATTTCTCTATATCACTTGTAAAGTCTAGCAGAAAGAGATAGAGAAATTCCCTTAAAATAACTACAGATAATATATGATACTTGCAATTCTATGAAGCAAGATAAAACCAGAAACTAGATGAACACAATTCAAAAATATTGCTCACATAAATAAAATCAATTGGAGAAATAATAATTCCTAATGGATAGGTCAAAACAATATAAAATATGCAAATTTACCTAAACTAATTCATGTATGCAGTACCATACCAATCAGACTATAAAAATATTTTTATAGAGCTAGAAAAAAAAATAAAACTCATTTGGATGAACAAAAGGTTGAGAATATCAAGGGAATAAATTTTTTAAAAATGGGAAAGAAGGTTGTCTAGCTATATCAGATTTTAAACTGTGTTATTAAAAAGTGATAATCATCGAAAGAATCTGGAACTGGCTAAGGAAAAAGTGATAGATCAGAGGAATAGATTAGGTATACAATCCACAACAATAAATGACCATAACAATCTAAGCACAAAAGTCCAAGCTGTTGGTAAAGAATTCACAATTTGACAAAAAAAAAAAAATTACTAGGAAAGCTGGAAAACAATTCAGTAGATATTAAGTATACAGCAACATCTAACAATGTATACTGAAAGGTCAAAATAGGTAAGTGATTCAGATATAAAGAGTGACATCATTGGTAAACTAAGGAAGAGTGGAATATTTTACTTGTCAGATCTATGGATAATAGGAAAATTTATGACTAAATAATCGATAGGGAATACTATAGTATTTAAATGCATAACTTTGGTTACATCTAATTAAAAAGGTTTTGCACAAACAAAACTAATGCTGTCAAGATTAAAGGAAAAGCAGGAAACTAAAATTTTCTATGGCAAGTTTCTCTGATAAAGATCTCATTTCTCAAGTAATTAGATAACTGAGTCAAATTTATCAGAACATAAGCCATTACCTAATTATTAAATGGTAAAATGATATGAACAATAGTTTTTAGGGGAAGAAATAAAAATATATTTATAATCATGAAAAAATGCTCTATATCATTATTGATTAGAGAAATGAAAATCATAACAACTTTGACGTACCACATCACACCTATCAGATTGGCTAATATGACAGAAAAGGAAAATGACAAATGCTGGAGGGGATGTGGAAAAATTAGACACAAAAGCACTTTTGACAGAATTGCGAACTGATCCAACCATCCTGGAGAGCAATTTGGAACTATGCCCAAAGGTCTATAGAACTCTGCATAACCTTTGACCCAGAAAATTGACTAGGCCTGTATCCCAAGAAGAAAAAAGACCTTTATGTTGTTCAATTGTATCCAATGCTTTGGACCATACTGTCCATGAAGTTTTGTTGGCAATGATACTGGAGTGATTTGCCATTTCCTTGTCCAGTCAATTAAGGCAAACAGAGGTTAAGTGACTTACTCAGAGTCTGAGGCTGGATTTGAACTAATGTTTTCCTGACTCTAGACTCAGTGCTCTATCCACTGAGTGATCTAGCTGCCTCCTGCATGCACAAAAATATTTATAGCAGCTCTTTTTGTGGTGACAAAGAACTAGAAATTGAGCACATACACATCAATTGGGGAATGGCTGAATAAATTGTGATACATAATTGTGATGGAATACCATTGTACTATAAGAAATAATGAGCAGGATGGTTTCAGAAAAACCTGAGTTGACATCTATGAACTAATACAAAGTGAAATGAGAAGACCCCAGAGATCATTGTACACAATGTTAATGACATCTTAGCTATTCTGATCAATAAAATGATCCAAGATAATTTCAAAGGATTTATTGACAAAATATATTATCTACTTTCAGAAAAAAAAAAAAACTTACACAAGAATAAAGTCCAAATGGGTCCACGATCTAGGTATAAAGATTGATACCATGTACAAACTGGAGGAGCATATTTATCAGATTTATGGAGAAGGGAAGAAATTTTTATAAAGAAGAGACAGAAAGCATTATGAAATGCAAGATGGATAATTTTGATTACTTATATTAAACTGAAAAGCTTTTGCACAACCAAACCCAACGTAACCAAAATTTGGAGGGATGTAGTAAATTAGGAAAGAATTTTTATAGCTAATCTCGGGGATAAAGGCCTCATTTCTAGAATATATAGAGAACTGACTCAAATGTACAACTATACAAGTCATTCCCCAATTGATAAATGGTCGAAGGATATGAACTGGCAATTTGCAGAGGAAGAAATTAAAGACATCTATAAATATCTAAATCACTTTTGATTAGAGAGATGCAAATCAAAACAACTCTGAGGTACCACATCACACCTATAAGATTGGCAAACATGACAGAACAGGAAAATGATAAATGTTGGAGAGGATGTGGGGGAGTTGGAACATTAATTCATTGTTGATGGAGCTGTGAGCTCATCCAACCATTCTGGAGAGCAGTTTGGAACTATGCCCAAAGCGCTACAAAAATGTGCATACCCTTTGACCCAGCAATATTTCTACTAGGACTGTATCCTCAAGAGATCATAAAAATGGGAAAGGGTCCCACATGTAAAAAATATTTATAGAAGCTCTCCTTGTAGTTGCCAAAAACTGGAAATCCAAGGGATGCCCATCTATTGGGGAATGGCTGAATAAATTATGGTATATGAATGTAATGGAGTACTATTGTGCCATAAGAAATGATGATCAAGAAGACTTCAGAGAGGCCTGGAAGGACTTACTTGATCTGATGCTGAGAGAAAGGAGCAGAACCAGGAGAACTTTGTGCACAGCAACAACCACAGGGTGCAAGAGTTTTTTCTGGTAGACTTGGAATTTCATAACAATGCAAGAACTTAAAAAAAAAAATTCCCATTGATTTTCTAAGGCAAAATGCCTTCCACACTCAGAGAAAGAACTATGGAATTCATTCGCAGAATGTAGCAGATCATGTTTGTGTGTGTGTATTATGTTTTGATTTGTTATATGATTTCTTCCATTTATTATAGTTCGTGTACATAGCATGACTATAGTGAAAACGTATTCAATAGGAAAGTATATGTAGATCCTACATAGAATTTTATGCCATCTTGGGGAGGGAGAGGGGTGGTGAGGAGTAAGTGGGGAGGGCAAAAAATCTAAGTTTTATGGTAGTGATTGTAGAACATTAAAAATATAAATTAAAAAAATAAAAAAATAAATCAATCAGACCACTTAAAAAAAAAGAACTAATGGAGTCTGAATTCAAAACAAAGCATACTTTTAAAATCTGTCTTTGTTTTTCTTATTTTAATTTGTCTGTGTTTTCTTTTGCACCATGACTAAAGTGGGAATATGTTTTTGTGATGGCAAGCAAAACAGGATCTTTTGCGGTTTTTGTTTTAATCAAGTGCCTCTGATTGAATCTTGCCTTTATCCGTCAAGAGTCTTTACTAGGAGTAAAGTACAGAAACAAGAGTCTCTTTAACTGGAAACAGTATATACATTTGCATTGTTAATTATTTTAATGTGATTAAAGATCTTCTCCACCCATTAATAGGCCTGCACATTAAAAGGAGTTTGATTAGGGAAGATTTGTGGGAAGGTCCAAGCTTTTCGTTAATGAGGCGCTGGTTCTCAATGGTTCTGATGGCATTTGGCTCTAAAAAAAGTATAGATACTCTGAGCTGAGGTTTGACTTTGGGGTTTACTGACTGAAAGTGTTTATTTGGCCAGATGAGGACTCTGGGAAACCACTTAAGGAGCCCCCTGCTTTGAAAACCCAGATGTCGGTGTGTCCTTCTCTGGTAACTATGGCCAGACAGTTGGACCTGCCTGTTGAATTCAGGCAGAGAAAGCCATGTCTGTTGGTCTTTGATTTCTCCGTATTTTCTTTGAAGTTGAGGGTGCTCATTCCCCTGAACTAGGTGAATGGTTTATGTGCTTGTTTAAAAAAATGATACATGTGTTTGATTAAAGTGATTGTTAATCCCTCAAAAGCTGTTTTTCCTTTTATGAATGCAGATCTAAGAACCTGTGATAGCAGGCCCCCCCCTGTGTATTTTGGGATGCTTACTGATACAGTTTGTCATGACCTAAGATATATAATCTATAGGAAATTATTTGCCTTCTCAAGGAGGGGGAAGAGAAAGGAGGGAGGAAGAGAATTTGGAACTCAAGTTTGTTTTTTTTTTAATTGTTAAAAATTTAGATGTAAATGAGACATTTAATGAAATACAGAATATATTGGGGGGAGGCAGAGCAAAAAAAAAAGGTAAGCTCCATAATAGCAGGGACTTCTTCTTTCCTTCATTCACATCTTCACTATTGTAACATCAGGGAACCTGACATACACAGGAGGGCCTGCTGCACAGTATCTTAGATCTGCCTTTCTAAAAGGAAAGCAACTTTTGAGAGGTCAAGAATCTCTTTAATCAAGCACATATATCATTCACTTAGTTCAGGTGAAAAAGTCAGCACTCTGAACTTCCAAGAAAATATAGAGAAATAAGACCAACAGACAGGGCTTCCAACTGTCTGACCATATGCAATAGATACATCACAGATCAACAGACAGATCCAACTGTCTGACCATTACATACATGCATAGTTACCAGAGAGAGAAACATCAACATTTGGGTTTTCAAAGTGGGAGTTGAAGGGGGACTCCTTAGGGGTTACCCAGAGTCTAGTCTGGTCAAACAAACACTTCCAATGAGTAAGCCCCAAAACAAAACCTCATTAAAAATTAACAAAAGGTGTGTACCTTCCTACAAAACAAATCTCCACTAATCAAGCTTCCCGTAATGGGCAGGCTCATTAATAGGTGGGGAAGATCTTTAACTCTCTAATTAACATTACAAGTATTTAACATAGTATCTCTCACACAGTAAGTGCTTAAGAAATGTTTTAAATATTGCCTATATCTACTCATCTATCCATTATCTGCCAATGTAATCTATTCATCTATCTGTCTATACTATCTTTCTCTTCCATCTTTTTATGTATCTATCTTTAAGTAGAATGCCAATTCTTTGAGACCTTGAACTGACTCCTGTTAGTCATCATTGTTTCTTCAGTGCCCAGTACGTTTTGGCACATAACGTATCCATAGTTTGGTTGATTGAATTACTACTTTTTAGTATTCTTTAATATTCAATGAACAAAATATCTCTGTCATTCATATTCACCATAGGATTTGTAAGCACCAGCTTATAAAGCTCTTTGAAGCTCTGAAGTCATTGACAGATAACCCTACTCAAGGTCTTCAAAGATAGATTTTGTTAACTGTATGAGTTTATGAGATATATTTGAAGAAACAGAAAGGAGATTGGGAGGGAGGAGGTGTTGAAGATTAAAGGGAAACATCCACTAGTACATATCTCAAAGAAGATAAAAATGCTAATTAGTTCTAGAAAATAAAAAGCCAACCCAAATAGAACCAAGTGAACTTGAGATCTATGCTAAGGTTTGACAGAAAGATTAAGGAATAAGTGAGGGTAAAAACAAAAAAACCAAACCTTTTCCTACTTAATATATTCATAAACTGATCTAGATATTAATGATGTACTATTACTTTATAAATTAAAACCATGGTTTGAACTTTAAAAAGATGAAGCAAAAACACTTATTACCTTGCACTTTGATATGGCTTCATTGGTGTAGACCAATAAGCGTCTGTGTTGCTTTAGAAGACTGAGCCATCAAATAGTTAAGGGACTTGCCTATTATCACACAAAGCCAGTATGTTTCAATGGAAGGACTTGAATTTAGGTTTTTCTGATGCCAGGGCTAGTCATCCTTCTATTGATTACACAATACTTAACAAACTTTATAATAGATTTGTCATGCAAACAATTGAATGTATGTTAACAATTGAGTATCCTGCTGTTTAAAGGAAAAGAACCATCTTTTAAAGAAAGAAATGCAATTTTTCTTCCTCCTTTCCTTCCTTCCTTTCTTCTTTCCATTTTTCTGTGTTCCTTGGAATAATCACAGTGCCTGGCGCATAGTTGTGGGCTAAAATAAATATATAATAAATTTTCTAAGGTACTAGTGAGCTTAGTAGGTCTTTCTCATAGGTTGTTTGCAGAATACTACTTAGAATGCTTTGTATTGACATCTTGCTTGTAAAATCACCGTTAAGAATCAACTCTCTAGTTCTAGAAGATGTGACTGTTGTTAGCAAAGAGAATGGCCCAGATGTACTGTTAGGTGTATGGCTGCCATTTCAATCTAACTGAACCGACATTGTTATAATACAATAAAAGTTCCCAGCACAGGATGTACTATTTAAACTAGGAGATTTGGGGGCACTTGGATGAATGACAAGTTACATGTGGGAACTCATTAAAGGAAGATATGAGAGCTTAGGGAAAAGGCTAGGAGCAGAACTCTGTCTAGAAGGTTATAAGGGGTTTGGTTGATTGGACGATTCTCTTCAGCTATTCTAGAGCTCCTTAAAGGCAGTCTTTTAAAAAGTTATATATACATACGTATATATGTATGTATGTATATAGGTGTGTATAGGTATATATGTATGTATGAATATGTATATGCATATGCATATTGTTTTCGCCTTAACCCTATTTCCTTTCCTGGACAGCCCCTGTACTTTTGCCTGCTTGGTGGGTTGTTGTGCCGGGAGAGGGCATCACAACTTGGTTGGTTGGGATGGATCAATAATAAAAATCATTGGCAAGTAAGGGCTCAGGGGGCACATCTGCCTGTAATTTCACCCAAACTTGGAGGTAACTGTTAAAGTGTGAAGCACAGCTAGAACAGTCCTTGGTCGCTCTTGTGTTAGGGAAGCTTATGTCTGTAAGCTTAGCTTTGAATGGCACATTATTTCCTCTGTGAACCCCAATCTATTTTCTGCCTGACTAAGCTTATAAAACTCTGCATAAATTCCCCCTCTCAGCCTGTTCTGTAATCCTGTGAACACATTGTCTTCCTGTTCATTCCTTCAGCCAGCGAGCACCAGCTGTTGGGCCCTGGAAACAATTTTATGTATAAAAAAGAAAGAAAAAAAGAAGTGGACCATCAGAAAACTGTGAAAACTGCAAAATGTTTTAGCTACATAGAAGCTTTAGGGTGGAGAGTATTTGACCTGAATAAAAGAAATTATTAGGGCTTCCATCCACCACTGTACTGCTAACATGTTATGGTTAGATCAGTTTTTGCCAAAAGTATCTAGCTACCGTGGCTCTGCAGTGAGTCTGTAAATTAATCCACTTTTGTTTGCTGTGTTCTGAAGGAAGGATAAACTGGGAGCTTAAAAATGAGCAAAGATATAATTATCTTAACGTGGTGTTCATATTTTTTTCTCATATAAAAACTCCCCAAACTTCCTTTTTATCTATATTTTTTTCAGCTTCAAAGGAAAGAGGAAGTCATTTGAAAATATCTCTAATTACTTGAACGCAGGCTTTTTCATGCCTCAAATAAGTAGCAAAGCTAGTTGTTATAATTAGAAGTTATATAAAGACAGAGTTTATATAGATTATAGCTAATTGCTTAAATAAAACCACAATCTCTTATCACCATGACTGGGAAGATATCAGACAAATGTAGGAATCAAACAATAAGTCAAAATGAGAGATGGGGAACTTGCAATGGGGGGAAAAAGAATACGTAAAAACTTTTAAAGAAATATAGGCTGCCATTGTTGTGGATGCTATAAATTGCCTTGACATTTGGAGATTTAATTAAAAACAGATTTGGAGGAAGTAAAGAAATAACACAACACAACATCTCCTGGCATCTCTATGCCTCCAAAAACTTGAATAGACTATCTATACACCTTCTGACAGTGATGGGTTTTCCTAGTGTTTTACTATTATTTCTGGACACATTTTTTGACATTGCTTATACTAGGAACATAATGTCTGGGAAATGCAACATTGGCAATTCTTATGAACCTGCCAGAGCTGGAGGACATCAGAGAAGTCTGGAATGATGTGAGTTTAAACTTGTTCTCAAAGCCTGTTAGCATTTCAGGTGCCCTCTAGTTCAGTTAGCACCCTTTGGACAAGACCACTCTTATCACTGATGGACCAAGAGCCTGCCAATGGAACAATGGTAAGCATTCTAGCTGTGGATCAGGAAGAGCCTGTGGGTTTGCAGTATATCTCTGAGGCTAGATGGGAGAACATTGTGAAGTCATTTCACTTTCCATCTCAGTTTCCTCATCTGAAAATTGGGGATAATAATACCAGTGATATTAATTTGTAGAGGTGTTATGAGGATCACATAAGAGCATTCAGAATATGCTATATAAATAGCAGCTATAAATACTTTCATCAGCAAATTGAAATGTAATTATTCTAAACCAGTTGTACAATTCTAAGGAAAGGTATAAGTTCTACCCTAGGTGGTTAGGGTCTCTACCTTATCGGTGGCTATTAACTACTTCAGTTATCCTTCAGTTTATTCCTTTTGCACCTCGGATTCCTACCTATAAAATTAAGGAACTGATCTCTTAAGTAATCTTCCAGTTCTTTTCCTATGGTTTTTCGGTACAGTACCATAGAGCCCGGACCATCTCTGACAAGCAGTTTTTTGTTTTTTTTTTACAACATATTTTCTGAGTGACAAGTCCCTTGTCTTCCTTTTGGTTGCATTTTCTGGATCCTATCCAGGAAAATAGTTTTTCACACTTTATAAAAAGTTTATTTATTCATTCATTCATTCATTCATTCATTTATTTTTTTATTTTAAAAAGTTCATTCATTCATTTATTTGTTTGCTTATTCATTCATTCATTTATTTATTTCTCAATTAATTTGGTTTTGCTCTAGAGTCCTACATGTGTTGAGGTATGGTTGAAAGTGTGAGGTTGCTCACTACAAAACATGGGACCATAAACCTAGAGTTAGGAGAAAATTCACAGATCATCTTGTCTGATTATCCTATTTTACAGATGAGAGAACAGAGACCCAGAGAAGTCAAATGATTTCCCTAAGGTTATATAGGTAGTATGTAGCAAAGTTGGGATTTAAACTCAGGTCCTCTGACACCAAGTACTACGTAGTTTACATTAACTCATTGCTTCAATCTTTCAGACACAATTTGGGGTTAGTAATGCCTTGTACAAAGTAGGTGTTTAATGAGTCTGAATAACTGAAAAGCAGACTCAGGTCAGGGGCTTGGTTCACATAAGTTTTTAGCGGCAGAAGTCCAGATTGCACGTCCAAGTCCAGATTCTACCTTTAGCAAGAAAGAATACAAAGGAATTTATATCTAGTTTGGCAAAAATAGTTATCTTAACACTCATGGTCTATATAAAGTATATGAAATAGAGCTTCACAGTTTTTCCCCTCTGCTTACCAGAGATAGAAATATTACAGTAACATTTTTTTGTCTCTCTCTTCTGCCTTAAGGGAGGATAGAATTAATATAAATATGGTCCTTACTTCTACAAGCTGTGATGATGATGATGATGATTTTTGGGGTGGGCCTAATGTTAGCACTCTGTTTCTTGGGTTTGATTTGGGGATGAAATAAGGTACTTGTAAGTCATTGAACAGTAAATAAAAAGAGCCTTACTTTGCCAAAATACAGTAAAGATATCCAATAAGGATATAGATGTACATAGCTTTTCTAAATTGGAGTCCCATCATCGGCATATGGAAATAAGTCTGGCAAGCAAGTATAGAAGTGTAGAATGGCTGGTCAATGGGGTGGGTGGGGTATGGTGACTCATTTTATCTTCAGACTTCCACCACATTGGAAGGACTATGGCTGCAAGTGGTTAGGAACTTTCATGTTCTTAGGTATCCAGGAAACTGGGTCAAGTGAGGCAAGGTAAATCATGTTGAGGAGGCAGCTTCATTACCTTTGGGGCTATGCCTAATCTTACTGTGGGAAAATGTAGTATACTATCATATATGACACATAGAGGGCAGGTGAATTATTAAAGGGGTGTAGTCATTGCAATAGAGGACAAAGAGGAAGAGGCAGCAGCATTCATATATTGAACTTTGAAATTTACAAAGTAATTTACATACACCATCTTATATAACCATGACAGCAATGTCGTTTGCCTTTCATTTTTGAAGAGGACCAATGACATCATTGGATGATGTCTTGACTTGCCTGTGAATTGGATTTAAGTGAGAAGTTGCACAAAGTCTTCAGCTTCACTCTTTCTTCCAGAGTCATTGAAGTCCATTGGCAAAACTTAAGTACAAAGCTCTAAGTGCTCCACACCACCGGCTTTTGCTGCCTTCATGACCATTGGAACAAATTGTTCTCACTCCTCATTCTACTGGTGGACATCTTCACATGCTTGGTATAGACATTTCCCTAATTCACTGATAGGTTTGAGGCCTGTCAGTTATCCTCAACCTGGTTTAACTTGACTACCAAGACAGTTTTTCAGGGTGTGGACGCTGTGTATGCTACAGCTTCTTGGAGACTCAGGTGAGAATTGGGTGAGAGGTAGTCACCAAAGGTGGATAAGCAGCCCCGAAAAGGTCTCAGCATGGCTTCATCCCAGAAACTCCAGTCTTCCCTGAATATCCTATATATCCTGGTATGACATCAATACTTCCACAGTAAAGTTTTTCTTATCTTTGATTTTAACCCTCTGTTTTAAAATTGCTGATATTTGCCCTGTGCTTTATAATTGACAAAGTGCTTTTCACATAATAATCCTATGAGGTAAGTAGTACAACTATTTTTCATTCTCATTTTATAATAATAATAGCTACAAGATACATGCAAAAATCTATGTAGAACATCATCTCACAACTCTGGGAGGCAGATGCTATTTTTATTACCCTTTTAAGAAAAGGAATCTGAGTCACACAGAGTTAAGCGACTTTTCCCAGGTAATATAGCTAGTGTCTGAGGCAGGATTTAAATTTAGTTCTTCTTGCCTCTAGGTCCAGTGCTCTATCCACTGTCCTCACTAGCTATTGAGCTTTATTAGAAATGAAGAACTTAAGGCTTAGATAAGTTAAATGACTTGTTCAGCTAATAAGCTTGAAACCATGTCTCTACTGATTCCACACTGAGAGGTCATTACAATGTCCCATACTGCCTTTCAATTTTGAGGGTACACCTGTCATTGATCAGGGATGATCCCAAAGGACTAGACAAAACTGAAAAGGTACCAGGGCTCTGAGACTATCGAACACCTTAAACAGGAATACTGGGTCTCAGAAGAACTGTGTGCCTCCTCATTTTTGTTACTTGGCAATGTTTCTATGTGTATTATCTCCCTACCTAAAAACCCACAATCCTGGAGGGGTGAGACTATTCTTGTTCTCTTTATCTTTCAGCTATCCTTTCTCTTGCCTGCCCATTATACCTGCACATTTTTGGTCCTCAACAAACATAAAGAAACAACAACAAAAAAAGAGAAAACTCTTATGAAAGCATTCTGTGAATGTGGAAAAACTTAAAAGCCTATTTGGAAAAAAAAAGATAGGGTAGCTTATTAAAAGCAGGGTCCATTTCCTTAAATAAATCTCTTTTATATCAGCTGATATGGTATTGGAAATATGTCATTATGCAACAGAACAAACTTATCAGAATAAAACTGTATAGTATATTGTACATCGCTGAATTTATTTATCTATATGCAAATCTACCTAAATGTAAAATGCAACCTCAGTGTCACCAGAATGACTCATATCACCCTCTCTTGCTAAAATGTAGCATTATTTTCTCCCAGTTTGAAAACCGAAACAATTTTAGGACCAATAGGAATTTATGAAATCTAGAGTAACATTTTATTTCATGTGTATGAATCATGGATCATAATTCCAAAATGGACTTAGGAAAAAAATTACAATCACTGGTGACTAAAGAGTCAAAGAAGACTTGTACATGGCAAGTGTAAGCAGTCTTTGGCCTGTTTCAAATCATGACATTATCAAGGACATGTGAAATTAAAAAAGGGTAATGAGAATAAGAGACAAAAAATGGATAACCCAGTTACTACAATGGTACCCTTGGCACTCAAAGAACACCAACTAAGAGACAGAACATGGAAAGACACATTCAAATTCAGCCTCTGATGCTGAACAGCTTGGTGACTTTTTGAATATGACTTCAACTCTTTTAACTCTTGAATTTCAACTTAAAAAAATCTATAAAATGGGCACACCTCATACTTGTAATCTCTGTTTCACAGAATTTAAATAGGATTATCAATATAAAACACTTTACAAACTGGAAAGGATTATATAAATATCAGCTATGATTATAATGAAAGAACTAGGGGACTTCTAACATGTTGGGTAGATCTTCTTGGAGGATTTATAGGAAGATATGGATAAAATCACACAGAATAAGAAAGCAGGATAGAACTGGGAGCTACACTGATGAAGATTCTAATCCAATGGAATCCACTCAATTAACTACTAAGAAAAGAATCTTGAATGTGCATAGGATTATTGTTTATCCTGTGGTATGTCCATTACAATGCCTTGTTTTGATTGCTCTAGAGGGCTACTGATCTTGAGCAGCAGACTGTGAAGCAGCACTGGAATCTTTAGGGTGGGTGGAATGGGCCCAGATCTCCTCTGAATGGGAGCCAAAAGTATATTTTCCAATCTCCTGACTCTATGATCTCTCTCACACACACACACACGCACGTATGCAGGGACGCACGCACACACACACACATGCGCATCCCACCCCTTGTTGTATCTAAAAGGAATAAACTCATTAAATTTCAAAGTTGGAAAGAATGAGAGGACTTTATGTACCTCTTCTTGTTATACCTCAGGAAACTGAGGTCCTAGGAGGCTGAGAATGCTGGCAAAACTATAGTCAGAACTAGGATCAGAACCAGGACTCCTCAATCTATGTCCTTTCCACTGCACCTCTTTATAGTAGAGAGAATATTTGAAGGAACTATAGAGGTCTGTGATAACTTTGTAAATATCCTCTGTTCAAGCAGAAAAGTGAATTCACACATAACAGGTTACCATTACAGGTTTGATATTTTCTTAAAATGTCCCCAAAACTCTTGAGTCACTAAAACAGGGATGGGGAATCCATGACCTGGAGGTCCTCAAGGTCTTCAAGTACAGCCATGTGAGTGAATTTAAACTTCATAGAACAAAGAGATTCAGTCAAATGGCCACGCATGGCCTCAAGGCTTCAGGTTCCCCACCCCTGCACTAAGACTTGTTGGGGCTATTTTGTTAGTAATTACATAAACTGCATATGTGGAAAATTCTTAATCTCCTCATATCAATAAGCCCACAGAAGATAATGTCACTGCTTCTTGACAGTGTGTGTGTGTGCGCGTGTGTGTGCACGTGTGTGTTCAGTGACAAAAAATGAAGAAAGATATCTGCATCTTGCTTTCTGTTACTTTAGAATTTCCCTAACATTTACTAGTATTTGTTTTCACAACTTCCCTGTGATATAATTAAATATTATTTCATACTGTAAATTGTCTAGCATAGCTTCTTATGTACAACATATAACAAATAAATATTACATATTTGAAAGAATACTGGGCTAGAAAAAAAGGACACCATCATTCCACTCCTTGCTTATTTCCTTTACCAGTTATGTGACTTTCACCAAGTCTCACTTTCTTTGATCCTCAGTCTTCTCATTTGAAAGACAATGATATTAATTCCTGCCTAACTAATAAAAGTTGCACTGAGGGTCAAACAATTAGAAATTGAGGAGGAAATTCGGGCATGGCTTAACAACTTGTGACATATAACTGTTATGTAATATAATTTTGTCATAAGAAATGAAGAGCAGGTTCTCCAAAAAAAACTTGGAAAAAGTAACATGAACTGATGCAAAATGGAAGGATCAGAACCATGAGAACAGTGTACACAGTAACAACAATATTGTAAAGTGATCAACTGTGGATAACTTAGCTGTTCTGATCAACACAGTGATCCAAGACAATTTTAAGGGACTTAACGATGAAAAATGCTATCTACCTCCAGAGAAAGAACTGATGGAGTCTGAATTCAGACTGAAGCTTACTTTTTGTTTTTGTTTTGCACTTTTTAATTTTTTCTTGTTTGTTTTAGTCTATATTTTCTTCCATGATGACTAATGTTTCATGTGTTTTACATAACTGCAGTTATATTTGCTTGCCTTCTCAAAGAAGGGGAAAGGGAGGGAGAGAATTTAGATCTCTAACTTTTAAAAAATGAATGTAAAAATTGTTTTTACATGTATTTTAATAAATAAAGTGTAGAAGAGTAAGAAGAATATTATTAAGTTCTAAACAAATGTAAAATATCATTGTTGAAACCACATGATCTGATATGAAATGTGAAGAAAAAAAGCCATAGATACAAAACATAAATAGGCAGTTGCATTTAAAACTCAGTGAAGAAGTATCACAAATACCTGTTTACCAATATGGTCTTTTAAAATATACTAATTGAAAGGGAGAAAAAGATTCTCTGTATAAGAGAAATCTTTGAAAAGAAGGGGGGCTCATTCAATAATATTACTTTGCTTAAGTCTTTAAAATTTGTGAGGTAGGTCAGTATATTCCTTCAGGGTTGTTATAGGAGACACTTAAGCTCATGATTACATTCTTAGCTTTGTGATCAGACATTCCTTTCCTGGGAAGAAAAAAATGAGTTCAACTAATGAGATCAGATATGCAGCATGTGGGCTGAATTGTCAGGATCGCAGCAGTTCAGTTTTACTCAGTTCCAACTTTTGTCAGTCATATGGTTAGAGGTGTGTGCTGGAGCCAGCTCTTACCAGGCGAAAGAGAACCAATTTGTTAAATTTTCAGAGTCAGTATTTACACCTTAGAAATCAGCAAATCTATAAAGCAGGACTTAATTTACTGTTTTGTTGATAGCCCAAGGGTGGGGAACCTGTATCTAGGTCCTCAAGTATGGCTCTTTGACTGAATCCAAACTTCACTAAACTAATTCACATAATAAAATGATTTGTTCTGTAAAACTTGGACTCAGTCAAAAGGACACACCCAAGGACCTAGAGGGCTACATATGGACTGGAGGATCCTGGTTCTCCATCCCTGGTAGACTTAAGAAAGTTATGGAGAAATTATTAATAATGTGGATTAAACTTGAAAGTATCTCATGAGCACATTCTCCCCTGCTCCCCTAAGAGACTTCCCTGTTAAACATTTACCAGCTAATCCTTTAATATAGCCACATAATGTAGAACCTAACCCGGAATCTGGGGACAATACATATATACTATATAAACATCCTTCTGGCTTCCTGTCCTACAAGAATCAGCACTCAGGTACAAATGCAAACAGAGAAAGAGCAAATACTCTGAACTTTGTCATTGTTGGGGTGCACAGTTGCCAGAAACCTTTCCTTGTCTCAGCTCTTGGGCTCTTCTAGAATAACTCTACAAGTTTTGACTAATTTAATAAGTAAAATAGCACAGTTCATCCTCCAGTACTTCCCCTGCTTAAATACTCTTTTATTTCCTTATCCCTGTTGGGAAGATGCTGTCTGGGCCATCTTCAGTTAGCCTAACTTGTGCTCCCTTCCCACTTTGAACGTGGCTAAATCCAATCTAGAATCACTGAATTTTAGTTCTTGAAAAGACTTCAGAGATTATCTAGATCAGCTGCCTCCATTTGTTAAGACCATATTGTTTGTTTCAGTTCTGTCTGACTCTTTATGATTCCTTTTGGGGTTTTCTTGGCAAAGATACCAGAATAGTTTGCCATTTCTTTCTCCAGTTCATTTTGCAGATGAGGAAACTGAGACAAAGAGGGTTAGGCGACCTGCCCAGGGTCACACAGCTAATAAGTATCTGAGGCTAGATTTGAACTTATCTTTCTAATTCCTATCTCTTCCTAACTATCCACTGGGCCATGTAGCTCCTCTTCTACCATAGTGCCCAACTTAATGTAAAATTGGATGTGAAATATAGGAGTCTGCATGGTTTTTATGCCCATTTTTCTTTGAATGCTGCATTTCCACAAGAAACAGACTCTTCTATTTGGACAGAAATGACGCCTAGAGTTTTTACTCAAAGTGAACAATTTCCAAAAGGAGTATTTTGCAAAACTAAAGGTGAAAAGCATTATTATAGAGAGTAGTCATGTCCTTAAAACATGTTAGCACTAAATGGGAAGTGACAAGACTTGAGTTTGAGTCCAAGTTCTGTCCCTTATAAGCCATGTAAACAAATCGCTTCCTTCTCTGAGCTGGTTTCCTCAACCTTAAAACGGGGGAAATAACAATCTGTAATGTCTTCCTCCAAGAGTTCTCATAAGCAAAGTACTTCATAAAACTTACAAAGTAAGAAACCATAGAAAGATGAGCTGTATGATATGATATCATAACAGAGAGCATAGTGCCAATATCTAAAAGGGAAGTTCTATTTATCATTTGGCTCAGAAAATGAGACTGTAACAAACGTGGAGATTTTTGGCCACAACAGTTCCCACACAATCAATTCTCAATTATCCCAGGGTGGATTATCTATGGTAAATGCTTAATTCAAAACTAATTTTCTGCTGCCACCTAGCATGTGTCTGAGTCCCCTTCTTCTCACTATTAGTTAGGATGAGCTTAGGGCATAAAAGCTAATTTTCATGCTAGCCTAAGTAAAAGCGAATTAGGGGCATAAGTCTGTTAACAAAATAGGCATAGGATGCTTCGAAAAGACAAATAGAAACAATACATGCTAGTCACACCCCCTGTTAGCGCTGAAACTCAATAACCTACTACACGGTATTTACATGGAATCACCTTTGTATAAGCCTAGATTTAACTAATGACTAAATAGAGCAAAATTTTCATAGTACTTATTAAAACAGATTTCGTCTGCTGTGTCACATTTCCAGGAGGAATTTATTATAAAAATAGATATTTTATTGCTTTGAAAACAAAGATAAAAGGGATAAATAGGGAACTGCAAAAATGAAAATGTGCTTTATTAGAATTAGAATTCTAAGAGTGATCAAAATAATGGCATGTACATTTGAAGGAAAAACAAGTTTGTATCAAGCAGTTCTTTCTTTTACTTCTTATCTTTCCATGTTGTGAAGAAAAAAAGCAAGAAAGAAAGGAAGGAAGGAAGGAAGGAAGGAAGGAAGGAAGGAAGGAAGGAAGGAAGGAAGGAAGGAAGGAAGGAAGGAAGGAAGGAAAGAAGGAAGGAAGGAAGGAAGGAAGGAAGGAAGGAAGGAAGGAAGGAAGGAAGGAAGAAAGAAAAGGAAAGAAAGAAAGGGAGGAAGGAAGGAAGAAAGAGAGAAAGAGAGAAAGAGAGAAAGAGAGAAAAAGAAAGAAATAGTGAGGATTGCTAAGACAATTATTAGCTTGCCTTGTCTTCTGACCAGTTTGGTTCTGAGAACATTTCCACTTAGCTATTACTGGAGTCACAGAATTTCAGTCAGGAACCTCAGAGACCATTTAATTCAAAATGTATCAATAATCTTCTCAACAATATTGCCCAACAAATGATCTTCTAGTCTTTTTTTTTTTTCTTTTGGAAGAGTCCTATGGCACTTTACTAGAGACCTTAACACTGAACCTGGATTCAGGAGTTCAAATCCAGCCTCGGATACTTACTAGCACTGGGACACTGGACGAGTCACTTAGCCTCTGTCAATATCTGTTTCCTCAACTCTAAAATGCACATCACAATACATCTACCCTCTGGAGTTATTGTAAAGATCAAATTAGATAATATTGGTAAAAGACTTAGCTACAGTGCCTACTACGTAATTGACACCTAATAAATGCTTGTTCACTTTCCTTCCTCCATCTTGAAATGCATCTTTTCATCACCAGTAACTTGGTATAATAATTCAGCAAGTTCTGAATAAACTTAAATGTACTAGTATCCAGAAACACCTCTACGTTTAACATTAGAATAGCGGGAATGATATATTTAAGCATGTTGCTGAAATCTTGGTATTTTGAATCTATGATGTTCTTCTGAATAACCAGTTTAGTAACCTTGGCATTATTTGTTCTTGATGACATGGTGACTTGAATTGATCACTGCTTTCCTTAGTCAATGCTCCTATGTGAGCCTTTTAAGAAATTTTCTAGGAACCAGTAAAGTTCACTAGCATAGAATTTGAAAAACCCATCTTTTTCCCCTTTCTAAAATAAGAATAATGTTTGTCCAATTTTATTCCTGCAGCATCTTTACTAATCTTACTAACTTTACAAGTATCACCAACAGTGGCATGTAGATTGAGCCATCAAGGGTTTGGGTGGTATTCAGTGACAGGGTCAGGGGTTAGAGGAAGTATGTGCTACTTTTACAGGGGGTGAGGGAAGGAAGGTAGGAGGACTATTATGGTACACAGAGCTAGGAAGGGATTGGCTTCCACCCCACCACATGTGTAACTGCTTCATCAGTTTAACCTATACTAGGTACAACCAGGGGGAAAGAGAGCAGCAAAGATAGGCAGCAACCAGATGTGAGTTCAACCTCTGTGTACTTCTCTGTAGTTATACTAGTTTCTTTCCTCATTTAAATGGATCATCTAGTGTACACCACTCTTTGAAAACTACTTATCTGCAACATTCCAGTCCTTAGGGATTCTTACTGTAATTATCCAGTGTATCTCAGATGTATGCCATCTTCAGATTTAATAAGCATGTTACTTACGCTCTTATCCCACTCATTGGTAAAAAAGCTGAACAACATGGAAATAAGCTCCTTGGGTAACTCAACTGGAACTCAATAGCAGTTTGACATTGATCTTTGAGCATACAGTCATACAAGTAACTGTACTATGTTCCTGCCCATATCTTTTCAGGCCTGTGCATAAGTATGACATGGATGACTTTATAAAATGCATCACCAAAACTGAGGCATGCTTTTCTTTTGACAATCCTCTGATCTATGAGTCTAATAACCCTGTCAGAAATGGAAGGGATGGCAATGTGGCATGCCATGTTTTTGATGATGCCATGCTAACTCTTTAGAATTGCCGCTTGCCTCTCTGGATGCCCACAAACTATCCCTTAAATGATTGGTTCTCAAACGTGTCTAGGAATTGAAATCAAGTTCACTTGTTTATTGTTTGAATTATCAACACTTTTCTTTTTAAAACTAGGATATTTGCCCACAGCATATATAGTTGTGGGGGGTATTTATTCCTTTACTCCACATTTCTCCAAGGATTTTTGATAGTGCCTCTGCAGTCACAACCATAGATGATTTTAGGACCCAGAATATGGTTTGCCTTGGCCTAGTGACTAATTCCTTGAGGACAGTGAAGGGTGCATTAGAACCACTTTCTTCTAGTAAGTAGACAGAAAGATGATGGAGTTAATCTAAGGAAGTTTGTGGACTAGATAATGCCGGGGGTGGGGGGAGGAATAAGCAGGAAAGAAAATGTCAAAAATTAAGGGAGAGAAGACAGAAGGATAAACTGTATCCAATGTATGATGGTCAATGTTTTACAAAAAGTATCAGTCGAATGCAGACTAAAGCTTCGAATTCAGAGCTTTTTGAAACATACATCTCCTTGAAGGCATAGGATTAGGCAGATTCTCATTTCAGCATTCAAATTCTGCCATAAACACTCTGTCACCCTGTATAATTCATTTAACTTCTGCCTGTCTCATTTTGCTCACCAGAAAAATGGGTATAAAAATAGTGCCTACGCCCAAGATTGTTGTAAGGATAAAATGAGATAATATTTAGAATGTGCTTTGAAAACTTTGAAGCACTGTATGTAAATGTATATTGTTGATGATGCTACCCTATTGTGAACAGATGCTGAGGCAAGAGGACAATTTTCTATATAGTGAAGAAGTAAATATTTGAGTTGCAAGTGAGACTGGGGTAATAGTAGTAAGGTGTTAGAGAGAGAAGGAAAAGCCAGGAGCACAAGGGGAGGCAAAATCAAAGCATTCAGTGTCTCTTATCCTGGTTTTCTAGTGTTTTTTTCTTGTCATTTTCCATTGGAAGGCAAGCTAGGCAACGAACATAGGGAAGGTGCAAGAATGTTCTTTTTGGTTCTGTTTCTAAATTCTTGAAATATCATCTGGATCAGGGTTCACATCCCAGCTCTGCCTCTATTTGTGGTGACCTTGGGCAAGTCACTTAACCTTCTAAGGACTCAGTGTCTGCATCTATAAATTGAAATAATTAAATCATATAACTTTAAATGACTTTTCAGCTCTGGGCATGACAGAGCAAGTAAGAACATGCATTCATAAACTGTCCATATCTGATCACCAAAATTGTTCATTCTTGAACTTCCAGCAATTTGATACGTCTGGGCCATTCATCATAAATATCTAGCCATGCATTCCAGGAGTTAGGAGGGGGGTGTCTTAAAACTGAATGGTCAAAAAAATTGGCTTGTCCTATAATATGGGCGGGAGGGATAACAGAAAGATAGGATGAAGCCAGGCTCCACTTTCACTAATAAAAATAAAGAACTAATTTATTAAACTAAAATCCTCAGATCTGTTCACTGTAGCCAACAGCTGTTATTCTGTATCCTACTTTGGGAGCTCTGGGACTCAGTGACACCCACTCAGTCTGTCTTTGTGCACATTTTGCTCGGCTGGTCAAATAAACAGCTCTTCTCTCCTCCTAAAGAGAGGCAGGGCAGCTCCCAGTTGTCAACCTTGAATAATCCCCTTCAAACAAAAGTCGTAGCAAGTTCAAAGTAAACATGACAAACCCCACAGCCAAGATTGATGACAGCCCAGAACCAGAACTAGGAAATTCCTTTTGAACATGAAAACTTAATAAACAAGCATAAGAGTATGCATTCCTTCATTTAACAAACATTTAACACCTATTGCATGAGAAATCATAGGCCAGTTGCTGAGGGAGAGCAAAGTTGAAATAAGAAGACATATTTGGTCCTTACTCTCAGAGAGTTTACTGTCCAGAACAGGGGTAAGATCCAACCAATACAGGTTACTATAATACACAACGTCACACAATAAATTCAGTCAAGAGTTGGAAAACAAGTGTCTGTGTGAAGTCCAAGGGGAAGAGGATTTAATTATAAGGGGGATGAGGGATTTACAATAATTCCCTTTCTCTTACATACTCGATCACAATTTTCCTAAAGTTGTCAGTTTCCTCTTATTTGGTGAATTTCTTAGTTTGTTCCCAGGATCTTATCCAGTAGGTCCCACTTCATACCCTCCGCATTCTGCCTCCCTTCCAGGATCCAGAAGGAAAGCAGTTATTTCCTGTCCCTGTGGGATGTTAGTTGGTTTCCCCAGGATCTCAAGGGATCCATCACTACCTGTCATGGGTTGGACCATGAGGGACAACTTTGTATTGTTTCTGCCAGCCAATCTCTCCAATCACGGATGCTTATATACATTTCTCAGATGTTAGCACACTCCCTCCTCTTATAGTCTCCCAATTTTAATGATTCTGAACTTCCTCCCATCTCCACTTAGCAGTGGATGTACAGACCTTGTGCTCAACTAACTGATTGCTTGTTCCAATCCACTTCAACTCAGTTCCTTCAACTTCCTCCTTCAGTTCTGTCTAGCCCTTCCAATGTGCCCCCTGGAATACTTATTTCATTTTTAGTCTCTTCTTTTATTACTCTTATTTTTTTTTTACTGAGATCTATTTCCCTCTTTATGATACTACTACCCTTACTACTTCTCCAGCATCGACTGCTAGTTCTCTTTTATACCCCAGACGGATGGGTGGGAATTTTAATGGGATGGCTTGTGTTTGGACCCCAGTCTGAGGGCCATATCTCTCCCCATTCCAAAGACCCTATCTCTGGCAATAATTCATGAGTGGGCCCCAGTGAGGCAAACTATCTTTCCCTGTTACAAGAACAAGTTGATCTCTGAAGAACTCTTGCATGAACAGGACTATCTTGTACCAGCAGAACTATCATGTACTGATTTCCACAGTTGCCTGATACAATAAAGAGATCAAGTTATAGATGGCAACCCTTGAGTCTATCTTGTTACAGATGAAGACATACAGACTCCTTAGAACTCACCCATCCCCATCCCAGGCCATGCCAGTAGTGAATGCTGCCTGTGTCCAAGGTACAGAAACTGTACGTTCGCCACTTAATTAGCACACTTGGTACACCACTCACTGAACGTTTTCTATATAAGTTTTAGTATCACTTCTGTTAGGTTGCAAATTCAGTAAGGAACTTTGCCCACTATATAGCATTTATATATATATATATATATATATATATATATATATATATATATATATATATATATATATATATATATATATATATATATATATATGCATGTGTACATACGTATGTATATATTTTGCCACTTGACTGGAAAATTGTTTGAGTCTGTGAATTCTTTCCAGATGATTCCACCCTGTACCTCAATAGTTTGGGTCCCTGCACTGCTAAACCACATGAGCTGGAGTCTGATCTTTTTTTAAAATCTTTTTATTTCTTCCTAAATCTTAAAGATTTCTGAGACTTTTTATTTTTTCTTATGATGATCTATATTCACTTGGCCCCTTCAGGCCTTTGCAGGTCATCACACTTGTACTCACTACTCTCTCCTGTTCCCTGTCTTATCCTCTTAGCATAAACTACATTGTACTCTGATCATGAATTCCTTTCTTCCATTTCCTTTCAATAATTATACCTTATCTAACCTTCACCCTGCTAAATTACTTCCATAGTATACCTCTTCTGCTATTCGTGTGAATAAGACTGAAGAAAAATGAAAGCTGTACTCACGAAGTCAACTATAAGTTTCTGTCATCTAATCTCAACTGCCCCCCATGATAGCAAGACAATTCTTCTGCTCTTTAATTTGTCCCATGTAGTTTCATTTATTATTTTTTGAAATACAGCAGTGGAAAACTAGGCTTTGATAAAGCCCATTGGGATTCTAATGGAGAAACTTGACCATGCCTTCAACCCAAATCACTCTGGCTCTCATTGATAGCCCAGTAGTAGTTCCTAGCCTAAGCCTCATTTGATCATTGTTTGGGTTTTGATTTCTCAGAATGAGTGTAAATAGCAGTTGTTTCTGTTTTAGTTAAAAATCCTGAGGGGTTGGGGGTGGTGGTGGTGGTGGTATGCCCCTTCTAGATTGTCTTTTTTTTTTTTTTTTTTTGACTAGGTAAAAGAGACCATCTTTTTGCTTGATCTCTTACCTAGCCTTAACCGAACGGGACCTGGGAAGGACCTTGGCTAAAAAAGGCCAAGTTCTCCCACTACGTGTGGAGCCATCTCTAATCATCCTGATCTATATCTTGCCACTGGACCCAAATGACTGTGGAGGAGAGAGTGAAGCTTGTGACTTTACACAGCTCTGCTTCACTTAAATCCAATATACTTCAAGTCCTTAAACTTAGGGAATTTATAGAAAACTTAGAGAAGACCTCTTTTCCACTATTGAGCTATGAGTGAGGGTGGGGATGATAGTGGGGGCTGGGGTCCCTTGTGAAGCATTGGCCTAGGGTCTAAGACTCTTATTCTAAAACATTGGTTCCCAGACAAAAAAGAAGCTCAAAACAGTCTGACTTTCTCATGACCAGTTTTGCTCATGAAGACAGTTATAGCTAGATTACTATTTTCCCACCCCATTATCAGACTCAGATATGTTTTTGCAGTTCCTTATCATTCACCAAATTATTTTCTTGGATCCCCAAGGGCTTCAGAGTAAAATAAACATGACCTGTGTCTGTCTGTAATTATTAATGAGAAAAAATAGGACTCAACGTGTTAAACACTATGGCAGGCCTGGTTGGTTGTATGTTTAGGTGAATGTAAAATGGTAATGACAAAAACAACACAAGTGATTGAAAGTGTCTCAGAGCTGTGTTAAGTATCTCGTGGTGGTTTACATCCATCAATTTCATTTCTGCCCAGAACCATGACGAATTCCTTTGATTGTTCTTAAGAGGCACTTTGTGGCTAATTTCCCAATCCCAGGCAGCCTTTCAGATATAAAAGGTCTTGACTCCTCTCACAGGGAAGGTTTGGGGTCCAAATGGGCTGCTCTGTGTGAGGATACTTAGATATCCCTGGAGAAAAGACCCCACTTAAAAGAAAGACAAGTTGATAATTGCTGTGGTTACTATATGTGACCTTGGTCTCTGAAGCCATCTGAATTCTGGGCAGCCATTCTTTTGCAGGTTTTCATCTGAATGGAATGCCAATCTCAGTGGCACCAATGCTGTTTCTCAGTAGAGTCTTTAACACTTAGGAAGTTAAGAAATAGTAATTTTCAGCTAGGGAAAAATCTGATGGTTCACAACTGGAGGTTCTGAAAAGTTTACCCTTATCAAGGAAGACGATCAGAGTTGAGAAGCCCCAGCCTTTCAGGGATTGACTCAGGGCATCTTAACAAATACTGGTTATTCCAGTGCCACACAGGGTGCATGTTTCTGACAGGATGGAAGCAAAATGTTTAAGTAGCAGTGTAAAAGTATTTCTCCCCTCTCCCAAAGATGCCTAAGAGGAGAAGTATCAAATACGTATATGGAATGCATTTGGAAATTCTTCCAGAAGAAATAAGTTGCCAGGTCACCTATAAGGTATGTACATGAACTGAGACTTCCAAAACTTTCAGTAACATATGTCGAAGAGAACAGGCTTTCCTATGACTTGATATAAAAGCTTTGTTTAATCCTAGAGTAATTAATCTTTCAGAGACTACTTTTTTTAAACAGAGACTTTTTAAAAATGAATTATATAATTTAGATGCAAATTTAGGCAAAAACAATCAGCAAGGATCTTGATCCAGTGTCATTTTCTGTGAATAACATGGTCAATAATACCTCTTCTCCCTCTAAATTGATTCAAGTTATATTTAGAAAAATAAATTCAACAAATGAGTCTGAAATTAGAAATAAGGTAGAAACTATGTATTCTCCATACTTTTGAAACATCTGTTGATTGTATATCATGTGGAGTGAATTCATGAGGAGTAATGCAATTTGCTCAGTGCATCTATTTTCTCAAATCCTCAGTAGTATTTGAAGTAAGTCTCTAAATTCATAACTACATGTCTGGCTACAGACTCCAAAATGATTTCTGTGTGAAGTGTGTACATAGCTCAACTGGCCTTTTTTCTTTTCAATGTGGCCACCATATCCCATGTTTCATTGTTGTTTCTTTCCCTTGGACTCTCTTAACACAATTGCCACACAATGATCTGCCTGAGGTGCAGAGGACCTTAGAGACCATTTTTCTAATACATAACCTTATCTTTTTAAATGTATTTTATAACTGTATTTTAATTGTTGTTATAATCTTAGGTATTTTATTTTATGTATTTGTGAGATTCAGTGAGGTTAACTAGAGTACCAAAAGGGTCCAAAGGTATCAACAGATTGCCAGAGGGGTTCTATGGTGCACTGATGTTAAGAATCTCTCATCTACCTTAGCCCTCTTAGTAGTATTATTATTTTAGCTAAGGAAACTGAGCTTATGACAAGTAAAATGACTTGTCCAAGGACACAGAGAGCCAGAACCAGAAGTTTGTTCACTTGGAGTGGGTAGGAAGGAGGTTGAGAGGTTGTAGGTGGCATAGCAGGAGTTTCAGAGAAAATAATGTGTTTATACATGTATGCACATGCACCTTGCATGCTCATGTGTAGATGTGTGTATGTGTGTGTATGTGTGTGTGTGTGTGTGTGTGTAGAAACAGTGGTAATTCAGAGTGTCATGGAAGAAAGAAAAAAAGGAATAATACTTTAGTTGTGTACAAATTCACCCTTCAGGGAGATCTGCCTAGACTCATGTAAATACTGGGTTGAGAATGAGAAGGTAGATCTAGGAAAGGAGCATTAGAGCAATGAGGCACTGGAATTGGGGCCTGGCAATTCTCATTGCATGGTACAGGCAAGTAGAGAATCCCAAGGAGGCAAGATGGTGGTCTCTGTGTTGGCTCAGGGAGAAAATACTTCCTTTCACCCTCCCCTATAACAAAGTTCCATTGACACAAGTATACTTATAGCTGTGGTTACATAGACTGGTAAATATCCTAGTTAGGTTTCAAACCAAGGTCTTCTTAACTCCAAATCCAACTTTTCCCCACAGCATTATAATAATCAAGCCAACTATTTTGTGGTTAAATTATTTCTATACTGAAAAGATGGTTATATTATGAAATACTAGTCAATATTTAGTATCCCAAAGTTTGATCTACTGAAATTGCCAAGGTGATTTCACTGCTTTGCCTGATATAAAACGGTAGGGATAATAATAAATTGTCCATGCTTGTATAATGTTTTAAAGGTCATTGAAAAGTTTGGAGAAAATAAATTTTATCTAGTAATTTTATCTGACACAAATTTTTGGTAAGCCATTTAACCTGCATCTCAAGTATGTAGGACTACAAATTGTAGAGAACTTTTTACTCTCTATTGGTAGAAGTTCTTTACAAGGATTTCCCTACAGGGGTAAAATAGCTGGTTCATCTGTTGTTGGTAGTGGAGGTAGTGGAGATTTACATGGATGTTTAAGGTTACCCATACATATGTTTCTGCCTTAGCTTTCCTTTTAGTCCATAAGATCTTAGAAGACAAAATCTATTTCAAGTTAAACATGCGCCACCTAGCACAAAGTGCTAGGCACAAATAAAGAGTAAATACTGCTATATATAGTAAATACTAATTACCTGCTATATTGAAACATTCTGATAACATAGGCTTTATGTTTTACATTGCTTTTAGGTTATTGATGCTACTTTCAGGGTAGGGAATTCCTTGATTCTTGAAACAAAGGTCATGATTACAGGCTCCTTTGCTGCTGCCACTCTTCAATCTTAACAAATGTAGGGTAAACAGTTTCCTTTCCTAGTCCAAACCATAATATAGAACCATATTTCTGGAAAAAGAGAAGTAACAGCTAGTAACTGTTTACTCAGGAAAATGGATGGGTGCTTAGATTAAGGCGAAAGGAATTGATTCCTTTTAGTTGGTAAATGGCTTGCCGCTCATCTCTTTTCCCTTTGGATTCTACAATGAGAGATAAACATCTTTTTCAAAGGAACTACAGATTTATAACTGGAAGGGGACTTAATGTGAGAATCTAGACTAATTCTCTCATTTTGTCATATTTCAATATTCTTTAAAGGCAAATTTTTTATGAAATTGTGCTTTTACATTCTAATTATTTCCAAAATACAGTCCTCTTCCACATGGCTCCCACCACCACCAACTGTCAAAGCTTTACCTATATTACAGAACAACTATAAACAAAGTAAAATCAATCAACCAAGAATCATATAGTATGTGTAACATTCCATATCTCTAGTCCCTCACTTCTCGACTGAGAAGATCATAAAAGAGGCATGCTTTATTATTTGTCTTCCTGCACCAAGACTCCAAATACCTCATCAGATAAATAAATACATTGAGGTTCAAAGTTATGAAATGACTGGATTATATCAATAATAAGTAACATAAAATCAAGTTGTTTGACTCTGAATCCAGCACTCTGGACATTATAGCACACCTACTTTACTATAAACTTCTTTTGTGATCTTGGCCTTTCTCTGGGTCTCAATTTCCACATCAATAAAATGAAAAATTAGCTTTGGTGACCTTTTAAGTTCTTTCTTGCTCTTAAGATTCTATGTTTTATTTTTAAATGGCTCGCACTACCAACCTGTGTTCCAAAAAAAAAATGATCTTGACTTTTGTGCTGAATCCTTCTCCCTAAGTGAGTGGAAATCCATTAGAAATCCTTACTTTGCCACACAGCAATCTACTTAAGGAGTTGAAGACAAAGCTGAGGATGTAATATTTTCAGTATATATCTTGAATAACTTTTAATTTTTCTCATCAATTCCTTTAACCTGCCAAAGGAGGGCTTGGTAGATTATTTTAAATAAAACCTGGAATCCAGCATTACTAGGAAATTTTCTTCCTTATAATGGATTCATATAAGTGTAACCCTGGGCTGAAAAAAGGATTTCATACATATTCTTCAAGGACTTTCATTATGGAAAAAAGCTATTTTAGATTCTATTGGAGCACACCTTAGGTAGTTCATCTAAATATGTGAAAGACATTCCCTAGTTAATTAGTCTCCTTAGAACAGTTTGTCATGTAGCCCACAACTACCCACCCCTTCATCTAGGAGGCTTAAATGTGACTATCCCAGAGGATTTATGGTGCTGCTTACCAGGGACATGAAGGGTATGTGGAACAGTTTCCCTCAAATCTCACATCTTACTCCTTAAAGGAGGACAAAAATCCAAGAGTGAGATTTTTTTTAGTATAAAGATTTCTTTCTTAGAGATCTGGGAAAAGTAAACATTTATTCTTTCATCTAGCCCCCTTTACCCCACCCCAGACTACAAAATAAATAGAGCACTGGACCTGGACTCAGGAAGAACTGAGTTCAAATCTAGCCCTTGACATATAGTATTTTGTGACACTTTGCGCATAATTCAATCTCTCTTTATCCCAGTTTCTTTATGTGTAAAATGGGGATAAAAATGACACCTTTCTTTCAGGGATGTTGAAAGGATAAAATGTGATATTTATAAAATGTTTTGTAGTCCTTAAAACAATACAAACACAAACACCATATATACTAACTGGCACTATGAGAGCTATTATTGGCTCATTATTTTTTTTTTTTTTTGTAAAAGGAATGTGAGTGTAAGGGGAAAAGAGCTTCAGTTTTGATGGGAGGGTAGTAGGCCATGTTACAAAGATTTCTGTTTTCTGTGACTGAGACAATGGCTCACTGAAAATGGCTTAATGGAAAAAGCCCACAGTGTGTGTGTGTGTGTGTGTGTGTGTGTGTGTGTGTGTGTGTGTGTGTGTGTGTGTGTGTGTGTGTGTGTGTGTGTGTGTGTGTGATACAGTTTCCTAAGCTAGATCTTCAACTATAATTCATTATGCCAAAACTATAACTAGCATGTAGGCTTAATTGAAGCTCTACAGCATCTGAGGAGACACACTCCTTCCTGGGAAGAATGCTTCCTCTGCATATTTAGAACTTCTGTAACTCACTTCCATCCAATTGTTTGACAAATCTGCCCTTTCAAATGACTAAATTCATATAGGACTGTCCTTTTCTTTCCTCCCTTCCCATACCTCTAACTCAATTAAATTTGTCCCAGGTATAGTTGTGGCAACTTTAGGAAGACTAACTTGTCCTTAAGGTTAAGGACAGTAATTGAACAGAAAGAAATCCAAGGTTTTATTTCTTCTGGGGTCTGAAGCAATGGTAAATTGTAAGGACCCACAGATCACAGGATAATATCATTATACATGGTGGGGTGGAAGAGACCTCAAAGGACCTCTAACTCATGCTTTTCATTTTACAGATCAGGATATTGAGATTCAAAGAAGTTAAATGACTTGCCCAAGGTCACACAGGTGGGTGTAGTTTATGTATAAAATTAAAATTTCTTTCAGATGAAATTCCTTAAAAAACTAGGGGCTGGCTATTTCACCTGTCTTGACCATAGATTCTTTGTCTATAAAAAGAGGGAATTGAATTTGAGCATCTCCAAATTCCCTTGGAGATCAATATCTATGATCCTGTGTCTTTAATAAACTTGCTTACATTATAAGTTTCTTCACCTCCTTAATTCTCATTCACATGTAAGAAGGGAATCTAATACCTAAATCACAATTCATATAAGGTATAATTTCCTTTATTTTCTAATAATTGCATTGGTGAAAGTGTCCCTTTGGTGGAGTTACATCATCAAAAATGTAAAATAGATGTAAGCAATTCCAAGACAATTCTATTGAATGAATCTAATACTTAAACCATGCATGAACAGCCTAGTTGGAAGGAAAGGCATACTTTAAGCCATTTGATGAAATTGGATGGCAATTTATATCAGGAGTAGATGGAATTAGATATACCTCTAGGCCTATGATATGAAAAGAAAGATATTTTAGCAAGAATGTTCCAGAAACTACTTAGACAATTAAGTTTGAGGGATTACATTAAGGATCCATATCCTTGTTCTTCCATTCAGATAGAAGCAAGAGGAGAAGAGCAAACTCAGTGAGAATGAGTATTATCTTGAGGGGGTAAGTAACCATTTACCTTCAGATGTGTTCTGTGTATCTAAAGGTGAGTTTGCTCAGTGAGCCCAGAAAGGATGTTACATGTAAAATGGAAGGACTGGACAAAATCACTCCTAAAGTCCCTTCTGACTTTAGATTAGAAGAAATCTGATCTTTCATAACTCTTAGTCTGTTTCTTCTAGTTCAGGTTGTGTGTGTGTGTGTGTGTGTGTGTGTGTGTGTGTGAGAGAGAGAGAGAGAGAGAGAGAGAGAGAGAGAGAGAGAGAGAGAGAGAGAGCGAGAGAGAGAGAGAGAGAGATGGAACTCTTTAACAGTCATATAAAACTTATGTGCTCTTTCTCAAAGTAATCTTTTATTGTTTATATTCATAATAAAAAGGTACATTTTAGTTAAAATAAAGATCTATTTTTTCCCATTCAAGTTCATAGAACCTCTGAAATCTCTACACAGACCCTTAAGAACCCTTTCTGTATTGATTAATGCTATCCTAATCTAGGTTACTCTAGGATATAACAATCTTCCCTTGAATGAATAGACAATTTTTAAGAAATGCGGATGAGAGAAACATAGTTGAATCTTAATAGCATTCAGGAAGCAGAACACACAAATCCTGCTGAAACTTGTGGCATTGGGAGACACGGATGTAATGATAAAGATGTCAGCAATGCCATATTCAATCATCCAACTGTTGTGTAACATCTAATTCAGTATCACCTATGGCTTAAGACTGCCTTGTTGGAGCAAAATTTTCTTGGTCCAATTGTCTTCCAGAGAATGTGACCTTAAATTAAATCAACTGAGCTGATTGTAAAATATTCTCCCAAGTTGTCTCTTCCTTGCTCAAAGTCCTTGAGGAACCAGTCATGTATTTCTATACAGAGGAGCTTGGGGAGCTAGCTAAGCTGCATGACTCTCAGCATTTTACTTATTCACAAGGAAATCCTGACTTAAATTAGCTAGGTTCTGCCTGAGCTTTACTTGATTAGCCAGATTTACACAGGGGTTGGGAAAGCAATTTATGCAATTCAGAGATACCCACTTATCAAAGAGTAAATCAAGGTGATTCTCTGAAAACCAGCTCTGTGTCATGGGGCTTTGTGTAGCTGTACTCTTTTCTCTCCATTCCTCCCTTGAGGCATGGAAATATGGTTTTGATTATATTACAAGTTCCCCATCTCATCTTTTGCATTCCTTATCCCTGTTCTACTTTCTAACCCCAAATGCCTTCTTGGAACAATAGCAACCACTATTATCCACACATTTCAAAGATTTCAAAGTGACCTCTGTGACTTTTGATTCTAAAAGCATAAAGATGTAACAAATTTCAAGCTAAAGGAAGAATATTTTTGCGAGAGATCAAAGTAAAATCCAATTGAAAATATAATAGGTTCCTCTCTATTTTTCTTTCCCTCTTTAAAGGAGTACAAGAAAATTTTACTAAATTGCTAAGGAAACAAAATAAAAATATATGCAGTTTTCTAGAAATAAGTCTCCCTCCTTTCCCCCATTTCCAGAACTGAACTTATGACAAAATTGTTTCCTTGAAAATTTAACAATATAGTGGAATGAACATTACTTAAAAGCTGAGCACCTCAACTTTAGCCCTTGTTATATGAGTGACAAGTTACGTCACTTTACATAATCTATAGAGCAAGGAGATTGGACTCCAGAACTGGTAAGTTCCTTTCTAGCTCTAACATTCTGGGATTGATGTTTGAGCTTGGCCACCTCAAGACTTTTCATCCATTCAGGACATTCTGCTTTGTTAAGAGAAAGCAGAAAAGAAGAAAAGGAAGGTGAGAATGAATCTAACTAAGAATCTACAAAAGTAATCATAACTCCCATTTCTAGCATTCTTTAAATTTGATGAAGCCACATGTCCCTGTCCTTCAATGAATCCATCCATTTCAATGGCTCTCTGTGAGGCAGAGAATTAAAACAACTGCTCATATTTCTGTGGCAGAAAATGGTTTTTTTTTTCTTTTCCAAAATATCCCCTTTTATGGATAAGGTAACTAAGGTTCAAACAAGTAAGAGGGCATATTTAGGAACTCAATACTTCCATTCATCCAATTCCCTATATGAGGTGACTTTGAATGTGGCACTATCCAAAGATATTTCTGAAGACAGGGAGGTGATTTAGTGGATCTTTCTGATGGAGCTGGGTTTGTAGTGCTTTTAGAGAAAATTAATGACATAATGGTAGCCCCCCTTTCCACTGCATTTTAAGTTTTATAAAACAATAAATAATTTTGATCTCATTTGATTCTGACAACTGCCCTGTGAGGGGGGGAAGTAAAGGCACTATTGTAACTGTTTTTCATTTCTGAAAATTGTTATACTTATTTCATTAAATATTTTCCAGTTATAGGTAAAAAAAAATTAACAATCATTTTTTAAACTTTTGAGTTCCAAATTCTCTCCTTTCCTCCTGTCCCTCTCACCTTCGTTGAGAAGGTGAGTGCTTAGATTTTGACTATACATGTGAGGTTGTGCAAAACACATGTCCATATTAACCATGTAGCAAAAGAAAACACAATCAAAATCAATTAATAAAAATAAATGATGTAAAAAGAAGAATGCTTCAGTTTACATTCAGAGCTGATCAATTCTCTCTCCGGAGATGGAGAGTATTTTTCTTCATGAATCCTTTGGAATTGTCTTGGATCATTATCACGATTGGAGCAGCTAAATCTTTCACAGTCGTTCTTCTTTACAATGCTGTTATTATGTATAACATTCTAGTTACATCATTTTGTTTTATATGAGTTCATATAAGTCCAGGTTTTTCTTAAACTATCCTGCTTGTCATTTCTTACAGTACAAGAGAATTCCATTACAAGCATATACACCACAACTTGTTCAGTCATTCCCCAATTTATGTGTATTCTCTCAATGTCCAATTCTTTGCCAACACAAAAAGCTATTAATATTTTTGCACAAATAAATCCCTTCGTCTTTTCTCTGACCTCCTTGGGATACAGATCTAGCAGGGGTATTGCTGTGTCAAATGATATGCAGTTTTATAGCCCTTTGGGAATAGTTTCAAGTTGTTCTCCAAAATGGTTGAAGTAGTTCAAAACTCCACCAACAGTACATTAGTGTCTCAATATTTCCATATTCCCACCAGAATTTATTATTTTCCTTTTCTGTCAAGTTAGCCAATCTAACAAGTGCAAAGTGTTATCTCAGAGTTGTTTTAGTTTATATTTCTCAGTTGGGATCCTAATGCACTTGGTGGAGTTGTGAATGAGTCCAGCCATTCTGGAGAGCTATCTGGAATTAGGTCCAAAGGAAAACCAAACTGCGTATCTTTTCATCTAGCACTACCATCATTGGATCTATATTCCAAAGATATCCCAAGAAAGGAAAAAGGACCATTTGTACAAAAATATTTATGTAGCAGTTCTTTTTGTGGTGTCTAAGAATTGTAAATTGAAGGGATGTCTATCAACTAGGGAATGGCTAAATAAGCTGCGGTATATGGTTGTAATAGAATATTATTGTACTATAAGAAATGATAAGATGATTTCAGAAAAACCTAGAAAGACTTACATGAACTGATGCATAGTAATGTGAACAGAATCAGGAGAGGATTGTATGCAGTAAAAACAATATTGTTGAATGAAGAATTGTTAATTATTTAACTGTTCTTAGCAATGAAATGATTCAAGAATATCTCAAAGGACTAATGATGAAGCATATTATCTGCTTCTAGAGAAAGAACTGATAGTGACTGAATACAGATTGAAACTAGGTTTCATTTTCTTTCATTTTTTTCTTTTATTTGAGTCTTCTTGTGCGAAATGATCAATCAATATGCCACGGTTTTACACAATTGCACAGGTATAATCTATATCTGATTACTTACCCTCTCAGAAAGGCGGGGCTGGGAGGGAGAGAAGAAGGGATAGAATTTGAAACTCAAAACTTTAAAAATGCTAAGGAAAAGAAAAAAATAATTTGTATTTCTCTAATCAGGTATGATTTAGAGTCTTTTTCATATCAGTATTGATAGCTTTGATTTCTTTTTCTGAAAACTGCCTGTTTATATCATATCATATATCAACTGGGGAATAGCTGTTATTTTTTATAGACTTGGCTCAATCCCCTATATATTTGGGAAATGAGACCTTTATCACAGAAACTTGCTATATAATTTTCCACAGTTTCTTGTTTTACTCCTGATTTTGACTATATCAGTTTTGTTTATGCCAAACCTTTTTATTTTCACATAGTGAAAATTATCTATTTTACTTCTTGTAAACTCCTTGTTCTCATTTGGTCATAAACTCTTCTTGACTCCATAGATCTGATAGGCATATTGACCCATGCTCCCTAAATTTACTTATATTATCACCTTTTATGTCTAACTGATTCATCTATTTTGGCTTTATCTTTGGACATGGCATGAGATCTTCTATGCTTAGTTTCTGCCACATTGCTTTCCATTCTTCTCTGCAATTTTTGTTAAATGGCGAATTTTTAACCCCCAAATTTGAGTCTTTGTATTTATTACACTAGATGGCTATAGTCATTTACTATTATGCAGTGTGCATCCAATCATTGCCCTGATCTACCACTTTATTTCTTAGCTAGTACCACATTATTTTGAGAATAATCACTTTGAAATCTAATTTGAAATCTGGAACTGATAGGCCTCCTTTCTTAGTGACTCCCTGTGGTATTCTTGACCTTTGGTTCCTCCAGAAGAATTTGTTACTATTTTCTTCTAGCTCTGTAAAATAATTCTTTGATAGTTTGGTGTGGTACTGCATATATGAGTTAATTTAGATAGAATTGTCATTTTTCTTATATTGGATTGACCTATCCATGAGCAATGAATATTTCTTCAACTGTTTAGATCTGTTTTTATTTGCATGAAAAGTATTTCATAATTATGTTCACATAGTCCCTGACTTTCTCTGGCCAGGTAGACTCCAAGGTATTTTCTATTATCTGCAATTGTTTTAAATCAAACGTCTCCATCTTCTCAGATAAAGCACATATTGCGATAAAAACAAAACAAAACTGAGGTCCAGTCAGGGGAAATGACTGGCTTAGGACAATCTCACTGCTAGTAAATAACAGAGACAGGTTTGGAAATAAAATTAGACTCTGAATATTGTGCTGTTTTCATTATATCACCAGTTGCCTTGAATTTTAAAACTCAGAGGTTTTAAAATTAAAAAAACCTAATTTTATGGGACTAAAGGTATTCACTTAGTATCTGCCCTTCCTTTTTCTTCCCTTCCCTTCCCTTCCATTCTGAAAGCAAAGGCTCATCAATGCAGGAAACTGTGGATATAGAAACTCCTTGCACAACTCCTATTATAATCTTAAAAAGCCAACTGAGGACTTTAATATAATACATAACTTGCTCATGGCTACACAACCGGAGTGGGATTGTCCAAGGGGGAATCTGAACCCAAGTTTTCCTGACTCTAAGACTTGTCTGTTTCTACTTTGTCCTGCTGCCTACCTATGTATCTTTCATTGCTTTTTATCCTGTAATTTCTTTTTTCTTTCTTTCTTTTTTTTTGGTATAGATAACTCTCAGTAATGAAACTCTACAATTATCAACAATTTTTTTTGCAATTTACAGTCTTAGAAAGTTCTCTGGGGTTCAGGGTCACACAGTCATCATGTTTCAGAGGTAAGATTTAATCTGACTCCAAGGTTAATTCTAATCCAACACTCTACCAACGTATATGATACACTACTAATAGGTATATTGTTGGTATACTATACTACTAACAGTCCCTTAAATTTGTATCCAGTATGATATCAATGCAAACATATACAATTATCAAATGGATTTTATCTTTCGGACACTGAGAAAAAAATCTGGAAACAAAGTCTAAGGAATTTCTGAGATGAAAAGGGAAGCCCTGAGGTGTCACATTATATGGATTGTCAAATCTATCAATTTCAAGTGAAAAACTGACTTAAGGAAAAAATTATTGGTATATTCTCACCAGAAAGAGTTAAAATAGACTGAGACAACATATCTAAAAATGTCCTACAGAGAAAAAGATCTGGTTTGCTGGTCAGGTACCCTCCTTCTCCAATAGTTCTTTTTCATCTCTCTCTTTGATGAATTTATGATTGGCTTAATCTAATGTAGTAGGTAGTTGGTTGCCTATCAAAGAAAAGATATAAAAATCAGCTGAGTTCAGTCATTCATTAGTTTTTATGCATTTAGCAAAATTGGAGTCAGCTAGTTTCTGAGGCCAGTGTGGCACTTATGTGTAAATATACATAAGTGTGTCTCTAGACACATTCACTTTTTCATATTGGTCAGAGATCATAAAGGTAGTGACCAAAAAGTAACATATGAGAAGTTGATTTCACAGGATCATAGGACTTTAGACCTGGAAAGGATCTTAGGAATCATTTGGTTGAACCCAGCATTTAAAGATGAGGAAATTAAATCCAGAGATGGGAAGTAATTTGCTCAAGGTCACAGTGATAATAAATAGTTGAGTTGAGATTTAAACTTGAGTCTTTTAATTCATATCAAGTATTCCTCACATTATTGCATTTTTATCCACTTTAAATTATCAGAGTTATACAGTGGTGATGGTGCTAGTGCTCTGTGGTCAGGAAAAAAGGGCAACCTTAATCTCAAATGCAGTTTAATTAATTTTATATAACTGAACAAAGTTATATAATGGGCAAGATATTGCTAGTTACATTAGATACCTTAAGAGTTTCCTGAACACTATGAATTCGGCACCACTGGTCTTTATAGCACATCATGTGTTATTCTGGTGATCTGAGTTTTGGAGGGTTATGGAACTTTTTTTTTTTAGGGTCAAAGGGTGATTTAAGACACAGTGTTGGATATAATAATCTGGAAAGGATTTAGCAACAATGAAGGAGATGGTCTCCTCCCATATCATAGTATGGAAGGTCAGTTAATCTAACTTCTTTATTTTAGAGATGAATGAATTGAGGAAAGAGAGGTTAAGTAGGTAGCCCAAGACATATAGGTTCTAAGTGGCAGAAATGGAATTAAAATCCAAGACCTTTAGCACTACATTTAGCTTTTCTTCTTTCTAAAGTATCATGTTAAGTGGAATAGTGGCTAAAATGTTGAACTTGGAGTAATGAATATTCAAGGTCAACTCCAGTCCCAAAGACTCCCTAGATATGTAACCCTTGCTATGTCTTTTAAACACTCACTCCCCCAGTTTCCTTATCTGTAAAATGGGAATAAAATAGGAACAACCTCCCAGGGTTGGTGTGAGAATAATATGAAATGTATTTGAAAAGCATTTTACATACTTTTAAGTGCTATGTAAGGGCTACTTATTACTTAATAATGTTTAGTATGCAAAAAATTATTTTAGAAGTAAAGGCAGCTCTTAATTTTTAAAAATTCATGTATGCTACACTAAAATAAATAGCACCGGTTGCCCAAAATAAATGAAACAAGTTAAAGATAGTCAAGGTTATGTTACTATGTGGGACATTAAAACATCACAAATGTCCTGTAAAATCTATAAAATATGTATTCATATCTAATAATAAGGACTGACATAAAAATGTCCTTGAAAGGGCATATTTGCATCATATGACTTAGAGACCATCAAAGTTCAAACCTACTATTTTATATTTTTTATTTGGTATTTTTAAAAAATTGAGACATACTTTTGTATTGTCCTCATTTTCCACTACTAAGCCTCAAATAGAAGCCTTCTTTATAACAGAAGTTAAACAGAAGAAATTGGCTATGTCTAAGAGTATGTGCCTCATTCTGTACCTATGGTCCTCCAAGAAAAGGAAGGGTTTTGCTATCAGTCTTTCAGTTGACATAGATCTTCACTCTGGATCACTGAATAAATAAGAGACCTGTAGAATCAGAAGGGACCTTAGAGAACATCTACTCTTACTGGTACTGGATGACCTACAGCCTACCCTAGATGACAAGCAAGAGGAGGAACTTCCGATCTCTAGTGAGCAGCTTTTTCATCAGGATATTAAATGGCACCATGGATAGAGCACTGTGAGATGGGAAGCTGCTGGAGATAGGGTGGTTGTCCCTGATACTGAAGAGATGATTCTTGTTCAGGAACCAATAAGACTAAATACTCTCCACGGTACCTTATGATTCCAAGGGTCTATCATTCTTGTAAATTCCACCTCACTATCTTTGAGGCCATGTCATGACTTAAGACCTGCAGTAAAATCCTGCCTCAGACACTTAATAGCTGTGTGACCCTGGACAAATCACTCAGTCTGTTTCTCTCAAGTTTTCTCAACTGTAAAATGGACATAATAATAGGACCAATCACCTAAAGCATTTTACAAACCTTAAAATGTAATATTAGTGCTTGCTACCATCACTGCTCTCCAGGTGCAATACATTTTCCTCTATAACATACAGACTTTAAGGTGGTTGGATAAGATGATCTCTCAGTTCCTTCTATAAAAGGGTTCTTAACTGTGTGTGTATGTGTTTGTGTGTATGTGTGTTTGTTGTATCTGTTTTGTGTGTGTGTGTGTGTGTTTTGTCTGTGTGTATGTTCAGGTCTCCTTTGGCATCTTTGTAAGGCATATGGAACCCTTCTATGATTTACAGTTTCTAAATGCATAAAATAAAATACACAAGATGACAAAGGAAATTAGAGGTTAGTGAAAATAAAAATGCAGTTTTCTTCCCATCAAAATTCAGGGACCCCTCCCCCATTATGTCTTTCCCACAGACCCTCCCTACCACCCTCCAGCCTCTTCCTGCCACTCTCACCACACCCTCTACACACACCAGGTTCCTGGTTGAGAAACCTCCTCTAAAACACTACACAAAACTCTAGCCCCTTCTAGAAACTAGATTGCATGGCAGGTGTCTTGTCAAACAGAAGTACAGACCCTTTACAAAAGAGTAAGTCTAAAAGGATCCTTTTTTGTACAGTGTTAGTATATTAGTGGTGAAATTTGGAAGGGAAAGAAATGCAAGTAAATGCAATTTAAAGAACATGCAAATGATTTCTATAATAACTAGTCAGGATTCTCAGAGTAAATATCCATCTCTGAGAATGGTGCGTAAATATTTTATAGTGATCATTTTCTAGCCTGTCAGATTAAAGTCTTAGAATTCTCTGAAAATCAAATGAATGGTGATAATTTTTGCTCTAAGATATATGGACTGCACTCAGAACCTCAGCCTGGTGACAATGACAATTTCCTCTCTAGAGATTCATGACCCTTAGGTTTAAAAATAGCAGCTTGTTGCTATTTCACAGGAAGAAATGATCCATTTCTAAACATTTTCAAGATCTTGTCTTTTTCTATCTAAATGGATGAATAAATGGTCACATTAGCACTTGCACTTCCGTTGAGCTAAGGGCACTTCGGAAATGTCACTGTTCAGGAGTAGTACTACCATTTTTTTGACATTTGGCCTTCAGATCCCATCCCCCGGCCACCATAATTGCCTGCTTGACTGCTTCATTTCAGCATTCAGCATCATAAGGGCATGGTCCTTTTTTGTCTGCATTGCTACAAAGGAAAAGCTCAAGCAGTTTTTAATATTTCATGTATTGTGGGGCTGTGAGACAGTTTCAGTGTAGTCCATCCTTTAAATGTCTCCAAATGTAAAGCTTATAAATAGTCTTTAGACATACAGTAATAGATTTACTACTGGAAGAGACCTGAGAGACCTTCTAGTCAATAGCAATGATAAAAATGGTGATAATAACTACGACATAGTATAGTGTTTTAAGGTCAGCAAAGCACTTTACAAATAATTTTTTCTTCAAAACAGCCCTGAGAGATGTGCTATTATTAGCCCCATTTTACAGATGAAGAAACCAAGGGAGGCATTGCTTAAGTAGCTGGACCAGAGTCACACAACTGAGATGTATCTGAGACAAGATTTTAAGTCATCTATTTTAAATCATGTTTTTTTTTTTATTTTTAGCAATCTCTTCTTTTTAAATTTTAATTTTCAAATTATCTTCCTCCCTCCCACCCCTTCCTCATTGACTGAAAAAGCAAGAAATTTGATATTATACATGTACAGTCATGCAAAATATTTCCACATTAACAATATTGAAAAAAGCAATAAAAATAAAGTAAGAAAATTATACTTCAGTATGCACTCAGAGTTCGTTATTTCTTTCTGTGGAGGTTGATAGTATTTTTTTCATCATGAGTCCTTTAGAATTGTCTTGGATCATTGTATAGATCAGAGTAGCCATTATAACATTCCTCCTAATTGTGCAATGATGCACAATTATCTTCCAGATCTTCTCACTTCACTTTGCATCAATTCATGTAGGTCTTGCCATCTTTTCTGAAATCACCCTCCTGCTCATTTCTTATGGTACAAAAGTAGTCCATCATAATCATATGCCACAACTTGTTCACCCATTGCCCAACTGATGAGCATCTACTCACTTTCTAATTCTTTGCCACCTTGAAAGAGCTGCTATATTTTTGTACATATCTGAACTTTTATTTTAGATTTCTTTGGGGTACAGACCTAGTTGCGGTCTTGCTGGGTGAAAGAGTTTTCTAAACCTTTAGGCATGTTCTCCAGAATGGTTATACCAGTTTACAACTGTAGATCATCAGTGTGTTTATTTTCCTTCATCTCCTCTAGCATTTACTATTTCTGATAGGTATGAGTTGGTACCTTAGAGTTATTTTAATTAGTATTTCTCTAATGAGTAGTGATATAGAGCATTTTTTCATATGAGAATTGAAAGCTTTGGGTTTTTCTCCTGAAAACTGCCAGTTCATATCTTTTGACCATTTATCAATTGGGGAATGGCTTTTATTTTTATAAATTTGGCTCAGTAGTTTATATATATATATATATATATAATATATATATATAATATATATATTTGAGAAATGAGACCTTTATTAGAGAAATTTGCTATAAAATTTTTGTGCTATTTATTGTCCATGGTAACTTTGAGAAAATGTAGTTTCCCTGATTATCTTTTTAAAATTATGCCTATTTTTACTTTTGCTTTGTCTGAGATCATCATTGCCATCACTGCTTTTTTTACTTCCACTGAAGCACATCAGATTCTAACTCTATACAATCATCTGCAAACAGAAAATCATGCATCAACACTCCTTCCACTTTGGTCTTGGCTTGTAATCACATGGTGGTCAGAAGAAGCAATACAAGAACTCTCTCAAGTTCTCTGTCAAGAACTTTGGATTTGACTGTGCAAAATGAGAGACACTGGCAATGCTCTGCATGGCATACCCACATCAGAAAGGCTGTTGTGCTCTATGAGCAAAGCAGAATTGAGACAGCACAAAGTAAACACACAAATAAGGAGTATCCACCCCACATGTTCATACAGATTATCTGTGCCCACTCTGTAATGGAGCACTCTGAGCTTGAGCTTGTTTTGGTCTGATCAACACAGTTGGACACACTGAAGGTTGAGTTTATCATGGTGATGCCATTTTGGTCCTCTTTGAGAATGAAGGACAACAGCCAATCAACCAACCAACTCCGTATGTGTCTTTTTGTTTCAAGTGTGTCTCTTGGAAACAACAAATTGCTGGATTCTAATTTCAAATCCATCCCGCATCCACTTCCATTTTATGGGTCATTCCATTTTATGGGAGTTCATCCTATTCAAATTCACAGTTATGGTTGCTGTGTTCCTCCCTCTATCCCATCCCTCCTCAAATGTCTGTTTTGCTTTGGATCACTGTTTTCTTCTATCTACCTTCCCTTTTATCAAGCTCCCTTCACATTTTTTTCTTATACTTTTCTCATCTTAACTTTCCTGTTTGGTAGGATAGAAAAGATATATTTCTATTATCAATTATATGTGTGTTTTTCTCCCCTCTTTGAATGAATTCCTATGAAAGTGAGGTTCAAGTAATATCTATTATTTCTCCCCATCATGTTCCCCTCTACTATAAACACTCTTTCTTGCCTTCCTCTTTTATGTGAGAAAATTTTCCTCCTTCTGCCTCTCCCTTCTCTCTTTTTCCATTGCATCCCTCTTTATCATCTCTTCATTTTGGGGGGAGACAGATCACCCCAACATAATGAACTTATGCCCATACCCTCTGTCTATGTAGATTCCTTTAAATTGTCTTAAAAATGATAAAGTTTTTAGGAATTATATGTATTATCTTTCCATATTGAAAAGTAAGCCACTTAACTTTACTGAGTCCCTAACAATTATTCTTTCATGTTTACCTTTTTATGTTTCTCTTGAGTCTTGTGTGTGAATGTCCAATTTTCTATTTAGTTGTACTCTTTTCATCAAAAATGCTTGAAAATCCTGTATTTCACTGAATATCCATTCCACCCTCCCCAAAAAAAGATTATGCTCAGCTTTGCTGGGGAAATGATTCTTATCTGTAATGGCAGATCCTTTGCCTTCCAGAATACCATATTCCAAACCCTCTGTTCCTATAATGTGCAAGTCACTCAATCTTGTGTGATACTAACTGTAGTTTCATGATTTTTGAATTGTTTCTTTCTGATCATTCATAATATATTCTTTAACTGGGAGCCTTGGAATTTGTCTATAACATTCCTGGGAGTTTTTATTTTGGGATCTTTCTCAGGAGGTGATTGGTGAATTATTTTAATTTCTATTTTATGCTCTGGATCTAAGATATGAGGATAGTCTCCTAAATAATTTCTTGAAATATGATATCTAGGCTTTCTTTTTTTGAACAAGGCATTCACAAAGTTCATCAAATCTTAACTTATCTCTTCTCAATTTGTTTTTCAGGTTAATTTTTTTTCTGATGAGAAACAACATTTTCTTTTTTTTCATTCTTTTGACTTTAATTTCTCATTTCTTGATGTCTTATGGATTTTTGAGATTCTACTTGCCCAATTTTAATTTCTTTTTGTTATTTTAAATTGATTAGTCATATCTGACTCTTCATGACCCCATTTGGGGTTCTCTGCAAAGATAATGAAGTGGCTTGCCATTTCTTTCTCCAAATCATTTTATAAATGAGGAAACTGAGGTAAACGTGGCTAAACAACTTACCCACCATCACACAACTACCAAGTAAATGATACTGAATTTTAACTCATGTCCTTGATTCCATGGCTAGCACTTTATCCATTGCACAACCTAGCTGTCCATGAAATTGAATTTTAAGGAATTCTTTTCTTCAGTGAGTTTTTGTAATTCTTTTTTTCCTTTTGGTCAGTTTTGCTTTTTAAAGAGTTCTTTTTTTCCAGTGAATTTTTGTACCTCCTTTTCCATTTGTCTTATACTTCTTTTTAACATGCTCTTTTCTTCAGTGAATTTTTAACATTAGGCCAATTCTGTTTTCTAAGGTATTATTTTCTTTAATATTTTTGTGCCTCTTTTACCAAGCTGTTAATTGCTTTTTCATAATTTTCTTGTCTAACTTCCATTTCTTTTCCCAATTTTTCCTCTTCCACTCATCTCTTACTTTAATTCTTCCAGGAATTCTTGTTGGGCTTAGTATTTCTCTTCAAGGTTTTGTTTGTATAAATTTTCACATTATTTTCTTCTTCTGAGCTTATGTTTTGGTATTCCTTGCCACCATGGTAGATTTTATGGTCAGGTTTGTTTTTTGTTGTTCTTTCATTTTTCTTACTTATTTCTTAACTTTGAACTTTATGTTAAAGGTGGTCTCTGTTCATCTTGGTGTGGGGAAGCCCTGCTCCAAGCTTCAGGTTTTTTTATGCTGCTGTTTTTAGAGCTAGTTCTGAAGTTCTGCAAGGTTAAGTTCTTCCAAGGTGGTAATGATCTGGGCATAAGTGTGGTCACTGCTCTTCTAGTCTCTGCTTAGGTATTTATCCCTGCAAATGCAAATGGTAGCTCTCCTTTTTACCCTGGAACTGTGACCAGGGCTCCTGTCTACTTTCCTGCAGGCACAAGAGATAGTGCTCCTTTCTGTGTCAGAATTTCAACAGGGTCCCTGCTCCCTTGTGACTGAGCACAAGTGCTCCTCTCTTTCCTGGAACTGGGACCCAGAATATATCTGACCTGACAGTTCTCAAAAGCTGCTGCTACTGCAGTTGTCCCAGACACCTCCAAGACCTACTGCTGGTGCTATGCCATGTGTCCCCCCAAAAAATCTCTACCCTAGTGCCACAGACCTCTCCTGCCAACCTCCTTAGTTCTCTTAAGCTGGAAAAAAAAGTCTCATCATGACCTTTTTTTGACTCTGCCACTCCAAAATTTGAGTTGAGAACTAAGGTGTTTTAAAGTTGTTTGGAGGGAAATGTTGGCAGAGTTCCTCTGGGTTGCTGCCTCTAATCTGCCATCTTGGCTCTGCCAGCTGAACTCAGGTCCTCTTAACTCCAAGTACAGTACTATATTCATTGAACTACCTAGCTGCTCTTCATTTTACAGATAAGCAAATTGAGGCCAAGGAAGGTTAACTGACTTGCCAAAGGTCACACAAACAATTATTGGCAGAGGCTGGATTTGAACCAAAATACTCTTATCCAAATTCAACACTCTTTCTCTCATGCCTCTTTGCATCTCAAACTAAATGTACTTGTCAAACAAAACTTGACCCCAAGAAGATCCTGTGGAAGTTAATTTAGACAATAAACAACTCATTTTCCATCAGCAGATGTTCTGGTTTTTCTTTTTCCTTCTCTTCCCTCATTTCTCCCTATTTATTTTCTTCAAGTAGTAGAACCACTTTGAGCTACTTTTCCAAAAGTAAATATGAACATGGACAAAATATGTTTGGTTGCTATTATATAAGGAACAGCAGACATTTTCAAGGTGATGCTGATGAAGATTAGCTGACTGACAGAACTGGGGCTTAAATTTTCATTTTACATTAGAATCAATTCAAGAATGACACAGAGTGAACTGAAGTGTGACCTTCCCTTACACTATCTACGGAAAGACAAGACTCACAACAAGCTTCTGAAATCTGTGGGTATGAAGGAAAGCACTGCTATTTGATTTTCACAAATCCCAACTGAGGAGAACAGCTTGCAGTAAAATGATCATGTAATATGAATGATAACATGGGGAAGCTGGAATTAAGCTAATCCTGAATGTTGTTAATCAGTCAGTAGCACTGATTGAACCCGTACTACAATCTAGGAAGTGTGCAAGGTGCCAAGCTGGACATCTGTACCTGGTCCTGTAGAACATGGATCATTCAACTTTTTGTTTGTGTCTTGGACCTCCCTTGATGGTCATTGAACCCTATGGACCTTTTGTCAGAGTCATGTTATTAAAATGCATAAAATAAAATACATAGATTTTTAAAGGAGCTCAATTATGTCAAAATACAGTGGTTAGTGTATATACATACATATGTACATATGTGTATATGTATGTGTGTGTGTGTATGCTAAATCACCAATCTGAGGTAAAGAACCCTACTGAAAAATAGTTAGGCAGCTAGGTGATGCAGTGGATAGAATACCAGTCTTGTAGTCAGGAATGCCTGAGTTCAAATCTGGCCTCAGCCACTTAGTAGCTGTGTGACTCAGGGCAAGTCACTTAACCCAGTTTCTCAGTTTCCTCATCTGTAAAATGAGCTAGAAAAGAAAATGGCAAGCTGCTCCAGCATCTCTGCCAAGAAAACCACAAATGAGTTCACAAAGAGTCAGACACAACTGAAACTAAGCAACAACAAATCAGAACAATATTGCAATGATGATCAAATGTGAAAGACTTAGCCACTCTGATACAATCTAAGACAATTCCAAAGGACCCTGATAAAAAAGAAAATGCTATCCACTCCCAGGAAGAGACCTGATGAACTGAGTGCAAATTGAAGCATCCCTTTTTCACCTCCTTTGTATGTCTTGCTTTTTTATTGTTTTTTTTTTTTTTACCAACATGACTCAAATAATTTTGCACGATTTCACATATACAATTGATATCATATCACTTGCCTTCTCAATGAGTGGGGGAGGAGCAAGAGGGAAGGAGATAATTTGGAACTTATAATTTAAAAAAGAATTCTAAAAATAAATGGATAAATAATTTTTAAGGAAAAGAATCCTTATTGTAGAATTATAGTGCAATATGTACATAAAAGGGTATAAAACAGAAAGAGATGACATAATAAATGGAAACAATACACACACACACACACACACACACATGCACACACACATACTCCACCACATGCTTTCCTCATAGTAAGTACTTAATAAATCCTTGTCAGATGAATGCATCATTTGATGCATGGATGTGACAAAGTGATTACTAAGCAATTAGGGCGAGGGCAGAATGGAAGGAGGGGAAAACTCAGGGGAGTTTCTTTGCTTCTTTAGGCACAGAGTTGGTGTTGCTTTGTTTTGCATCTGTGAGTTGTTTCCCCACTCCCACCCCCACCTCCCACTGGAAAATCCTTTTACTTTGAATATAGACAATTACTACCAAGGTCACAGATCACAGACTTAGAGCTAGAAGGGAACTCAGAAGTGCTATCCATGCCACAGATCTTCTCACAACAGAGCCAGTCCTATTTCTTTAGTATCAGACTGCTCCTTCTGTTGGATTTATAGCTTGAGGCAGTTGCCTGAAGTCCTAAATGACTTACCAGGATCCCATCCATTCTAGTGTTCGAGGTGAGACTTGAATCCACGTTTCCCTATCTCTGAGGTAGCTTTCCATGGTACTATGCTTTCTCTAACAAACAAGTACGTAAGATAAGGAATAAAGCATTCATTTTAATGAAACTGCAACAATATTAACAGAAAGCATGTTGCAAGAGGGAAAGCTATGAACTGCCAGAGAGAAGCAGAAGGAATTTCAGAGAGGAAGAAGGTTTGGAATCAAGAGTGATGGAATGAATGAGAATTCTGCGACATTAACATTTCCAGTGATTACATGTCCTTCTCCCAATCCCACTCAAAAAAAAAAAAAAAGTCAGAGGATCACTGACTAAAGCTAGAAGGAAGCCTACAGGCCATTTAGATCCACTCTCATCTTATAGATGAGAAAACTGAGGCCCGAAGAAGTTTAGTGAATTGCCCACAGTCACTCAGGTTATAAGTCTCAGAAGTAAGATTTTAAAAATAGGGTTTACAAAGAAGAAAGAGCACTTAAAGATCATCTTGTCCAGTTATCTCATTTTACTGAGAAGAAAACTGAGAAAACAGAGAAGATCAAATTGCTTTACATAGGTCATGTAGCTGGGTTACTTAGGATTAGGACTTGTATCGACATATTCAGATTCCTCAAAGGGATCTCTTTGCATAATGACGCACTAGCTATTTTCTAGTGTTTCCTTTTACTGAAGTCTCTTAGAGATGATGGAATGACAGTATGGGATTTCCTGGTACAACTTCAGCAGCCAAAGCTGTCTAAAGGAGTCTAGATTTCTTTCCCAAATAATGTGGTGTCCTAAAGGACAGGTTGTACATTTCGAAAGTGAAAGAAATCCCCAAGAGTTCTGCAGGTACTTCAAGGGTTTCTCTCTCTTCTAACCATCTTCAGTAAAAGATGATCAAGTACCACTTTATATCTGCCACCCTCTGACCCACCCACTAAAAATGTAAATGGTTAGGGTGGTTGGTTACTGGGGATTCCCATATTTTGGATCTGAGCCATAAGCAACTTGTTACATGGAAAGAAGACACTGCTTAACAGAAATTGTAGTATTTGGTCCTCAGCGGAGAATATTCCTATTAGGGCCTCAGTTGTAACATTTATTCGCTATGTAATAGTCAGTCTTTTTGTCTCTTTAAGACTCAGATCCATCCTCTATGCCTCAAGGGATCATGTACCCCCTATTCTGTTAATTATAGTCTTTAGGAGCTGCATGTCAGCCCAGAGAAGTTATATAATTTGTCCATGGTCCCACACAGACAGTATGTGTTAGAAATGGGATGTCAACCTAAATCTTCTTGACTTTGGGGTAACTATTTTTCCAAGATAGTATCTTAGCACTTTGTTGGCATCAAAACATTATATAAATATGAATCATTATTGATGAACTTCTATTAAGAGTCAGTGAGAGGAGGGAACAAAACCTCTTTCTCAGATAGGGTACCATGATTTATCAGTACAACCACTGTTTTCCTTATATGTTGGCATGTGAGAAGTTAATACTTCAACTCAAGTTCTACCACTGACAGGACTTTTCTTATCTTTTTAGTAATTAGTCTCCTCATCCCATTATTTTAGAAATATTTTGGACTTCCTCATCTGTATATATGTTGCCTTCTCCCAGTAGAATATAAATTTGTGGGTGATGTGTCCAAAAAGAAAGTGTTACTTGAAGCATAGCCCAGTTCTTTCCATGTTCAGTGCCACCAGTGAAATGTTTAGAAAGCTCTTCCTTCTTTGTATCACTGGTGTTTGGCAGCTGTGCTTAACAAACGTGTTGAGAGAGTTTGACAGAAAAGAAGAATTGAGAAGTTACTTTGTTCTCCCTCCACCTCCTCTGTAAGATGAAGGGGTTCAAATGTGTGGTATATTTCATATAATGTGATGTTTTGGTTCGTTGATCATTTTTGTTGATTTCTCCTCTTCTTTTTAAAAAATAAATTATTGTAAAGGAAAATATTTATAGGGAGGGATTCAGGTAGAAAGCTAGGTGACAAAAAATAAAATATATCAATAAAATCTATTGAAAAAGAAAGAAAAAATAAATGTTTTTTGAATTGAAGTGGAAATGATGTCCTGAGAATAGTAATACAATATTAACTTTACTGTTTCGCAGGTATGCAAAAGAATTCTAATTCATCTTCATCCAATCTTAGGCTTTCTGTTGCAGGACAGCAACTTCCAAAACAGCAGTTTTGGAGTTGACAGTGATGAGCCTCTCCTCATAATTAAAAGGCATTAATGCCTTTCTTAAGTAGGTTTTATTAATGATCACATTTTATCCAAGACCATATCCTGCCTAGTAGCAGCACTAACTCCCAATCACATCCTCCCATGATTCCACAGAAGCACTTGATAATTTTCCCCCCACTGGAAATACTGAGAAGATAACGATTGTCTTTTTGTATCTAGTGATTCTACTGGATTTCTCTATTTCTGGTAATTTTCCAATCACAGTATGATTCTGGTTCTTATTAAAATTTTATTCCTTGAAAAATACAATGCCAACAATGCAAATTATTTCAGAAATCATTAGGCTTTCAGAAAAAAAAAATCTAGGTGGCCTACAGCATTGGTGCTTGCCTCATTTGCATTTATAGTCTCAGTCCTAAGGTAACTTGATCTCCTAAAAATGTCCATAATGAGACACTGTGGCACCCCCATCACCCCCAAAACAAGTTACCTGTAGAAAAGAGCTACCCAAAATGCAAGTTCCTATGAAAACTAGGGGAAAGGGAATAGAAAGGATTAGTTTCTTGGTATATTCCCTGATTTCTTTCAGGTTTTAGGCTTACAAGTCAGTGCTTATTTTCATACCTGCTCTAAGAATCATTTCTCTTTATGGGTAAACAAGCAATTTTGTGGGAACATGAGATTACTAAAAAACATTTTTTAGAAAAAGAAACTCAAACACACACATACACACACAGACACACACACACAGACACAGGCACACAGACACACACACACTTTTATTCTTATCTTGTTGCTACTACCTTCTCTCCGCTAGGATTACACATGGTGACTGAGTACGTGCAACCATTCTTGGGATTCAGTAAGCCAGAAACCAATACCTCCTAAGAACAGTTCCTCTCAGATGAAGCTTGTGTTTCCTAAGGGGAAGGTTAATGATTTTCCATCTGAAAATCAAGCTCCAGTCTTACAATTCTTATAAACATACTAACATTTACCTACTACCATGTCCTTCTCCTGCTCAGAGATAATGCTTCTTTTTCAAATGCCAAGAGTAGTCTCTATTGAAGGCCAAAGATCTCCTCCATATATAATTCTCATGGGAACTAAAGCAGACACAGATATTAAAATAGTGATACTTTACTCATGACAGTGTTCAGTTATTTCCTGAATTCTGCAGCAAGTTCATGAAAGTGCTTCCAATTTTGTTTCTTCCTCTGTTTTGACTGACTCAGAATATTATTATTATGAATAAAGGATACCACATCATGCCCTTCTGCATAATAAGTAATTAAATATCCACTGACTACTTTTTTAAATTCAACACCTTTATTTTACTCTCAACCCCAAGGGCAAACAAAATTACATTTGTAATATGTGAATAAAATTCATTTAAAAAGTTAAATACAACAAATATCTACTTCACTAATTTGTTTCTTGCTTAAAACAGGTAGACAACATTGTATGAGTCAAAATCATTGCCAACAGTCCCTAAGAGAGTGTTGACAGATTACTTCAAAAACTGGAAAGAAGCCTATTAGGTGAATCTTTCAATTTCAGACAGGACTACTTTCGTTAAGTTAGAACTGAATGAAATTGCGCCTGGAGCCAAATCAAGCCAATGTGTCTGAGAAGGTGGGCAGGACTGTATGGAAGTCAGAGTCTCAAAGGCAGTTATGGTGTAAGTGGGGAATGACGTGGTTAAGAGAAAGCATGGAGAAAATAGTCTCCTGGGGAAGAAAATCATGCCTCTCACCTCTCTCAAAACTTTGGGACAGAGCATCATTGCTAATTGCAGCTTGGCACTTGCATATTTCTGTCAGTTGCATCTCTATTTCTCCAGGTCCATATGATTGTATTTTTCCCCATTCTGAGCTGCCTTGTAGCCATGGAAAATAGTACAGGTAGATAGATATGGCTTCTGGATAGAAAGGGCAAGGAAGAGGGTTTGCTGTATAGGAAGGGAAGGTTGGACATGTAAGATTTTTCTGAGGATGGATTACCTTTGAGCAAGTACTCAGAAGCCCTTGGCCAAAATGGAATAGGAAGTCAGGACTCAGGAGGGCAATTCAGAACAAATGCATAAGTAGGTGAGGGCAAGGCTGTGGGTCACATTGTAAAGAAGACAAAGGGGAAATGAATATCCAAAACAATCCTTTTTCAAGTGAACATTCTACTGTGGGAAAACAACATCAGTGCAGATGTATAAAAAACATTCAAAATATATACAAGGTAAGTACAAGGTCATTTCATTGGTTTTTGAATTACAGTTATCCCTTCCATATTAGGGGGCCCAGAGGGTTTAGTGTGCCTAGTATCTGGAAAACTCACATAAATGTTTTGGCCCTCCTTGTTTGCCAGGGAAGAATTCTGAATTTTTATGGTACTAAAAGATAAGATGTATTGAATATCATATTTCTAGACTTTTTTCTATGTTATCTACTGGCCTTCACATGTTGGCTGTGGCTTCTGCAAAACTCTCCCAAAATTCCCACTTAATTTATGATACTGACCCATGATATACTAAAACTGTGATGGGGAAAGTCATGATATGGAAGAGATAGCTGCACAATTAACAACTGAGTGATGTAGGAGCCAGGGAAGGCATCATGTATGAGGTGGTGGTTGACCTTAGTCACGTATAGTAATAATAATTATTATTATTATTTACATACCACTTTCAGGTTCACAAATGCTTTCTATGCCTTTATTTCATTGGATTCTCCTAGCAACTCTATGTGGTAGGTACTAACATTTAGCCTCAGTTTATATATGGTAAAACTGAGAATAGAAGTTAAGTGTCTTGCCCCAAATCATCCCATTAGAAAGTGATTTAGGTGGATTTTGAATCTCAGATTTTTTAACTCCGAGGTCGGAACTGTAGGAGAGTGGTAGAACAAAAGTGGTAGAGTGGGTGAGGGGAGGCCAGAAGGGAGGGCATTCCATTTATGTGGAACAGTATGTTAAAAGTTGATGGGAAATGGAAATGTTATATGCAGCAAGATGATCAATGGGCTGGACTTTGGACTGCATAAGTAGTATTATGAAATCAGCTTGGAAGGATATATTAGAGACAGATTGTGAAAACATTTAAATATCAAGCTGAAGCATTTGTATATTTTTCCTAGGTGCTCTAAGGAATCACTGAATCTTCTTGTGCACAGGATTGGGTCCTTGCATTTCTATCTAGAGCAATGTTTGTCATTTTGACTGATTTGACCAGTAAATCCAAAGTCAAACCAATCCACATCTAGCCTCTCATAGCCTTTTTTTCAGAAATTATTTCAGGCCATTTTGATCTCAGTCTTAGCTACATATCATTTCTAAAACTAGGTGGTCCAGCCAATATGTGGGACAGCTTCTCTACCACTCAAGCAGATCTTGAAATTCACTTTCTCACAGCCCACTTTGTGGTATGTGGTGATTTTAATGCCAGAATTGGAATTGGCTCATTAGGACTTGAGAAAAACCTAAAAAGTCGAGTTGTACAGCATGTACTTCCTCTAGTTGAGCTATCTTGGGACAAACACATAAACCAGGCTGGATACTGAATTGTTTCTCATGACTGGAATAAAACTGAGAAATTTCAGAAATGTTTGGAGGTAAGTTTCTCCTTTTAGTTTTCTTCTTAAAAGTTTATATTATTCTCCATTATTTTACCTTTATTTACCCAAAACAAAATAAAACAAAAAAACCCTCTTATAATGTCTCTTCCTGTGTTGTGTGTGAAAGCCATAAGCACAAACTCTAATGACTTTTAAAATTTTGTTTAAAAAATCAGAGAATTGTCTCTTTTTAATGGGTGTCTGAGAAATAGTGATTAGTAAAAACGACTAACAGTGCCATCTTCATTTCATTTCCCATGAGCAATCAGTGTGCTTTATGATACTCATAAAATGCTCAATTTCCAAGAAAAGTTGCTCTTTTTATGGAAGCCAAAAGTGACCTGAATTTATCTTTCTCCAAAAGCAGCTATGTGTTTAAGAACTAAGGTATTTCTTTAAATGAAAACTATCTGTGGTTTGTAGTTACTCCTGGAGGTCTAAACCTTAAATATTAGTTGAATAGGCTAATTGCTGATAGAAGTTGATTCCTTCATCTTTCCTTATACTATTTACTAGAATATTTTGCCTAGATCTCTTTTGTCCCTATAAAATTTTGTTTGTATTATATTTATTCATATTCATACTGTTTCTCCCTTCTACATTGTAAGCTTATTCAAGGCAAGATCTTACTCTGCCATTTTTTCATATTGCATTCCCAGCATTTATCACTAGGTTTTCACTTAATAAATATTTGTTGAATTTGTTATTGTTGAATGTAAGCATGAACAAATTCCTAAAAGAATATCCATCGAGTTGTTATCCTACAGGTTGATATTTACTTGTGAGATTCATTTCTACAATTTTGAATTATGTCTTTAAGGATAAAAATATTCAATCCCAGTGAAAAGCAGCAGTGCCACTGGAAGCTTCATGCTGTGTAATAGAAGTGGGGATTACTTTTTTAATGGCCCATGGTTTCTATGAATAGGATTAACCAGACACCAATTATCACCTCATTGAAAGGATAAGTCACTGTGACATCTACAGCTGAGATCAAACTCATTGCTTTTGCAATCTGAATTAATTAGAATTGGAGACAGCAACACTGAGGGGAAAGAAAGCATTGAAGATTTGAAGAACTCTATATTTTAAGCATGTTTCAGGAAAAATACGTTAAATTAATATGTAATGTTAATATGAAATTAAGTTATCTACATATAAGATGCTTTAATAATAATAATAAGTAATATGAACATCATCCTTTAAGATTTCCAAAGCACTTTACAAATACTACCTCATTCGATCCTCATAATTAGAGTTTAGGTGCTATTATCATTCTCATCTTACAGTTGAAGAAGTTGAGGCAGATAGTTAAAGTGATTTGCCCAGAGTCACACAGCTAATAAGCATCTTAAGCACAGTTGAATTCAGATCATCCTGAGTACAAATGTACAAGTATCACTTGGCTGTTTTATAGAAATAAATTAAAAGGAAAGCCTAAAATGGACCATAAAAAATGCCATCTTTTGTTATGAATATAATACAACTGATGGTTTCAATTTAACATTATTTTTTTTTTCACTGGCAAGCAGTCCATAAAGAAAGGAATGTCTTTGCTTGAGAGTGTGTCCCTGGGTGGTGAATAAAGAGAGATAGTTGGCTTCTTACCATATCTCAAAAAATATATCAGATAAATATGCCCACCAGCCGTTCTGGACACAGCAGTAGGTATTACCATCTGCTCCCAAATATGACTGCAATCCAGTAGCTCTTCCATGTTGGCATTAGAACTCATAAGGAAGACTGTGAGGTCCTAAGAAACACAGATTTTTGACAAGAGCTTTCCAAACGTTTCACTGGTAGCACCGAACATTGAAAGAACTGGGCTATGCTTCAAGTAACACTTTCTTTTTGGACACACCACCCCCACAAATTCTCTTCTGTCCTAGAACAAGCTGACATGACCTAAAAAATGTAATGATACCTTGGAGTGAACAGGTAGATATTAACATTATTCAGTAAGTAGGGTGTATTTGGGGAGGATAAAAAAATCACAATGACCAGATGTTGCCAGCATCTTTCCGGTTAAAATAAAAACCACTGTTAAATGGAAAACAATCATCTCTCCAAAGGGAATGTGGAGAGCACTTTATAAATACATTTATTAACAAGCATTTACTCAAGCTCCTTCAGGTCAGGGACTGTCCTTTTCCCCTTTTTTGTATGTGTAGCACTTGGAACAATCTGGCATTTAATAAATGTATATTGATTTATTGGTTGAGTGATGTGAATATTATTTTACTCTCTAGACTGTAAGCTCCCTGAGGACAGGTACTATTTTGTTTGAGTATTTCTAATTCCAACACCAAGAAAAGTGTCTGGCACTCAGTAGGCACCTAGTAAATGCTTTTCTAGCTTGCTTAAGCCTGAAAGTAGACATTCATTGAACTTGATATCTGAGCCCCAGGTGTAGCAAAAAGTCCTAGGTTTAAACCCTATTCATCTTCAACACTTTTTAACTCTGATCATAGGCAAAGAATACTTGATTTAGAGTGAAAAAGACTGTTCTAAGATATTGTATTGGTAATGCCTTTTTGCTTATTGTTAATATAATTTTGATTCTTAATGGGAAGATCTTCCCCACCCATTAATGGGCCTGTCCATTAAGGGGAGTTTGATTTGGGAAGATGTGTAGGCAGGTCCACATCTTTTGTTAATTTTCCAATGAGGCCCTGGTTCTCAAGGGTAGTGATGCCCTCTGACTACAAAAAATGTATAAATACTCTGAGGGTGAGGTTTTACTTTGGGACTTAGTTTTTGAAAGAAGCTTTGTGTGCCAGATGAGACTCTGGGAATCTGATAAGCAGCCCCTTGGCTTTGAAAACCGAGATGCCGGTGCTTCTCTCTCTGGTAATTATGTACGTATGGTCAGGTAGTTGCAGCTTTCTGTTGAACTGTGATGTATGTATTACTTACTGTCAGACAGTTTACTATTGATTTAGATTTCTCTGTATATTCTCTGAAGTTCAGTGTGCTGACTTTTTCTCCTGAACTAAGTGACTGATACATGTGTGTGATTAAAGTGATTGTTAACCCCTAAAAAGTTGCCTTTCCTTTTTAGAGGTGCAGATGTAAGAACTTGTCATAGCAGTTCCCCTTGTGAATGTTGGGGTGCTTCCTGTTACAGACATACTTTTCAACTTACTGAGTTGACTTTGGCCAGTCATTTAACTTCTTGAGACCTTGGTTTCCTCATATATGAGGTAAAGGAGTTCTACTACCATGATATCCATGAGCTTATGAAGTTCCCTAAACTTCCTTAGCCTCATTGGTAGCATGCATTTACCTGCCCCATAACCATAAAATCACAGATCCAACCAAAAACAAAAATGGGGGATATAGGAAGGGGTTGAACTGCATGACCTCTAAGGTATGTTCCAGTTCTAAATATTGTATGATTTTTGAGTTTTGATGTAATATTTTATGTATTTTTCCTCTTTTTTATGTGTGACAGTTATATAAGTTACCTACAAGAGTATTTTTAAAGAAAATGAGGTTTCCAGGTAAACATCAACTCTAAAAATAAGGTATGATCTACTTTTTTTTTTCATCCTAGGTGGAGAAGTCCTCATGATACTAAAGGAGAAAGAAATTCTAGAGTAGAAATAATCAAATATTATTCAAAAAGATAAGTTCAAATAGGCATTTAAAGAATTAACTTGTTGGATAAAATTTGGGGTATTAAGGAGATACTAGGTTCTCATTTTCAGAGAAGACTGAAAGAACAGTAATTGCAGATAGATGGTTTTCTTGAAGGAGCAAAAGGATTTTGCTGGCAACTCTGCAAGAGTAAACCTGCATGGACAGGATTAGCATCACTACCTGATATGAAATCAAGAATGGGGATTACATATGATGCTGAAAATCTGTGTTTCATTAATGAGGCATCAGCAGAGTGAGGTGTAAGGACAGAACTTAAAGTACATTGGGGTGAGGAGGATCTTGTGACTGACATTCGAAAAATAGCAAGGCTAAGAAAAGAATCTTTCTTCTTGATAGCACCTGCTAGAAGAAGCTGTTGAAACACTGAAACCACATCACCGTCTACAAATACAAGCAGCTGGAGGAACTCTAGCTTTTGTGATATGGAGTATTTTTACCATCTCTACCTGGTATTATACCAATGACACTCCCAAGCAGCAAATATGATTAGAATTTAAAATTAGCCAAGAAAGAAAGAAGAAACATTTGCTTTCACTGTGGAATGTTGGGAGCAAAACATTCTCTGGTTACTTTAATGAAATTGTATTAGCTCTTTCATAATTTTCACCTACACTGAGCTTACATTCCACTAACTTTCCTGCCACCTCACACCTCTGATCTATTTTTTTTCTCAAACATGTTGCTCTCTAACCAAAACTCTCCCATATCCTTGGGAAGTTAATTTTTGGACCACCCAAGTATCAGTGTAAAAATCTTACACTAACAATTTTAAAATGCTATGAGTTACAACATTTCAGGGTTCTGGCTATTGTTACGTTGCAGAAGAGTTATTTCTATGGTATTCAATTTCTTTCCATTATGACCTTCCATATTTACAGAAGAATTGATCCCAGGTAAAACGGCACAAACAAGTTGACTATGTAGTGGTTGATTAATTGTTGAGTATCTATTATAAATCACTCCAGTTTCAATATCCATCAGAGAGCAAATAATCTCTTAAGTGAATCATAAATATTGTCTTTTAAGAATGGATTGGTTGGAAGAACTAGGTCTGTTTTATGTAGAGAAGAGAAGACTAAGGTGGACATGATGTAATATAGGAGATAGAGTGTGGGACCCTGGTGCAGGAAGACCTGAGTTCAAATTTGGCCTCAGAATTTATAAGCTATGTGTCCCTGGACAAGTCACTTAAGTAATCACTTTTAGTTTTCACATTTATAAAATGGGAGAGATAAATACACCTACTAAATACAAGGGATGTTGTGGGAATCAAATGGGATAATATTTGTAAAGCACTTTACAAACTCTAACATACTAAATAAATGCTAGGTATTATCATTACCATCAACATGACAAAAAGAAATTATATACATTTACCTTGGCACCAGAGGTCCTAGGGTCACTGAATAGAAGTTTCAGTTACAAATTTTGGTAATAGGTTATAAGAAAAAAACTTAATAAGCAGAATGCCAAATGTGAAAGAGAACCAGTCAGCTCTCATTCATTAGAGATTCTCTAGTACTGGATGGATCATAACTTGTCTGGTTTGCTGTAGAGGACAACCCTGTTTAGGTTAGTTTACTGGATGCTGAGGTCCTTTTAACTCATAGATTACCGTTGTATTGTTCATTCACATGCAACTCTTTTGACCCCATTTTGGGTTTTCTTGGCAAAGGTATTGAAGTAATTTGCTATTTCCTTTTTGGAATGATAATTTAAATGGGAAACTCTTTCCCATTCATTAATAGGCCCATGTGACCTGCTTAAGGCACATGGAAGCCTAAGTCACATGAAGCCTGCTGTAGGAGCAGTTTGCTGAAGGGGTAGAGAAGGAAGGGTGGAACAGGAAGAGGTAGAACTAGAGCACAACCGAGAGGAAATTTGGTCAGAGAGCAGTCAGAGCTAGGAAGGATGCAGGTAGCTAGCTAGTGTGAGGGAAAGAGTTATATGTGATTTTGTTTAATGGAGTTGGTTTGTGTGAAACCTAGCTGGGGGAAGGCTCGAGACTGGAGTTGTTCTCTGTATTGTTCTTATGTGTGGATTTTTGTTACTATGATGGATTTGGCTTTCTGATGTTGGGATTTGACTTTCTGGTGTCTGAATAAATATTTTGGTTCCATCTTCCATGTGGAGAGTCTGTTGTATTTCACAATTCAGAATAGCGTCAGGATATTCATGGCTGCCATAGGTGCTGTGGATATTACATTGGCACTACACTTCTCCAGCTCATTTGTACAGACAAGGAAACTGAAGCAAAAAGGACTGAGTGACTTGCCCATGGTCACATAGCTAGTATATGTCTGAAGCCATATTTGAACTCAGGATAATGAGTATTCCTGACTCTAGACCTAGTGCTCCATCCACTGGGACACCTAGCTGCCTTCTGGCCAAACAGAGGTCAAATGACTTATCCAAAGTCACACAGCTAGTAAGTGTCTGAGGCTGGATTTGAACTCAACTCATCCTGACTCTAGGCCAAGAGCTAACTGAGATTATATACATACATACTATATACACAATAGGTATGTCTATGTACATATATGTAGTCATGTATATTATTGGTATATGAATATGTATATACACATGTAGTATATTTGTACAAAATATGCATATGTGTATATATTATGGATTGATAGACATAGATAGATTGATTATTGATTGTTTATATGTGCATAACTATTTCCCCAACTAGACTGTTTGTCCCTTGAAAGCAGGAACTTGTTTTGTTTTATTTCGTTTTGTTTTGTATCCTCAGAGTTCAGCACAATGACTGGTGTGCAGCAGGAACTCAGTAAATATATTTAATGAATGACTTGACTTTCTCAGAAAAACCCCACCTGTGTGCTCAAAGCTGCAGTTTGGATGAAAGTGTCTGTGAGGAAAAACAAAACCCAAAATAAATATTCTATTACAATTATTCTATTACATTCTATTACAAAATATGTATTCTATTACCAATCCACAAAGCTATTTTTATTATTTTCAGCAACTTACTGAGAGACACACAGTAAGTGTGTGAGGCAGGAAGTGAACTCAGGTCTAATTAACTCCATTTCAACACCACCTAGCTTCCTTACTAGAGCTTTTCTCCTCTTCCTCTAGAGAGCACACGGCTAAATCCAGTGTTGCAATGGTCTCAGTTTCCTAATTTTCCTATTTTTATATATTAATCTAAACATTACCCTGGCCTTTACAACACTTCACACAACCAAATTTCTGAACTTTCTCTCCAACCACTAAGATTTCATGGACATTTCTCCTTCAGAATTTCAATTTCCCAAAAAAATAAATAAATAAAAAGTGGTTAGCAGAGAACAAAAGAAAACAGAAGGGAGCACGGAAAAGCAGGATAGTTCTGAAAATGTTATATAGTATTTACGATATACTTTTTCAAAAAAAAAAGGAAACTGTGAAATGGAAATTCATGGGTGGATATTGAATCCTCTTTTTGTGTTTTACTTTGTACATGGAAATATTTTTTTGCCTCTGTATTTAAGTTCAAAATGAATAAAAAAATTTAAAAAATGAATTTCAATTTACTCACATAATATTTTGTGATTTCCCCAGGCTGGTTACACAATTTATGACTGATGGAGCTATATCTGATACTTGCCTCCATTCATTTCCTACTTTCAGGCCTCAATATAGCCTAACAATAGACAAAGAGAAATCAATCTATTCATCTCATTGGTTCATTTGGGTTCAAAGCCTGTGACTCTTGAAAAAATGAAAGTTGCACAAGTAAAATTTAACCTAAAAATTATTTCCAAAGTGCTGTAATCTTGTGGGTAATGAGGTGATACTCTGGGCCTGAAATCAGGAAGAATGATTTCAAATCTGGCCTCAGACACTTAGAGCTGTGTGACCCTGGGCAAGTCACAATCCTTTCTGCCTAAGTTTTCTCATCTGTAAAATGAATTGAAAAGGAAATGGCAAACCATGCCAGTATCTTTGCCAAGAAAATCCTGTGAACAGTACGGCTGATGGGGTCACAAAGAATTGGATAAGACTAAATTGGATAAGACTAAACAACAACAAAATATAATCTCATGAGAGAGGCATTAGTTTTAGAAAACCCAGCCTTACTTCCATACCGATATTAGAGGAGCACTTTAGTAGACACTTAAGAAAATTAATTTTCTTCTACTTTTTTTAACATGCTCATCTGTCTGCTTTTTAATTTGTCAAATCAAGAACCCTCAGCAGGAAACATTGAGGAGGGTCAGGATCTGAGTAAGAAGTAAAAAGGATAAACCACAGTTAGAATATAGTTGCAGCAGTTATCTCTTATACCAAGGAACTGAAAAAATGAGAACCTGAGTCAGCAGTACATGGGGAGGTGGCCCACTGTCAATTGATATATGATTGGGTCAGACACAGCACAAGGGTCTAATTGCCATTTTTCAGACAACTACTTGCCCTCTCAATGAATGTGTATGGAATGGTTTTATTTTTTTTTCCTCTTCTCCTTACTGAGGCCATCCTCTTCTCACCCCCACTACCAAGAATGCTTATTACATAGGTGATTGAGCCTAAATGAAAGAAAAAATCCAAAACATTTAACAAAGACATAGTTATACTGATCACATATATCATAACAATCTTATAATGTTATCTGTTCTGAAAGAGAGTCATTAGAACATCAGAATCTGGTCCCCACAGACAAATTAACATCCTGAGAAAATTACCCTGGGGAGATTTCATCTCCTACCTAGTACACAACTTCCTGAGTTAAACATGGAATAATGCCAGTCTGAATTTCATGGGATTAGTAAGTTGCTTTTGATTAATATGGATTTCTTACCTAAGGAAAGAGAGAAGTATGACAGGCAATAATCTACTGCTGCCAACAGACACTCAGTTCCAGCTTTCCCATCCTTGTGTTTCAGTTATGGAAACTTCACACTCACAAAAACAGGCAGTGTGGTGTAATAAAAATGATGGAGACAGAATATCTGGGCTGGAATCCTGGCTCTGACACATATCTACTTTGGAACCTTGAGTAATTATCGGATGTGTCTGACTGAATGAACCTTAGTTTATTCATCTAGAAAGGAGGATAATCATTCTTTCTTAGCATTTTCAATGATTTCAAGGTACTCCCTGTCTAAACAAACCCCATCTTTAGTTTTTTAAAAACATTTTTTTCATTTATTTGTATAAGCATTCTTTTTTTTTTAAATTGAGTTCCAAATTCTCTTTTCCTCCATTCCATCCTCTACTCTTTGAGAAGACAAGTGATATGATATCATTTTACATGTGACATCACACGAAACATATTTCCATATAAGCCAACTGCAAAAAATCAAGAAAAAAAAGTGAAAAAAATATACTTCAATTTATACTCAGCATACATCAGTTCTCTCTCTGAAGCAGACAGAATTTTTCATTATGAGTCCTTTGGAATTATCTTGGATCATTGTATTAATCAGAGTAACTAGGTCTTCCAAAGTTGATCAGTGCTGCAATATTGCTATTACTGTGTGGGATGTTCTTCTGGTCCCGCTCATTTTATTTATTAGTCATATAGATCTTCCCATGATTCTCTGAATCCCCTCCCTTTGTCATTTCTTATAGCATGATAGCATTCCTTCACAATCATATACCTCAACTTATATAGCCATTCCCCAGTTGGTGGATAACCCTTCATTTTACAATTCTTTGACACCACAAAAAGAGATGCTGTACATATTTTTGCATATATATGGATAGAGACCTAGTAGTAGTATTTCTGGGCCAAAGGATATTTACAGTTTTATAGCCCTTTCGGTGTAATTCCAAATTGTTCTCCAGAATGATTGGACTAGTTCACAACTCTATCAGTAGTCCATTAGTGTTCCAATTTGTCCACATCACCTGTAGCATTTATCATTTTCCTCTTCTTCACTTCATAGATATGAAGTGGTATCTCAGAGTTGTTTTAATTGACCTTTCCCCAATCAATAGGAATTTAGAGAATTATTTTCATATGAATATAGATAGTTTTGATTTCTCCTCCTGAAAACTGCCTGTTAATTTCTTTTGACCATTTATCAATTGAGGAATTACTCTTTTTTATATAAAATTGACTTAGTTCCCTGTATATTTGAGAATTTAGGGTTCTATCAGAGAAATACTGTAGAAATTCTTTCCCAGTTTCCTGCTTTCCTTTTATTTTGATTGCATTTCTTTTGTTTGTACAAAAAACCAAAAGACATCTTTTTAATGTTACCATTTTTCTATTCCAGGATTCTATGAATCAAAGGATTTTGCAACCCCTGAAAAATCAGAATTGGAGGTGAGCCAAGGGCATTGGGAAGATGTAGAGTTGGTATAAGTGCACTAGGTTACCGAAGTTGATGTGCTTATGGATTCATTGTTTAATTAATGCATTACCTACTTTACTATTATACTTTTCTTTCTGCCTTTTTTTTTGTGTGGGGGAGTAAGAGCATAGCTAATTTGAAAATGTGTTTTCCATGATTTTGTATTTATAATTTGTTTGTATTTCTTACATTCTCAATGTGGGGGAGGAGGGATAGGGGTCAGAGAATTTAGAACTTAGTATAAAACAAAACTGATTTTAAAATAAAAAAAGAATAAAAGAGAGATTAAAAACCAAGATGAGATTGTAAAGAACTGTGACCTAGGAGGCAAAAGATCTAAGTTCAAGTTTCAGTTTGGGGAAAGCCATGTCTTTGAGATTCGGATATACCATCCATAAAATAGAAATAATAGTATTTTGGGAATATGCACCATAGACATGTGAGATAAGTGAGATAAGTAAATTTTTAAGGGCTATAGAAAATGACTTTTCATTTTTTCTACTATGCCATTCTATGGCTCTCTAGAATCAAGGGTCTTGTTTTCCTACTCAGAGAATATCACATTCTTTAGGGTTCTTTTAAATGTTTTTGCTAACAGAGGTGTAAGAAAACATGAAACTCTGTCCTTCTGGCCATTATAATAAGTCAGATGTGATAGGGACAAAATAACTTTTGAAAGCATCATGTAGGACTTGAAACTACACAAAATAGCCTTCAAAAGAATACACAGGATGGTAAAATTCTTGTCAGTTCAGCATATTTTTAGTGAGTATCTGTTATGTTAGAGTACTGCAGTAGCTACATAGGGATGTCTCTATATACTTATAAGAATAAGTAAAACATGCAGTCCTTTTGTTTCAAGAGCTTATGCTCTAGTGGGGAGTGGGAGTGGGAAGGGCAAGTCAAGTATTCATCCATTTATTCAATGAACATTTATTTAGCACCACTGTATACAAACTACTGTGCCAAACATAGAAGATACAGAAGAAAAATGAAATACACTCCCTCAGATCCTGCTTTCCAGAACCTTATATTCTACAGGATGCAGGGCACAATTTTATAATTAACAGAATTATGTAATTTTAGAGATGCATAGAATTTCAGTGGCCATACCTGAAAATGAATCCCTACAATAACATACCTGATACAGGGTCAGTCATCAAATCTCTATTTGACAACTTGCAATTTTGTGAAATCCACTCCCTCCTAAGCAGCCCATTTCACTTTGGGGGTATTGCTAATTATTGTTTCCCTTTATATTTTGCCTATATTTACCTCTTTACAATTTCTACCCATCACTACCAGTTCTGCTGTATTGGTCAAAACAAAACAAAACAAAAACTAGAACAAATCTATCATATGTAGAGTAATAATTAAGGGAAAATATGAGTTCTATGATAATCCAACCCTGATTTTTTTTTTTTAATCTTTGGCTATGCTTGAGTAGAATTGCAAGAAAAGTGGTGTGGCAGACTGGGAAACCCAATGGAGGAGGAATCTGAGGATCAGGGTTTGATTGACGGCCATTTCTGCTACGTATTGGCTCTTTGATTTTGAGTAAATCAACTGACCTCTCTGGTCTTCAGTTTCCTCATTTGTGAAAAAAAAATAACAGGATTGGTTAAGATAAATCTAAAAGTACCTTCTCTAGCTCATTTGAACTCAATGGGGAAGAAAGTACAATGAATGGGAGGTAGGGCTTGGGAGGAAAATTCTACTTCTGATTCTAAAGAAGACTAAAAGAGCAAGACTTTGTCCTGGCTATCTATAGAATAATAGTTACCATGGCAGGAAAGGGTGGAGCCAAGAAGGTTGAGTAGAAAGACAGACCTGCTCTAGCTCTCCCCCAAAAGCCCATCAAATACCTGTAAAAAACTACTAAACAAATTCTAGAGAAGCAGAAGCCATAAAATGACATAGGGAAAGAGATTTCCAGCCCAAGACAGCCTGGAAGGCTGACAGGAAAGGTCTATAGCACAGGACTTAGAGGAGAGTGCAGTACAGCCTTGGTGCACAGTATGACATGGGCAGGACTGGAGAAGGCTTCAGGGAGGTAGAATCATGGGTAGCAGCTCCGGTTCCCAGATTTCTCAACCCCACAAATGCCAAAGACAGCTTCGAAGGTCAGTGAGAAAACTCTTTCACCTGAGTGAGAAGGGTGTATAGTCTGACCTCAGACCTGGGCCCCAGGGCTGCAGTAGCCACTGCAGCAGCAACATCCACTTTTGGAGTCCTCAGCCTAAAGACCCTGGGGGAATTGAACAGCTGACCATACTCTCACTTCTGAGTGGCATTCCTGGGGTGAGGAGGAGCACTGGTATGGTGGAGCTGGTGTAGGTTCTGGAGAGGGAATCCTACTTTGAGATCCTGGGTAGAAAAAAGTGCTTGTGGTTACTCCCAGACCAGACTGCAGTCCAGGAGAGGAGTAAACTCCTCTCCCTTGATTTTGCCACCTTGGAGGAACTGAGAACTTACAGGTTGCTAGAATGTACCATCCACTTGACAAAGTACTAAAAAGTCAAGTAACTGGCTGGGAAAATGCCAACCCCCCCGCCCCCCCCCCCCCAAAAAAAAAACAACTATAGAAGGTTACTTTCTGGGTAAAAAAAGTATTTTCTTCCATCCTTTAGGATGAGAAAGAACAAAGCATACCATCAGAGTAAGACATGAAAGTCAAGGCTTCTACATCCAAAACCTCCAAAAAAATATGCAATGTTCTCAGGCCATGAAAGAGCTTAAAAAAGGATTTTGAAAATCAAGTATGAGAGGTGAAGGAAAAATTTGGAAAAGAAATGAAAGCAATGAGAGAAAAATCATGAAAAGTGAGTCAACAGCTTGCTAAAGGAGACCCCCTCCAAAAAAAATGCTGAAGAAAATAACACCTTTAAAAATGAACTAACCCAAATAACAAGAGGTCCAAAAAGCCAACGAGGTGAAGAAGGTTTTAAAAAGCAGAATTACCCAAATGGAAAAGGAAGTTCAAAAGCTCACTGAAGAAAATAGTACTTTAAAAGTAAGAACTGAGCAGATGGAAGCTAATGACTTTTTGAGAAACCAAGACATTATAAAACAAAACCAAAAGAATAAAAAAAAGAAGACAATGTGAAATATCTCAATGGGAAAACAACTGACCTGGAAAACAGATTCAAGTGAGATAATTTAAAAATTATCCTTGAAAACCATGATTAAAAAAGAGCCTAGACATCATCTTTCATGAAATTATCAAGGAAAACTGCCCTTATATTCTAGAACCAGAGGGTAAAATAAATATTGAAAGAATCCACTGATAACCTCCTGAAAAAGATCTGCAAAGGATATTGTAGCTAGATTCCAGAGTTCCCAGGTCAAGGAGAAAATATTGCAAACAGCCAGAAAGAAACAATTTGAGTACTGTGGAAATACAATCAGGATAACACAAGATCTAGCAGCTCCACATTAAGGGATCACAGGTCTTGGAATATGATATCCCAGAAGTCAAAGGAACTAGGATTAAAACCAAGAATCACCCACCCAGCAAAACTCAGTATAATACTTCAGGGGAAAAAATGGTATAAAAAAAGAACTTTCAAGCATTCTTGATGAAAAGACCAGAGCTGAACAGAAAATCTGACTTTCAATCACAAGAATCAAGAGAAGCATGAAAACAGGAAAGAGAAATCATAAGGGACTTACTAAAGTTGAATTGTTTACATTCCTATATGGAAAGAGAACATTTGGAACTCTTGAAACTTTTCTCAGTATTTGGGTAGTTGGAGTACACATTTATATATAGACAGAGGGTACAGGGTGAGTTGAACAGGAAAGGATGATATCTAAAAAAATAAAATTAAGGGGTGAGAGAGGAATATATTGGGAGGAGAAAGGGAGAAATGGAATGGGGAAAATTATCTCTCATATAAGAGGCAAGAAAAAGTTTTTTCAATGGAGGGGAAAAGGAGGGAGGTGAGAGGGAAGAAGTGAAACTTACTCTCAGCACATTTGACTTCAGCAGTGACTAATGCACACCCAATTTGGCATGAAAATCTATGTTACAGTACAGGAAAGTAGGGGAGAAGGGGATAAGAGGGGTGGGGGCAATGATGGAGGGCAAATGGGAGGAGGGAGCAATTAGAAGTAAACAGTTTTGGGGAGGGACAAGGTCAAAAGAGAGAATAGAATAAATGGAGGTTCAGGATAGGATGAAGGGAAATATAGTTAGTCTTCCACAACATGACTATTATGGAAATCTTTAGCAAAACTACACATATAGAGCCTACATTGAATTACTTGCCTTCTCAGTAGGGATGGGTAGGGAGGGAGGAAGAGAAAGAAGTTGAACTCAAAGTTTAAGGAACAGATGTTGAGAATTGTTTTTGCATGCAACTGGGAAATAAGAAATACAGTTAATGGGGGTATAGAAATCTATCTTACCCTACAAGAAAAGAAAGAAGATGGGGATAAGGGAAGTGATCATAGGGAGGGCAGATTAGGGGAAGGGGCGATCAGAATCCATGGTGTTTTGGGGAGGGGGGAGGGAGAGATGGGGAGAAAATTTGGAATGCAAAATATTGTGGAAATGAATATTGAAAACTAAAAATAAATAAATTTTATAAAAAGAAAAAAAATAAATATCATTGTACATGTGGGTCCATTGCCCAATTTTATGATCTCTTTGAGATACAACCCTTGAAGTGGTATTGCTGGGTCACAGCATATGCACATTTTTAATAGCCCTTTGGGCACAGTTCCAAATTGCTGTCCAGAATGGTTGGATCAGTTCACAGCTTCACCAACAATGAATTAGTGTTCCAACTCTCCCACATCCTTTCCAACTTTATCATTTTCTTGTTTTGTCATGTTACTGGATCTGATAGGTACCTCAGAGTCATTTTGATTTGCAACTCTCTAATCAATAGCGATTTAGAGAATTTTGTCATATGAGTACAGATAACTTTAAGTTCTTCTGAAAACTACCTGTTCATATCCTTTGCCCATTTGTCAAATGTGGAATGATTTGTATTCTTGTAAGCTTGACTCTGTTCTCTATATATTTTAGAAATAAGGCCTTTATCACAGACAGTAGTTGTAAAAATTCTTTCTCAGTTTTCTGCTTCTCTCCTAATCTTGGTTGCACTTGGTTTGTTTGTGCAAAAATGTTTCAATTCAATGTAATCAAAATTATTCATTTTCCATTTGAAAATGTTCTCTATCTCTTGTTCGATCATAAATTCCTCCATTCTCCATAAATCTGACAAATAAACCATTCCTTGCCCTGCCTCCCACCCCCCAAAAAAGAAAAAAAAGTAAATCATGTAAGACAGGTGGAGGAAAAATTGGCAAGAGAAACCAATGCAATGAGAGAAAATCAGGAAAAGTGAATCAACAGCTTGATAAAGGAGACCCAAAAAAATGCTGAAGAAAATAACACCTTTAAAAATAGACTAACCCAAATAGCAAAACAGTTCCAAAAAGCCAATGAGGAGAAGAATGCTTTAAAAAGCAGAATTACCCAAATGGAAAAGGAGGTTCAAAAGCTCACTGAAGAAAATAGTTCTTTAAAAGTTAGAATGGAGCAGATGGAAGCTAATGACTTTATGAAAAACCAAGAAATTATAAAACAAAACCAAAAGAATAAAAAAAATAGAAGACAATGTGAAATATCTCATTGGGAAAACAACTGACCTGGAAAACAGATCCAGGGGAGATAATTTAAAATTATCCTTGAAAATTATGATCAAATAAAGAGCCTAGACATCATCTTTCATGAAATTAACAAGAAAAACTGTCCTGATATTCTAGAAGCAGATGGTAAAATAGAAATTGACACAATTCACCAATCACCTCCTGAAATAGATCTCAAAAGGAAAACTAGGAATATTGTAGCCAAGTTCCAGAGTTCCCAAGTCAAGGAGAAAATATTATAAGCAGTCAGAAAGAAACAATTCAAGTATTGTGGAAATACAATCAGGATAACAGAGGATTTAGCTCAGATTCTACACTAAGGGATCGAAGGGCTGGGAATATGATATTCTAGAGGTCAAAGGAGATAGGATTAAAACCAAGAATTACCTATCCAGCAAAACTGAGTATAATACTTAAGGGGAAAAAATGGAATTTCAGTGAAATAGAGGACTTCTAAGTATTCTTGCTGAAAAGACCAGAGCTGAATAGAAAATTTGACTTTAAAATACCAGAATCAAGAGAAACATGAGAAGATAAACAGGAAAGAGAAGACTTTAAGGAACTCATTAAAGTTGAACTGTTTACATTTCCCATGGAAAGATGTTATTTATAACTCATGAGATATTTTTCAGTATTAGGGTAGTATGAGGAAATATAAATATATGTATACATATATATATGTGGTGTGTATGGGTATGTATGTATATGTATATTATATATGTGTAGGTATGTATATGTACATGTGTATGTGTGTATGTATATATATGCATATATATACATACATACATATACATAGAGAGCACAGGGTGAGCTGAATATAAAGGGAGAATACCTAAAAAATAAAATTTACTGTTGAATGGAATATACTAGGAGTAAGAGAAAGGGTGAGGTAGAATGTAGCAAATCATCTCACAAACAATAGTGAAGAAAGAGCTTCTGCAATGGAGGGGAAGAGGGGGAGATGAAAGGAAATAATTGAGCTTTACTCTCATGGGATTTGGCTTAAGGAGGGAATAACACACACTCCATTGAATATGGAAATCTATTTTACCCTACAGGAAAGCAAGGGAAAAGGGATGGGAGAGGGAAGATAATAGAAGGGACAGCAAATTAGGGAAAGGGATAGTCAGAAGCAAACACTATTGTAGAAGGACAGTAAAGGGACAGAATGGAATAAATGAAGGACACAGGAAAATGTGGTTAGTCTTTTACAACATAAATATTATGGAAGTGCTTTGCATTATTACACATGTATGACATATTGAATTGTTTGTTTTTCAATGAGGGTGGTGGGGAAGGAGGGAGAGAACATGGAACTCAAAGCTTTAAGAATGAATGTTAAAAATTGTTTTAGCATGCAAATGGAAATTAAGCTATACAAGCAATGGAGTATAGAAATCTGTTTTGCCCTATAGGAAAATAAAGAGGAAGGGGGATGGAAGAAGGGTGGGTAATAGAAGGGAGAACAGACTGGAGGAAGGGGTGGATGGGGTATATGTTGTCCTGGGGTGAAGGTGGGGAAAGATGGGGAGAAAATTTTGAGTTCAAATTCTTGTGGAAATGAATGGCAAGAACTGAAAAATTAATAAATTACATTTTTTTAAAAAAGACATCCCGACAGGCTGACCTTAAGCCCATTTAATATCAATATTTGGTTCTAATCATTTAAAGTCACCAATTCACAAATTATCCACAGAGATGTTGCTAGAGACAATTGAATACTGTGATTTTTTTTGATCCAGAAATAAGGGGAAAACACTGAAAACCAAGGAGATACCCATCAATTGGGGAATGGCTGAACAAATTATGATTATGAATGTAATAGAATACTTGTGTCTGCTGTAAGAAATGAAGAAAATGAGCAGTTCAGAGAAACCTTGGAAGACCCATATGAACTGTTATGGATTTAAATAGTAGAACCAGGAAAAAAATTATACCAAAACACTCACATGGTAAAAATGAACAATTTTGAAAGGCTTAAGAAATGTGATCGGTGCAATGACTGCCTTAATTCTAGAGTGCTAATGATGATGAATGCTCCTGACATAGAGGTGGAGACCAATAAGCAGAATGAGTCACACAGTTTTAGACATGGCCAATATGGGAATTTGCTCTTTTTCTCTCTCTATGGGGGAAAGGAGTTGTGAAGGAGAAAAAAATAATAAAAGCTTGATAACTAAATACAGTAAAATTGAAGGAAAAAAGAAACCAAACACTGTGAAATTAGAACTGCCAAATTTGGTTCTGAGGAGACATGAGATTATTTCTTATGGGTGTGGAACACTGCATGTACTGTTGGATGCAGTGGATGTGTTTGTTAGTTTTGTTGACGACTTTTTCCACTTTTCTGTTATAAGGGTTGGCTGAATAGATGAGGTGGGGAGAGAGACATATTGGAAAGTGAAGGTGATGAAAAAATAAAAATGATCGGTTTTTTAAAAAAGAAAATAAAAGTTACCACAGTATTGGCTTTGATTTCTATTACAATGTAATTGCACTGCTCCTAAATACTAACTTTATGAGGTAAGTTTTCACAGGTACTATAATCATGCTGAATTACATGTTGGTGTTACAGAACTATAGAGCTGGAAGGGATGTTAGAGACCATTTCATTCATTTTTACGGCTGAGGAAATGGAAACTCACAGAAAGGGAGTGATGGAGCTCAAGTCACTAGATGTAGAGTGTAGAGAACCTAACTCTAGTCTCCTTACCCCTTCCAATCCCTCATGTGACCTCCCTTTCACAGCTTCCACTAGCAGAACATTGCTATCTTCTCTCTTTCCTATGCAGATTCTGAAAGCCAGCATTCAGCATCCTTATTTTCCCTTCACTGATTCTTTAATGATTGAAGTCGATAAAAATGGAGAAACTGCAATTGGAAATAATGCTCAAATGGCATACCTTTCTTTGAATTTTCTGTTGAACTGAAGTAAAAATTCAATTACCTTAGGCTTCAGACTCAGCATATTGAGCCCTCCCCCCACCCCCCAGGTGGCTATAAATTGCAATTATAGTCATTTGTGGCTCTTACAAGATTATAGGTGACTGAGCACATCATCAACCAAAATCAGAATTTCCCATGACACCAAACAAAACTCTTGTCTAATGATCTAGGAGAGTGGATTAAATATAGTGACTGAAGAAGAGAAAGAAAGAGAGAGAGAGAGAGAGAGAGAGAGAGAGAGAGAGAGAGAGAGAGAGAGAGAGAGAGAGAATGTTCAGGGGATTATCACTTTAGCTTTTCAAATCTATTCAATGTAAGTGAAATTGACATGGCTCTCTGTTGAAGCATTGATACAATTTTCAGGTTTAAAGGTTTTAATTCCTGATTTCCTACTATGTATTGTTCCTGTTCCTGCTAATTCTTAGCATAAGAAACCAAGTTTGTTCTGCCCAGCTCAGCACAGTTGTGGGGACATCTAGAATTCTACAGTGTCTATGCATAAGTATTTATGTTGGGTGTGTTCCCGGGGGAGCAGGGGGAATCCTGCTACCCATCATTTTTAGATAGATTTCCTTATTCTTGCCCTTTCGGTTGGAGAATTCTGTCCACCACAAATTTCCTTGCATTTCTTCCTGATGCAGAGGGAATTTTCCTTCTGCTACTAGATGGCAACACATCCTTTATGGCGTTCCCCTAAGTATGGCTGTCTGTTGTCTTTGTCACCTTGAGGATGGATGGCTAAACTGTGCTCAACTTGGGGCTGCCCACTTCAGCTTGTCTGGCTTGACTTGTTCTTTGAAAGCATGTGCTACTTATGTCACTCTTCTCTTCTTACTCTGACACTTGAAAAAAAAATTGGATTGAATTTACTTTCTTTTACTTGGTTTTTATATGACATTTCCTGTCTAACTTGTTTCTCCCTCCTCCTGTCCCCAAAACTCTGGTCTGATTGCTTTGTCTTGCCATTTGGTAGCGCCACGCTTTTCCAACTTTGTTAAATCATGAAAGGTTTGTCAATATAGATACTAATAAATAAATTCCTAGATAAGTAAACCTCTCCTCTGGACAACTATAGTATCCACATCACTGATAGGAGAGAATGCTAAATTCAATTCAATTTGATAAGCATTTATTAATCATGTACCATGTGCTAGGCACAGAATTATAAGATCAACACAATCCCTCTGGAAGCAGACATTTCCCTGGGAGAAAGAGCTAAGTAAATAAAAAATATGTATTTAAAATCAATAGAAAGTAATTTTGTGGTGGTGAGAAAAACACTAAAAGTTGGGGGTATGAGAGAAAAAAGTCCTTGTCTTAGGGGTAGCACTTGAACTGAATGCCAGGGGGGCTCATGGAGGAGAATGTTCCAGGCACAGGGAAGCACCCTACCCAAAAGAATTGAAATAACCTCCTAATGGATTTCCTTGTCTTTAGGCTGCTTCTTTTCCAACTCTTGTTTGAATTATTCTGAAAACACAAATCTGTATTATCACACCAGTCAAAAATGTTTAATGGTTTCCCATCACTACTGCAACAAAGAGTAAAATCCTCAACTTGATACTGAAGCCCTTTTCCATTTACTTCCTGGCTATCTTTGCAGATCTATTTTGTTTTTCTCTTTAACTATTCTCTACCCTATTCTAATTGGCTTGTTAGCTGTTCTCCATTGATTACATTCCATTTTCTGCCAGCATGATTTTACATAGGTGGTCTTCCACCTCACCTCCTCCTATCCATCCCTCTGGGGAAAGCTGAAGTGGTAAACTATCACAGTCCCAAGTCAAGAAGTAGGTTGGAATGAGCAACAGCAAACTAAATCTTACCATAAAGAGATATTAAGGCTACAGGAAAGGTTAAGACCAAACCAAGAAGAAAAAAATGACTAAAAACATATACAAACTAAGCTTTGTATATATTAAGAAATAAACAGCTTTGGGACAAGTCCAACCAGAATTTCTAGAAGTTATTTTTTTCTTTAAGAGCTAAAAATTGTTTTTAAAAACCAAATGAGAGGAGTAGATAAAATGTGAAAAGAAATGAGTTAAGAAACATTTGGAAAGAGAATGAAGAGTATGGAACAAGAGGTACAAAATTTACCTCAAAAAATAACTCCATAAAAATTAGAGTTAACCAAATAGAAGCTAATGGTTCCACAAGACATCAAGAAATAGCAAAACAAAATTCTATCAAGTGATTTTAACAGTTTATCCAAGAAAGAGTTCATTATGATCAAGTGAGATTTATACCAGGGATACAAAGATGGCTCAACATTAGGAAAACCATAAATATAAATTAATAATATTAAAAACTGAAACATCCCAAACCACAAAAATACAATACTCCTATGTGCTAAAAGCCCTCCAAATTATAGGCATAAAGGGACCTTTTAAAAATTTAATCATTTGAAAAATTTCATAATTTCATAAAATAAAGGTAATCTTCGTATGAGGTGTAAATATTCTCGAATCTTTTCAGTAAATACAGCATTGAAACAAGTATGCTCACTCTCTCCTATTAGTTGTCATCAACCTAGAAATGCTAACAACATCAAAAAAGATAAGAGAAAGGAATAAAAGACTAAAGACAGTTAAAGGGGAATTAAAAGGAACAGTCTGATGAAGATTTGGTTGTTTACTTGGAAAACCTCAGGGAATCAGAAAAGATACTAATTGAGACAATAGTTTTTACAAATTTGCAGGCTACAAAACAAATTCTAAATATCAACAACATTTTTATACCTTAATAATAACAAAACATAAGAAGCAACAATAGAAAGGGAAATACTATTCTGAATAACTACAACGTATATAAAATATGTGGGGATGGATCATTCTGCCCTAAGAACACAAAAGACTTGTATAAATTTACTTACAAAGCATTCCAGTTTAAAGAATAATCTAATTTAGAGGAAAATTTAATACTCATGCCTATACCATGTTGATATAATAAATATGATAGTACTACAAAAATTAATTTACACTGTTAATGCTATAACAATCAAATCACCAAGAGGATACTTTAGAGAGCTTGATAAAATAATAAAATCCATACTATGGTGATTAAAATAGGAAATATCAATAAAAATCATATTTTAATGTCCAAAAGATTTTTATTTGAAAGAGATAAACTTTCCACATGTGGTTTGGAAGGACCAATGGAAGGGTCTATCATGCTGCATTTTATGTCAGTGAACAAATGATCTAGATTTAGGAATATTTTCCCACAAAGTTATGTGCTCTCTTCTCATATTCTGTGTATGACACTTAGTGGTTTTTAAACACAAACCTGATGTGGGGGCATAAAAATCTGTCTTTGAGTTTCTTTTGTGGTTGGAGAAAACTATTTAGAAGAAACAAATTGAAAGTAAAGTATCATCCCCCCAACAAGTCTGAGATAGTCAAAAGCATTTACTCCTTCCTCTCCCTTCACTACCCCCACTTTTTGAGTTTCATGACATCATTTTTTAAAAAATCTTCAAACCACAGTTAGGCACTTCAGAGATATCGCCTGTTACTCTGCTAGTATAAAAGACAGGTGTAGCATTAGAGAACTGGGCTGTTGCTGCTGAGGCATTTAGCTTCCATAATGAGATGCTGAAGCTATTTGTACACCAGCTTTGTCTGTAACCTTATCTTCTTTACCTGCTGTCCTATCATCTCAGGTGAAATACATATCCCATCCTTCTCTGGGCTGACAAAGCTACGCTAGAATAATTCCACCTGTTTTATTGCTGGCACTGATCTCTTCTGGCATAACAAAAATATGGAGAGAGTGGGCTTGCTAAAGAGCTGCCTAGACTTTCTAAACCTTGCTGGCTGCTCACCTCAGCTAATAACTCACTCTCGTCCAAACTTCACATTTTAGCTTCAGGCAGAGAAGACTTCAATAGCAGTTTAGGAGGCAGGAACTGTTAGAGGATCTGGGAGACTACTTAATTTCAACACCTCCTCCCACCCCCTGCTTCCAAGATTCCTCAATTCCTCATGAATCAGATTACTGACTGCTAGTTTTGTTCTGCTACACAACCTGTGTCCTTTATGACTAGCATTACTTTCAATCCTGTTGCAAATCTAGCTGATTAAAGACGCTGGCCTTCAGAAAATTCTTTCTTGAAAGTCAAAGCTTGAAGGAGATTAGGGCTATTTATATTGTAAGGCACTTCCTTCAAAGCCCCTGGTTGCTTTGAGCTCTTGACTGACGTAAACCTCAACTAATTCTCTTTATCCAGATAATCCACTCTTTTCCAATATTCATCAAATGGCAAAATGAAAAGCTTTTAAGAAAGTGAATGGATGCGTAGGATTAAAATCACATCAAATTTTATCCTTAATAAAATCACAGAGAAAATTATGGGGAATCATTTGTTCCAGTGAAGAAAGAGAAAATAAAGGAAGAAAATATACTTTTGTACCCCCATTGAATTTATTTAGCAGTTATTTGGATTGCAAAGAGTGGAATAAAAGAAGAAATGGAGCTTTTATGCTCCCTTCCTGCTTATTTAGTAGCAAGATTGAGGGTAGGTGTTGGGGAGAGGGTTGTGTCTGCCTCCTTCCCTCCCAACTATGTTGCAACCTGTATTTCACCCATTTGTCACGTTCAATTTTTCCCTTCTTTCAATGCTTCAACGAGTCTTCATCTAAGTTGATGTTACCTATACCAATACCAGTCAGAAACTTTTCATATTTTAGTTGATAGTCTCATAAGACTCTGTTCACCAAAATATTCCTATCCTAGTGCCAGTTTTATGGTGCTGAGCTTCCATAATTATCAGACTTGGTCCCCAGATGCATAGTCATTTACTAGTTCTGTGTTCAGAGTCTCCTCATCTTGGTAGATCTGACAGACCCTGGTTTCACTGGTATGGATAATTTTTGAAAACTCATCATCTCCTTGCCTTGATGAAGTATCAAAAAACCACAAATCTCCAGCTGGAAGTGTGGAGTTCTGGATTGACGTACATGTAGGCCAATCAAACATTATTGCTGTTGGAATAATTGGATGCTTGCACTTCCTAAACTTGTCATACTGAGTAGAAATCACTATGATTATTAAATACTGAACATAACAAAAACAATCTTGTTTTCTTTGGGGATTTTAAAGGTACTAGTTTTAGGCATCAATTGGTTAAATAATTTCTTAACAAGGTTAACTGAGGAAGGAGAAAAGAAAGAATTTTAGAAGTAAGGGGGAGTTTCTTTTTCCAGGTTCACTTCTTATTTTTAGCAACATTTTCTGTAATGAATGGACTGGTTGGAAGACATTTAAAAAGGACATTGTAAGAACATAAATTTTATAGGTGTAAAGCACACACGGTTCTGAGCATCAAAAATTGACAGCTATACCTATAGCCTAATCAATGGAAAGAGAATGGACAGATCATAGTCCAAACATTTTGACTATATTAATTTTAAAGTTAATATAGTTCAAATGAGGTCCCCATAGGATGTAAGATGAAACATTTTTTTCTTTAATACTGTCATTCAGAAACACTCTGATATTCCTAATATTAATAATAGTAACAATGAATTTTATTTCCATTGCATATCAAGGTTTAGAGAATGTGTCCATCTCAAAAACCCTGTGACATAGGTGGAGTAAATATTCTCTCTGTTTTACATAGGAGTCTAATTTAGAGATGTCAAGGGACTTGTTGAGGGTCAATCAACCAACCTCAGACAGTACTGTGGAAAAATGGTTAGAAAAAAACCAAACATATTGAATGAGCAGAATACGGTCATGTTGCTATCGTGAATCCCAACAGAACTGGTAGATTTAAACTGTCATTTTCTTTTCTTACTAGTAACTTCTAATCAAAATATATTCATTAGTTCATCATGGAAAGGAGAAGGGGCTTTTAACCCCTTGAGTTGCATCACAGTTAAACATTGGCTACGCTTTGAAAAAGTGACAAACATCTGGGATAATAAAATAATATTCTTTTTTATCCCTCTATAATATACATACTATACAAAATTATATTTTTTATACTTGAATGTTTTCTATTTCTATGAGAATTTTAATTTTATGAAGTCAGGAACTATGTTTATTTCAATCTTGTATCTTCTCTGGTGTATAGCATAGTGTTCTGCATACGCCAAGTGCTAAATAAATGGTCACTGAATTGGACCCAAGTTGTCTTTCTTCCATATTGAACCCTCCAGGTCATCCCACACACTATGTTCTTATCTCCTTTTCTTTTGCCAGTTTCACATGGCAATTTCTTCTCCATTCATTTAACTGTTCATTGTTCAATGTCTAGTGAAGCTTTTATTAGACATTTTACCTATATACAAATGTGTTCTAGATCAGATTGTGATAGAACACTTTGACTTTATAGTTTCAAGCTTATTCTTGGTAATCAACTAACCTGACAGAAATTGTTCAATCTTAATCTCTTAATTTTTTTGTTCTATCCCAAAAGAATGACTAGAGAATTAAATTTCAGGTCAAAAAGTTGCAGTATACAAACTCAGTAAAATAATTATTTTAAATTGCATGCATCCTGGCAGTAGCATAAATATAGATATATACATATTTGGCACACAGTAAAATGTCAGTAATTTGGACATCTCTAATTCAGAATTCGTATTAGAATGCTTCAGAAGATCTATGATTTTACTGATTCAGAGAAGTGATTTTTCCTTGCTAAAGGAAATGTTTTCAAGAGCTTTTATAGGAGAAAGACAGAGAGAGATGGAGACAGAGAGGATAACAGAGACAGAGAGTGCACATCAAGTAGCTGGCCTTGAACTTCCCTGATTTTAATTAGGCTGGTCCTCAAAATCCACAAACAACATAAAAGAAAAATACTTGCCCTCTAATCGCAGTGTAGCCTAACAGACATAGGCCAGCTTTGGGACTAGGAAGACTTGGCAAGTTCTGCCTCTGCCACATATTGACTATAGGACCATGGACAGATCATATATCCTCTTAATGCCCCCAAGCAACTATTCAAGACTTCATGTCAATTCCTTATCTACAATGCAGTTTGGAATTTCCACATTAGAGAGTTCCTTAAAGTAATGAAATAACATGTTTGGACTAAAAAAATTCAATAAAACAACAGTTATAATATGATTCTTTTCAGTTTACAAAAACACTTGCACCATTCCTATTATCTCTTTATTCTCTTAAACTGTGAAATAACTAACGGCAATTTTAAAAAAATCAGATCATAGATACACAGTTTTAGAACTGAAAGGAACTCTATAGGTCATGCAGTCCAATGATCTCTTCTTATCAGTGAAGTATGTGGGGTCCAAGTTAGAAATGAAAGGACTTAATATTCCTGAGAATAAGTTGGAGGTGATGTTACTCTTAAGTGAATTTTTAACAGTCTTACTTTGAAGGAAGGGAGAGCTAGTCTAATTTTTTTCAAACTGTGAATTCCAAAAATGAAATATTCTCTGAGGACACACCAGCTTCTACATCCTGAAATGAACTCTTCCATATGAAGAGATTTCAATTTTTATTCTCAGTCTCTTTTGCACTATAATACTTTTATTAAATGATTTCATTTTAGTTCTTAGTATTATTTTTCTCTTAAAATAGAATTCTATTGTACTTAAAATAATAAATTTAACTGACAATGAGATTGTGTTGATGAATATTTTAAATGTATGATACATACTCCGAGAGGTTAAGTTTGGAAGAGAACATTGAATACTGCCAGACACAGAAAGAAACTGAGGCTGAAAGGAACACAGATTCAGAGGCACTTGGGGGTTATTTTTCAAACTATCCCCCAAAAGAAAAGATGCCAAAAGAATAAAAAAAAAACCCAATCCCTGTGCTTAAAAAATGTACACAAACAACAAAGTCAACAAAGAAGATAGTAATATCCTATGTCATCCTCCTTCTTAATATAATCCTTATGATAATGATATATGTACACATGGAAAGGACTTGGGCAAGTCCTTTCACTTTACTGAGGCTCAATCCTTGTATTTTTCAAATGAGAAGGTTGCAATAAATGACATCTGAAGTTCCTTTGAGCTTGAGAATTTTTGATCTATGAATATAGGACAGTGGTTTGACTTTCATAGACAATTTTGTGTATAGCACACCACTACTATACAGTTACCCTACTGACTTAATGGTGTAGGGAATTAAATATGCTGTTTTTTTTCCTTTATGGTTATTACAATAAAAACCAATTAATAATAATAACAGTTAACTAGAGCAAAATGCAGCCTTAAAGTCTTTCCTCAAAAAAGATATACTTACTCTCCAACGTATGTTAACATTATACATTAAATTTTCAAGGAGGAAATAATAATTCAATGATTCATCAGCTATCAGCATCAAGTAAAGCAGACACATGTTAACAGAGGTATTCTCCTGTGTCATGGAGGATATCCTGTGCAAAACTCAGATAGAAGAAGAAATTCTTATCAATAGAGCGAGTTGAGAAATGTTCCTGTTTGCAGTTAACATTGGGCTGATATATGGTGATAAATCTGGGACTGAAAGGGATTATAGCAGGATAGGCTCATTGATTTAGAGCAGCAAGCAACCTTCAATATCATCTAGTTCAACTTCCTCATTCTAGAAATAAAAAAAACAACAACTGAGAAGCACAAAACTTAAATAACTCACTTAAGGTTATACATCTTAGTCAAAGGGAGTTAGGATTTAAACATCACATTCTTTGACTTGATAGCCCCTCAGTGAGATTCATAATGAATCAAAAGAGATCTGCCTAGCCATGCACATTGGAAAAAATGCATAAAAAAACTTATTGCTCAGATTATGAGGATACAAATGAATAGACAGCCCATTGAAATACTTTATCAGTACTTATTTTGTGGACAGGAACTAGGACATAGAAAGGAATTTAGGTCTAAACTGAGTAAGGAAGAAGAGATTAGGGTGGATCACATTTGTGAAATTGTGATGTGCTTGCCAAGAAAACCCCAAATGGGGATAGGAGGGATCAGTCATGAGAAATAATTGAACAAATGTGCTTTCTGTGATCCTAAAGTGTTCTCCAGTCTCAAAAGACCATTTAAAAACAAAAAGAGACCAATAACCTACCACTGATCTTACATATCTGCAAATCATGCAACAACTTGATTTAAGAAAAGATTCCATTGCAGTTGACCCAAAGAGTACTCTCCTGATATAATAAAGTAAGCTTGCTGAATGTTACTGCATGACCATGGTATGCTCATGAGAAGTGATAGAAAAAAGGCATTTATATCAAGTATAAACAAAAAAAGATTTGGTTGATGATGTGGCAAAAATGAGAGATTATACATGGATAGCATTTGTAGCCAAGAAATATGAAAAGAACCTGAGGAAGGTTCTAGATTCTAGCACATTGGGCTACTCTACTGAAGATTTTTGTGAACAAAAATCATTTTGGTTAAGAAGATCATAGATTTGTAGCTTTAGAGCTAGAAGGAATGATATCATATAGAAATCTCATTTTAGAGGTGAGGAAATGGGCCAATAAAGTTTAAGTGATTTGCTCAAGATGGCACGGGGAGCAAGCATCTAATGCGACATTAGACTTGGCAGAGGTGGTCCTTTAGCTCCAAAGCCATGTGGTCACTTGTACCACTGGAGATTCTGTGCCCTTAGAAGATTAGGGATTTCTTAAAGATGAAGATGATGGGACTGTGTGCCAAAGAAATGATGTGGTTTAAGGGGCTTAGGGACTCCCCTCCAGAGTACAGGAGAGGGTCATCTGGAATGAATTCAAGGAATCAAGTATTTTTTAAGTCAAGTGAAGGTTTATAAGGTTTATTGTAATGTCATAATCGTATGCAGAGCTCCTCAGAGAACCTGCATTCCCTAAGTGATGCTAAAGGAAAAGTAGTAGATTATCTGGGAGATAAGCTAATTAGGTGATAACTTACAACCTTGGTAACTGGTATCATTCACTACCGGAAACGAGGGGAAGGAGTTTTTCAGGGGTGTATTTTTGGTCTGTTATATCTATAGGAAAACAGCTTTGAGAGTGGGTGTGTACAGCTTGACCTCTGGATTGAATATGATAACTTTGGAAATCAATACATAATAATTATGTTGTTACAAGACAGTCCTGTTTTTACAAGAGAATTTCTTCAGAAGTCAGCTTGTTCTTGCGATGGGGCCCACTCATGAGTTATTGCTAGAGATTCCTTGGGCTGGGGAGAAAACTGTCAGGGAGAGTGTTTTGATGCTAAGGAGGCTAGGGAGAGATGCGGTTTTTAAAACTGGGGTCCAAGCACCAGCACTAAAGCAACCCATCACACAATAATTCATATACAAAAATAAAATACAAATTCTTATAATATTTTATATGCAATATAATTTATTATTGCTCCTTTGGAAAAAAAATTAAAATAAATCACTGGTTTTCATCAGATTATCTTGATTTAAAAAGACTTTCTCTTCATATGATGATTAATTAGAAATTTTACCGAAGGAAACAAATAAGCAAACATTGTACTCTAAATTATTCAGAGTAAATTCTATGTTTGTATTGTTGTAACTATGTCAATTTACTCAAAACAATGAGATTTTAATATCTAATATTTCAAAATATGACTACATAAACTTTTTCAACTGTTAAAAAGCCCAAGAGCATCACTGCCCAATGAAAACCCAATTTGACATGAGAAAAAACAAACATAGCATTTTCATGTTAAAAAAAATGTAAATTTAGAAAAGAATTTGGTAGAACTACTTACAGAAAGAATGGTCCAATCTACACCTAAAAGAAAATAAAAATTCAGTTTCAATTATTATTCACTTCAATTTTTTAAGAATCTTTGGTTAAGATCAGTTTGATAATTCTTTCCACCAGCTCCCATCTTAGCCAACTTCCCCACCTTTAAAGCTAATTTTTGAGTGGTTGTCTTACCCACCTTCCCTCACCCACCTCGATGGTTAACTTTGTGAGGGATTAGATTCTTAAGACTCAGCTTAGCAGATCCTTAGACAACAGAGGGCTTCTGATCACTCAGAAAGCATTTGTATATACCTGTTTAGCAGTCTGTATAGGTTGGTATGACTTTCTTTAAAAACTGAATTTAATTTTTTCAACTAACAAAAATTCTTTTCTTCTTCCTTCCCCCCACTGAAAAGAAAGAAACAAACAAAAAGCCTTGTATACAAAGGATTACTTTGTAGGATATTAGATTTAAGAGATCTAATATTCTATGATCACAGCCTCTCAAAAACCAAGATTACCTCCATGCCACAATAAATTTTCAGAGTAAGACTTAGTGAAGAACTAAATTATATGCATGAATTAGCTACCTACCTATGTAAAAATGATCTGATTTACTAAAATATGAGAAGAATTGACTTGGCCATGGGACATCCAGTATGACTGCTTCCATAGGCTTTTCAAATTGAACACATCTAATATGAATGTAGCTTATTCGTCTCCCCACATCATCTCCATCTGACCTACATCTCCTACCCGCTAGAAACTCGTGGTTTCTAGTTTTTCCTGGCTCCTAGCCTGCCTTCACACAGTTGCCAAAAGTAAAACAAAGCAACAACAACAAAATCTACTCCAACATGGAAGTCTTGCCATATCACTCCACTGCTCCAGAAATTTGGGTGCGTGTATGGTAAAATATTAACTTGTCAGCTTTGCATTAAGAACCTTTTCAAATCTGATCTCAAACATTTAATATTTTCATTTACTCTATTTCAACTAAACTTGCCTACTTGTTGTTTTCTCAACTATGTATTCCATCTCCTCCATCTCCATCTCACTCTACAGGCTATACTCTCCATGAACAAAATGTATGTGTTCCTAACGTCGGCCTTCCTGGAATTCCTAACTTCATTCAAGGTCCAATTCATTTGATCACTTCTCTCCTGTCTTGATCCTCTTGGTCATTATTGCCCTCTATGTCTTCAAGTTTTCATGGATATGTTTATTTGCTTACATGTTGCATTTCCAGTAGAATACAAGCTCCTTAACAGTAGAGAATATTTTCATTTAGTTTTTGTATCCCTAGCACCTAGCACAGTGTTCTGCTGATATTAGAGTTTAATAAATGCTTGTTGGAAATAAAGCATTTTTGAACTTTAGGATATTTCCTATTAGGAAAGGGATTGCGTATATAAATGTGGCTTCCCATGGACTAACATAGTCCTTGAAATGCAATAGGTACTACATAAATGCTTCTTGATTGATTTTTAAAAGTCCCCATTGGATTGGATTGGGAGAATTAACCCAGATATAATCCAGTTATCCCCACTTAACTGACCATTTCTGACAGAAGTTAAAGTGAGAGTTGGATAAAACAGTCCAATTTCACAGTTGGTGCACATTGAATTAGCCTCCAGTAGCCTTCTATTCATACTCTGGCTACCTATTTACCTAGAGGGAGAGAGGCTCTTTTCTGTCCCCATGTCAACAATGTATAAAGATAACTCTATTAGCATTAAAGGGAATTATATTTTTCTCTTTTCTCTTTTCTCTCTCTATTTGTCTTTCTCTCTCCACACAGATACACATACATACACATATATGTACACACACACCTGCAATCAGGGGGATGGAATCTTTTGCCTATGCCCATTTCTTTTTATTGATGCAAAGCCTTAAGTACCCAAAGATGAAATCTTGCTTTGTTCATGTTAGAGGGGCTTCCTGCTGATGGGAAGGTTATTGAAAACCACTGACAGCTGTTACTTGTACAAATAAGGTGCCTAGAAACCAATGAGCTCAATATACAATTTTTCATTTTCATCATTTCAATTCCATATGGTCAATGAAGGGTGAAGTGTTCATTCTAGCTTGTAACTAATATTTAGAAGGTGTCTTTTTTCATGCAAACCCAATACTCTCATCATTATTAATGAAAGTTATGCATCTGGAACCAAACTGGATCAAACTCCTCACATCTGAAGGGGATGGGGGTTCAAGTGTGATACTCTTTATGCACATTATTCCTCTACAAAGATAGGAAACTTCAAATGTTCTAATTTAAAACAGAAAGCCCAAGGCAGTCAAAGCAATAATTATAGCTCACATATAGCACTTTAAGTTTTGCAAGGATCTTTGCATATATTATCTCATTTTATCTTTGGCAATAACCCTGTGAGGTAGGTGCTATTATTATCTCCACTTTACAGATAAAGAAACTGAGGTACAGAGAGGTTAAATGAATTGCTTTATAGGTATTCAGTTGTTAAAGTAGGATTTAAACCTAGGTCTTCTTGATTCTGTCTGGAACTATTCTCACCACTACGTATGATGCCTTTCAATAAAAGCTGTGTGTGTGTGTGTGTGTGTGTGTGTGTGTGTGTGTGTGTGGGTGTGTGTGTGTGTGTGTTTGTGTGTATGCATATGTATAAATAGGTAATATGTATACACACAAATGCAAGATATTTTTATTCCCATTCTTCCTGAAGTCAATCTCATTCAAATTAATTAAATTTAATTTTAAGAAATGATTAACATCTTGTAGATGCATTGTAATCAATGTTGGGAGACACAGAAATATAGACAGGACAGAAATGTGGGTACAACTGGAGAACAGCAGGATTCAGGTGTCAACCCCACCTTCAGGTCTTGCTAATATGAAGATCTAGAGCAATCTGAATGACCCAATTCTGGTTGGCAGGAGCATGGTGGGAATTATTTCAGCTTGACTCACATAACAAGGGGGAGTGGTCATTGAAGTAAAAGTAAAGGATTGCAAAAGATAGAGTTGACCTACTGACTTTTGTGACTGGATGTCCCCCCTTGAAAAATAGTTGAAATAATTCTGGACTATGGAGTATCTCAGTAAAAAAGAGGCTACAGATGGAAAAATAGAAGACAGCCAAGCAAAAAGCACCAACTCATGGTTCAATGGAGAAAGTAACTCATAGCTCAGTGGAGAAAGCATTCTAGCAAATAGTTCCAGAATAGCATCTCTTCAGAGAAATAAATTGGTATGTTCCGAGGCAGAGGTATGTTCCAGTTGAAATGTAATCCAAGAAACATGATTTGCCCAGGATATATGTTTTCCCTCTACTGGGTGCATCTCCTTGCTGTGCATGTTCTTTTGGCATGTTTCCTCAGACAAAAGTAGAGTTGAAATCTATGAGAAAGAATGCTCCACTTTGTGGAAGAGGAAATTTTCCTAATTATTTACCTTGTTATTATTCAATTTTAATTAAATACATTTTGCTTGACTTAATATGACATGTAGTCTGGTACAAAAGAAACATTGGTGGGAGTTTATAAGTTGTCATTTTATTTTTAAGCTGACTCAAATTGAACCTTGAATATGAGTGTAGCTTTCTGGAGTTCATGTTTGATGAAACTTAGATAATACATGATCCTTGTCATCATAGAGCTCATATCCAGTCTTTGACTGAATATTTAAATATGTCTAATAACAAAGATCTAGGGTTACGGAAGGGTCAAATATTTGCTTGAGGTTAATGGCCAAGAGAATAATTGTATCAGTAAAATAAATAGGGATATTTGGACTGGTTTGTTTGGTGGGAAATAATAAATTCTGCTTTGGATACATTGAGTTTAAGTAGTCAAATAATAGATGGAAATGGAGAACAGGAACTCAGGAGTTTAAGCTAGTAATTTGGATTTAGGAATCAAATACATGAACGATCACTGAGAATATGGAAAAGGATACTATAAAAAACAAACTGGGACTGGGGTCAGAACTTTGGAGAAGACCCATATTTAGAACATGGAAGGAAGAAGAGGTGACAATATAGGAGTTAAGAAAATGAGTGTTTAGACAGCTAAGAGGAGAATCAAAAATTTTAGAACCATGGAAATAAGGTGGAAGAGGGAATAATCAATAACTGTAGTAGATAAAATAACGAACTTGACTTCAGGAGACTTGTGTTTGAATGTCTTAGAAAATTATGAGTTGTATAACTCTAGGAAAATCAGTTAACCTTTCTGAATTTCGTTTAATCAATAAAATTTAAATTTTAACAACAGCACCTACCACATTGAGTTGTTGGGAGGTCTAAATAAGATAACAATAAGAGAAGGAATACTGGCTGAGGTCAGTGTTGTTGCCAGAGTCCAAGAACCCACATTTTAAGATTCCTCCTAGGTCTTCAGAGCTACTGTACATTGATTCAGCTGACATCCCCTTGGTGTGTTTCTCCCTTTCCCTCTCACCTCCCCTCACATGAAGGATGATGGGTTCTGCATTGAGGAAGGCAGGCAATGACAAAGATATTATCATTATTACATAAGAGATCATGGAAGGTGAAGATCGAGAAAAGATTGTTAGATGCTTTATTTTTAGTAAAGTCAAAATATTTTCCAGGATCAATCTCAGAATTGAATCAATAAATGCAGCACAGGAAAGTAGAAACAGTATTAGTCATAGTTAGAAGACCTTGCTTATAGTAACAAATCCTCATTCTAAAATTATCCAGAATTTTAACTTTCATACTTCCCGAATAGAGGCAGATTGCCTATCTCCCATTTATCTACACCAATATAAACTTAAACTTTACACCAATATAAACTTAAACTTTACACAAGACCAAAGAACAATCAAGAGACTTGAGCAACTTCTTCAATCCCAGATCTGCATGAAAAAAAAAAATCAGCCAGAAGCACACAAGTAGCATGAAAGAAACTCAAAGCAAAGCCAGTGCCACCACTGATGAGAACATTGCTAACCTCCCAAAATCAATAAAGATGGGCTAAAAATCAAGTACTGAGCAGAACTAACAACTCATGGTTGTTACAGATAGGCTGTCTTATAGATAGATAAACACACAGATGAATAAATTTGGTCTTATCAATCTAAATGTTGTGCCTCTCAAAGAGAATGTAAACTTCTGTAAGGCTGGGCTTAGGTTTTAGTCTCCATATTTCTTAGAATCTAACCCACCATTTTGTAGATAGTAGGTCTGTAATAAATGCTTGGTGAATCAGAATTGCTTTATTATGGCCTTTGGCAAATTAATCAGTATGACTCCCAATTTCCTAAACTGTAAAATGACAGTATTCATATCTACCCTGCCTACCTTGGGACTAACATTGTAGAGATTTTGTGATCTAGTATATGGAAATCAATTTGAACACTAGGAAGAGACATACAAATATAAATTACCTTTTTTAAAATTTAGAACACATCAATTACTTCATCATGAGTAGGGTGACTGAAATACCTTCCTGGCAGAAAGAAGAAATATTAAAAAGTTCAACTAAAGCATGACTTGGAAAAAGTAGCAGAGCTTTTCATTTTGAAAAGCAACAGCTGAAATAGAACTCATGCTAAGAACGATTATGAATTAATTCAAGCAAGAATGTTGCTCTGCCCAAATAGCAGGAAGAAAAGAAGGATGAGCCAAACTGTGCAAAGAATGATAATGATCCCTAAGTAAAGGATGAAGCAAATACTTTCTCATCATATATTAACAATATTTCAAATACTTTACAAGTAGGAATCTTGTAAAGCTCTGTCTAATGCTGTTTCTACTATACTATGCTACCTTTATTGACTCAATTCTGAGACTGATCCTGGATAAGATTTTAACTTCACTAAGGAGACTAGCGATACCAAATTTATCTATGAAAGATAAAGAATGGTGGTATAAATAAATTCATGTCACCATATTTATTATATAGGAAAGAAATTTTTTCTTCTTTTTTTCTAGAGAGCTAAATGGTAGTAATACATATTTAAGTGGATCTGGAAAAAGCAGAAGTAGTAATCCTTGATCATCATCATTAAATTCACTTTGATCCAGTACGCACTATCATATTACACATCCATCCTCTAAAAACTAAGACTTCAGAATTAAGAGGCAAATAGTAGTGGTGTCATATTTGTAGTCAGATGTACTGGCTCTTCTGCTTATTAGAGGTTATATGTTTTGTTCCAGATCACACAGCAAAAGAATGGAAGAAATATGATACGTGGTATCAAATCCTAGACCAGGTCTTGTTTGATTACGCTACACTGCATCTCCTCTTCCATACCATTTTGGACAGACATTCCAAGAATCTTCATTATATCATAGGTTTAGGGACAGGGGGGCCTTAGAAGGTATATAGTCTACTCCTCTTATTTTACATATAAGTAGACTGAGCCTCAGAAAGATTAGTTGGCTTGCCTAAGATTATATAGGAAGAAATTGACTGAGCTAGTATTTGAACTCGTCTTAGGACTCCAAGTCAAACATCCTCTCTCTACTGTACCGTGTGGTCACCTCCAAGCTAACCTCTTGCTCTTCTTTGATCTGAAGACTGTTTATTTCCATTTTCCATCAACGTCTTTTTTTTTCTTGTTTTAGGAAACAGATGCCCAGTCATGCGATAACTTCCCTAGTATTAGCCAAGCAGTAACTATAAGATCAATGATGATGAATGTTGTAGAGAAGTCTCATCTTTTGAAAGAGAGGTTAGGTCAAACAGCCTTTGAAGTCCCTTCCAACGCATGAGTTTTTGTAACTGTATTTGGGTGTCCTTAGGCACATTATTTAACATCTCTGGGTCTCATTTTCATATCTGTAAAATAAGGTGGCTGGGATATATGGCCTCTCTGGGCTGTTTTCCTGTTCTAAACTGATAGCCATATGGTGTCCACAATGTAGGATGTAGGTTTCATAAAACAGTACCATGATTAGAAATTTCCATTTTTTGAAACCAGCTTGGTGCTCTGAAAAAGGTCAAGCACTGTTCTTGTTCCACATAACTCTATGTCTTTAATAAATGTATGTTGAATCAGCATTGCTCAGTTATAGCTATGGGCAAGTTAATTAGTCTGAGTCTCAGCTTCCTAATCTGTAAAATGGAGATGTCAAATTCACAAATCTGTCAACGTGCATAGATACCCAGTATATTTCATATACTCAGTCTTCTCACATATAATCTGTTATATCATTGGTCATACACAAAACAAAAGTGGAAAAGAGTAAAGATGAAGAAAGAGCCCTTGGGACAATTTAATGACTGATATAATCAAGGAAGTTCTACAAAACTGTCTTTAAAACAAACAAAAATGCAGAGTTTCCCAAAACTCAGTTGTCTACTGCATACCAAACCTGATAAATTGGATTCTTAGTGGGTTCAGATGCTGTGCTTGTCATTTCAAGCCTGACTTCTTTCTGAACTCAAATAGAGTTGAAAACAGGCAGTTATCATTCAACATTTCTTCCCTGTTTGCCAATTTATAAAATTTCATGTTTACAGCAGAAAAAAAATTGTTACAGAAAAAAATGCAATGAAATCACAAATCTCAGCAATTCTCATGTTGTTGTCTAAACTTTGAAATAACAGGGTCAGAGACATTGGGCCAGATTACCAGAGGCACCCTTGACTAGCAATGGCCACCCTTTGTTGCTGTAGCATTATTTCAGCATACGGTACCTGTGGAACTGATGCAATCAATGTTGAATTTTGAAAACTCTTTGTAATATGGCGTCATTCTATTTTCCAGAATTATTATTCATTATTCCCTTCCACACATACTCTAGAGGCCAAACATAGGGGCATTTTTACTACATCTCCTATATCCATATCTTTGTACTATCTGTCAACTCTGCCTATAAATTATTCCTTCCTTTTGGAATTCTTGGTTTCCTTAAAGGCAGAGATAAAGCACCACCATTTGATTGACACCTTCTCTCCTTCTCTGCCAACTGCTACTGTATTTTTACAGAGGTATCTTCTGTCGTACTTCCCCTCCTCTCCTCACATCCTACTCCCCCATTAAGATGTAATCTTCTTGAAGGTAGGGACTGTTTTGTTCCTGTCTGTGTATCGCAAGCTCTAGCATATTACATGACACATAGTAGACACTTTATGAATTCTCTGATGGATCACTTTCCAGTTTGTATTCCAGCAGGGGACGGTAAACCTCAGTAGAAGATTCAACTCACTGCATGGACAAATTTATGGACATTACACAATTCCTCCTGACAAAATATCTCTTTCTAATGGACTCCCTGTCATTTTAACTCATTAAGGGCAGCTAGATGTTTTCTTATAGTTTCTTGAATTGTCTTGGGTTTCAACTCTTAGCAATTAACTTTTTTTTCTTTTCTGGCAAAAACAATTATTCTGAGAAGTGAAATGACTTCAGTCATTATTTTCCATTATTATCGCCATTCCAGCTACCCTGACCAAAAGGCTCATCCTTTCTTAGATTCTCCTGTGTCCTCCCATCACTCAAACAGACAAATTCCCCTCATTGTTGCTGTCCTTACTTTTTTCCCACCAGCCTCAGTTCCTCGTGAGCTTTAGTGACCTTGAGGCCATTCTCACTGCACTGCTTTTATTTCTATACTGTCATCTACCCTTGCTTGTTTCCATATTCCCTACAAAGCTTTTAAACCTAAATTTAGCAGTGGTCCCCTGTTCCTCACATCAGTTTTTTAGAAAATTAGCTTTTTTTCTCTTTGTGTTTTCAGAGTTTCATCCTTGAGGGCATTCTTGGTTTAATTCTCTTAGAGTTATTTAGACCCTGGGATACTATCTCTTCTTTTTGCAAACCATTTTAAACTTAATTTCCCAAAATCTAGGGTGCATGTCAGACCATGCCCAGCTTTCTTCATTATCTTATAAATCCTAAGATAAAGCAGTTACTTAGCCTACCCCCTCCACACCAAAACATACAATTCACCTCTCCTGGGCACCAATGTTCCCATCATTTCTAGTTTACCCAGTTCCTCTACATTGATGATAGTTAGACACAGAATAAAGATTTCCCTGATCACTTCTTTTCCTGCCTTTCCAAAGAGAATATCCATCATGCTCTCTCCCCTGGGATATAAATCTCACTATTAGAGAGTTTGCTTTGGATTAGATAACAAAGATATAAAATTTCCCATAAAGTCACTGTCACATTATCTGGGAGAACAAAGAGGATTCATACACACATATAGGTGTATATATATCTGTATAGATATATATACATGTTTGTGTATACATCTATATCTATATGTGTATACATACCTACATGAACATATAGGTATGCATAACCTGTATGGTTCTCTCATTATCAAATCAGTACAGATGAGTTTACATCAATAAAATTAGCAACAATATTTCACATTTATTTATTGCTTTAGGGTTTATAAAGTACATTCTTCATAGCAATTCTGTGAAATAGGGAGTGCATCATTAACTGAGAGATTAAATATTTTGCTAGGGTAATACAGCTCCTTAGTATAGGAGCTAGGATTTGAACTCAAGTCTTCTGATACTAAGACCAGTACTATTTTTTCCCTCACCCCATTATACCATGCCTATTCCTTGGGGTTCACAAAATATGGGTCCCAAAGAATAAGATATGGATAAAGGGGGTAGGAACAGCAATATCAGATGTCCACTAGAAAGCAACGCTCAAAAAGCTCATTCTAATGAAGAGTGAGAGCTCAAGGCAAATAGAATTGATGAGGTGGGACAGAATAAGGACTCATGAAATTGATTCAACTGGTCTGAGAAAGAAGAACCAGAACACATATAGAGGATGAAAATGGAGCTTGTTTATGTATGGGGGAAAGAGGAATAGGGGAGAATTATGGGAGGAAAGAAACTATTTTAGATAAATTCTATCTGATTTACTACTTTAAAAAGCCTTAGCCCTATCTTGTATTAACCACTAGATCACTGAATTATAGGAGATCGAGGTCATTTGAGGCATAGATTTAAAGATTCTCAAAGTTGGATGGACCCTGAGAAGTTGTGTGATCCAGTTACCTCACTTTATAAATGAAGAAATTGAAATCCGCTAGTGAAAGTGACTTATCTACAATCAAACAAATGGTAATGAGCAAAGCTACAACTGAAACTCAGGTCTGTCTCATTTGAAGTCCATTCCCACCCCATCCCCCTGCATTGTATCATGCTTACTTTTGATGCCATTTTTCATGACTTCCAGCCAAGTGCTTTTTTGATTATACTATGCAGAAAAGTTTAAGTCAAGCCCTGACCTCTTTTCTTTTCTTTATCCTGCTCTCTTTCTGCTCCTTCATAGACATGTCCTGAGCTCAGTTGCTGCTGTTTTTTCTTCAGCATCATTTACATCATCCCTCTGCATGCAATAGCAAAAAAAACAAAAACAAAACAAAACAAACAAAAAAACACATTTCAATCTTTTCAGATCTATGATTCCATTGGTATGAGTGCTCCATTTACTGACTGACTCCCACGGTTCTATGGCTTAGTAGATGGTGTTTCAGCATTATTATGACCAAAATATTCATCACCCTAGGGGTAACCTGGCAATGAATTTCTGAATTTAGTTAGACTAGTTATTGGACAACAGACACAGAGTTCATTTCTGAGCCTGTATCTGAAATCTTTCCATTTTAGCAAGACCTGTTAGAATTTGTGCTTGTTGGCACAGTCATTATAACCCAGGGTAATCAGTCTGCTCTGGAGAAGAGCTTTTCTTGAGGAAAATCAAAATAAGCATGTCATTTTGCATCTAAAATAGCGCCAGAAATAATATACAAAATGATCATAATCACCTACATGAAAACAATACTAAGATGAAACTGTTGTTCAGTAATTTCAGTCATGTCTGACTGAAATGTGGCCCCATTGGGCTTTTTTTGACACAGATACTGAAGTCCCTTGTCATTTTCTTCTCCAGCTCATTTTACAGATGAGGAAACTAAGACAAACAAAGTTAAGTGACTTGCCCAGGGTTACACAGCTGAGTGAAGCCAGATTTGAACTCAGGAAGTTGAGTCTCCCAAAGAAAACTGTAACTAAACCTTTCCAAATTTCCTTTGAAGCAATCGTCATAAGAATCATAAGACACAGGCAGGGGTTGAAGTGAGGGTGGGAAGAAGAAGGCATGTGTCTATTTGTCTCATTCATAGTAACGAACCTTTAAACATAAGGAGCCGTAGAAGTTTCATTTATGTTGCACTTGAAGATGTGTACTTTCTTTCCTTGCTTTATCTCATCAAACTGAGGTAAATAACAAAATCACAGATCTACTGTGTATTCTCAGCTTTCAATTTAACTTTATTTGAGATAATGCAATTCTAAAAACATTTTCAGGAAACAACCATGTTGCAATTTATACTTTGAAAGTGGACAATGTGATCAACCACCAATTACAAAATGATTTGCAAAACTCAGGTATAAATTAGATAGAAAGTAGTTCAGAAATTGTATACAGGACGGATAATGGAAAATTGCCCAATAGAGGGTAAACTAATATACGGGGTCACTGTACAGCAGAAGAAAGTGTGTAAGGCTCATACCATAAGGATAACATAATTTTTCATAGTGGACATGAAACTGAGTATAATTTTAAAATGATAAATATTTTAAACTTCCTAAGTTTGACAGTAACACTTTTTGTTATTCCTATTGACTTTAAGGAGGTCATACCAAATGAATATTTAACAAGTGTAAAAGACAAAATCTACTTGGGGAATTTGTAGAGCATGTTTATTTAATGTTTTAACACATGTACAAATCAACTGCTTTTTAGCTGGAATATTACTCTAACAAATAGTATTAAGAGGGTTTTATTTAACTATGACAAATATTCAATCCCTACCACTTAATAAATAGGGTTCCTTTTTCTTCACCAATTTCTCGCTCTTTTCTGTTGGAACTATGACAAAATCATTGGTCTTTGGTCTTTTTAACAGGCAGTATGCTACAGTAATTGCTAATGAGTCTTCAAACGCATATATGATACTGGAATAATAACCATAGCAATGATCAAAAACTTCTTCAGCCATAGTTATAGAGAAAATAAATAAATATACTTAACTGCTGTAGCTCAATCTTTACTATTGGGATTAGGATAGTATAACAACAAGGACCCTGGCATACATAGGAGGGCCTGCTGTACAGGTTCTTACATATGATTTTCTAAAAGGAAAACAACTTTTGAAGGGTCAACAATCTACTTTAATCAAGCACATATTTCATTCAGGGGAAAAAGTTAGTACCCTGAACTTCAGAGAAAATACAAACAGAGAAATAAAGATCCACAGACAGGTCTTCCAACTGTCTGACTATAAGCAAAATCACAGATCAACAGACAGATCCAACTGTCTGATAATTACATACATAATTAGTTACCAGACACAGAAGCACCATCCTCTGGGTTTTCAAAGTGGGGCAGGGTAGGGGGCCTCCTTAGCAACTACCTAGAGTGACCTCTGGCCAAACACTTGCAACGAGTAAGCCCCAAAACGAAGCCTCATCTCAGAGTATATATACACTTTTCAGAGCCAGAAGGCATCACAACCCTTGAGAACCATTGACTCATTAGAAATTAACAAAAGGAGTGGGCCTTCCTACAAAACAAATCTCCCCTAATCAAATTTCCCTTAATGCACAGCCCCATTAATGGGTGGGGAAGATCTTTAACTCTCATTAATAGGATTGACATTACAGATAGTGAGCTAGAGTAGCTGACACACACAAAAAAGCTGGAAGAATACATGTGTAAATATGTGTACATATGTGTAAATGTGTATTTCCATCTGTGTATGTATAGATGGAAATACATGCTTAAAACAAAAGAACAGTTCCTTTGAGTGTGACCCTGGGTTATTTCCCAAACCATTGTTAGTCTGTGTTCTTATTTATAAAATGGAAGCAACGATACCTTTTGCATTTACCTCAGTTCTATGAGATGAAGCAAGGAAAATGCACATCTTCAAGTGCAACATACATTAAACTTGTACAACTGCTTATGTTTAAAGGTACATGACTATGAATGAGACACATGGACATATGCCTTCTGTTCCCCACTCCCACTTCAAAACCTGCCTATGTCTTATGATCCTTATGACACTTGCTTCAAAGGAAATTTGGAAAAGTTTAGCTATGGTTTTCTGGTCCCTTCCAGATCTTCATCTACGATCTTTTAGTAGAATCTCGGAGCTTAAAGGGATTCCAGAGAGTGTCCAGTCTGGTCTATAGGTAATTGAGAATGCATTCCACAAGACTTTGGATGATTTCTCTTAGGAATTAAATATCATAACATTGCTGTTCATGAATTGTGGAACTGGAAGTGATCTGAGAGATTATCACTAAGCCTTCACTTTGCAGAAACTAAATTATCTCAAATTACCGTAAAGTAAACAAACAAAAAACTTCAATACTTGATCTTTTGATGTTGAAAAGGTGAAGATCTGTTTTTTTCATATTTGGGGAAGTAATTATAGTTCTAAAATTCCATTATATCTCACGGTAGTATTGGAAAATTGGAAAGATCAGTGAACTAAGATGCAAAAATCTAAGCTCTTTGTCCAAATTTTGATACTTCCTAGTTGTGTGATCTTGGACAAGAAGTAATATGGTTATGGCATGGTGATTGGAACTGTCTACTATGATTCTGGGATGTAGAGTGCACTATTGACCCTCTGGCCCACAGTTCTCATACTTTGTGGTTCTTTATTATCTCATCAACACTTACAACTTTTGAGATCCCATTATGGTTACATCTATCTCCTGTAATCTACCTTTCCCACTTCTATATGCTTTTACTGTCATTATTTCTGTATTCTCTCAGATCTGGGGTTGGAAGTGGCTAAAGGAATGTGAACTAGAGTCATCACTCCCACTAAAATAATTCTATCTCAAGTGTCAGTTTTCCTAACTACTATTCTGCTGCAGGCAAGTCATTTAACTATACTGATTTTCAATTTTCTCATCTGCAAATGGGTTTAAAATTGGTGTTACCAACTTCAGAGTATTGCTCTGAAGGAAACTTTTTGCAAACTCATCAAATAGATACGGAAATTTGTGCTATTACTATATGAATGTTGATAAGTAATTCTGATGTGTGTGACTGGTTCTAATTATAGTTTTTATTCAGTCACATCTCATTTGAACTATAGTCATGTATCATATACTAACAATAATTAAAAGAAAAAAACTTATATTTATATAAGATTTCATGTTTTTCAAAGCTTGAAGGACATCATCTAATGTGAACACATGTGACTCAGCACTTAGAGGCTGAGTATAAATCAGATAAGAATTTCCCAATGAATTGAGAACTTTTCCTTCTTTTGAAACAAAGAATCTTTATTCTATTAGGAAAAATAAACAATGTCAAGGGAGTAAGTCTCTTTTCTAGTTTAATTATTGAAATGTTTGATTTTAATGCTTCATTGCATTTCTTTGTCCCTGACAAAATATGAAGTGAGAATTATAGAAATAAAAGTTTGTAGATTCCAACTTCTCTTTTCTCCACTCTCCAAATAAAGAGTATTTTCTTCAACTTTATTTTTTGATGTTTGCCCTTGATTAGTTCTGCCCAACTTTGTGACTGCTTTTGAAGTTTTCTTGACAAAGACACTAGGTTTGCCATTTCTTTCTCCAGTTTATTTCACAAATGAGGAAACTAAGGCAAACACTCAGGGTCACACAGCTAGTAAGTATCTAAGACTCAATCTTAACTCAGAAAGAGGACTGTTTTTTGTCTCCAGGCCCAATGTTGTTGTTTGTCCTTCATTTTTGAAGAGGACCATGACATCAAGGGGGCGATGCCATGACATACAAGTGAATTGGATTTAAATGAGGAAGGGCTGCACAAAGTTATCAGCCTCACTTTTTCCTCGGGAGCTATCTAGGTTCAATGGCAAGACATAGATCAGGATGACTGGAGATGGCCCAGGATATAGTGGAGGACCTTGAGCTTTTTAATCTAAGTCTTTAACAGGTCTCATTATGATTAAGGCAACCACCATTCGGTGATTAAGGCTAAATAAGAAATAGGGCAGGGAATGGCCTCTTTACCTAGTCAAAAAAAAAATTAATCTGGGAGGGGAAGCCCTCAAGGTTTCTGGAAAAATTACAGAAACAACTGCTATTTACATTCACTCTGAGCCAATTAAGGCCCAAACAATGATCAAGCAGGGGTTGACCTGGGACCTACTGCTGGCCAATTAATGAGATCCTGAAGGATTTTGGTTAAGACTGGTTCTTAAGAAAAAACATTTTCAGAGATCAAAATTTACATTCCCTTTGGGCAGAGCACCAGTATGTAAGGATATGAAATCTTATGTGGACAGAGGGAAGAGAAAGGAAGAGAAAGGAGGAAGGGAGGGAGGAAGGAAGGAAGGGAGGAGGGAGGAAGATGTGTGGCCCAACTGGCCAGTTCTAGTTGGGTGTCCAGTAGGGGAACTCCATTTCTATTCCCCAGACTTGCTGTTTATCCTTATTTCTCAAAGAGGACCATGATATTAGGGAAGTGATACCACAGCACGATAGTGAATTGGGATTAAGTGAGGGAGGGCCGGGCGAAGTCACCAGATTCACTTTCTTCTCTGCAGTTCTCTGGGTCTTAGTGGCAAGATATAGATCCAGTTGTTGTGGAGATGACTATCTGGTTGCCTCTAAAATGCTGGTGGCTGGACCTGGAGTCAGAAAGTTGCTGTTGTTCAAGTGCTCAGGCACATCCAATTCTTGGGACCCCGTGGACCACACAACACGCTCATATTGTCCATATGGTTTTCTTGGCAAAGATACTGTAGTAGTTTTCCATTTCCTCCTCCAGTAGATTAAGGCAAACAGAATAACCTCAGTAACTTGTCCGTGGTCACTGGAGTGCTTTGCCATTTCTTTTTCCAGCTTATTTAACAAATGAGGAAATGAGGCAAACAGGGTTAAGTGATTTGCCCAGGGTCACATACCTAGCAAGTGTCTGAGGTAGAATTTGAAATCACGTCTTTCCTACAAAAAAGTCCTCTCATGCAAAACCCTTGTTGTTGCAAGTGCTTTATTCTCAAAGAGCACCCAGGACACAATGAGGGTGGTGTTTTGACTTGTTAGTGAACTGGATATAACTGAGGCATCTGCTCCAAGTCATCAGCTTCTCTTCTGACTCCAGGTCTAGTGCTCTATCCACTGAGGCACCTAGTTGTCACTTTATTTTTCCAATTAAGAAACAGTAAATAAAGCAGCACCTTTCAGTCAACCATACGATTTTGAAAATGGCATTTGCTATAGGGAATTGTCTGTTAAAGCTTGTCTGTTCCTTTCTCATGTTTTAAAAATCACTTTAATTTTAAGGGCATTTCAACAAGTCTCCTACTTCCCCCTTCCTCTCACCCCCACTAATAATCATTTTCCCCAAGTACATTTTTATACCATGAAGTCCTTTATAAATACCAATCTGTACTATGGTTAAATGGAGGAAAAAAAGTCGATTTCAAATCCATTTAATAAATGAAGATTAATTGTTTATAAGGGGGCCAGAACAAAGAAAAGGGAAGAAAAGGAAGGGTAGGTAGCTTCTTGAATAGAGAAAAATCACTAAAGAACTTGTAGCTCTCAGAGTCTTAGGAAACTTCTTCAGACAAGGATCCTCTACAAACCACTGGATTGTGTTACAGTAGGAGTGAAAAACAGAATCACATCGCTAACTCCCCTTACTCAGTAGGACATAAATCACACGATGGAATTCCTTCAAAATGAGTCATTATTTTGCACCCTAGGCCTGGGAATTCTGCATGTGCATAATTACTGTGTTTCTTGGCTGGTCAGTAATCAGTCTTCATACGCATTAATATGAGGAAAAGAGAAAGCTTTCCCTCCTTAGTGTCAATTCTTATATAATATGTGCAGCATTGAAATTCATTCTGGCTTTGGAATCTATCAGGGCAGGAAAGACTAAGTATTCTGATGATTTTTCCATTCTTTTTTATGTACATTGTAGCTTAGATAGAAATAATCTTAGGACAAAATGTCATCTTGTTATTCTTTTACGTGCAGTGGTTGGTGAACTCCTGAGCAAACGAATACAACAGCTGATTTTTGTGACTGAGTGACAGAACTGAGGGGCACGATCTTCTGCAGCCTTAGAGCATCTTTGGTACCAATCCAGTAGCAGGCAGGACAGCAAGATGAGATCCATCGATCTTATATGGAATTGAGATCTTCTGCGAGGTCTCTGTCTTTTAAAAACATTTCATTCTGTGGGGCTTGAAGGCTTGTGAGAGTTTACTATGGCCATATATATATTTTTTTTCTTCTTAAATTTCTGTGGGTCAATGCTATTTCAGGGCAATTACGGGCAAGTTTTAGTTCTAATAATTTTCGGTTTCCATTACAGTTTATTTGTTGAATTCTCAAGGCTATTTTGAGGTTTGTATTTATAGTATAGGATTTGTTGTCTCTTGCTTTATGAAGACTTAGTAATCTCTGGCATCTAATTCTGGCCACTTGAGCATGTCTTTCCAGGTCCTGGGTCACTGATAAATCTTTAAAACTTGCAGGTCTATGTTCACCTTTATCTACTGATCCCTTGCCTTTGTGAGTATACTTTCATACAATGATCAGTAAGTTTTAAAATACTAATAATTACTTATTGTTACTAGTATAAAAATAACAACTCATATTTTTATAGCACTTTAAGGTTCACTATCTTTCCCCAAAGGCCCTAGTGACATAAGCCAGAAAGAATTATTTTCTCCATTTAACAGGTAAAGAAAATGAGATGCAGAAACGTTTAATTGGTCTATGATCACGTAGTCAGTATCAGAGCTAAAATTTAAACTCAATCTCCTGATTACAAACTCATTATTCTTTACAATAATAATGATAATAGCCATGAGTGTAGTAGTAATGGTCAGCATTTATGTAGATTTGCTGAGTGTTTTGCATATTTTTCTCTCATTGAGTACTGCCAACAATCCTGGGAGGCAGATGCTATTATTTTCTATTATTTTCTCCTCTTTCTCTCCTTTTTATAGGTGAGGAAATTGAGACAGAGAAGTTCAATGATTTCCTCACTGTCATACAGCTAGTTTCTAAGGTCCAATTGGAAATCAGGTCTTCTGAACTCCCAAATCCAGTTCTCTATTTGGTATTCCACCTAGCTAATGAACACAATGTATGCCTTACTAATGTAATTTTCAAAGTGCAACAGTGGCTATAAAATTATAAATTCTGTCACTTGAAATTCATAGCACAAAGCTCACATTCAAACTTTACTTTGAAAAGAATAAACGTTAATCACAAAGCAATTTTTGAAATTTTACATAAAACTGATTTGAAGCTAAGGCTGTCTCTTTGCTCTATGAGAATGCTTCGGCTCTGTGCGAGTTTCTCACTTTAGGATACCACATAGTCACTAGTTTTCACCTAATGATTAATCCAAAATGAATTCGTCAGGAAAAAAAAAAAATCAACTATACCACATTGACTCTGCTTCATATATGTAGCAACAAGCCAACCTAGCTCTTTATAGCATAATATTCTGGTGCCTCTATCTGCACAGTCAATTCAATGACTCCTCTGAATACTTTTTGTACGACACTTCTCTATACCACTGATATGCCTCTCGTAATATATTATCATGATCTGGTCTTACAGAACAGGCTTGTGAAACCAGCCAAAACAATCTTCTGTGTAGACAGAGCCTAAAACAAACAAATGCAAATGCTTCATGATGAGCAGATGCTTGCCCTGTTTGACCCACAATATTGAACAGAAAGACTGCTCCAAGAAATCCCAGTGGTAAGGGAGAATAACTGAGGGAGTGATAAAAGTTCACAGATATTGCTTCTCTGCTATGTCATCAAAGAAAATTGACTTAACCTTCTCCTGTCCCAAAAGTTAGGTGAAAGCTAGAACAAATTGGATTTGAATCAAAAAAACTGTAGTGACACCAAAGGCATTGAGAACATTAATTCTGGCTTGAATTTTCTGATATTAAGCTGATTGAAAGTTTTAAATGTATTTCCTAGTAAGAGAATTGCCAAAATGAGACCATACTGTAGGATATTGGACTGGAAGGAATCTTGAAAATTATCTTATTCAAGCCCTCATTTTACAAATGGGGAGCCTAAAAGACAGAAAGGAAGTGATTTATCCTGGGTCACCCATGCAGCAAGTAGCAGTATTGAAATGTAAACTCACATTCATAGGGTAAAAGAAGATGCTTTGGTCTTTTATGTTGATGCTTTTTCAGACTGAATATTGGTTTTAGCTGGATATTATGAATACTCAGACTGCTGTAATCATTGTAGTAGAAAACTAGAATGGCAAATCCACCAATGGAGGTCAGTGATCTGCTTAGAATATAATCATGCAGAAGTGCGATGGGATGGAATACTTACATAAGTTGACCACATTCACATTTTAATGAAAGTAAAGACCAGAAGCTAAGATTTCCTTAATTCCAAACCAACCTATCTACTATACTAAACTGTATTGCATAGTCCATATTCATATACAAAGTCATATAGCTTTTAGATGATCAGGTTTTACTCTGGTACAAATTTAAGTGGTTTTAGGAAATCCTTGTAGCTATGAATCAAAATAGCTTTTATGAATAAAAAAATTAAGTTTGGACTTTCTGCATAAAACATATATATGTATATATGTGTATACATATATATATACAACCTCAACAACAGAATATTTCTATTATCATATTTACAAATTTTAAACATATTACAAATAATAATTATGTAGTGCTTTGACGCAGGAGGAAGAAAGCCAGTTTTTAGTTTCTGCTACTTCATCTAGTGTTTGAGAGTATTCAATTGAGTAGGGCAAGGAGAGAGTACTGATGACAGTATGCAAATATTTTAGCTTTATCTTCATTTTCCATGCAGATTAAACAAAGGTTTTTTGTTTTCGTTCTTTCCAACAGGGTAGCTCTTTAAGTCAAAGTCATTAAAGCAGCCACTATAATTGGTTCATTAGAAGATGTCACTAAGACCCGGATGTCAAATTTTCCTATAGTTACTTACAAGAGTAAAGTTAATCCAATCCAATTGGGATTTTCATTAGGTTGAAATTGAAAGGCTTACAAATCATCATCTTTTGATTTGGCCCTTGATGATCCTATAGCATTTCCCTTCTCAAAGTGGGGAAACCATTATGTCCAGTTAGCCAAATAGAAACAAAGTTAGAACACAACATGAGGGTTCTCTAGAAGAGGGGGCTGGAAGGAGAGGCATTAAATATAATTAATAACAAGAAAAAGCAATGCAGATTTGATTACTTGTAAAAATCACTTGCCATAAGATGTGCCAACTTTCTTTAGAAAAAGGGAGGAAGATTTAGCATATTCTTTAAAAAGCATTGCCAGCGATTGTTGCCTGGGTTGGTCATAACTGAAAGCTTCAGCAAACAGCTCCCGATTTAGCTCCCACATTGCTTTCAGCAGACAACCCTGTTTTGGGGGAAAAAAAATCTTCACATTCCCAGGATGTTTAAAATAAACACATATAATAAGAGAGTGCAATTGCTGGGCAGAATTTTGGCTATGGAACAAAAATTTTATCAACATGGGATCTGCATATGACAGCCAGCACTCTGAGTTTGTCACTGCATGGAAGATTTATTTATTTTCTCTCTGGGTGTCTCGACTGAAATAAACCCTGACTGGTAGAGAAGTGAGAGGAAGGTGCATTTTTTTTCTTTCTTTATTGCTTGGTTCCAAAGTGTTTCAATTAGCTGAGTTCTTCCACAATGCAGCAGCGATATCAGAAGTGCCATCTTTAAAAAAAAAAAGCTAAAATGCCCAGTTACATTATACAACTCATGTAAAATGGGCTTTAATGCTAATACAGGCAGAGCAAAAGAAAAATTCTGAGTTCTATGTACCTGTCCCACAAACCCCTAATACAAACTCAAGTAAATAAAAGTAAATAACTGTTGAAGTTGACATGATTCCTCCTTGCTCCCATTTCTTTGCAAATATGCACTTCATTTAGGTTTAATGTGCTTCCTCCTTAATCATGAGTGCTATCTTCCACCACAAACTGACTTAAAGCAAAGTCTTTTAACTGGGGGCTGGGGGGATCCATAAAATGCCAATGGATCTGTCTATAGATTTCAAGGGATGGGGCAGTGGTCTGTGAACTTGGAAAGGAAAAAATAAATTCTTTATTTTTACTAACCTCTGATAGAAAATGAGCATTTTCTTCAATTATTTTAAAAATATTACTATTCAAAGGAGACTAAAGGAGACTATTTAAAGGCTTTACCAGGCTACTGAAAAGGTTCAGCACAAACAAAATGGTTCAGAACCCAGCGTAAATGTGTCCTCTGAGAAAACTTGTGTGAACTGATGTGGAATTAAGTGAGCAGAACTGGACAATTTACAATCTGACCACAATCATGTAAAGAAAACACAAAAACAAACTTTGGAGACTTTAGGTTGTGATCAAAGCAATAACTAATTATATCTTTTAAAAACTTGTGATGGCTGAAGCATATCTTCCCTGTCATGACAAAGAGGTGATTGAGCAGAGGTGCAGAGTGTTAGAGATTTCAGATTTGCCTGTGTGGTGATTGGTTTTGCTTGACAATACTTAAATTTGATATAACAGAAGGCTGCTATGGGGAGAAGCTAATGTAAATTAATGAATTGTGGCGGAAATGCAAAACATTTTTTTGAAGTACCTAAACAAAACATTAAAATATATACAGAAGAAAATCAAAAGAAATTCAGAAGTGCTTTGTAAATTAGCCTGTAACTTCCAGTTACAATGATATGTCAATATATTAAAGATCAATAATTTCTTTAGAATGAAAATGTCCCCAAACAATGTAGATCCAAGCTATTCAATAATTAGCCGGATAAATTTTAGGGTTTGGTTGAAACTCCAACATAAGTGGTGACTTGTCTAGGATCACACAGCCAGGTACAGGGACATGATGGGAACCGTGTCTTTTTGAGTCCATGCCCAACACCAGTTTCCTTTTGCCACACTCCTTTTCTAGTTCTGTCTTGTGGTAATGATAATAACAAGGACTGAAATGAACTTCCAAGTTAAAGGGAAAAGAAGAGACAACAAAAGTTACTTCAACTACATATGAGTTGGATGGAAAGATTTATGGTTCAGTAGCAGACTTTGTTGGCTAAGGAAATCTTGGCTGATGTTTTATTTGGACTTTTTTCAGAAAGCTAGCCAGTAATCATCTAAGGGTTGCTCACCCTAAAAAGCCTAACATCACTGGCTTGGGAGATATGAGAACTGCAATTTAATCCTAGCTCTTCTATTAACTAGCGGTATGACACTGGTCATTCCAATTTATTTCTCTGGACCTCGGTTTTACCTCTGTATAAAATGATGAAGGTGAACTAGATCAGAGCTGTTAAACACACAGTTTGCAGGGTTAATACTCCCAAGTGCAGTTCAAAGTAACTTAAAATGTAATTGGGAAATACTTAACAAAATAAACAAAAATACAATAAAACAAAGATAATGCCACTATGTAGTTTTCTAACGAATGATTCTTATGAATGATTTAATGTTCACATTTTCTATTTGAGTTCACTCTACAGGACAGAATGACATGTAAGTTTCTACCAACATCTAAGATCTTAAGATTCCATAGAACTGTGCTGATTTTTTAAAATACATGAGTATCTATCAGTGCATTTTGAACCATGAAGCAAATACCTGGAAACACTTTAGAGTCTGTTTAATTAATCATAAGAAAGTGCTATTTTGGGAGAAGCAAGTTCCAAAGGTATTCTTAAGTCATATCCATATGCTCTAAAGATTGTGACAGAGAAATGATTTGTATATCTACCATTATATATATCAAGTAAAAAATGGATTTTAAGTACATACTGTAAAAGAGAGGCAACTCTTTTTTTTAAAATTTATTTGTTTTCAACATTCATTTCCACAAACTTTCGAGTTCCAAATTTTCTCCCCATCTCTCCCCTGCCTCCACCCCAAAACCCTGAGCATTCTAATTAGCCCTATCACCAATCTGCCCTCCCCTCTAATATCCCTCCCTTCCCTTATCCCCATCTTCTCTTTTGTCCTGTATTTTCTATATTTCTATACCCCATTACCTGTATTTCTTAATTCCTAGTAGAAACAACAATACTCAACAGTTGTTCTTAAAACTTTGAGTTCCAACTTCTCTTCCTCCCTCCCCACCCATCCTGATTGGGAAGGCAAACAATTCAATATGGGCAATATCTGTGTAGTTTTGCAAATGACTTCCATAATAGTCATATTATGTAAGACTAACTCTATTTCTCTCCATCCTATCTTGCCCCCCATTGCTTCTATTCTCTCTTTTGACCCTCTCCCTCCCCAAGAGTGCTGACTTCTAATTGCTCCCTCCTCCCAATGTGCTCCTTTTCATCCTCCCCCCTACCCTGCATATCCCCTTCTCCCCTACTTTCCTGTATTGGTTTACATACCAAAATGAGTGTGCATTTTATTCCTCCTTTAGTCAAATGTGATGAGAGTAAGCTTCATATTTTTTCTCTCACCTCCCCACTTTTCCCTCCACCGAAAAGTCTTTTTCTTGCCTCTTTTATGAGAGATAATTTGCCCCATTCCATTCCTCCCAATATATTTCTCTCTCACCCCTTAATTTCATTTTTTAAGATATGATTACATCCTATTCGACTCACCCTGTACTGTGTGTGTGTGTGTGTGTGTGTGTGTAATCCCACAAACTACCCAGATACTGAAAAAAGTTTCAAGAGTTACAAATATTGTCTTTCCATATAAGAATGTAAACAGTTCAACTTTAGTAAGTCCCTTATGACTTTTCTTTGCTGTTTACCTTTTTATGCTTCTCTTGATTCTTGTGTTTGAAAGTCAAATTTTCTTTTCAGCTCTGGTCTTTTCATGAAGAATGCTTGAAAGTCCTCTATTTCATTGAAATGCCATTTTTTCCCCTGAAGTATTATACTCAGTTTTGCTGGGTAGGTGATTCTTGGTTTTAGTCCTACTTCCTCTGACTTCTGGAATATCATATTCCAAGCCCTTTGATCCCTTAATGCAGAACCTGCTAGACCTTGTATTATCCTGATTGTATTTCCACAATACTTGAATTGTTTCTTTCTAGCTGCTTGCAATATTTTCTCCTTGACCTGGGAACTCTGGAATTTGGCTACAATGTTCCTAGGAGTTTCCTTTTTTGGATCTCTTTCAGGAGGTGATAGGTGGATTCCTTGAATACTTATTTTGCCCTCTGGTTCTAGAATCTCAGGGCAGTTTTCCTTGATAATTACATGAAAGATGATGTCTAGACTCTTTTTTTGATCATGGCTTTCAGGTAGTCCCATAATTTTTAAATTGTCTCTCCTGGATGTATTTTCCAGGTCAGTTGTTTTCCCAATGAGATATTTCACATTATCTTCCATTTTTTGATTCTTTTGGTTTTGTTTTGTGATTTCTTGGTTTCTCATAAAGTCATTAGCCTCCATCTGTTCCATTCTAATTTTGAAAGAACTATTTTCTTCAGTGAACTTTTGAACCTCCTTTTCCATTTGGCTAATTCTGCTTTTAAAAGCATTCTTCTCCTCATTGAGTTTTTGAACCTCTTTTGCCAATTGAGTTAGCCTATTTTTAAAGGTGTTATTTTCTTCAGCATTTTTTTGGGTCTCCTTTAGCAAAGTGTTGACCCACTTTTCATGCTTTTCTTGCATCTCTCTCATTTCTCTTCCCAGCTTTTCCCCTACCTCTCTTACTTGATTTTCAAAATCGTTTTTGAGTTCTTCCATGGCCTGAGACAATTGAATATTTAGTTTGGATGTTTGGGATGCAGAACCCTTGACTTTTATGTCTTTCCCTGATGGTAAGCATTGTTTTTCTTCATCAGAAAGGATGGGAGAAGATATCTGTTCACCAAGAAAGTAACTTTCTATAGTCTTATTTTTTTCCCCCTTTTTTGGGCATTTTCCCAAGCAGTTACTTGACTTTTGAGTCCTTTGTCAAGAGCAGGGTATACTCTGGGGATCTGTAAGATCTCAGTTCCTCCAAGGTGGCATAATAAAGCATGTACACTGGTCTGGGAGCAGATAGAGATTTTTGTGCCCAGAATCTTAGCAGAGTTTCCTCTTCACAACCACCTGTCTCCAGTTCTGCCAAGCCAGCACTGGAGGCTGAGATTCAGATAAGCTGCAGGGGCAGGGCTGCCATTCAGTGTGAGATAAAGATAAGCTGCTCAGATTCCTCAGGAGTATGAGATGGGGGCAGGGCCTCTACACAGTGCTGAGGTAAGAGTCAGCTGCTCAGTGCCCCAGGGGTTTTACAATCCAACAATGGATGAGAGCCGCTGTTAGGGGCTACTGTGGCAACTGCTGCTGCCTGTGTGATATGACCTCTGTCTTTGCTGCCTGAGGTCGGAGCTATGGAAATCCCCTTCTCCCTTCTAGGCCAGCTGAAAAAACCCTGTCACTGACCTTTGGCCTCTGTGGGTTGAGGGATCTGCGAACACTGCTACTGCCACTGGGGATTCCACCCCTCAGGCCTGCTTGCATCTTCCTGCAGAGTCACACTATGTTGCCAAGGCTGGGCTGGGCTCTGCTCTGCATCCAGTGTGACAGACGTTTCCCATTGGCCTTTCAGGTCACCCTGGGCTGGAAATCTCCTCCACTCTGTTGTTCTGTGGCTTCTGCTGCTCTAGGATTTGTTGAGAGTATTTCTTTACACGTATTTTATGGGCTGTGCGGGAAGAGCTAGGATATGTGTGTCTTTCTACTCCACCATCTTCAAGAGAGGCAATTCTTAATCTAAAGAGTGGTAGGATTTATCTCCAACAGAATTTTTATACTCCTTCTTAAAAACTCCTCTGTGGTTCTACATTAACTTGTACTGATTTAAACACTACCTGTTTAAACAGCTCCTCCTCTCCTGTCTGCCTCCGCCTCCCCTTCCTTATCCTCTCCAAAGGAAGGTAAATTTATGGCCAAAATATACATAGTTGACTTGGGTTTTCCTGGCCAGCTTCCTTTCCTTCCCTTCCCTTCCCTTCCCTTCCTTTCCTTTCTTCTCCCCTTCTTCTCCCCTTTCCTAAAACCTTATAGCTACAGCACTCTGAAGCTGGGAAGCCAATGGGCCCCTGCCTAAGGGCTCTTCTGGGCCCTCCTAGCTTTAGAGTGATTATCAGTAGTAACTGTTGCTGTTTCCCTCCAAGCTTGATGTCTTTCTTTTTCTTGGCCTCGTTAAAGGGGTCATGCCGTGGCCACTTCTTAAACAGCCCTATTCAATGAGTGGGCATTACCTCACCCTAAGTGATACCTTCAAAGACCTTGGCCTAAAGGGTCCAAGGTCCCCCAGTGCATCCTGGGTCATCTCCAGTCATCCTGATGAATATCTAGTCACTGGATTCAGATGGCTCTGGAGGAGAAGTGAGGCTGGTGAGCTGCACAGCCCTCCCTCATTCAAAACAAAGTCAAGTGCAAGTCATGTCATTATTTCTCTGGTGGCCTGGTCTTCTTAGACAGTGAGGATGAACACAATATAGTATGTCCAACTATGGCTGATCAGACAAATACGACCTGGGAACACTCTACCATAGATTGAGTTGTCCATTCTTTAATACTTTAAGAGTTTTCTTTGGCTCTAGTAGATAAATTTATTTCACATTTAGTCCTGAAAACAAATCTGGACTCTTACCATTAGGAAATTTTTATGATCCATTTCCAATCTCACAGAAATGAGTATATGGCAGTTAAGGTTAAGTATGAGAAAAAGATCATATGACAGGAAGATTTTACATTATCCAAACACCTTGCTATCCTGTGATTCTTTTCATGATCTGAATTTTACGATGTTTTCTGTTTTTGTTTTTATTTTGGAGAGTGTGTGTGTGTGTAAAGGATGTGAGTCAAAAGGATTCTGAGCCATTTTGGACTTGGGCTAGAGAAGAGAGAATCAACTGGCCTGTGGTGATGTTGGAAACAGAATTTATGTACCTTGAGGTCAGAAATACTATTTCCAGGATGTTAATAAGAAAAATTCTTTCCTGTTCTATGATAATTCTATTTCTTACTTATAAAGTTATTTAACAAAGTATATTGAATTCATATAAAATTATTATTTTACTAGGTAGGCTGTTTTACAACCCAGTTTTCTTTTTAAAAAGTACTGAGTTGCTGATAATATGCATGGTATAACAGTTAGAAAACTAGCTTTAGCATCAGGAGCACATGGCTTTAAGTTCTGGCTCTGGAAAGTACAAGCTATGGGACCATAGCTAAGTCATTTAACTCCCAAACAACTCTCTAAAACTCAACATTTTAGAAGACCTGCACTGGTGAAAGGAGCTTTCATATATTGATGATATGACAGGTCCAGAAAATAACAACACATTACCAAGAAACTTGGATCCTAAAGCATGCAAGGCATATTTAAGACTGATAATATCTCATGATCTCCGATGACTTTCATCATTATGTATCTTCCTTAATAAGGATGAGCCTTCTGTGGCACGTACAAACCTTTGTCCTCTTTGATTTTCTTGAGACAGACTCTGGTCTATGTCTAGCTTTCCCCTGATGTCACTAAATATTAAAGCTGATTTAATTTGGCCAATTTCTCTATGACATTTGCTTTATTGGTGCATGAGGTGTATTATCCATATAATAATATTTTTGCTTATGTCATCATGAGCATTAAAAAGCCAAGTATCCCATGAAATAACCCTTCTTATTATCTTTGCACGCACAATAAAACCAACTCCCTAAGCTACTTTCCCTCTTCAAGTCGAACTTGTGAGTGATCTTTCTATTTACCTCTAACTCTCTCATACCTTTTGGTTCCATTTTTAGTGAGAATGCCAATACTGACCACACAAAAAATGATTCAGTGCCTCCGGGGCTAGTGGTTACTGGATAAGAATATCACTCTAGAAAAACAAGAATTGATTTTTATGGATGGTCTACATCAGAGGTGCCAAACATGAATGCTGAAACACTTCATTGCTCTTTAAGTTGGATGTCATTGTTCTACACGTTGTAATTCTTAGCATCTTTTGCCCTGTTTTTCTTTTCTGCCACCCTTTCACTACCACTACAGATGCAAAAAAAGGTCCAGCCAAGACTGAGGCTTGTTATGTACTCTTATTTCTTGGGGATTGCCATGTAATCATTATCTAGTGTCCCACCAACTGGTAATGAATTTCTCTTGGCTTAGCCATTCTAGTACTTGGATAGTAAACAAGCTGTGACTAGGGCCAGTATTCAGTGTAGAAAAGTGGTATGTAATATTAATAAAGTGCTTTATTTGCTCTTTCTTGCCACATTATTATCTTACCATGACCTACAGCAGGTAATATAGCTATTGTTTACAATCATTGTCATTCTCATTTTGCAAATGGGGAAACTGAGGATGAAAAGTGACTTGTCTCTTGACTTAGTTATCTTTGGAAGTGGGATTGTGTCTGTGTTTCCTTGATAATGAATATATTCTTGCTATTTTATTTTTGCTTAATTCTTCTCACCTCCATTGTGTTATTCATTTGAATGTGTATATTTATACACACATACAACGTACTATGAAATTTTCTCTTCCTGTCTCTATTGCTAACAAGCATGAGTGCCACTATTTTCATTCAAGCGGTGATGGCATACTACTAAACTTTCTTAACCCACAATACATCTTTTAAAAACCCCGATACTCAGAATCACTGAATTCTCTTTCTGACTCATAGTATCTTTAGTATCACTATTCCTAAATAGAGTATGATGAGGTATCGGATGGTTTGAAAACATTTTCTCCTTCTGATTTTATACAGCAAAGGAAGAAATATTAAAAAACAATTATACTATTGAGGTTATTCACTTATAAAAGATGCTTTTCCAGATTAGAAATAATCTATACAAAGTAGAAGATAATGTGTCATTGAAGGGAGTGAACCCACTGGCTTTCTAAATTAAAGCCAGATTCTTAAGGTATACTCATATTTGATACATTTTACTCTTTTCCTAAGCCATTTCGATATATTTGAAGTTACATAACTTAATCATGTTTCCTGTAGATTTTGATGTAGGAGTTTGGAAGAGTTGAGCTCCTGTCTGGGCTACTTACTGACATCCTTTCTGAGATACTGTTAATGTCCCTGGGCCTAAACTCATTTATCTGTAAAATAACGGACTGCATAAAGATGATTTCTAAGGTTCCTTGTAGCTATAATGACTATGGTCTTACCAAGTTTAGTTCAGTACCATGCATATGGCAGATGTTTTAAATGTGTTTACCAGATTGAATTGGACCAAGTAAGACACACAATGATCTAAAAGTGTAAGAAGACACCCCTCCCTTCTCTATTATTTAATAGAAGGATAGGAAACATACACATATTAACTCAGGCTGTCTATAGATAGGAAAGAAAGAAGCATTTATTAAGCACCCACTATGTGCTAAGCACTTTCCAAATATTATCACACTTGGTCCCTACCCTGCAGAGAGGTGCTATTATTTTGCCTGTTTTATATTCCAAAAAGCTGAGGCAGACAGAGGTTATGTGATTTTCCTAAGGTCACACAGCTGGTAAATTATCTGAGGGTGGATTTGAACTCAGGTTTTCCTGACTTTGGGCCCACTGCTCTGCCTAGCTGCCTCTATACTCAGAGACTGGAATAACTCATTAGCCGGGGCTTGGGAGGGAGGGCTCTGGATAACTACCACGAGTTATGGTAGTGGAAGGGTAGGGCAAAGGTGAGCACAGACAAGCTATTTAAAGAAGAGTTGCAGGTTGATTAGCATCAGTGAATGGTGAAATTGCCCCCCTGAGTTTGGCTAGAATTATGGGACTAAGTGCTCTGGTGTCTGGCCTTGGACCTTGACTGTATGGCCCATTCTCAGCGCGTTGGAAGCCGCCACCCCAGTCCCCTTTCTCCTTCGGTTCAATCTCTTGGTTATGTTGTGTTTCCCTGTAACAGCTGGAACCTCAAGGGTCTAGTCTTGCCTGTGTGTGCCCAGGGGAAAGCAGAGTCTTTAGGGAAACACTTGCCCAGAGTGTAGTTGGAGTTTCAGGAATACACGGAGAATACACTATTGCTTAAAGTCAGGGGACCTCTTGACATCAAAGGACTCGGTTAATTTTTGAAGTGTTTTGCATAAATAGCTAGTCTTTTTCAGCCTTCTTCTGCCCTTGGTTTACTTGAACAGTTCCTCTCAGTGATGTCAAAAAAAAAAAAAAAACCTATAGTTTTTTCACTTCACAGAAGGAACCATTCTAATAGTGTTCATCACAGTGGGAACCCCACTAGGAAATTAAAGCTGGGGGCTTCTGAAACAATGATTCAGAGCTGTAGCTTTTTCTGATTCTGATAGTGAAGACCACCTGTGGTGTCCCTGAAATAAGTGCAGGCTTTTTGACAAGTGCTCTTTGAATGCAGCATTGGAAGATCCAAAGAGCTTGGAGGGGGCCCTGGAAAGCAGCAGTGTAGGGGTCTAAGACCACCTAAGGCCAGCCTGGCATTAACAGCTACTCCCTGCAGGTCTTGTGGAGCAATGGACCCCCATTATGGTCTCAGCGATAGGAAGGCATTTGATAGAAGCGGTTAGAGTGAGTCAGTAGAGAAGCTGTTAAGAAGACTGTGGGTAACTTTGTACCCTCTATGGGCTCCATTCCTATAATGAATCTTGGTTTTCTTGCCTTCCTTATTTCACAACCCAATGAACTTTGTAATCTTCCTGCAGCTGTGTTAAGCAAGGAGTTGCCAACTGCAGGTTTAAATGTATTTACTCCTCTCGGCAATGAAATCAGTCCTCAGGAAAAAAAAAATGTGTCCAGTTAGGCAAGTGGTCCCTTAGGACAGGTAGGCTTCTAAGCGTAGTGTGCTTTATTCAGCTACCCTGTGCCATTCATAGCACTTAGAGAAAGAAACTAGGGTTTGCAGATTCTTGGAGTTTCACACAGCTACAAAACTGCTCCAAACCCTATTAGAGTGGTTGAAACAATCCACATTTTCATATATTTTTATTCATTTAACAAGCACTTGTTTTTGTTAAGGGAAATATATTTATATTATATTGATATCTTATATTTATAGTATCTTTATAAGTGATATCTATTGATTTGTACATTATGATTATACGTGTTCACTATGGTAAGTCAACAAATTAGATATTATTATCCCTATTTTATAAGTGAGGAAACTGAGGTACAAGAAGGTTAAAATGACTTGCATGTGGTTGAAACAAATCTGAAATTTAGAAATTGACTCTGTCTAGCTTCTCTTCCTCTACAATATATTGGCTCCAGCCACTCCCCTTGCCCCCATACATAATTCATTCATGTCAACTATGTTATTCTGAATACTTGCTGAACTAATGACCACCCTCTATTACATTTTCTGAGTCAGAATTGTGCATTGAGTCCTTTAAATGAAAATCATTGATGCAAATCATTTATGGAAATTTGGACATTAATCACAGTATTTTTTTAATAAGAGCGAATGTTTCATAATGGTATAATTAATAATCACAAGAGATCATTACAACATGGGTCTCAGAATGCTGGTCTGTCATCAGTAACAGAGTTTAGTATACCCATCACTGAGAAGCATTTTGTTTGAGTGAAAACTTAACTGACCAAAGGCAGTTAATTTTTAATGACTAGTGAGCCATCCTCGGAAGAGTACTTTTCCCATTAGGTCCCTGGAATCATGACACTGTGAAGGCTTCATGGATCACAATTTGGGTTTGGGTAGTGATATTCATGTATGTTTTCCTTTTAAAAAATATTTAACTCAGCCTAAGTGTAACAACTGATGTGATTGCAAACAATTCCAGAAAACTATTTCTCATTCAATTGAATGCCTTGATACATGTGGAAACCAACAATATAAGGAAATTGTTTCATCACATCTGGACTATAACTGCACTGTTTGTGAAATCTGTCACTTTTGGAGATACTGGAAGTTCAACCAAGTCTCTTGTCAAGAACAAATTGGTTAGAGTTAACTTGAAGGCTTGAATGTTACATTAACATCGACAGTTATAGCAATGGACTTTTGAAGCTTTTTGCTATTCCATTTATGAAGAGGTACCGCTGATGTTTCTCATTCTAAGATCAATCCATCCATTCCAAAGAGATGTATTGACTGGCTATGATGACCCATGACTAAAGTAGCCAATTCTAGGAAGGCTGAGGCTAGTGGCTCACTTGAGTATGAGAATTCTTAGCTGCGTAGGGTTAAAGCCAAATGAGTGACTTCCTAAGGTCAGACACCAATATAATGAGCCTAATCAAGCAGAGTTCTACCAGGCAATCTAAGGAGCGACAAACAAGCTCAGAAAAGTGCAGCAGGTTAAAGCTTCCCAGATGATGATTGTTGGAATTGGGCCTGTGAGTGAGTGCTGTACTTAAAGGGAGACCTAATCCCCAAAAAAGTAATAAGCAAATAAAGTGATAACATGGGGTCCCAGATAGTTAACATTTGTGTAGAACTTTAAGGTTTGTAAAATACTTTAGAAATTTTACAGGTTTTGATTCTAACAAAAGCCTTGTGAATTAGTGGCTATTATTATTACTGTTATTTTATAAATAAGGAAACTGAGGCTAAGAGGGATCAAGTTACTTGCCCACGGTCACAGAGATAGTAAGTATTTGAAGCATGGATTTGTGATGATAGCTCCAGGGGTACTTAAGGCTGATAGGTTGTATTCTAGATAAAAGGCTAGACTTGAACTCCTGTCTTCTTTACTCCAAGTTCAGCCTTAAATTCAGCCTCAATGGAATGTCAAAAGTATCCCTGCTGCTGTCATCCCAGATTCCTATAATGCATCAACATTAAAAACCATTAAATAATGTGTAGCAGTAGGAGAGAGAATTTCTTATAATGCCAGATTTGCATTTCAGTTACTTCTCAGTGACAAAAACATGAGTTGATATGCAATCTACAATGATTTACAAAGCAGCACATCATACTTTGTAATGGCTGTAGTGGGGTAAGGATGTCTTAAAATGATTTACAGCCATTTGTCACATTTTGAAACAGTTCCAAAATAGTTTGCTGACATGTACTAAAGAGCTTTCAATGACATCTGAAATGGTTCATTTGTTATGTCAACTGGAAGACATTAAATGCTATCTGAAAATCATTTTAAGATTTATAGAAGTGATTGAATATATCCCTTAATGGTAATTTGGCACACCATGTAAGCAATATTGTCATTAGGAAACATAAGAAAATCATTTCATCATATCTTAAAATTATTCCTATCATGTTAGGGTTGTGACAGCACTGCTTGTGAAATCTATCACTTCAGGGTGATGCTGAAATTCAACTAGGCCTCTTGTCAACATCAAATTGGGGAGAGATAACTTGAAGGAAGTTAATGTTATGTGTATAATTAAATAATGCACAACGTGCATGGGGCCTGTGAGCCTAACATAGTTTTCCATAGGCTCTTACTAGATATCTATTGAAAGTATTTGTCAAGAGATTGGGAAACTATTAAGAACGCTCCAAATTTCTGCTATTAATCATTATTATTAATACTTAGCAATTCTGATTTGAATTTGAGAAATGACCATTCATTCTAGTTTAATTAAAGACCTGGTTAAAAAGTTGGTCTTTTTCTTTGCATTCCCAACATTTCCCACTCCCACCCCAGTATAACTGTACAGCTTAGTTCAGATACTTTCACAATTTAGCTTGCCTTTTTCTGAACAAGCAAAAAGACTTATTCTAAAACTTAGGGTAGAAAAACAATATGGTACAGTAGAAAGAGATGTAGCCTTGGAACTAGGAAGGCTTGGGTTTGTTTCCCACTTCTGACACATACTGGCTGTGAGACCCCTGGTAAGTCCCTTAATCCTTCACTGCTCTAGGCAACTCTTTAAGTCTAGAATAAGATGACTATCTTCATTGGCAGAGGGACCTGTCTCAACTGGGAATTCCCTATATCAATGAAATCACAGGTCTAATTCCTAGCCTAACATTTAAAGTAATGTATTGTAGCATTTTTGTGCCATATAATCTTTTATATTATATCCAGCTATGTTACAGAGCATTGGCAAAAACTTGTGATAGTAAAGCAAGTCTGTTAACCATGGTTCTGTCTCTATGTCAGCTGTCTGGCTTATTTACATTAGTGTGTGTGTGTGTGTGTGTGTGTGTGTGTGTGTATGTATGTGTGTGTATTTTAACAGTAAGTGTTTGCTTTGATGAAGCCTAGCAGCTATGACAAGCAAATGGCTGTTTTTGTTGGCATATAGGTGGTCCCAGCTATAAGTAAGGTGGATTTTGGTGTGTGGAAAGTGGATTTTGGTCATTCTTTTTTTAGAATTTCATTTCCCAGGATCCATAGCCATAACAATCTCTTGTCCAAATGTATTAGGTATGAATTCTCATGATTATAGTTCAAAACATATTTGTGCAATATTATATAGTGGTAAATATATATAAATATATAGGTAAATATATATATACATATATATACATATATATATATGTAAACCCCCATCAAGGCTTGGAAGGAATCTGTGTTTGCCTCAACTGTCCCCCACTGAAGTTTGAGGGGAATTAGGGGAATGCACAAGCTGTATCTGTCTCGATTGACCTCATCTAGATGTCATGGTTGTTGCTCCCCACAACCCTCTTCTTACTGGCCTCTTCAAGAAAGGTGATTAGGGAATGCTGTAGGAATTGTAAGATTATTAACCCCTCTGAAGCTATCTTCTTGTCTTACCAGGTCAAGAGTGAACCTGTGCTATCTGTCTTACACCAGCACAGAGAGTTTCACTTGGAGTAAGGAAGACCTGCTTCACCAACTTACTAACTGTGTGACCCTGAGCAGGTGATTTAACCTCTTTCAGTCTCAGTTTTCTCATCTGTAAAATAGGGATAATCATAGAGTCTAGAAATAAGAATAATAAGGAAGGAAGCATGCCATAGCGTCAAGGGAATTGTTCTCATAGAAAGACCAAGGTTCAAGTTCTTCTAACGTATAACATCTACTGGGTAACCCTGAGCAAGTCACTTAATTTCTTAGAGCTACAGGCAATTTTCTAAGACTTTAAGTTGCTGAGAATATGCTGACCCGCACTGATAAAACACTTTCCTTTACTGGAAATCTTCTAAACCAGTAAAATCACAATTTTATTCTCAATCCCAATCTAACAGTATTCCCTGCTGCTGAGAGGGTCAAATGAAATAACTTATAAGATACTTTGAAAAATGTAGAATGCTCTATGAATATTGGTTATTATCATAATTATTGTCTGTTTGAATAAGGAGCTAGTTTCAGTCAACCTTTACATGTTCTAACATCAGCAGTCAATAAATAATCAGCTTTGACAATGCAAGTATTTTAAAAGAAAACATCTTTCCAAACCTAAGTAGTCTTTCTTTAATAAAGCTTGTTCTAGATATCAGTACTGTTTAGTCTCCAGCAATAGCTTCATAAATACCATATTGTTAGTTGATAATGTTCATTATGTTGGTACCCCCAAGTAAGGCCAAACTTTATTAATTATAGTTCACATCTCTGAAGCATTTTGTTTTACTTACATTGACAGTCTATGATAGACAATATAAGTATTATAAATTTGTAGATGAGGAAATTGAGGCTTAGAAAAGCTGTCTTGACCAGAGTCACAAACGTCTGAGTTATTTCAAATGCTGAACTTCTTGCAGTAGCTTCCTTTCCATCACTCCATGCTGCCTCCATTAACTTCATAAGACAGCCTCATAAATGATTATTTTTCTCTGAAATGCCATCCTCAACCCATCGCATTTGGAATCATAACTAATGATTCAATTCACCTACCATATAATTGCTTTGCTAGGGTCTGTCATCATGACATCGGTTGCCTCTTACATATTCTCTGCAATATGGAATGGATGGCGTGTATCTATTTCTTTTGTAACAGAAAACCTTTGATTTCTTATTCTTATTTCTATGGAATCATATAAATCATTGCCCTTTATGTTCAAAGTTGGCACTTCTGAGTATGATACATGGCTAAGAACAAATTTATGGTCTTAGTTTGTACCATGTATAAATACGTGAAAACTCTGACTATTTGTGTCCAGAGCTAATGTTCACTAATTCTGTTTCCTCTTAGTGTCATCATATACCATATACTTGGGTCAAGTAGTGATAAGTCATTTCTGATTGTTCTATAATAGAATGTTTGTTCATTTGTTTTTTTCCTACTTTCCTTTATTCATTCATTCAGAAAACAAATTTTAAAAGTTCCAGCTGTGTGCAGGGTACTACACCATGTTCTATGTGTACATAAAGATAAATATGGCATGATCTCTGCTTCCAAGAAGTTTATTATTTAGCAGGGGTTCACGAGATATGCACCTAGTATAATTGGAACGTTAACTGCATTACTTAGGGCAGCCTGGAGTCTGCATGTGGCCCTCTAGGTCCTTAAGTGCCACCTTTTGACTGAATCCGAACTTCCTAGAACAAATCCCTTTAATAAAAGTATTTGTTGTGTAAAACTTGGACTGTCAAAAGGTTGCACCCACTTATTAAGTGAAGTACAAAGTGCCAAGGGATCAGAAGAGATGGAGATTAAAACCAACAGGATGAATCCAGCTTTGTGTCAGTTTGATCTGGGCCTTGATGGATGGAGAAAATGTCATTGGGTAAAGATGATAGCATAAGTGCAGGCAAGGATGTCAACAAAGACATTTAGTTAGGAAAGCATGGAAGCCTATAGAGCCAGGGACAAAAATCTAGAGATATCATGGTACAGTGGAAAGAGCACTGAATTTGCTGTTAGAGTCTATGGGTTCACCTCCTGACTATTGACTACTTGTGTGACCTTGGGGCAGAAGCATAACTTCTCTGAGACTCACTTTCCCCATCTGTGTGATGAGGACATAGTACTCACATTACAGGATTATTTGGAAGATTAAATGAGATAATATATTCAACAGCTTTGCAAGCACTTAAAATTGTATATAAATGTTGATGGTGATGATGATGTAATGTATCATGATGGAAAGAGACCTGCTTTGGAAAGAAGAGAGGAAAGAAGCAAGGGAGGGAGGGAGGAAGGAAGGAAGGAAGGAAGGAAGGAAGGAAGGAAGGAAGGAAGGAAGGAAGGAAGGAAGCAAGCATTTGTATAGCTCCTACCATGTACTAGATACTGTGCAAAGCACTTTACAAATATCTCACTTAACCCTCAGAACAACTCTGACAGGTGCTGCAATTATTACCCAGAGTTTTACAGCTGAGGAAACTGAGGCAAATGGAAGTTAAGTGGGTTCCCCATGGTCACACAACTGCTAAGTGTCTGATGCCACAACTGAACTCAGATTCTCCTGACTCCAGATCTGGAGCTCTGTCCACTGCACTACCAGCTGCCTATCAAGAAGACCTAGATTCAAATCCCACCTCTGGCAGATGCTTGCTGAGTGATCCTGGGCAACTCACTTAACATCTCAGTGTTTTAGGCAGCAATCAAACATCATAAGTTGCACCTTCTCAATAACTAGAGTTCTATTTTTTTTCTCTCTCTACACACAAAACAATCCCTTGAGGTCAGGCCCTCATTACCACTCCCCTAGATTATTTTTTTTTTAACATTCTCCTTGTCCCAAGTCTCTCTCTAGTACATTCCATCCAACCCACTGCTGCTAGAGTAATTTTCTTTAAACACAGATCTATTATATATTGCTTCCAGGTTTGCAAAGCATTTTACAAATGTCTCATTTTATCCTTACAACTAAAATGTAGGTGCTATTATTTTCCACATTTTATGGATGAGTAAACTGAGGCTAACAATATCTAAGTCATTTTCCCAAAGTCACACAGTGCCTGCAGCAACGGTTTGAACTCATGTTTTCCAGACTCCATGTACAGTGCTCTCTATCCATTCCGCCAGCTAACCACATGACCACTACGTAATCTCCAGTGTCTTCTTATTGCTTCCAGGATAAAGAGAAAACTCCTCTATTTAGTTTTAAAAGTCCTCCACAACTCACCTTTCCAGCTTCACTGATATTTTCCTCCCTCTTCTCCCGAAATACAAACTCTGGCCTTCCTTCTTTTTTAATATTCAACCTAGCTTCTGATTCTCTCCATGCCTTTACAACAACTGTTCCTACATGCTTGGAATGTACTGAGTCTTTATTCCCATCTCCTAGGGCCCCTTTCTTCGTTAAAGACACAGCTCAAGCATCATCTTCTGCATGAAACTTTTAGCAACACCCCCAAATATTTTGTCATCTCCTTTAAACTACCTTGTACTTAACTATTGTGTAAACGTTTGGATTTATTCACTTTATATTCATGTGGAATATATTTTTATATGTGTTTCTTATCTCCAACATTAGAATAGGTTCTTTGCACCAAGATATTGTTTCTTTTTTATACTTGTATACCCAAATGCCTAGCACATTGTAGGTGCTTAATAAATACTAAGTGGCACAGTAGGTAGAGATCTGATCCTGAACTCAGCAAGACCTGAGTTCAAATCCAGCCTCAGACACTTACTGTGTGATCCCTTGGGTAAGTCACTTAACCCTGTTCACCTTAGTTTCCTCTTTTGTAAAATGAGCTAGAGAAGGAAATGGCAAACCACTCCAGTATCTTGGCTAAGAGAACCGTAAGTGGGGTCATGAAGAATCAGACGCAACTGAACAACTGAATTGGAACAACAAAAATAAATACTTGTTGATGGACTTGCATTGGTAGAGGGGATTTTCTTACCTGTGAGTTCTCTCTACAGTTCTTATAAAATAGTCTAGTCCCTACACCTATCACTATCACCACAGTTGTTATCATCATTATTTTCCCCTTATGCTCAATGGTTGAGGTAGAAATGATCTTGGAACAAATTGCTATCCTATTACTATACTTTTATGTTTACTTTATGGTGTATTGTTATATTCTCACTACGCTTATTCCATGATGAAAACCATGTCAAAACTTGAAGTAGTTTTAAAAAAAAAAAAGGAAATTATCTTGGCCATTAAGGCATTAGTTGGATCGATTAAGCTTTTCTTGGAATAGTTTTAACTTTCATGTTGTTTTGGGGGTACGGTTGCTCACAAAATGCACATAATTGTTTAAGAAAAAGTATGTCTGCGAGTTATGTGAAATAGATATTTTGTTGTTGCTACTTGGCAGATAACATTTGTCAGAGATTTTTAAAATGGGCTGCTATACTTTAGGGATTCCTTTAATTTTAACAGGATTAATAAGAATTACTTCAGAGAGGTTTTGATATAACTCAAAAATGAGAAGGCAGCTTTGATGGAAGCGGAGTCTTCACAGTAATTAACCAGTCTTCCTGCTTCGTTTATGACAAACAAAATACAATATGTTTCTGTAACTTATATTTGCAGTTAAGTGCTGCACCTACACCTCTAGCCATACATAAATAGGAAGCTAACTTCAACAGTGAGAGAGAAAATACAGTTTGGTTGTTGGGGAAGAACATGCTCCTGTAGCCTGTCATTTGGTGATTCTGTCATTGAACACCAAGTGCTGACACCCATATGCTTGACATTTTTACATCTTCTTCTAAAGAATAGATGGTACATGAGGCCCCAAAGTGTACTGAAGACGTAGGGAACATATGAGAACTAAAAGAAAGTGTGAGAACTCATTATTTAAAAAAAATACAACCCAGTCAAAGTAACGCGAAAAACAAAAAATTCCAGGCATTCAAAAATGTCCTTCAAGAAATCCAGGAAAAGGAGCTATTGCCACTATATTCTACAGTTATTTCAGCATTAATATGAAACTATTTTATTTCTATACTAGTTATTAAGAGGAGGACAGATGTGGCAATACAAATAAAATGCAGCGGTTACCCAGGTAGGACTTGATGCCAGTATTAGGAACTGAATATTTGTAATGATAAGGAACCTCATTATTAACTGCTCTACTATGAGAGATATCATATCCTGTGACTGAGGCAAGCAAATTAAACAAATGACAATTTCTCAAGAGGGAAGGAAGGAAGGACAAGAAGAAAAAAGAAAAAGAAAGAAAAGAGAAAAGAAAAGAAAGGAAAAGAAAAGAAGTAGCTGTGTTGCCCAACTGGATTGGGTTCCCTAGTGGGTAGCTCCTGCTACTACTCACAGAAGTTCTTTGTCCTTCATTCTGGAGAAAGACCATAACATTAAGCAGATGATGCCATGCCATGAAAGTTAATTTAAGTAAGGGAGAACTGTAACCTGTTAAAATCCTTAGCTTAAAAAGGCCAAGGTTTCCCACGGCTTCCAAGGTCATCTCCAGTTTTCTATGTCTTACCACTGTACTCAGATGGCTCCAGAAGAGAAAGTGAGGTTAGTGACCTTGTACAACCCTCCCTCACTTAATTCCAATTCACTTGCATGTCAGTCATAGCATCACTTCCCTGATGTCATGATCCTCTTCCAGAATGAAGGACAAACACCAACATATGGGTATTATATGTACTTTGGTATATGTTGCCTTCTAGATATTTTATGGATTTTTGAGTTATTCTGAAGTGGACTTCCTTTTCTATTATTTCTTCCTGAATTTTATTGTTATGTAGACTATTCAGTTTTTGTCAGCTTATTTTGTAGCCTCCAACTTTACTTAAGATACTAGCTCAATTAATTTCTTTGCAGGTTACCAAGGTTTTTCTAATTAAATCAAAATACCATTGGTAAATAAGGATAGTTCTTGCTCTTCTTGGACTATTTTCTGACTTTAATTTCTATTTCTGCTCTTACTGCCTTTGTTACAATTTCTAGGACTATCAGATAACTGAGGGGAAAGGGAAAATCCATGATTTATTTCTGTATTTATTATGAAAGTGTGTGGTGTTTTCCATTGCATATATTAGATTTTGTTTTAAGAAGATTCTTGTATCATATTTACCAAATACTTTTTTATTCTTTGTATTTTTTAGCACAAAAAAGAGTTATACTGAAAGTTTTTTTTTTCTTTTCAAAATTATTGGCATAACTGTATGACTTAGAATATCTTTATTTTAATATGATCATGCTATTTATTTTCCAAAGGTCAACCATACGTGCATTCATTATATGAATTCAACTCAGAGTGAATAATTTTTAAACAAATTATTTTTGTCAGTATTTTATTTTAAAATGTTTAATTAATATTCCTTGGTGATATTGATTTCCATTTCTTGGTCTTTGCTTTGTCCTTTACTAGTTTAAGTATCATGGATTTGTCCCATAAAATATAGTAGAGTGTTTTCTATTTCAATTTTTGGGAACAATTTATATAGTGTAAGTATTAAATATTTTGTAAAAGTAATAAAATTCACCTGCAAATCTGTCTTGGCCAGGTTTTCCTCTTTAATAATTACTTTATATCAAGTTTAATTTCCTCTTTAGAAAATACATTATTGAACATCTTTTTTTGGAATATTGACTTGGCATTTTATATTTTTAAAATTATCCTTTTTTTTGACTTCTCAGTTCTGAAGTTTTTAATTGTGTAGAGTAGTATTTGAGAGGAACAGACATAGAAACTAGGAAATCTGGAGAAAGAAAACTCCCTCTTCCAATGTAGGTTTGCACTTTCTCTGAAATAGTCTTATAGTCTTAGAGAAGAGCCTAGAACACTGAGAAGTAAAGTGAGTTGATCAGGGTCACAGACAAAGTGTCAGAAGAAGCACTTAAAGCTTGTTCTTGCTGACTTTGAGGCCAACTCTGAATCCATTACGCCAGCTCACAGTTTATGGTTTTGGTCAGTCTTTTCTTCTAGAACTAGCTTTTAGTATTATAAGCTGTAGAGTGATTTATGCTGCTTCCCCGCTTATCTATCTCTCATTTAATTTTCAAAATATTCTCTTTCACACTTTTTAGGTTCATTTGTTTCTCTTCTACTTTTTTCATTTCGTACTAAGTTCACTAATTATTTTGGTAATTCATGTTCTCATGAAAAAATTTGTTCCTTGAATGACTGCTTCAGCTATATTCTGGAAATCTTGATATGTTAGTTTAGTATTAAAATTTTCTATCACATTGCTATTAATGGATTCTATGATTCTTTTTTCTCTGACCCATTCATAATTCAAAATACTGAGTTAAAGTCTCCATTTAGGTCTATACGTTTTGCATTTGTTCACTTTTTAAAATAATTTTTTTTTGGTGTGTGATGGTTTGTAAATGACATGTCTGCTATTTTTTACATTCATTTATTTTTTCTCTGTGTCCCAACAAATGTTCTATTTTTGTAAAGGTACCATGTGATACAGAGATATATGTATAATTTTTATTATTTTAATAATCAGACAATAAACAAGCCTTTTAATTATAAATTCTCCCATACTTTTTTCAGGTTTATATTTTCCATTTTGTTTATCATTGTTGGATTTAACCAGCTCTAAGAGATATTCAAAGTATCCTACTATTTTTCTATTACTATTCTACTAATCTAGTTAACATTTTCTTTACTGTTTTACATGCCATGCCACTTAGTGCATATGTGTTTAAATTTATTTCACATCCTCTAAGCATCATATAATTTCTTTGTGAGTTTTTAGCTTTGCTTTGTCTGATGGTTCGACTCCTGCTCTTTCAGATTGATCATGGCACACTGTAAAGGCTGGTTTGCACTGCGTGCCCACTGAGTTGAGTAAGGTTACATGATTAAATTTTTATTAAAAAATATGAAACTTTTACCTCATGAAAAGAACTTTTATTTGCTAACTAGCTGAGTATTTACTTATTTTATTGACCATCTACTATGTTTTTAGCATTGTAAGTACCATGTGAGGTATCAGAGAAATAAAATATATTTCCCTTCACAAGACCTAAGAATGTCAGTTAAATAGACTTTATGTACTATCTATTTAACCTACATGAGAACAAAAAGTCCTCTAAAAATTTCTGAAAATAGTTATTGTGTCAGTGAGCTCCCCAACAAACACAGGAGGGCTGCTATCACAGGTTCTTAGATCTCCAATCATTAAAGGAAAGGCAACTTTTGGGGGATTAACAATCACTTTAATCAAGCACATATATCATTCATTTAGTTCAAGGGAAAAAGTTAGCACTTTGAACTTCAGAGAAAATACAGAGAAATCAATGATCAACAGCCATAGTTTCCTCTGCCTGACCATAATCAATACATACATCACAATTCAACAGACAGTTCCAACTGTCTGACCATAGTTACCAGAGAGGGAAACACAGACATCTGGGCTTTCAAAGCTGATGGGGGGGGGCTCCTTAGAGACTTCCCAGATTCCTCATCTGGCCAAACAAACACTTCTAGTCAGGAAGTTCCAAAATAAAATCCACACCTCAAAGTCTTCATACACCTTTTAGAGTCAGAGGGTATCACATGCCTTGAGAACCAGTGCCTCCATAACAAAAGGTGTGGACCTTCCTACAAATCTTCTCAGGCCCCACAATGGCTGGGAAAGATCCTCTTTAATCATGTTATTCAGAGGCACTTTTAGTAAAACAAAAACAGCAAAAGATCCTACTTTGCTTTCCCTTACAGTCACCAAGACTTTTCTTGAAGATTTCCACTGATGAATGAGTCAATTCCTTCTGAGGCTGACCATTTTACATTTAGATAGCTCCAAGTGTTAGGTTTTCCCTCAAACCAAGCATCGTTTTGTCTTTGTTCAACGTCTATCCGTTGCTTCTAACTCTGATTTCTTCCCCTAAGTAGAAGCCTATAAGCTGTTTTCCCAATATCTTCTTAAAATGAAGTTTTCAGTTGTAGATCAAAGACAAGAATTACTTGAAATCAACCTAATTTTGCTAAATTCTAACATATGTGTATATGTATGTACCTGTGTGAGCCTATTCCAACAAAATCCTGTCATTTCCCTGCTCTTGGACAGTATAAATCTCTTAAAGAAGCATAAGGATATGTTAGTTCTCAGACTGCCATATCACATTCTTTTGATGCACATGGGACCTTAAGTCTACTAATCCCCCTCATCCTCAGTTCTGATGGGCTGCCCCCTAGCTGTGACTTTGCCATTTCAAACTTAAGTTGTTTTTTAAATAAACTGCAAAGGCTACAAAATTTAACCCTCAAATATTTTAATTTTATTATGGTCAGTGCAATGTTCTATCTTGTTAAAAATTTTAATGCCCTTGAGTTCTTTGCCATCATATTGAGAAAACAAGATGTAGACAGTTAAAGAAAAAAGTATAAGATGGTATTTCAATATGAATATTATCAAAAAACCAGAAATAATTCAGTTGGCTGAATCTACGGGTTTATTTTTTCTCTTCTTTGAGAAAACCAGTCCAATTACTTAATTTTATAGGGTGTTAGAAAAATATACTTTTATACAAAAATACTTTGGCTGATGATGAGTCTAGATTTGTTTTTCAGTTCATCAACAAGATGGCACTTTGATAAATCATATATCTTTTGGTGCCTAAAAAGGCATATTGTGACAGCTTTCATCACAATGTGATCTAAAGAGGCAAATGAAGCATTCCCTCCGATTATGTCAGGGCATGCTAGGTGATGGAGCCTATTGTGTTGTGGAGGAATGAGACAAGCTGTCACTTCTAACCATGTTTTCGTTGTTTTTCTCTGATTAACCCATTATTGTAACTTTTTCCATCAATCACTTATAGACCAAATGGAGCCTAAAATTTACAAAATGGTGGGATGAGTGAGAAGTTATATAGTCTAAGGGCTATAACCCAGGCAATAAACCATTGCAAGAAGGAAATATACTATTTGTGTGTGTGTGCGTGTGTGTGTGAATGATTTACATTACTGACCATATGTAAAGTGGAACACAACATGAATAAAAAAGCTGATGACTGCTTTGCTATGTAGATGCTAATTCTTTCCAGAGAATCTTAGAGGTGGAAATGATCTTTTCTAACCCCTTCATTTTATAGATTAGGAAGATGAAAGTGAAATGATTTGCCCAAGGTCATACCATGAACAAACTGGCTGAGCTAGGGCTACCTAGCTTAATTTAGGCACACACCATCTCTTGCCTTGGTTAATGCAATAGCCTTCCCATCGAACTCCCTGCCTCAAGTTTTTCCTTCTTAAATCTGTCTCCTTACAAGTTGGATCACATCATTTCTTTTTACAATGAGCTTCAGGTTTTCCCTATTGCCTCTGGAAAAAGACAGACTCATTTGTTTGGCATTTAAATCACTTTGCCACTTGATTCTAACTTAGCTCTTCCAAAGTAGCAGAAGTAGCTGCCACAGTAGCAGTAGTAGTATGCACATCATGTTATAAAGTTTGCAAAACACTGGATAAATATTTCGTTTTATCCTTACAACTACCCTGAGAGTACTGTTATCCCTATTTACAGATAAGGAAACTGAGGCAAAAACATTTGAAGTATCCTTTCTTATTTAGAGTTTTTATGGGTTCCCACAACTGCCACTGTAGTTCTTCCCCGATGAAAGTACTTCATTATTTCATTATTATTACATAGAAGTATTTTATTTTTATTTTCTTCAATTTCACTGAAGTTATTAATTGTCTCAATGAGTTCAAAGTACATATTACTATATCTTGTTCTCCTCAATAGAATGGAAACTCCTTAACGATGAGGATTTTTTTATTCATTTGTTTGTTTTTGTATCCCTGGTACCCAGCATAGGACCTGGCACATATTAGGTGCTTTAATAAGTGCTTGTTAATGGAGTCATGGATTCAGCACTCAATGAAAAGCTCTTTTAGTCTTTAGTGTTTTAAGAATCTGTTGCAAATAAGTGGCTGAAACATTTAGGGTCATCTAATTCCATGGCGAACACATAAGATAAGGCATCTTTTGATAAATTTGCTGAGAGCGTGGGTCCTATCTTGTATTTGTTCTGTTTTGTACCTATTATATCCACATCTCACTGCCAGAATATATTTATTATAGGATCTCTGAAAAGATAGGGGTGGTATGGCATATAATAGATAAAGAGTGACATTGGGAGACATGAAGAGCCAGGAACAATTCCTGCTTTTGAGAGGCACTGGATGCTGGACTCTGGTAAGTCACTTGGTCTTGTGGTGGTCCCCTCATAGTAGAGAAGGAAGCAAATTTTATCAGTAGAGGAGCTTCTTCATCCGGAATTACTTATATCATGAATCATAGCTCCAGTCCCATTCCATCTGTGATAAACAATAGGTATCTTCCAAATGTATGAATAAAAACATGGCAAGCTCTCGTACTGAAAACTAACTAAAGTATTTTGACAGGTTCTTGCTGAGACAGAAGATAGTATCGTTGTGGGAGAGAAATTAGAATGTCACTGTCATAGCTATATCCTGCATGAACACAAACATGCATGCACACATAAATTTGAAGGAATTAGATCAAAAAATGGTATAATTAAAAGGAAAAAAAGCTTTCATTTTTGGACTCCATTATGCCAACACATTCACTTTTCACAATCTCAGAAGAATTGAAATTGTAGGTGACCAAAATGTAATGCAAGAAAACAGTGTGAGACACAAATAAGAAAGAGTACATTACCAATGCTGATTTGTGAACACAAGACAAGAGCCATGAAAAACTTTGAGGGTATGTATGATGAGCAAAGGACGTGTATTGATTATGGACTGGGAATAGTAGACGGCTAGCTTAAGTGCTACACAGACAAACGTTAAATATTTTAAAAGTTCAAAGGAAGACCTCCAGTGATTTTAATACTCCCTCAAGGTAGATTGGAACATGAACAAGAAGCAAAGAAAATGTGGATAATTTACACCCATGGAAAGGATACTCCCAGGTATAAGATTACAGATCCTTTCAAGCATCAAGCCCAATAACTAGTTTGATGAGAATTTTCTCCTTTGAATTACTTATTCTAACACAGTAAACGCTAGAAAATACTAAAGGTAATGAGTGACTTCATATGTCTGGTCTATTTTACTAGGCCTGGGGCCAATAGGTTGGGGCTTATTTCCAAGGCTAACAACCATTTTCTAGATATCACATAGACTCAGCTTTCCACTGATGAGGGCAGAAAGGATGTGAACCAAGTAAAATGCTTGATTACAATCTTTCTGAACCAGAACTGATGAGAGATGCAGACATTTCCTTCTGAATTAGGAACCAAATAGATCTTTTGGGGGCTGGACGTTGGCATATAGTTTTATACCCTCCTCTCTGTCAGTTGTCCAGTAACCAACTTTTGGGTTATCCTGTATCATTTCTGGGAGAACTTCTTGATGCCTGGGTAGTATATGTGAACATCTTGTTCTAATGACCAGATTGTCCCAATTTGTTCTCTTTTAAAATGTTAAAAGGACAAACCTTCAGAGTCATTTGGACTTTCTTTTCCCACCAAGAAACCTATCTTCTGGTCTTTGAGACAAAAAATAATTTTTTTCTCAGCCACTGTATGAGATAAAAATGAAATGTCTTGTTTTCATGGTATCCAATATGGAATAAACAAAAATTCATTTCAGGTAGATGGGACAGAACAGTTGTGAAAGTGGGAGGAGAAGCAGAAAGAACTATTTAGGAAGACCAGATGCAAAGCATCTTCAAAATGTTTCTGTTTCCCCCTCCTATTTCTCACTGAATGTAACAAAATGAGTATTTCAGGAAAGTTTTAAAGATTTGTAAATCCTTAAACTGTACTCAGATTTTTGTTTGTTTGTTTCAGAAAGAAAAATAAGCTACTGGACAAAAATTGTATAAAAACAATTCATCAGTCATAACAATGGGCCTTCAGAAGCACACATGGAGAAGCAAATGCTCTACTTCCATTCATAGGCTTGTCCAGATCACGAGGGCTAAAATCAAGGATGCTTTATCTTTAATACACATTTATAGCTAACCGCCTCACATGAGAAATAGTACTTAGTGTATATGGCATGGTTTTATAAATAGGAAATGGAATATTATTGAATTTCCTGATTATCTTAAGAAAAAACTATATCATGCTCTACTTTCTAAAATAGGGAACTGGGGAAAAAGTCCGGAATTTGTTATCAGAGGCCCTAGGTTCACATTCAGGAACTACAGTACTACCTGTATGACTTTGGGGAAGTCACTTAAGCCTTTAGGCCTCAAGTTCCCCATCTATGAAATAATGCTTTCAATTAGTTAGAGACATGGTTACATCTTGATTACTCCCTGTCTTTTGTCTTTTTAATAGGCAGGCATTCAAAGTCCATTTAAAGTGCTGATTTTGGGAAAGACTATTTAGGTTGTGTTCAAATAAACTGCGTTTTGTATTAATTTTTTCCTTCTTTCCTTACTTTAGCCCTCCCTTTCTTCCTTCCTCTCTTAGTTTTTCTCTCCCTCTAGTCTGTCTTCCTGTCCCAGCACATATATTTTGTAGCTTATGGTTTTAAAAGCTTGTCTGGGATGACTGAGAGGTTAAATGACTTGCCCAGGGTTGTATGGTCAGCATGGATCAGAAGCAGTACTTCAACACAGATTGATGTGATTTTGAGGCTAGATATGTTGCCTGTAATTTTTCTCTTGTGGCACTTTTTAAACTCACTTATCCTTAGAATGAAAGGTAGGTAGCACAGAGGGAGATTTCAGTGAATCTAAAATTTTCTAACTGGAGAAGGAGGTGGTAGGAAAGGACACACTTAAGCTATTGGAGCAGTACCCTTAACTTGGAGCTACTTTGGCCCATTCAGAAGGATGGTTGAAATGAAGTGATTGACAAACTATATTTAACTGAGATCAAATTTTCAAACCAGTCAGTAATTTTGAGTCATCCTTCATCTGTAATCTCTTGGTCAATGCTAATCTTAGGAGTCTATGGGTGAATAAGCATTTATTCAGTACTTAGTACCTACAAGGCAGACGCTATGCTAAGTTGTATAGATATTAAAAATAGCAAAAATGAATTGTCCTTGCTCTCAAAGAACTCATAATTTAATAGTGAAGACAACACATAAATAAATGTGTGTGTATGTATACGTACATATCCACATATAGTTATGTATACATATATATGTGTGTATATATATATATATGAGAAAGAGACAGAGAGACAGATAGAGACAGAGACAGAGAGAAAAGTTTTAAAGGGGAAGCTGGTGTAATCATCAAAGGCCTTCTGCAGAAGATGGAATTTGGACTGAGACTTGAAGGACTTCAGGGAAATGAAGAGCATGGTGAGATGACGCATTCCAGGCACAGAGCCTGACAGGTGGGAGATTGTAGATAAAGTGTTGGTGAAGTTGGATTACAGAGTTTGTGAACGGGAGTAAGGTCTAAGAAGTCAGAAGAGTTAGGGAAGGATGAGGTAATAAAGACCTTTAAATATCCAAGGGGACTTTATATTTGATATTTAAGCTAACAGGGAGTCACTGAAATTTGTTAACTGGGAGGGGAGGTTCAAGGCACAGTGGTGACATGATCGGACTCGTATTTTAGGAAAATCACTTTGCAAGCTAAATGGGGAATAGATCACAGGGGGAAGAGGTTTGAGGCAATGATATCAATTAGAAAACTATTACAGTAGCCCAAGGGGGAAGTAATGATGAAGGTCTGTCTTAAAATGATGGCTACGTGAGTTGAGAGAAGGGAACTGAGCCAAAAAGTGTTGTTAATGTAGAAACAATAAATATTGAGTAAATAATTTAAAATAGCACAGAATAAAATCAGATATTGATAGAAATAATGTACTTGTTAAGTATACAATTCAAATAATATTCATTACATATTGTATATTATATATCATATATAATAAATATTATTATGTAAATGATATTATTATTATAACATCTGTTATCTGCATCATCTCCCCCTGTCTCAAACTCTGCCTTCTTCCAAACTTCCTTAATGCCTTCCAGGGTACCACCATCCACCCAGTTACCCAAGTTCCAAACCTTGCTGTCATCCTTAACTCCTCACTTGTATTCACCTCACATATATAGTTAGATGCCGGATTTCTTTTTAAATCTTCATGACAACGTCCATATATCCCTCTAGTTCAGGATCTCATAATCTCTGACCTGGACTGTTGGAATAGCCTTCTAACAGATTTCCCTACCTCAAGTCTCTCTCTACACCAAGCAGTCTTCTACTCAGCTGCCAAAGTGAATTTTTTAGCGCAGGGGAATAAAAAGAATCTTGAAGAAGGCACTCAAAATTCATAAACAGAGCATGGAGGATTTTGGTCATTTACACACTCTCACTGAACACTGTGAAATCCCCAGTCAGCTGGACAAAAGAGACTCCTGAAGCATTGAGTGGTGCAGTCCTGAAAAAGAGAATTCACTTGTGTTCGTTCTAGATAACTGTTTTGTGAAGGCAAGTTTTGTGAAGGCATTTTCCCCCTTCTTTTTTGTTTCCTGCTAAAATATTTTAAAGACTCTGTAATCAAATTATTAACTATTTGCACTTTATTAAAGTGGGACTCATGCTTAGTGATTTAAGTTTTTTTGTGAAACAAAAAACTTCTAATATGTTCAGTTAAAAGCACTTATTTATACAAGGTCATTGAAACTTATTTGCAAGGATGCCCAAGGAGGCAACTGTGATAATTCAGCCTCTAAACTAACAGTTACTTTTGCACAAAACCTTGCTAAGCCATTACCAACAGATTTTAAGGATGCTAATCCCTAATCTCTCTACTGCATGCCTTTCTACTTTACTCCCTTCCATATATACCACACTCCTACCATACTGGGCTTGTTGCTAGTATTCAAAAAACAATCTTTTAACTCCTGTCTTTACCTTGGCTTTGTCTGTCTACCATATCTGGAATGTTCTGTCATTTCAACTCTACCTTCCTAGGTTTCTTGGCTTCTTTCAAGACCCAAGATAAATCTTACCTTCAGACAGACCTTCCTAGGTATCCCAAGAGGGTGCTAGTGCCTTCTCCTCTAATGTAATGTTACCTTTCATCTATTCTGTATTTCATTATTTATAGCGCCCCCCCCTCTCTCTTTTCCTCTCTCTCTCTGTCTCCCTCTCTCCCTCTCTCTCTCTCTCTTTTCCTCTCTTTCTCTTTTCCTCTCTCTCTCTCTCTCTCTCTCTCTCTCTCTCTCTCTCTCTCTCTCTCTTTCTCTCTCTCTCCAATGTAAGCTTCTTGGGGGCAGGAACAAACTTTTTATCTTTGTTTTATATCCTGTATTGAGCATAATACTTGGCATACAGTAAGTGCTTAATAAATGTATGTTTATTAGTTGATTGTTTAGTACTATACAAGACACTGTGAAGATTAAAAGAGAAGTACAAGACATAGTTCCTGTCCTAACCCCTTGAATTATCTCAATAGATTAGAAATTACTGGATTTGGAGTCGGTAACACCTTGAGTTCAAATCCCAACTCTGCCAGTTACCATCATAATTCAAAGATACTGACATTAGAAAACCTGGTTAAAAACCTACTTCTGATACTAAACTGGCTACATGACCTTTGGTAAGTCATTTCAGTCTCTTCACTATAAATTGGGAAAGTTTAATTAGATTAAAATAGAAAGTTTAATTAGCCATTAAGCTCTATTATAGCGCAACGGCCCTACGATGTTTTTCATTGAATAATTTCACACCGTGACCTTTGTTTGTCTCATCTGTAATTTAGTAATGACAATTCTTCTGTCCTTACACTAGTGATATGCTGTGTGAGTCAGATAAAATAATTCACAGAAAAGTATGTTAAAAGTTAGATAATGGGGCAGCTGGGTGGTACAGTGGATAGAGCACTGGTCCGGAGTCAGGAGGACCTGAGTTCAAATGTGGACACAGACACTTTTTAGCTATATAGCTCTGGGCAAATCACTTAACCCTTCTTCTGCTTCTAAAGAAAGAAAGGAAGACAGCAAACTAGCTGATACAATAGGCTAGTTTTGGGTTCTGGGGACTTGAGTTCAAATTTTGACTCTGGAACTTACTACCTACGTTATCCTTAGTAAGTTATGTCCACTTTGTGAGCCTTATTTTCATTGTAAGTAAAATGAGGGAGCTTTACTTATTGACTTCCGAGGACTCTTCCAGCTTGAAACCTAGGATCCAGTGACCTGTCTAAACCATTTCATTAGGGCATGTAAAAAATATGAAGTGATTATACTATTTTCTTCCTGGAATGATGGGAGGAAAATTCAGTTATTCTCGCCACATAAAAATTTATATATCGTTGTAATTCTATGCTGTGTCTTTGGACAGACGTTCCAAGTCTATGAGCAACTCAAAAATTATAGATTTTGATTTTTCCCATGCACCCTCTTCCTGTTATTTGATTTTGATCGTGTTACAGTGTTGCCTTTCTCACAATTATGCCTTACAGGACAGATTTCAGAAAGCCAAGTGCTCTAATGGAAAACAGACTAGAAATGAGAGCAAAGCTTGTTTCCTTCCATAGTAAAAAAAAAAAAAAAAAAAATAGGAGTAATAAAAAATGGGAAACTTGTCCTGTTCTTGGTGAAACTTTTTATTTCACCAGTAGAAAAAAATCTAGAGAAACATTATTCAGTTTTAAACCTTTACTATTGACTTTATTAAAACAAACAAAAAGGTCACAAAAGCAAAAAAAAAAAATAGTTCGTAGTTATTGAATTACTTTTGTCTTAGATTGTGGTAAGGAATATTTCCCCCATACTGAAATCCTGATCTCTGTTGTTTGCTTGATTTAAAATTCTTGGATTTAGTGCTAAAAGGTGAAACGTGAAGGGTTAGGTCAAGCCTTGGGGCCAGACCTGGGTTCAATGGGCCCATGCATAGATTTCATTTTTTTAAATTAATTTATTTTTAGTTTTCAACATTCACTTCCACAAGATTTTGAAATCCAAATTTTCTCCCTATCTCTTCCCTCTCAACACCCCAAGATGGTGTGCATTTTGATTACTCCTTCCCCCAATTTGCCCTCTCTTCTATTCCTACCCCCTTTCTCTTATCCTTTTCTCTTCTATTTTCCTGTAGGGCAAGATAGATTTCTATACCCCATTGACTGAATATATTATTTCTCAGTTGCCATGCATAAATTTCAAGGGTCCATAAACTTAGATGAAAAAGAAAATTGCAACTTTATATTCATTTAGCATTTAGCATTCCCTTCAATTATAAATGTAGGCAACAAAAATTATTTTGAGAAGTGATCCATAGTTGTCACCAGATTCAAAGTGGTCCATGACACATCTTTGGATCTAGCTCAAAGCCTTCATTTTACAGAGAAGAAACTGAGATTCAGAAAGCTTTAGTAATTTACCCAGAATCATAGATGAAAGTCAAGATAGGAAGCTCCATCCTCTGACTACAAATCTAATGTATTCCACTTCACCATATAGCCTTATGTATCATATTCTTCCCATTTATCATTTTTTTAAAATTACAAGATAATGCTTTTCCCTTAACATCAGCAGTCAGTCAGTCAATTAGTGTTTACTAAGTATATATCAGGCATTGTGCTAAATTCTCAGGGTACAAAGAATGAGAAAAGACAGTCCCTGCTCTCCAAGGGCATGAAGTCTAATAGGGGAGACAACATACAGACAAACAAGTACAAACAAGTTATATACAGGATAACTTGGAAATAATCAACAAAAGGAAGGTATTAGAATTAAGGGGGATTGGGAAGGGCTTCTTGTAGAAAGTAGGGTTTTCAATGTGATGTAAGAGAAGTCAGGGAAGCCAGGAGCTGGAGGTGAATTCTAAGAAGGAGAGAATTTAAACCATGAAGCACAGGCAGGGAAAAATGCAAAAAATTCAGAAACTGAGTGTTTTACTTGAGAAACAACAAGGAAACTAGTATCACTGAATTGCAGAGTATGTGAGGATGGTACAGGAAAATCAGAGAGGGAGGTGGTGGTGGTGGTTACAGAGGAATTTGAATATCAAGCAGATAATTTCCTATTTAAACCTAGAGGTGATAGGGGGCAAGTGGGACCAACCTTTAGGTGAAATTCATGTCTAAAGATGGCAAGTATTGGAGGTAGGGATTGAATACAGGTCTTTGGACTCCCAAATGTTTTCTTTTCATTGTACCTCATACCTAGGCACTATGTGATAGAGGAACAATTAGAAACTAGCTAATTTGATTTCTAAATCTATGCTTTTTCTCCACCCTGACAACTTTGTCTATGTGCTGTCCATCATTTTTATTTGTCCCCAGCCATAACTTGGGATTCTATCCCTGGATCCCCTGACTCTAATAGGTGAACTTTGACTTTATCTTACCAAGAATAAGGCCTCCATATTCCTTTCTAGCTATCCTTTATGTGTTGTCTTCTCCCATTGGAATGTACACTCCTTGAGGGCAGGAAGGATATTATACTGATTGTTTTTATTTGTATTTCTATTACTTTGCACCTTGCTGCTTATACTAAATGCTTAATAAATGCCTTAGGTATTTTTTAATGTGCTTCCTCTCAATAAAGTAAAAGTTGATCTTACTTTTGTTAAGATTTGAGCACCCCTAATTATACTCTCTTTCCTTTTCTTCTTTGGCTAGGCTCTTACTCCAGCATCCAAGAGGCTAATTACTTCTCTGTGTCCAGGAAACAGTAGTAAGAAAGACATACACATACACACACAACCCCCCCCCCCCCCAAACCCCAGAAAAAAAAAAAACATTACTTATTTGGTTGGATAACAGGCATTTGATATTAACATAGACAACTTCGTAAGGAAATTGAGGCTCACACTTGACTGGGCAAAGGTCTCTTAACTTATTATTAAGGTAGTAAGGAGAACCTCTTAATTTCCAATCTAATGCCATTTCTGCTATGAAACAGCAAAATTTCAAGAACCTGTGATTTCATTCAGATAAAGTGCTATGTAAATGATTTTAGACAATAGATAATTTTCATTTGTTTTAATTTTGTGAAGCAGTGGTGATAAAGGAGTCCTTCTACTAATTCTAAACTGAAGTTCTGACCATGACTAGGTAAAACTGAATTATACTGCCCCACTTTTCGTTAGTTCTCCATAAACTGAGTGTAATATTTCTTACCATAGACATGTCTTTATTGATTTTTTTTAAATTCTGTGTTTTTAAAGAATTGATATTACTCCAAGGAGATGTCAAAAAGTTGCAGATCTTAAAAAGCATACTTCTGCTATCATTAGAGATATCGCAAAAATAGAGGGGGTGGTTTAGGGATTTTCTTCTTACTTCCATGAGCCTATTGGGGGAATGATGAACTCTGATAAATACATAGATTTATTGAGAAGCAAAGTTGTTCCAGAATCACAGAAATTCCCAGATGGTGATAGAATATTATAACATAGCCTTGTAGCATTCCACACATCATGAAAAATTAACGAATTTATCAGATTTATTATTTAATGGGCTAGAATGGGACTGACAAACCCCATTGCAAACTTATGGGTTATAATCAAAGTTAGACTTGGAAAAATTGATTGTTCATCAAAAGTACACCTGATATGCAATGAAATAAAATCATGGTACCATGACCAAGAATTAAAGGATATGTCAAAATTTTGTGACCTAAATATCACGTGGTATAAAATTGCTGGAAAAGGACATATTGCATATCAAGCCTTTTAAATGTCAAAAGCTGTCTGGTTAATGATATGTTACTAAATTTAATTATTTTCATTGAATTAATTTGCACACTTATTGAAGGTACTCCTTTCTTTCATTGAAGGAGGAGATTACCACTTTGTGCCTAAACAAACCACTTTCATTTGCTTCTGAGACCAAAGCATTCCATTACCTTAATCAACTTTCTGTTGACAAGCCTCTCTGCAAACTTAGTGTTGTTTTCAAATGAAAGACAGATAAATCATCGAACCCATCCAACTTGGTAAGACTTCCGGGAATTTGTAGTTTGCTGGCACTGTCTCCAAAACTTCAGGGTAACCTTTAGCCACAATGAGGCATCCGATACAACCTTAGTTTTATGTTACCTGGACAAAATGACCAGACTGCAAATTAAGCAAGATAAATCTGGAGTTGGAAGACAACTATCAGGTCATTAGTTCCATTTCTTAATTTTATAATTGAGGAAATGAAGTCCAGGTATTTAAATTACTTAACCTACACAGACAAGTAGCAGGAACCAGTATTTGAACATTGGACTTCTGACACTAAAACTGGGTTTCATTCCACTAGATTATGCTGACACCAAAATTCATTTTGTCACTTTTTATATTATCCTGAAAGAATTTATTATGTAATATTTTATATTATAAAATTAAGGGAAAAAAGCATGAATAGTTCCTCTGTGCACTTCTCTTTTCTCCATTTTCTTAGTCCAATAAGAAGCCCCTCTATCTTCCTGTCTAGTCTATTACAGAGGCACGACATCCACACAGATAGGTTTGAACTGAATAAATCCTCAAACCAAGAGTTGGGTGATAAAGCTTTGGGGAAGTAGCCAGTGGGAAAAGAAGCCTGAGAGGAAAACTAGTTGGCTTGGAAGTAATTTCTAAGAACATTACTTCTGTGTCACAACAACAATGATGATAATAATAAAACAGCCAGAAAATTGAGTAGAGAGCAACCATTTGAACCGGTAATCTAACCCTTACCACGGAACTATCTCTTTCTATGCTCATTTTTTTTCTCCTTTATCTCAATACAAAAAGCAGTCTAAAATTTGTCAGATACGCTCCTGGGCTTCCTTATTTAAATTGCTGGGCCTTTCACAAGAAATTTGAGGAAAAAAGAAAAAGAATTAACAAAAGCCTATGCTGATTTCTTTTTAATCCTGAGTATGTAGTGTCTATGAATTTTTATGGTAGCTACCTTGATTTTAATAGATATGGATATTTCTATTTGTAAATAGAGATATCAAGCATTCTTCCTCCTCTCCTGAATACTTGAGTAAAAAGCAGAATAATCAGACAAAATGAAACAATGTGTGAAGGAAATAAAGAATGTAGACTGATTGGATTCCAAGGGTGAAGTGCTTTTATGGAAACTAGGTCTAATAGATGAGAGCTACATAATACTATATCCCTATTCTGCACCGTCTTTTGAACCTTGCACCATTTAGCTCTCCTTAAATAGTTTGAAAGAGCTGAATTCAATGAATATAGGGCTAAAATATCACTTGTTCTCAATACAAGCCAAGTGATTATCATTTAACTTCAAAGAAGACATGTTTTGTCAAATGTTTGCTTTAAAAGTATCTTCTGATTGATCCATAGGATTGCTTTCTTCTTTTGTGTTCAGATTGATATCTCCTTTTCTACATCCTTTGTATAAACTTAGAGATGTAATTTTTCATGAAGATTTTATTGTATTTAGAGAATGTAAAACTGACAATGGAGTGGTTGTTTCTGGAACTCTCAGCAACTTTTGTCTACAGAGACTATCACTCATTCTTCAATAAACCTGTTTGTTCATATTTACCATTTGGAACCAACACGTCTAAGCTGCATTCAAAGGTCACAGAACGGTACTGTAACTTCTTAGATTTGGGTTAGGAACAGATCTGTAATTAATGTCCCAAAAGTCACAATGTTTGACTCATAAGAACTTTTCCCAGGGGTGGTCCTTTAAATCCCAAGGTTCTCAGTAAGAGAAAGGGAATGATATGAGCTTCAGAAACAGCTCTACAAGCCTTGCTCTTGGTATAATAATCCTGAATTTTATCCCTCCCTCAGCTTTGAGTCTCCAGGTTGAAGATGAACTTCAGCCTTGAAACTGATGAATTTAGAACTAGTCAGTCCCAATATATACCTGGACCATTGCTCTTTCTGTCAACAGACTATCAAACTCCACTCACAATGGTAGGATGAAAAAAATGGCCCTCAACTTATACCTGAGGAGAGAGGAAAATGAGCTTGAGGTCCATCATTTGTTTCTTTGAAAAAGATATATGATATGATATTAATAGCATTTAGCACTTGGTCAGTCATGTTTGACTCTTCATAACACTATTTTGTGTTTTCTTGGCAAAGATACTGGAATGGTTTGCCATTTTCTCCTCCAAGCACTTTTATTTTTGCAAAAAGTTTTACAAACATTATCTCATTTGATCCTCAGAACAATTCTGGGAGGTATGTGGTATTATTATCCCCATTTTACAGTTGAGGAAACTGAGGCAGAAATCAGTGAAAAAGACTTGATCAGGGCCCACAGCTAGTACCTGAGAGGCAAGATTTGAACCATGGTCTTATTGACTCAAAGTCCAATGCTCTATCCATCGTGCCCCCAGCTGATGAGGTCCCCTTCACTTGTAACACCCAAGGGGACCAAAGTCTTCTCTGTCAGAACTTTTAGAAAAGAAGTTTAGGAACAAACTCTTACAACTTTTGAAGAAATCATACCATTTTGAAATGCTATTACATTCCTATGTTTTTAGGCATTTAAAACAAAAAGCAACCTTTTTCATCAATAATAAAGGCCCTTCCCCCTCCCCCTTATATATATGTGTATATGTATATACTCTTCATTCTTCCTTCAGAAAACTCTACTCGATTATTTTCCAGGTAATTTTCATTCACATAAGACTTTATCACCTTACAATTGCAACAGGCTGCTCTCAAATTGGAAGCTAAACTTATTTACTTCTTTGCAGAGAGGGGTAATTGGGGAAGGAAGAGGGTAGTCTAAAAAGTCTCAGAATAGCACTCACATCTCCATAGGAATCAATCTTTCTTTCATATCTAAAATGATCATATTTACAACCTTCATAATTCCACATATTTATGTTTCTAGAAGTGGTTAATGAAAGCCCTCAACATGTTTTCAAGTCCTTAGACCTGGCATAGTAGAACAGGCATGCGGCTGATTTCCTGCCTTCTCTCAGAGGAAAAAGAATTAGTGGTCATAAAAGGTAATTTATGGGCTAACCCTTCCTTTTCATTTGTGTGGTACTTTTCCTCCTATTTAGATTTAATTTGCTGAAGTGTTCACAAAATGGAGAGATGAGAGTGTATGGCTCGCTTTTGGGCACCAAGCCAGGCAGCTCAGCAGGAGAAACTTAATTTTTAAATTTAGTTTTAATTGAAATGTGATGCTAGAGATGCAACAAAATTCATGAAATGGAAATTAAAAAATAAAATAAAATCCCATGGGAACACAATCTTAAACTTTCAGACAAGAGTACGCTAGGGCAAGAATAACACAGTGCTACATTATTCTCCTCCTCACGTCTCAGTGATAAAGACACAGCTGTACATTGACATCTGTAGCAAAATTATAGATACGTTTAAAAGATGTCTGAGATAAATGCATGTATACTTGCATATCATGTTACTTCTAATTTTAAAGTAGAAAACATATATTAGCTATGGAATGACAATATTATTAGAAAAGCTACTTGCATATTGCACAGATAATCGTAATTCTTCTAGCCACATATCTAGATTCTATTTGATTCAAGTCAGTAGTTGATAGGAGGAGCACAAACAACTCCTCATCTTCAGAAATTTTACCAGTTGTCAACTCTTGCCACTTCATGCCATGAAATGTCTTCCATTTGACCCATTTTCTCTACCCATGTAGCCTCTACCTTATTTTATGATCTATCACTTGTCACCTAGACTATTACAGTTGCCTCGTAGTTGATCTCCACACCTCCAATTCCTGTCTACTCCAGTTCATCTTCCATAAAGCTACCAAGTGATTTTCTTTAAATGAAGATTTAAACGTGTCACTCTTCTTCTTGCTAACTTCAGGGGACTATTCCTATCATCCCTAGTATTAAATACAAAAGCCTGCTTTGGATTTTTAAAGTCTTTCACAACCTGGCCCCAATCCCCATTCCAGTTCCATTAAACACTTAGTGTTTTAATTCTCTATAATTCATCCAAATTAGCTGTCTATCTGTCCTGAAGAAACTACATTGCGTCTCCTGTCTCTGAGATGCCTTTGCCTTGATTGGACCCCCTGCCTGGAATGCACTCTCTTCTCATCTCTGTCTCACTAAATAACCCTCTTCCATCAAGATGAGGCACCTCCTTACAGGAAGTCTGTTCTAATCCCCAGCTGTAAACACCCTTCTGCATTACCTTGTATTTAATTACTTTGTATTTATTGTTCCCATATTTATTACATACACACACACACACATACATACATACACACACACACACACACACACACACACACACACTGATTTCTTTGAAAAAATGTAAAGTCCTGAAAGTAGGAATTATTTCAGTTTTTGCATTTGAAAATGCAAACTTATCAATTAGCATAATTCCTGACCCAGTTAGTATAGCAAAGAGACCTGCTACGCTGAAGGTACTACTGTGTTAACTTTGTACATTCTTCTTGGGAATGAGAGTTTAGTTCTACCCAGAGATATTGCATCTCCCTTGTTCCCCTCTTCCCAAAGGACTAAAGTAGAAATGCTCTGAGCGATTCATTCCCTCTTCAAGATCAGTCCTCTGCCACTATCACTCAGTAATGTCTCCTTTGAGGTTCACTCACTCAGGCTTTATCCCACAATTTGATCCCTTTTATACTCACTACTGGCTTGTAAATCAATTCCAAGCTTTTCTTAAGGAACTCAGTACTTGTCTCATAGTTTTCCTGTCAACCCCAACCCCTGGCATCATGCGTGGGAACTTCAATATCAATGTTGAGATCTTTTTGCATACCCTAGGTCATTAATCTTCTCTACTCTCATGAAGCGCTATCTCATCTTTGTTATCCATCAGCGATAGACATGGATGGTTATAACCCATATCTATTCTATATCTCTGTTACTCAGAACTTTAAAATTCTTTTTTTTTCAATAGCCATCACCTATTCTTCCATTTGTATCACTACTCCTTTCATTCTAAACATATCCTGTATCTTCATTGCAACCTCTAATTCTTTTAGCATTCTCTATGCTCCTAGTTTCTTACCTCTACTATGGTCTCATCTTTCTCCCTTTACTATGCTGACCCTTTGTTAGACAAGTTCTAATATACATTATTCTATACACTCCAACCCTGGGTCATCACCTTCTTAGATGATATTGAGATGCTGCAGAATGCTGCTGCTTAAAACCACATAACTATGGCAGCTAGGTTCTCTACAAATTTATGTTACCTAATTTCAACTGGGTTCTCATTACTACATGACTACCAGCCTCCTAAAATAGCCTTCTCCTTCTCCCTCTGCAGAGGATGTTGCCTCCTATTTTCTTGAGAAAATAGACATTGTCTGGCATAATATTCCTCTCCTCATTCAATCCACATTTTCATAGCCCTATAATTCACTCACTCATTTTCTCCTTTGTCCCTTTTTATAAGGAAGAGTTGAACTTTCTGCTTCCAAGGGAAAGTCTTCTATTTGTGCTGTTAATCCAATATTCTCTCATTTCCTAACAAAGCTTGTCATTTGATTATTCCCTCTCTCATTTTCAATTTGATCCTATCCCCCTGATTCCTGAGCTATTGCCCAGGACTCTTCCTTCCACTTCTCCCTGCCTTTCAAGTTATAATCCCATATCTCTTCCCTTTTGTAGAAAAACTGTTAGAAAGTTTCTTTTATATTCATGGATTCCGTTTTTTCCTAACTTTTCAGTTCCTTTAAAGTCTACCATCCTAAAAGTTCACTGAAACTTTCTTTCACGTTATATACAAGCTCTTAACTGATAAATCCAATGAATTTTTCTTCATTCTTCTGCTCCTTGACAGTAGCTTTGACACTATCAGCCACCTCCTCTTTCTGTCTATTTTCCATCCTTTGCTTTTTCTGACATTAAGGTGGTACTGTGGATAGAATGATAAACTTGGAATCAAGCAGATTTGCATTAAAATCCTGCTTTAGACACTAGCTGTGTTTCCCTGGGCAAGTCACTCACCATTTCTCAGCCTCACTTTTCTCATATGTAAAACGGGGATAATAATAGCACCTATTTCATAGAGTTATTTTGAAGATCAAGTGATATATCGCACAAAGTGTTTTGCAAACCTTAAGGTGCTACATAAATGCTAGCTATTATTCCAATTAGTCTGACCATTCCTACTCAAGTCTCCTTAGCTGATCCTCATTCTTTACTTGCTTGTCAAAAGTGAGTATCCTGGGTGCTTTTCTCTTGTCTCACTACAATGCTCCTTGGTAATCATGTTATTTCCCTGGGTTCTATTATCATCTCTTTGCAGAAGACTCTCGAATATATACATATGAATTATTAATATCGCCCCTGAACTAGTTCCATATTACCAACTATCTGATGGATATCTCCACCTAGATGAGCTGTAAACATTTTAAATCCACCACGTTCAAAAGTGAACTCACATTTTCTCCCATAACAATCTCTTCTTCAGACGCCTCAGTTTTATTGAAGGCAACACCATCTTCACAGTCTCTCAGATTTACAACCTAAGAGTCATTCTCAACACCTTCTCCTCCCTTATCTCTCCACATCCAAACAATTGCTAAGTCTTATGAATTCTGCTTCCACACATCTCCAACATCTGTCTCCTTTAGAGGAATATTATTTCTTAATATTTCTAGAAAAAAATAAACTGGTGTTTTTAATACACTTTCATTCAATAATATCAAGAGATTTGATCTAGGGATGACTCCACCATATACTCATTGGCAAGTAGTATTAGATTTGGTGTTTAAAAATATGGGCTTGAGTTCTAGCTCAGAAACTTATTGGCTCTATAACCATCCATCATTCCAACAACCAAAAAACACTTATTCAGTACCTATTGTTTTCTAAGCACTGTGCTTAGCATTGAGGATACAAAGATAACAATAAACCATGGGTAAGTTACTTCAACTCATTGGCCTTAGCTTTCCCCTTGTCTAATTCCGAGACAATAACAATCATTATGCCAACACTCATCACAAAATTCCTTTGAAGAAGCTATGAATTGTAATGCATGACAGAAATGTAAGCAATTATTTAAATGTTATACTAAAATTTCCAACAACCAACAAAGAAAAACTCAACAACTGTACTTTGTTCAAAAGAATTTCTGCAGAATTGACTTCCTTATTTCGTAGGGAAAACCTTGCTTGTCAAGGACATAGTGTTTATTGTACAGAGTATCTTCTTCATGGAATCAAGGAAAGACTACAATCTGGATATTATCCTCCTCTGACCAGATCAGTTTCAAAGAAGGATTCCATTGTTTTTGGTGGTCTAATTAGGAAAGGAGACCATCTTGCCATGTTTATCTCATGTGATCAAAGATGAAGAGTTGGTAGAGATATCGGAGGTCATGGAGTCCAGTCATCTCATCTTATAGCTTAAGAAGTTCATACCCATAGATGAATAGTGGTTTGCCTGGGATTACACAGTTACTAGGGTAGCTAGGTGGTACAGTGGATAGAGCACCAGTGCAGGAGTCAGGAGGACCTGAGTTCAAATCTCACCTCAGACACTTGACACTCACTAGCTGTGTGACCTTGGGCAAGTCACTTAACCCCAATTGCCTCATCCTGGGTCATCTCCAGTCATCCTGATGAGTATCTGGTCACTGGATTCAGATGACTCTGGAGGAGAAGTGAGGCTGGTGACCTGCTCAGCCCTCCCTCACTCAAAAAAACAAAGTCAAGTGCAAGTTATGTCATTATTTGTCTGATGGCATGGTTTTCTTTGGCAACAAAGGACAAACACACACAGTTACTAAATGGTAGAGAAAGGATACAAATCTAGGTTTTCCCACTTCAGATTCTATGCATCTCACTTGGAAATATTGTGTTTTAGTATTTCCAGACTTTTGAGATCTCAATTCAGTCACTTTTACTAAAAAAACCAAATGTCAGAACTAAGAGTATATAGCATTCCCCATTTTACACATCAAATGAAAATTGGAGACCTAGTACAGAGAGATAAGACTTAATGCCAAGTCCAATACTCTTTCTGATTTGCCACATATCCTTTCATTTCAATGTATGTAATTTCTCTCACTTTTATTCTCTCCTGCTGTTATCCTCATTTCCTCTGCTGTCTTCCTAACTAATTCAGGTCCTCATCACCACCTGAACCACTTCAAAAGCCTTCTAACCTGCCTCACCTCCCACCCTCTAATCACACAAATATCCTCTACCCCCTCCAAACCCTCCTACACACAGCTGCTGGATGAATTGTACAAGTGTCCAGATTGTACCATGTCATGCCGCTACCCAAAAATTTTGGATGACTTCTTGCCTCCTCCAGAGAATGAAAACACCTCTTCCTCAAGAGTTTACAGACTAGGTACACCAAATTTCAAAAAGAAACAATAAACATCCCAAACAAGCCCAAGCCCATTGGAAATAGTTTACCCATAAGTTTAATGATTCATTTTTACAAAAGGCCAGGCAGGAGCTTGAGAGGGCAGCTCCCCTCATCAAGAAGGGTACATAGGTTTCCATGAACCTGTCAAAAGAAAAAAATATTGGTTTGATTTGTCCTATTGCTTTTCAAGCACCCCAAAAATCCAAGGTTATTTTTATTCTGGAGGCCAAGTGACTGTGTGAAATTCTCTGAAAAATATGTTGAAATTTCACAATTTTTCCTGGTTGCTCTATCTTCATATATTAGCCAACTGGTTGACAACACTCTTTGGTCATAGGTGCTCAAATCACATCAAAACATAATTTTTATCCAAATGATTGTATAGCTTTCTGAAAAAAAAAAACTAAACAAAAGTAACTAAATTGATATACCTATTTCCCCTACTTAAATAGAATGCTCTCCTTCGCCTTCTTGGCTTCCTTGAATTTCTTTACATCACAGCTAAAATTGCACCTTCCACAGGAAGCCTTTCCCACTCCCTCGTAATTCTAAAGCCTTCCTTCTGTTGATTATCTGCAATTTATCCTACATATAACACATTTGCACTGAGTCATCTGTATGTTGTCTCCCCCATTAGACTGTGAGGTCCTTGAGGACAGCAACTATCCTTTCCCTTTCTTTGAATTCCCAGAAGTTAGCGTAGCACCTGACACACGGTAGGTGCTTAATAAATAATCAGTGCTTGCCTGTTTATAGGATCATAACCTTGATTCTAAAGGGGCCACAGAGGTCATATAATCAAATTCCTTCATTTTACACGTGAGGAAACGGAAGCCCAGGAGATGAAATAATTGTCCAGCGCTATAGGGGCAGTAAAACAGAAGAGTTGGAATTTGAATCCAGGTTCTCTGACCCCAAATCCAACATTGTTTTTACACTTTCCCTAGCAGCCTCTATTCAGTACTGCATCATAGTTATTGAAAAAGAGTAAAGTTCCCTGAATTGTACATTGCAGTTTGGCATTTACATAAGTGTTTCACTATGGCATCTCCAATTTGGAGGGATGCAAGAAAATAGAGTGGGGCTTCTTGATTTTAGTCAAACAGAAGATCAAAACAAGTCTTTGAATTAATCTTTAGTTTGCCTGCTCTTGCTACCTCATTAATCCTAAATGGTGTCAGTCAGTTGAGTCTAATAGCTGTGAGTGTTACTGCCGTGGTCAGTTCTAAATTATAGTATTGATTAATTGATTGCCTTCTTCCAGTTGTGAATTATATTAGTGCTGGCTGAGACTGCCTGGCTTAGGGCCAGAGCCTAATTTCCTACGGAACACAACAAGCAAATCCCTACTTTCACTGTTGTGGTTAAGTGGCTATTTAGAAGAGTAAAAGCTCTGGAAAGATGGTCTGACAGAAAAGAATATGCTAAATATAATGAATACCTACTTATTGATGGCTTCTTTCCAAAACAGAGAAAGTGTGGGGAAGAAAACTGGTCAGGACTCTGTTTTTCAACCTCAGGCTTACAAAGCCATCTGAAAACAGCTGCTCTGAAATCCGGAGAAGGGAGCAAAGCTAGAAGGCTGGGCATTATAATGAGCTAGCCTGTGAAGCCCGTGAAGGCTCATTTGGTCAAAACTGTAGTTGGCTGTGATGCCTTTAAGCTAAATGGGAATGAGAGCGCTCATAGCCTCTTTTGCTGTGGGTACTGTTGTTGAGAGAAACTTACAGCATACCACTTGCTCTGTGGTTGGTATCTGTTGGGCCGTGTTTCTTTTTAGAATTACTGACAAATTATGAGGTTAATTGGGGGAATAGGATATTTCTTTTTCAACTCAATGCTTGATAGGAGAGAATCTCAGAGTTGGGAGTGACTCTGGAGGTTACATTTCCAAATCATGCTAAGCAAGAAATCCCCTCTATAAGTAGCCAACTCGCTGTTGCTTGAAGTCCTTCTAGGGAGATGGTAGGATGGTCAATGACCTTTGGAGATAGTTCATTCCACTTTTGCATACCTTGCATCCTTATATCAAGCTTGGACCCTTATCCTTGCATCTTTCACATGTTACTTTTAGTTTTGTGCTTTAGGAGCAAACAGCACCCCATTTCTACCTAAGAGCCTTTCAAAATCTTAAAACAAACAAAATAACCCCCAGCATAACATTTCTTAGTCTGCTCTTTCATAGGTTTAATATTCCCAGTTCCTTCCATTGACCCTCATATGTCATGAGTTCCAGGTTCTTTATCATCTTGGGTAACTTTTCTGGACACTTTCTAGATTATCTATCTATCCTATCTGTTTGCCTGTCTCTTTTTTTTAAATACAGCACCTTGAACTGAATTCAATGATCCAGATATGGTTCCATGAGAGGAGAATATAGTAGTACTACTGTTTCTCTAACCTTGTGCATCATGCCTTTCTAAATACAGCCCAAGTTTGAATAAGCTTTTAGGGTACCATATTACACTATTGATTCATAAACACTAAAACTTCCAGAATTTTGAAAACAAATTGCTTCCCAGTTATCTCATCCATTTTCTACCTGTGAAGATTGTTTTTGGATCTACAAAATTTTACATTCATCCCTGTTACATTTCATTGTATAACATGGTTCCCAATGGCCTAGCCTGGCAAGATCTATTCAGATCCTAATTCTGCCATACAATATGATAGCTCAAAACATTAAGTCATCTCAAATTTGATAAAAATGTTATCAAGGTCTATACCGAAGTCCTTGTTTATAAATAAACACACATATTTATATATGTGTATATATGTATACATGTGTATATATGCACACATATATGCATATATGCATGTGTCTATATGTAATATGTATATATGTATACTGGTATAATATCAAACACCTACTCCTCCTCCCCTGGGTACACTGTTAGAAATCTACTTTCAAGTTTACACCAAGCTTTCAATGACTAGCTTTGGGTCTGGTCATTCAACTGGCTCTGACTCTACTCAAGTTAAACTGTTGTTTAACCCACATCTTGTTTCCTTGTCCACAACATATGATTAAAAATTCAGTCACATTCTTTGCTAAAGCCCAGATAAAGATCCCCTTTACCTGCACAGGTGAACACGTTTTATCCTTCTGTATTTGTCTGCTGATCTTTCTCACAGATGTGATCATCTCACAATGTGACATATTAAACAATAAAATAGCTCAATGTTACATGTTCTTTGTGGCTTCAAATTCTCAGTGTTAGATTGAAGTCAGGCCAATAGTAAAGATCACAAAGCTAGGCTCTGGGGTCATAAGTGAAGAAGGCAAGTCTTCTTGGTTTCTCTGTTATTTCTGTATTCGCAGGTAATTAGATCTTTTAAAATCTTTCCAATTCTAGTGCACTTTACCTTTACCTTACCTACAACAATCATCCTTTTTCTTCAAAGCAGCAATAAAAAGAATGTGTCTTTTCCCTATTTCATATGAAAATTTCAGGAACTTTTAGTTATCTAAAACAAAAACCTGATGAAGTGGGCATTTTTCCTTTACCTAAGAAAATCAGCATATGTTCGTCCTTCATTGCCGAAGACCATGCCATCAGAGAAATGATGACATGACTTGCACTTGACTTTGTTTTGAGTGAGGGAGGGCTGTGCAAGTCACCAGCCTCACTTCTCCTCCAGAGCCATCTGGATCCAGTGACCAGATAATCATCAGGATGACTGGAGATGACCCAGGATGAGGCAATTGGGGTTAAGTGACTTGCACCAAGTTCATACACCAAGTGTCTGAGGTGAGATTTGAACTCAGGTCCTCCTGACTCCTGCTCTATCCACTGCACTACCTAGCTGCCCAAGAAAATCAGCACAAAAGAATCAAATAGTGATATTTGTTTTTAAAATGGCATTATGCTAACTTTAATAAATTAATTATTTTGCTTTACACATGTAACTTTGCTTCCATAAGTAAGGGTTCTTTTCCTTCTTTTCTCACTCGTAAGCAGGCAAGAATAAATCTCTATCTTTTAACTCTTTAGAAACAATCTAATAATTTGTGTGCTTTTCTATCAAGCTAAAACAACGGAAAGTAAGAGGAAATCAAGTCTGTAATCTCTTTTTTTTTTAAATGGAAATTTTTAAAAGTAAATATATTGCTAAGTATTTTATCAACAAATTTCTTATGTATTCCTTGTAGTCATATGTGCTCTTTGCTGATTTACAGAAAACCATTTGTTTTAGGGGGAGCATCTCGGTGGAGTAGAAAGGGTTTCAGGCTTGAAGTCAGGAAGACTCATCTTCCTGAGTTCAGATTTGGCCTCAGACACTTACTGGATAAATCACTTATCTCTGCCTCAGTTTCCTCATCTGTAAAATGAGCTGGAGAAGGAAATAACAAACTGCTTTGGTATCTTTACCAAGAAAACCCCAAATAGGGCCACAGAGTTGGATGTGACTGAAAAACAAAACATGATGATGACATTGAGAACCTAACTATTTACATGTAAGTTCTTTTACTCTGGTTTTGTTAAAGAAAACAAACCAATAAGCAACTCACTAATTTCCTGTTCATCAGTGTCCTTGGATTCCTGTGACTGATTCTGTCTCTTTTTGCACCTATTTATTGTTATCAAAACCTATGAAATCATGTATAAAAGCACCCATTCAAAAAAAAATTCCCCTTTTCTTTTCTGACCTGCGGGCAAATAAAAATGTCTGTCCATAGATCCAGGTCCCCCAATTCTATAAATTTAAATTTGACCTCTGACCCTCTGACTTCCACATGATCTAGGTCTCAGAATCAGATTAATCTGATCAGATTCCAATCGTGTATAAGGAAACAAAACCCATTTCTCTACACTGTATAAGGAAAAATGAGTGCCATACCTTTGGACTACTGATTTGCTTCTGGGACCTGTATCTCAGGTCCTGTTAGCTCTTACAACTGTTATGGTAGCACACTTGAAGCTAGAAAAACTACAGGTGTGAAAGAATATGTCCAAGTATGGGAGTGCTGAATCTCAAATTAGTAGCTATGGTTCTTAATTTTTCTGTGAAACAAAGAGGCAGCCAAATTCACTTTGAATTTCATCCTAATACCCTTATCTTTAGATGACCTGGTACTATATGTTAATGTGATCTCTCATTTATCTATTGTAGCCACTGACTTACCATAAAAAAAGTCACCTATTTAAAGACTATTTCTTGTAAACTAGTGTGTCTTCCCCTCTTCCACCCCCATCCCTCAACTCTCTACCAAAAAAAATCAAATTCTAAGTCTTAGCCCTATTAGAAAATAAAATGAGATTAATGAAGCATGACCTGTTCTTGACTAGACTATGATGGCCTTTGTGATTTTTTCTAGATGTTTAATATCAATCTTTTTTAATAGTATATACTACAACTTAGCCAGAATCAAAATCAATCTCCCTGAGCTATAGAACTGCTGATACCATTATCTACTCTTTATGAAAAATTGGGACAGTAGTTGTCCTCAATCTCCTGGTACCTGTTGCATTTACCATCATCTTTTAATAATCCTGGTCAATGACTTATTAATCTTACCTACAAGTTTCTTTAGTATTTTAGAATAGAGTTGATCTGAAATAGGTATCTTAAATTTGTCAAGTTTTTCTAGGTGTTACCTAACCACTACCAGATCATTTATCTTTGTTAAAAAATTTTTTAGTCCCCTTAATTATGTCCTTTCTAGAGCAAAGATAGATCTTTTTTACTTTTTTCTACTTTAAGTTGAATAACTGTTGAGCAGCTTAGCTTTATCCATTATCATCATCATCCTATCCCAAGCAGTGGTCTCATTTCTTCTTTGAAATTCCCTCTTTCCCTTATCGAGGTAAAAATAGACATCCTTTTGTCAACTTGAGTTTTGCTTTGTTTTTTGTCAGTCTCAACCCATTTTGAGACTTCCCATTCAAATTATGATTCTAATTGGACTTTTATCCATCCACATTTGTATCTCTTCTCTGTTACCTGTCTTTGATTTTGCTGTTTCTATATACCTAAAGAAAATCTAAATGAGCTCTCTGTAATCCACATAAGTCTCTTTTCACTCCTGTGTGTTCTCATTTTTGTGGGGATCTTTTTTTTTTTTTTTGGTATCTTCAAAATTTCAATATTGACAGCTCCCCATGTAAAGAAAAATTAGTATAGTAGACAGAGCTTTGGATTGGAGCATGATATGTCATGACATGTCATGAAGACACGAATTCAAACCACGGTGCTGCTTCTGTATGACTCAGTCTTCAGTTTCTTCTTATATGAATGAACATGGTAGGACTAGGTTGCCTCTAAAGTTCCTCCTAGCTCTAAAGCTATGCTCTTAAAATCCTTCTGGGATGATCTCATCTCTGCATTTTCACCCTTCTTTGGAATTATGCATTTTTAAATGAACCTTTCAAGATCTACTTTTCCCAGATCTAGGGTGCATTTCCGTCTATGCCCAACTTACCTCTTTTGTATCATAAATTCTAAGATACAAAATTCATTCCCTTACAAGTTTCTCATCATTTCTACTAAAGAGTGAAGTGAATATATTTCTCTTTTATGGTAGAATAAGATTCAGAATACAGTTTGCCTTCCTTCATTTCTCTGCCTTTTGAGAAGAGAAATTTTCACGGTTAAATAAAATTACTAGCTGTAGTACTTTGGGGAGACAGAATTCCCCTAGATGTCTGGGGAAATGAAGTTCACCGTCATTCCTGTATCATGACTTCCTGTTTCTCAAAACCTCATTTGTTGTCTCTTTCTGTCCAGGTATGGCATCCTTTCATCAGAGAAGATGCTGTGCTCAATGAACAAGTAGATCAAAAGAAATGCGAGAGGCACAGATTTAGAGAATCCACCCCAAACGTGAATATGAATTGTTTGTGCCCAACTTGTCATGGCATTTCGAGTTTATGTTGGTTTGATAGGCCACAGTCAGACACACTGTTACTAAACTCTAACATAGTGATATGATTTTGGCCCTCTTCAAGAACAAATGACAAAAATCAAGTATTTTTAGGTGGCAACATCATTTCTGATTCTGTCTCCTGGGACCTCCAGCCAAATAATTCTCTATTATGATTCCTGGATTTCCTTTTCTGCATATTTAATTAAAATGCAACAATTATTCAGACTTCTCCTTTCTCCATCCCTTTACCGATTGCATTTTTCCTGACTCTTTGCCTACGTACTAAGCCACTTAACTGCCCATAAAGAACTTATATCAGCTCCAGGTACTGTGCTAACTGTTGTGGACTCAGGTATAGACTAGCAAGAAATCCTTCACCTTTGGAGAGATTCTGCTAGGGAAGAAAAACACAAAAAGGAAAGCAGGAAAAGGACTGGGATGGATGACCAAGGCACCACGGTTTGGAAAAGGTGAAGGGAAGGGAAAAGGAGCGATAGAAAGTCTCCAGAGCCATGCTCTAGGCAAGCTAAGACAGGTAAAGTTCTTCAAATTGAATTTTGTAGACAATTTAAATGACTAAATACTTCACTTAACTGAAATAAATAAATAATAATAGTTTAGAATCTTAAGGAGAGCTCAAGGTAGAGCTTAAGACTTCAGCTAAAGTTTCTTTACAGATTAAAAAAAGAAAAAAAAAACCCTTAAAAATGTTAAGTGAATGTGGATGGATGGATTGTTCCAACAACTGAGTTATAAATGAACTGAATTAAAAATCTATTTTAAAAGTGCTACATATGTAATGCTTCGGTCAATCCCCCTGAACCAATACATGTAAGTCTTTGAAGCTCAAGAGCTCAGTATCATGCTGAGCTCTCCACTTCAGACCCTAGTGTCTGCATACACAATTAACCTTAATTAGATTAACTTGTCCTTTACCTGGGGTTTTCAAATTACTGCTGTAATCAAAGATCTCTAATAAAGATCTGAATATGTCACTGCTGTGTATAGGGGTGATGATATCACTGCATAAAAATAAGTTAAATTAGGTTCACCTAATATGGTGCTTCATTTAACAGACCCATTTTATTTCCCAAAATAGTGCCAGGTGGAATTTTATAAACAATTCTGAAATACACCCTGAAGGAACTTTAATAGCTCACTTTCTTAATTGACTAAATTCCCAGAATTAACTAAAATTCCTGAAGGTTCCTCCGAGTTCTGGGGAAACATTTATAGGCACATAGGCATGGATCCTTATGTTTTGAACAGAAGTGCATGAGGGGATGTTATCACACATAACAAATTAAACGACACGCCAAAATAAGCAAAGGCCTTAGAAAGATGTATGGCCTGTGATTTTGTTGTTTTCTGCCCACATGTCATAAATTGCCAAAATCAGAAATTTCCAACAATTTCTCATGTTTAGTATACTTACCAGTAAGGCAGATGTTGAAATTATGTGAAAAGACAGTTTATTCAATTTAGTTCTCTAAGCTCAGTCAGCGTCCTAGATGGAAAATGATTTTACCTCATAACAGTAGAACATATTTCCACAATATTAATAACTGCATATACAACTATATATTCACTTGTTCAACCATTTTGGGGGGATTTACTGTTAATAGGAACAGTATCTACCAAGGTTTGCTATTTCCCCTTCTTCTGAGCAGAATTGAGGCTAGTTTTCCTCAAAAAGTGACACATTTGTCCCCAGGACTCGATTATTCCCTCTACCTCCTCTGAGCCAGGGGCCTGGTAACCCCTGGGTGTATTGACATAGCCTCTTGGTCAATTAAGGACCTTATTAAAAGGCTAACCCACTTAGAGTCCAGGTCCTTCAGATTGGGAATTTGTCTTGGGGCTGCTCAAATCTTCACATCTATGGACTAGACTAATTTCCATATAGAAATGGGGTGGTGGTGTGCTATCAAGTAACTAAGGGCTACCCTATCTTTCTATGCTACAGCTGTCAGCTTTCTTTTATTAACTGTGCAATGCCCTGGGAGTGATTCTTTTATCCCACTATCTTGATCCTGAAATAAGAGGGAATAGGACTATGTCAAACCCAAACCTACTATGTAAAGGAACTTACTAACTCATTGTAAGTAGTATAGATATCATAGGGTTATTGAGGGTGAAGGGCACTGCATAGACCTATAACTGGAAGGAACATCAGAGGTCATTTGGTCTAATACTCTCATTGTGCAGATGAGGAAGCATGTTTAGAAAGATTAGGTGACTTGTCCAAGGTCACAGGGTTATTATCAGAGGTAGTATTGGAACCCATGTCTAAGTGGGGGCCACATGGCTCCATGATTAATTTATAGTCCCTATCTAAAAGGAATTTATAATCTTGGGGAGCAGATAACAAGGACAAGCAGTTTTCCCCTTTAAAACACTCAAATTATCAATAAGTAATGCTTGGAGAGTAAGAGTAGATTTAAGTTTCTGTTAGGTTTCAATTCTAAATTCCAATTTAGAATGCCTGCCTAAGTAGTTACTGATTTAGAGAGGCTCCTTAGCTCATGTATATAGAAGTCCCATTACCTTTCCTTCTGCATATATAGACAAGTTAGCAAATTACTAGTTTGTAGGAATAACATACCATTCTGGGTTCTTATCCCCCTACCTCCCAAATGGGAGCCATTCATTACCCATGACTGCTGAAGTGCAGACATGTTTCTGGAAATTCCAGTGCTTTTTTTCCAATACAATCACTATATCACAAAATTTCTGCGTGTAAAGTAACTTCAAAGGCCAACCTGAATGGTATCCCACCTGAACAAATATCTTTTCTCTAACATCTGGGACAAGTGGTCATCTAGCCTTTGCTTAAATACTTGCAATGAAGGGGAATTCATTACCTCATGATTCATTCCACCTTTGATGTGTTTGAATGTGTTATTGTAAATAGAGGTTGGGAATATCTGTGATACTTCAGTTGAACAGCAAATGAAATTTAGCAGCTGAATCACCACTTAGAATATTATTTCTGATAGCTCTTTTACATTCCTAAAGTGCTTTTGGGTCTGCAAAGGGCTTCCCTTACCATCCTGTTGTATAAGTGTAAACAGAAGCTAGAGAAACTGGAGATAAGAGGAGCACATATGTTCATACTGCTAGGAAGGTGTCAGGGTGAGGACTGGAAGTTAGGTCTCCAATCTCCAAATGCAGTCTTTTTTCAATGAAACAACACTGCCTCTCATGGGAAAATGCCTCTGAATTCCCAGAAATCAATTTGGAAAGGAACTTTTGCAGCAAAATTTGTTTGGAAATGGAAGACTATGATAGAGAGATCAAAGCAAAAGAAGAAAGATGTGGGAAAAGATGTAAGTAGCGAAATAAAAGGATAAACAAAGTGCAGAATTCAGAGGAGAAAAAGTCTTTTCTGGCTAGAGTTTGGGGGAGAGGAATATAAGCAGGGAAGACTTTATAGAGAACAGCACTTCGGAGTTAGACTTCTGGGCAGGACTGTTTATGTGACAAAACACTAAAAATGCATCAGGACCCAAATGAGAGAACAGTCAGTGGCCCAACTTCCATCACATATAATTCATATAGGTGGAAGTAGCCTTATAGAATAGAGGTGACAGACAATGTGGGAGAAGAATTATTATTTTTTAAAGCCAATGAAAATCTTCTATCTGCGCAGAGTACTTGTGGGCATAATTATTTTTAAATCTATTTACAGTACTATTTTAATCCCTTTAAATAGCCTGTAATTTAAAAAATGAATCTGGGGTTACTATATAACTTGTATATTTTATTGGGTTATTATATGTAAAGTATTTCTTTCTCTGAAATAAAGGAAACAACCTCCTGATGGAAAGCTTAAAAGTTGATTTTTCAAAAACATTTGCTCCACTGGTTTAGATGCACCTTACTAGTGCTATAAATGTGGGAAATGCAACTGTTATGGACTCTTTTTTAGAACACTACTATTATGGCAGATGAATTGTTTATATTTCTGAGTAACTGGAATATTTAAGGTAATAAGGTCTTGCCAGTAAAATTTAGGTCAAGAAGCCAAGTGACATAATCCAAATACATTACAGGACAGTATATCTTTGGTGAGCATAATTTACAATTTGCAAAATTCTCCAGTTCGGTTGTTTATTTATTTTCTTTCTTTATTTCCCTCATTAACAATAAATAGCTTTGCAGCTTCCAAGCTCACCGAAGCAGAACATGTATTTTAGACTGCTGCCAAGGGCCAATAATTTCATAGCAGCAGCAGAAGCAGCAGCAGCAGCAGCAGCAGCAGCTAAATGCAATGAACCTTTACATCTGCAGGCATCTGCTGCTTCTCTCTTTAACCCTATATTAGTTTTCCATGCTTATTTCCTCCTTTCCCCTTTGTTTTTTTGTCCCTCACCTTCTGAAACTGAAGATTGTTTTTTCTAAATGTCAAAAACCTTTCCTAGTATTTCTGTTCTTTCCATTCTTTTTGACATATTACACTTTTATCTACAAGAAACCAAAACACAACCAATAACAGAGAACCAAAGAAAGCAAGTGTATATATAATAGAGAAATGCCAGGAGAATAGGTTTGAGTGATTCCAAGGTCATTTCACTTCTATTTCAAAACTTGAATGCTTTTAAGATATCTTAATTTTGTTTGCTGAAATCATCTCTGTGATAAATAAATAGAATTTAGAGGTATATACATAGTTTAAGAATTATGCTGTTCATTAAATAGTGGAAATGAGATGCTAAAATTTCAAGTTGAAGTCTTTTGTCTATTAAATAGTAACCAGTTGCATGTTGAGGACTCTACCCTTAGTCATGGTGTTCAACATATCACTGGAGAAACTGATTAACTAGAATGATCAGAAACACTTTGACGTTTAGAGAATAATGTGAAAATAATCCTGGATTTGGAGTCAGAGAAGTTAGATTCAAAGTCCTCCTGTGTCACTTATTGGCTTTGTGACCTTGGGCAACTCACTAAACATCTCTGGGCTTCAGTTTGCTCATTTCCAGAAGGAGGATTGAAGACCAGATGACTTTTAAGATCCCTTCCAGTTCCAGATTTCTGACACTATAGCTAAATATCTCATTGTGTTCACTGAAGTACTTGCTTTTTTGTATCTTCCCCTCCTTGCAAGAAATTTTATCATTTATTTTTCACTTTTTACAGACTTGAGGAAATGCCAAAAGTTGACACGATTGTTCCTGTTGTTCAATCATTTCTGACTCTTTGTGATTCCATTTGGGGTTTTCTTGGCAAAGACAATGGTGTGGTTTGCCATTTTCTTCTCCAGCTTATTTTACAGATGAAGAAACTGATGTAACAGGGTTAGGTGACTTACCCAGGGTTACACAGTTAGTAAGAGTCTCAGGCCAGATTTGAACTCAGAAAGTTGTCTTCTTGACTCCCAACACTCTATCTACTGTGCTACCAAGCTATCTATCACTTGAATCACAGCAGGAAAGTTAAATAAAAATATTACTAAAGACCTTAATATAGAGAAACACCTAATAATATATGCATAAGAAGACACTGACTGAAAAGTCCACTTCAAAAATACATCAAGAAATATTTTTCCCATTTCTTCAAGAGAATCATTTTACAAATATCAAAAACTCCAAAAAAATTATTCTAACACTCTCTAAAGGATTACTTTTCTTCCAGAGTTACATTAATAGGTAGAAATATCCTCAAACAATTGGACAGTCTCAAACAAAATGATATTCTAAATGCAGCAGTCACTTTTGGGAAAGTGAAAGAGCTGGTCAAATTACTAAAAATACTTAAGAACAAAATCTGTTTTTGCTCAGAAATTGAAAGTCTATACACAGACTTGAATATCTTTGAAAAATTCTTTGGTTGGCTTGTGCTTTGCATTTCTGTTTCCCCCTCCCTGTATAACAGGAAGACTTCAAAATTCTTTCCTTTGAGCTGGATGATTTGGAACAGTATAATTTTCTCTCCTTCCCCAAACAATAACCAATCACAGAACACAGGACCTTGTGCTCTTTTATATATTACAATAAAGTAGTTGTTCAAGCTTAGACAAAAACAGATGACATTCCTGACCAAGAATATCGGGTCTTGATCAACATTCCTCCATATATTTGTTGCCACCTTTTTTCTTCCTTTTGCTTTTTTAATTTACCTTTCCAAACATAGTCAAAACCATTGAACCAACTGACTCTTCTCAGACAACCATCTACTTCAGGAAATTTCTGTAAAGTTTTAAGCTGAATTTCACCCACCTGTTTTTATACTTTATTCCCATGGCTGGTTAAATTTAGTATTGTTTTGCCCAATTCAGCCACTTCTTACCTTTCCAGCCCTAATAATAATAATAGTAAATATTTATAAAGTGGTGTAGGGTTTGCAAAGTACCTTATAATTATTTTCTCATTTTATCCTCCCAATAAACTTGGGAAGTTTTATTATTGTTCCCATTTTATAGATGAGGAATTAAGACTGAAAGAGTTTAAGTGACTTCTATGCCCAGGGCTATATAGCTAGGAAGGATCTGGGCAGTGTTTGAACTAGAGTCTTCCTAATTTCAGATCTAGTTATGTGTTTTTGTTTATCCTTCATTCTTGAGGATGACCAATGACATGAGGAAGGTGATGTCTTGACTTGCAAGTGAATTGGATTTAAGTGAGGCAGGGCTGAGCAGTCATCAGCCTCACTCTCTCCTCCAATTACATCTGGATCCAGTGGCAAGACATGAATCAGGACTGCTAGGAATGGCTCTGAATGTGGTGGGAGACATAATGACCTTTTTAAGCTAAGGTCTTTCCTATGGCTTAGTTTGTCTGAGGCAACACTCATTCAGTGTTTAAGGCTAGGTAAGAAATGAGGCAAAAATGGCCTCTTTTACCTATTCAAAGAAAAATCTATCTGGGAGGTGAAGACCCTCTGAGTTTCTGGCCAACCGAAATAAATGCTATTTACACTCACTATCTTGCTGCTTCATTAGCAAAGTCAGGAGGAAACAGAAAAGGCTACCAGATCTACCATATCATTAATTGGGAGAAGGTATACTAAGAGCTAGCATTCTCTTTTAGGTATTAAGTTTCTTTTTGCCTTGAAAGGAAGAAATCTTAAGCTTTTGTTATGTAGCTGAGTTGGATTACCACTGAGTAGGAGCTGGAGGCTAAGTTTCATAATTTCTGGAAGAGTTTCTGTAGTACATTGCATTTTATAATATATCTCATCCTTTGAAAGCAGTTTACTCCTGACCTATTAAGAGATTATGGTTCATAACTATCGGGTGTCAATCACTTCAATACTACTTTTCATCACTTGTCTAAACTTTTGTCTAAAGTTCAGACTAGGAGCAGCTAGGTGGTGCAGTGGCTAGAGCACCAGTGCAGGAGTCAGGAGGACCTGAGTTCAAATCTCACCTCAGACACTTGTTACTCACTAACTGTGTGACCTTGGGCAAGTCACTTAACCCCAATTGCCTCATCCTGGGTCATCTCCAGTCATCCTGATGAATATCTGGTCACTGGATTCAGATGACTCTGGAGGAGAAGTGAGACTGGTGAGCTGCACAGCCCTCCCTCACTGAAAACAAAGTCAAGTGCAAGTCAAGTCATTATTTCTCTGATGGCATGGTCTTCTTCAGCTATGAAGGACAAACACACACACACACACACACACACACACTCTCTCTCTCTCTCTCTCTCTCTCTCTCAAGTGTCAGTCATTACACACCTTGGACTGTCCATCCATTCCATTTTTTAATGTTCCTTTAATAAATAAGCACAGACTTTGCCATATTAATCCCCCAAAGGCTCTATTTCCCTTTGAAGACAAAAGCCAAGGAACCAATCAATTTGGTGAATATCACTCGTAAATATCATTAATACCACCCCCGCACACACACATACACTCCTAAAATGTAGTAGGCTGTTGCAAGTTCAGATGTCACATGGATGTTCTAGAATGACCTCAAAGCATTAGAACTTCACTTTTTCCCCCCTATGATTTGAGAGGAAATGAAGGAGAAATTCTCAGAGCCAAGGGCAGGGGAAATGGGTTTTGGGAGGTATACTTTGCCAAGTAAGAGCAGACCAGCCAACTGCACCATGGCAAAGGAAGGTAATAGAATGCAACAAACAAGAAAGGGGAATTTTCTTAAGGCATGTACTCTATTTTTTCTTTCTTCCTTTCTGCCAAAGATAGCAAAGATGGCTATGGCAGAGGAAAGTAAAAGAGCTAGAGAGTCGATAACTTTTCAGTGCAGAACTGGCCACAGATGAAGTATAATCTGGCCCGATAGACCTTATACTGTTTACAGATGTCTTTGGGAAATGGCTCTGAGAAGATCTGAAGGTTTCATTTATTTTGGTCATAAACCAACAGTTTGTTATTTCTGTGGGAGGAAAAAGAAATCTCAAATATCTCAGAAACAGGCTATCTTTTATGGTGTTTTAAATCAGAATGATATAATGCTTTGTTTCTTTTTTAAGAATAAGAGTAAATTAGAGTCAACAAGTGTTTTTTTGGCTTTTTTTAGAAAAGTCAGTACACATTTATGGACTTATTAATTAGAATTAATGATCTCTATACATGCTGCTTCTGCTATGGTCTGGAATCTTGATGGCTTGAAAATCTTGCCATTACATACATTGATATTTTTTCAAAATTATAACAATTCTACTCATCTGGAAACACCTGCTTATTAGCCATACTGGGCCTGAGTATCTTACTTTGTAATTTCTTTTATTTCCTTATTCAAAATACAGATTGGTTTATTTTTTTAAGTATCTATTTATAAGATGCTTTTTAAAATCATCACCCCCTCATCAGAAATACAGAATCTCTATAATAGAGGACATAACACAAGACTATTTTTTAACAGATTAATTTGACATTTGCGTAATTTAGATTTTTGCAGGTAACTGATTACATACTAAATAAATTCCATGAATGACCTTTTTTAGAGAAGTTCATTTCTGTTTTCACACTTTTTTGTTTGTTTATTGTCACATTTTCATAGACCTTGGAAAAGGAGGTATAAAAAAGTCCATTGTTTTACCTAAAGCAGTAGGTAAAAGCAAATGCGCACACACACACACACACACACACACAGAGTCTTTGAAACACCTACAGGCATGTGTCTTGTGAAATTGATCGCCAAGTCCTTATTTCATGTACAGAGTATATAGTAGAAAGCCAAGAATAGATCAGCAAGAATGTGTTTTTTTTTTTTAAGCTTCCCTTTGTCAAAGTTGGTAGGCCCCCAAAGTGACTTATAGCTCTGTTTTCTGTTCTGAGAGCTGGTTACAATGCCAGTACCATTCTTTATATGTTTCTTTTGAAACAGATTGAGTGGTTTAGAGATTTGTCTTCAGAAAAAAACAAAAACCCACAAACATCCTTAAAGCTGCCAACAGGTCAACTAATAAAAAAAATTCCTAAAAATGTAACCAAAATACATACAGCATAGCTATCAATGAGAAGTCATGATCTTAGATAGTAAATTCATTTGGATGTCAATATTCATAGACATATCATTATACAAAGGTGAAAGCAACATGAGCTATGTGTTGCTATGAACTCTTCTTATATTTTATTTCATTTTAAAAGTTGGAATTTCATCATGAATAACGAAAACTACTAAAAGCAGGAATTAGGTGTCTAGAAGACTTGTATCCTCTAAAGGAAGATGTTCTTGGGAGTTGGTGAAGGAGACACATCCAGACACATGTCTTGGAAAGCGTGGTACAAGGAAAAGGGAATTATTCTTGGAGTCGCAGGATTCAATTCAGTGTTTATATATATATATATATATATATATATATATATATATATATATATATATATATATATATATATATATATATATACACTTGTGTCTAATAATAGCAATATCTAGGGAGGGGTGGGGAGAGGGAAAAAAGACGTTTACAGGATAATTTTATTATATATTTAAAAGGAGTTGAAAGTTGTACATAACAGATTATGGAAATGCTTCTTTTATTCCATAAGATGCTTTTTAAAATCATCACCCCCTCATCAGAAATATGGATTAAATTAATCCATAATTAAAATTAAATAAATCTTAAAGAACAATTCAGTGCAATAATGGGACAAAAATGATGTCTATCAGTGTTTTCCCACAATTTAGATTAGTTTCTTCCTTTCTCCTTTCTACCTACAACAGGGATACATTTTCACTAACAGGATAAAAAGTTGTCCTGCGACTCGATTGGTCCCTGTTTTTCTTCTTAGTCGCCTGGGCTTCCAATTTAGAATAGAATAGGCCTCCAAGTTGGAATTCAGAAGGTTTCACAAGTTCCTATGCCCTTCACTATGTCTTGATGACACAATATGTTTCCATATGGAGACAGGGGTGAAGGGCACTTGTCCTTCAAAGCTAAGCGTAACTATTTCCTTGTGGCACGTCCTCATGAGATGAGGACAAAGTTTAGCCTCCTTTTGTGAACAGTTCAATAATTTGTGAGTGATTCATTTCATCTCATCACCAAAACTGAACTCAAAGAGTGCTAGTGTCAGAGGTACCTCCAACAAATGAGCATGTACATAGCATCGCCTATGCCTCGGCACAATGCTAGGTACTGAGGATATAAATAAATAGTTATTTATTCTCCAACAAATGCTTTGGGAGAAATTTGGGGAAGAAAGGACAATGGTGACAGATTTAGAGCAGAAAAGGACCATGGAAATTACTTTGTCCAGCGTTCAAAAGAAGAAGAAAATGAAATTTAAACTAATTGAATGGCTTGCCCACCATCATATCCTCAGCAAGTTAACAGTTAGAAGACAGAATTCAAGTTCTCTAACCTCAAATCGGGGGCACTTTTCACTTCACCAGGAAAATTGTTTTATATCCCATATTCAACATTAACTGTCTAAAACAACTTTGGGTAAATTATTTCACCTTTCTGAATTTTGTTTTTTTCTCGTCTGTCAAATGAGGACAAGAGACCTTGAACATAGTAGATGCTTGATAGAAGTCTTGAATTGAATCCAATTGGCACTACATGCATCACAATGTTTTTGTGGGTCAAGCACTTGGTAAACAGTAAAGAACTATGAAAGTATGAGGCAACATTATTATCATATAAAGTCTATGTTCTTGACAAGGGAAAAAATGTAACAGTTGAAATTGTTTCATGTTTCATGAACATATAGATTATGGAAAACTATTTGGTTCTGGTAAGGGAAAGGGAGAATAGGGAGAGGGAGGAAAGGGAGAGATAAGGAGAAGGGGAAAAGAGAGGAAAGGAGAAAAGAAAGATTCCTGAAATTAATCCAGGGCTCTAAGGGATGGGTGGGATCCAAAGCATAGCTTAAAACTAGCCTCTATATCAATGGCCTATTGCCAATTATAACTGAATAGGAGAAGGTCATCAAGTTATTCCATCAGCATATGATAATTTGGGCAGGAATTATATATGGACAAGAATTTGGGCTTAGCACTGAGTAAGGAGAGATCAATGTGCATTACAAATCCATGCAGTACTTTCATTGAGTCTCAATTACCCCCTGGCACAAAAGCTCATCATTTTAATATCAGTATTGTCAACAAGAAACAATGTGTTACCCTGGAGAGGGACAACCTTTGAGTCAAGTTAAGTCCCATCTTTCACCCATACTGATTGGGTGACCCTGATCAAGTTCCTTAACCTTTGTGTGACTTGATACACTCTCTAAGGTTACAAGAGGCAGAGCAATTGCCTATCTGAATTAGTAGAAAATATTTCCTCACAAGATAGTTCTTCATACAAATGAAATAACAAATCTGGACTTCAATGAAAAAAAAATAAATTTTTGCCAATGGTACGTGGCAACAAATCTTGGAAAAACACACACTCAGAAGAATCACATGGAAGGTGACATAAGCATAGTAGAAGATATTACAAATGGTACTTTATGTGCCACAAGTAATATGAAAGGTATGAGGGCATTTGTGCTTGGAGAAGGAAGAATGTCCATAATATAGTAACATATGAGATAATAGATGAACAGTTCCATTACTGCATAATCACAAATTTACAAAGATTTAGAGGAAGGACCTTAATGAATTGTGCAGATTCTGTATGGAAGATTTTTTTTCCCAATCTTGGTCAGAAGTTCAACACTATTAGAAGATAGTGACTGGCTGAGAGTGATGCCAGCAAAGGAAATACATTGCCATAGCTTAGGGCATCTCTGAAGCAGAAAGGACAGATATGTGTATTTCAAGAATAATATGGATCAGAATTTCCCATAGGCTTGACTTGATCACAGTACTAAGGAGTGCTTTATAATGATAAAATTGTTCTATACATTACACATGTAACAAATATTTAATCTTTTCCTACTGTCCTTCAGGATTAGCAAAAAAATGGTAGAAAAATTTTAAGATGTTGGAAGAATCTGAGAGACTACAACCTACCTAGTGGCAAAGCAAGAGTGGAGACCTGAGCATCCTCACTTTTAGCCCCAAATCTATGCTTACTTTACTAGAGAAATATTTAAATGGCTGAGTAAGATTTTGTACCGTAAGATTTTTCTTTTTTAAAGATTGGTTAGGTAGGAATTACATACATTTGAACTAGCCTGCTTTTCTAACTAAAAGCTAGGAAAAAAGCTATTAAATCAAAAGAATTCTATCTTCCTTCAGTTTATTGATTTCCATGTGATGCTTTTATTTGGAGGGAAGGTAGACTCAGTTTGTGATTTCATAATTTATTAAACTCCAGGCAGACAACTGGACAATAACTAATGTAAAATTTGAGAGTTGCCTACTGATACTGTAAGGTCACATGAGTTACTCATAGTTACATAGCTAATATAATACTAAAAAATTTAATAATAATACTTCCGAGGAAGTATTTATGCCAAGGTCTCCTCAAATCCAAGGATGGCTCTCTGTCTACCAAGCCCTTCTGCTTTTTTGATTCCAACAAATCTCTTGAATAATATTACTAGCAATAATTGGATATTTAATTTTATGCAACATGGGCATGTGGCTGCCACCAAACAGTGGCTATAAGGTGTTTCAAGAGCCCTGAAAGAAATACAATTTTGCTTTTGCTTTTGGGGGTCAGTTAATTATATCCTAGCTCTCCTGATCTGAGAGGTTTTCTCAATGGAAAGGATGTGAAATTACACAGCTATGATTGACCAGTGGTTAAGGTCCTTGGAGACACCACAGAGTTCAGCTATTTTGGTTTTATCAGTTTGGTAGCAACAGATGACCTAAAATCTAGCACAATTTTTACTAATAAGAGAAATGGATGTGCCTATTATACTATTTTCTTGTTTCTTCAATGTATGCTGCCACTCGTTTAAATGCCTAACCCACATCCCCTGCCAACTTCTTCAAAACTTATCAAAGTTTGATCAAAGCTGAACAGAGACACTGTGACAAGGATTTCCAGCTTGTCTTAAACAAGGGCAAGACACTGACACTATTATGTCCTTCAACTTTTCAATAGTAGGAATCCAGGACAATGCTAGTTCAATAAATTAGATAGTTAACATTAACTTCAGTCAGGCAAACGGAAGAAAAAATAACAAGTGTTGGGGGAAAGGATGAGAGCATTTCTCATTTCTGAAAAGAAGCCAAAGCTTAGGACAATAACACAAATCCTGAAACACAGAGGAGGTTTGCTGCTAAGGTATTAGGCTAATGAGCTTCTCAGGAAAGGGATACCAAGTTCAGTAAAGGATTTCTCATAGGTTGCTGCAATTGTCCCCAGATCTTTGAAGTCAACTCTGCTCTGATGTTCCACTGCCAACAGCAATCCCTGATGAATGACAAATCTGTTGAAGATATAATTCCTACTTTTCTTTTTGCCTTGTTTGCTATGACAAAAGCCTCAATCCCAAGGGCTTTGAATAAGATGATGAGACAAGGAACAAACACAGAGACTGTTAAAATGCCTGCTTAGAACAGCAGCCTTACCACTTATTATGAAACCAATAATGAAATAATCATCTCTTTTAAGACACTGATAAGAAAATGAAAGCTATAGATGGATATTTGGGAAAACATTCGTTGCGGAAAGGGAAGAGCAACTGCAGACAATCAACTGTTAATAAATATCTGAGACTTCAGGCAAGTCACAAGATAAGCTGCAGCATATGTTCCTCCAGCTAGAAAATGAAATCATTTTTCTTAGAAACGATGCTGATAAGGGCCCCTCCTCTCCACCAGGCAATCATTTTATGTTTCATATTATTTGAAAAGAGCTTGATTATTTTCCTTTGAATGGAACCAGATTGATTCACATTTACCTGTCAACAGAATGTTCTCTCCCTCTGTTTTGCTTGTCTACTTAAAGGCATATGACCTAACCACCGCATTCGATAGACAGACCAGACCTGTGGCTGGACATAAGTAAGTAATGATGCGTGACCGGAAATGAAGCTTTGCATTTGCTTCAAGCCAAATTATTCTAAATTAAACCCAACAGTCTCTTAAACATGGCTTCTATTTGAAGTAATAGAGAGAGCTTGTGAATGTAGCTTTCATTCAAGGTCAGATAAAATTTTAAATATCACATCCACAGGGAAAGGTTGCACATGAAAATGATAATTATGCTATTAAACCTTGGATGTAAAGGAGATGAATATGTCCCTCCTCCCTCAATGCCCCAGAAAATAATCTTTAACATGCTCTTTTCTAGTCTTTGTAAGCCTACTGAAAATCAAAATAACGAAAGATTACTAGAACAATTGCAACGTGGGGGGTAAAGGTTAAAGATTATTTAAACAACTTGATCCCATTACCAACAAAATGGAAGGCAGTTAAATTTGATTATTATAGCAGGATGTTTAGAACTAGAGCAAAATGCTAGCGGGACTGGCAGGGATCTTAGAGACTATGTTATGTCATACAATGGCTCCTTCAGTTGTGTAGATGAGAAAAGTAAGGTACAGAAAAGTAATGATTCACCTAAATCAACATAAAATGTAATCATTTTCATGTTTCCCAAAACATCCCAGAAAAAAAAAATTGTGCACATATACCTGCTTCTCAGGGTTTTAAGGATCAATTGTGATAATGTAGATAAAGCATTTTGCAACCCTTAAAATAAATTGTGGCTATTATCAGTTGACTTTTACTAATATCTATGATTATTCTTGGATTAAGGAAAACCTGAGTTGTTCTTACTTTGAAAAACTTTGGGCAAGTCATTTAACCTCTTTATGGCTTTCTTCAAGATCTTGGTACCATGGGCATATACATTCACCCTACTTCTTTCAAAAAGAAATACGTTGTATAGAAAAGGTGAAGGAAGGTTGGCCTTGAATTTAAGAAGAGGAGCTTGGATTTTGCCTCTGACACATACTTTTTGCGTGACTCTGAGCAAATTACTTAGTATCTCGGTTCTCTTGGCAACTCTCTCAGACTGCAGGGGCAAGGATACTGTCAACTTATACTGTTGTCCAATTTCTGAATGCTGAATTTCCTATAGAAATGAAATTGCATGTCCATTCCCCATCTCTCTATTTTACCTTGCAAAAAATAAATCTACCCATAGTTTGTCTTCACTAAAAAATATTTGTGCTCAAGTACTTGTAAATTTTGACAGCTTTACATGAATAGTACTGTTCCTGTCTACCAAAAGTCTTTCTTTTTCTTTACTTAGCAAAATATTTAAAACATGTGTTAGCCCCCAATATTATTTAAAAGAAACCATCACACATAACACCAACACCAACAGCAATGCCTGCCTGTTAAGATGACTGTTTTTTTTCTGGGCAAAAATGGAACATGAAATGTAAATTATTCACAGTGCTAAAGAGCCTGTCAAGGGCATGACGGAACAAATGATACCACAAAATGGTAGCAGAGTTCCAAGATGTTAGTAGGTTGGAGTTTCTTTATAGTTAAGAAACAACAGTCCTTTCTAAAGCCTTTACATAGGATAAAATTTTTCTCAGCTACTCATATATTTTTCTTCATTCATATATGTTCTTTTCAAAAGTTATAAACAAGAAGCTGCCATGTTTCAAAAAGTTTCACATTTTAAAGGCTGCCATCTCCCACAACAGAGACTAAGAAAAATGTTAAATGACTAAAACCACCAGGGTATATTTCATTTTTTCTCTTTGTTATCATTGGTCTTATATATCCTACTCCCTCCTTCCTTTCTTCTCTCTTTCCTCTTTCTCTCTCTCTTTCTCTCTCTCTCTCTCTCTCTCTGTTTCTCTCTGTTTCTGTCTCTGTCTCTCTCTCTCTCTCTCTGTCTCTGTGTTTACCTGTTTATCTGTGTATGCATGTGCGCCTGTCTCTGTGTTTGCTCTTTCCTTTAGGTTATTGCTCCTGTTTCCTTTCTACTACTCCTACTTCTCAATTTCCCCCCTCCTGCTACAATATCCTCTTGATATTACCCTCATTTTTCTATCTCTCCTTTTCTGCAGTAGGTCCTTAAACTCATGATTACTTTTCTGTAATCCCACTTCTCATTCTACCTCTTTCTCGTAACACCACACTGTTCATTGTGATAGGGCTCTGGGCAAGTCAACAGTTATTATGTACCATTAACTTAAAGCATAAACACAAAGACAAAAAAATGCCCCAGCTTTCAAAGAGCTTTCACTATGATTAGAGGTGAAGGAACTGGGGGTGAGGGAGGCTACATCACATCTATACGGATAAGTCAATACAAAACAATTGAGGAGGGAGGTAAGGCTTCATTGAACAAGTAGCCCCTGAGTTGAGCTTTGAGGAAAGATAAGAATTCTGAAATGTAGAAGTGTTCTTAGCAATGGGATTTAGCATTTGGGTATAAGAGACAGAATGGTGAATTCATCATATCTCTCTTTGTCATTCAAAGCTCTTTACAACCTGGTCTCAACCTACCTTCATTACCTGTAATTACTCTAATTAGACATAGATGTGCAGTCTATGTTCCTTACTCTTCTCCATCTCTTGTCTATAATTCAGTAGAACCTCCACAGAAGGCCTAGTCAGTGTTCTTGGTGGACTTCAGATTGCCAGTAAAATGAACTAAGTACTGGAACACCTAATCTATGAAGGGAATGTACTTTTTTAAACCTATGAAAGTGAATTTATTTTTTGTCGTTATAAAGGAAATCTTAAGAATTGTAATTTTTCATGAACGTGTTCCATGACTTTAGCTAATGCTCATAATTTTATACTTCAAGATACTCCACTGAGGAAAATGAGTTGAAGCTGATTTTACTTGTATTTAGAATAACTAGACCAAATTTAGAATTTAGGCATTCTAAATCCCTAATGAACTAGACAGATATCTTCTACATTACTCAGTTCTATACTTTGCTGTCCTATACATTTTATACTATACTGTAGTATAGTGTAGTATAGTTGTCCATGTCCATGTCCATTCAGTTGTCCCTGAACAATGGTTTACACATACAAAAAGTAAACAACTGGTCTTTAGTGCAAAGACTGTAAGTGCAATTTTATTTTAATTTGATTTCAAATCAAGATGCAAATTTATTTCAATTTTATTGTAAAGGGAGTTAGACCTCTATTTTTTTCAGAATATACAGTGAATTTTTTTTTTTGTTTTTAGTAAATTGGTATCTGTCTGTATTCCTTTATGGACTGATTCCTAGGTCTGACTCCAGGTCCAGGATCATCAAGATCAGAGTATATGTTGGAGGCATGTCTCAGGCCTGCTTGAAGGAAATTTTAACTGATCTGTGTATATAACACCAAACATTTGTAGGCAGCAGACCAAGTACCACAAAGGAAACTAGAAACAAAAAACAATACTTAAGACCTATAGGCCTTATCTGATAACAAGTACACAAGGGAGGCACAAGAAAATCCCTCAGTGTAATTAAGGGAAGAATGGGTAGTAGAATAGATGTTACAGAAGGAATACTGTGCTGAATAGATTGATTTGAGGAGGTATCTAAAGGAAGTGTTTTAGTGGTTCGATAGCATGCATTGTATATATCTATAATTTTTGAAGAAAAGTCTAGTATTGGAAAAAAATGGAAGAGTTAGTATCATGTCTATTCATTAAAGAGGATGCAGTTGGTAGTACTGGTGTCCAAGATGACTAATTATTAGGATGATACATTTGGAGCTAGAAGGAAAGTAAAATCATTTAGTTCATACCCTTTCCCATTTTAAACATGAGAAAAATGAGGCACAAAAAGAGGTAGAGTGATTACCCAAAGTCATACAAATAGGAAGTAGTATAGCTGGGATTGGATTCCTGCTTCATTGGTTCCAAATCTTGCTCTTTCACCATAGTATAATGCTGCCTCCAAGAAAAGTCTGGAGTTTAATTGTTATCCTATGAAAATGGTAAGATGGAGGCAAAACCAAGAGGGCAGAGAAAAGGCCTCCAGCATCAGCAAACCAGGAGCAGACCTTAGGGGCCACTGAATCAACAACTGCCTGTGAAGCTCTCAGCTCACATATAGTAAAAGGGGAGGGGGGTGGGTGGATCAAACAAATGGTTAGAAGAAGATTACAAGAGTCTCCTTCCTAGTACTGGAAACAGGACTCTGTTGCTTTGTCCATAGTCAGAGATTGGTTCCAGTCCTGGTTGACGTCGAAGAGTGAGGAAGACCACTAGTACACCAAAGCTTGGGGCTGCAGTGGAACAACGCCCTCATCTCAGTTCCAGGGCAGAAAAGAGTGCTTGTAGTCACTCACAGACCAGAACACAGGCCAGGAGAGGAGTAAACACACCTCTCCTTACTTCATACCACCCTCAAAGAAATGAAAACTTAGAGGGCCCTGGAAGTATCTCTGAAAACAATTGCACAAAACTCCTGAAACTTGGGACAGTGCACCCTTCACCCTGGAAGCAGCATTCTACTTTAACAAAGAGTGAAAAAGTCAAGAAATAGGGAAAATTAGCAAATAACAACACTAAAAAAAAATACTGATTGTAGAATGTTACTGTGATGGGAAGGAAGATTAAAACACATACTCAGAAGAAGACAACAAAGTCAAAATTCCAACATCCAAAGTCTCCAAGAAAAATATGAATTGGTCTCAGGCCCTGGAGGAGCTCAAAAAGGATTTTCAAAATCAAGTAAGAGGGAGAGACCTACTATCAGATTACAGGACAAAAGTCTCTGTCCTCAGCAGGGCCAGGGTTCTGTCTGATGCAGGAGGCATGGATGCCCTGATCCCATATTGTCGATTTTGGTGAACAGGGGTGAGAAACATAAAGCTTTTTTTTTTACAAAAAATCTTAAATGGGGAACCCTGGGCCTTGGGTAGACTGTACTGGGGGTCCAGCAGATAACCTCAGTGTGGGGCAGTATTGGGTGCCACAGCAGGCTAGCCTTTGCCCCTCCAACCCCAGGTCCCTGTGAGTCGGGCACCCGTATGGAGAGAAACAGAGAACAATGAAGAAGGACTTGGCTTGGCCCACATCTGAGGACAGTTGGTGCCATCGGGATCCGTGACTCTCCAAATTCTTGAGTTGGAAGGCTGTCCAGTGCTGGCCCTTAAGATCCTAGGAGCTGTAACAACAACAGGGAAGAGGAAGTGCTATCTACCCATGGGAAGTATGGCAAAAAAAAGGTGCAAGTACTCCTGGAAGCCTTGAGCCAGGCGACTGCCTGATACAGGTACATGGTCCGCAGCATGCACAGCACCATAGACTTGGACCTGCACAAGGAGCTGAAGCAGATGCTACAGAAAGTGCACAATTTCACTTTGACCAACAGGAACAAGCTCATCATTGCCATTAAGGATAAGAATGTCAGCAAGAAGGGCAAGGCAGAGTTCGAGGGCCTCTGGGTGATTTTCTCTATTAGCCTGAAGATCCTAGAGACCGACATGAAGCGAACCCTGGAGCTGGGGCTGGAGTTCCCTCCAGATGTACCCAAGGAGCACTTCATCTATGTCTGCAGACACTGCAGGCATAGCTGCATGAGCCATGAGCATCCAAACATGAACTATGAAACCTAAGGTAACATGGATGAAGTGGATCTGAAAGACCTGGAAAAGGATGTATACAAGGGGGGAGATATAATGTATGAGGTGAGGATGAAAGTAAATGTGCCTCAGTCGACAGTGGAGGTCAAACAGGATCCTGGGGCATAGCTCAAATCTACAACTCATGCAGGAGCTTCCTGGGGTGGTGGGGGGTGGGGGTGGGGTTTGTCTCCATGGAAGAGAGAAAAGGCTCTTGTGACATTAGCAAACTTTTGGCTGCAATTGCTTTCAGTGCTGTGCTCATCTTAGCTGTTATCTTGGTAGTGTGTGTGGTGAAACTGTCCTAATAGAAAATAGGGGACTTAACCATAGACTGACTGCCAGACCTTTCTCCAGTCTCCCCCATCAAAACTTTTATTCCACTAAAAGACCAAAGTGGTTAGGTTTTTGTGTGTTTTAATGTAAGGGATCTGGATGTCTTCTACAATGAGTCTGTGTGTTTTTTAAGTATTCTTCAGACTCTACTAAGCAATGTTTGCTTTCTGGATTTGGAAGAGTTAATTTTGCACAAATTATCTGGGTATTATAGCTAATGGCTAGAAGATAATAGAAGATCTACCACAATGACCCCAAATTATCTCTCTTTAATAGGTTATTATGTGCTGCTGGTTCATGTTTACAAAGTGTCTGAATTTGACAACTAGTGTATGATTTGGGAAACAACAATACAATGGGTCATTTTGTAAAGCATTTCCTTTCTCTTATTTTCTGAAAGGAATAGTAAATAGCAAATAGACAATTTTCATCATAATACTTCAGGTCTGAGTTTAAATGAATATGCAAATAGTGAACCACAATAAATGGTGCCTGATTGATTGTACTCTGGCCAGGTTTCTCTTTAGCAACAAAAAATACCAAACTAGATCAGTAGAAAAAGTTTTCTTCCCAAGGTCTCACAAGGTTGGTCTCCCATAAACTACAGATACCTGCTCCAGTTGAGTGTTCACTCTGATGTAGATTGGTTAAGCTGCACATTAGTGCACTAGTGAAGATCAGGGAAATCTGTTTCACCAAACTGACATTTACTCCTTCACAAAAAAAAGAAAATCAAGTAAGAGAGGTAGAGCAAAAAATGGAAAAAGAGAGTGTTGCATGAAAATCATGAAAAAAGAGTCAACAACTTGGTAAAGTAGATACACAAAAACCCTAAAGAAAAAAACACCTTCTAAAACAAAATAATCCCAATGGTAAAAGAGATGCAAAAAGCCAATGAGCAAAAGAATGATGCTTTAAAAAGCAGAATTGACCAAATGGAAAAAGAAATACAAATATTCACTGAAGAAAAGAACTCTTTAAAAAGCAGAATTGGGCAAATGGAAAAGGATGTACAAAAGCTCGCTGAAGATAATAACTCCTTAAAAATAAAAATTGAGCAAATAGAAGCTAACGTCTTTATGAGGAATCAAGAAATAATAAAACAAATCAAAAGAATGAAAAAAAATATGTGAAATATCTCATTGGAGAAACAAGAGACCTGAAAAACACATCCAGGAGAGATAATTTTTGAACTAACTGAAAGCCATGGGAAAAAAAAAAAAAAAGAAAAAAACGATCCTAAACATCATATTTCAAGAATTATCAAGCAAGAAACTGAAAGAATTCACTAATCACTGCCTGAAAGAGATCTCAAAATGAAAACCCCCAGGAATATTATAACCAAATTACAGAGCTCCCAGGTCAAGGAGAGAATATAACAGGCAAACAGAAAGAAACAATTTAAGTATCATGAAGCCACAGTGAGGATAACACAAGATTGAGAAGTTTCTACATTAAAGGATAGGAGGACTTGTAATATAATATTCTGAAGTGCAAAGGAACTAGGATTACAACCAAAAATAACAACCAGAAAAATGGAGTATAATCCTTTGGTGAAAAAATAGACATTCGAGGGGGGGGGGGGGGGCAGGGGTAGTGGAGCCAAGATAGTGCAGTAGAAAGATGCTCATACTCTAGCCCTTCCCTCACAGCCCATAAAATACTTGTAAAGAATGACTCTCAAGAAATTCTGGAGCAACAGGAGCCACAGAATGAGGGAGTGAAGGAGATTTCCAGCCTGGAGTGACCTGGAAGGCTGATGGGAAAGGTCTGTTGCGCCAGACATGGAGTGGAGCACAGCCCAGCCTTGGATGTGCACAGCACCAGGAGGAGCAGGATTGGAGCATGCCTCAGGGTCAGAATCCCTAGTAGTAGTGAAGGTTTGCAAATCCCTCAACCCACAGGCATCAAAGGTCAGTGAGAGGCCTTTTTTAGCTGGGCAACAAGGGAGCAGGGTCTCCCCCTAGCCCCAGCTCCAGACAGCAAAGGCAGGGCAACAGTAGCAGCATCAGTGGGCAGCTACCACTGCAGGCAGCACCCAGCATCCATTGTTGGAGGCCTTAGCTTAAATCCCCTGGGGAAACTGAGCCCCTGATCTGAATCTCAGCACTGAGTGGCAGCCCTACTCTCCCCCTAAAAGTCCTGGAGGAATTGAGCAGTTGATCTGAACCTCAGCCCTGAGTGGTGTCCCCTCCCCCTGCTAAAGCTCCTGAAGGAACTGAGCAACTGATCTGAATCTCAGCCAACAAGCCTGGCCAGAAAGGAAATGCCTCTTCCTTGATTGTGCCACCTTGGAGGAACTGAGATCTTACAGGTCCCCCAAGTATACCTGACTCTTGACAAAAGACTCAAAAGTCAAGTAACTAGTTGGGAAAATGTCCCCAAAAAGGAAAAAAAATAAGACTGTAGAAGGTTACTTTCTTGGTGAACAGGTATTTTCTCCCATCTTTTCAGATGAGGAAGAACAAAGTTTACCATCAGTGGAAAATATACAAGTAAAGGCTTCTGCATCCCACACACCCAAAATAAATATGCAATGATCTCAGGCCATGGGAGAGCTCAAAAAGGATTTTGAAAATCAAGTAAGAGAGGTAGAGGAAAAATTGGGAAGAAAATAAGACTGATGCAAGAAAATCATGAAAAACGAGTCAACAGCTTGCTAAAGGGGACTCAAAAAATGCTGAAGAAAATAACCCCTTTAAAAATAGGCTAACTCACTTGGCAAAAGAGGTCCAAAAAGTCAAAGAGGAGAAGAATATTTGAAAAAACAGAATTAATTAAATGGAAAAGGAGGTTCAAAAGCTCACTGAAGAAAATAGTTCTTTAAAAATTAGAAAGGAACAGGTGGAGGCTAATGCCTTTATGAGAAACCAAAAAATGATAAAACAACACCAAAAGAATGAAAAAATGGAAGATAATGTGAAATATCTCATTGGAAAAACAACTGACCTGGAAAATAGATCCAGGAGAGACAATTTAAAAGTTATGGTGCTACCTGAAAGCCATGATCAAAAAAAGAGCCTAGACATCATCTTTCATGAAATTGTCAAGGAAAACTGCTCTGATATTCTAGAACCAGAGGGCAAAATAAATATTGCAAGAATCCACCAATTACCTCCTGAAAGAGATCCAAAAAGAGAAACTCCTAGGAACATTGTGGCCAAATTCCAGAGTTCCCAGGTCAAGGAAAAAGTATTGCAAGCAGCTAGAAAGAAACAATTCAAGTATTGTGGAAATAAAATCAGGATAACACAAGATCTAGCATCTTCTACATTAAGGGATCGTAAGTCTTCGAATATGATATTCCATAAGTCAAAGGAAGTAGGATTAAAACCAAGAATCACCTACCCAGCAAAACTGAGTATAATACTTCAGGGGAAAAATGGTTTTTCAATGAAATAGAAGACTTTCAAGCATTCTTGATGAAAAGACCAGAGCTGAAAAAGAAAATTTGACTTTCAAACACAAGAATGAAGAGAACCATGAAAAGGTGAACAGCAAAGAGAAATCATAAGAGGCTTATTAAAGTTGAACTATTTACATTCCTACATGAAAAGATAATATTTGTAACTCTTGAAACTTTTCTCAGTATCTGGGTAGTTGGTGGGATTACACACGCACACACGCACACACACACACACACAGCACAGAGTGAGTTGAATAGGAAGGGATCATATCTAAAAAAATGAAATTAAGGGGTGAGAGAGGAATATATTGGGAAGAGAAGGGAGAAATGGAATGGGGTAAATTATCTCTCATAAAGAAGGCAAGAAAAAATCTTTTTCAATGGAGGGGAAGGGGGGGAGGTGAGAGTGAATGAGTGAACCATACTGTCATACTACAAGAAGTTAGGGGAGAAAGGGATAAGTGGGGGAGGATGATAGAAGGGAGGGCTAATAGGAGGAGTAATTATAATTAAACACTTTTGAGGAGGGACAGGATCAAAAGACAAAATAGAATAAATCAGGATAAAAAGGATGGAGGGAAATATAGTTAGTCCTTCACAATATGACTGTTATGGAAGTGTTTTGCATGACTACACATGTATGACCTATACCGAATTGCTTGCCTTCTCAGTGGGGATGGAAGGGGAGGAAGGAAGGGAGAGAAGTTGGAACTCAAAGTTTTAAAAACAAAATGTGAATAATTGTTTTTACATGCAATTGGGAAATATGACATACAGGCAATGGGCTATAGAAACCTATCTTGTCCTACAAGAATATAGAGGAGAGGGGGGCGGAGCCAAGATGGCGGAGTAGAAAGACGCACATACACATAGCTCTGAACCCACAACCCATGGAACAACTGCAAGGAGGTAACTCACGGCGAATTCTTCACCCAGAGGCCACGGAACATTGGAGCGAGGGAGATTTCTGTTCCGGAGAGACCTGCAAACCTCTCGCAGGGGGTCCTTCGCGCTGCGGACTGGGCGCCAGGACTGGGAGCTGAGTGCAGCCCTGCCGCGGCCCCGGCACCGAGAGGAAAAGATCCGAGCGGGCTTCAGGGACGGGATCTCCAGTGGCCACGCGGGTCCCTTCACCCACAGAGGGACCTGCAAACCTCTTGCAAAAGGTCAGTCGCGCTGCAGACGCGGAGCCCAACCCAGTCCTGCCACGGCCGCGGCACCAAGAAAAGCAGATCCAGGCAGGCTTCAGGGACGGGATCTCCAGCGGCCGCACAAGTCCCTCCACCCACAGGTGACAGGGGTGGGTGAGAGAGTCTCTTTGGCGGGTCGAGAGGGGAGTGGGGTGCCCCCATAATTCAGGCCCCCCCCCTGGGAGGTAGAAGCTGAGAGGCGGCTGCAGACCAGGGCTCCCCAAACGGGCAGAAGCCTGGATCCATTGTGGAAGGTCTGTGCATAAACCCCCTGAGGGAACTGAGCCTGAGAGGCAGCCCTGCCCCAACCTCAGCACCTAAACTTAATCTCACACTGAATAGCAGCCCTGCCCCCGCCAAAAGCCCTAAGGCTGGAAGCAGCATTTGAATCTCAGACCCCAAACGCTGGCTGGGAGGATCAGGAGGCAAGGTGGGTGTGAGGAAAATATTCAGAGGTCAAGTCACTGGCTGGGAAAATGCCCAAAAAAGGGAAAAGAAATAAGACTATAGAAGGTTAGTTTCTTGGTGAACAGGCATTTCCTCCCTTCCTTTCTGATGAGGAAGAACAATGCTTACCATCAGGCAAAGACACAGAAATCAAGGCTTCTGTGTCCCAGCCCACCCAATGGGCTCAGGCCATGGAAGAGCTCAAAAAGAATTTTGAAAACCAAGTTAGAGAGGTGGAGGAAAAGCTGGGAAGAGAAATGAGAGACATGAAGTCAAAGCATGAACAGCAGATCAGCTCCCTGCTAAAGGAGACCCAAAAAAATGTTGAAGAAAATAATACCTTGAAAACTAGCCTAACTCAATTGGCAAAAGAGGTTCAAAAAGCCAATGAGGAGAAGAATGCTTTCAAAAGCAGAATTAGCCAAATGGAAAAGGAGATTCAAAACCTCACTGAAGAAAATAGTTCTTTCAAAATTAGAATGGCACAGATGGAGGCTAAGGACTTTGTGAGAAAGCAAGAAATCACAGAACAAAGCCAGAAGAATGGAAAAATGGAAGATAATGTGAAATATCTCATTGGAAAAACAACTGACCTGGAAAATAGATCCAGGAGAGACAATTTAAAAATTATGGGACTACCTGAAAGCCATGATCAAAAGAAGAGCCTAGACATCATCTTTCATGAAATTATCAAGGAAAACTGCCCTGAGATTCTAGAACCAGAGGGCAAAATAAATATTCAAGGAATCCACAGAACACCGCCTGAAAGAGATCCAAAAAGAGAAACTCCTAGGAACATTGTGGCCAAATTCCAGAGTTCCCAGGTCAAGGAGAAAATATTGCAAGCAGCTAGAAAGAAACAATTCAAGTATTGTGGAAATACAATCAGGATAACACAAGATCTAGCAGCCTCTACATTAAGGGATCGAAGGGCATGGAATAGGATATTCCAGAAGTCAAAGGAACTAGGACTAAAACCAAGAATCACCCACCCAGCAAAACTGAGTATAATACTTCAGGGGAAAAAATGGTCTTTCAATGAAATAGAGGATTTTCAAGCATTCTTGATGAAAAGACCAGAGCTGAAAAGAAAATTTGACTTTCAAACACAAGAATGCAGAGAAGCATGAAAAGGTGAACAGCAAAGAGAAGTCATAAGGGACTTACTAAAGTTGAACTGTTTACATTCCTACATGGAAAGATAATATTTGTAACTCTTGAAACATTTCAGTATTTGGGTACTGGGTGAGATTACACACACACGCATGCACACATGCACACATACATAGAGACAGAGTGCACAGAGTGAATTGAAGAGGATGGGATTATATCTTAAAAGAAATGAAATCAAGCAGTGAGAGAGAAACATATAGGGAGGAGAAAGGGAGAAATTGAATGGGGCAAATTATCTCTCATAAAAGAGGCAAGCAAAAGACTCATTAGTGGAGGAATAAAGAGCGGAGGTGAAAGAAAAACATGAAGTCTACTCTCATCACATTCCACTAAAGGAAAGAATAAAATGCACACTCATTTTGGTAGGAAAACCTATCTTACAATACAGGAAAGTGGGGAATAAGGGGATAAGCAGGGTGGGGGGGGGGATGATAGAAGGGAGGGCATGGGGAGGAGAGTGCAATTTGAGGTCAACACTCATGGGGAGGGATAGGATCAAAAGAGAATAGAAGCAATGAGGGACAGGATAGGATGGAAGGAAATATAGTTAGTCCTATACAACACAACTGTTATGGAAGTCATTTGCAAAACTACACAGATTTGGCCTATATTGAATTGCTTGCCTTCCAAAGGGAAGGGGTGGAGAGGGAGGGAGGTAAAGAAGTTGGAACTCAAAGTGTTAGGATCAACTGGAGAATAATGTTCTTGCCACTAGGAAATAATAAATACAGGTAAAGGGGTATGGAAAGCTATCTGGCCCTATAGGACAAAAGAGAAGACGGAGACAAGGGCAGAGAGGGATGATAGAAGAGAGAGCAGATTGGTCATAGGGGCAATTAGAATGTTTGGTGTTTGGGGGGGGAGGGGATAAAAGGGGAGAAAATTTGTAACCCAAAATTTTGTGAAAATGAATGTTAAAAGTTAAATAAATAAATTTAATTTATATTAAAAAAAAAAGAACATAGAGGAGAAGGGGATGAGAGAAGGGAAGGGTGTGATAGAAGGGAGGTTAGAATGGGGGAAGTGGTAATCAGAATGCATGATGCCTTGGGGTGGGCAGGGCGGAGAGATGGGGAGAAAATTTTGAACTCAAAATCTGTGGAAATGAATGTTGCAAACTAAAAACAAATAAACAAACAAATAAATAAATGGAAGTAAGTTCCTTACATCATTAAAAAGAAATAACTTAGTGTTTCAGTTTGCCATTCCTTTGTCTTTTGAATCATAAGAAAGCAGAAATGGAAAGTTGGTGGCCATATATGACCAGTAAAGAGAATGGGCTGGTCAAAAAGTACAAGGTAATAATAACAAATGAACAACTCAGGTTTACAAGAGAATGAGGTTCTAAATGATGATGATGATGATGAAGATTAGTTAGCATTTATCTAATATGTTAAAGTTTGCAAAATATTTTAAAAATATCTCATTTTATCCTTAAACCCACTCTAAAAGGTAAATGCTATTATTATCCCCATTTTATCATCCTATCTGTTAGTTATCTCTTTCAGAACTGTCTTACCTGCCAGTTTGACAAGCATACCATCTAAGCTTTCATCCAAGTCAAGGATAGAGATGCTGAACAATATAGATATTAGAACTATTCCCAGTGTACTCCATTAGAACTCTCCACTGAAGTTGACATTGACCCATTAATGACTATGTTTGTTTTTCACCCAGTTCCAAATCAATTTAACTGTGGTATCATTTAACCTACTTCTGTCTACCTCATCTGTGAAACTAGAATGAGAGACTCTCAATGAGAGATGTGGCTGACAGCTAGGTATACTGTGTCTATTGAACTACTCTGATCTATAAGTAAAATTACCCTGATAAAAAAAGAGATTAAGCTAGTATTTTCCATATTTGATTAAACCATGGTAGATCCAAGTCATCATCATTTTCTTTCCCTAAATAATAATAATTTTGCTAGGAATCAATCAGGCTCACAACTTTGTAGTTTATAGGCTCTGTTCTCTTGTTCCTCACCTATTTGAGAATCAAAGCATTTTCTATTCTCTATCATCAAAGAACAAAAGCAAAGGATCAGTAATCTCTGTGACAATTCTTCTAATATATCTATACATGCCAGAAAAAAATACAGTAGCAGCATTATGTGGAAAGTTACACGAAATAACGTGAAAGAAGAGGGGAATTCTTAAGCTTTGGTACATTAATTTAGAAAATTATAGTGCAACTGACTGACAAGTGTGTGGTATACAAAAAAAATCTGAAAATTACAAAAAGTTTTTTAAAAAGTAGCATCAGAAGGATGACCTGAACAGTAAAACCATATAAGAGAAAAAAATAATGAAATGAATATAGATAGAATTACTTAGAGTGACTGAAAAATTGTGATGATACTTTATGTGTTGAAATTTCATGTATAGTCAGATACATTTAATGTTCAATGTTATTTTTAATAAAACTTTTAATTTAGTTTAAAAAAAAGATTTGTGATTTTCTAAGTACTTTGGAGATTTTTTCAGTCTATCAAGTCTAGATGCTGGGGTGGATAGAGAGAAGAAGAGTCTTCCTTTGTTGCTCACTTTGTACTATATTATTTATTCATCTTTGAAAGATTTCACTCTGTTTGGGAATAGGGCAGGAAGTAGTATATAAGTCATCCCCATCAAGAAGCTATCCTCTTGGCTTTGAAAGAGCATCAAATAGAATGGCCTGTTACACAAAAGCCTTATACAGAATAGCATTTAAGGCCACACACAAAAGAAATGTTATAAAGATATGATCTATTTTTTTTTTTTTTGCCAAGACACTGGATTCCAACTCAGTGCTCCACTGTACTGGAATAGGAAAGAAAGGTAGCAAAGGAACATTACCTACTAATATATGAAGGAATCTATTTTTTCAAAGTAATTCTCTTTTTAAATAAGAAATATTTTGTTCCTCATGTATCCTCACATTACATGAAAAATATAGGTAGTTTCACAAAAGTAGAGCCTAACTCTTGTCAGTTCAGAATGAATAGTGGAACTTCTTATCACCAAAGTGTTTTCCTGACTGAAAACAGTGACATAGAGCAACATATTTTGTAAGCTACACACAATATTGTCAGATTCTTCCAGACACGTGTCAGTAACAAGAAGAAAATGAAAGTGAAAGCTGTAAAAGAGTTAACATTGAAGACAAATGTGGACAGGGAAAAGGAAGCAAATGGCGACAAGTTTCTAAAGACTTTAGTTTCTATATCAAAGGCACTTTTATCTTTAGCTCAAAATGAAGAAAAGGAGGGAGTCAATTGATTTAGTCAGGTTACACTTGCCAGATGTGAGAATATAGATCCTCAAAGCCAACAATACCTTACACATTGGATTGCCTATTTTATTTTAATCAACTGTCTTTTTTTCTTCTTAAAAATTATTTAGTATTTTATTTTTTCCTAATTAAATATAAAAACAATTTTTAAGATTTGTTCTTAAAACTTTGAGTTCCAATTTCTCTTGCTTTCTCCTGCTCCACCTGCCTCATTAAGAAGGCAAGCAATTAGATACAGGTTATACATGTATAGTCTTGCAAAACATATTTTCAAATTAGTCATGTGAAAGAAAACATATACTAAAAAAACCCTCAAGAAAAATAAAGATAGGAACAAATGTATGTTTGAATCTTTCAGACACCATCAGTTGTTTCTCTGGGGGTGGACGGCATTTTTCATCTCAGAGTTGTCTCAGAACATAGTATTGCTGAGGATAGCTAAGTCAATCACAGCTGATCATCTTACAATATTGTTATTACTTTGTACACAGTACATTTCACTTTGCATCATCTCTCGTAAGTTTTTCCGGGTTTTTCTGAGAGCATGCTGCTCATGATTTCTTGTAGCACAATACTATTCCATCATAATCACACAGGAAAATTTGTTCAGCTATTCCCCAATTGATGGGCATCCACTCCATTTCTGGTTCTTTGCCACCAGGAAAGAGTTGTTATAAACATATCTGGACATGTAGGTTCTTTTTTTAAAAAAAAATCTCTTTTGGAGGTCCAGAATATCAAAGGGACTAATGAAAAGAAATGCTAGGAAAGGTGACCTAGCACTACCAGATCTCAAATTGTATTATGAAGAAGCAATTATCAAAACCACTTGATACAGACTAAGTATCAGAAGAGTAGACAAGTGGAATATGCTAGGTAGTCAAGACGCAGAAGGCAAGGAATATAGCAACCTCCTGTTTGATAAGCCCAAGGACCCCAGCTTCTGCGATAAGAACTCACTGTTTGACAAAAATTGCTGGGAAAACTGGATAACAGTGTGGTGGAAACTAGGCATAGACCCATGCCTGACACTGTACACAAGAATAAAGTCCAAATAGGTACACGATCTAGATATAAAGACTGATACCATGGACAAACTAGAGGAGCAAGGAATAGTGTATTTATCAGATTTATGGAGAAAGGAAGAATTTTTGACTAGAGAAGAGATAGAAAGCATTATTAAGTGCAAGATGGATAATTTTGATTACACTAAACTGAAAAGTTTTTGTACAACCAAACCCAAAGCAACTGAAATTTGGAGTGATGTAGTAAATTGGGAAAGAATTTTTACAGTGGGGATAAAGGCCTCATTTCTAGAATATATAGAGAACTGAGTCAAATGTACAACTATACAAGTTATTCCTCAATTGATAAATGGTCAAAGGATATGAGCAGGCAATTTTCAGAGGAAGAAATTAAAGATATCTATAATCATATGAAAAAATGCTCTAAATCACTTTTGATTAGAGAGATGCAAATCAAAACAACTCTGAGGTACCACATCACACCAATTAGATTGGCAAACATAACAGAACAGGAAAATGATAAATGTTGGAGAGGATGTTCATTGTTGGTGGAGCTGTGAGCTTATCCAACCATTCTGGAGAGTGGCTTGGAACTATGCCCAAAGGGCTACAAAAATGTACATACCCTTTGACCCAGTAATATCGCTTCTAGGACTGCATCCCCAAGAGATCATAAAAATGGGAAAGGGTCCCACATGTACAAAAATGTTTATAACAGCACTCTTTGTAGTTGCCAAAAACTGGAAATCAAGGGGATGCCCATCAATTGGGGAATGGCTGAATAAATTATGGTATATGAATGTAATGGACTACTATTGTGCCATAAGAAATGATGAACAAGAAGACTTCAGAGAGGCCTGGAAAGACTTATATGATAAGATGTTGAGAGAAAGGAGCAGAATCAGGAGAACTTTGAGCACAGCAATGACCATAGTGTGCAAGAGTTTTTTCTGGTAGACTTGGATCTTCATAGCAATGCAAGGACATAAAAAAAAAAAAAAAATTCCCAATGGTCTTCTAAGACCATTCAGAGAAAGAACTATTGGATTCAATCACAGAATGTAGCAGATCATTTTGTGTGTGTGTGTGTGTGTGTGTGTGTGTGTGTGTATGTGTGTGTCTGTGTCTGTGTCTGTGTGTGTATTATGTTTTGGTTTGTTATATGATTTCTCCCATTTATTTTAGTTCTTGTATAGACTTGACTTTTATCTCTTTGTTGAAGTAGGGTTCTGCTTGAAGGGCAGAAGGTGCACTGTCCCAAGCTTCAGGAGTTTTGTGCAGCTGTTTTCAGAAATCCTTCCAGAACCTCTATGTTTTCATTTCTTCTAAGGTGGTATGAAGTAAGGAGGGGTGTGTTTACTCCTCTCCTGACTTGTGCTCTGGTCTGTGAGTGACCACAAGCACTCTTCTGCCCTGAAACTGTGACAAGGGTCCACACTCCATTTTAGCTGCAAGATCTGGTGTACTGGTGCTCCTTCTTACCCTGGGACTTCCACCCAAAAGTGCAATCCAGATCTGAATATGGATAAAGCAAAAAGTCCTGTCTCCAGTGCCAGGAAAGAGACTCCTGTAATCTCCTTCTGATCAGTTATTTGATCCCCTTAACATCTGCGAGCTGAGAGTTTTGTAAGCAGCTGTTGATTCAGTGGTACCCCTCCCCCCAAGGCCTGGTCCTGGTTTGCTGGGGTTGTGCCTGAGCTGCCTGTGCTGACCTGTGCTCCACTCTTATCCAGGTACTACAGGTCTCTCCTGCTGACCTTCTAAGTTGTCTTTGACTGGAAAATTATTTCATCCCATCCTTTTGTGAGTTCTGCCTTGACTCCACCTGACTCCCACCTGACTCCAAATTTCTTTACAGTCATGGCAAAATTACTACTCTAAGAGTTTTCCTATCTATTAAATAAGATAATGTATCATGTTTTTGCCTCACAATTCTTTTTCTTAAATTGATACTGCTTCTATCTATCTATCTATCTATCTATCTATCTATCTATCTATCTATCATCATCAGTGATAAAATTCATGGTACACAGAAATTTCTTACCAAATTACAGAAACTGTTGATGTGACTCATGGGCACACAACTAAAAAAATTGGGGGCTGCTAGATGGTACAGTAGATAAAGTGCTAGGTTTGAAGTCAGGAAGACTCATCTTCTTGAGTTCAAATCTGGTATTAGACATTTACTAGCTCTTTGACCCTAGAAAAGTCATTGATCCTCACTTCCTTATCTGTAAAATGAGATAGAGAAGGAATTGCCCAAGCCAACCCCAGATGGGGTCATGAAGAGTCAGACTTGACTGAGATGACCCAATAATAACAACAATTTTGAAGTGATAGGAATCATTGTATATGTCAACATGGGACACATTCTGTGTATTCTTAATGTTAATATATTTGCATTGAAACTACTAATGTTGCAATGTAGATTATAAACATTTTTCTAAATAAAAAACGCAGAAGTAATGAATGTCTAATGGAAGTTTTCATTTGAATGTCTTTCAAAGATCTGGATTTTTAATGGTATAGGTATTTCATCTTTCACATTCAATGACAACTTCTTCTTGCAAAATGTAGTTGATGTCTTCATGAGTTGCTTTGAATTATAAAAGAAAAAATATCCATCACCTAATGGTATGTCTCTTGGAATCACTCTAGGATATTCTTCTCTAACATATAGTCTAATGCTGGGTCCATTTCACTTAAAGTAGGTCATTTAAAGATGTTTGATTTGGGGATCAGATTAAATTGGGAAGATATTCAATTTTTCATAAATGAGCAAAGGTTAGATTTAATGGCATTTGGATCTACTACGATGAGCATTGGGTTCTTGAAATATTTTTTTTCTTCTTTTTGTTCCAGGGGCTATATTAAAACTGGATAAATTAAAAAGCAGAAATATGGAGTTGCTAATGCAGGATCACAAGACCTTCTCTAGTTCCAAATAATGAACTTGGTAACTTCATTCATATGAAATGAGGAAAACAAATATAGGTTCTGCTTCATCAACAGGTGAGTAAGACTGCAATCTAGTTTCAGGACACAAATATTATCAAGAGACCTACGTGCTGGTTTTGGCTGTTATTTTATGTGTTGTAAACTTAAAACACTGGGATATTGGAAATTACTATTATTATTAGCAAATATGTGTATAGTACCTAATATATGCTAAGTGCTGTGCTAAGTACTTTACAAATATCATCTCATTTGATCCTCACAAAACCTGGGGGAGGTATATGCCATTGTTACCATGATTTTAAAGATGAGAACACTTAGGCAAACAGAGGTAAAATGACTTTTCCAAGGGTACACAGATAATAAATATCTCAGGCTGGAATTGAACTCATATTTTTCTGATTCGAGGCTTGAAATTGTATCTAGCGTACTATTTACCTACCAATGAATTATTACAATATACTATTACAATTATTACAATATATTATAATTTTGTGGACTCAATCTCTCTGAACCTGTCTCCTTCTCTGTAAAAGTGAATTGTTAAGTCAGATGATTTCTAGGCTTCTTTTTAGCCTTGTCATTTGATGGGTTGTCTAGTGCTGGTATTTCTCCTTGAGAATGGATGTGTTTACTGATATACAACAGAAAACTGAAAGTTTTCTTCTTTTGATCATGTCCAATAGCTGAAGACCATAGAGTTAATTTTCCCCCCATTTATTTATATAGTCATTTTTTCATTCATTTATTTTTAAACATTCTTTTTTTTTAATTTTGACTTCTAGATTCTCTCTTTCTTTCCCAACCTTCCTGTATCCCTGACAAGGCAAACAATATATTGATGATATGTGAGAAATCATGTAAAAAATGTTCCATACACACACACACACACACACACACACACACACACACACGTATGCACACATGCAGGCAGAGAGAGGAAAAAGAATAACTAGAGACATTTATATTTCAGTTAGCCCTTGAATTTCATCATTTTTCTTTCTGGAAGTGGATGACATTTTTCATCATGAGTCATTTGGAATTGATTTGTATTACCACATTGATCAGAGGAGCAAAGACTTTTGCAATTGATCATCGTTGCACATTGTTGCTACTGTGCACAATAATCTCCTGGTTCTTTTTGCCTTGCTTTTCTTCAGTTCACTTGGGTCTAGCCATGATTTTTCCTGAAATCAACCCCTTTATCATATGTCACAACTTGTTCAGCCATTCCTTAATTAATGAGCATCCCTTCAATTTCCAATTCTTTGCCACCACAAAATATTTTTGCTATATATTTTGCTATATATTTCTGCTATAAATATATTTGTACCTATAGGTACTTTTCCTTTGACCTCTTGGAGTATGGGCCTACTAATGGTATTTCTGGTTTTACAGCCCTTTGCGTATAGGTCCACATTATTCTTTAGAATGGTTAGACAAGTCCATAACTATACCAACAATGCATTAGCATTCCCCCCCTCCCTGGTCTCCTACAGCATTTATCATTTCTAATAGGATTGAAGTGGTATCTCAGAGTTATTTCAATTTACCCTTCTCTAGTCAATAGTTATTTAAAGTATTTCTTCATGTGACTATAAATAGCTTTGACTTCTTCTTTTGAAAACTATTTTTATATCATTTTACCATTTATCAATTGGGGAATGGTGCTTATTTTTATAAATTTGACTTAGTTTACTATGTATTTGTAAAATGGGGACTTTATTGGAGGAACTTGCTATATTTTTTTTATATTACTTTATTGTCTATGGTATCTTTTAGCAAAATGTATTTTCACTAATTATCTCTTTCAACTAGGCCTATTTTTGCTTTTGCATTATCTGGAATCATGATTGTCACTCCTGACCTGTTCATTTCAGCTGAAGCAAAATGGACTCTGCTCTAGCCCTTCACTTCAACTCTGTGCATGTCTTTCTGTACCAAATATTTCTCTTTTACACAACACATTGTTGGATTCTGGTTTCCAATCCAGTCTTCTGTGTCTGTTCTATGGGTTCACATTCACATTCACAGTTATGATCACTAACAGTCCATTTTCTTCCATCCCCTTTTCTTCTTTTTATCCTTCTATCTCTGTCTCTCTATCTCTCTCTTCCCTCCTCAAAAGTTCATCTGGTTTCTGACCACTCTTTCTCCAACTGAACCTCCCCTTATCATTGCTCCCATATCTCTTATCTCTTTCCCCTCCTATTTCCTCTTTCCCTCTTGGGGAAGATAGATTTCTATACCCAACTGAGAATGTATATGTGTGTATATATACATACATACATATATAAATGTATGTATATATGTATATACACACATGTATGTATATATGTATATATGTATACACACACACACACATATATATATATATATATATATATATATTCTTTCCTCTTTGAATCAATTCCAAGGAGCAAAGACATTTAGGCATTACCTGCCACCCACCCATTTCCCCCTACACTATAACTGTACTTTGTGTGACCCCTTTAAGTGAGAAAATTTGCCCCATTCTACCTCTTCCTTTCCCTTTCTCCCTGTGTATCTATCTTTTTCACCTCTACATTTTTGGAGGGAAATCATCTCACCATAATTGATTCACACCTGTGCTCTCTGTAATGTAGGCTCCTTTTAGCTACTCTAATAATGATAAAGTTCTTAGGAGTTATATGCCTCATCTTCCTGTAGAGGAATGTTAATAGATCAACTTCATTGAGTCCCTTTATAACTCTGTATGCTTCTCTTGAGTCTTCTGTTTGAATGTCAAAATTTCTATTTCCCTCTAGTATTTTCTTCAGGAATACTTTCCATTCCTTCCCCCCGAAAGGATTATACTCAGTTTGCTGTGTAGATCATTCTTTGTTGTAATCCCAGCTCCTTTACCCTCTGAAATATCATATTCCAAGCCCTCCACTTCTTTAATATGGAAGTTGCTAAATCTTGTGTGATGCTGATTGTTTCTTTCTGGCTACTTGCAATATATTTTCCTTGACCTGGAAACTCTGGAATTTGATTATAATATTCCTGGGAGGGGGGGGCTATCACTTTGGGATCACTTTCAAGAGGTGATTAGTCGATTCTCTTAATTTCTATTTTATTCTCTGAATTTAAGATATTGGGACAATTTTCATTCATTTCTTGAAATATAATGTGTAGGTTACTTTTATGATCATAGTTTTTAAAGTTATCTCTTCTCAATCTATTTTCCATGTCAGTTGTTTTTGCAATGAAATATTTCACATTTTCTTCTATTTTTTTTCATTCTATTTGCTCTGTTTTATTGTTTTGTAAAGTCTTATGGAGTCATTAGCTTCCACTTGCTAATTCTAATTTTTAAGGTATTATTTTCTTCACTGAAGTTTTTTTTTACTTCTTTTTCCATTTGTCCAATTCTGCTTTTTAAGGAGTTCTTTTCTTCAGTGAATTTTTGTATTGCCTTTTCCATTTGGCCTATTCTGCTTTTAGAAGATTTTTTTTCTTTTCTTTTTTTTCTTTTTGCCTCTTTTATCATTAGGTCAATTCTAATTTCTAAGGTATTAACTTTCTTCAGTTCCACTTTTACCAATGTGTCAATTTTCTTTTCATATTTTTTTTTTGCATCACTCTCAGAGATGTGTCTGAACTTAAATTGGTTAATCTTCTTGGGGATATAGCCAGAAATGCTTGATTGACTACTGAGAGTAAGGAATCAGACATTGCCTCAGTTAATAACCTTTAGAAAAACTTTATTAACTCTTTTAGGCTATCATCTTATTCATCAAGTAGAAGAAAGTTCATTCAACAGTATTGTCTCCTGGGAGAATATCCTGCAAGTACATATCTAAGTTTCAGTGAGGGACTTTGATGGTGAAAAATATATACTGGTTTCCTACATCTTTATTCCACTTCTTTTTATATGTAGGTATATTGCATGTAGCTGTGTTTGCTCCATCTCAGCTATATTTGTAGGATGCTATACTTTAGTCAAGAGATATTTATTAAGGATCTATGATTTACTAAGTATCAGATTGTGCTGGGGTTATGAAGAAAGGCAAAAGACAGTCCCTTGCCTGAAGAAATTCACATTTATACCCATCATCCATTATTGGTCACCTCCAAAATCTCAAATTTTGGAAAAAAAGCAGCTTTCTAACTATGACTTCTTATCCTTCTCTTTATTCCCGTATCTCATTCTCCTGAAAGTTACTAATAGACACTTGCTAAATGACTGGTTTTGTGGTAGTTCCGTTGCATATAAATGGTATATTTCATTGCAGAACAAGAAATACATTATTACTCAGAACTAGTCAGCTACTAAATAAATTTAAAGGAAAGTTTTATATATGTGGAACTGAATAATTCTAAAGAAAAATGCATATGTTCTGCGATAAGTCCCTTATGGTGTTTTTCAACATAAGGTTTACTGGAGTTGTGCTCATGTATAATCCACAACACCAAGAAAACATTCAAATCTCTTTTTTTCCTTCTGTTTTGGGAAAAATGTCATACATGTCTTTTGGGTTTCCCTGGACACAAATACTTACATGACTCTATGATCTGATTTTTTGAAGGTTTCTTCTAATGAGGCAGATCACAACACATCCATTCTTATCCATCTATGGGATTCTTTTTCATGTCCTTCCTACTCTTCCACAGATTTGTCAAAGGTGTCTGTGCAATGTTCTTTTTCCTGACAATATGAGGATACCAGTGGGACACTGTGCCTATCTATTAATTATCTTTCACTTGCCACATGGCCAGACCATCTTTTTCACTGAAACATTTCTGTCATGACACCATCACTGGGCATAATGTGACTCATTTTCCTGGAAGTGACTCAGTATATCACAACCTCTAAAACATTTATGATGCCTAGAGATAGGTAATATAGATGGCTACTGAATAATGCAAATTAATTCAGCAGAGTTTTGCAGATCTCTAAGGGTGGCAATTTAGTCTAATGGGAACTTAATAACTCATATTAAACACATTACTAATCTGATGCTTTGCTTACAGTAAATTAGAACCAGTGAGATTATAAATCACACATTTAAGGGTGTGGGGGAAGAAAGAGAAGCTTCTTGAATTAAATTAGAGTTTTCACTTAACTGAATAACAGCAGGTAGGAGGAAGCCTTGTTGTTTCCAAATGAGTTTGAATCAATTTTTGTTTTCATGTCTGCACATTAAATAAACACATCTAATTCAGGCAGCCTACCCAGTGTCTTTTCCATAACAGTAATATACTATATATATGGTCTAGGAGGTTAACAACTAGTCATTCACATATGAGCTGATATCAATCTTTTTTGTGGGTAGGGTTAATATCCTACATATGTATCATAGGATTCCTACTCAATGACTGATTACAGAAACTGACTCTTGCAGAGTTGGAAATGGACTCTGAGGATTATCTAATGTAACTCCCTACCCAAATCATAAATTCCATCTACAATAATCATAGAATCTGAAAAGGAAACCATAAAATTAATCCAATATTTTGGTGTGATACTGTGGCAACTGTAATATATTTGGAATAAGAGGTCATTTGGAGTTGGAATCATGGTTCTCATCCTTGCTAGCTTAGGTTTGGTCATGTAACTTTACATTTAGGACATCATCTATAAAGTGAACGGGTGGGTTAGATTAGATGTCCTCAAAAATGCATTTCAATTTTAAAATCCTATGATCATATGGTATGTGAATAAAATCCAAAACACAGCATATTTTGAGAAATATTAAGAACTTAAATAATAATGGAAGTACCATTTATGTTCTCTCTTGTCCCCCTTGACATGAAAATTTATGAGAGTTGTTAACAATATCAGGTTGAGACTTGCACATCTTGCATTTGCTCTTTGCCCTCCACTAGACAGCCTTACCTCAACGCATTAGTAACCAAGCCAGTAAAAATCTTTATTTTACTCTCTACCTCTCATTTGCCTAATTCCAAAGACAAACCCTGAGTATAGATGTGAGCAAAGGATTCATTTATCTCCTCAGTTTTTTCTTTTTCACGCCACAACCTAACTTATGTGCAGAACGTACAATGACTTCTCTAGCTTGCCTTCTCTATATTTGAATTCTTTCTGTCTGTCTTATCTGTCTGTCTCTCTCTGTCTTTGTCTGTCTATAGAGAATTCACGAGGCAAGCGATCACATGGTGCTCAGAAGAAGTGGTACAAGGTCACTCTCAAGAACTTTGGAATTGATTGTGTTACATGGGAGACTGGCACAGGACCACTCAGCATGTTGTGCCCACATCAGAGAAGGTGCTGTGTTCTATGAGCAAAACAGAATTGAAATAGCTCAAAGAAAATGTAGGAAGCACAAATTTAGAGTATCCATCTCAAATGTTCACTTGGACTATCTGTGCTCAATCTGTGTTAGAGCATTCGCGAATTTGTATTGGTTTGATCAGCCACAATTGGACACATTGAAACTTGACTTTTTCGTAAAGATGTCATTTTAGTCCTGGACCAAAATGACAACCACCAACACAAGAAAGAATGCAGAATGCTTTAAGAGAAAAGAGAGTACTAATAAGGAGATTAGGAAATGCTACCTGGTGGAGGTGGCATGAGGTAAGTCTCAAAGGAAGTTATGAATTCTAAGAGGTGGTAGCAAAGAGGGAAGGAATATGTTACAGATATGTTGGATAATTTCTGCGAAGACATGCTATCAAGAAGAGTTCCAAATTTAAGGAACAGCAAGTAGGTCAGCATGGATAAAACATAAAGAGGAAATTATACGAAATAAGCTTCAAATTGCAGAGAAAGGCTTTAAACTTGAGCTCAATATGCTAAAAACAGTGTTGAGGAAGACCCTGAAAATGCTGTGCTGGGGAGCAGCATGCACACATTTGGTTATGATCTATATCTCTTGAAATGTGTTTTTTGAATGATTTTTTTAGTCTTGTTTATTTCTCTCTTGTGCCTGCTCTGCTCTATTTGATAGGGAATTATTTGGGAGATTCCTCTTCTGTGTCTCCCCTGCCTCCAACACAATTTTCTCTATTGCTTCGCCCTTTAATGTAGCTCTTCCTACTTGATCTTTTTGATTCTTGGCACACACTTATTCTCAGTTTCCAATTGTTGCAGTCTGTTAATTATATTTCCTTCTCCAGACCAAACAAAACTTTTACCATTCCTTGTAGGTGCTATTTTCCAACCCTTTAATCATTTTTATTACTTTTCTGTAGATCTTTTATTTCCCTTCATCTTTTAAAAGTAGAAAACTAATCGGTGCACAGTTCTTTTATAATGGCTGAAGAGAAAAGCCAAGTTATTCCCTCAGTTTTGCTCATAAGAGTACTACATACTGATACTGAAAGTCTCTTGCTCAATTATATCCTATCTCTAGGCTACTGTGAACTCTAACCTTGAAAATAATGGTATAATTATCAACTGCAATAAGTCTGACTCTAAATATATTATTTCATTTGTCACTATATTTAACATTTGTCGCCATACTTAACAAGCTCTTATTTTCAAAATATCATTTTCATAATGTTCTAATGAAAATTCGAATCCCAGTCCTTTCTTTTAACCTTTTCTATTCCAGACAAATGTGTATTGGAGAACAGTAATAAAAATTGAGATTTAAGTCATGACTTAATGATTGCACAGTATTTTACATACATTGGGGCAGCTAGCTCTAAATTACATTTCTTCAGTCAGTCAACAAGCTTTTCTTAAGTGCTTACTATGTGTTAGAAACATAATAGGTACTGGAAATTTCAAAGAAAAGCAGGTTGGTTCATTAGAGGACTCTATGGGACAGTATGGTTTCAGTTTTAGAACCTGTTCCAGAGGATTAACTTTATATTTGTTTAGCTGAACTCATTAGCTAAGAGGATTAAGTAATTAAAGCATCATTAATCAAGAATAGTCTTGGTGGGAGAGACATTATGGAGGCTAGCCAGTCTGGGGTATCATGGAATGTCTCTTGACAAGAAGGTATGTGTTGATGTAAAAGACAAACACTAAAGTAATGAAAGATTCCCCCGATGTCGAAAGAGCTTTTCACCAAATGAATGCATGAACTTGAGCATTTCAGAGGTTTTTGTTTGTTTGTTTGTTTGTTTTTGCTTAGGAAAGAGTTTTAACTGGACCTTTTCCCCCTCTGGCAGTTTTGATGTTGTGTTCTGTTTTCACAGAAAAAACCTTACCATTGGTCAGAGCCCCAGGGATGCTAGAAACTCAGCCTGTGTTCAGTATAAATAATGTTAAACGTGTATCTTCTTGGTTTTTCAATATTCAAATTTGCTAAAGGATTTGTCTTTGAAGTCATTTGAACACACCCAAAGCCTAATCAAGCATCACACTGAGTTTCCCTAAAGTCTGAAATAAATAGATGGAAATGGAAAGGAAAAAAAAAATGGGGAACTTGCAAAAACTGCTCCACATCACCAATACACTGCATGTTTTGGCCATTCAAAGGGGCACTGAACATAACAGCCAGAAAAAAATTCCTAATTTTACCTGTTACTAGGTTAAATAAAAGAAAAAGGTATGTTGCCTTTTTTTTCTATGCCCATTAAGGGTAAGATTTTTTTTTTTAAATATCTAGTCCCTTTTTTTGGAGCATATTCTTCATGTTTTAACTCTGACCTAGAGCTATTACAGGAATGATAAGTGATATCTGAGTAAAATATAAAATACAAAAGAAATCCATACTTTATCGCCACAAAGGAACTGTTCTTTCCTGACTGTCACAAAAGAATCACTCCTATTTCCAGTCCAACAGGTTTTTGCCCTCCCCCTGCTTGCAGAGAAGAGTTAGGTATCCCAGATATTTGTTGATGGACGTCATGCCTCCTCCAGCTGTCAGGAACACAGCTGTCCTGTTTCCTTCTGAGTGATCAGGGCTGCTGATGCCCTCTAGCTAGCATGTTCTCTGATAAGGTCCAGTGGAGAGCGGCAAAAGAGCTGCACACTTGGCTTCTAATAGTAGTGCAAAAACAAATTTTACAACAAATTGCATTTTCAGGGCTGCCTGATGCCACACGATTAAACGGGCTGAATTTGTTCTAGTACACTAACTCAGAAGACTTCACAGCAGAACAGCTTTCTCTTGGTAACTGTTGAAACTGTTCATAAAGAGTTTTTACCTCTAGTAGAGCTGGTGGGGAAGGGTAGGTCAGAAGAAGAGAGAAGAAAAGGTACATTCACTCCTTGCTTTGCGGGGAGTAGGGAAGTATGGGAGAAGAACTTTGAGGATACAATCAGATTAAGTTGATGTGTTGGTTAGTTTTTTTCTTAACTGCTTCCCCCAACCCCTCTCTTTTATTTTGGTTAAAATAATGGCACTCAGAAACAGTCAGAGGGAAAATTTGAAATGTATGTTGACAATGAAAAAAAATCAATAAAAAGGTAAACGCCACCAAGAAAATGATAAATGACTATTTGGAATGGAGGGTAGATCTAAGCTAAATTGTTTAATATGAGAGAAAAAAACAAAAACAAGGCTATGTCTGCCACTGGGGAGAAAACTCCAAGAGAACTCTTTATTATTAGTTGCTGTATACTAATTATTCTAAATGTGAGGAGTAAAAGAAACCCCACAATTTTTCCTTGTGAACTTTTCAAGTATTCATGGAATATTAACAATATTTCCATACTCCTAGGTGGCAGCATATTGCAATAGAGAGAACGCCAAGCTAGAAAGAAAATGCTCTGATTTCTGGCCTTGTCTTTGCCACTAACAAGCTGTATGACCTTGGGGAAATCATTTTCATCTTTAAAATATTCTGTTGCTTCATCTGCAAAATGACAGCATTGTAGAGGCGAAAGGCTTTAGAGGAAGAGAATGGAGGGATGAATTCTTGCTCTGATTTTTCTGACCTGTATGACTTTGAGAACATTATATTACTTCTCTTGGGTCTCAGTGTCTTAACCTATAAAATTAGGAACTTGGACTATATGATTTCTAAAGTTCTTTACAATTTTAGAGACTACCAGTATAAATAGTCCCTATTTTCCTACGATGCTATGATCTGAAAGAATGGCAGAAGCAATCTGATGTTTCTCATGAGCCTTGTTAAAATGAAGGTAATATTGGATTTTGTATAGAAATTATAAAATCGCAGATTCATAGATTTCGAGCTAGAAGGTATCTAGTTCATCTCCCATGTTCTAAAGATAAGGAACTGAGGCCCATCCAGGTTAATTGAATTGATGCAGATTATATACATAGTAAACTGCAGAGGTGGAATTGGAACTCAGTAGTCTTTCTACTACGGGTGTAAGTAGAGAACAAACATTTATCAAATGCCTGCTACTACGTGTCAGGTACTGTGCTAAGTGCTTTACAAATATTATTTTATTTGATCATTGTACCACAATATTTCTGAGAATCACTTAAATCAGATGTGGATAATTGTGACTCATCCCAGGGAACTTATATCCTATCTATCTATCTATCTATCTGCTGAGGTTTAAACTCTGGGACACCAAAAACTATTGGGGTTTCATGATATGTTGTCATGCAACCTTCTCAAAGAATTCAGTCAGAACACCCTTCTCAAAGAATTCAGTCAGAACACCTCTAATCCAAGTATAAGCATTTATTGAGATTGATGCCTCTCTCAACTTTGAATCATTCTACCATCTGTCTTTTCACTTGTACTACAGAGCTTGGGAATGTTACTGAGATGTTACAGCATCAAGTTGATAACTGGGCTAATCAATGAATCAGTCCACAAGCCTACCTAGTTGTATGCACTGTCCTGGATGCTAGGGATACAAAGAGAGAAAGGGACCCTTTTCCTACCCTTGTGGAGCTTATATTCTATTTAGGAAGACAATAGGGACATTAATTTATACAAAACACGTACAAAATAAATATTAGACGATTTCAGGGGTAGGACACTGGCATCTGGGATCATGAAAGGGCTTGTGGAGGAGGTAGCATTTGAGCTAAATCTGCTATAAATCCAAGTTCCCTAATTTTAATGGCATCTTTGCTGCTAATTAGCAAACTTTTCCTTCTTCCTTTATTGACCATTTATTCCAGCAAACTAAGTGAATGTTCCATAAATTTTCTTCTCTCCTTAATCTCCCCTGTGTATCTCATGGCTTTCAGCAGATGTTCTTGCTTCTGACTTTACTAAGAAAACAGAGGCCATCATGAGATCCCTCATCTTCCCTACTCCATACTTTATCATGGTACCATGGAAAGTGAACTTGCTCTGTATTCAGCAGTTGTTTAGTCACTTTTCAGTCATGTCTGACTCTTCATGACCCCATTTTTTTTGTTGTTTTTTGCAGAGATACTAGAGTGGTTTGCCATTGCCTTTTCCAGCTTATTTTATAGATGAGGAACTAAGGCAAACAGGGCTAAGTGACTTCTCCGGGTTCACAAAGCTAGCAAGTGTCTGAGGCTATATTTTAACACAGGAAGATGAGTCTTCCTGTTTTTAGGATTAGCACTCTAGCTTCTGCTCCACCTAACAACCACACTGAATTTAGTGGACAGGAATTCTCTGATTCTTCCTTACCTGTGTGACCTTGGTCAGGTCACTTAACCTATGTCACTTTCAATACCCTCACCAATCAATTGAAAGAATTGAACTAGATGACTTCTGAGTCAGTTTTAAACTCAGTTTTAAATTCATCCTCCTATCCTCAAACTTTCCTGCATTTTCATATGTATTTCTCTCCCTTACTGTCTGACAAGGAGGTGGTCTTTCTCTTTGACATGGTCAATTTCTACTTCTGCCTTTCATCTTGTCCCTTCCTGTCTTTGTCAGGACCCTATCACACCCTCCTTTCTCTCTCTCACACATTTGATCTAATAATTCCTTCACTGCTGCTTATAAATATGTTCATGTTTCTGTTATCATTAAAATTCTTTCATTTATTCCTGTAATCCCTTCATGTTACCATCTCGTGGCTATCTTCCTTTTCACTGCCAACCTCCTAGAAGGAATATCTACACCCATTGCCCACAATTCCTTACTATTCATCTACTTCTCAAATTTTTTCAGTGTTGCTTCCAATCATACTACCTGCCTGATCCTCCATGCCACTGATGACTTCTTAACTGCTCATTCTGAAAGTCTTTCCCTAGTCCTCCTCTTTGAAGGTTTTGACATTTCTGGATTCCTACCCTGAATATTATATCCTCCTTTGACGTCTGTAACACAGTGCTATGCTGGCTCTCCATTTACTTGTCTGACTACTCCTTCTCAGGTTTATCATCTATGTCCTCTTTCTTATGTGGGTATACCTCTAGGTTCTGGACTGTACCCTCTTCACTCTTTTTTTCCAGTCTCTTCATGATCTCCTTTGCTTCCATGGTTTCACCCTTCCCATATGACTGGCACACATTAGTATATCAAGCCCTAGTCTTTTTTCCTGAACTGTAGTTCAGTTTCATCAACTGCACCTTTTCTTGGGGGCTTACCATGTTAATGTAGGGTTTAGTGTGGATGCATGATCCCCTTAGACTACTGTAGCAGAGTTGCTGAGCTAAAGAGATCTGCCAACCAAGAGATCATGCTGCCTCCCAAGCATCTAGGAGTATAGACATGTGCCACTACACTTGGTACTGTATTGTCTTGTACCAGTTATTATATTAAGATTATATCACACTCTTCTGACTTCTCTCACCCTTCAAAGTAGAACGTAAATTCCTTGAGGAGAGTTTTGTTTTTATAGGATTTATTAATCACATAGTATAATAAATCCTTGTTGAATTAATAACACAATAGATATTCACTAGAAAAATAATATGTGAAATTATACATTTATAAATGAAAGGGACCTTGAAGGCTAATGAATGAACCAATGTCCTATTAACAGATGAAGAAACTGAAACTGAAAGGGGTTAAGCAACTTGCTACAGCTTATAATGTAAGTGTAGAATCTGAACTAAGATCTTACTAATTCCAAGTCCAGCACTCCCTAAACTACAACAACTCCAGTATTTTGGTGAAATGCTACTTTTATTGGTATATTTATAATGGTGATGGTTCATTGGGAGTAATATCACATATGCATTAGTTGATGATAAGAATGGAGGGTATCCTCTGTTTGAATTATCATAGACCCCATAGACCTACTGGGCCAGCTCAGCTCAGATAAATATGGCTAAATCTCTTGCCTGAGGTTTTGAAACAGAACTCTAAGATCTTTGCAAGTTCAGAAACCAACGTTGCTACTATAAGAATTCTGATATTGAAAAATTCTTGCTAGATGTTAAACCTAAGATTTTTGTCTCTTAAAGAATAAGGGAACAATAAGCACTCTTCTAATTTCCTTTTCTTAGAGATGATACGATGAATAAAGAAACAGACAAAAATTTCCAGGGCAACGAGAAGGTCTCTTATGGAGGATTCGGTGGGAAAGTAGGGATAAGAATCCCAAGAAGAGAAAGTGTTAAAGGACTATCATCTTTCACCGTAAGGAAAAACCCATACTAATGTAATCATGGATGCATCAGATGATCCAAGTGCTAGGACTGAGATGACTCTCCTCATGTCATTGAATTTGTTTTTAAAGAAATATTCTCTAACTTTGTTGATTGTCTCATTAAAAATGATCTAGACATTATAATTCTAAATAAATGATAAATTTTAACAGACTACTTTAAAAGAAGATTCTGCTGATGGAATTTTCCTCTTACTTATGAAAAAAAGATATATTATAAACCCAACTTTGGATTTTCCTCACCATTGGCCATTTAAAAAACAATCCTTAAAATGTCCAAGTCATTGCAATTTGATTAACTGCAATTTGCTATTTCTCTCGCTTCAGTTCTTGCTCCTCCGTCAACTATATTAAATACATGAATATATGTTGACCAATTTGACATTAATTGTAGGTACATATAGAGTTATATCCTTGTCCTGTCAATTGCAAAGAAAAGACTAATGCTTATTTAACATATTTTTTTTCTTGTGGTACAGTACATAGTGTTCAACAAAGCCATGAGGTAGTATTGGGATGTTGCCTGCATTTGTTTGTTGTTGTTGTTGTTGTTGTTGTTGTTGGAGATGGGTGAGTTTCCATAAACCACAAATTTCTTATTAGCACATTCCATCCTATACTCCTTTCCTCGGAGAAATTATACTTGTATCAATTTTTTTTAGCACTGGGAAGAAACCAATAGAGATGCTACACTGCACCAGTGCCCTTGATAGTCTTTGATACAAAATGAATATCCATTTTTTTCCTTTATTATTCAAGACTTCTAAGTTGTATAAATTATAAAACTAAATTTTCTGGTTGCACACAGCATAGAACATGGCAAAGGGGGCATGTATTGTTCTGTGGGAATATATCTCAAACATTTTTGTTTTTTTTAAATTTCTGTGATGGTGTTATCAACATTATTCCTCTGGTCAGGGAGTATAAGCAAATGACTATATGAACTGGTGTCATTTAATTGTAGCTTAGTTTACAAGGTAGAGGAGGCTTGGCTGTATCAAGCACTCACACTCTCTCTAGAGGCTGCAATGTACTTCTTTTGTGGAATTTTCTTGGTTTCCTTGAATCAAAGAAACTAAATATACCTTTTATTTGTTTTGCTTGCATAGACCATATGTTAAGCAGTAAAAATTAAGAGAAATTAATTCACTAATTCCTTTCAACTATATACACTGGGTAAAAATTCAGTTCTTATATTCAAGTCCTTTTAACACCTAATAAACACCTCACATATAAATATTTTTGAAGGCATAATATATTTTATTGGCAGATATACTTAAAAGTATATTTTTAAGTAACATATTTTAAAAATTCTTTGAGATTTTCATAGACATGGTCTTCAATGTATTTTCAGGTGACAAAAATACTTTCAAAAGCTCTAGAAATTTAGAAGCATGTTCTAAGGACTGAACAGATTGAGACTCCATTGGTGATTTTTGATTTTAGAAATGAATTTTTCAAATTATTTTGTTTGGTTTAAAAGGAATGGGATTATATTTCTGAGACTGTGTTGCTCATTTCTTAAGAAAATATCAAATTTCACAGGCAATTTAGTCCTTAATGGCAATGCATCTTTTGATGTTTATTAAATTAAAGGACTTGAGATAGCCAGGAAATGAATGCTAAAAAGAGTGACTTATATGTTTGTGCTAAAACTAATTATTCCTTAAATGTTTAAAGCATCTGTTCAATTTACATTTAGGCAAGGCATCTAAAAACATTTTAAATCCTTCTCAAGGATTTAAGCTATAAAAGAACACTCTTTTTTAGCCAACTAGGCAAAAGATTCATACTATAAAATAGAGGAAAGACAAAAAAAACCCTATATCACAGAGAGAAAAAAGGTATGTTATTCAAAGACCATTTTTTGTATCACCACAAGGTTGGACATGAGACTCATGACTTTTTGAGGTGCAGTATGGATAATTAAGGTATCAGAATCCAAACCTTTGATACTTAGGAGAAGAAGGGCTCTGCAAATGACCTTTCAAGGCATTTCATTTAATTGATGGCAAAAGCATATAGACTGCTAACTTTAGCCCTAAAATTTTATGTTCAAACTGGACATATGTTCCAATTTTAAAAAGAATTAGGAAGGTAGAGAAGGTTTCTGTTCCTCAGCAGCTCATGGATTGTGTGTATGTATTTATATATGAAATTTATGAGTTTAAGTTTTCTGGAAACTAATCACTTTCATGGAAAACAAAACCATGTGACTACTAATTGATGAACAGAATGTACTGTGCATAAAAGACAGAGTTGGGGTCCAAAGAGAGAAACACAAAGTGTACTCCAGGAAGTCAGGAGGAAAAGACTGAATACTGTAGACCCATAGAGGAAAGTGACTCCTTAAGATGTCCCTGATTTCCAGATTGCCTTCTTAGGGACTTCAGACACTTTCCCTTAGGTGAGAATTGTCTCTCTTTCTTTGAGTTGAGATTTCATTTCTCTCCTAACTAAAGAGTTCATTCAAACTTGTGAATTACTTGACATATTCCAATCTATACAGATTACTTTTAAATAAATATATGAGTGCTATTTTATTTGCATAAATGGATACTTACTGTTTGTGATGGTCTTTTGTATAACTAATGTTAGGTGGAGTGAGCTAAACTGGCAAATCTAAGCTAGGTTTAATTTTCCTGATTAGGGAAGTTGCTTTCCTTTTGAACTCCAGACATTGTCTTCCTAGAGCAGAGATATTTGAGGAAGGAGAAAGATCTACTTCCATTCAATATCCTTCCGAGATACAGAAGGGAAGAGTGCCCAGCCTCTTAGTACTGCTGGCACTTGCCTGTCTCTTTCTACCCCTTCTGCTTCCCAAGTCCCCCAACTAGCTTACTATGACCTCAGACATGGCCTTCCAATCTTTTCTTCTTCACAGAAGTGGACAAGATTCCACAGATCTATCCATGTCACTTGTAATCCATTTACACTTAGCCAACCCTTATAGATATAACACTTTTTAAAATACACATTTAAAATAATTTAGGCAAAATTCATCTTTGAAAAAATACAATTGTGAAACCTCATAAGAAGAAAGAAGAATGATTACCTGTTCATTTATCTGTTTTCTAAGTTCACAGTTTTCTTAAACAGGAGCACACCTGTATTTGACAAAGATTGTAAAATATTGTCAGTTATATTTCACCGCTTGGGAAAAATTAAGCACCACTTACTATTATTATTATTTTTTCCACAATGCTCTATGCCAAGCTTCTTAACCTTTTTATGTATGTGCATGTCATGAACCCTTTTGCAGTATGGTCAAGCCTATGGGCCACTTCTCAGAATATTTTTAAATGTATAAAATATATAGGATTGCTAAGGAGTCCAATTATTTAAAATTATGTTAACAAAGTATTTAAAATAAGTTTATGGTCCTTTAGAACCAATGCTCTAAGTTCTCTCTGGTGCCCATGTAATTTCTTCATATTTTATCAGGGCTTGAAAGCAGAAAAGGTAAATATGATGAAATATTTTTACGTATTATTCTTTCAGGGCCCGTATTGTAAACCCCCCCCGCCCCATTTCACAGGAAGGAACTGTTTTTTTAATCTCAAGATTTGAGATTGAAAATTCAATTTGAGAATGGTAATGGTAATGATTTGAGGAGCTAAATGGCTGGGAGGATCCTCATAGTTCCCTTGGCTTTTCAGGAAGGAAGAATCATGAAGAAATAGGAGCCACACACATCTCTCCCTCTCCCCCCCACCCCCCACCCCCGCAGTAATTCCTGTGGGCTGTCAGAGAGGTGATAGAATAGTAACTACAATTCTTTTTTCAACCAAGTTGATCTCTTGACTAACTGGTTAGAATTCTTATGCTTGTGCTTGAAAAGCAGCTTCATGAAAAGATTCAGTTTGCTACCAGGGATGATATAGTCACTACTAGCAAAGGCAACTAATTCTTTGTTAATGTTTAACTGTAGTAATGATGTTTTGTGGAAATGAAGGCATATTTTGGGGAAAGTGGATGGATGTTGTCAGATGTTGATACACTTAAAACAGCTGAGCACTTACTTATGCTACAGTCAACACATGGTCTCTAATCTGGTTAATCTTATTTTGCACAAATTCCATTTGAGAACATCAAACTATAAAATGAGGCAGTTACACTTAATGACCTCAAATGTCCCTTTCAGCTCAAAAATCGATGGTCCTATGACACTGGAAACTTTAATACATGGAGTATCAAAGATTTAGGACTGACTAAACAAAAAAAGATAATCTAGTCCAGCTCCTGTACTTTACAGATGAGGAAATCCTGAGGGATAATGCCCAAAAAGAAGTGGTTTGTTCAAGGTCACAGAGACTTTCAAGTGGTATTTCTAAGATTCAAACCAGTTCCTCAGACTCCAAATCCCATTCTTTTCCCATTGCACTGGGGTTTAAGGTCTCATTGTGTTGCATGTGGCTAAAAATTCTCCCTTATCCTTTCTGTTGAATTTGACTTATTTTATCATTTCACCAAATCCACAGTGGAAGGACAGAGCTATAAATAAATTATCACCCAAGTCAAGAATTTCAATAAAATCTTTTGGGAGCAAACATGTTTTGAGTAAAGCAATCACTGGCTGGATTAAATTTTTCATCTTTTAAACTGTTCCTGTGATATTGTATGAATATAGCCTGTTTTGGATAAATAAGGCTGCCTAGAAAAGTTTTGGAGTAAAATTTTTGAAGACTAAAATCAGTCTAAAATATTGTTAAAAACAAATCATGGACAGCTGGGTGGCACAGCGAATAGAGTGCCAGGTCTGAAGTCAGGAAGACCAGAACTGAAATCCAACCTCAGACACCTATTATCTGTGTGACCTTGGGTGAGTCACTAATCCCTGTTTGCCTCAGTTTCTTCATTTGTCAAATAACCTGGAGATGTCAGAAAACCTCAAAGGAGGTCAGACATGACCAAAAGGAAAAAATAACAAAAGCAGAATCAAGTTATTATATATATTGCTGGTCCCATAAACACTCTGTGGCTAAAAATGGTATTCCTTTGGTAATAAACTAGACGTAAAACTAGGCATGCTGTTACTACAACATGGAATGTGTGATGTTATTCATAATGGAATTTTCAATTATGCAGCACTCAAAGAAACTTTTAAAAAATTTATTTCACAATGTCAAAAACGTAGAATTGTTCCCATAAAGCTCATACCCATCTTAATATTTTGGCACAGCACTAAAAAAGAATTCAATAAATCAAACTCCTTCTTGTAACCGACGTTTATGGGTCTCTGCCATATATTTCCTTAATATCCTGCCTAAACACTACAGCAGATGAAATACGTCTAGAAATATAATCATCAGTGACAACGGGGGGAAAATATAGCACTTAAATATCTAGTTTCAGAACATTAACAATAAGAGATAGCTTAAAAATTAATGGGAGTTATACTGATTTGTAATTTGGATTAAAATGTAAATTCTCTTTGATGTTGTCTGTAATTAGTAACCTGGGAGGACTTGAAGGAATATAATATATACATATACATATATATATATGTATATGTATATATACACACATATATATATTTTAAACTAGCAAACATACTGGTTCATTTTATAGTACAACGGTACAATTTTCAAATTTATGCCTAATCTGTTAATGAACATTTGACTAATAAAGCAGTGTGGATTAATAAAGGTATAGCTTGCATAATTATTAGGGCAATTTCAGCCTGCTTAGGGCCCACATCGTTAGATCATAGCTTACTCTCCACCCCGCTATCCAAGTTATAGCTCAAGGTTGCAATCCTTTCTACTTAAATGATACCTAAAGAATACTGTGAGCTAGCTGCCAAGAATTAGACTTTATTACAGATCTCCAAACCTACTTATTATATAAGATTCAAATAAGCAGATACCTCAGGAAGGGCCCGCTGAATAATTAAGAAATAAAGCTGAGTGGGGGATATTGATATCAACATATAATCATATCCTCAGGGAGTTGTACAGCACAAGGCAGGATGTCTAATCCCTCAGAAGTGTGATTATTTCATGGAAATCCCACCCCACCGAGCTGCCTTATTGCTGTTGTAAAAAAAAGTATTTATTATAGGAAGTTCTTTTGTGCTGTAAGAAGATGAATTCCACCCTTCAGAATGTTAAAGAGCAGTTTCACTGGAGCTGTGGAGTTCATACAGATTAATTTAGCCCTTTGGAATATTCATGAATCAATCCGAATGCTCTCTAAGCCTATGCAGTTTTACCATTGTAAAATAAACTAGGTACATTTTGATGAAACAATCTACTCCATACAAATGCTTTCATTAATTTTCTTTCAAGTATTTTATGGATCTGGCTGCTATCAAAGAGCATCTCGGCAGTTAATGCAAGCTCGATCCACTAGGGCACAACAGGGGCATTACTGAAACTTGGTACCAGAGAAAAAGCAGAAAATAACTGAGGTGCTGTTAGTATATTGCTAATGCAAACTGAGTGCACACAATCTAATTATAATTGTGTATTAACGTAAGAACTGGAGATTATAAATGGCATCACATAGAGTAAAATTGAGTAAATTACTTAGTCATTGACTCTCTACTTTTATTTTCTCAATGTCCATTTCTTCTCCCTCCCCTACCACCCTGTACCCATATACAATGGTTTTCTGCCTCCACGAGTGAAATGAATGGTCATATTCAGGCACTGATGACTTTAATGACAGCAGCAAGCTCCACAAACATAAAGGCTAAAGTAACAAATGTCTGTCAATGAAATTCTACAGTTGCTTTCCCATGAGCAGATTTAGCTGTGTCTACACTCTGCCCAAACAGCAAAATGGATTCAAACAACTGGTCAATTCTAGTTGAATTGCATTGTTAAGCCCTGAACTTACTATTCAACTAGGTGTTTAACCTCTTTAAGCCTCAGTTTTCTCATCTATAAAATGGGAATAGCAACAGTTCTCATGGTATAGGGTTATGTGGATGAGAAGATATGAAAAGTACCTTAAGAGGCTTAAATCATTAGTTAAATGGTGATTTTATTATTTTTCTCTCTTGTCTTATTTTCAAATTCCATTAGATTGCAAGCTCCTTGAAAGCAGGGACTGTTTTTGCACCACCACCACCACCCCCCACACACACACCTTTTTTAAATCTCTGGCACTTAGCACAGTGCCTGGAATATAGTAGGAAATAAATAAGTTCTGAATTATTTTTCTCAAATAGAGCTTAGATAGGAAAAATCCTTGGACAGCTTATTATCTGCCTCTGTTCTTTTAAGTTTAATGTTCTCTTACCTGTTGTATAGCTGGATACATGATTGATTATTATATTAAATCAGAAATCAAAGGAGCTGGATATCCCATCTCTGCCATTTAACCATTATGTCTCTGGACAAGACGCTTCGTCTCTCTGGCCCTCAGTTTTACCTTCTTTAAAACACGGAAACTGAACCTGCAGGTCTCTTCTACCTCTAAATTTATGATACTCTGAATCCATGGTATAGAAACAGAAAATGGTACATTTGGTTTTCAACTGACTGCCATAGTTTGGGTAGAAAGCTCCCTATTCTGCTGCTTTTTAAATTGGCTTTTTCTCCCTCCTGTTTCCTGATTTTAACTTTACACAGACAAAATCTGCTCATGATGAAATATAAAGCTGTGTCTTAGGGGACTGCGACCTTCAGCAGGAAGCAGCTATTAATTAGGGCAAATTAATTAATTAAGGGCATGTTTACAATTTTATTGTCAAGGCAAAACATCTGTGGGTGTTAAACTGAAATCTCCTTAACTTGCTACAGTCGTTAATACCTATCAGTAAGAGGGATGGCGCTTGAATTTCAAAAGAGTATGTCAATAGATGGTCTGAATTTTACTAAAGGAGACGTATCTTCAGTCCATATTTTACAGGAAGACAGTTCTCAGGGAGCTAATAATTGATTGTCCACAATCAAACTACAAATAGGTCTCTACTTAAGGAACTTGCTACTCTTTCGTTAGCTTATGAGTTATGTTAGCACAAGTGACATGATGGCTTCCAAAGCTATAATCTAATTGACACGTTTGACTTATTTCTTAAAGTCTGTGAAAAAATATAAGCAGAACATTCCCAAACCCAAAGCAAGACAAAAAAAATCTACTTATCTTATACATGCATACACATACATACAACATACACACACACACACACACACACACACACACACACACACAAACACCTTTGCTCTGACTTTGAAAAAAAGATAATTTACAATGCTTTCCAAATAATAGGATTACATATTTGGAGCTGCAAAGAGTTCCCGAGGAATCGGAGCAACTAAATAGCTTGACCAAGGTCAGATTATAATAAATAGTATATAGGTATATATAGTTGTGTAAATGCAGAAGTATATATAATTATATAAGTAGTAGACCCTAGATTTGAACCTGCCTTCACACTTCAAATCTAGCACTCTTTTCATCAGTTAAACTAGTTTGTAAGAGTCAGTGATGGTAAGTTGACTACAGAGACAACACCTTGGTTCAAATTGTGTTGGCCATGTGACTGTGGGCAAGTCCTTTACTCTCTCAATTTCTCAGAAAAAACCAAAACTCTAGGACTATAAGTTGCAGACAGATTGTAAATATGTATTAGTGGAGGGCAATTCTACACTATTGGTGTCCACACGAATGAAACAATAGGTCTCCATCAAAACAAAAATAATCTGTTCATGTATACACAGCTTCAGTGTTTGGACCAAACCCAAGAGGCTCAATTATTATAATGTATCTTAATAATGTAGAGCACTTAGTTTTATTCAATTATTATTGACCAGATGAAAAAGAGATAAGCTGAGCAGAGGGTGGAGCTGTACTGAAGGTTTTCAAGTTGTTTCCAGGGAAACCATTTCCTTAGTCAAGTTCATATTTATTGATTCATTTTTACTTAGGCTTTTATTGAGGAAAGTATGTCAGAAAGGAAAATAATGGGAAAAAAACCCATTAAATAATTAAAATAAAGAAAAATTGCACTATATCCTGTATATCAGTATTCCTACACATGGCCAGCAATCTGATAAATAGGTGTTGTTTGTCACATGGATCAAGGGACAGTGTCATTTGTCAGCACAAATTCACCTTAACTATTGGGAAAGCCAACATAACACATACATTTAGAGTCCCTATGGGTAAGTTGCTTGAGTTTTAACATATGTCAAATAGGTACACTAGTCCCCATGTTATTTGTGCTTCAGGGCTCTTGTGTAGCTTAAACAAAATACTTTAATGAAAACATTTGGGCAATTACCTTGTTATAATATAAATATTATTATTATTTCTACATTTTAAAAAAAAAGATATAGCTTTAGTATATTTCCCAGTTTGAGTGAAAAATCAAGGGAACTATGAAAAAATACTGAATCTAGTTTCCAGAAATGTATATTAATAATGTGACTGCTGTTTGCTACCTGGGCTTGACCAGAGATAAGGTGTTTTATGTTCCCATGCTTCACAATAAGGGCAACTGGGTAGTGCAGTGGATTGAGTGACTATCCTGGTGTTAGGAAGGCTCATCTTCCTGAGTTCAAATCTGCCCTCAGATAATTACTAACTGTGTGACCTTGAGCACATCACTTAACCCTGTTTGCCTCAGCTTCCTCATCTATAAAATGAACTGGAGAAGGAAATAGTAAAAACATTCCACTATATATGCCAAGAAAATCCCAAATCCAGTCAATGAAGAGTCAAATATGATTAATTGACTAAAGAAAATGTTTCAATATCCTCACTCTACAGAGTTTAAAAATGATGATCTCAAACTTTTATTTAGGTACAAAAGTATGATAATTCTATGTTTTAACCATTTTTCTTCTTGTTCACAGATTTATTTACATCAAGAAGGAGACATCATGGGGCAATAGACCACTAGTTTTTAGCTCTTTTAAAACACCTCATCTTCTAACCAGTAGACCATTTAGCTACAGACTAAGCCTCACTATCCTCATCTGTAAAATGGAGGTTGTTAGGGTAGTAGAGAAGGACAATAACAGAGCTGGCTACCTTATGGAACTGTTATTAGGATGAAATATAGTATGAGGGAATACTTTTAAACCTGAAAAAATTTAAAATAAACAATAACAATCTCTACTTTCATCTCCATCTTTATTTCTATGTCTATATCAATATTAATATCTATAGCTATGGTCCATATCTTTATTCATCTGCCTATATCATCTATATCTCTATCATCTATGCATCTATATCATCTATAACTATAATGTATTTACCTTTAATTTCATCTGAATAAGGAATACACAGTGAGTAAAATTCCACGAATAATGACAAATACAACTTCTAATTTTAGAGAGTTGCCTGAGTCACTAAGAGGTTATTGTGACTTGTCCAGAATCAGAATCAACACTTGGCTAAGCCAAGATCTGAGCCCAAGTCTTCTTAACTCCACTATTGTCTATCCACTATACAATCCAAGCTTTTCTTATAAAAATGATATAAATATGATACTGAAATAGGTTTTTCTACTAATTCATAGCTACTCTAACTCATTTTCTACCAAGAAATTCTTATAGTAGCAAACACCCTGATACATCAAGGAGGGCCTGCTAGCACAGGTTCTTAGATCTGCTTTTCTAAAAGGAAAGCAACTTTTGAGGGGTCAACAATCTTCTTTAATCACATATACCAACAAAGAAAATACAAGCAGAGAAATTGTGTATATGTGTGTGTGTATGTTCATCCTTCGTTGCCAAAGGAGATCATGCCATCAGAGAAATAATGACATGATTTGCACTTGACTTTGTTTTGAGTGAGGGAGGGCTGTGCAGCTCACCAGCCTCACTTGTCCTCCAAAGCCATCTGAATTCAGTGACCAGATATTCATCAGGATGACTGGAGATGACCCAGGATGAGGCAATTGGCAATTGTGACTTGCCCAAGGTCACACAGTTAGTGAGTGTCAAGTGTCTGAGGTGAGATTTGAACTCAGATCCTCCTGACTCCTGCACTGGTGCTCTATCCACTGTACCACCTAGCTGCCCCTACAAGTAGAGAAATAAAGACCAACAGAGCTTCTAACTCTCTGACCATAAGCAATATATACATCACAGATGAACAGACAGATGCATCTCTCTGACCATTACATACATACATAGTTACCAGGGAAAGAAACACCAACATCTGGGTTTTCAAAGGAGGGGTAGGGGCTCCTTAATGGCTGCCCACAATCTCATCTGGCACAGGAAACTTCTTCCAAAGAGTAAACCTCCAAAGCAAAACCTCACCTCAGAGAATATACACACTTTTCAGAGCCACTGGGCATCACAACCCTCTTGACCCAGTGTTTCCTTAGGAATTAACAAAAGGTGTGGGTTTTCCTACAAAACAAGCCTCCCCTAATCAGGCTGCCCTTAATGGGCTCCACCTAAGGCCTAATAATGGGTGGGGAAGATATTAAACTCCATTAACATAAATCTCATTAACATCACACTTGCCTGTTCCTATTACCTGTGCTCCCACCTCGCCTCAACTACCTACTCCTTCTTTTCCCCCCTTCCTGTCCAGGACCATGTTTTAAAGGGGAAGAAATACTACATATACCATTTTCTACAGAATGGCTAAAGTACAGTGCCCTAACTAATATTTTTTTCTTGCCTAGGTCAGTAAGAGTTGTGGCAGGGAGGGTAGAGGTGGCCGAGGTGGATATGACAGTCTTAACTGTAGCTGCAGGCAAGATTTAGATATGGAAGGTGAGCCCTGAAAAGAAGGGTACCACATCTATAGGACAATGTTGGTCTCTGAGATGGTTAACTAGAGTGTTGTCTTGAGGTGTGAGCAGTTCTTACCGTTCATACCCCACTTCCCTTCTGGGTACCCTCAGACAATGCCTCATTTGCCCTGTACAAGCTATGGTTCTGCTAAAGTATCAAACCAAGGTTCAAGCTTATTTTTACTAATATGAAAACTTTTATTATTTTAGAATAAAAATAGTCAAATCATTATCTATATAAATAAATTAGGTGAAATGATTTTAAAAAAGTTTTAGTGAGTCTTTGGTCACTCAGAATATGAGCTCAAAAGACATCAAAACAAGAGATCTGGTTTGAAAATTGACTCTGACACTTACTGAGTACACGACCATGGGCTACTTCATCCCTCTGATCCTCACTCAGTTTTCTTGACTGTAAGGTGGGGATAATATTTTCATTACCTCATAGGATTGTTATAAGGAAAGAACTTTGTAAACCTCAAACTACTCTATAATTGTGAGTCCCCAGAATATGCCATTTTTACCTCTAGACTTACTCATTACTTTTATTTTTTTCTTTTTATTGCAGACTTACCATATTTCTTACATTTTATATCTTCATCACACACTCTCTGAAAATGATACTGCACTGGTGTCCTTGCTGTTTCCCAAACGAAGTGTTTCTTCTGACTTTGGACATTTTCATTGGCTGTTCTCCCAGCTTGGATGGTTTTCCCTCCTTACATTGGACTCCTAGATTTCTTCAAGTCTAACATCCCACCACCTATCAGAAACCTTCTCCCAAACCCTTTAAAAATAGTGTCTTCCATATAGGTATATGTATGTGCTTGTATGTATACGTGTGTGCATAGATACATACATGTATACATGTACATAATGTGTGTCTATGTGTATATGCACCTGTTTATACACACATAATGTTGTGTGCATACAAACACACACATATATGTAGTTTGGGGTTTTTTTGTAAATAGTTGTTTTCATGTGGTTTCTCTCATTAGACTGAGAGCTCCATGAGAGCAGGGACTGTTTAGTATTTTGGGTCTTTGCCTTTCTTTGTATCTCCATAGCTTAATACAGTGACTAACACATCATTCTTAAGGAATGATTGTTGACTGAGATACGTGTCAATATCAAAATAAAAATGAAGAAAAAGATTATATATGAAACTGAAAACCTATGGTAGTAACAAAACTGCCGTGTCTGTGTCCCCTTCTGAACTTCTTTCAGTTTTCTTCTGATTATTCTAAAATATTTTACTAATGCTTTAAAAAGAATACATTTCTAATTTAGGAAGAAATAGTGACCTAATGATAATTAAGACTGGAAATAGGATGTCCTTACATACCGGCTTTTTTCATTCTTGTATCATTCATACTGCACAACTATTTTTTGTAACCAATAAAGGTGGTACCTTTAAGTTTATCATAAAGTATACTGTGCCTCAATGCTCATTGCCGCATACTTACAAATTAGCTCAGTACTTACTTTTGCGTGCAGAAAGCAAGTATGTTTTTGAGTTAAAGAAGTATGGGGAAGTCTGACAAAAGCCAGGGTCTGTATTTATCTTTTGCTAAGATTACATAAACACTTCTATTTTTCCTCAGCAAAATCAATCAGAGCTTTATTTAAGCAAGGCCAATGTATTGATCCACTTTGCCAGAGCAAATCATAATGAACTAACAGACATTTACCAACTGGCAGAAAATAACAGGATGAAATCTGTATGTTTTTCCAAATAATACACATATGGGTAAGTATAGATGTATATGTTTGTGTGCATATATAATCAGTCATTCTGCCTTAGATTGCCATCTATGTGGTACATGGCCTAATTCCATACCAAAAAAAAAAAAAAAGAAGAAAGAAAAAGAAAAAAGAATTAATTCTGGAGAGCAATGGTAAATAGATTTAATCATTTTATAACCTGCAGCCCCAAATGCTGCTGCTCAGGTTTATTTAGTCTAGTCAGACTAAAGCTTGCAAATTCTTATCTCAATGATCATTATTGTCCTGCAAAGAAAGTTATCTGGGTATATGAGCTAGTTAAAATGCTTGTCTTTGCAAGTCCCAGTTTCTTATCACCTAAGGTGACATGTAGATAGAAGAGGCCACAAAGATTGGTAAGGCATGATTCTTTGGGCATAAAAACTAGAGCTTGCTTTCTTGGAGATTTAATTTTTCAAAACTTAGTCTGCTATAAAATATGGGAATTTGTTTTCAAGAGTAAAATTAGGCCATTTTTTTCAATGAGATAGGAAGAATTTCTGATTCTAGAATAGATCTCTGCTACAAAGAACTCTGTCATGAGAACTGCCTGAAAGTGATACACTAATGCTATATTTTAAGTCCAAGACTCCTTAAGATCATTTTATATTTTAATTTTCTTAGTAAAGAAATGAGTACTCTAAATGATGAAGAAAAAAACACAAAGAAGAAGAAAAGAAACCCCTTCTCAAGAAGTTGCACTGCTTTCAACCACTGTTTTAAATTTAAAAAATGAAACAAAATAGCAAGATTCTACTTTTAATTTATCATACTATTTTTATTACTATTCAGTGTAATGGTGCTCAATTGTCTAATTTTGAAACTTAATTCAATTTTGTTAAAGGTATATTGTGCTGCCATAGTGCTCATGGTGTGCCATATAATTTACTAAATACACATGATCTTATATGTTTATATTTAGTTATTTTAAGCATTTTCTCATCTCATTTTGTTTGCCACAGTAAAGGCTTTCCTCCAACTGGCTGTCTTCCAAGCACATGTAAGATCCCTTGAAAGAGGAATCATCAGAGATAACTTTAATGGAAAGAGAGGTATAAAGTGGATGGCATGTGTTAGCTAACATGTGAAGGACATCCAAATCAAAAAGAGGTTCTCTTTAGATGAAGATTCTGGATGCTTCTGTTTGTGGACATCACTGTGCTAATTATTAGAACACTTTAGATGCTCCTAAATAAGATCAATAATCAGGTAAGAGTTTGACTTCACTATCTAAATAGGAAGAACCAAAGGATGAGGAATCCCTTTGTCCAAATCACCCTGCATATGTGGAAGGACAAACTATTCTAGGATCATAGGTCTTGAACAAGAAGAGAATTCAAAGACCAACTAATACAAGTGACTCATTTTACAGATGAGAAAACTGAACCCCATCACAGTTAGATGACTTGCGTACAAAGACGTGGAGAGAAAGTTTCAGTCAATAAACATGTATCAAGTGCCTACTATGTACCATACGTGGTGCTAAGTTCTGGAGACACACAAAAAGGCAGAAGATAGTTCCTGTTCTAAAAAGAGCTTACAGTGTAATGGAAAAGATAACGTACGCACATCTATGTATAAATAAGATATGTAAATGAATTAACTGGAGATTATCAATGGAAAAAAGGCATTTGGGGACTGGGAAAGGCTTCATGTAGAATGTGAGATTTTAGCTAGGACTTGAAGGAAATATTCCAGGCATGGGCTACAACCACTCAAAATGCAGAGTAGGGAGGAGTTTCTTCTGTGAGGAAAAGCATGGATGCCAGTGTCACCAGAGTATATAGGGGTTAGGAAAGTGTAAAAAGAATGTAAAGGGGGTGGGTCAGGTCGTTCAGGACTTTAAAAATCAAACAGAAGATTTTATATTTGAACCTAGAGGTGATAGGGAGCTGCTGGAATTTTTGAATGTGACATGGTTAGATCTATAATTTAGGAAGATCACTTTGTCAGCTGATCAGAGGATGGACTATAGTGATGGGAGACATATAGCACTTCCTCATTGTTTGCATTCTGAGGGCCTATTCCACCAAGAAAGTCTTCACATGTTTGGGGTAGACATCCCCCTGACTCACCAATGGGTTTGAGGTCTGATGATTACCCTCAACCTGGTATAGCCCATCTGCCCAAACGAATTTACTAGGGTTTGGGTACTGTGCATGATACAGCTTCTTGGAAACACAAGTGAAGATTGGGTGACAGAGGGACATCAAAAGTAGATGAGCAGCCCTGAAAAGGATTTGGTAAACCCTCACATCAGAGGTGCTAGTCTTCTCCGAACACTCTACATTATTGAAGGTAGTATCCACATTGATGAAATCACTAATTGATAAAAGTGTTGAAACAGAATCATTCTTACTTGAAGTTATTAATGAAATTATGTGTTGACATACATAACATTTGGATTAATTTCTAAAAATATTTCCTCTGTCTGACTATTTTTATTTCTTTCTGAGCTCTTCACAGTTAAGGAACTCACTGTTCTCTCTCTCTCTCTCTCTCTCTGTTTCTGTCTCTCTCTGTCTCCGTCTCTGTCTATGTCTATGTCTCTCTCTTTCTCTCTCTCTCTCTCTCTCTCTCTCTCTCTCTCTCTCTCTCTCTCTCTCTCTCTCTTTTTCTCTCCCTCCCTCTCTCTCCCTCTCTCTCTGTGTCTCTCTCCGTCTCTGTCTCTGTCTCTCTCTCTTTCATTTTTTATGCCCTAAGAAAAGGTGATAAATGGAAAACAATGTTAGCCAAGTTTACATCTCTGCTCTTCTATATTTTTACAGCTAACAATTCTATTCCAAACTTAAATATATGATGGGTGTCTGCATATATACACAAACTCACATACCTTCATACATTGTGATTGTAGATATTGTTGTTTACCTGTACAGTCATTTATAGTAGAATTATGAAAGTTATTGGCCTACCAGAGAGTTGGAGCCCTCTATGTATGCTGAGGTTATAAAACTAAATTTTCTCACATTTAGGACATATTATATCTCTCTTGTCCTCTAGAAAACCAAAAAGAATTTTAAAATATAGCTACAGCAAAGGTTGTACAGGATATAAGCATTAACATCACAGAAGCATAGGATTAAAGGATATAAAACAAATTTTATGGGAGGAAAAATGAATTTGTAAAATATTCATGCTCCCCTCCAAATACTTTTTTTTCAAAATTTCTCCCTCTCTACAAACATTAGGATCCGAAAGCAGTTCTTTTTATTTACAGGCCTTATTATAACTACTACTCAAGTTAGTGACATTCAATTGTCACATTTGTTACTTTAATTTTATTAAAGCAATATTCATTAATCCTAATGGTACTCAGATCTACAAAGAACTATCCATTTGCAAAGACTCTACTGGCCATTTGCACTGAATGGTTAAATAAGAAACACTTCACTGCTTATTGGATATTTCCCAAAGAGCTGATGTTAGCAATAGTTTCTTTCTGAATAAATATGGAGAGAATATGCATACTAGGCAATTCAGTGCATTTCTTTCATGCAGCTTTCATATGTCCTTGCTTAATGAATGTTGTTTGCATCCTTTATTTCATATATGTGTGTATGACTAACTTGATAGGCTACCCATTAGGCTTAGTGAAAGAAAAATATAATTTAATTTTATTGGGAAAAATGAAGCTGCAGAATTTGTCCCCTTTTCACTGTACCCACTCCTCAAAACAATTACTAGTGAGCAAGGGGAGCGTAGGAAGGGAAACCAAGGTAAAGGCAGGGTGGGGGGGTGGAAGTGTACTCATATGGCATAACTCCAGTGGGTGACACAATGCTTATTCCTAAGAATTTTTAAAGGAAGGTGAAAGATCCTAACTTAATTCTGCTTTATTATTTATCCAAGGAGTGAAGACAAAGAATCCATAGAACCATTAGCCTATAATACCTAATAATCTTTATCTGGGTAGAAGCCATTGAGTTGGAAACAACAGAGACATTTTTTCCCCCTTGAGTCCCTTAGATGGTTGTTTTTTGAACTCAAGTTGCTGACTTAATTTCTTAAGTCTCCTGTTCAATATGCCTGAGTGTGGATTGCCAGTCACTGCAACTGCCACAGAAAAGGAAACCTACAATAGCCCTTTGTTAACTGGTTGGCAAATGGAGAATGCTATCACACAAATACCTACTTAAAATTAAGAAAGCGGCAAGAGAATCAAGGAAAATGATCAAACAACCTGTTAAGCTGCTACAGTCTCAGGTGATCACTTTGAGAGTTCTTTTGCATTCATGAGATGTGCTGGCTTAACAAAAGCTGATAAATAAAGACACAGAGAGAAACGTGCTTAAAACAATCACACTCAAACATGTCTCTTTCAATTAATTACTCTTTGTATAATTCCAGTTCAAATAGGGTATATTACACAGATATACACATATAAATACAATAAACATGAAAGGTAACTTAGTTTCCCTACAAAAAAAGGATAGAGATGAAGTCTGGACCTATGATTTTATTGAAGTAGGGAAATCCTGATAAGGAAACACCCAGAAAATACAATTCAATTCAAATATTTACCAGTTTCATGCTATTTAGATAAGACAGTTCCTGCCCTCAAGGGGATTACAATCTAATAGAGGAATAAAACAGAAATATAATTAAGTATGACAAAGTGTACTACACAAGTGCACTAGAGATCTGTAAAACAAAATGTTAGGAGGGATCCAACAAAGATTGCTATCTACAGGGAAGATTGCCAAGGATTCATGGGAGAGTTTGTATTTAAGCTGGATTTTAAAAACTAGAAGAAATTCAACAGATGACTGGGGGAAGGAAGGGTATTCCTGACATAGGGAAGAGTTTGAAGGAAGTCTTAGGACATTGAACTCAAGTGACTGAGTTAATTGCTTAGATCTCTATTTCAATCTGGCCATGTAGATGAGCTTGAGTGTGGACTGACAATCAAGGAAGCAGGAAAACACAACCTATGTTTCAAGACATAGGGAATTAAGTATACTGTGTCTACAGGGGAGAAAATGAGTTAGCAACGGCAAACGTATACTTCAAAAGACAGCTACAACACTGAAACTGACAGTCTTTAAAATTAGAGAAAGCAATGGGGTATTGGCTACAAGCTAGTATTACCTCCTGTGGATTCTCTTCCAGGTAGGATTGCATGCTAAGAGAATTCATTGACCCCAAAGCATGAATAAATCACTACTGGAGGAATTTAGGTGCTGCTTGAATGGGTAACGTAGAAATACTAATCCCAGCCAACCTTATTTAGTAAGATAAATCACTCAGAGAGAACAACACAAACTTGTGACCATAGGTTCTTACTGTCAGGTCAGATGACAAATGTAAATGCTAGAACTACATATGTTCTTCAGATTTTAACAAACACCCTCCACTGACCCATGGTTAACATTTCTGACCCAATGCCCCTTGACAACCGTATGGAATGAAATTTTCATTTTATGTAGCCTTGTTTCAAGTCAGTTCTTTCAGATGTGAACTAAGCTGGAAGCAGGATTTGCATTTGAAACTGAAAATTATATCTGGAGCCTTAGTTTCCCCAATCACTACAAACCCTTCTAATTTCCCAGGAACTCTCTCACTGAAAAATTCACAGAACATATTTGTTAAATTGAACACCTTCTTTCCTCACATATATTACAATCTAAAAAAAAATTCTTCAGTTATATTTTTTGCATTGATCTCAATTCTTGATCACCTAGGGGTGCAAAATCAGTAGGATGATAGAGAAATATGGTCTTTTTTGTTGAAATTGTGAACTATCTTCAGAATAAAGGATTAATTACATTTAAAATTAATCTCCCTCTTTTTTCCTTACCATGTCTACAGGACTCTGATATTCTATTTCATTCTTTATACAATTTATGATAGAAAAGGAAATTGAAAACCAGACCAGAAAGCTAGCATTGTCTTTGTGAGGCTAATAGATGCTGAATGAAATCAGAATGATATCAATCTCTGGAGCAGGGATTAGTAATTGTGTGTGTGTGTGTGTGTGAGAGCGCGCGCGCGCGCGCGTGTGTGTGTGTGTGAGCATTTTAGGGGTTGCTTTGGCCCCTTCCTCAAGAACTGATGGTACCTACGTCTATGAATGAGTTTATCATTATGGCATCCATTTCTTGTAAGACTTCTCTCGAAATATGTTCCATACCTTGTCCTCTTTTGCTCATTCAGAAGTAGCAATTTGGGGTTAACATTGCATTTAGAAGCTCATCTAAATTTAGGGTCTGATTCAGCTGTGTTCCCTAGATGGGTAAATTCCCTTTCACAGGACAGGAAACAAAATGTCAAGGGATTAACAGTGTAGCATTGTTCAAATTAATCTTCCTATTAAACAAATGACTTCAAATCTCTCCACTGGACAACCTTAACTTGGCTTTATTTTGTCAAGTCAACAGTAGTAAACATAACAGAAGTGTGTATTCTCTGACCTAGCACAGTGCCCTCCACGTAGTAGCTGCTTAAGGAATGCTGTTTTTTGTTTTTTTTTTAATTGAATTGATTGCCATACTCCTCAGTCTGTTTTGGTCAAACACGTCTCTTTGTAGACCCTTGCAAACATGTCTTTCCTAAAATGAAACTGGCCTGTCTGCTATATGATAAACTTTCTTTTTATTTAATCATGTCATCTCCTCTAAGAAGGGTAAACAAGTGTTTGAAGAGATTCAGAACAAATGTGAAACAAATTATTTTGAAATAGTAATAATTAAATTACAGAAAAAAGTAGCACTTACTTGGCCCTTTAAGATACATTGAATAGATATATATAATATACACACATATATACAGAATACATATCTATGTATATGAATATGTATATACACATATGTGATTTTGATTATATATTATTTGATAATATATTATTTTGATATTATAATATATACATGTACATGTATATAAAATCATTTGATCTTTACAACAATAGTAGAATATACCTATTAAATTTAAAATTATATTAAAAAGTCGCTAAATTGTGAATATCTTTTGACCTAGTGATGCTACCACAGTAAGGTCCCAATTTTTTAGTGTGAATTTCAAATATATGTTGCCACTTCAGGGAGTACATTATTTGCATTAATCAAGATCTAGGTGTACTAGGTGCACAGGCACACACCCCAAGGAAGACAAAACAAAAAAAAGAAAAGTTTTGTCGTATGAATGTATGTATATATCTATATTTATAGCAGTAAAATGTCATTGTGATACAACAATGATATAAAAAAGATTTAAAAAATTGTAAGACTAAGAATAATGATGTCAAGAATCACCTTGGCACAGTGGATTATGAATTAGCCTTTGAATTAGGATGACCTTAGTTCAAGTCTTACCTCTAATAAATATTGATTAAGTGACCTTGGGCAAGTCACTTAACCTTTTAGCCACACAGGAAACTCTGAATGATTACAAGTTTCAGAAGAAATGCTAATCTGCCTTTGCAGAAGGAGTAACCCTTACTGGAAGTTCCCTTCACCAATAAAATTATAGGTATGTAAAAAAAAAAAACAAACCAAAATACTTGCTTAGAATGAATCCAATTTAGTTTAGTGGATAAGCAGAAAAAAAATCTAGTTTTTTTTTAGCTAAAATTTGGAAAAACTAAATAAGTTCCATCAGCAAGTCTTTGTTCAACTTAAAATTGTACTCACTTTATTTCCAAGTATTAAAGAACAATATTCATGTTTTGCATGTTTTCACAAGTATAATTTATATCTATCTATCCACTTATCTATCCATCCATCTATCTATCTATCTATCTATCTATCTATCTATCTATCTATCTATGTGGGAGAGGGGCAGGAAAAAGGGAGAGAGTTTGCAACTAAAAAAAAAAAATGCATGTTAAGAATTTTACATGTAATTAGGAAAAATTCAACAAAATAAGGAAAATATTATTCTAGAGTTGAAAGGCACCCTAATTGATGATCAAGTTCAATTCTTTCACTGCACAAATGAAGAAATTGAGGTTTATAGATGGTTTAACTAGATTATATTTGTTTACTATCTATATCTATCATCTATATCAATATCTACATCTATATCTACATCATTAATATCTATATCATTTATCTCTAAACACATCTGCATATATACATACATGAATACATATATACTGTGCATATGTGTGTGTATATATGTACATATTCATATATATATATCCATATATATTCTCCACTGTTACCCATTGTTCCTGTGAGTTTCTTGAAGGCAGGGATGAATAGAAAAGAGAGGCATATTCCTTGAAGAATATCGTCCAGAGAAACAAAGCTAGGAAGCCGAGATCAGCGATGTGTAAGAATCAGCAAGAAGAGGTTTTTAAGATATCTTGAGAGGAAGATTAGAGATGAATTGGGTTCATTCACTGTTATGGAAGAATGAATGATACTAGATGATGGAAAAATGGAATAACTATTCATCTTTTATTTTACCTCTCTTTTCCGTACCAAAGAAACTGATCTTCAGACTGGGGAATACGTATGTAGTAAAAAATAATTTACAATGAACTGAAATCCACCCTAGTGTGCTGCAAAGATATGTTATAAGTGTAAATACTGAACTGTTTTCAATGGTCCTTGGAAAACTTTAGTGAATGGGAGATGGGACACCAGACTAGACAAGTGATTATATGGCTATGAATAGCGATTTTAAGTGGTATATTCTTCAGTCCATGGTAGAGTAATCTTGACTTAGATTCCCTGAAAGATTTTATACCATGTAAGTAAAAGAAAGGTTTGTGAATATTTAGAAAGATAAACGTTGTTCACTAAGAGTAAATATGGGACATAATGTGAAGACCTTGGATTTTTGATGGTCCCTTTCCTTCTGATTAAATAGCAGTGGATTTTTGATCTTCAAAGATGTCTTCCTAGCAAATTCTTAGAGAAGCAATAATCTTATTTAGACAGAGTCAGGTTACATGTTTATCCTATCTTTTTGGTCTTTGATGCTTATATATTATTCCCTACATAATACATAATGTAGGTATTCATAATTGTAGGACCCCCTTTGATATTTTGAGAAATATGTTTAGAAACAAAATCATTTGGGTCTTGTACTTACAGTATCTTATTTGCAGATTCAACCTTGCTTTGAATTAGCAAAGATATTGCTTGAAAAAAGGCACCTTTTGAACATGAATGTTTTTGGCCTTGGTGGAAGATTCCTTTTCATTTCGTCAATAAATCAAATGTTACTTTATTCAGTAAGTCATTTGACAGTGAAAGGAAAGAATCTTAAAGATGTAGAAGATTCAGAACTGGCTTTAAGAAAATTCATGATTAACATCTGGATGTCTCAGAAGCAATTTAGAGGAAGCATAAGCAGATGTTTCTTATTGGATAAATCTCAGTTGAAATATGTAGACATTTGAAAATAATTCACCACCACCATTTTTCCAAACACCCTTGTGAAACTCTTCATGACATTATTTCTTTTGCTGCTTGACCACATCTGTGCTGATCTGAAGACTCCAATAACAGGTTCACTGTGGCAGCCCAGGAAATAAAGGGGAAAAAAAATTAAATGACTTCAGTCCTATGTTACCCATTTCCTTTTCTGCAGGGATGGTGGTGGGAAAATGGGTGAGAATGTAAAGAACTGCAAAGTTTTTCAACCATCTACTAATATGAATTTAACTTTTGACACTCTAATCGTGAGATCGTTGAGCAATAAACACCAGATTGATATACCTTTGAAAAACTGAACTACATCAGTATTGATATTTTTGCAATTAAAAAAATAGCCAAGAAAAAACATTGCCACTAAATGGAAGGATAGCTCAAAAATCCTTGGGGAGGGAAATGAAGGAAATAACACAGTTGGCTTTACAATGGGGCAATAAGACAAATTATTCCATGGAACACTAGGCAAAAAGCCAGTAGGTATTTTCTTTCCCAACTGAATTCCTCCCATCATTGGGTCCTTTGTCACCAAATATCCCTGAGAAGATAATTTCCACATTTCCCATAGCTTTTGCTAGGAAATGTCTGATTTACCACAATTTTATGTCTACTCTAAAATACCCATTACTCAAAGACAGGTTATAAAATCCTGACAAAGATCTCTTTCTCTGATGTTTCCCTGATATAGATGAGCTTTTGCTGCTCTATGAAGAAGAAAATACATGTCAGTTAACTAGAGCAACTGCAAGAAGTAAATAAACAAAGCCCAAGTCAAATATATGAGAAGGCTTTACTGTGTGCAAACAGATCCAGTGAAAAATAATGAACATCTGTACCTCAATGCCACTCAAGCATTAATTTGCTTTTAGGTTTTTGAGAAGAATACAAAATATGCTTTGCCTGGATTTTAATTTTGTTTTAATTTAAATTTGGGTCTAATTATTGCTGATTTATTCTCACCCATCCCAAGGACATACTTAGCCCAGATAACTTCTTTTCCAATAATTCTTGCTCTTTGAGCTGAAAGACATCTCAAATTCTGTTTCAGCAGTGTAAGGATGAAGATAATAGTAACTCCCCAGGATGGAATGGATTTCTTCCTCACCTTCATTTCATATATTCTCTAGCTTCCTTCAAGGCTCAGCTCATGTGTCATCCCCTACCCAAAACCTTTCCTCATGTCCCCAGTGGTTAAGGATTACATGCTATCAATGATAATACTTTCCTTAATTTTCTGTGTACATCTTGGACTCCTTACCATTGTATCAAATGTTACCTGGAAGGCAGGGAATCTTTTTTGATTTTATCTTTTTCTTCTAAGCATCTAGTATGGTACCTGCCACATAGTAGGCACTTAGACATTGCTTGGCTAATAAATAAACCTCTGTTTTATCATAGAATTAAAATCTGATCCTATAGTCAATCACATGAAAAACTGCTAGGAAATAAAATTAGAACTTGAAAATTAAAACAGCATGACTGTGAAAAACACCATAGACCAAACATTTAAAATCCTTTCTGTGACTGTCCATCCTTCCTCATCCTCAAAGATACCTATGTCTAGGAAGTACTCAGAGTGTTTGACCTGATCCTGCTCAAAGGTTCATTAAAAGATGCTAAGTAGAATTAGCTTAATGGATATTGTTGATGCCAAATACCATATAAAATATTTTCAACTGACCCAGAGTTCATATTTTATAAAATGTACAATGTTTTCCTAGAGAGTATAATTTAACTGTCCATTCTGGGTGGAAATATACACATTAAGTGCTACACTCCAAGATAATGGAATAGATTTTTTTTTTCTTTTTCTTTTTTCTCCATCTTTCATGCAGTGAAGGTCTTTGATGCTTTGCTCCTTAAGTGAAGACCTGGTAGGAAACTTTTTGCCAGGATAACTTTTCACCAGGGAGCATTGATTCCCCCTCCACCTCCACGATGGAAATAATATTACACTTTGAAAGTGTAGAAGAATAACACTTTACTCTCATTGTCTTGGGTCAAACAGCTGTTGAGGCTAGTAACTAGATATAACTATATTAAATCATGTCCTGTTGAATGTTCCTTCATAATCTCACATCTCTTTCTTCCTTTCCATTTCTACTATGGGGACTCTGGTTGAGGACTTTACTTAGATTATTAGCTTCCTTAACTCTAGTCTCTTTACTCTCAATCCATTTCACATATAGTTACAAGATGATTCCATCAATCCATGTTGTTTCCTTGCTCACAAACCTTCCTTAACCCCTAGTAGTGTACGGGATAATGTCTTGAAGACTTTGTCTTCTATAATTCAGTACTAAATGATCTTTCTGGCCTCACTTCTCATTGTATGGCTACAAGTAACCCCCACTGGGACCATGGAACACAAAAAACAATTTTCTACTTCCCTTCACTCAGGAAGATGTCTTGTGAACTAAAACAAGTTATTTCTCCACAAAAATAACTCCATAAATCAGAGCACGTTAGAATAGAATGTAACTTTCTTATATAATACCCTCATTTTACAGAAGATGGAAGTGAGACCCAGAGAGTATAAGCTAGATGCCCAAGGTAGCATAGCTGTTTAGTGACAGAGGACAAAAAGAATTTATACTCAGTTGCAGGTGAATTCCAAATTCAGACCGCTTTGTACTCTATAAATAAGCTGCCTCTCATGTCAGGTATCTTCAGAATTTCTAACACTCTTTGCCTATAAAAGTTGACATCATACTTGCCATATGGCATGACGTGTATGCTCCCCAAGTCACAGATTGTTAATGTTAGCGTGGATCTTGAAGATCACCTAGTATACTGTTCCCATTTGACTCTCTCCATCTTTTTTTTTTTTTTTAAATAGGTGAGAACTTGAAATCTAGAGAGTTGAAATGATATATTCAAAACCATCATTAAGTTAATGGCAGGGCTATGATTTAAGCCTAAATCTTTTAATTCCAAGACCACTGACCTTTCTGGAAAACCACACTGCCCACATATTTAGTTTTTATATTGCATTACCTGTTCTCATGGATTTGTTTTATCCTCATATTAGTCTATATGCTCTTTGAGGGCTTGGTCTTTTTTTATCTAAAATATCTACCTCCTCCAGTGTCTGGAACATAGTACTCCATACACAGTAGGTAAGCAAAACAAGTTTGTTGTTTCATTAAATTGTGCACCTTTTTAAGTTATAGAATGCTTTACACGTAAGTAAAACACTGAAACCTAGCTCCAATGATATTGGAGAAATGGAACACTGTTTTCTCTACTGTTTCAAATGAAGGCCTAAATCCATGCTATGTGTAGTGACAGCAAGACAGTAGGATAAAATGCCATTTCACTACTGGGGAGTTTGTATGTTATGTTAGATACTAAGACATCACCTTGCCTCAATAAGCTTCTATTTTAACAAAAGGAAGAAGGCTCACATATTTTGTAGAATTTAGAGCTGTCAGAGAACTCAGTCAGTGGCTCCTTTTTTAAGTAAGCTTGACTTCCATAAATAATAGTGATAAAAAAAAATAAAGAGAAAGGTAAAGCATGGGAAAAGATTATAGAAAAAGACTGGTAAGTGCTCAAAACTCCTAGATAAACAAAACACACATAAATGTGTTTCTGACAACTGCATGAGTAAGAATCTAAAATGGCAGTAGCCAACAAGTAGTTTTGTATACAACACTGGAGCATGTAATTTACATCTTAGCGAAATTAATCATAATATAATAGCTTAGCTTCCAGGCAACAAAACAAAACTATTAAATTTGCAGTACTGGATTATGACATCATCTGAAAACCCAGGATACACATTGGAAACCAACAATTATGTTTGCTAATGTGTATGGCTGTTCTGGTTAGTTTTTCATTTAATTCATTGCAGGATTCTATTAAATATACTCACCCACCCACACATACCCCCACATACACATATATGTATATATACATGCATATGCATATATATATATATATATATATATATATATATATATATATATATATATATATATATATATGAGAAGAGTGGTATAATGGAAAAAAAATTGGATCTGACGTTGGAGAATTTGAATTCAAATCTTGGCTAGGCCAATTGCAATATGATTTTGGGAAGGTAACTGCAGTTCTTTGGGCCTCATCTTTCCAATTTTTAAAATAAAAGTTTGGACTGGATGGTCTTTAAGGTCTATTGCAGTTCTGATATTCTCCATGTGGAGCAGCAAGGTGTGATGACATTTAAGACACACAGTTAATAATCTATAGCTGAAAAGTATTAAGAGATCAGATAATTAATTGTAATTATAAAAATCCTAGGTTATTTTTACATTTGAAAAACAAAGTTGGGAAGGTTTCTAACTACATGGTGCTACCCTCTTTTGTATTTGGTATTCAAGCAAAACTAAACTAAGCCTTGCCTGACAGAAAGACACTACACTCTCCTCACCTTTGCCCTTGCTATCCCTTATGTTGGACCACCCTTTTCTACTATTCTTTGACTGGTTAATTCCCACGTATCCTTTAAACCCAATTCAAATGCCACCTTTCCCATGATTACCCTCACCCTGTCAGCAACATTTTTCCCCTTTGGACTTGACATACTATTTCTCCCTCTTCCACAATACCTCATTCCAAATATATTTAACTTTATAAAAATGATATAACATGATATCTCTGCCTTATTTCTTTATTAAAAAACAAACATATATCATTTGTTTTTTATCTAATCTTCATTTTCAGTGTATCTCTTCCCATTCCCTTCCCACATAGCCATCCATTGTAAGAAAGAATAAAACAAGTTCTGAAAAACTAATCAACACAGCAGTCAATTCTGGCTGTATTAGCAATGGTCCACAATCATCCCATCGCAGTAATGAAGAATGGACATGCTTTTGCTTCTCTCTCCTTTTCAACCAAATTTAATCATTTTATAATTACAAACTGCTCAGTTTTCTTTCTTGATCTTTCTTTTTACATTGTTATCGTCATTGTGAATAGTTTCCCCTTGGTCCTACTTACTTTAATTTCATCAGTTCATATGTCTTCTCATTCTGTGCCCTATTCTTCAAATCCATATTTTTTTTCAGTGCAATAATATTCCTTTATGTTCATGTACCACACTTTATTTGTCTACTCTTCAAACAATGTACCTCTCTTTTGTTTCTATTTCTGTCACACATACACACGAGTGCACGCACACACACACACAAACTAAAATCAGCTAAAATTTTTTTTTATCCTAACTTGGATCATCTTGGAGAATATATCTAGCAGAGCTCTGTGTGGAAAGATATGGGCATTTTAAGTTGGGGGAGGAAACAAGATTAGATGAGCACACATTAGCTGAATCTGTCATGTATCACTGGTATATGATATCATAAGAAATGCAAATCATGATTATTTTTTTTCCCACAAACTACCATCAATGAACCTTGAATATGCATAGAACTTTCCAAAATCACAAGGTCTTGATATACCTAACTCATGGCTAAAATTGATAGTCACCTACAGGGTGTGACTTCAGAAATCCTCAAGCCCTAAAGTACTTCCCCATCAACTTTCCAGGATCCCTGAAACCTACAACATGATGGCCCTTGTTTTTCAAAAGGTACCTCTTAAAATATATACTTCCAATCTAGGAAAATAACAGCACAGGTTTAATTTTCAGATGTTAGTTGACATATTAAAGGCATCAGAAAGATGAGAGAATTATGCATGGAACATGAATCATTATTTGAGGTAAATTTACATGTAGAATGTTTCATAGAAGGGAGTGATAGAGAATATGGACAAACAGACAACTGAAGGAAAATACTATCAGAGGGGGTTAACCATAAGGGAAAAATTTCTTTAGCTTCAAAATTCTGTCCAAAGTCATTTTCCCTCTGTCACTGACTACTCTTTTATGGATCAGGTGACCTAGGATACTAAAATTATCATAATCTTGATTTTACACCTTTGACTTACTTTGGAATTAACAACACTGAATCAGATATAATACAAGTGGCATCTTGCTAATTACTTGGGAGAGAATATTAGTATTCTATGAAATAACATTTTTCAAGCACTTTTTCATGGGGTAAAATTATGGAAAATGACACCCATTGCCTTCACATATTTCAGAAGAAAAACTAAAATAACAACAATATCCAACATATTAACTAAGAACTTTGGACTGAAGAAACTAGACTACTCTGGGCAAACGCTGAATTTGAAATATTGAAACATTAAAGATAGAGTGATACACATATTCTGGATTCTAGACACTACCATAAAGTGGATGTATTGAAAGTTACGGTTCACATAGTAAAATAAAACAACTTACGACAAGCTTACTAAAATGACCTGTTTCATCCTCCAGGAATACAGCTTCTTGAATGTATGCTCCTTTCTTTCATTACTTGCATGAAAGATTGAGCAGGTTAGAATGGTTCTACTACAAAGGTCAATGTCTATGATAAAAGGTACTTCAGGAGAAATGACCATACTTTATACATATCTCCTAGAAGGATAATATCTCCATTTTACCATAAGCTGTCTTGTAATTTTCTTCTTTCCTTATTTGTATATTACAGTGGTAAGGTTATTGCAAGGGGTAATTCTTGCATTTGTAGTGTTGTTATCTACTGACCACAAATACTTCAGTTCCTACGAAAGCAGATGAGGGAAGATTCATTTGAAATCTCAATTATTGAGACAAGACCTGCAGAAGAAAGCTTTCTGTAGCCTAGTGAGCAATCAGTTTCTGTGCTTGCCTTCCATTTCTCCAAGACAAAAAAAATGTAGAAATTCTAAAGATGATGACCATAAAGCAATCTCCAAAGGGTTTCAAATCATGGTTACACTCTTCTCTAGTACAAATCAATACAAATGAAGAAACTCCTCACCGATAAATGAATCATGAAGCTAATTCTTCGGTTTTTTTCTTCTACCTTCACTTTTCCACCACAGCCTGTATTCTTTAATAGCCATAGATACTGAGACTAGAATTTGCAAAAGCTAGTGAGTTGATTAATAGGTATTTTATACATCTGGTATTTTCTCATAAAAGACTAGGAAACTTATTTCAATTATCATACCACCAACAAGGATGCAATCTGTTCACAATGGCTGTTTACGAATGGCTGCTTTGGGTAATGGCTGTTTTCTTAGCACGGGAAATGAAATATAATATTATTAAACAGAGATATGCAGAATGATGTGTCAATGTATCCATCTTCCTGATGTTTATAGGCTTCATTTTTTATAATGTTTATTTTATTTTATGATACCAAACGTTAAAATATCTCTGATTTGAAAGGATCTAATTTCTTTTATTCTGTTTTTAATGTCCTTGAATACTAACATTCTTAAACTCACATGCAATCAGTTTAAGAAACCTGTGGTAGGTGCTTTATTAATTCCATTTGGATAAATGTGCCATCATGGCAGAGATAATAAAAGTAGGAAGTTCAACTTTGCAGGAGCAGGAGAACTGGTTTTGGCCAGAAGGCTAAGCAGTTTCCATTTTTACAGACCACCTGTGACAGTACTTAAAGGAGATTATTTTTTTTTTGAAACTCTAGCTCATTATGCTATGTTAATATGCATGCTTGTACAAGTGAATAGAAGGAGTTATTTCATGTAGAGGGGAAAATGCTTCTGTCAACTCAGTGGAAATGCCTAAATTGAGTGGAGGGGAAGGTGGGCAGAGATAAACATTTCTATAGCACCTACTGTGCGCTAGGCACTATGCTAACAGCTGTTTACAAATACTACCACATATGATCTTGGGAGGTTGGTGCTATTAATATCCCCATTTTATAGTTGAGGAAATAGAGGCAAAGTGATTTGCCCAGGATCGTACCACTAGTAAGTGTCTAAGTCTGAATTTGAACTCAAGACTTCCTGACTCTGCTTCCTGACTCCTGAAATTCTACTTCAATTAAGTCTGGATCTTGTGCCACTCTACAATGTATTATCATCTACTCCAAAAGACAAGCATGATAAAGAATGTTACAAAAATAATAGTTAATAGCCAATGATATTTAACATTTATATAAGCTCTTATTATGTGCCATATACTAGGCTAACTGCTTTACAATCATTGCCTTATTTGATACTGACAACCTCATTTTACACATGGACAACTGAGGGAAACAGATGTTAAATGATTTGCTCCAGTTATAGAAAAAATGTTCTTTCCATCCTTACCTCCACCCCATCCCACAAGTGAGCACATATACCAAATCCTTGGGGGGACTAAATAAGAAGAAATTAAATTCAAACTTAAGTGGAATGGAAGCTCGCTATGAGAATACATTTTTGAAAGTTCATATGCCTAAACCATATGATGGTTTTGTAGAGAAATGGTGCAATCTTTTCTAGAGAAAAATAACACACATATATCAGATTACACACTCTATCATTGCATACTTTGTAGTCAAAATAGTTTACTGTTTGTTCCTTGTATACAACCTTTTATCTACTACCACCAATCTTTGCAAGTGCTTCATTCCAAGCTTGAAATGTTTTCCTTCCCAGCTTCTGCATTTTGAAATCTCTAGCTGCCTTAGAAACTCAATTCAGATAGTATCTCTGCCCTATGCAAAGTCTTTCAGGACTGCCCTTCTCTGGGAGGGAGTGTTGCTATCAAGTCTCAATTTGAACTTAATTTTTAATGTATTTATACAATTAATTTGGCTATTTATAATAGACAAAATAACATTTGCAAAGTCATTCTTAAAACAGATATTGACGTTACTGTACACAATGTTTGGTTGGCTATGCTCATTCCACTCTTTATTATTTTGTACGAGTCTTTCCATGTCTTTTTATAATGACTGAGATCATAATTTCTTCAAGCATAGTAGTATTCCATAACAATCACATTATGAGAACTTGTTCAGTCATTCCCCAATTGATGGGCATCCCTACAACTTCCACTACTTTGCCACTACCAAAACAGCTGCTATAAACATTTTAGAATACATAGGGTTTGTTTTTTTCCCTTTTTCCCTAATTATCTTTGGAAACACCAAGTAGTGGAGTAAAAGTGTGTAAGTCATTTAATAATTCTTTGGGCAAAATTCCAGGTTGCTCTCCAAAATGTTTGGATCAGTTCATAATCCTACCGAATGTCCCTTTTTTTCACATCCTCGCCAACATTCGTCACTTTTCCCTTCTATAATTTTAGCTAATTTTGTAGGTGTAAAATGATATCTCAAGGTTGTTTTAATCTATATTTCTCTAATCAATATTGATTTAGAGCATTTTTTATATGAGTATAAGTTGTTTTGATTTCTTCATTGGAAAACTGCCTGTTCATATCCTCTGAGCATTTATTAATTGGGGAATGACTCATATTCTTACAGATTTAACAAAGTTCTTTATATATTTTAGATATGAGACCTTTATCTGATAAACTGTCTATAAAATTTCCTTCAATTTTCTGTTTTCCTTCTGATGTTAGCTATATTTGTTTTATTTGTACAAATCTTTTTAATTCAATATAATCAAAATTATCCATTTTATACCTAACTTTGGTCAAAATATATCTTTCTAGGTAGAAATAAATTATCAAATAAGCCTACATGGAAATCCATGAATGCTTTTCATGGTATCAGAATCAGGGATTTCTTTATATCATCATTATATGCTTATTTCAGCTTAGATTCTCTCTTTTTTGCAACATGACCACTATTTTGCTAAAGTTGTCCAGTTGTTGTCTCTGAGACATGGAATCTTCTTTCAAAGTTTTCATCAGAATTTCTAATTCTTTCACAGATCATTGTTACAATTATTTACATGTGATATTTTTTTCCTTCAAAGGTATTTTCTATTTTTATTATTCATGAAAAACTTCTACATCTTCAAACTTTAAATTGACTGTATCTCCATACAGAAAAGAAAATTAATATTATTTGAAAGAAAAAAATTCTTTGTAGAATGTTATATCCACATTCATGGATGAGGATTCTAAGTTGCATGGCAAAACATTAAAAAAAAAAACTTTTAAAATATGCAATGGGTTGAATTCATTAAATCTATTGGGTGTAGCAATTTAATGAAGCAAAAAATACTAATTAAATTATTAAAATCTGGAATGCAAGTAGTAATTAAAAAGACTGTTGCTATGCAACCAGAAGGATTTCTATAAACAGTCAGCAAAAATGTATTGGTTAAGTATTCTGGTATTTTGCCTTGACCTTTTGTGATCATACACCTGCCCAAAATGAGAAAACGTGTTTTTGAGACTGATAACATTAAAAGCACTTTGTGGTTTTCTAAAAAAAAAAAAGAAATTTATAATTTGATTGGGTTAATCATTTTTATTATATTCAAAGGTTAGGAATGAGGTGTTCATGGTTCTAAAAATAAAAATACAAATGATTAGAATGAAGGAATCTTGATAGTCACTAAAGTCTATTTCCTTTTAGGAATTGAGTGATATATGAGAGAGAAATTTACTGAGGTATTTACAAATATATAAGAGACATTTCTGAGGGGTATTTAAAGGTTGGACATATTTACAAGTAGGTCTGAATAATGCAAATAATGAATTCTGTCAAACGGTACTATGTTTTAAATTTTATATTATTTGAAGTCACAATTATGTAAAATATGGTAACTGGTTCCAGTCCAATGGAAATTTACTGTTAAAATTCACATAATGCCACCATCTCATAGGTTTCATAATGTTCAGTAACTGGGACCTAGTAGTACTTCATCCAAGAAGCAGTACTCCATGATAAAAATCGGTTAATACACATTATTTTTAATTTATACAGAAAGTGTAGTTTCACCTAAGACTTGGAATAAGAATATCAACCTTGGACAATTTTGTTTTCTCAAATTGCCAAAGGGCTAGAATTCAATGCAAATTTCCAAAGCCTGAAGTACCACACAAAACTGGGACCTGGGAAAATTAATCAGCTACTGTGTTTGAAACTGAGGATTTCCTGAAGGTTAGTTAATTTTTTGCTAATGGAGAAGCTGCCTTGACTTTTATTAACTTTTAATGACATTTCTAAAGGTAAACACCTGGAGGCAATTACTTGTAGATGCCTGCCTGCAGTCATGGGCACATTGTAAGAGGACTGTTCCATGTGTCTGAGATGAAAAAATATATATACCTGGGAAGCACGGATCAGGGTGTTAATGTTTTCCCCTAGGAAACCTACACCTCACCAGAGAACATTAAGAGGTTCAGACACTAGAATTTAACACCAATATTTGTCTGAAAACAGCCATGATATATGTTGAGAGTTTCCTAAAGTCTTTCTGTCAAAAACAAACAGACAAATTCATAGCGATGGTCAGGGTTGGCTCTAGAGCGCTGCAGAATGCTGGTCAAGAAAAGTGACAGAATGCTTATACATTGTGGACCTGCTTTGAACCCATATGTAAAGGGGTGAAATAAATTTAAAATGGATTTCTAAAATAGTGGCATAAAGGTGTCATATAAAGGGGTGAGGGGACACAATAACCTTTCTAAAGATTAGAGAGATCCCTAATACATTCCAAGGGCATTGGGGGAGCCTCCTAAGAATTAGCTTCCACTGCCTTGGGAGCTAATTAGCCCCTTCAATGTATGTCTTTAAAAATTGCAAGGCAACTTATTAAGCATGTTAGAGAGCTTTATTTTCTGAGGTCCCTCCCAGCTTTGAAAATCTGCAACGAAGTGTTGAAAAGTTCAGTTTATAGTGAAGCTATCTCTAGATGCTGTGAATAGGAAGGAAAAAAATGAGGGTGTGAATGGAGAGAAAAATCCTTTTCCTCATTTGCCTTGGGGCTAACAGGGTTATGGATCCTTTTATGTGTAGGTATATGCATATTGTTTCATCAGTTCACAAATCTACCTCTCCTACCCACCGATGGATCCCTGAGTCAGTGTCCATGGAGCTGCAATGGTTCTGAGTTAGGTGGTTTTAGACAACTGTCCCAAAGTGAGGAAAGAACTAGAACTCAGTGTTACTGGAATCATACCTTGACAGGTGCCACAAAAATAAAAGAAATTCCAAATAAATAAAAGTAATACATTACTTCTATGGGTAATGCTGGTCATGTCTCATATATATATATATACACACACACATAGATCAGGCTCTGTGGTGATTCTGAGTTCTCAAGGGCTAGCTCTGTGGAACATCATTTCTGACAGGCCCTAGAGAGGTTTTGAATATCAATTCACCAACAAATTGTGTGCATATCTTCTGAGGATCAGCCTAGTTTCATTGCCAAACTCTGGTTAACTCTGGAAGTGATTAATGTTTTCAACATGATAACTCATGAATGCTATCTACTAAGCAATGAATGGACTGCAGTTTATATAGACCGGATGGATTCATAGGTATCTTTGAAAAACTGATAGTACTAATCAGTCAATACTGATAGAACACCGAGACACAAATGAGCCATTACCCCTAAAATGAAACTCTGGATTCTGTTTATTCAATTCTGTCCAATTCATTAAGTTCCAAGTACATGCAAGGTACTGCTAGGCTTTGGAGATACAGGGTCAAATTTGAAAAATAGTCCATTCTCTGGAGAAGTTTGCAATATAATACATTTTTATTTGTCTACCTAAAATCAGTTTTGCAAATAGTATCAAAATTAGAAGCAGCATTGTTCCTAGAAGGTATTATAGCTTGCTAAATAGGGCACAAAGTTAATATTGTGATCCATTAAAAAATACACAGATACTGCAATGAATAGTGGCATTGTCCCTGGCTTTGGGCTAATACTAAAAGTCTCCTGCAAGTTGGGCAATCCACAGCTCCCGGCTTTGGGGTACGGCCAAGGTCAAGGCAGACAAGGTAGTAGTGGTGGTGGTATAAACCACCCTCTTTACCCATAGCTTCTTCTGTACTGGAATATATACCATACATATGATCTTTAATATTAAAGTTATATATGCATTTAGGGTGTACTGAAAGATGTGTAAGATAAAGATATTGGTCTCAGCCTGGTTCCTACTAGACCTGCTTTCCAGTTTTCCCAGTAGGTTTTATCAAATAAAGATCATTTTTTTTCATAAGGTAACATGTTTTTTACTGTATCAAAATCTGGGTTATTGAGTTCCATGGTTTCTTATTTTCCTCCTTTCTAGTCAATTTCATTTATCTATCTTTCTATTTTTTAAATCAATACCAGATAGTTTTCCTAACTGCTGCTTTATAATATAATTTGAAGTTTGGAAATACTATTTCCCCTTCCATCCTACTTTTTCTAATCTTTGCACTTGATATCTTAGAATGATCTTTGTTTTTCCCAAATGATTTTTACTATTTTATCACTTTTTATAAATTACCCCTTTGGTGATTTAATAGACATACCATCAGAAACATAAACTACCTTTGGGAGCATTATCATTTTTATGATATTGACATTACCTAGCCACAACCACTGAATAGTGCTTCAACTAGTCAAATAACTCTTCACTTCTTTCAAAGGAACTTAGAATATCAATCTATATAAGTCCTTTTTGTGCTTTGATAGGTGCATCCCCGATATTTTATGCATTTTGTAGTTATTTAGAATGAGATTTTCCTGTTTTTACTTTTGGCATTTTGTTGTTATCAAGTAGAAATGCTATTGATTTTTGATGGTTTATTTTGCAGCACAATTTCCAGACACCTAATTGTCTCAATGATTATCTTTGTTAATTCCTTAGAATTTTTCAAGAACACCATCGTATCATCAACAGAGATAGTTTTTTTAATCTCCTCTTTACTTATATTTAGATCTTTACTTTCTTTTCTTTTATTATTATTGCTGGAATTTTGAGGAAAAATATATACATACATACATATATACATACACATACATACATGCACATATGTATATATATATATGCATGTGTGTGTCTGTAAAGACAGTGAATCTCCTTGCTTCTCTGCCGTATTTATTAGAAAGCTTCTAGTATATCATCACATATGATGCTGGCTTTTGGTTTTAGAGAAATGCTTTTTATAATGAAAAAAGTCTATCTATGCCTGTTACACAGGGTTTTCAGTATAAAAAAGTGTACCTTATCAAAGGTTTTTCTGCCTCTATGGAGACACTCATTTGGTTTTGGATATTTTGTTTCTTAACATGATTAATTATATTGATTGTTTTCCTAATAGTGAGTCATCTTTGTATTCCTGATATAAATCCTGTGTGGTCATAATGAATGATTTCTGTATTCTGACAGAATTTTCTTGAAAATTTTTGAGTCAATGTTCATTCATACTTGGTCTGTAGTTTTCCTTCTGTGTTCTATCTTTGTCTCATTTAGATGTTGAGAGTATATATATATATATATATATATGAGTGTGTACATGTGTGTGTATACATACATACATACATACATACATACATATATATATATATATATATATATATATATATATATATATATATTCTCATAAAAAGGTTCCAGTAGGGTGCTTTCTTTCTTCATTTTTAAGTATGTAAAGTATGTGTAAAGTATGCGTATTAATTGTTCTTTAAAAATTTGATGGAATTTCTCAGTGAATCTATAGGAATAAGGGTGGTTCCTTCACAGCTAGATTGATTTTCTTTTCTAAGATTGAGTCATTTTAAATATCTGTCTCACATAATAATAGTCTCAGTATTTTATAATTTTGAAAGTATTCCTCTATATCTATCATGTTTTTTTGTTTTGTTAGCACATAATCGCATAATATATTCAGTTTCTTCTTTTTCTTTTTTTTTGTGATTTCAATGTGCTCATTTGTTATTTTGATTTGATTTTCTTATCTTTTCTTTTTAATTGGATTAGCTAAAGGTTTATCAGTTTTATTAGCCTTTTCAAAGACCCAATTTTTATTTTTATTTATTTTTCCATTTCCTTTGTGTGTTGTGTAATATTCTCATTTTTTCACACAATTATTCATTGTTGGTATGATTTGTTGTTATACCCATTCATCATGTTGGATTTCATTGTTAAGTCTCAGTTTGGGTTTGTGTCTTTGATTTGTGAAATATTAGCACTTTACTTTGACCAAGACCTGAAGACTGATTGGGGAAGTGTAAGAAAGAAGGTGTAGTATGGATTGCATATTTTTGATCACTGTGAAATGGTGGTTTCTGCATTCTTGCTGTTTTGGGAAGATGAAATAAAGCAGATGCAAATTCAAATTTTGTTGAGGTTGAAACAAATTTCCATTTTCAAAACAAGCACTCAAGCATAACTGACTCCAAAATTATATAATTTTATTAGATATTGATAAATGTATTAACAAAATTAACCTTATATATATCTTCAATTTAGCAAAATTGTGTGTGTGTATGTGTGTGATTTTGTACGTGTATTTTGGCTCCAGACTTGTGATGTTGGATAACCTTCCCAAGAGTCTTTATCAAAGTAGATCAGGAAATCTGAACACCTTAACTTGTGCATTTGGATAATTGCCTAGAGAGATGATAATTTAAATGATTTGCTTAAATAATGCCAGAGATGGCTTTGGGGAGTGGACAGAAGGCTTGTCTTGGAATCAGAGAAACTTGGGAGGAAGTTCTATGTGATTGATTTCTGCAGAGATTTCATCATGCCAATGACAGTTATAGATCCAGAGCAAATGCATTTGTTTTCATATATACACTGTAAGTATATATGTATTGTGAGATGCACAAGTATAGAGACATCTCCGCTCTAAATGTACATACGGATTATATATGCCTGACATGTGGTAGAGCATTCCAAGCTCCCATTGGCTGACAAGTCTCAGTTGGACACACTGTACCTTAACTCTAACACAGTGATGTCATTTTCATCCTCTTCAAGAAGGAAGGACAGCAACCATATGCATATACGTATATTTCTATGCTTACATATATGTCTATATATTTTATTAAATCTTTACCTAAGACAGAGGGAAATGTGTATCACATATGTGTATTTTAAATGGGCATATGCAAAACAAACTGTATATCCTTGATTTATGTTCAACAAAACAATATATCTAAAAGCAAATATTTAATTTTGCATATGTATATTTGTACATATATATGTATACACATTATATACAGACATATATATCTCCATACACATATTAATACCAAATGTATACTCATTTCTAGAAAAAACGAAATAAAATACCTATTCAAATTAACTGTTGAATACACCGTAAAACAGTAGGATAACTAAAAGTATCCACTAGGAAAGACTATCTCTCTATATCAAAAGCAAACAATGGTAATTATTTCCTTTAAGGTCTTTATTAGAGTAAAAGCATAATTTTGCCAGGTACTTTAAAATGTATATTATGTTACGGAGATGATGTCTCCAGACTGATCATATATCTCATCAAAATGACTAACTATTGCAACATAAATAAGAATTTTGGTTGGCCAGCCCTCTAGTGGCTAATTTATTCAGAAGTCAATAATTATACCATAATTCCACCTCTTTTTATCAATGGAGCCTATGTTCTGAATTAGGAATCTTTCTGACAACGAAATGTTCAATAAATAGCCCAGGAGCACCATGATAATCTCTACACAGATCAGGCGTTCAATCTCTCTTTATCCCATCCATTCTGCACAAGTCACCAAATGAATGGAAGTAGAGCATTTACTAGCACATAGCCTTTTGTGCCCACACACTAGGATGTTTTGTTCACTTGCTTATTTTTGCAGATCCAGGAGAAGCAAAACTCTGTTACTTATTCTACCCTTGACTGAAAAATGTCAACCCTCTAAATTAGAAATATGGGGAAATGTTGTTAGAATTTAGTGTTAAAAACATTTAAATTCTTAGTCAAAGCTTTGAAGTTCATGAGTATTTTTTTTTTTTTTGGTTACCTCACTTGACAAAGAGCTAAAGTTTTAAGTGGCCTCTTTTAAAATTCAAATACATCTGGGAAGAGTCCCAACTGAATCCCTTAATAGAATCAACAGTATGTCAAAAAGGGAAAAATATATGCACCTTTAAGTAGGAGATCTATGAGATCCAGTGTTTGCTTTCATCCCATACATTCTAACTAGGTGCCATTGCATAGCAAATAACTGAAATTTTTCACATCCTCTAGAAATGAATTCCATATTTTATTAGCTTGAGAGTAGTTTTCTGTCATCTGCATTGGATGAAATAGAAATTATTATAATATCAATGCCTATGTAACAGTAAACCTTATGAAGGATAGAAAGGAATAAGCATTTACATAGCACCTACTACTGCCATGAATAGTTGGGTAACTAAGTGACCCAGTGAATAGCATGCTGGGCCTTGGATCAGGAAGACCTGAGTTCAAGTCCTGCTTCAAAAGCTTATTAGTTGTTTGACCCTGGGCAAACCACTTAAAAAAAAAAAATCCTTGTTTGCCTCAGTTTCCTCTTCTGTAAAATGAGATGGAGAGGGAAATGACAAACCACTCCAGTATCTTTGTCAAGAAAATCCCAGAAAGGGTCATGAAGAGTCAGAGGTGGCTGAAAACCATGAAAAACACTAGCAAAAAAATAGCACTGATTATATGCCAGGTACCGGGCTAAGTCCAATACAAAAATTATCTCATTTCAGAGTAGAATCTATCTCTTCTCCACAACCTGTATCTGTCCTATTGCCTATTATAGCCTCAGTATATGATAGGAGTTTAATATTCTTTAATTGCTATGTTAATAGAAGGAAAATTCACACACTATTGTCCAAAAATAAAGATTGTCTGCTAATTCCTGTGGACCTCTGTGTCAATAAATGTTTGTACAGTTACTTGTATTCATCTTTCTCCTTTGGGAAAAGGGGGGGAAATTAGGAAAATTTTCTTCTTCTTGAGGTGACTACCTGTTTTCTTGAGGTGACTGTACTTTTTTTTCTTTCCCAGTGCTCTCTTTGGGTTGCCTGTCTATAGCCCCACTCTGAAGGTAACCTTACTGACCTCAAGGTATGGATCATTCCTAAGAAGGATGAAGTGCTACTTGTGAGTTTATGCTGGAAAGTGACCTTCAAATGCAACATTACAGGAGGATATCTTATTTTTATCTTCTTCTTTTAAAGTTTTACTTGTTTTAAGAATTTATTTCTTTCTTTCCCCTAGAGAATATGAATCCTGACAATACTAAAAAAAAATGGCAGCGTGTTGGACTTCTGTAGGAGAGAGACTCACTAAGCAAGCAAGAATATCCCTAGGCTGTGGGTAGATTGAACTGTACAAACCAGCCATGCCTTATACTCTGTAGGAAAAAAAAAGATTGGGCAAGAAAAGACCTGAATTGTATTTATTATAAAACTTCTTCGGCATAATAAAAGATATCATCTTGTCCCCAGAGGGATAATAGGTTATAGCTTATCTAAATGTCCTTGACTAATGTTGCTTGACCCTAGCTAACTTTTCAAATTTAAGGAAAGTCCATTCAGTGGAGCGTATCTGTTCTGTTTGGTAATTTCATCCATAAGGTTGATTTAAATTTGTATTGGTGACCATGGAAAACAGGGAAGGAGGGAGGAAGGAAAGAAACACAAGTAATCGTGTCCAAGTCACATAATAATGAAGTTAATGCTATTGTTTTTACTATCCTTTTATAGTTCCTTTAAGGGTCATGAAGAATAACTAGAAAATTGATTATAAGAGTAAAAATAATTCCATCTAATTTTATGTCATCTCCCTCATCCAAAAAGTAATTGGATATGAATATTTACATATCTGTATCTACCTATATATCACCCTTCCACATACACACCCATATATATGGATGTGTCTGTGTCTATGTGTGTGTGTGTGTGTGTGAGAGAGAGAGAGAGAGAGAGAGAGAGAGAGAGAGAGAGAGAGAGAGAGAGAGAGAGAGAGAGAGAGAGAGAGAGAGAGAGAGGGAGAGGGAGAGGGAGAGGGAGGGGAGAGGGAGAGGGAGAGAGAGAGGGAGAGGGAGAGGGAGAGGGAAAGGGAGAGAGAGGGAGAGAGGGATTGTGTATGTATATGAATGATCTTGTAAGTTTTGTTGGTCTAAAGAATTCCTGGATCAGAACAGTCCTTACCAATAGCACATTTTGGTAACTTTTCTACATTTTTACTGGGCTCTTTTTTACATCACAGTATTCCCTTCCCAGTGTCCTTTCCCCTCCCAGAGATGCATTTTATTAAAGACTTGCCTAGTGTAAATTGAATGAATAGCCCAGACTCACACAGCCAGTGTCAGAAGTAGCAACCTGAATCTAGGTCTTTCTTTATGGTTCCAAGGTTGGCTTTTCATGTACTAAGTTTTAGTAGTGCTCTCTCTGTTCCTTCTCTGCCTTTCCCTCCTCCTTCTCTCCAATTCCTACAGAAGCAATGGGGAGCAAACACTTAGGTCATTTCCTTCAGGCTTTTAGGAATGTTCCCATTTTCAACAGGTATTTGTTGCTTTTAGTGTTGTGGAGACACTCTTTGACTTCTAAATTGAAATGCGTTATTTTAAGAATACCTCATTTGCAGCCAAGCACTGCAGATATCATGTTCAGTAAGAAATTGTATGTCACTACCCAGTATTATTTAAACTTCCAAAGAAATGAGACAGATTCTGTGATTTCTAAAATTCAACTGAATTTTTGACTATATTATGAGTTTCTATTGTTGGATTATAAATAATTCTGTTCTTATAGTATGAATATTCTTTATCCCAATAGAAACTGAATGCACTCCCTAATTTGGAAACAAGTTCATAATTCTGTTCTTCAAGTTTATACCAGAAAAGTTTAAGCTCAAGCAAATCCTACTAAGCTGGAAAGACTTTAAGGAGTTCATGAAGTCAGTTGGGGAAAAATACCTTTTTTTTCATTTTCACTAATCTCTGACTTGGAATCTAGCAATTTTTTTGATTGCGGATACAGACAACAAACATCCTGCAAAGAGTTTCACTAGATTGTGAAGGGTGTTCATGACCAAAAAAGTTCAAGATATGAAAGGGTTAAGAACATGTGATCTAGTCTAATGCCCTCATTTTCTAGGTGAAATGAAGGTCCAGAGGAGTTTAGTAGATTGTCCTTGCAACATAACTTGGTAGCAGAGAATGGAAGAGCATAGACTGGAATGTATGTGTAATGAATCAAGAGGAGTGCTGAGATGAGATGACTTCTAAGTTTTCTTCTTAAGAGACTATGATCTTTGTAATTCAGTTTTATTTCTACCATAGCTTCTACTTCCGGGCCTGGCTTACATTGCAAAAATTCTTCCCCAAATGGCAAAGTTACTGGAATTATAGTCATTTCCTTGATGAGTGAACATATATGATTTTATCAAGTTTTCTCATAGCAATCCAAATATAATTATTATTTTCTTATTAGTTAATGTAAGACCCAGGCTAGCCTTACATATATTCAGAACAAATAATTACATCTTGTATGATCTCAGGGTTGCCAGAGAATGTCCCTTCATCCAATTATTTCTCCTTTATAAAGTAATGCCTTTGTTTTATGTCTTGATGTTTGCAGGCATCCTCTATGAAAATATATAGTATGCCCAGTTGTCGGAGATGGTATAGATGGGATTCCTGTGTTTACCATATTAAGAAAATCAGGAACAGTGGGCTTGTGGGGCCACCAGGTAGCAGCTTTGGGCAAGGATCCTGAGATTTGTATGAAAGCTGAACCTCTGGATATACATAGACGCTTGTCTGCTACACTACAGCTGTAGAACTGATTGTCTTATGAGCAGGGATAGATTAAGACTCAAGAGGTCTCTTAGCTTTAACTATATATCATCTTCTTTCCCTCCAGGTGATTTGTTTTCCAGCCTCTGGTGTTAGTCACCTAAGGTCTTAGACATAGAGAACATGAAGGCTTCAGATGATGATGGATTTTTGTCATGAGGTCAAAGGTAACAGTATCCTTGACAACCCATTCTGAGCCTTTTTTGATTCTTTTGTGAGAACAGGGATAGAGGTTATACATCATTAGCCTTAATCCTTTATTGGATGACTTTCAAACGGACACTTACTCAATTAGCAAAGTAAGCAGAACCAAGAGAACATTGTATATAGTAACAGCAATATTGTTTTAAGCTTGATCTTGAGATACTAAATCAATTTGGCTATTATAAATACACACATTAAAAATAAAAGACAAATAAAGAGAGACACTACTTGCATTGAGAGAAAGAATGATAAATTGAAATACATATAGAAAAATTATACACATATACATATACACATGTGTATACACATACATATCTATATGCATACTTACATACATACATACATGTACTTATATGTGTCTAATCATAGCCAAGGAAGGAAGAAAAAATTAAAAATGCATAATAACTGTTGTATATTTGGAGGGAATATCAAAAAGTATAAGATAGATTTGCAGCTTCATGTACAATCATCTTTTTATTGTGCTGTGTTATAGAAATGCTTGTTTTCTTTCTTTTGTTTTCTGAATTAAAAATAAAATGATTTTTAAACACATTGACATTTAGCACAGTGTACAGAACAGAGGACAGGTAAGCTTTGACAGGTCACCAAGACAAAGGAGAAGGGTAGGTACTCAAAGCAGGAGACAGAAACACACCCAAAAGAAACTATTTCCACAACAGTTTTGCCCAGATACCTCCGACACAGACTCACCCATCGCATTAGCTTCCTTTTGTCATAACTGACTATGACCATTAACTTTAAAACTCCACATATATTTTGCAGATAAGTTTGTGAACTCCATAGGGCTAGGGACTGCTCTTTGCCTATTTTCACATCTCTAGCACTTAATTCAATGACTGGTACATAGTAGGCACTTAATAAAAGTTTATTGATTGACATTATGGTTTATGAATGTGAAAGGAAAATATCCCTTCCCCTCTCCAACATATACTTAACATTTAAAAAGGAAAAAAAAATGAGTCAGTAGGCCAGATGGTAGGTTACGAAAGTTAACATTTTAGGAGCTTTGTCTGTTCCATTTTACCTCCTTGGTCATCCTCATTTCAGGGTTATGGTCACAAAAATGGAAAAAAACATTTCCCCTGTACAAAATGGATTGATATCAAGGTCATTCTATAAAAATAGATTTTCCAGAGAAATGGAAATCACCAATTTACACTTTCTGCTAAAAAAAAACCTATTTGAATAATGATGGGAGATAAAACAGTGTTCCTGCTTTTCCCTTCATTAATGATTTAGGATAAAAGAAAACTCAATAAAAATGGCATAAAAGGCTCATAAGCATCATTCAAACCTACTTAGCCAGTCACTTTCATTTTGTAAAACCAGCATGTCTATTAAAATGGCATCACACAAAAATAACATCCTTTTCAATTGGTAGGTTGAAGGTGGAAAGGACCCATTGCTGTGGGTCAAGATAGTACTATGGATACAGAAGCTGTGATCTGGAGAATGATGATACTTGTATATGAAAGGTGACAATGTGGAGTCACTGTAGCAGAAAGGACTAGAGATATTTAAAAAATGATGTGGGATCCTTTGTGATGTCAGAGTACCGGTTATATACAGTGTATATGGCAATCAGAGAACCAGTTCATAGGCAAGGAATGTGTTTTGTTGGGGGGGGGGAGTGGGGGAAGAGATGGGGGCAGGGGAGGGAGAGAGATAGTACCTATTTGGATACAAACTGAAGATTCTATTTAAAAATCCAGTTATTCTACCTAAATGATAACAGACATTCAGATGCTAAGAAATAGACAAATGTTTCTTTTTTGTTTGTTTTTATCTAGATACTTGGCAGTGTGTAGACACAGTTTGGGAATATCTCTCTGATTCATAGATGAATACAAATACATAGTGTGAAGGTGTATTACATACTGAGAATATAAAAATAAAGCTATTTTTATGAGTCTAATAGCACCTATCATTCACCAACTCAGGGAAAGGCTCAAAAATAATTTTATTACTCATTCATGTCAATACAGCTGTATGTCTCGGGAGGAATGTGAACTAAATTTTATAATTACATTCAAGACTGACATAAACTCTTCCAGACAAGGAACATCTATCCAATACTTGGGTGCAATGAATTCCACTGCACTCATTGAAAGGAACTCATGTGTATCCAACTAAAGGTACTAGAGTTGTTTTTGCCAGGAACTCAGATGTGAGGAGTTGAGTATATGTTTTTTATGGAAATATTTGGGCTACGTACCTCATCTTTGCCATCTTGGGAATTGTTATAAAATAAAGGCTAACCCTAGTTCATTGTTTTGAAATAAGTTCATTCTGACTCTGAAAGCCCAATTATCAGGTATTTATTGACCTCTGTATCTACTTCAAACTCCAGCTGAACTCTACCTCAAACTTCCCAGGACCTGAAAGGAAAGGTGTGAATGCCGATGCTCCCACTGCCACACTCACCCTTATACTGTTCCCTCTCATCATAGCAACTAATAAGGATTCTACCTTGTATCCATTGGTTTTATTCTCTTCCTATTTGTTTTACATATATATATATATATATATATATATATATATATATATATATATATATATATACACACACACACATACATATATACATATACATACATATACACACACGTGTGTGTATATACATATATGTACATATGAGTTTGGAGATCATTTATTCTTTGTATTTGAATCCCTAGAGCCTAGCATAAGTACTTATTATTATTATCATTACTGTGATTGGTCAATAATATCATCCGCATTTCGGTATTGTGGGTATTCTTTCCTGCCTGGCTTCCTTCTCTTTGCGTTATCTTTATTTGTGCATGCATTGTATTCTACTCATGACCATCATACCTTCCCACCTAGGATATAAACTCCTTGAGAGCAGGGCCCATTTTGTTTTTTCTTTTTATCCCCAGTGCCCTGTACATAGTAGGTGCTTAATAAGTGTTTCTGGAATTGAAGTGAATTCAATTTCCTTTATTTAACTCATTTTAAGACCTAAAAGAGCATACAAAGTGAAATATTACTCCATTTTAAATTTTTTAAAATTATCATTTTAATACAAATCAATGCTTACTCTTACAGAGATAGAGCAGATAACCGTATTTTAGATTTGAGGGTTAAGATATATTTTCACCATAAGGGCAAAGTAGATTCTTGTCTTGAGATGAAAGAAAATGGAGTAAGGTAACAGAATCTTCATAAGACAATCAAAATTGAGAAATGTTAGATAATCAAAACTGAAAGTACAGATAACACACTACCTTTTTTCCCCCTTCTATTTGCTTGGGGGGGTGTGTGTGTGTGTGTGTGTGTGTGTGTGTGTGTGTGTGTGTGTGTGTGTGTGTGTGTGTGTGTGTGTGTGTGTGTGTGTCTTTGAGTAATGCAGTAAACAGGCTAGCTTGACTGCATCTAATGTGGGAAAAGGCAGGTACAAAACTTTCCTTTTACCCAAAGCTTACTTAACTTGATGTCACAGACTCTGAGAGTTCAGTAGCACAATTCCTCCACTGTCCACAGAAGAAGGTCTGCTGTATTACCATTTGACCTATCCTTTCTCCCCATTTTTGTATCCTTAGGCTTAGCCTAGTGCCTGGTAGATAGTATGGACCTAAGAAATCGTTGCTGATTGACTAAAAGAGTCCCATTCTCCAATGAGCTCCTCCAGGATTGATTTTCTTCACTCTTAGATTCAATATAACTTTTAAAAATTTTACTTGATATTTTCTTTCATATGTACATTTTATAAAACATCAACATGCTATAATGTTAACTCAGTTATTACTAATGGTAGGACAAGAAGAAACGTGCCAGCATTCCTAAAATCTATAGGATTATTTAAAATTTTCAAAATCATGCCCCATAATCATGTGGTTCAATGAAATGAAATAAATTTGGCATTAAAAAAATTTAACAAATGGAATACTTAGAACAAGTGTAGAAGAAATTCTCTCTACCATTAAAAAGAACTATACCTCTGTCTACTATTCATTTTTATAATTGTGTTGTATTTATCATAGAAAATGCCTCTAGAAACACATTGATCCACATGATAGATTGGGTACCTAATGTCTCCATGTTCAGTGTACTTATACTAAGGGGGACAGGAACCCACAACTCCCTCAACTATAGTCAATCTGTTTGGTGTTTGGTGATGTTTTATAAATAGTTAGGCTTTACAGATGACAACATTATCAACCAGGATACTTAGTAAACTTTTACTTCTTCTAAATTCTTTGTATACACATTACATCTAATAATTAACAACAATAATAGGTGGTTTGTTTGTATTTTGATTGGGGTTTTTTTTGTCCTAAATTCAATAACTAATTTCCAACATTATTCAGAAGGGTCTTTGGATAAAAATGTTCAATATAATGAAAATACAGCCATGGCCCACTTAAACAATTTAGGTCAGTTGGGAAAGATACAGTCATGAAATCCAACGTGTGATTCTCATCCAAAGAATTCTTGATCATTCTCATCAGGTAGATGTTTTCATTACATTGAAACCTTAGACAGGTCCACTTTCTTTTGACCAGGATTTGAAGGTAACTTTCTGAATTATGTTATCCCTTCTAGTTCCTTTTCACGTGTTGTAGAACGTAAGCTTTCTGTGGTTAGGCTCTGTCTGCCTTGCCTGTATTTATCGCCACTGCTCAGCAGAGTGTCTAGGATATAATAAGTACTTAATATTACTTCATTCATTTCTATACAACAGGTATTTACTGAATGTTAGCTGTAATTAATCGATCAATAACCACTTGCAATAAGTACCTATTACTAGACTTAAATCCTCTTTATGAAGAGTCAAGATGGAAGGCCAGGAATGGGGAAGGAGGGAAAATAAAGGGATCCTTTTCTCATCTGTATACTATGAAGTCCCTCAATCAATTTAGTTTCCCATATTTGTTTTATGCATTTTCATATTTTTCTTCATCCTTTTCAATAAAAATGATACATTGAATTTTTAAGGATATCTATACCTATATGTACATATATATGCATACATAACATATATGTGCACATATACAAATAAACTTATATATGTGTATATCTATATACACACATATTTATTAATATATATTTTTGTGTATGTTTATATGTATGTATACATAGGAATCAATCAGGATTTTGTCTTTATGGTATTTCTTAACATTTTATAGTTAAAGATAATACATGAGCAAATATTCTTGATTAAGAAACAATTAGGCTTTTATTAATCATAGGAACTTCCTACATTTAGATCATTAGCTATAACTAATTGAATAAAGCACTCCTTACTTTATCATACTGAGTACAGTCTGGCAATAAGATACTATATACTTGATTTTCACAAATACATTTCAATGGCACATATTTTGTAGAATCCAGTAGGGTCACATCCCTAGTCAGTATTTTCATTTAGTAACAATTCTCAAAGATGGATATTAGGCTATCCAAACTAAGAAAATATTACTTCTCATGGTAATTTTTCAAAAATAGGATATTAACTGATTTGCTATTTCTAGTTATTCTTGACTTAATTTTCAATTTTTCTCTTTTATTGCCAGAAAACAGGCATTTAATAAATATTTGTTGAATGCTAAAAAATGGAGCAGTGCTTATGCTTGACATGAATCACTTATACCATCTGAGATTCAGTCATTAGATAATAAATCATTTCATTTATCATATGTACATAATCCCACCTTTCAGTATATATTATTCATCTTGCAAAGTTGTTTCTTGTTTGTTGACATTAATCCAGAGGCTTTTAGAAACAAATGAAGCATATGCATGTACACATAAACACACATGTGCATTCAACTAAATTTAATCAGCATTTATTATACATCTGTAGCCTTCAAAGCACTGCCATAGGTACTGAAGATTGACTAACGTTCTCAGAAGTAATGTAATTATATCATCCTTACTATGAATAGAAGGAAATCCAGGGAATGCATTTATTGTAGTGACTCTGCCCTTGGCTCCATACAGAGCACGTTAAACAGATACAGTATGTGGCCCCTGAGGCACACAATGTTGTGGAGATACCAAGGCCACACAAACAAATTTCAAAAAGCATTGAATACACCTACAGAATACATGTCACCTATTATCTGCAAGTAGAATAAAATGATTCAGAAAATATCTTTTACCACAAGAGAAGGTACTAATATTTTCCATACTGCGTAAGCTTTTATTTCTCAAAATGATGGCTATACTGTGAAACACAATGTTCTACTTTCAGAAAATTTTAATAAATTGGTCTACTGGTTTCCATGTTTTTCTTTCAGAATGAAAGGAAATAAATCTCTAAATTTCAGTTTGAGGTGAGTAAGAGATATTGTATTTAAACAGATCATCGTTTAGGTATTTGAGGAGCAGGTTTGACTTTGATTTGTTTCTAATTGTTACTGGACTGTATGTTGCATTTTGTGTGGTTAAAAATGATAAAAAATAACATAGACATGAATGTCATAACATGGGCAACTAGTGTTGATTTTTGCATTGGTTTTTTGCATTTGGCATTTCTAAGTTTCATTTCATTTCGCTCATTTCAAAGAATGGGACACCAGTCAAAAAATGAACTAAGAACTTTCCTTCTCCTGGCTCTGTCTTTAACTTTTTGGACTTTAAACACTCATCACTTTCTTGGTTCATCCTGTGATTTCCCTCGGTGTTGAGGATTTCCTTACCCTGGAGCAGCTTTTCATACCTGTTGCCTGCTCAACTTGTACTATTGCTCCATTAGGCCCAACACCAATTCTCCTATTGGTGAGTTTCTCCTGGAGTTTCCACTTTATTTTCCCTCTTACTGAATTTTTGGACTTCAAAACAATGCTTCTGTTCCAAGCACCTTCCGGTTTTGGGCCTTTTACAACTATCTTTTATATGTATTTTTTAGTATTTTCTTGATAGTAGGGATTATTTTTCTTTTTGCTTATATATGCATCCTCTTTGCTTAATACAATTTCAGGCAAACAGAGAATACTTAATAAGCATTTCCCTCCTCCCTCTCTCCCTTCTGTCCTTTTCCCCCTTCTTTCCTTTCTATGTTATTGTGAGATAAGAGGTGGTTATACCATATCTCCAGGAAGGTGAGGTATCAGTCAAGTGAAAGTTGCTTTATTTGCTCTCTTTCCAGGAATCTTTGTTCCTCCCTTTCCCAAAGTTTTGTGGTTTTTAATAAAAGAGTGAGTGGGTCGAGCAAGAATAAATCTGTGGCACAGGATTCTGCAAGGGAAACAAATTCTACCCATCTATGCAAATACATAAGGCAAAAATTGTCTTTCTTCCAATTAACACTTCTATTGAAGGATGATAAAAATTTCAGTCTCTTTCTTGGATTCATTTGCTGCACTGATGGAACTGGAAATGAAATAATGTCAGAGGGAGAGAAGGTGCATGTGCTGAAAAGAATAGTCCTATTAGGAGAAGAGCAAGTCTGTTCAGCAATTTCCTCATCTATACCTTCGCATAAGTAAAACGCTACTTTTAATACTTTCTGACTAGATATGTTTGCTACTTAGTGTTACTTAAAGGCATGCAATGTAGTCCTCAGCCTAGACAGTAAGAAATGGCTGCTGTTGAGGGGAAAATTGTTGCTTTAGTAGTCCCCATACAGCAAAAACTCTGTGAAACATATACTTTATTGTGAGGATAGCTCTACTCAGACAACAAAGGTGGATTACAAGGAGCATTTACACTTTTTCTGGTTTTCTTGTGTGCCTCTGAAGGGGAAAAATGTCTCAACTCAAGTGACACTATACTTTATAACCTATAAACATAATATCATCTGTCATGAAACTAACTTGAAAAAAAACCCCAGTATTTCCAGTGGAGGATTATTCCTCAAAAGTGTTTTCCCATCATGTGGGTTTTGAATTTTCAAGCTTGTGCCTCAGTCTCCTCAGTGAAAGGACTTGAGGATAAGAGTTCTTCTCTGGGTACTGAGTAGCATCTTCCACATCACATGACTTCCAGCTTGTGAATTGCCTTGCATGGCATCTCTGCCTGTGAGATCAGATTAAGATTCTGGAAATTAATTTTTAAAAATAGCCTTTCATAATTATGTGACACTTTAGTTTTTTAGGTAATGAGCTCAGGTGTTCTCATCTGACATATTCTCAGCTTTCAGCCCAATACCTAGATTATGAAACTACCAATCATGGCTGGTTAATGGGGTTTAGAGTTATGAAACAGAATAAGTTCTGTGATTAACACAGGGGCTATAAAAATCTCTGGACTGCTGGTTCTGCACCATGAACCTGTGCTCGTCTTAGACTTCAGGTTTATATTCTGAGTTTACCATTTTGACTTTATGTATCCTTGGGACAAATGTTCTCTCATGACCTTTAATTATTATAATGCCAGCGGAACCCGGCAAATGGACATCATTAGACGTCTTGTCTAGAAAATTAAGAAATAAGTTCAGAGGGATAATTGCTCCATCATTATTTCTCTTTACCTACTGACAAATTAGATTTCTTTTTGTAATTGAGGTGACCATATGTTCAAATCTGTGCAATTAACATTGCATTCTTTTAATTTGTAATTCCCCAAGTGATTTTTTTTTTAAACCTGTTATTACTCTGTTTTCTCTTCTTTCTCTGGTTTCTACTTTTTCTTGATGGTCATGGCAGTGTTGGAGTGGGTTTTACTCCTGGTTCTTTGAGTCAGTTTCAGATACATGTGTAATGGAACTACTTTGAATTCATCTCCTGGGGTTTGTGTCTGTGTCATTGAGCTGAGAGAAAGTGGAACAGAGTGGACTGGGGCTGTTCAAATGCAGCTCTGATTGCTTTTGACACATTAAATAACGAAAAAGTTTCTCTGTTATCCTACTGCTCCCAAATGTGCTCATGCAGATGAATGAAGACAATGCAGCAATGAATTTAAACAAATTTTACATTGCCTTTGATTGTCCAAGCGGGAGTCCTAAAGCAGAGCTTACAATGAATGAGGTGGGAAGTACTTGAGAACGTCCAAGTTTAGCCTGAGAAAGAGTTGTCCATGGCAATTAGTATTTTAAAAAATATTGGGAAAAAAAAGAAATATACTTTGAGATTTTTATAAAGTGCTCCAACTCTGAACTCAGACTCTGGGATATACACACACACACACACATACATATATGTATGTATATGTACATACATACATATGTGTATATGCACATATTCATACATTCATACATAAATACATATGTACACATATAATCTATCTCAGAAATAGTTTTGTATTAGTTAAATGGAATAGCTCCTTCTTCATTTTGGATTATTTGCTATAATGATATATATATACATATATATAAATATATGTATAAAATGATATATAATGATACTCCATATCAGTAGCCAAAGGCCCTCAAAATTGCTCCCATTTGATCCATTACTTCAGAAGATTTCTGGCATCTTATACAAGGTAGCCTCAGTAATTCACTGTCCCTTCTAATTGCAAGCCTGAATTCAGTTTAGGTGAGGGCTTAGGGGTCAGAGACACTTTTCCTTCCCCATGTGGGAAAGAAAGCATAGGGGAAACAAACTGTGATGATGTACGTATCCTCCTGTTCCCACATTCTAATAATAATGACAATAATGAGGATCTTGATGATGGTGGTGGTGTTGGTGAGGATTATAGCGAAAGGTTTAGACCTATGATTTCACTGTTATACTAAACTTCCAAAGGAAGAAACTCTGTCTACCAAAGCAAATCAGCCTCTCTGCAACTCAGAATCCAGAGACTTGCCTAAACTTAAAGTACTGACAGGTTATGTAATTTGGCCACAGTTACAAAGTCTCTGACACATACTGGCTTCAAATTCAGTTCTCTGTTTATTATACCATATACTATGATCCCATGATAATATGAGAAATAACAACTTGAAACATTCTTTTAATAGACATTTCCATACCTTATAATATCCAAACTACATGGAGCAAAAAGAAAACTTTCAAAATATAGAGAACTAATAGAGGGGATCAACAATCTCCAAGTCTATGCATAGCTCTAGTCTTGTTATCATGTTATAAAATCATACAACAGAAAAGAAGTATAAGATGTCATTCCTGCCCAAAGCAAGCTTCTCCGTATTTGCATGACAGCGAGGTAGTACAGTGGAGGAAGCACTGAGCCTGGAGTTCAAACCTAACCTCAGATACTTACCAGCTGTGGGACTGGAAGTAAGTCATCTAACCTCTGTCTGCCTCAGTTTCCTATTTGTAAAATAGAGATGACAATAATATGTACTTCCCAGGGTTGTTGTGGGGATCAAATGAGATATTACTTATAAAATGTTTAGCACAGTACCTAGCAAATAATAGGTGTTCTATTTAATAAATGCTTATTCAATCCATCCGTATGCACATATGAGACCTCAGTATGTAATAAAGAATTATTGATAGCACTCGGGCATCAGAATTATTTAGAAGGAGGACATTTCTTTTTTCTTGGGAACACTTGGTTTTGACATATTACATCTTTCTAACACATAACCAATCAAAATCACCCAGACAAAGTGCATTTCCTAGAAACAGTTTATCAGTTGTTAATAGGAATGAATATCCTTCCTTTAATTCTGACAGTGTGATACTAATGATGACTAAGGCATTTGACCAGTGTTGCCTCCCATGTTAATTTCATTTACATTGGTGTAGGGAAAGAGGATCCTGTTCTTGCAGCTCTGCTTTAATAAAGCCTAAGGTTATGTGTATGAACAGTTAGAGAACAGGACAATAAGGATGCTTGCTGTAGTGTGCAAAAAAATAGAGGATAGTGAGGTCAATTGGTGCCTTGATTATTAGAAGAGACTAAATATAGGAAGTGGAACTTGAATTTTGATGAATAAGTATTTGGAGAAGCAGGCAGGATGTACTTCCATTTATCACCTTTTGGAATGATTTACTATATGATTTTTCAAATGAATATATTGAGAGGTATTTTTTCTAGTGGACAAGGAAGACTTGGAGTTCCTGCATCTAGCACAGGCAAATTTTGTGACCCTGGGTAAATCATTTAACTTCTTAGCATGCAAGAAAATTCTTCAAGAGGATAAATTGTAAAAAGAAAATATCAATTTCCATTGGCAGACAAAGTGCCCCACCCAGAGCTGCCTTCACTGACAAAATTATAGGTCCAGTATTAATATGAGTGTGTGTATATATACACACACATACACACACACACACACATATATATATACATACGCACACATTTCAGTAATATTCACAGTTATAACATCATATACCAACTGAAGAATTGTATATTGTAGTTATGAATGGATACAAAAAGCCTGTATTAAGTAATTATTATAGGTAAATGTACTAAGAACTAGAAATACTACTAGAAAAGTAAGACAGTTCCTGCCTTCAAGGAGTTCAAATTCTAATGGGGGTGACAAGACATATGGAAGGTTTCAGCTTCAAGTCAGATGGAAGGGTCCCATTGTCCTTAGGTGCAGTGGCAAAGCAGATACTAAGGCCTTTTCTTGAATTATTTCTTCTGACAACATCTTAGCAGTTTCTCATGTTGAAGCTTTGGATAGTGCTAATGACTGGTGACAAGAACTTTCTTTTCCCTACCTAAGTAGCTGTGGCTACAGCACCTACAGGAGCACTTGCCAGCTTCATCTCCACATTGATTGCTTCCCCGGATGATGCCCATGGGCATTTTGCTGGAAATATTACTCTGTTAAAGACTTGGCCCCAGATTCCCTATCTGTCCTTATTAGATTTTGAGGGGAAATGGTGATAAAAGTGATCATGCTAGTAGCGGTGGTGGTGGTTTGACTTGCCAGCATGTGCTATTATCTCTCCCTCAGGTTGCTTTGATGCTTCAACTAGGCTGGCTTGCCTCCCCTGTGGGTGGCAGTGGATTAGTTGTTAGTGGGGATGGCTACCCCAACTCTATAGGAGCTAGTTTCCTGGATGTTGGCTGTGAGGGCCGGGCCAGAAGCATGAATAGCACTATGGGGTGGTGTTGTCACTTGTCTTTATCTTTTTGTTGGTGAAAGGTGTGTAACAATTGTCACTTACAGTGAAAAGGAAGGTGGACCCTTCCCAATAATTTCTACCGTCAATGATGGCTGTGTGGCTTGAGTTGCATACTGATCTAGTGGTTGGAGGGATACTTTCATACCTCAGTTATTCATACAAGAATATTATCTTCCTATAAAACTGTATATTCCAAAGAGATAAACGCTGCATCTTACCTAAGTGTTGTAACTATACCTACATTTAAGCTACACACACACACACACACACACACACACACACACACACACACACACACACCCTCACACACATGCACACACACACATAATGAATAAATGAATTATTTGGTAAAGGAGAGGTAAAGGAAAAGAGCACAAAGAATGAATTGTGCAAAGGTTCAGTGATTAGGATAAATAAAGTATTCAAACAATTGGTCAATCAACAGATAGGTCCTAAGCAATTGGCATGTATAAAGTGTTAGACTAGTTTTAGTACTTCATAGAAGGAACCAAGTGATTATAGTATTTAGGGAATAATGAAGGATAAGGTTTGATAAACTGTATAGGTCCATATTTTGGTCAACTTTGGACCTAACTAAAACAGCTTAGGTTCCAAGCAGCATATAAAACAGTGCTTGGGAAAGAATAATTTTACAACACTATTCAGGATGTACTGAAGCAGAGAGAAAATAGAGGTAAAAATACAATTAAGAACTAGAAATAAAGGTTCACCTCTATATAAAAGTATAGATGTTACTCCACTCTGTATCTCCTGCTCTGCCTGATTTTGGTTACCCCAAATAAGATGTCCTGCTCAGGTTGAGATCATCCCCTCTTCCCTTATCACCATCCTGCTAATTCAAGCCTTGACTGACCTCCCTTAGTCTCTTCTTTCCTCTAATTGGAGGACTAGAGAGTGGAATACAAAACTCCTCTGAATTACTTCCTACATAAAGGGCAGAAACTGGAGTCTGGCTCATTCCACTCTGTATCTGCTTCTCTCTTGTTTCAACTCCAGCAAACAAGGTGCCCCCATGTCAGGTACCCCTGGTGTTCCCCCACTTTCCTTCCTCCTTTTATGTGTGGTCTCTCCATGACAGATTATAAGTTCCTTGAGGGCAAAGAATGTCTTTCTTTTTATCATTTGTGTCCTTAGTGCTTAGCACAGTCCCTTGCACACAGGCGGTACTTAATAAATAATGGATTGCATTGGATTGGAAAATGGAAAAGGAAGGCTTGAATTCAGGCAGGCATGAATTTCAGTTCTGAAAACTGATATATCAACAGGACTTAGGGTCTGACTGGATGTGAAGAATGAAAGGCATAGAAGTGTAAATGGTGCTAGGTTCCTTGTCCAGTAAACTGGGAAAACAAGGGTGTCATTAAAAAGATGGTTAAATTGGGAAGGGAAGTTAAAGGGATTGGGGGTGGGCAAGGAGTGTAAATAGAAATTAATTTTGCACAAAAATATATTATAGTCATTTGCAAATATGGGATAGAAACCTGAGTAAGAGTTTGTGGAGGAATAATTACTAGCTGATTTTGTTGTCTCCAGTATAGAAGAAGTACTTGAAAATAGGAAATAAGATGATTTCTCTGGTAGCTGAGTAGAGGAAACAGACACCACAAGATGAAGATTCCATTATGTCCCACAGGAGGTGGGAGGAAAAGGGATAAAAGAACCAAAAAAAGGAATGATAAGACAGGTAGGAGGAGAGTCATTACTGAGCAGTGTCAAAAAATAATCCACAGAGGAGCATGTTAAAGGAGTTAGTCAACACTACTAACTCTTTGGCGAGATTAAGAAATTTAAATAAAAGACCTTTGTATTTAGATGGGGGAAGGTTTTGGTAATCTTCATGATTCAGCTTTAGAAGGAATGATGGGGAAAACAGAAACATGATGGGGAAAAGCAAAACATAAATAGAAGGCAGGAGGTGGTCAAGAACCTCGTGATCAAAGGGAAAAATAGAATTGATGTTAGAAGAGTCTGTAGGTAAACTAAAGTTTTTTTGTGTGTGTGTTGATATTTTGTTCTTAAAAAGGATCAAGACATGATAATATCAGAAATAAGCAAGGACTATTTGACAGTGACTGAAATTGTTATAAATAGAAGGAATAAGTATAAAAACAAGATCCTTAGTAAATAAAATATGTGAAAATGAGAACAAAGGGGGTTGGTTTTGAGAGTGTTATTGCTTACTCAAGGCTATGTGTAACATGCATGCAAGCATATATCTAAATATATGTGAAAATATTTTACATTTATGTGCATCAACATATACACATATACACATATTTGTGTGTTCTTATGGACAAGAGCTGAATTCATATCCTGCCACTGTTCCTCTGTATATCTTACCACCATACCATACACGGAATGTGATAGGAGCAAAATGAACATTTGTTGATTGTTGAGAATAAATGTTTTGCTTCCTTACAGCTATGCCTCTCTTTTTAGAGTCATGTATACAATATAATTGCTCCTATCAGCTATGTGAATTTTCTTTTGGCAGAAAGAATCAAAAGCTGTGAAGTTCAAGCAGTTGAGTGGGTAGCACTGAAAAGATAAAGGGATGCTTACTCTGTGATATTTTCAAAATATATTTCCCCTAAAGATTTCAGAGGGCTCAACAGGGATCATTTGAAATATTTCACAATAATAAAATGTGTTATTCTTCAATGAAATATTTTTCAATATTTCCAATAATATAATAATGCAAACTAGCAGAGGGGCTAAGTTGGGAGGGGGGCTGTCAGGAGTAGAAAGAAAAAGTAATACTAAAGAAAATAGAAGGAAGAATGCAAGTTATGGGGAACCTGGTCCACAACAGACAATTTCAATTCTGAGTTTTTAGGTAATTCTCCTCTCCCCCATTCATTGTGATGAATTCTATGAAGGAAAAATTAGATAACTCAAGAACTCTGTCACAGATCATCTTTTTATTAAACAGGTTTACATGTGTTATTTTTCAAATCACTAGCACAGCAAGAGTATGTTTAATTCAAACATTTGAAGGGTTTATATTGTAGTGTAAAAAGAAAAAAATATCATTATATAATAAGCCTTAAATATGCATGTAAAAATATTGTGAATTAAGTGCATTCATAAGACAGCATGAAGAATGTTGAAAAAGGTCTAGACGTTAAGTCAGGAAATCTTGCCTCTGAAAATTAGTAGTTGTGCAGCCTCATCTCTTTGTGATTCATTTAATCCCCCAGGACAGACCTACGCAACTTCCAGTAGGTAGGGGCCAGAATCAAAATAGGCTAAACTTCTTTTGGCCACAGATAGCTTTTTAGCAGCTCCCTTTCCAAGTAAAGGCATAATTAACGATTAAACTAGTGCTTAAAAACTCTTTTTTAAAAAAAATCAAGACAGTATCCAAAAACTACAATCAGTAGTTTACGAAGTCACCTTCGGTAAAAGACTTCCCAGAAGCAGCAAATTCTTTAGATATCTGAAAACTAACCTGAGTAGCTAATTCATTTTCTGACTTTACTTTCTTGGAAAACCATTGCTCCCCACTGAGATTTTTCAACAATTTGGATGCTTTAATTTGTTTTTCTTTGGTGTCCAGTTTGCTTAAGTCAGGATGGTTTGATTTGAAATGCCAATGAAGAACGTATTCCTTCAGAACTGCTATTACTTCTCAGTAAACAAGGCACAATTTTTAGTTTTCATGTAAGTAAACAAGTATTAGTTATCCATTCCAGATTAAACACTCTATATTCTCATTAGATCTTCTAATTTCTTTTTATCATCTATTTCACAGTCGCCTCAAAAACTCTAATGTTAGAACCAAAAAGTCTCCGCATCAGCTGCTCACGTACGAAGAATACTGAACTGAATGTTTGAGCTTGGAGAGAGCACCAGACGCTCAGATAACATGGAGGGAGGCTACACGGTGAAGGAAGGAAAGAAACTCTTGAGTTGTTGCCACTCATTGCAGAGTCAATGTCCGCTTCATTGGTGTGTGCCTGCATTCACTTTGTCCCTATTCAACACCACTAACAACCAAAAGCACAGGGAAAAGATACTACCTTCGCTCCTCTCAGACTAGAGACAGATTGAGGATGTTTGGTTGCCATGGATCATGTGACAAACAGGAGAGAGTGTGCAGTGGCAACCCATCCACCGAGTTACATGACAGGGACAGTAGTGACTAGTGGAAGGAGGGTTAAGCAGGGTATAAACACAGCACTCGTTACATCTTTATTTTCTTTTACATCCTCTATATTTTTTGCAGGTCACCTGAAATCCTACAGTGGGGCACAAATAGACCATGGGTCTTGTACAGGTCTGCCCTAGGACTTAATGTACTAAGTAAAAAATACATGGTGATCTGCTCCGGTGGAGGAAATTCCCTATAGTTCATCACTGTATAGTTGTAAAATCAAGGTATTTTAGAGAAGATGTAGCTTAGAGATTACTCCATTTTCCTGACAGATGAGAAAGGCAAGTGCAAGGGAGTTTAGCTAAGTGATCTAATCATGATCTCATAAGTAATGAATGACAGAGATTGGGTTCGGATTCACATCTGCTCATTCCAAATACATTGTTCAGGATCCTTATCTGTGTGTGTGCGTGTGTGTGTGTGTGTGCATGTACATGTGTCTGCCATATTCCATTTTGACATATAGACCTCTCAAATTGTTTCTAAATGTGCAAATTAAGATACAAAGATTACAAGTTAAATCAATTTTACTGAAATATAGTTGTTAAGATATGGATTTTTAAAAACAAGTTTACAAACCCACTCTTAAGACTCCTTGCACAAAAACATAATGAATACTGGTGCCATTCTCTCTCATTTTACTACAATATTGCTTTTTTAATTAATTTATTATTTTTATTTATTATTTATTATTATTTATAATTTATTAATTTATAGTTTTCAACATTCATTTCCACAAGATTTTGAGTTCCAAATTTTCTCCCCATCTCTCCTTTACTCCCACCCCAAGACACTGTGCATTCTGATTACCCCTTCCCACCATCTTCCTTCCTTTTTATCACAGGGATATCTTTCCCTTATCTCCATCTCCTCTATTTTCTTATAGGGATAGATTTCTATTCCCCTTTATCTGTATTTCTTATTTCCCAGTTGCATGTTAAAAACAATTTTTGACATTTGTTTTTGAAACTTTGAGTTCCAACTTCTCTCCCTTCCTCCTTCCCTCTCCCCCATTCCCACTGAAATGGCAAGCAATTCAATACAAGTTATACATTATGCAAAAGACTTCCATAACAGTCATGTTGTGAAAGACTATATTTCCTTCTATCCTATCCTACCTCCTATTTATTCTCTTCTCTCTTTTGACTTTGTTCCTCCCCAAATGTGTTTACTTCTAATTACCCCCCCCCTCCCATTTGCCCTTTCTTCTAAAATCCTCCTTCACCCCACTTATCCCCTTCTCCCCTACTTTCCTGTAGTGTAAGATGTATTTTCATACTAAATTGATTGTTCATGTTATTCCCTCCTTAAGTCAAATGTGATGAGAGTAAGCTTCACTTTTTTCCTCACCTCTCCCCTTTTCCCCTCCATTGAAAAAGCTTTTTCTTGCCTCTTTTTTTGCAAGATAATTTGCCCCATTCCATTTCTCCCTTTCTACTCCCGATATATTCCTTTCTCATCCTTTAATTTTATCTTTTTAGATATCATCCCTTCCTATTTAACTTACCCCGTGACCTCTGTCTATATGTATATAATTCCTTCAACTACCCAAATACAGAGAAAAGTCTCGAGTTACAAATGTTATCTTTCCATGGAGGAAAGTAAACAGTTCAACTTTAGTAAGTCCCTTATTACTTTCTTTCTTCGTCATGCTTCTCTTGAATCTTGGGTTTGAAAGTCAAATTTTCTGTTGAGCTCTGGTCTTTTCATTAAGAATTCTTAAAAGTCCTCTATTTCATTGAATGATCATTTTCTCACCCTGAAGTATTATACTTGGTTTTGCTGACTAGGTGATTCTTGGTTTTAATCCTAGCTCCTCTGACTTCTGGAATATCATATTCCAAGACCTTCAATCTCTTAATGTAGAGGCTACTAGACTTTGTGTTATCCTGATTGTATTTCCATGATACTCCAAATTATTTCTTTCTGGCTGCTTGCAATATTTTCTCCTGAAACTCTGGAATTTTGCTACAATATTCTCAGGAGTTTTCCTTTTGGAATCTCTTCCAGGAGGTGATTGGTGGATTCTTTCAATATTTATTTTACCTCCTGGTTCTAGAATCTCAGGGCAGTTTTCCTTGAAAATTTAATGAAAGATGATGTCTAGGCTCTTTTTTTTTATCACAGTTTCAGGAAGTCCCATAATTTTTAAATTGTCTCTCCTGGATCTATTTTCCAGGTCAGTTGTTTTTTCCAGTGAGATATTTCACATTGCCTTCTATTTTTTCATTCTTTTGGTTTTGTTTTATAAAAATTTCTTGATTTTTCATAAAGTCATTAGCTTCCATCTGCTCCATTTTATCTTCTTCAGTGAACTTTCAGATCTCCTCTTCCATCTGGCCAATTCTGCTATTTAGGGCATTCTTCTCCTCACTGGTTTTTTGGATCTCTTTTGACATTTGAGTTAAGTCTATTTTTTAAAGTATTATTTTCTTCAGCATTTTTTTGGGTCTCCTTTAGCAAGCAGTTTACTCATTTTTCATGATTTTCTTGTATCACTCTCATTTCTCTTCTCAATTTTTGCTCTACTTCTCTTACTTGATTTTCAAAATCTTTTTTGAGCTCTTCCATGGCCCGAGACCAATTCATAATTTTCTTGGAGGCTTTGAATGCAGGAGCTTTGGCTTGGTTTTCTTCTCTTTGCATACTTTGATCTTCCTTGTCACCAAAGTAAGATTGTATAGCCTGATTCTTGTTTTGGTTTATGCTCATTTCCCTAGTCATTTACTTGACTTTTGAGCTCTTTGTCAAAGTAGATCTCTGCTTCCAGTAGGAGTGTAGGGGTGTACTGTCAGCAGCTGGATTCGCCTACAATCTGTTGGCCTAGAGCTCCACAAATAGTGGCTGCAGCTGCCCCTTCTGCTGCTGTGGCTGCTGCAGGTTCCTCTGTCCACTTTTTCTCTGCCACCCTGGGGCTGGGGCCGGACCACTCCACTCTCCCACAATGGTCCCACAGGTTTTTTCCACTGACCTTCCAATTTGTCCTCATTCTTTTGGGGTCCTGAAGTCTGGAAACTGCCACAGGTGTGAGAGATTCAGTTTCCCCAAGGCCTGCTCAGGTCCTTTCTGCGACAGCATGGCCCAAGCTGGACTGTACCTTGCCCCCTCCTTGGTGCAATAGACACTTCCAGGCAACCTTCCAGGCTGTCTTGGGCTGGAGATCTGCTTCAATCCATCGTTCTATGGGTTCTGCAGCTCCAGAATTTGTTTACAGCCATTTTTAACAGGTATTTGGCTGAGGCTGGTGGAAGTGCTCTAGAAGGTCCGTGCTGTTACCCCACCATCTTGGCTCCACCCCCCACCCCCTTTACTACAATACTGTAATGATTGTGACCATTGACAAATAAATATTAATTGTAAGAAAATTATGAATCAAGAAAACAGAAATTTGTAAGATACTCTCATTTTAAATTCTAGTTAAAGGATCATTTTAATTTTGTTACTTTATATACTATAATGATTTTATTATTAATATGCTTATTCTAGGTAGAGAGAATAAAAGGTGATATATACATATATAGTAAATGATTATACAGATTTTTTCATATTTTGAAGCACAGGGTGCTTCAAATTACATGTACAAAACTAAAATATGCATGTGTATCGGTGGCAAAAAATGAAAAAAAAATGTAAGATTTTGTGCTTAAAGTAAAATTAATTTTATACAGCATACATGGTCATCTGAAGTGGTCATGTTGGTTTTGCTTATTTTTGGTGTTGCAAAGGAGGTCCTGGTGGTATAAAAACAAAAGACTTCTACAAAACTTAAAACTTCTAGAATCAATTGTCTGAAATTGACTTTTAAGACAACTGTTAAAGGAATAAGAAATTGAATATTATCACATCTGCTTTGTTCACGTACTCATCTCATACTCTTGGACATGCCCTTATTTTCAAGACATAATTTCTAACTTTGCTGAATATTGTTAGCATTGAGAGTAACTTTTGAAGACAAATTCCATCATCCTATTATAATCAAAATCATTATCAAGATTATCACAGCATTAGCAAGGAATAAAGTTTCAGGCATATGTGGTTGAATGTTTTGGGCATGTGGTAGAATGCTTAAGAAATGGAGGTCCAGAAAAAAGGAAATCTCATTTGACAATGCCTGGAGGGGAATTCCAGGCATATAAAAATGTGCTGGTGATATAGGATTTGCGTTGTTAACATTTGATGTGACTGTATGTAAAATAAGTTGCCTATCAATGTTGAAGTGCTGTCTCTAAGACATCTTTTTTGCCCCTAAGCTGTTCAGTCTCATCTTTAAAAGCCAAACAAAAGCTTAAAGAAAGCCAAACTGTTGAGAACAACTATAGTTGTGAACACATGGCTTTTAACTGAAAAAATCAATCTTGATAGTGAGGAAAACAACGATATTTATCACTTACAAAATCAAGCACAAGGGATAATAAAGCAGAATGCCTCAGCTCATCTATTCAAGGCCAGAATGGGGCCAGCATTTTCTAAAGTCTAGAGGATAGAAGAGCTCAGTTTTTGCTTTTCTTAGATACCGTATTCTACATCATACCCACACTTCACTTGTCTATCAAAGATGCATAAGATTCTGTCTTTTTTGAGTCCCCATGAGCCAAGGTAATTACACTTATTATGTTCTAACTTGCATTACCAATCCTTTCTCTGGACCAAAGTGTTAATTAGGAATTTTTGCCGCTGGTGTCATGTACCACAAACTATACTTTAGACAAGGAACTTGAAGCATATCTTTAATCAAGGGAAAGAGGACACAGCCCCATCTATTGTGGGGTCCTATAGAATCTAGGATACTAGGCTGTTGATGGGGAGGCCCTCCTAGTGGGGTAAGCAGGGAGGGTATGGTGGAGGACCCCACTCAAATCTACCTTGCCAAATACATTCTCTTGACAAATACTGTTTCATGGTGCTAAACATCTTCAATTGCTCTTAGTCCCACAATTTTATAATTTTGACTAAGCTTCAGTTGCCTCACCCTTGTTTCAGTTCTCCTCTTTCAATTAACTGTCACAACAAAGCCATACCCAATACTTCCTTCTGTTCATCACCTTCATTTTGAATCTTCAATTTTATATTTATTTCTCACTTTTTCTCTCATCAAAATATGCTAAGAATACTGGATAGGATAAATCACTTTTCATGAAGCAACATGTATTAAATATTTCCAGTTAACATAATTCTGTGTTTAATATTTAAAACTGTTTTAAAAAACTTTCTTAACTTCATAAAACCATAATTTCCCCTGGAAAAAAAACGGTGGTAAATATGTCAATTTTCATATAATCTCATAACTAGCATACAAATTGAAGAAATTAAGCTAATTTAAAGGATCCAAATATTTACAGAGATGTCTGTTTTGTATGACACAGTCTCAGAGTATATTACCATAGCATGTAATTTAAAAATATGTGTTATTGTAATCCTTAGACTATCAAAATGCCAATAAGACTCAGCTGTTTACATTATCTAGCTGTCTCATGTTTATAGAAGCATTTACATTCACAGGAAATGAATAATTACAATGGGAAACAAGAAGATGGACTTTACACTGGGATGCTTTTCTAGTCATTTTTCACCTGCTTCCCCAGGAACAGAGACAGGCAACTAAGGGCTGGTATTTGCTACCATGGGTTTTTATTTACAATATTAACTTTACCACTCAAAAGAACACATCTACTGGATTCAGAGTAGCATTATCTTTTATTTACCTGCAACTGATTCAAATATTTTTTTGTAATTAGAAGTTTATTTCTACAGAGTAGAGTTGTTAAAATGGATATTCTAATGGCAATTTAAAGCATAATATATTCCACAGACGAAACACTTATTTTAAGGTGAATTTTTATATCAAATGAATTTATTTGAACTACAAAATTTTGGTAGGCTATGAAGCATGATAGGTTCGTTAGTTCTAAAGAGCAGAAGGGACCAGAATATATTTCTTAAAGTATCATAAAGTATGCTTTTGAGTAGGATTTATATACTACCTTGATTTAAGGAAGTAATTTAATAGTGCCACACAAAACGGTAGGAGTTTCTTTATCTGCAAGAGTTTCCTATCTCAATGAACTCATATGTCCATTTTCTATAAATTAGTCAGTCAACAAATGTTTGTTCAATACCTACTATCAGGCTCTTTGTTAAGCATTGATGACATAAATCTGAAGAATGGAAGTCACTATCAGTAATGAACTTACACTGTTCCACACTAAAGAGCCTTGCACCCCACCCTCCAGTTTGTTTTCTATAAAGCAGAAAGCGAAAAAGAAATGTTAAAGGAAGATCCCAAATCAAGGCCCTACATTCTAGAGAGCTTTAATGTTTTCTTAGTCATAGCAATTTAAAGATTTGGGGTTTTTGTTCCTATATGAGCAGTGTGATTTTTTTCCCTCTTTCCCTTTGGCTGGTATGTGGAGGTTGTCAGAGGTATGCTCCATTGGGAATGCTTCTTGGGTTAAAATGTGTAGCAGCATACCAGCTCCAAGGAGTGTGTTGCAAGCCAACTTTAGAGTGTAGCAATGAAGCAAAAATTGTCCAGCTGCTAGACTCATCGCCTTTAATTTGTCTCTTAGCTACTGTGTGCATGCCTCACATACCACATTCTAATATCCTTACAGGCTTTTCAAGGACTCTGCTCAATTATTTCCTCCTTATTTGTTTCATACACTCTGCTTCCAGTGTACATTTCCTTGCGGCGAAAGAAGTCTAGGAAATTCTCTCTTGGACATCAGAGAGGCCATCAGAAAGCAATAAATAAAACTTCATATAATCAGGAGTCTCTGATCTTCCATGTATCCCTTTGACCTTGAATCATTGCTGATACCGTATTGAAACAAACACTAGTCCTCTTAGAACTTACTTTCACATTCGGTGATATTTTGAAAGTGCCATATTTATTGGCAATTGAATAAATTGCTTTGTTCTCATCGCATTGATATTTTCTCCACTCTAAGGAATCATTCTACCTTTATTTAATTAAGCAAATATTTATTGCTTATGATGCACAAAGGGACTGGGCTAGGCACTGGAGACACAAAGAAATAATGACAAATTTTATCTTCAGTCCCCAACCAAAGCAGAGGATACATGGGAAAATCAACTAGAAATGTCTGTCAGGGAAGTATAGTGGGTTTCTTTTCCAAATACAGGGACAGTAGAGAGGGAAGGAGGTGGGAAATGGACCAAACATTTATTAAATAGCTACCATGTTCCAGGTATCGTACTAAGTGCTTTATAAATATCCTAACACAGGGTTGTCGTTTTCCATTCATTTCAACTCAACAAACATTGATTTTGGACCTCCTGAGAGACAACGTGGCTCAATGCATAGAGAATTCACAGAATTATGAAGATCTGTGTTCAAGGCAGATCTCTAAAAGTAGTTACCCTAGTTGTATGGCCCTGGGGAAGTCACTTAGTCTTTACATTCCCCAGGCAAGACTATAAATTGCAGAGAATACACTGACCTATATCAGAACAGGGAGTTTCATCACCTGATAATTCCTTATGCCAATGAAATCTCAGGCCAAGTCTCTGTTTTATTGTGCAAGACACAGTAAAGTATTTACCTTCAAAGAATTTACAATTGATTAAGGGATTACAAATAATAATTTGCATTTCCAAAGTGCTTTAAGGTTTGCAAAACTACTTCCTTCATAGCTTCCTGTAAAGTAGGCAGCACAAATATCACATCCCTATTTTACCCAAAGAAGAATATTTAAATAATGCTCTTTGAGATCATCCAATAATTTTATTATATAGATTTTTTTGTCAAAGTAATACAATATTTGAAAATTTTGTAGTAGCTCTACTATTGAAGCAGTGATAACTAAATTTTAATCTATAACTTGAATACCAAGTAAATGTCATATAATGTAAATGACTTTCACAAGTAAATCTAAAATACAATTCCTTTTGTATTTTTAAATATTTGCTCATAGTATTAATAAAAGCTATTGATTTTATCATATCTCTTTTCTTACCGTGTCCACATACACGTCAGTATTTAGCTTCTTGCCAAAGATAAAAGAGTTATGCATCAGCATGGATTAATAGAATCCATGTCTCCTCTCAAACATTCAGTACTATTTCTACTATTAAGGGCCCAAATATGAATTTGAAAAAAAATTACCTGAACCTTTCTCATCATGTTGTACTTTTTTATTTTGCCAATTGTGCAAAAACTAAATCCAAAACCAAACCAAACCAAATCAACAAACAAAGAAAAAAAGCCCTGAGAATAGTTTCCTTTCTGAAAGAATACATTTTATCCCAACTGGTTGTACTAAAGTAACTGTTGGTCACAGGTGGTTTTTATTTTGCTGTTGTATGGAGGAATAATGTTGCATTGGAAAGGAAGAGAAGCGAAAAAGGAGCCAAGGACTTAATTGGGAGATGTAATGCTGTTCCAAATTCATGTGAGCTTCCATATTGAGAGAGAGAGATTAAAGAGAAAAGTCATAAGGGCACAGGCTTATACCTTGTTGTACCATGGCTTTGATCTCCATGTCAGACCTCTATGTGCTTCAAAATGGATATGCCTTCAGAAGGTAACTGCCTGATTTCTGACTTTTCTACCTTTTATCCTTTTTCTTTCCTGTTTCCTCTGTGACTAAAATCTGAGGTGAAATAAACATTTCTTCAATTCCATGCCAGGACCCCATCTCCTTCAAAGCTATCCCACCAGCAGTAGAGATTGACTTGATATTGATCTGATATTGACTTGATCCATGTCTTTGGAAGAAAGGACAAAATAATAATCTGTTGTTTACTGTAAGTGGAAACATGAGTGAATATGTATTTTTCAAAGACCGTCAAACCAGGTTAGCTGGTTTATCTTTCTACATTTCTCCACCGTGGTCTAGTGGAAAAACAGCTACAATTAAGATCCTAATTATAACAACACAAGTAATGCTTCAAAGGTTATACTGTTTTAGTGACAATAACCCCTTGTTAAAGGCTGTGCAAATGTCATTATACCCAATTTACTGAACAGTAAACTAAAGGTCAGAGAGCTTTAAGTGATTTGCCCATGGCTATACAATCAGTTTGTTCTGGCGAAGACTTGACCCCAGATTTTCTGATTCTAAGATAAAACCAAGCTGAATCTTTCTAGTCTCATCTCCATTTGCTTTGTGACTGTGAATTATGAACTTTATATCTCTGTTTCTCATCTATAAATGTACAATATCAGGTTTCTCTCACTTAGAGAATTACCGTCACAATTAAATGAGATAATGAAGTTGAAAATGCTTTGAAAGGTAAAAAGTGGGAAAGAAATTACTATTATTATGTCCAGCATCCAAATACTGAAGGAAATTGATGAATATTAAATAACCCATTGTGCAGAACCCAACAAAAGGTATCATTTGGACCAAGCAATAGCTCACCTCTATTTCTCCTGGCATAGCACCTTAAAAATCCAAACAAAATTATGCTCACAAAATCTGTGTCAAAGTGGTGTATGGTTCATTAGTCCTATTTAGTCCTGAAGGTGGTTCTTTTGGATGCGATCTGTACAAATTGTGAGAATTTACAGTTATTTCAGAAATATTGGGAAGTTCTTATACTCTGTCAAATCTATATTAGTGTACACTAGTCCTTGCTTAAGTATTAAACCTTGTAGGTCCATTATTGTTTTAGAATCAAACACAGACTCCAAACTGTAATGCCCTCATTTGAAAAATCACTGAAACCATTTGACCTAGACTGTGAGAGCAATTGTTTTCATTGACTAGATTCTATGCAAGTAGCAAGTGAAATGCATAAGGTAATTAATTAAACTGTAATCAGTAAACAGTATTCCTAACCCAGCACATTACCTTTCAATATACATGTCAATATCACATCATGAGGTACTCTATAAATCATGGTTTAATATAGTAAAATAGATTACAACTATAATTTGCAAGCCCTATTGCCAACAACAGAAAGAGAAGTATATGTTTAAGGGTCTAAAAATGTTAAATTTATAATCCTTAGAATTTGAAAGGATGGACAAAAATCCTAGAATCAAAAGCACAGAATTTCAGGGTTAAGAAAGTCCTCACTGGCCATCTAGTTTAATGAATACCCCCAAAGAAATTTTCTACAAAATAGCAGAGAAGAAGCTATCCATTCTCTTCCTGAAGGATAGGTGAGGGAATACACCTTTAATATCTGCTAAGGCAGCTGATTTGACTTTGGGATCGCTCTATCAGGAAGTTTGGTTCTTGTTGGTTTGATTGTTTTTCCTAACATTGAGCCTAAGTTTTCCTCTGTGTAGCTTCTGCCCACTGTTCTTCTGCTTTTGTGGAGGGCCAAACAAAGAAGTCTAATTTATCTTTTTTTTTGACAGCCCTTCCAATATAAGAAGGCAGTTCTAACTTCCTGATTCTTGTCTGCTCAAGGTTAAATGTCCCCATTTCCTACAAATGAATCTCATGTAGAATGAACTTTAGGGCATCAAACTATTCTTTTTTTTTTAAATGAAATTTCTTTCTTGCAATCACCTTCTACCTTCTTTCCCTACCATTTCTTTACCTCTCCCTTCCTGAGAATGAAAAATAAATGTAAAAACCATTTATAGTCAAGAAAAAATTCCCTTATTAATAATATAAAAAAAATCTCAATCTGCACCATTCTATTTATGAATTTTCTTCTGATACCCAGAAGTAAACATAACACTTCAGATGGCATACAACCAGGAAAGCAAAGATGGATGAAAATGATTGAAAATTTCTCCCTCCCAATTTATTTATTTATGATACTTCTACCCTTCTAACACACCAGGTTCAAAACCTTAGGTCATCTTTAATAGCCCACTAATCCCCAGGTCCTATTCCTTTCTCCTCTGCTATATTGATATTTTGGTTCCCCTTACCCTTCCTGTTCTATTCATTTTGCAGTCACGTTAGTTTGATCTTTTATCACATCACATCTTCATCACCTTCACCTCAATATAAACTATATAATATATCCTATCCAATATATTCCATGGGAGCAGATGAATTTTTCTGAAACTCCAATTTCATTTATTCATTCACTCATCACACGTTTCAAAAACCATTTAATTGTTAGGGAATGTGCTAGATAAAAGAATCCAAAACATAACTACTACCCTTGGGGATCTAAATGTTTAGGAGAAGGATGGGTACAAATAACAATGTTAAAATGACAATTCACACAGGAGAAACTAAAGAGAAGCATGATAAATTGGGGAGATAATGGTCTTCTTTAAGTTTCATTATGTGTTTGTCCTTCATTGCCAAAGAAGACTATGCCAACAGAGAAATGATGACATGACTTGCTCTTGACTTTGTTTTGAGTGAGGGAGGGCTATGCAGGTCATCAGCCTCACTTGTCCTCCAGAGCCATCTGAATCCAGTGACTTGATATTCACCAGAATGACTGGAGATGACCCAAGATGAGGCAATTGGAGTTAGGTGACTTGCCCAAGGTCACACAGCTAGTGAGTGTCAAGTATCTGAGGTAAGATTTGAACTCAGGTCCTCCTGACTCCTGCACTGGTGCTGTATCCACTTCACCACCTAGCTGCCCCTCTTTAAGTTTTAGCTGTCGTGCTGAAGAAGATTGGGTAAGGAATCTGAAGGAAATGACATTTGATCTGGTATCTTGAAGAAAGAGGGAAGGATTTTGAGCAGAAAACTAGAGTGAGTGTATTCAAAGATTGGTGTCCATATATACACGTGAAAGAGGTTGGAGAAGTAGTAAGGATAAGACGAGGCTGGGGATTTGAAGGTATAATATAAATACAGGATAAAGCTATAACAATAGACAGGTTAGAAGTAAATTGTGGGAGACTCTGGGAGTACAAGCAGTATTTTATTCTGCAAGTAATGGGGAGCCACAGAGGAATTATGTAGCTAGTGACTGTGTATATATATAGCTCTTTGCTTAAAGTAGATACAAAGACTGAATAGAATCTAATCTCTTCACAGGTAGAACTCATAATCCACTAAGAAAACTTTAGTTAAAATGAAAAGCTAACAACAGATTGTAGGTTAAAATAATATATATATATATATATATATAGATAGATAGATAGATAGATAGATAGATAGATAGATAGATAGATAGATAGATGGATGGAATTGTATTTAATACTAGATCTTGACCAATTTTCTTTCAGTAAAAACACTAAGAGTTCAGTGAATCTGGATTGGACTTTCTTATGTCGCATTCTAATTTTCTACTCCTCTTTCAAAAATCTTCAATGGCTCACTTTTGCTTATAAATTAAATTCAAATTCTTCTGTTTGACATTTAGGGCCTTTCACAGTCTTATTCCTATCTATTTTAAAAAAGAGCCTTATTGATGTATTTTTTTTTTTTGTATCACTGTTATTTCTAGATATATCCCTCTCCTACCCAGCAGGTAGTAGTGGAAGAGTATAGGATATGTGGTGGAGGGCAATCAAATTTGACTAGGAAGAAAAATTGAGTTTCTGAATACATAGAGTTTATCTTCTACTTGGAAGGCATCCAACATATACACAGGTACGTACAACACAAAATAGGAAGTGGAGTGGTTAAGAAAAGCTCAAATGAAAGGTACCAGGGAATCTGAGGGAATAAAGCTGATTTGGGGGAGGCCCAAAATATATCTATACCTACATACACTTCAATTAGATATACACACTGGTAGGTATATACCTCATGTAATGTAAGATAAAAAAATCAGTAAAACCACCTGACATTTTATGGGCCATAGTTTGGGGATCCCTAATTTAAAGCAGATAGGTAGTAAAGTGGCTAGTGCACTGGGCTTAGAAACAATGAGACTCATCTTTATGAGTTCAAACTCAGACGCTTATTAGCTCTGTGACCCTGAGCAAGTCACTTCAGCCTATTTGCCTCAATTCCTCATCTGTAAAATAATCTGGAGGAGGAAGAGGCAAACCATTCCAGTACCTCTGCCAAGAAAACCCCGAATGGGGTCACAAAGAGGCAGACATGACTGGAATATGATCTGGCAACCAACAGCTATGTAAAGCCAATGGTTTCCAAACTTTTGATTATGTACCCTATGATAAAAAAATGAGTAAGTACCCACTATGTAAAATATATATGAATGTATGTATGTATATATGTACATATTTATTAATATATAAATTATGTACTTACATAAGAGACTTACTCCATCCAATCCAAAAAAAAAAAAAAAATGGAAATGATGAAGGGTTCTTACTCACTTATCTCTTCCCCAGAGGATGTCCTTGAAGGGGCATCTAGGGGCCAGGAGAGGGCATGGGTATGCTTGAGATATAGGATTTTTTCAATGAGACCAACAGAACTATAGAGCTGATGGTGGTCAGGTCACAGTCAGGAGAATAGGAGGAGGGAAGTAGTGAGATCAATGATTGGCTATGGCATGAAGAATAGGATTTGATTCATCTTTCTCCTTTCCTCATAGGTTGATCATGTATTTCCTAAGATCATGTCACGTCCCTTTTGGGGGTCATGCCCCAGTCCTCACTTTGGAGACCACTGTTTTAAAGTCCATCTCAAAAGCTACTCCCTCTGTTTAAGCTTTACCTAATGCACATTCATCATATTTAGTACTGTAGCTACCTGTGTCAGTGTCTTAAGCTCCTTCTTAATTCCAAGAGATTAGTGACCACATTTTTCAGAATTCTGTTCCTCCTTCGTCATCTGGTATAGTGATTTAGATACAGCATGGACTTAAAAGTGACAGTAGCTGCAGCGACTGTTGTGATTTTCTTGATTATGGGAGAAGAACAAAAATAATAAGTAGAAGTGATAACAGACTTCCCTTCCCTTTAGGATCTTTTTTCAGCTGCATTTTCTTAATGTAGTTAGTTTTAAACTTTTCCACTGATCTTAAAAAACCTTGGCCTGTAGAGAATATGACTTCTGGACTCATTTGGAAGAGTTGGCAAACATCTCCAGAGATAAATTCTAGGCTCTTTCACTTCCAATTCAATTAAACACACATTTATGACAATATTCAAGAGACTGGGGATACTCAGACTCAAATGAAGCAGTCCCTGAACTCAAGGAGCTTATCTTCTTGTGAAGAGGCATCCAAAGTATCTATAGGAAAGTACAATACAAAGGAAGAAATGAAGGGGTTAAGGGAAAGGAAGGTCAACTCAAGGGTGCCAGGAAAATTTGTGGAAAAAGAGCTGATGCAGTGGGAGGCCAGAAATCTGTCTACACCTATATACACTGTAGATGTACCAGCCAGGCAGCTGTACATCACTCATGGAGGAGTCAATCCATTGGAATGATTAATTTATCACTGACTACACACTCTACTGCAGGCTTTATGGGGACTCCACAAGGAGAAAACGACTTACTATATGAAGTGGGGGTAGGGGAGAAATAAATATTTTTCAAGTGCCAGGGACAGTGATAAGAGTTTTACAAATATTATGTCATTTTAATCTTTATAACAGGTGGTATAGTAGATAGAGCACTGGACCTGGAGTATGGAAGAGCTGAGTTCAAATCCAACCTCAGACACTTCCGATTGTGTGACCTTGGGCAAATTATTTAACATTTGTTTACCTCAGTTTTCTCATCTGTAAAATGGAGATGAAAACAGCATCCATCTTGCGGGTTATTGTGAGGATCAAATGAGATAATGATTGTAAAGTTCTTAGCACAGTGCCTGGAACATAGTAAGTCCTATTTAAATGTTAGCTATTATTTAACAATTAAGGAAATTGAGGAAATTGGAAGTTAACTGACTTTTCCAGGATCACATAGCTAGTAATTGTTTAAAGCTGGATTTGAACTCAGGTCTTCCAGACTTCAGATACAGTGCTCTATTTACTGTGTCACCAGCTGCCTAATATTAATATTGTTTTATTCACGTCTAACTCCATTTAGGGTTTTCTAGGCAATGGCTTGTCATTTCCTTCTCCAGCTTATTTTATAGATGAGAAAACTCAGGGAAAGATGTTTAAGTGACTTTCCCATGGTCATCAGCTTGTAAGTGTCTGAGGCTGGATTTGAACTCAGGAAGATGTCTATCCACTATATCTTCTAGCTACCCCAATAACAACTGTAGCTAGCATCTATATATCATTTTAAAGTCTGCAGAATGACTTTCCAAATTATCTCATTTCATCTTTACTACCTTGGGAAATAGGTGCTACTATTATTCTCATTTTACAAAGGAAGAAACTTAGGTAGAAATTAAGTGACTTGCCCAGGATGACAAAATTAGTGTCTGAGGTTACACTTGACCTAGGTCTTCCTAACTCTAACATTAGCGCTCCTTCAACTGCGTCACCTAGGTGCCTCCCACCATTACAAAGGACTGTAGAAAGGTGTTTTCTTTCCCCTTTCTTCGGGGCTGAACTTTTTTTTTATAATTTTGTAGTACTTTTAAAATTTGGGGCTGCATTTTTTTCATTTACATGGTAGTTATCGGGAGTATATTGTTTTATTGGGTCTCATTATTTCACTTTATATCAACTCACATAAATCTTTCCACACTTGTATGTATTCATCTCTAATTGCTTAAAGCGGAGTAATATTTCATTACCTTAATGTTATGGAACATTTTGTTTATTGATTCTACAGTTGATGAGCATCTACATTGCTTCCAGTTCTTTGGCACACACACATATGCATATATGTATGACTTTAAATTTCTTTATGTATATAGAAGCTTTCTTTTAGTGATTCCCATGCGATATATGCCTAACAGTTTAATTTCTGAGTTAAAAGTATGGATATTTTTAGGTGTTTTATTTGCATAACTGCAGATTGCTTTCCAGAACTATTTTACCAATAGTACCAATTCATACCTCCAAGACTGTCTTCTTTAAACCTCTCCACCAGCTTTACCTATTTCCAGCTTTTGTCAACTTCGACAGTTTGTTTGGTGAGAGTTAAAGAGTCAAGGTTGTTTTGATCTGCATTTGTTATTTGTGATGTGTAAGAGTTTGTAATTTTTCTGAGAATTATTTTGTTCTCCTTTGATGATTTATCTATTGGGTAATGGCTTTTGGTTTTATATAGTAACACTTGGTCCATATATCTTGGAAATCAAATCTTCCTGAAAAATAGTTTTGTTTTTTTTGTTTTCTTTCTCTGATTGACTGATTTCCTTCTGAGCCTACATGTTATTTTTTTGCAAAAACTTTTAAATGTCACATATTCATAATGACCTAATCTAACTTTAGTAATTACCTTTATCTCTTGGTTGCTTAAGAATACTTCCTCTGCCAATATTTGTGAAAGATCTATTTCTCTTTTAATTATTATAATGATATGATCTTTAATACTCAAATCACATATCTATTTTGAATTATTATGGAATATTGTATAAGATGTTGGCTTTAGACTAATTTTTCATAGATTGTTTTATGGTTCTCCCAGAACTTCTCATCAAGCAGTTTTACTTACTGTAGAACTTTTATAAATACTTTTGTTACAAGTTAAATGAGACTGTTGGTTGATTGTCAATGAGATGCACACTAGGGCAGGCATATGAATGATGGTACTAGAAATTCAGCCCCCTCAGGTTTATCTGAAAGAAGCTTGAGAGCATTATTAGTCAACTGACCCTCTGGGGACCCCAATCCATTAATGTGATTGTAAATTGAGTGAGTGATCACAGAGGAGATACTTCATTTTTTCACAGTTAGCTAAATTTAAAAGGGTAGAGAGAGCTAGACAAGAAAAGCAGTGATGGCATCAGAGTTTCAGCCCAGAATCTTTGGACATAGAGCCCCACTTGTGATGACAGTGTTGATTTCCCAAAAGTTAAGAGTATTTTGAATGAGGCTTTGCAAACGGGTTAACCATTGTAAGATGATCTGTCCCAATTTTTGGTTGGAAAAAATATTAAATTCCTTTCCAGGGTGATATTGTGGCTCTTGGTTTGAAATACTTCTTCATAATTAATAAAATATGTCTCAATTCAATCAGCTAAAAGTGATCAATCAGAGGTCAGTTAATTAACCAACTGAGATGGCATTTCTGTAACATCAGCACATAAACAGAGGCAGGATCTATGATTTTGTTATCACTGGCAGCTGCCAGGTTGGTAATACCTTACACTGATAGATACACAAATATAATATCTATCTATATTTATCCATAAATATTGATATAGTTAATATATGTATGTACATATGTTCATGCACATTTATATGTATTCCCTATACATTAGTGTGTGCATATGTTAATACACAAATATACATAGGAGGCAAGGTGATGAATGGAACAGAAGACCACCTGCAGAGTCATTACAATTTAGCTCCTGGCTCTAGTTATTTAACATCTCAATGCCCAGAACAACTTTCTACAGCTATAAGTTAAAGAAAAATTGTCCATCTACAACAGTAGGGGGTTTCTTCATTGCAAGTTCACTATGAAGTCTCAGTTGTGGACAATAAACACATGTCTTTTAATTTAGATAGACAGGTAGATGGATAGATAGGCAGAGAGAGATATAGCGAGTTGTTAGGGACTTCACTCTCCATATAGTCCAACGGATGTAACAAAAGAATAGCTAATATACCACATCCAGCATGTGATTATCCAGCTTTTATTTGAAGATCTATTTTTGTTGTTTAGTTGTTTCAGTAATACCAGACTCTTACTGAGGCAATTTGGGTTTTTTTTGGCAAAGATACTAGAGTGGTTTGCCATTTCCTTCTCCCACTCATTTTATAGATGAGGAAATTGAGGCAAACAGGGTTAACAGATTTGCCTATGGTTACACAGCTGGTAAGTGTTCTGACTGAGGTCAGATTTGAACTTATAAAGATGAGTTTTCCTGAATCCAGGTGCAGTTCTTCCTAACTGCCTGAAGACATATATAGAAGGGGAAAAATTCACTACCCCTTCAGAGGAAGCACATCGCACTTCTAGATAGAGCTAATCATTGGCAAGTTTTTCATGACTCTGAATCTAGATTTATTACTTGACAAATATTACTCAGTATTCCTCGTCTTGCCTTCTAAGGCCAAGTAGAATAAGTCTAATTTCTTTTTACATTAAAATCTTTTAAGTCCTTTAAATCAGTTTGGGTGACCTCTTCAAGGCTTCAATTTTTAGAAGTGAACATCTCTCTTTCATCTCATCTTCATTTCACACAGACTTGAGGCCATTGACCACTCTCCTTACTTTCACACCTACACCCACACCCACACCCACACCCCCACAACCCCCACCACACACATCCCACACACACACACACACACACACACACACACACAAGTCCTTGTCCTCCCTCAAGTATGTTACCTACAGCAACTGATCAGAAGAAAATACAGTGGACATATCAAAAGGTGACAAAATGTGTTAATTTTATAAATACATAAAGAAGTCTAAATATTTTTAATGTAGATACATCTGGGGAACTATATTTAGTTTACAAAAAAAAATTGAGAGCTCTACTCATCATGTACACACACAGCTCGGCAGACACAAACACACAATCACACATCTGTGTGCCTATGTCAGCAACAGTAATTCTTAACAACAGTGTGGGTTTGAATGTGCCAAGTCTGGAATTTTTAGCTAGTTAAATGAAATTGAGCAGAGGGAGCTACGTTCTTCCAAAATATAAAAGAAAAACAATTTATTTCTCAGCCGCATTTCCTGGCGATTGTCATCCCTAGCATTCTTTTCACCATTATTTGTTTGTTTGAAGGTTGTGGAGATATTGGCATGTGCATTATTAAGATAGTCTGAATATGGTAATTTTCATAATGAGATTTATTGTATACGCCTCCTGAAATAAAAACAGGACGGCACTATTCTAAAGCATTTAAATGGCTGTAGGATAGTGAAATTCCATTATTTTTAATGGAACTGAATTTGTATTCTGAGTTCATTAGAATACTGAATTACTTGAAGAAACAAGTTTTGTCCTCCATCACCACTGTAGCGGGGGGCTATGTTTTATTATTTTTTAAGATTCCGTTTTGTGATGTCAAAAATGCGGATGGCATTCAAATTAATATAAATGAATATTGAGAGACCAATCTAAGGATCCATGCATTTGCTTTAAATGTTCAGGGACATTGAGTAGCAGTCAGAGATTTTAGAGGTAAAACAGTTTTCTGATTCATTATCCAAGCAGGAGAAAGAATTGAAAGAATACCGTGATTCAGGTAAAATGCAGCATCAACTTATATGTTGACAATCATAACGTTGGTCTTTATTTCCCATCCCTCCAATTCTACCTTCAAACTTTTCAAAAATATCTCAAAACCCATTAGTTCTCTCTTTCTATCAATGTTTGAAACAAAACTGATGAACTGGCATAAAAATAAAAAGTCACGACAATATACCATTTGGTTCTTTGGTACTTTTCCAGATTGCACAAGCATTTATCCTAATAATCTAGTTTGCCAGAAGTGAGCTACATCTGTGTGCCCTCCCCACTGTTTCCTGCCCTCCCCCTGACCGTTCTTGTTTCCTTTCACAAGCTCACTAGTGAATATTTAGAACCCATCTCATCTAATCTCTTGTTTCTGTACTAAATTTCAGCTAAAGTAATACTTAATGTGACTGTCTGAATTATCCTCTAATTTTTCCAACTCACTACAGATTATTTTCCAATATACTAATGTATGGCATACAATAGAATATAAACTGTGTCCCTCCAAGTCTTCTCCCCCGCTCAAACAAAAGTCAACAAAACCTCTGATTCTATATCAATTTTGCATATTTAGCAGTAAATTAAATGGGTTCTATGCACAAAAGGCAATTCTACTTTCAAGTTTGCTCAAAGGCATGTCTCCCCATTTCAAAATTTACTTTTACAAAGAGATAAAATTAAAATATTATTAAAGAAGAGGAAGGATAGAATCACGATATGTATGGTAAATGCCATGCTCCCTGTCCCCTGGTATCAAAGAATGCCTTTAATACTCATCTGTGTGTAACTAGAGCACCCAGACACTTAATAGCTATGTGGCCCCAAGCAAGTCACGTAATCTCTGTCAGTTCAGTCTCCTCATTTGTAAAATAGAGATAATAATAATATTGAACTCAAAGAATTACTGTGAAGGTCTAGATAATGCAAGTAAAACAATTGACTTCACCAAGGTTTTTAATAACTTTAACATGCTGTATAAATGCTGTCTGTTACTCTTTCTTCCAGTCCCTATCTTGACCAGTTCAACTATTTTTATCCTCAATTCACTTTCCATCTTGTGCATTCAATGACAAGACCTTGCCAAATCCTAACCCTGGATTGTACTCACATCTATTCATATTCTTCTGCATGTAATTGGAGGAAAGCAGCATACTGACTGAGCTCAGTACAGATTTAAGTTACAATGTGTCAACCAGGCCCTCACAATATCAATGAATATATTCACTTTCTAATTTCTTCATATCTCACTCACTACAGAGACTATTCCAAACATTCTTCTCTCTCCTCAAGCCTCCAAACGTTTTCATCCCTTCTTCCATACATAGCATCTCCTAATCATCCGTTCTCAGTCAAAGGCATCCCATTATAATTCAATGAAAAATAATGAAACTGTAAACTTTCCCATCTCTCACTACTCATCTCACATTCACAACATTCAGAAATTCCCTCATATATCTCCCTTTTCACTCTGTTCTGAGCTGGAAAAATGGCCCTTTTTCTTTCCTTAGGTAAGTGCTCCACATCTCTTCCTAATAACTCCAGAAATTTACCACTATCACCTGCATTCTCTACTTTATATTCAATCATTATTTACCTGCTCCTTCCCTGATACCTAGAAACATGGCTATGTCATCTGCATCTTTAAAAGAATTCTCTCTTAATCTTACCATGCTCCTTAGCTATGGGCCTGTAACTCTTTTTTCCCTTGTGGTTAAACCCTTGAGGAAAGAATTAGCAATCAGTGCTTCTGCTTCCTTTCCTCTCAGTATCTTCTAAAATCTCTGCAAGTGGACTTCTGACTTGTTCATTCGACTGAAACTGTTCTCTCTGAAGTTAGTGATCTTTTAACTGTGAAACCTAATGACTTTTTCTTAATCATCCTTCCCCTTGATCTCTCTGCAACACTGGACACTGTCAATTGTCTTTTCTTCTAGATCACTTTTTTCCCTAGATTTTTTTGATACTGCTCTCTTTCTCTCTCTCTCTTTCTCTCTGTCTCTGTCTCTCTGTCTCTGTCTGTCTGTCTCTCTGTCTCTTTCTCTCTCTCCTGTTCTCATATCTCAGACTGCTCCTTCTCATTCTCCTTTGCTGATTCTTTACTAAAGTGTTTTTACTAACTCCCAAAGCTTTGTCTTGGTGCTCCCTTCTCTTTTTTGCTTTATACTATATATTTATACTAGTGATCTCATCAATTTCCATGGGTTCAATTTTTATTTCTGTAAATAATTCTCAGATTTATATATTTAGCCCTCGTCTCTGCTGAGGTATACTTGCACATTATATTGCTTAGACTTTTTAAACTTATGCACTCCAATATTTCCAAGACAGAACTTTCTTTGCCCACTAACTATCTTTCCCTAAAAATGCTTCCCTCTTCCTGACTTTCCTATTACTCTCAAGGGCAGCACCATCTGTTATTCACCCAGTCTCACAACCTCAGTGTCCCTGAAACTCCTTATTCTCGTTCACCTGAATATCCAATCCAATGAAAAGTATCTTTTTTTTTTTGGTCTGTTTCTGCCTTTCCAACATAGTTCATATACTTCCCTCATCTGCCCCAATACTAGTTCAGCCTCTTATTATCTCTCTCTTGGACTACTACAATAACCTTCTAACTGGTTTCCCTTCTTCACTTCTCACTTCAATTTATCCTCTGCTCACATCTCAAAGTAATATTTTCCAAGATATATATATATATTTAGCCATGTTCAATGAGCTTCAGTAGCCCTTTATTTCTTCTATAATCAAACACAAATTACTCTTTTGGGCACTCAGAGATCTTCCTGCCTTGGTCCTTTCCTATGTTGCTAGCTTTCTTATTCCTCCTTTCTTTTCACAACTCCATAATTCAGCTACAGTGCTCTACTTCTCCAGTTCCATTCTCCATTTCCTATCTTTGAGTCTTTTCATATCCTCATGCCTGGAATTCTGTCCCTTCCCTCAAACTCTTAACTTCCCACAAGACTGGGCTCAATCCTACTTTCTTCAGGAGAACTTTTCTATATCTCCCAATGACTAGTACGTTCTCTTCTGAGATAGCTACTTTGTAGGTGTCCAATATGCGTGTAGTTATTTAAAAGTGTATTTACACTGGAAAATATTAGAATTCCTTGAAGACAGGGATGCTTTTTTGCCTTCCTTTCTAAACCAGTATTTAAGAAATGCTTGCTAAGTAACTAAGTAACATATCATACAATAAGAACAATAAGAAAACAACAACCTAGAGGAAGGTCTTCAGAATTTTAAAGATTTTGTAGAAGGATACAGACAGAAGACTCACAGGATAAGAAGCCACGGATGGTGTGAGATTTGCATGCTCATCTAAATGAGATCACAGATTTATAGAAATCTCAGAACTGAGGTATCTTCTTCCACATCCTTTACTGCATTTACAAAGTGGTTATCCCTCTAACCATTTTTGTTACATTTTTATGTAAAGTTTGGGTTCCAAATTATTGCCCTTCCTTTCCCCTCTTCCCCAGTCAGAAAGCAATCAGATATAGGCTATATATGTGTAATCAAGTAAAACATTTCCATATAAGTCATTTTGTACAAGAAGACTTAAATAAAAGAAAATAAATGAAAACGTAAAAAAGCATGCTTTGTTCTGTATTCAATCAATATCAGTTCTTTCTCTGAAGGCAGATAGAATTCTTCATCATTAGTCCTTTGGAATTGTCCTGGATCATTGTGTTGCTGAGAACAGCTAAGTCATTCACAATTCTTCATTGAACAATATTGCAATTACTGTGCACAATGTTCTCCTCATTCTGTTCACTTCACTATGTGTCAGTTCATCTAAGTCTTTCCAGGTTTTTTTTTTTTTTCTGAAATCATCCTGATTGTTATTTCTTGTAGCACAATAATATTCCACTACAATCATATGCTATAGCTTGTTTAACCATTTCCCTATGGATGGGCATCCATTTGTTTTCAAATTCTTAGCCATCACAAAAAGATCAGCTATATTTTTGTAGAAATAGGCCCTTTCCCCTTTTTGAGGGAATGTCTTAGCAGTGGTACTGCTGGATCAAAGTGTATGCACAGTTTTATAACTGTTTTGGACATAGTTCCAAACTGTTCTCCAGAATAATTGGATGGCTCCTCTCAGAACTTCCATTTAAGGAGGGTTAATAAGTCAGTCATCTTCATTCCTCTCCAATATGAACTCTATTTTTCCCACCATATCCCTGCATCCCCTGTATTTTTGTTCTCTGCAATCCTTCTTTTTGCAACTTCCTTTTATGTGTGGTCTTCCCTGTTAGAATATAAGACTCTTGAGGATAAGGACTATCTTTTGTGCTTGTATTTGTATTACCAGCCCTTGGCACAGTGCCTGGAATATGGTAAGTGCTTAATAAATGCTTCTTGCATGTTGGCTGATTCATTCCTGTTTCTTCTCATTTGTGCTTACCAAGATTCAACTTCTCCCCACGTATTCTTAATACCAATCTTTTCCTGAAGCATATACTTCTCTATAAATTAGCTTGTCTATATTTTGCACTGAAAATATTCTGTGCACCTTGTGAATCATGTTCTGCCCCAAATAGAGACCCTCAAACTTAAGGAATTTTTGTACCTTCTTTTTCAAAAATCCTTCTTTGAAATACAGAAATAAGTGTTTTAAAAAGAAAAATACTCAGTAAGACATAAGCAAGACTTTTCATTAAGGTGATCTATAGATAAGACAAATAAGACACTGCTTGACCCAAATAAAGCCTAGAAGATCTTATTAACCAAATAACTCATGGTGACACACATGAAGATAATTTCTAGCCTTTCCTATTACTCCCAATGAGATTTGTAAGAGAGAAAATTATATTATCTGTGAAATAAATTAGGTCAACCATTTCAATTGCTTTCCAAGGATTTTGACTTGTGAGATTAAGATCAAGCAGTGTATGACTTGTATACCCATGCCATATTTTTGATATGAATCCATAGAATGAACCCTTCAAACTCACCTAAAATGAAATACCTGAACTATAGCCTGCTCCCGTTCTGGCTTTCATATCTGAGGTGTGATTGCTTTCTTTAGCTTATGGAATCTTAATGTGTTAATTTATTTCCAAACATTCAACCTCAGCAATGACTCATTACAGTCAAAATTCCAGGAAGGGGAAAGGTGTCACTCATCAACAGTGGCTTTTCTAAACCTTTTAATCTCTTCTTAAACTTCCCATACTTCCCTCATACCTCTACTTTCTCAGCTAAAATTTTTGTTTAATATTATACTATAAAAAAGAATTGAGGTCATTTCTCTTTTCCTCACATAGAAGCCAACTTTAACTAGCCCCTCTTTATTCCTATTTCACGTAAATATATGGCCCTTCTCCTTGCTAAGACCAACTCTTCTACATGAACAAGTTATTCCATTCCATTCCATCTTCAGAAAATTGTACATCCCTACTCTCTCACCAATCTTCAAAAGCTTCTTTTTTACCGGCCACTTTCCTACTGCTTATAAACATGCCCACGTCGCCTCCAGACAAAAACCAAAAATAAACTACTGCCATCACCACCAATACTATCATCACCACCAAAACTCTTTCACTTGATGCAGCCATTTTGCTAGATATCATCCTATATTTCTCTTCCTTTTTGTGGCTAAACTCCCTTTGAAGGTAGTTTACAGAGGAGCTTCTACTTCCTTTCTACTCATTTTCCTCATAACTCTCTACAATTTGGGTTCTGATCTCCTCATTTAACTTAATTTGCTGTCTCCAAAGTTACTAATGATCTCATAATTGCCATATCTAATGACTTTTGCTTAGTCTTCATCCTATTTGACCTCTCTCCTACTTCTGACTCTGTCAGTCACCCTCTTCTCCTTGACATTCACTTTACATTTTTTTTTTTTTGTTTACACAAAGCTCTCTCTTGGTTGTCCTCCCACCTATATGACTGTCCTCCTACCTATTTCCTACTACTTGCCTCCTTTGTTGGATCTTCATTCAGGCATACTTGCTCACTAGAGGTGTCCTCCAACACTCTTTCCTAGGCCCTTCCCTCTTCTCTCTCCACACTATTTCATTTGGTGATCTCATCAGTTTCTTTTATCACCTTTATACAGAAGACACTCATATTTTACTCGTCCAGTCCTAATCTCTCTCCTGATCTCATCAATACATTTCCATGTCTTTTTGACATCTCAAACTGAATACCTTGTAGACTCTTAAAAGTCAACCTGTCTAAAAACATTGAAAAGCAAATTAACACAACTCTTCAGTGCCAACACATGCCTTTCAGAAAGTGCTCAAGAGGATAAAGGAAAGTAGGTACCTTAATGAACCTTTGTTAGATTAGTGGATAGGTCCAACCATCTCTGAAGAACAATTTGCAACTATGTGCAAGGGACTATGAAAGGTCTTTACCTTAAAGAGATCAAAGAATAAGGAAAGGGACCTATAGATAGAAAAATATAGCAGCTCTTTTTGTGGTAACAAGGGATCGGACATTGAGGGGATGCTCATCAATTGGCGAATGACTGAGCAAGTTATGGTATGGGTTCATGGAGAACTGCTTTTATTTATTAAAAAAAATGGTAGGGAAGTGGTTTCAGAAAAACCTGGGAAGACCTATATGAACTGATACAAAATGATGTGAGAAGAACTGAAAGATCATTGTGCATAGTAACAGCAATGTTGTAATGATGATCAACTCTGAAAGTCTTGGCTACTCTGAGCAATACCATGATCTAAGACAATTCCGAAGGACTCATGATTAAGAAATACTATCCACTTCCAGAGGGAGGACTAATGAACTTTGAGTGCAAATTGAAGTACAATTTAATTGCTTTTTTGTGATATTGCTAATATGGAAATATGGTTTGCAAGATTTCAAATATATAGTTGATATGTTGTTTGCCTTCTGAGTGGGAGAGGGAAGGGAAAAAGGGAGGGAGAGAATCTGGAACTCAAATTTTAAAAAGAAAAAAATGTTAAAAAATAAATAAATTATAAATTGATGGGAACGGAAGTGAACATTGTACTCACTATCTTTTTTCTCCAAATCTTTCACTGCCTCACTTCCCTATTTCTGTCAAGGGTACCATCATTCCTTCAGGCACCCAAGCTCCCAATCTTTAAGTGTCATTTTCAATTCCTCACTCCTTCTCACTCTTCATCGCCAATTATTTATCATGTCCTGTCATTTCTACTTCCATCTTTGCAATATCTTGAATATTCCCCCTTTATATTTGTGACATTGACACCATTCTGGGTGTAGACCCTCTTTACCTCCCACTGTAATTATTGAACTAGCCTTCTGGTTGGCATTCCTGCCTCAAATATCTCCCCAATCCAACCTATCCTCAACTCAAATGTCAAATTGACCGTTCTCTTTTCCCTCCTCCCATTCAATCAACTCCAGGTGTTCCTTACTGTCTCCAGGATAATATGTAATATCTTTTCTTTTTCCAAGCTGTTATTCATCTAGCTCCTTCCTATATTTCCCTTCTTACATCTTACTGCCAAGTATGCTGTGATCCCATAGTACTGGTCTCCCTGTCATTCTTTGCCAATAAGACTAAATTTCCTGATCCTGAGTATTTTCCTCAGCAATCCTCTATGCCTGTCACTTTCTCCACTTTCATCTTTATCTCCTGGCTTCCTTCAGGTCTCAGCTAAAGTCTCACCTTCTACAAGACTTCTTCAGTATCCCTTAATCCCAGGGTTTTCTTTCTGAGATTACTTCCAATTTATTGTTTATACACCTTGTTTAGACACAATTTTTTGGATACTGCCTCTCCATTAGACTATAAGCAACTTGATATCAGTGACTTTTGAGGGGGAGGGGCATTTCTTTCAAGCCACAGGACTTAGCACAGTGACTGCAGAATAGCAGATGTTTAATAAATGTTTCTTCACTGATTAATTCTATATGGCATGATATCACCATTTTATGCATGGTTAAAAAACGGACCTTTCAGTCTGATGAAGTACTATATTTGGATTCTTAAGGGGACAGGGTTCAAATCTCCATTCTGCTACTTAAATCATGTGTAACCTTGGACAAATCGTGTAATTTCTTTAGATCTCACCTTCCTCATCTTTTAAATGACAGGACATGAAACTGCTAAGTCTCTTTCTTGTCAAAATCTTCACCTTAATAACACTGTTCTCTCCACTGAAGCAGGTCAAAGATCCTCCACATTTCAGAACAACTATGGCTGAAAAATATATCATTTAATTAAATGCTATTTTATACTTTCTAAGCTTGTTCTCTGATCACAGGAACACCATCCATTGTGGAACCCTAAGGGACACCTTTCCAGCTTGGTGAAGCCTATGAGAGCTCTCACGTTATTGGAATAGCCTTTGGAGACACAAGGACATCATGATGAAGGAACAAAGCTGGATTTTAGGAAAAGCTAATAAAATAGTAATCAATTTATTGGGCAACAGCAAAAAGATAGAGGCCCAAATGGAGACTTAATAATGAAATCCTAAATAATGACACATCATAAAAACACAAATATGTGAAAGAAAATTTTACTTAAAGAAAGCAAGACATAGAGTTTACCTTTGTTGGAAAACAATTATCTTGGGAAAATATGATCTAGAGCTGGAAAGGGTTTTCATGTATAATGAAAGCTTCTTGAGGTCCTTAAGGGACCATTTGGCCTTTTAATTTTTTGTTCTCCTCATTGCAAAGAAACAGTGCCTTGCATGAGTGCAGGCACTTAATAAATGCTTATTGAACAAATAAATTGTATGATCCTTCTACTTTTACAGTTATGAAAACAAATGCTTTACTATTACATATGGTACCCATGTGTGAAATATACATGTGGAAGATCCTCCTGAAGTCTTAGTAGGAGCTATAGATCCAAAGCTACTCCATTTTGAGAATTACTCCATTTTGTTCACACATATATCTCTGTATTCTCCTATTAGGGCTTGCAATGCAAAAATAGGATGTGGCGTGGTATCCTTTAACACCCCCATCCCATTGTGTAGAAATTCATAATCCTAAAACTGGGTAATAGGGTTATTGCACCAGATCAGCCTTGAATCCTAGCAACAGGGACCTTGACCAATTAACTTCTACCCATCCCCATTCCTCTCTGGTCTTATAAAACACTGCTCCCTCCTTGAATGGTGCAACTCTACCAGAGCCAGAAAGTCACTGACTTAAAAATTTCTGGTCCAGCTACCTGGTTATTCCCATCTCCCCACAAAGTTTTGGAGTATCCTTTCTTCTAAAGGCATAAATTGCCTTTTCTGTAAGAAGAGTGGCATAACTGAGAACTGGTCAATAAGTCAAGTCCTTTTAAATGCATACAGAATGCATAAGAGTGCTCAGTTGATGCAAATTTCTATGGAAAAGAAGATGGGAAGTCTCTTTCAAAGAGATACATAATGACATACCCAGTGCACTCTGAAGCCCATAGATTGAACAGCCATGGGTCCTGGCCCAAGCTCTACTCAATGGAGTGAAAGAGTGAAAGTCAATAGTAATTGTTTCTCTTTGAAAAAAACAACCATGAGGGTCCTGCCCCTCCCAGCTTTACTTATTTATTTATCTTTTCTCTTTAAAGAGGTCATCCTCTGATTACTTCTTAAAGAGGCCTATTCACTGAATGAGCACTGCGTCACTTTACATGAGTGCCTGAAAAGGCCTTAGCTTAAAAGACCAAGGTCTTCTACTGAATCATGGGCTGTCTCCAGTCATTCTGACCAATGTTTGGTCACTGGATCTAGATGGCTCAGGAGGAGAAAGTGAGGCTGATGACCTTTCACAGCCCTCTCTCACTTAAAACAAAGTCAAATGCAAGTCATGTCATCATTTCTCTGATGTGACTGTCCTCTTTGAAAATGAAGGATGAACACATTTACAACAACAACTTATAACAGAAATGTGGTGGAGAGGTGATTGCATGTGCAGATATTCTGTAATTGGTTCTGGTCTATTAATTGCATAGGAATAACCTTTTTCATTGGTTGGAGGTACATTCAAAAGTTCTAGCTAGCCTTGGCTTTTCTCCTTGGTTGGACTTCTACTCATTTGACTTGTCTTCAGCTGACTTTCTCCTCGTGACCTGTGCTCAATGAGATACAGTGCTTTAGGCTGAGAGGCCATCGCTCTTTGATATCTGCCCCAATTGAATAGTGTCTTTTTTTTTACCCTTTGGATTTTGTTCTTTCATTTGAGGTAAATAACTTTGAAGTATGCAACTCTGTGAATTTTGAAAAGTTGTCTATCTGGGATTTATAGTCAACTGATTCTCAATGCACAAAGGAGAAAACTTGGGGAATAAGATAAGCGATGACACAGAATACACAGTTTGTGAGGCCAATGCTATGTAGAAACTATACTAAGTTTGAGACCACTTGCCCCAGAAATTGATGTGATATATGGGGGATAGCATGACCCTGAACCACAGGGTGGTAGCAATGAGAGGTAATGCTGGTACTTCTGTTCTTGATGTATCTTTAAAATAAATAACATTTTGTAAAGGTCAATCATGGTTAAACATAACTCAGGTACTAGTAATTACCAGCTAGCAATTAGAATAATACACTAGAATGGGATTTCCATCTGGTGGCACTTAGAAGAGGCAGCTTTAGCCAGCTTTGCTCTGGGAAAGTGAGGTTACAGAATATTGCATATACTGGGGAAAAGATGCTCTCTGGGAAAGACATTTATAGCTTGTTTCAAGTTATCAATTAAATGAAAAATTTATATTTTGTACAATTTCTTTGTATATTTTACATTGTTCAGTCATTCACTTCTGTCTGACTTTTAATTGCCCTGTGGACCATACTGTCTATGTGGTTTTCTTAGCAAAGATATTGGAGTGGTTTGCCATTTTCCTCTTCAGCTCATTTTACAGTTGAAGAAATTGAAGCAAACAGGATTAAGTGACTTGCCCAGGGTCACACAGGTAGTAAGTGTTTGAGGCCAGATTTGAACTCACAATGATGAGTCTTCCTGGCTCTAGGCACAGCAGTAGGCACTCTATCCACTTCCCCTCCTAGCTGCTTCACATAATAGTTGATAAAACCATGAATTAGAAACATATATATATAGAGGTTCGGGATAGAGCTGAACCATACTTTAGCTTTCAAATGCAATGATTAAATTTAATAAACATCATGTGCTTTATTCCACCTGCAGGCTTCATGATAGCAGTCTGTTGATTTATACCTAAAATTTTCTGACTTGTAGTAAAGACATTCAAGAGCATGGTACCTTTAATATGTGCCAAAGTTTTCTCTCTCATTAAGAAGCACAAGTCAAGTAAGCTTTCGTCAAACACTGGTGATTGCTTTCACATTGCTAGGGGTATGGTTGAAGAGAAGGATTGATTTATCACTTTTTAAATGGATTCTTAATCTGCAAATCAATAAAAATGTTTCACTTCAGCAGTGGCACAGGGTGAATGACTCACCCTTGAAAGTAGAATGAACTAACGCTGTCATTCTTGCTTCTCTTTAATGTTCTCAGAGAGCTGCTGTGCTTTTCCATTGCTTGAATTTGCTAAGCTCAATAGTAGGGAAATGTCTGGTGTTTCAGACCAACATTTCTGTAAAGCAGTTAAGTCATCCAATGGTGTTGTGCATGCCTGCAATCTTAACATTGTCGGTGCCTTGGCACATAATGGTGGAATTAAAATATGTAAATGAGAACTATGAATCTTAAGGATGTTCCAAGATATAAATGGATGAGGAAGGGATATTCTCACTGCCTCTGGAGAACATTTGGTTTTAGTGTGATATATGTGTTTGGTGTAGGAATAACATGATGTGGCTTATAGAAAGTAATATATAATAAACATATTATAATATGTAATTATATTGAATTTACTATATAATATATTAAAATATCATATTGTTATACAACTACACATTTTATAATAAATATATAAGAAAATATAATATAATAAAAGTAATAGAGTGCTGGATCTGAAGTACAGAAGACTCATCTTCCTCAGTTTAAATCTGAATTCAGACACTTACTATCTGTATGGCCCTGAGCAACAAATTACTTAACCCGATTTGCCTCAGTTTCCTCATCTGTAAAAGGAGCTGCAGAAGGAAATGGTAAACTATTGAAGTTATCTTTTTTTTAGGATAACCAAAAGGAGGTCATGGAGAATCAGACGTGAGTGAAACAACTAAACAATGACAAAAAATAGATTCTTAGCATTAGATGAAATATTCAACCTCTCAGAGCCTTAGTTTCCTGTTTTTGCAAAATGAGGATGGTGGAAATAGCATGTACCCAAGAGAGCTGTTATGAGTATTTGATGAGATAATGTTTATAAAGCATTTTGCCAATTTTAAAGCACTGTATAAGCATAAGCTAGATAGTCTTGTGACTGCCTTTCCCATCTTGTCGTCTGCTTTTCAGATTTCTCTCAAGGTTATAAGACATTTTAGAACACGACTATGTTGGGTAGCCATTTAGTCATTAATAAGTCTGGCTTTAAGCAATCAAGAATTCCAGGAACAAGTCACTTTTGCCTTATGTTCCTCAAAAGGCTCTTAAAATAAACCCCACAATATTACATTACTGCTTTTTGCTGAGCGTTAGTAATAACTTAAATACCACAACAGCAAAATTCCTGCTACCCTGATTTAAGTATCCTCTCATAAAGATGAGTATTTCATGTGACAAAGCCTCCGTACCAAGTTTTATTTCAAAATAATTTAAAATAATTGAGAACAAGGCTTGTCAAAGCTGCTCAAAAGAGGGGATTCAAGGCTATAGAGGAAGGAAAGTTTTCACAAAAATGCCTGGTTCACACTCAAATTAAACACCCTGAAATTTCTCAGATGAAAAGACCAATTTCCCTTTACTAATGGATTACAACTTCAGTTTTCGAATCATATAGAAAGATGCCTCATCTCATTACAGAGTAATAAAGTTTTATATAAAAAAAAACAAGAAAAGAAATCAACTCTGAAATTTAAGTGAATATGATTTCCTTATTCAACCTCAAAAATGCCTCATTTCTGTTATAGTCAAAGAAGCCATATTTTCTTCTCCTCTAGTCCTGCCTCCTTTTATTCCTATTTTTTCCTAGTCTCAGCAAAACAAATGTTTTAATGATCATATCCATTTATGCATTCCAATGGCAGCACCCATCGACAAATGTGATTTAGAGGACACCAAATGCCTCATGGAGACATATAGTTTGCTGAAAAACTGCACGTTACTTGTTTTAAAAGCTGTTTGGTAATGGACCCAACCACTGGGGATGTAATAAATTCAAAAGAGTGAGATCTGTTGCTGAGAGGCCCCATTTTTAAACACATACACCCACCAAGTAATTAAAATGTGATAGGGAGGAAAAGCAGGGGAGGAAATCTAACATTGCTAGCAAATGCATTTTTACCCAGGAGAATTTTTGCCTTATTTTAGTAGCTAGAAGCAGCCATATGTTTAAATCCCAACCAACTCCTTCTTCTTTGGTGTAACAACATGGGTAACTTTTGCAGTACTCTTCAGGTGAATCTTGTTTTACAAGGGTTAGCTTATTTGATCTCCTAATACACCTATGAGATTGTTAAAGATCACATGGGGATTTCTACATCAGCTGTAACTCAGACAAAATATTCCCAGATTATCATTTGGCAATTTAACACAAGACACAGAGTACTGCAGGGCATCCACCATTCCTGATGTGAGGGGAAAAGGCCATAGAGTTCTTTGCCTAGAATTTTCAAGAAGAGCTACGTGATGATGAGAACAACTTCATGGAGATATAAAAAAGTAGAATATTTTAGCTTAATCTCACATTAGGCACTGAGAAGTGACCCTACAAAATTAGGTAGTAGGTAAAAATTGCTTTTTTGTTTTTTTGAAAATCACCATCACCACCTCATCATTATCATTCCCCTTATAATTTCAAATATACATTTCAGAGAGGAAAGGAAGAAATACTGAACCCCAGTGTTAGGGTGAGGGCTAAACAGCAGTTTGTTTGGAAAAAAAAGAGATATTTTAATGGAATGCAAGTTCAGTAACAGTGTTATGGCAGCCAAAGAGTTAATGCGATCTTTGGCTGTCTTAAGACAAGGGTTTCAAAGAGATCAAGGAGAAATGAAAAGGTCCTACATGCATAAAAATATGTAAAGCAGCTCTTTTTGTGGTGGCAATGAATTGGAAACTGATGGGATGCCTATCAATTAGAGAGGGGCTAAACAAATTGTGGCATATAATTTTGATGGAATGCTATTGTGCTATAAGAAATGATGAGCACGATGGTTTCAGAAAAAACCTGGGAAGATTTATATGAATCAATGCAAAGTGAAGTGAGCAGAACCAGGTGAATATTGTACATAGTAAGAGCAATATTGTCTGAAGATCAGTTATAAATGACTTAGCTATTCTTAGCAATACAGAGATCCAAGACCACTCCAAAAGACTTAATGATAAAAAACAAATCTCTACCTCCAGAGAATTCATATCTAGTTGTTTAGTTGCTACAGGGATGATTAAAGCATCCACTTCTTAGGGTAATTATATATATCAAACAAGATATTTAAAAAGTGCCTAGTACGGTGCCTGACACACACACAGTAGGCACTTAGTAAATGCCTGTTTCTTTCCTTCCTTCCTTTCTGAAGAGACTGAAGCTTTAGTACAATATATACTATATACTATCTTTTAGGAAGGATACTGATAACCTGGAGAATTTTGGGAAGAAAGCATCCAAAATGGTGGAGGACTATAAAGTAATGGAAATATGGATTAAGAGAACTGGGAATGTTGAGACAGAAGAAGAGACTACTTGAGGATTGGGGGTGGACAGCATAGCTGTCTCCAAATATTTAAAAGCCTGTCATGTACAAGAGAGTTTATATTTGTTCAGTTTCACTCCAGCAGACAAAGCTATGAGAATTTGGTAGAAGTTTTAAGGAAGCAGATTACCCTCCAAGTTCAGGAAAAACAAATCCTTTCCTAATAACTAAACTTATTCAGAGGAGGCAGCTAAGTGGCTCAGTTGACTGAGCAGTGGACCTGGAATCAGAAGACCTCAGTTCAAATCTGATCTCAGTCACATATTAGCTTTGTCGTTCCATAAGTCACTTAACATCTGTTTGCCTTAATCTACCGAGAATTAAATGGCAACCTGTTCCAGTACTGTTACCAAGAAAGCCCCATAAACATTACTGATGTGATATAATCCACAAGGTAAAAAAAAAAATAAAAAAATTCAGACTAGACTGAATGTCTGAACAACATCAAACTTGTCCAAAAATCAATTTGCTGTCCCAGGATGCAGTGGGTTCCCCTTTTTGGAAACCTTCAAGCAAAGGTTGGATGATCACTTGCCAGTTTGATGTTTGTATGGTTTTTTCCATTTTAAACACATAGCACTGAATTCCCTTCTAATTCTGAAATTTGATGAATCCATGAGAAGAAATGTACCATAAGAAGTCTATGATTTAAATAAAGTATTCTCTTTTGATCAGTGAGTGAGCATTTAATTTTCCCATCCAAATGTGTCAAGAAGTAACTCAAATAGCTGCTCCCAATAATTTTTGCATGATTCATGTCTCAACATTTATCATGAGACTAACACCCATTGACTCTCTAAGATTTGAATATTTAAGTGGTCATGTTCATTATGCATGGCATAGTCAACGGAACATATAGAAATCAACAACAGTATTTTCAGACAGAATTCGCAGATTGTAAATGGCAAGAATCTGTACTCTAGTAAAAAGAAAATATACTATCTCAAGTATGAAAATACCAATAATTAGTCCTATGTTTCTTCATTGATATTCCTTGACCTACTTGTTTACTAATTAATGATTAAAAGAATCTGAGTTTGTATTTCTTAATCAAAAGTACATGTTTACTGCTGTGTTACATAAGAGTCATGTGTAAAGATTTGTGTTGCCACATCAGACACAATGGCCAGTGAAAGCTTTAGATTGATACGGAAAGATGCCAGCAATAAAATTGGATTACAGTCCTATGCTACTGAACCAACAACCAAGAAATTATGTTAAATGAATAAGCAATTCTCTCCTATAGCCCTATAGTTAGGTTTTAACTAGTACTAATCATTTAAAGACTTATTATAGTAGTTCCAAGAGACACCATGAAAGGGACAATGGGAAGAGGAGGGGTAGTTTTCATCCAGTGGTTGACTCAGGGTCAGAGTTGAAGGCTGATGGCTAATAGTGCCATTTGAGAAGGTGGATGATTATATAAAAAGGCCAAAATTAGCTTGTTCAGTTGTTTTTTTTTAATAAACTAGGGAACTAGTAAACAAAAAAGAATTAAGAAACTCAATATAAAATAGCTCCTTATATAAGGAAAAAGAAAGGACAAAGAAACTGGCAAACATCACCATGAACAATGACTATGAACTGCAAGATCCTTGAGAATTAGTCCCCAGAAAGAGAAAATACATGAATAAATTACAATAAAGCCTAATAAATGAAGCTGAATATTGCACACAATATGTAAAATTGGATGATAAGTACTTTTAAAAAGACAAAGCAGGATCTTAGATCAATAAAAAAGGTATTAACAATTGTAATGAAGGCATTATAATTAAGAACATAAATAAATAATTTGCAAAAGTAAACTGCAGAGGGTGATATGTACGTTATCTTCAGGTAAAGAAAGACTTTATTTTGCTCTTTTGGCCTTAGTTTCCTCATTTACAAAATGAAAAGGCTGGATCACATGACCTCCAAAGTTCCTTCCAGTTCTAAATCTATGAGCCTACAAACTTTCCTGTTGGTAAAAACTTCATAGAAGTTGCTTATTTGCACACAATGGTTTTTTAATATTGGCTTGATTAAAAATACTACAAAAAGATACATATATATATACATATATATACGTATATATATATATACGTATATATATACAGATAAGTATATAGAACTCTATCCAGTTCTTTCTCTCTCTCTCTGTCTCTTTTTCTTTCTCTCTCTCTCTCTCTCTGTCTCTCTCTCTCATATCTATCTATCCATCTAGGGCAGTTAGGTGGTATAGTATACAGGATCCCAGCCTGGAGTCCTTAAAACTCATCTTCCTAAGTTCAAATCCAGCTTCAGACACTTACTAGCTGGGCAAGTCACTTAACCATGTTTGCCTCTGTTTCCTCATCTGTACAAGGAGCTAGATAAGGAAATGGCAAACCACTTCAGTATCTTTGTCCCAACCCGGGAAAGATAGGGTCAGGTAGAGTTGGATACAACTGAAAACAACAGAACAAGAAAAGATATATGCTTTTAACACAAGAATAACAATCACATTAAAAGTAAAAAGGTTATATAGGGCTTTAAAATTTGCAAAGCTCTTTACAAATATGTCATTTTATTATCACAACAACTGTGAGAAGTAGATATTATTATTGCAGAAAAGGAAATGAAGTGATTTGTTTAGTGTGAGAACTAATGAGAATCTGAGACTGGATTAGAATTCAGATCTTCCTTATTCTATTTCTAGCAGTTTATCTACTGTGCCACCTAGATGCCTGTAAAAGCAACTACCTCAACATACAGAGGAGGGCCTGCTGTACGAGTTCTTAGGTCTGCTTTTCTAAAAGGAAAGGGGCTTTTGAGGAGTGAACAGTCATTTTAATCAAGCACATGTATCATTCACTTAGTTCAAGGGAAAGAGTTAGCACCCTGAACTTCAGAGGAAATACAGAGAAATCAAAATCAACAGAGCTTCAACTGTCTGACACTAAGCACTACATACATCACAGATCAATAGACAGATAACTGTCAGATATATCAGACAATACATACATAATTACCAGAGAGAGAGGCACCAACATCTGGGTTTTCAAAGGGATGGGGGCTCCTTAGTGGTTGCCCAGAATCTCCTCTGGCCAAAAAAACACTTTGAATGCGTAAGCCCCAAAGTAAAACCTCACCTCAGAGGATATATACATTTTTCAGAGCCAGAGGGCATCACAACCCTCTGAGAACCAGTGCTTCATTAACAGAAGGTGTGGTCCTTCCTATAAATCTCTCCTAATCAAACTCCCCTTAATGGATGGGCAGGGCCACTAATGGGTGGGGAAGATCTTTAATCTCATTAGCATTACATTGCCTCTAATATATCAAGTTTTGAATTTAAACTTGTGTCCATTGGGAAAAGGATAAAACTTTTATAACTCTTATTCTCTTTTTTAAAAATAAAACCACTTTGCAAATCATGATTAAAACGCAAAAAGAAAAGTCAAGGAAGCAACGTCAACCTCGAGGTAGTTATTAGAGCATCTACAAAATGAAATATTTAACATATAATCACCAGTGAAAATGAAGTAGTGCTGGCTTTAAAAAAAGGAGCCCTACACATATTAAACAGGGGTAGCCAAACAATAATGGGAAGAGGATTATTACTTCAAATTATATCAAAGTTGGGATATAAGGATGGATAAGGGATTTATTTATAAGTATTTCTGAGGCAAGGGAAACTCCAGATTTGCTTTGCCAAGGCCTAGAGGGACAAGGGAACAGACTTGAGAGATCTCACTTGAAAGTTCTACAGGGTTACTACTATGGTGGCATGTGAAGATTTTGCAATTGCCTTCAAAATGAAGGAAGAGGACAGTATGAGCGTGACATAAGTGCTGGCATGGTTCCCCCGTTGGAAACATCATGAAGGAATATATATCAAGACAACATCAAGCCTTTATTTGTATGGTTTGTAGATTACTAAGGTATAAATTCACACTTTTATGAGAAAAGTTAAACATTTTAAATTTAAAATTTATTTAATTTCATTATTTAATAATTTAATAAAATTATTTATTTAAAAATGTAACAAACAGTTATCCCTAAAATGTACAAGATGACTCTAGTTCACCCCTCTTTGCAAGATTAAAACAAAATATTGGAAAATATTACTTCTGTTAATAGATAGCCAAATTTAGTTTCTAAGTGAGAAAATGAGAACACAAATTGTTTTCTCTCAAGTTAGCATGCAGAAAAAGATTACTAAAATCAAAAGAGAAATTAACAGAAACTAAATCAAACTAACACAGAAACAATTGAATTAATATAAGGAGCTGGTTTTAAAAAGGGAGACAAAAATCAATTAACTTATTTAAAAATAAAGATAAAATGAAACTAATTTTTGAAAATAGAAAACAAGGAGAAAACCACAATGAAGAAACATTTCTACAGGGAATTATATGACAGTAAAACCATTTAAATAAAAATGTACTAGTACTCAAAAATAAATACACAAATAAAAGAAAAAAATCTAAATAAACCATATACAAAAAGAAACAGAACAGTCCATGAGTAGATTGCCACATTAAGAACAATTTCAAAAAAGAATTCAGAAAAGATGGATTCATGAGTGAATTCTTATAAATATTTAGAGAGTAGATGATCTCATTGATATACATAAAAATAAACTATTTTTCAAGAAAAGAAATTTGGCTTTCTACAGGGCAAATATGGCTCTGATCTATCAAATATGTTAGTATAATGTAGACAATGAGAATTATGAGCAAAAGTCATGAATGAATATCATGGCAAATATATATATATGTATACATACATATATACACACACACATATATATGCATACATTTTATATATATACATATATATACACATATAATGCAGGCAAATAGGGTATAGTAATACAAAACTATTCATTAAGAGTAAGTTGATTTGTAGTAGGAATGCAAGACTGACTCAATGTCAGCGATTATTTTTATTACTATGACATCACTTTTGTAAATTAATTTGGGAAGTGTCATTACTCTTACTCTGCTCTTTGCATCAAGCGATGAATGATACATTTCTTTCCAATTATTTTGTTTTTTCCTTTATTTCCTTCAGAAATATCTTAGAGTTGACTATGTAGGTCCTATATTTATCTTAGTAGAATATATTCCTTTAGAATTAATTTCGTAGCTTCTCATAATAATTGAATTGTTTTATTACCATCTTTGATATAAGTTTTTAAGCTTTGGTTTTTTTTGTTACACACATTCTGTTCCATTCTATTACTTTCCAATCTGTAGTAGAATGTCTCTTTCACAATAAAATTATTTTCAAAAAGATTATGGGAAAAGATGAAGTTTTTGATAAAATTCAACCTTACTTTTGTGAAGAATATTGACATGTATAATAATAGAAGTCATTTACCCGTTTGTGCAAGTATGAAATATTTTAATAAGAAATAGACAATTTAAGTGAATCAATCTTTTAAAAAAATTATTTCTTTATTTTTAGGGTTTCAACAGACACTTTCATAAGATTTTGAGTTTCAGATTTTTTCCCCATGTCTGCCCTCGTGTCCACCCCAAGACAGCATGCATTTTGATTACAACTTCCCCCAATCTGCCCTCCCTTCTGTCACACCCCTCTCTTCTCTTATCCCCTTTCTCTCTATTTTCTTGTAGGGAGAGGTAGATTTCTATACCCCCCTGCTTGTATATCTTATTTCCCAGTTGCACATAAAAACAATTTTTAACATTTGTTTTTAAAACTCTGAGTTCCAACTTCTCTCCCTTCCTCCCTCCCCACCCATCCCCACTTAGAAGGCAAGCAATTCAATATAGGTTATACATGTGTAGTTATGCAAAGCAAGAAGTAATTTACCTTAAGAAAATATAAGTTATGCATCTGAATCCAAGAACTGTCTTTATTTATAATGGGCAAAATCTTAAACCCATTCTCATTCTCAGTCAAAATAGAGATTGAGCAAAGCTGCCCACTCTCATCATTAACTTTTAGCATTAGCCTCCACCTACCAGCTAGAATAATAACAAGAACAAAATAATTTCTGGACCTGTGATTGCATCAGTATTAAATATTACAGAAAAGGAAATTCCATGCTTGAATACAGACTGGCAACTCTTTTGTGATTTATGGTCATAATATATACACTGAACACACTGGGAGGTTTACCTTTGGTCAGTGGAAGTATGCTTCAGATATCAACTGAAGTCATTACGAACTCTGATTATGAAGCACAAAAGGAAGAACCTTTATTCTTAGATCTCAGATTGTCAAAATCATCTGCTACATGATTTATAAATAGAAAAATTAATTTGCATTCACCAAAACCAGTGGGAAAAATGAAATAGTAGTTTGACAAAAACAGGTAATAGCTTCCCTGTATCCCCTACCTCTTCCCTCCCATCAAAATATAAAATAAAAACTCATTCTGAGGGGATAAAATTATTTACAAATACTTGACTGGTGTACGTTTAGATATTGGCAAAATAAATAATTTGTTTTAGAAAGCAATTTGTGATAAGGGTTCCCATCCACATTTTAAAGTTGTGTAGTGCACCAACGGAAACAGGAATCTTACTATAATGTGAGCACTTTTATTAGACTGGCATCATCTACAACTACTCCACTTCAGAGCAAGGTAGATGATGAGGATGGTGTCTTGCAGTGATTCTCACAGCATGCCTATTCACAGTCAAAACTAACTGTAAGCATGATTCAAGGGAGCTTCAAACAAGGAGATTCCACTTCTGTGGAATTCCCTGTAAATAATGATGATATTTACACCAGCCAGAGACACCAGATGGACTGACATTGGCCCCATTCATTCAGCTTCCTGATAGGCCAGAATGAAAAGAAATGACTTTGTTCTGCAAGCAGCAGCAGTTTAAGAAGTCTTAAAACCATTGCTTGGGTTGGTGGGCACCTATTTAATTTTGTCCTTTCTGGCTATTTGTGTGGCAACATAAGATTTGTTAAGAGTATCCTAATTAGAGCAAATAGTTGTTACAGTGGAAGGTAGTGTTGCTATCCTCATTTTATAGATGAAGAAACTGAGGCAGATAAGTTGTCCAAGAAAGAAAGGAAATAAGAAAAAAGAAGAAAGGAAGGAAAGATTGATTAAGCATGCATTATGTACAGATACTCTGTTAAATTATTTAGAATTACTTTCTCATTTTATTGTCACAACAACCCTGAGAGGTAGACACTATCGATTCTTCCATTTTGCAGTTTTGGAAACTGAGGCAAAAAAAGGTTAAATGACTTGCCCAGGGTCACACAGGCTAGTATGTGTCTGAAGCTGGGTTTGAATTTAGGTCTTCTTGCCTCTGGGTCCAGCAGTATATTTACACGGAGCACTCTGCTTTATGTGCTTTATACTTTATGGAAAGTACTGGAGGATTTAATAAGACATGATATAGTATCTGCTCTCAAACAGCTTACAATCTAGTAGGGTAACAAGTGCACAAAAGATTATAACACCTATGGTCATAAGAATACAAATTTATACTGGAAGCAACCTCAGTAGCGATCTATTTCCAAATCTGAATTTTACAAGTGGGGAAAATGAGGCTGAGGGAGGTAAAACTACTTGTCTAATGTTCCATGTGTGCTATGTGCCAACAAGAGTATCGCAAGTATGACAGACACACATAGGTAAAATGCTTTGAGGAATTTGAGGAGGGAGTAAATTTCTCCCGGCAGGGGAAGGAGTGAATTCCAGACATGATTCGAACAAGGCTTGAAGTCACTACTTGAAGACCTCCATTGAAGGGGAATTTATCATCTCTTAGTGGAGTCTATTTAACTTTTAGACAGTTCTACTTTTAACAAAGTTTCCTCTGATGCCAAGCCTCAATTGTCCTCTTTGCAACTAACTCCCATTTCTCTACTTTCTCTTCTCAGATGAGATTACAAATCTTTAATACATAAACATAGTTATCATGTTTTCACTCTCTCTTCACCTCCATCTCCTCTTCTCTAAGTTAAACATGCTTTTTTTCCTTCAGTTACTCCTTATAAGATATGGACTCACGGCCTTACTATCCTGATTACTCCTACTGAAACTACCAGTTCATTAAGATCTTTGTTAAACTGTGGTACCACAATACTTCAGATGATGTCTGATAAGGGCAAAGTATAGCAGAATTATCATCTTCAAATTCCTGTAAGATGTGGCTATCTTAATGCATACCGTGATCACATTAGCATGTCTTCATAGCCTCATTACATTGACCTCAGATCTCCCACATCCTGGAACTCTGAAGGTGATTTTTTGGATCCAAGTGTAGGACTTTATAATTATCTTTACTGACTTCCACTTTGTCCAATTCAACCCAATATTTTAGTCTGTCGAGATTCCATTGGATTCTGATGCTTTCATCTGCTGTGTTAGCTATCTCAGCTTTGTGACATCAATAACGTATGCCTTACATGACATCCAAGTGCTCAATAAAATGTTGAAAAAAGCACAGTCATGCACAAAGCCCTGAGATGCCTCACTAGAGATGTCCTGCCTTATTCACTTCAAGCCATTAATAACTATGTTTTGAGTTTAGCCATCCAATTGATTTTGAGTTCATCTAATTTTGTTTGCTTTTAACTCATTGTCATTGTCTTCCTAAAAATAATGCAAAATATTTTTACCAAAAGTTTTGCTAAAACCAAGGTCAACAAGATCTATGATATTTCTCTCATATATTAATTTCTTATTCCCATCAACAATCAAATTGTAATTGACCTGGAAAAATTTGTTCTTAATAAAGCTATGTTGGCTTCATTATCCCTTTCCTTTCCCAGGATCTTTCAAATATTATTGAGAGTGCCTCAGCAATCACATCTACCAGTACCTCTGATAACCAAAAATGAAATTCATTTGGACTAGAAGACTTTTGCATTCATCAAAAACTTTGTTAATAGCTAGGTAACTTATATTTACCATATCATCTTCAACTATTTGTTCAAGAACCCTGCCCAAAACAGAAATAATAGTGTGAGACCCTCATTTCAGGTCTTTAGATAAAGTCCTCCCTGATTACCATTCATTTGGAATATTGTAGGAGAAATGGATGCTTTTTTTTAGGTATAGGTAGGACTCTTAGTCACCTTCTAATTGAATTTATGTGATTCTGTAAGATTCATGAGTCAGGATAAAGGATAAAGATAATTCCTTATGCTAGGAAAGGCTCCTGAGTGGGAACTCCAATTCTGAAACTGAATAGCTATTTGACCCTGAAAAAGTAATTTCCCCTGATTGGAGTCAGTTTTTCCCTCTGTAAAATGAAGCAATTAGACTACACATGATCTCTAAAGTCTCTTGGAGATCTAATTTTCCATGATTTTTTTTCTTTTAATAAAATCTTATAAGGACTGTTCATTAATAGATCATGTTCAGACTTCTAATTTAACAGAAATCACTCATCATCAAGGTAGCCTTTCCCCTGTCTCAAAGGCTAATCTCCTTTATGCCAAAGGTCTGCTACCAGGTAGCAGTGCCCCTTCTATGTCAGGAGGTGTGAGTAGCTATGCAAATTGATTGCAAAAGCTAAACTGATACAGCAGAAGAGACCAGGTCTGTGTTTACTGAAGAGGTCAATTGATTTCAAAGCTTGCAGCTGGTACACTGTTTAGCAGAAATAATTTTACATACAAACCGAGGCAGAGAAAGGTACCATTTGCTGCAATACTTGGTAAATTATTAAACACTTGGCAAAGGCTCATTTACATTGAGTAGAAGTGAAAAGATTAAAAAAGAAGTCCCACATGTAAACAGTAGAAATGCAAATTCAGTCTGCCTCTAGCATATTCCTTCTATGCTGCTTCATCTTTTGGAATATTCTCTGTTCTGATTTTTCCTTTCTGAAAAAAAAAAAGTCAGTGTATTAAATCTATTTGCCTGGGTTTCTGAAGCAATTGCTATGGAGGGACTACTTGACATTTTACTCCTGTGATGCAAAAAAAAAAATTCCTTTTCCCATGTCAAGTAGCCATATTGCTATGATGAACAAACAACATTACAAGGCAAAGCAATCATCATTTTCAGTGAATTTTAGAGAAACTACATGAAATTGTAGTTTGGGGTACAAGAGAATGAATTTAAGCGTATTTGGTGCCTAACTTTGGCCTATAGCGGATAGTAGTAAGACTTTGCATTTCTAGCAATTTTTCCTGAGGATTGAATGATAGAAATTAATTCTTATTCATTAATAAGTCAATTAGGTTAATACACATTTATTCAAGAAAATAAAAAAGCTATTCACTACTGTTCTAACAGGGATCATATATTTTTTTCTGATTTTGAAGACGAGGAAAGTTGAATTTTTTTAAAAAAAAAATTTAACTAAAATTATTTGAAATCATGTTCAGGAATCTTGATTCACAAAACGGTGCCTTATAACAAAATAAGTCTGGTGACTGGCATTACAGAAGAACGAATGGTATACTGTCATCCTGACACAACCCTTGCACTTACGTATAAACCATTATATTTTGTTTCCTTCTTTATACAATTTGGTAGTATAGCTAGTCTGGGTTTCATTACATGATGTTAATGTGACCATTTGAAACTTAAAGGATTCATCAAACTGTTTGGTTTACATAATATTAAATATCCTAGCTAATTTATCCCCTCTCTCTATTCCTCCCACCCCCCAACCCCCACCCCCATCTATAACTACTTTAACAACTATGAGGCATCCTGATATAGCAGATAGAGAATTGGCCTTTAGAGGCAGAAAGACTGGGGTCCAAGCACTGCCTGCAAAACACTAGCTGTGTAACACTCAAAAATTGTTCCATTTACTTCTCAGCACTCCAAACAAACACCCAAAGATGATTAATTAAAGATTTGTGATTTATCTGTATATTTGGAGAGGTTTTCCACAATGAGAGAAATCACAAAACAGGACAAAAAAGGACCAGCTTAGAATGATCTCAAAAATAATAGCTTGATCCATGAAATAGTCATCCTACCATTGCTAAATATTTTCAGATAGAGGCTGGAAGATTATCTTAAAAGTTATACTTGTAAATGAGATTATTGAATTAAGTAGGATGTGGGACTGTGTGTTCTTCCTTCATTGCTGAAGAAGACTATGCCATCAGAGACATGATGACATGACTTGCACTTGACTTTGTTTCAAGTGCGGAAGAGCTGTGCAGGTCACCAGCCTCACTTTTCCTCCAGAGTCATCTGATTCCAGTGACCAGATATTCATCAGGATGACTGGAGATGACCCAGGATGAGGCAATTGGGGTTAAGTGACTTGCCCAAGGTCACAGAGTTAGTGAGTATCAAGTGTCTGAGGTGAGATTTGAACTCAGGTCCTCCTGACTTCTGCACTGGTGCTTTATCCGCTGTACCACCTAGCTGCCCCAGTGTGGAATGTGGCACTAGATAACACCCAAAGGGCTGATCATGTCTGAAATCTTGTATTTGATAAAGAAAATGTTCTTTGGTTCTACTGACTTATCAATTCACTGATTTTTTTTTTTTGTGAAATATTAAAAAAAGATCATGCTTATAGCATAAAATATTTGTAGAACTTCTCTTTGTGGTGACAAAGAACTGGAAATTGGGGTGATGCCCATCATTTGGGGAATGACTAAGTTGTGATATAAGACCGTGATGGAATGCTACTGTGAAATGATGACTTCAATGATCTTTCGCATGAAATGATAAAGATGGAAATTAGCAGAACCAAGAGAACATTGTATACAGTAACAGCAATACTGTTTTAAGAATGACTTTGAGTGAATAAGCTATTTTGATTATTTTACATACCCAAATTAACTACAAAGGACCTATGAAGAAAGATGCTATCTGCAGCTAGAGAGAGAACTGATAAATAGAAGTATGCATAGAATAATTTTACATGTATATATATGCATGTATGTATACATCCACAAATACATACATACATACCTATTTGTGGCTAATGGTAGCCATCTCTAGGGCAGGAGAAGAGAGAAGAAAAAAAAGAAATCTACATGATAATTTACTTGTATATTTGAAAGGAACAGCAAATTGTACATAGTAGATATAATTTCATACACAATAATCTTTTATTTCATTATGTTATGAAAATGCTTGCTTTATTCCATAAATTAAAAATAAATAAAGTAAATCCAGCCATGGGTGGGAGTATTGCTCAGGGCATTTCGAACCTGGTCCCTTAAGTTTGTGGGGCATGGTCATCCCAGGTGAAAGCAAGCAGTCTTGGTGAGATTGTATCTTGCAAATTAGCAAGGGTTTATGTGTAATTCTGGCATATAACTTAGGTACAGGACTCATCAACTGTGGTCATTGTCTTAATTCTCCAAGGCATTTTGTTAGCAGCACTGCTGTCATCAGCAGCCTCCTGTTATGCTATCTGATTAGCCTATGGGGGAATCTGTTCATATTCTCTTGTTCTACATCTGTGAGTAATTACTAATTTGCTATAAATTCTCTTTTTGATGCACAAAGTTTAGATGCTAAAAGCACATGAAATAAGTAATAAAACTAATAAAATTAAGTGGGGAAATGGCAGCATTTATTTTTTTTTCTTTTATCTGCATCTTGAGGACTTAATCAGTATGAGCAGAAATAAGCTAATAGTTAATAGAGGTGATTTTGTTTTTTAAAGAGAATTATGTGACTAATCTCTCAGCTAATCATAGAGGGCCATTAGCAAAATACATTAAAAAATCTTCAAGTCTCTAACCAATTATAATATTGTTTAAGAAGCCAATTGAATAGCTGGAAGCACTCATACACAATTCTGTATAGTTAGAAGTACAGCTTTTTTCCATTTCCATATATTATTCAGTAGAAGGGAATCTGGTTCCCTTCATCCCCAATGGTGACAGTATTTAGAACCTTTTCATTGCCATACATCATTGGTTTTAAAACTTTAAAGTTCTTTGGCTCCAGGTCATGCAATAAATGTTCAAGTTCCATTCTCAAATACTTAATGATTTATTGTAAAAATTCACTTTTCCTAATTGAAGCTTGGAATATGAGTCAGAAGATCTGGTTTATTGCCCTAGCTCTACCTGGGTCATCTCCAGTCATCCTCTGGTCACTGGATTCAGATGGTTCCAGAGGAGAAAGTGAGGCTGATGACCTGCTCAGCCCTCCCTCCTCAAAACAAAGTCTAGTGCAAGTCATGTCATCATTTCTCTGATGGAATGGTCTTCTTTGGCAATATTAATATCCTTGAGTCTCAGTTTGTTTTTTTTTTTCCATCTGCAATTAGAGATACAAAAAAAAAAAAAATACTCATCTTGCCCAGCACAGAGAATTATTGTGATGTTCAACTTAAGTAATAAAAAACAAAGTATTTGAAAAATCCTAAAAGTGATACATATGTAAGATGAAATCCAATATGCATCTCTGGGTTAATTTGGAATTATCTAGTCAGAGATGATTTATTCATTTAGAGAATGCATCTATATTGTTTCATAATAAATTGACTGACTAAATAGTTTGACTTTTTCTCCACTGTCAAAAAATATCAAACATTCTCTTATTGGAAGATGGGGCCTTCTTAGAGATGACATGTCCCTTATGAAATTACAAATTTAATTTCTATAAATTATTATAAAGTCATGATTTAATCTCCTCAGAAAGATGAAGATAATAAAATCAAGATAAATATGTTATTCTATTAACTGATGATATGATAGCTTCCTTGTCTAGTCATGGGTGATTCTGCTGTTTAGGACTTTTATAAATATGAATTCAAGTTCCCCTGGCACCCTCACACCTGGAGCATTCAGGTTACCACAAAGTGGTACTGAATTAGAAAGGAAAAACATATAGAAATCAGCATACGGTTAACATATTTATCAGTCTGATCCAGAACAAAATAGAGTTATGAAATTGTGAAGTTTTATTTCTAATGGGAAAGTGAATAGGAAAAGTACCACATTTGTATTATACATTTCAGGGATCTTTCTATCTTTCTCTGTAAGATACCATAATATTTTTTAACACAATTGATTTAAGGGATTTTAATGGCAAGAGTGAACTTTTCCAGGCCTTGTAATTTCTATTACTTTGAAAGTAACTTCTTGTTGCTGAAAATGACATGTTATCTTTTTGAATATACCAAGGTAAATATCTCAATATAGGTATTATGCATGCTAGAGAAACAATATAGTATAGTAGATAAACTGCCTTGAGTCATGATAACTTGGCTTCCAGTCTCTGTGTTCCAGTCCTATTTCAGATACATACTGGTCATGTGACCTAGGGCAAGTCATTTAATCCCTCCTGTCCCTAAGCAACTCTATAATACCATAGATTGCAAAACAGCAACTCTTTGTCAACGATAGAGGGAAATTTCTCTCTAGGAAGCTCACTGATTAACATGTCTAAGCAAAGGTGAAGGAGGAGAGAAAACTGTGAGAAGTAAATGAGAAAAATCGAAAAGTGAGTAGGTTGTATTCTTTCAGTCAGGAATTTAGGAGACTTACAAAAATGTCCTAAAAATGCCATATGATGTTGTGCATAGAATGACAGATACAAAATGATTGAGTGAATAAGTTCTGCTAGGTATGTGACACTGGACAAGTCACATAGCTTGGGTCTCATTTTCCTTAGATGAAAAATGAGGGAGCTGGACTTGATGATTTCTAAGGTCTTTTCCATCTCAGAATCTGTAATCCTATGAAGGAGTATCTTAAGAAATTGATATATTTTACCTGTCAGTTGGTGAAACAAAGAGAATTTGGAGAGTCTTAAAGGAGGGAGAGATAAGGTTTCATGTAAAATCAGCACCATAAAGAATTTGCAAAAAAAATGAGGAGGACATAGCACTGGGCTTGGAATTAGGAAGACATCTTTCTGAGTTCAAATATGGTCTCAGACATATTAGCTTTTTGACCCTCCACAAGTTATTTAACCTTGTTTGCCTCAGTTTACTCATCTGTAAAATGAGCTAGAGAAGGGAAATGGCAAAACACTCTAGTATCTTTGCCATGAAAACTGTGAAAGAGGTTTCAAAGAGTTGGACATAACTGAAAAGTGACCAAACAGCAATAGTAAGTATTTACTCTCTACAATGCAACTCTGTAGAGGGTTCACAAAAAAAAATAATAATAACCAGTAATCTTTATTCTCACTGTGACTGTCCCCTTTACCTTTGGAGTAGAAAAGTGATCACATGGACAACAGAGATATAATTGGGTAGTTCTTATACTTGTAGCCACACCAAGAAAAATGGGAGTCTATATCTTCAAGGAACAACGTGCACTTGTTTTTATTTCCATTCATTTATTATTTATCCATATGTCCATAGCCATGTTGTTTATCTTCAGGAACATGAAGAGAACACAGTGTATGTTCTTGACAAATAGGAGAAGGCTTTGTGCCCTATATCATAGTGATGCTTGGATGGATCACTACGACGAACAGTGAGAATTCTCCCCCAACTCGTTCAGATAGGAAACCCTCCATGGTTTCTAACTTATTCTTCTACTTTTCCTCCAAAGAGGCAACTAGTTGGCACAGAAGACAGGTATCTGGACCAGGAGTTAGGAAAACAAGAGTTCAAATCCAACCTCACACACTTAATAATTATGTGACCATGAGCAAGTCACAACATTTTTCTGTGCCTCAGTTTCATCATTGGCAAAATGAAGATACTAACAGCACCTTCAGGTTGTTGTGAGGATTCGATGACATAATATTAAGCATTTTGGAAATCTTTTAAGTTCCATATAAATGTTATTATTATTATTAATTATATTATTATAAGAACTTTGCCTAACCTACAGGTAGATTTATTTTAATGCTTTTAGAAGTTTCAAATGCAGCATATTATACCCTTGATAAATACTTTAGATGCAACACTTTTAAAGAAAGTCTGTTAGAGAGAGGTAATAGCTTCATTATATTCTGCTATGGTCAGAGCATACTTGGAGTACTAAGTTTAGATCTGGACATTACATTTTATGAAAGGAGGAGGCAAATTTAAAGTGACCTTTCTCATGCAATTAGAATGACTTTTCTTGTAGGAACTAAAGATGTGAAGGGTAAGCAGATGAATAATTCAAGATGACCTCCCCTTTCATATGTCATAGACTACTTATGTGCAAAAACAGATATCGCCTTTACATTGGGAGAGGAACATTCAAAGATTTAGAGAGGGGACATAGTGAAAGAAATGGGAAATGAGGTTGAACAAGGTTATGTTGGCTGTCTGTCTTCTCTGGAGTTGCTAATTCTCTGACTGCTCATTTTTGACTTAAGAGGCATGAGTTTTTTGTTTGCATTTTTTTTGGTGCAGCTAAGTTCTATATGTCATATTAATAATTCAATCTTTATTAAAATCAATGCTTTCCTTCTGAGTCTGTCCGCAGAGTTTCCCAAAGAGAGCCTGTATCTACATAATTACATATATGTTGACTCCAGCATTAGACTGTGAGCTCCTTGAGAATAAGGACAACTTTTCCTCCCCTTTCTTTGAATCTTTAGTGTTTAGCAAAGTGCCTGGCACATGCTAGACACTTAAAATGCTCAGTGACTGAGTGTAAATAATCACTTTTCTGAAAGATTAAAATAAAAAATAAAATCATAGGGATGAAAAAATTTAGAACTAAAAGAAGCTTTAGAAATTGTCACAGGACATCTCATTTTACAGATAAGGAATTGAGTCCCTGAGAATCTCAGAATAACCAAAGCTAAGAAGTGGAAAGGAACCTAGACAGCGCTTATATAAATTGTGCTTGAACTGTAGTCCCAACCTACAACTCCTCCTATGAGAGACACTCCTCCCTCTGCTTGAAGATATCTGAGGATGACCAACCAACTGCCTCTGAAATCAGTTCATTCCACTTTGGGAGAGCATTTGGGAGAGAATTAAGGAATTCTCAAGTACATTAATTCTAATTCTGTATCTTTGAAACTTCAACCCATTGTACTTAGTTCCATGTGCCCTCTGAGACCATTAAGAACATGTTTAATTTTTCATTAGCATGACAACCTCCCAAATTCTTAAAAACAGGCATCCTCATTCTTCTGAGATCAATATCTTTAGTTTCCTCAAACAGTGCTTTTATGGTATATTATCCAATGTTTTCACCATTCAGGTTACTTTAAATTTTGCCTCCTCCTTTCATAAAATGTAATGTCCAGATCTAAACTTAGTACTCCAAGTATGCTCTGACCACGGAAGAATATAATGAAGCTATTACCTCTCTCATTCTGGATACTATGCTTCTTTGAATGTAGTCCAAGACAGCACTGTTTTTGTTTGTTTGTTTTTACTGCCATGTCATCCTGTTGGCTCGTATGGAATTTTCAATCAGTCAGGCAATAAACATTGATTAATTGCCTTCTTTTTGTCAAGCTAAACAATGGAGACACAAAGTAAAACAAAAGACAGCCCCTCTCCCCAAGAAGAATTAAGAGGAATTAGGAAAGGCACCCTCAAGATGAGATTTTAACTAGATCCTAAAAGAAGAAAAAACCGCCTAGTCCTACTCCTAGGAATATTTTTCTAGGTACACCTCTTCCATTCTGTATTTGTGAAATTTCTTTAAGGAACTTCACTGAAGGGCTTAAAATGGAGGTTAGAGAACTATTTGTCAGAATACTTTTTTTTAAGATACATGTTGGACGAGAGTATCATTGAAGTCCTTTCCATCACTAAATTTTATGGTTCTTCTGCTGTGCTTTAGGTCTTCCGATATATTTAGCTTCAAACATATAGCTGTATAATCTAGCTCATATCACTCCATCTTATTTACAACAATAACATGAAAGACTTTACCTTAGACACTGCATTGAATCTCAGCTATAATATATCTATGCCATTCTCTTTATTTACCAGTCTATTTTGATGATTTTAAAAAGTATGTGTGTGTGTTAGAACAGTAGAATGAATTCAGCCTTGCATGTCCTTTTCTTAATGAAGTCAGGCTGGTTTTGAATGACTACTAGTTTCCTTTCTAAACATTCTATTAAAAATGTGTTCTAGGATCTTACTAGGAAGAGAAGTCTGGTTTTCTGGTTTATAATTTGTATATGCCACATTTGCCTTTTAGTTTTAATTACGACAAATGATTTGCAGTGGGGTGCTGCATACGTTGTTGTCTTGAAATATGGTGAGCTGAGTTTGAATGACAGCTCCAAAGCTGTAAGCTCTGGTGATATTCAACAAGGCACTTAACCTCTAATAGTCTCAGTTTCCTTATCTATAAAAATTGATACTAATTCACTACTAGTCTTACTGACTTGTGATGTGGAAAGTACTCCTCAAACTTTAATGTGTTTTATAAATGTGAAACATTTCAGATGTTATTATCTCCAAATGATGCCCCATTTTTTTCTTAGGTCCTAGGCTTTCTGGACTTACTTTGGGATGGGATTGGAGGTAAAATACAAGGACCCAAGAAAAAATCTAATTATTTTATGTTCTCTATACACTTCATTTTACACTGTTATTATTTCCTAATGTCTTCACTTAACTTTCCAAGACTCTAGGCTTCAGATTTGAGAAGCTAATATTTTTATTAGTATGATTATATACTTTTCCCAGTGAAATCCAGAGAAGTAACCCTGATTATCTTCTCCATTTTCTATATCTTTTGCAATTAGTAACCTAGCAGATGTCAAGTGATTTTAATATATGTCCATACTAAAAAAAAAAAGCATTTAAAATTGAGTAACCAATTTACAAATTACATAGTACAATTTTTGGAAAATTAAATCTGGTCATCTATAATTATAAATCAATATTAACTTTTTATTTGTTTATTGTTGAAAATTTTAATTAATGGAAGAAAACAGACATTTTCATAACATAAAATAAAAATATGATTGTATATGAAACTACAAATCTATTATTTATAGCATGCTATTTAATTTAAAGTTTTATAATAAAGTTATATAAATTTATATATAAAATATATATAATGTTATTCATTTTTGACAGTGAATTAATATCTCCCTTGATATGATAAATTCTCACTAACTGAAACAGATTCATATGTTATATAGATGTGAAAAAGTAATATTATTTTTGATTAGGTAAAAAGTTTATATGTATTTCAAATACGTAGGAATACTATCTTTTAAATAGTAACACTGCTACTACAGTTGTATCCCAAAGACATAAAAAAAACCAAAATGAAATGGAACTATATGTACCAAAATATTTACAGTAGTTCTTTTAGTGGTAGCAAAGAACTGGAAATTGAGGGAATGCCTATCAGCTGGGAAATGGCTGAACAAGTTGTGGTATATGATTATGGCAGACTATTATTGTACTATATATAAAGAAATGATGAACAGGATGCTCTCAGAAAAACCTGGAAAAACTTACATGAACTGATGCAAAATGAAATGAGCAGAATGAGAAGAAAATTGTATATATTAACAGAAACACAATGATCCAAGACAATTCTGGACTCATGATGAAAAATGCTATCCATCTCCAGAGGAGGGGAAAAACCCTAACGGAATCCAAATACAGATTGAAGTATACATTTTTAAAACTTTATTATTTTTGGTTTTTTGGTCTGTATTCTCTTTTGCAACATGCCTGATATATAAATGTATTTTACATAACTACATATGTATAACATATAACAAATTGCCTGTCTTCTCAATGAGGGGGGAAGAGAAGGATGGAGGAACAATTTGGAGCTCAAAATTAAAAGAAAAGGAATGTAAAATTGTTTTCACATATAATTGGAAAAAATAAAATATTAGATAAAATATATTTAAATAGTAAAATATAAATATTCTCTTTTGACTAGAAAAAAAGTTCTAGGTAAAAAAAGTATCAGTTCATTATAAGCCATGACCCAAATGAAGTTTAACACCCACATTATATAGATCAAGACATAATCAGTAATATGAATTTATTAACAGTAATTTCTGCCTAACATAATCCTTTAAAATAAACCAACTTTTCTCTCATTCTTACATGAGAAAAAACTGGCACATAGATATCTATGGAGATATCTTGTCAATTATTTTTTTGGTCTGAACATGCTTTTCTTCACTTCTTTTTCCTTTAATTTCTCTGTAAGTCATTGAATCAAATTATACTTAAATATGTGGGTGCAATGAAATATCAGATGAGAGGTATGCGCAGGGGCTCTGACTAGAACTGTAATACTATCAATCAGGCTAGACATGTACTATAATTAATAAATGTTGATATGCAAGAAAATTAGGTCACTCCTCATGGAAATATTGGATAAGAGCTTCAGAGAAAATGAATGTAATCTTTACATCTTATTTAGAGTGTAAGTTACAGATATATTCATGTGTAAGATGAAAGGCTATGTTTAATTAACTATCTTCATAGAGCTCCTATGGAAAACTACTTTGATTATATGGATTGCTGGATGATAGATGATTAAATAAATGTAGTTTTAAAGGATTTACCATAGATAGAATATCCCTTTTAAATATATCATACATGCTAAAATAAACACTGTCATATTCATGCCTTTATTTCTTCTTATTGGCCAAAAAGGGAAAACAGTAAAATTGTCATGGTGTGATTAGTATGGGCAGGAAAAACTTGCATCTTCTTTTTTGTCACCACACATAACAAAAACCGAAAGCAATACAAAAAAAAAAAAATCCTGAAGCACTGAAAAAGTCTGATATACTAAAAAAGCAAAGAAAAAAATGCCAAACAGGTAGATTAACTAAGCAAGTAGGTTTTGTGATCAGCTTGAATGTCCTTTGAAATGTCAATAATTGAAAATGAACAGGCTGATATGGTACAATAAGGATTAAAATTAAAATTTCCAACATCAGCAAGCATAGTATCAATACAAAAGGAATACAGCTTAATAGTGCCATAACTAAAACCAAATGAGGAACAATTTTATATCAAGGCAGGGAAGATTTCTCTGCAGGGTTACTCTCTACATTTTCTAGGGATGCTAAGGACAGATACAACAAGCTCTTGAACTTTGGAGTAATCGGTGCACAGCTGTGTTTATAAACGGAGATGGAAATGTGGAAATACGTTTGTATTAAGGGAGGAATTGAGGGGGTGGTTGTGATGAGAGAGTTGTGAAAGAACACCAAAACACTCAAAATGACATATATATACATATGCAGAAATTTAATTCCCCATACTTTCAGTGGCTGTCTTGAATATGAACATTATTATTAAAATATGATCATAGAATCATAGACCTAAATCTTCAGAGTTGATAGGTATCTCAGAGGTCATCTGGCCAATTGAAGACTTGTATCTCATTCTAAATCATAACACTGATATAGTGAAAGATACATATAGTGATTTTTAGGAACATTATGATTTTGAAGAAACACTGGGGTAAACCATTTATTAAGAATAAGAGCCTATAAATTCAAAGAGAGGGTGACATCACGTAGAAAGGAATATGTATTGTGGGAGGACACAGAATAGGAACAGGTTTAGGAATACAATACTTCTGTACTTCATTGCCTCCATGAAAGAAAAGGCTTTCTTGAAAATAAATTGTAGAGAGTCTTAAACAGCATAAAGAAAAAATAATAATAAAGAAGGTGGAAAGAAAACACCTTGCAAATAACATACCACATGGATATCAGTGAAAAAGAAGAATTGATTAGGTATTGCAGGGGGAGGTTTAAGGAAGATTATATACGACACTCGAATATATGGGATAAATCCTTAATAACTTACTGAAAAATGGGCACTATATTCTTCTAAGTTTAATCTGCATTACTAAAATTTTCTCCACTATTTTCTTAAGTATAAATAATTAACAAACCAATAAATCACAGTTTGATTTGCACTATTTGCTGTTTCTAGAGGTAAATCTTCACTCTGACAATTTACCAGTCAGCTACCAAGAGGTAATAGATGTTTCTAGCCCATCCCTGAAACTGAGCCTGGAGAGGGAAAGGTTAAATAATAAAAATAAATAAATTTGAACTAATGAATTAAAAAGAAATCCAAGAAGTTTGAGATGGGTGTTGTAATGAGAGGGAGATCTGAGTTTAGAGCTTAGCAAACCGTAAAAGTAAAAACAGGCAGCTTGATTGCTCAGCAGATTAAGAGAGCTGGACCTGAAGTCAGGAATACTCCTCTTTGTGAGTTCAAATCTGGCTCCAGAGACTTCCTAGCAGTGTGACACCTTGGCAAAAAGCTTAATATGGTCTACTTCAGTTTGTTCATCTATAAAATGAGCCAGAGAAGAAAGTGGCTAATAACTCTAGTATCTTTGTAAAGAAAACCCTAAATGGAGTCACAAAGATTTGGACACAACTGAAAAATAACTGGATAACATAAGCATAGATATACACACATGTACGTACAAGATATATACATACACATTTATATGTTAATTCCTTATGTGTCTATATATTTATGTATATGTCAGAGATGTGCTGATGGAAAGGAGTTAAATTTATAGTGTGGTATTTATTATCTATGTGTATATACTCAAAGGATAATAGAACTACAGAAGTTGAGATTTGGAAGGGACCTTAGTGGACATCTACCCTCACTTTTGATAAATATAAGCCCCACTATTAAATACTTGACAAGTGGTCATCCAGCCTCTGCTTGAATATCGAGGTCTTAGCACAGTGCTTGGCATATAGTAGACACTTAATCCTGATTGCACATCCTCAAGGGGTGGAGGACTCACTTCTTGAGGGAGCCCATTTCACTTTTAGATAGCTTTCCATGTTAGGTCAATTTTCCTAACACCTATCTTGAATTTGTCCTTTTTGGGGGATAATCTCCTCCAGTACAACTAGTTTCCCCCTGGAGCCAAATAGATAGAATAAGTATGAGGAAATATCACTCCTCAAATTTAAATGTAGTTGTAGGATTCTGATTTTTTACCATAGAGATTAAAAAAAGAAAAAAGGAAACGTACAGGAAAGAGAAACTTCAGAATTCATTATAACAGTTGGGTTCATTATTCAAAGATTGATAAGAACAATATTCTATCCTGACCAAATCGAGGAGTATTTATAAAGAGTCCACTATATTCCAAACACTGTGCCAATGACTGCCGATATCAAGAGAGTAAAAAAAAAAAAATAGTCCCTGCTTTCAAGGAACTCAGAGACTAATCCCTTTTTAAAATGGTATGTATTGGTATAGAAGAAATATACTCTTGGAGTGAGATAGTTATCTAGTATAAGAAAGGAAAAGACAACTAAGAAAAACTTAGAACCCTATTTCACCAGATTGCTTAGTATCCACTTCTATGAAATTTCTGTGTCAACAACTGGTTATGAACGGAACATGAGGACAAGGTATTTTTATCTTGTTGGCTTTCTGTTCTCTTTGACTAAGTTCCTTAGTGAGAAAAACAGGTCAAATGTGGATAATTTTCAGCATCTGCTAGGGTTTAAGGGTATAGAGAAGCGCTCCCAGCCTATTGTCACGGAATAAATACAAAGGTCATTCGTTAGAAATTAACATCGATTTGGGTAACAAGTATGGCCATTCCATACATTCCCTACTAGGAACAAGGTCCCTGACCCAAATGTCTGGGGAGGAGTCTGGGGAGCTTGGTTATGAAGATGAAAAGACTATCTGTATTTTACATAAGCGTAAAGCCTCTGTGTGTGTGTGTGTGTGTGTGTGTGTGTGTGTGTGTGTACATAATACACATAGATAGAATTCAATGAATGCTCAGGGAACATTGATAATGGGCTTGCAGCAACTGAGTCCTCCTAATTCTCACTGGTCATTTTAGATGTGGGTGACCACAGAATAGTGCCTATCTCCTGTACAGTGGAGTGATGAGGGGTACAAAAAAAAATTTCAAAACCAATACGTCTGTCCTGACCCAAGTCCTAAAGAGCTGAGCCGCTGTTGAAGTCTTCACTGAGGGCTGCACTCACACAGATTCTTCCGAGTGGCATTTAGTCTTTCATATGCTAGAGCCAGCAAACCTTTTCAGGCCAATTATAAATGATTTCCCTCTCATATTTTCTGCTCCCCACAAGACCTACTTGCACTTCACTTTTTACAAGACATTCCATCTCCTGCCTCCAAACATGGAAAGGTTTCCTGCTTTTATTCCCATTTGAGCTGATTCTTAAGAGGAACCCAGGCAGTTTAAATAGGAGAAAGTGAGGAGGAAGATCATTCTAGGCATGGGAACAACTGGTGCTAAGACTTGGAAGGTGAGAATAGAATGCCCTGCCAGGTAATAGCAAGCCATTAGGCCACATGCTTGCATCCTGGAGTGCATGTAGGGAAGTAAACTATAAGAATTTACAATAAAAAGTGCCTCTTTTCAAGACTTATAGCCTCTAGTACGTACTTGTGTCTTAACATATTTTATTATCCTCTAAATGTAGTTTGTCAGTCTCTTCAACTTGACTATAAGCCTGATGAGTACTTAAACAATTTACTTTGCAGGTCCAGTGCCTGTCACAATGCCCCAAAGATGCTCAGTTAAGGTTCTTTGATTATGGGATAATGTAGTAACTAAAACAATCCCAGTGTCACAAAGGTAACAACAGATGGGAAGGCCTTTGTGCTTTTGGGGTATTCTGAACACTACTGTACTTACAGCAGATATTTTGAACAACTGTGAGTAAATTTTGATCAACCCATAAGATGATGCTTTATATTTAATCAGGAAACTATTTTGTTTCTAGTAAACATAACTCAAGAGAAAAGGCATAGGACAGAAATATCTTATTATCAATAAAGGAACAGCAATGGAAAGCTGAACATTTCTGAACTGAAATCTCTGAAAAACAATTTGCATTTTCCTCTCCTGCTATTTTTTTTTTTTAATTCTGGGAAACTTTCTATGCAGGTTAGTTCTATCTAGTAACAGGAAAGCACCAGTCAGATCATTATAAGCAGTGCAAACAAGCAATTTTTACTCCCTCCTTCTCCCCAAGATTTCTAGCACAGCTTTGGGGAAGCAAAGAGTTAAATGCCCCAGCTTTTCAGTGATGCTGTTGCCCTGAAAACACTCTAGCTTCCATCCCACCTCACTATCAGGATTCTCGTTCCTTTCAAACAGGTTTCTGGCTTACTTCATGGTTGTCTCATCAAAGAAACTAAATGAGAAAAATGGCAAGTTTCCAGTCACTTTAATGATGATATATTGTGCCAAGGGAGCTACAGACAAATGATCAGCTCTCCTGTTTAGATACTAATGGAGAATACTCTTTAATCCTGCCAATTCACCAGTGCTGTTTGGAGTTGCTTGTCTAAAAAAGCAGAAATATAGTTACCTATAGCTAAAAGAACATTGAAAATAATTTGTTTCCCTCTACTGCCAAAAATTGGATCAGATGCTTTTGGTATAGTATGAAACAAAATATTAATGATGCAGAATAAAAGACTGAATATGATTATTTTTAATTGATTACATAATTCACTTAAAAGATCAACAAAGTATTTGCTTTACTTTAAGAGAATAGTATAGTCACATCTCAGGAAGAAAGTAAACTGTAGGTTTAATGAGATGGAGCACAATTGGGGATGGAGTAAACAAGAGAAGGAATTTCCCCCTTGACAAATTTAGTGAAATTCATTGCTTGTATATCATTATTTGGAATTAATTTTCATGTATATATATATATATATGAATATAAATGATATAAATGAATCAAATATATATATATATATATATATATATATATATATATATATATATATATACACACATATGTGTGTGAGTGTGAGTGTGTGTACATAGATATATATTCCTTGCTCTTTACACCTACATATTTTGGTTTCATGATAACTATCCTTGTAACTCACTAAGTTCAAATTTCTGAATATTTATTATGCTTAAGAGACATAAAAACCCATTTTTATTTTTTTTAACATTTGAATTTTAATGAATTATTTTCTGAGTTGGTGTGTATAGACCAATTACTTGATTAGTTTCATGGTGATTTTTTTCAATGACTGACTAAATCAGTCACATTAATTAAGTCAATTATAAGGTATTAATGAGAAGCATCATTATTAGATGGCTGGTCTTGGAGTAAGGATAATCTAAGTTCAGATCTTCCTTTGGACAACTACTTTTGGGTGATGGGGAAAGTTGTTTAAACTCACAATGCACTAAGCATTTTTTTTAAGCCTACAAGGTAGTCATTCATTCATGGATGATTTTATTCAAAGTATGATGAGATATGAATCTACGGATAAAATTTCTGTACCAACCCCCAACACATTGATAAAAACATAGGTCCATTAGTCCTCCACTGTGACCTCAAAAATATTGTGCATTGACAAGATGGCTTCCGTCAAACATTTGGTCAGTTCTATCCAATTGGCTTGTTCAGTACAATAACTGAATGGACAAAGCTTTAATTGTATTCCCCCTCACTATTCATTCCTAATGAATCAAATTTCTACTACTTGGTGGCTGAGTGAATTTGGCAATTTACTTAATTTTTCTAGGCTTCCATTTCTTATCCTGAAAACCAGGAATTTGGAGAAGATAATCTTGAATGTTTCTTTTAGACTGATGGCAGTATAAACTGTTATTTTATCTGTTTGTGTGTTTGTTTCGGGAAGGGGAATTTTGAAACTATTAGACCATGTTAGCAGGTTATTCATTGACCTTCATAAGTCTCCAAAGTGCTATTATTAAACTAGCTAATGTAGAATGAAAAAAAAAATTGTTTTCATCTTAGGTCTAACGATTCAATTTAATTTTGAAGCAATGATATCTTCATAAAACTTCTAGCACAGAAGTTGGCTTACGTGTATATATTAATTTTATTTATTTTATGCCAGTAAATATCAATACATGATGATAATTTATGCTTATTTTAAGACCATAATTCAATTTCTAAGTAACATGAATATGTAGTCCAAAAAGTAATGAATAAGAGAAAATTAAGAAACATGGTTAATTTGGGTAGATTTCACATAAATTGATTGGGGAAAGGGGGTAACTACTAGAAGTCATTAGCAAGATAGACTGAGGATGACATATATAAATGATATTCCAGCATCAGTGAAAACTAGTCACTCTAATGTAAGTCATACTCTTCTTGCTAAATAAAGCATTTTCCTTAGCAGAAAAAAAGGAAAGTAAAGGAGGAAGGCAAATTGACACTGAAAAATAAGACTGATCAATAAGAAAAAGAATGGATCGCCGTTAATCAACAAACAAATAGATGCCTACAGTATTGAAGGGAATACAGAAAGCCTTACATTGAATATTAAATGGTGTCAAGGCCAGGTATGTGAAAGAAGAACTTAGAAAACTAAGGACAATTTGACGAAGTTAAAATGCTGGGGGGGGGGCGATGTATCTGAAAATTAAAGGGGGACAAGAGGTGGAATGTAGCTACATTTGATGGAGGTTGCTTCCAATGTATTTTAAAGAATATTTAGTGTTATTTTATTGATAAAACAATTGTGAGAAATGTTTATGAAATGCAAGTATGATGATGATGACAGAAAGTACAAAGTAGTTCTTCTAAGTAAATAAATGGTTTAAAGCTGTTCAGTTGATAGGATCTTGCCATATAATAAGTAATTACTACAAGAAGCTTTATTGGTATGGATTCGTACTGTGAATGAATACATAATATAGCCTTCAATATCTGTTAGAACTAAAAGGTTATTATTTAAATCTATTTGGACTCAGCTGGAGAGCTGAAGACTCTCAGAGAATATTTTTTTCATATTTTTACAAATATGAATTATCAACAAGCAAAGATAATTCTATTGTAGAAATTTAAAATAATTAAATATTCATGGTGAGAAAGAATTTGATGTCTTTGGTAAATAGCTTTATTTCAGAGTTTTGCTTGATATCATAAATATGCATCGAGATGTCTTGAAACTGTTGATTTGTGAAACAGAGTTCTATATCAGCCATAAGTGCTATTTTTTTTTTTATCATTGACACCATCAGCAAGCTGGTATCTTACTAGATGAGCAATACAGACCTGTTGCTTAAGCTAATAAGAGCAAATCAATTTTAACAAAAATGATAATATTAATCTAACATTTTATCACGGCTGTCTCATTACAATTTGATCAACACAAATTGATATATTTCATTAGAAATGCAGAGTAATGCAAAAATGGGAAAATATTTTTCTAATAGTTATGCATTTTAATAATAGTTTGTTTTATGAAAGAAATGTCAGTTGCTGTGCTCATCTTAAATTAAGAATAGATAACACAAAATATTATTAAATAAGCATGGCACATTAAAATAGACAGTACTATATTATGGCAAATTAAAGTTGTGTGGACTTATACGGCTTCTCAGTCCCATGTGACTCCAACTCTGATAGCCCTAATCAATTCTCACCCATAGGCTGCCTCCTTTTAGGTTCTACAATCAAGACTACTCCTAAGTAACGATGAGATTGTAAAGAGCACTACACGTCATTACCTTATTGCCTCTGTATTCAGTCATTTGGGCTGCTGCTACCCTCTAACCTTGGTACTCCAGTCCAAACATTGCTGGCTAGGCTTCCTGTTCTGTTGTATTTATTCTTATTAAGGTTTCTGGTTTGTAACCCTTCCTATATTTTCCCTCAAATATGTTCATAATTAAATAACATTCCTATTGCATTTCAAGGTCTTTGAAGGAAAGAAATTGGATCCTTCTAAGCATTTCTATCATTCCTATGGTGCCCAGAACGATACTCTGAACATAGTAACTCTTCACTGAATAAACTAATGAATGACCTATTCTAGTAAAATGTCCCATGGTTATGACATATAAATGAAGAAAATGGTAGAAAATACATAGAGAAAGAATTAGTTGTAGTGAGGAGGGTGGAAAGAAGATAAAATGATAAATAAAAAGACACAAAAGGGCAGAGAGGCACAGGAAGCATACAGATATAGATAAATTGACCTATAGACTAAAAAATAAGTGAATGTAGAATGAATGAAAAAGCATTTTAAAGGCCTACAATATGTCAGAGATTGTACTCTGAGTTCATCACTTCTCTATCAGGAGTTGGATAGCATATTAATCTTAAATTCCCTGGAATTGTGTAATATTGGTTAGTCACTATATTGATAAAATGTCCCAAGTTTTTCAATATTGTTTGTATTTACAATATTGCTGTCCTTGTACACATTGTTCTCTGGATTATGCTGCCTTAACTCTGCATCAGCTCATGTAAAATTTCCTATGGGTCATTTCAAATCATCTCCGTTATTAATTGTAGTAAAATAGCGTTCCATCACACACACACACACACACATCATAATTTGTTCAGCCATTCTCCAATTGATGAATATCCCCACAATTTCTAATTTTGGCTACAACAAAGAAGAGCTACTATAAATACTTTTGAGATATGGGTCATTTTCCTCTTTCTCCAATGTTCTGGGGTATAGATCTAGCGGTAGCATTGCTGGGTCAAAAGGTATGTATAGTTTATCAGCTGTGAGGGAATGGTTCCAAATTATTTTGCAGAATAGCTGGATTACCTCACTGCTCCAGTTAAGTTATCTAAAACTCCAAAAGAAAATGCAGTTAAAGTGCTGCCCTCAATATGCCAGCAAATTTGGAAAACACAATAATGGCCACTGGATGGGTAAAGATAAGTTTACGTTGCAATCTAAAAGAAGGGCAATGCCAAGGAATTTTCAAATTACTAAATAAGTGTGATCATTTCACACACCAGCAAGGTTATGATTAAGATTCTGCAAGCTAGGCTTCATCAATATGCGAACTAAGAATTACTAGAAAAGCAGATGGGTTTTGAAGAGGCAGAGGAACTGGATACCAAATTGTTAATATCTGCTGGATTATGGAGAAAGCAAAGGATTTCCAAAAAAACAAAACAAAACAAAACAAAACTATTTCTGCTTCATTGACCACAGAAAAGGCTTTGTGTAGATTACCACAAAATGTGGCAAGCCCTCAAAACGATATGAGTACCAGATCTTCTTCCTTGTCTCCTGAGGAACCTGTATACAGCCAAGAAGCAACAGTTGGAACTGAACATGGAACAATTAACTGGTTTAAGATGGGAAAAGGAGTACAGCAAGGCTGTATGTATGTTGTCACCTTATTTATTTAACTTATATGCAGAGAACATCATGCAAAATGCCAGGCTGCATGAATCAAAAGCTAAAATTAACTTTACTAGGAGAAATATTGACAATCTCAGACATTCAGGTGGTACCACTCTCATGGCAGAAAGTGAAGAGTCATCAGGTGAGGTTGAAAGATGAAAGTATAAAAGATGGCTTGAAGTTTAATATAAAAATAAACAAACAAGAAAAACCAAAAGTCTTAGTGACTGGTTCCATCACTAGTTGCAAAAAGAGGTAGAAGAAATGGAACCAGTGTCAGATTTTATATTCTTTAGCTTCAAAGATCAGTACAGACAGCAACTGTAACCATAAAATTAAAAGATGCTTGCTCCTTGGAAGGAAAGATATAGCAAATCCGTACAGCATACTAAAAAGCAGAGACATCACCTTCCTGTTGACAAAGGTCTGTATGGTAAAACCTATGGTTAATGAAATTAATTCAGGCTATTCACTGGATGGTCAGATATCGAAGCTGAAGCTTGAATACTTCAGCCACATGATGAGAAGATGGGACGCATAGGAAAAGACCCTGTTGCTGAAAAAGTTATCATGGAAACAAAGAACATTTACTTGAACAGACTTAATGGCCTAGAGTGCTAAAGTGCAGAGTTTCTTAAACTTTTTCCACTTGCTACCCATTTTTACCAAAGAAATTTTTATAAGACCCTGGATACATAATTGTATAAAACAGGTATACAATTCAAACATTTACTCATAATAAATAATAAAGAAATTTATTTTAAAACAATTCTTTGGTGTAAATATAATTTTGCCATTTATTAAAGACAAAAGCAAATTTTCATACTGAGATGAATGTGCTTGTTAAGTTTTAACAAAAATTAAATCTTGGTGGAATATTTGATACTGCAGGACATAGAGCGTATTCAGCATTTTTCAGAGTTGATCAGTATTTTGATTTTATAATTGTCAATGCTGTGTTTAGAAGCAAGGGTAAAGTGAGGTCATGTGATGTAACATGGGCAAGTGCTGCTAGAAACACCTCAGATTTATTAGTCTTTGGATTTTGAATTAATTTTTGGTTGTTGTGCATTCAGGAATCTTTTATCATTGCTAAATTTTTTTGACCCATCCCCACATCAGTTATGCGACTCCAAATAAGGTTGAGATCTGCAGTTTAAGAAGGGCTGCATGATAGTTTATAGTGTCACAAAGAGTTGGACATGAGCAAATAGCTAAACAACTGCCAACACTACATTAATGTTCCTGTTTTCCTTCATCCCTTCTACTATTTGCCATTTTTCCATTTTTGCCAACTCTACCAACCTGATGGGTGTGAGGTAAAAATTCAGAATTCTTTCAATGCACATATCTTTAATTATTAGATATTTATTCATTTTCATATGGCTATTCAAAACGTAGAATTTGTTTTCTCTGAAAATTACCTACTCATATCTTTTGACCATTTATCAATTGGAGAATGACTCTTTTTCTTACAGATTTGAATCAGTACACACACACACACACACACACACACACACACACATATATGAAATGAGAACTTTTTCAAAGAACCTCACTACAAATTTTTTTCCTCTTTTACCTGCTTCTCTTCTAATTTTAGCTATATTTTTGGGGGGGAGGAGGGAACTTTTTTTAAAAAAGTTATGTAATCAAAATGACTTATTTTACCTCCTGTGATCCTCTGTATTTCTGGTCTGATCAAGAACTCTTTTCCTATCCATTAAACTTCTTTGCTCCTCCAAGTTGCTGGCAATGTCACCTTTTATCTAAGCTATGTATGCCCATTTGGGGACTGAAGGAGCTTGCTTTCCAATTGGCAAAGACAACGCACATGGAGGGGAGTGATGGCTATAGGAGATAATTTTCATCTGTGGGATCACCGAGATTGTAAATGGAGTCATTGAATTGCCAGTTATTGCCTTTCCACAACAGGAACTGTGGAAGCAATTTGATTACTGTTCTCAGAACAAGAGTGGAAATACAGGGAGGATACCTACATGACATTATGGCATATGGCAAGATATCTAGATAAGTCGTGCTCTCCTAGTGTATGGGTTGGTTCTTAACCTATGGACCCCTTCAACAATATACTGAAGCCTATGGACCCTTCAGAATAATATTTGTTGCCCACAATCATAACTGAAAGAAATGCTAAATTTCAGTTAGAAGGCAGTGAAAAGAAAGAAGTAACTCTCCCCTCCCAAGTTTGCAATTCCCTAATATAAGAAACACTGACCTAGTGGATGACTGGAGGGAAAGTAAAGCATGGTCTGAGGCTGGTAAGATATAGACAAAGCATATAGAAACAGATACAAATATATCAAAAGATGGAAATGCAGGTCCTCAGAAATAAAGACAGTGATGAAGTGAAAGAGAAATGAAGATACAAAGAGAGAAGTCATAAACTAAAAACCGAGAGATACAGAGAAAGTCCCCAAACACAAATATAGAAAGGTCTGGAGACCAACAAAATAACAATAAGAGATTAACACCCTCGAAAAACAGATATGCAAATGGTAGTGTAGCATTCCTATCTTGTGACTTTTTTGGATACCACTGTTAAAGAATTCAAGAACTATGTTATATTTTCACATCCACAGGTACAAATGGGGATAGCGCCTTCTACTATTTCTCCTAAGTTGTTAGGTGGGATTATGGTAAGAAGTAGATCTGAATCAATGCCTAGAAATTCTCTGTGCTGGGTGTGACGGATTGGAAAAGGATGAAGAGAATACTTGAGAGAGAAGGAACTTCATGAACTTACCTAGATTCATTTCCTTGCTAGTCTTCTGGCAAGAGTATTTCTAAATCTCCCCCTACGCCACCAAAGAGCAGTTTTCCATTCTCTTTATAACATCCAGACACCAATATTATTTGGGACTCTTCTTACATATGAAAATCTTTGCACAAAACTTAAGGAAGCCCAATGATGAATAAGCAATAAGAAAACTGCCTTTTAGAAAGTATATTTCAGGTTTATTTGCTCTACGTTAAAGAGGGTGCTAGGAAATTTTTCCAGTCATTTATGTCATTTCGCTCTCTCGTGCTGGTTGGGGCTTGGAAGAGGCAGTAACAGATGGATTTATTATCCTATTTTTCTTTCCCCAATTTAACACATATGCAGAATTATCCAACTGCAAATGAAATGGAGAACAAGGATAATATAAACTTAGGAATAATTTAGTCGAAACTAAAAAGGGAATCTCAATTAAAAGCTCTTTCCTGAAATGTTACCCATTCTGTTTCCAGACTAACTTGAATTTATTGTCTGATCTAAGATTTAGCACCTCATAAAATAATGATCATCTGGTATTTTCTCAAGCCACAGATAATTATGGATTTAGAGAAATGGAAATTTCAGATGCATCATTGGCTGCTGTGCTAACGACACTTAGAGGTCACCCAATTTAGGAACGATGATAATGCTATTTGGCAACTTAAATATTGTGAGATTGTAGCAAAAGTCGAATTTTAAAGAAACTGTTACAGAATATACTCTATTTGTATAACAAGCATTCACCAAGTATTCACTATATGTTTAATGAATGCTACAAAAGGCACTTATTCTAAAGGATGAACAAGTAAATCAGCATAGTTCCTGTCTGGGGAACTTACAGACCTTTGGAAGAGATATAAATAGTATCAAAGATAACATGAGATTATAAGAAATTAAAGACAAGATACTGGAATCTGGATCTACCAAAGTCTACTCTCTGGACAATATTGTTATAAGATATGCCTGGCTCGCTTTCTCTCTAAGAGGATTTAATTACTAAAGTACTAATAGAATCTCACTGTTCAGAAATCTCACAACTTAGACACACAGGACAGTTTAATAATGCAGCTTAACTGTTATGCAAACTACATAGTAGAAACCAAACATATATAAATACAAAAAAAATTCCAAGCATGGAATGAATTGGCATGAATACTAATAGCTACACATTTGTATGTTTTAGGGTCTGAAAAGCATTTGAACACATTTTCTCACTGAATCCTCACAATAACCCTATGAGATAGGGCTTGTTATTAATATTCCCACTTTAAAGATGAGGAAATTGGGGCTCAGAGGAGCTAAAGGATCGTACAGAAAGTGAATGAGATGTGATATAAAATCAGAGTTTCTTGAATTGAAGGCTGGCACTCCATCTATTGTGCTACATTGGATCTCAAATCGGTTGAGACTTCTTGGAATAAATGTGTCTTTGGACAGTTTCTAAAGCATGGAGGGATAAGGAGTTTACAGTTTCTATGGATAGGCAGAAGACATGTACACTGAGATAATAATGTGCAAATATATAAATATGATTCAGCCTGCAATCATATAGCTATATGCTCGACTTCTTTATGATTAAATTTGGGGAAATATTGTTGACTTAACCACAAGAACACGTAGAATTAGTCATAGACTCACTACCAAGTAAGATACAGATCTGACCATAGTATCCTGCCGATCATGTATATCATCATCTTGTCAATAATACCAGATTAATTCTTAATTTTTACCATTGAGAAGTACAAATCACATGTTAATGGCAATCCCCAAAGTCAGTATAATATACTTGTTGAGGCCATGACTGAAAAGGCTCTGGTCTACCTGTTCTTGAGGAGATTCAGATTTACCTATATCAAGCTTCTAAATTTGCATGGCATATTTTTTTTCCTATTAGAGCTAATTTATTTTCCACACATAATTTCCAAGTATGCATATGCACTAAAATATTAGAGAGTTTAGTTAGTACTTAAATTTTCTCTTGAAAATTTTAGCATCTTAGACTCAAATTTTATGCTACTGGGGAAAAGGAAAAAATACACTGTGATTTTCCTAAGATGGGTATTTGTGTTTGTTCAACCATCTGAATTATGCAGCTGAAAATATAGTTCAAAAATTGAGAAAATAAAATGTATTCCTAAGAGAGAAATACAACATATCTAGTAGGACAGTGCTATCTACAGGTAACTAAAAAACATTTTATCAACAATTGGTGAAACACTGCTTTTTTTTTTTTTTTAAAGAATTTACTTCACATTACTATAGGAATGGGATTGTATCAAATAACCCTAAGGGAGAAGGATGAGGAAATAGAAAAGAAAGAATGAAGAAAGGAGAGGAATGAGAAAGGGGAATAGGGAATGAGAGATCAAAAGGAAATAGGGAAAAGACAAAGGTTGTTGATTTCATAGATCACCCTCTTCTCATTTTCCCCTTCATACACACACACACACACACACACACACACACACACACACACACGATAACTCGTCTTGCTTTCTATTAGAAACAAAAGTCCTTATCCATCTGAAGAGGTCATTACTACTATGATATATTTCTTCAGTGGAGATAAATGGTTTATTCTACATAACCAAATAATCTGAATCCAAAGTGTCACTGTTTTCAAATGGGAAAATGCTTTCCTTCTAAGAACGAGGCTATTTTATTTAGCCTGACAGTGGGATTTAGTCCAATATGTAAAGAAAATTATATCACTTTTCCAATGAGTGGGAAGAATATTTACATTTGCTATGATGACATCTCAGGCACATAACTATAATTCAAAAAAGAGAAAATGGCATTTTTTTGTACATAAGTGCAGTAATATGCTCATATTCTTCAATTTATTTGCCAATTATGTTTTATTATAAAAACATCAAATAAATATTGCTGAACTATAAACTAGCGAAAAATGAACCATTTTCATTCTCCAGCTACTCAAAGAAATTAGACTTTTTGGGGTAAGTCTATCTTATGGATATCAGGTGTACCCTACTCTGATCAATTTTATGCTTAGTACCAGTGAAGATACTTCAGGAAAAGAGAGTGCTAAGAGAAATACTAAAGGAATCTAGGAAATCCTACACTTCAGAATCAAGTTGAATTTGTTTTACATCTAGAGGTTTTGGTTCATCCTATCAGGAAATATGCATAATTGTCCCCTAGACCTTCTCTTCCCTGTGGCCAAGGGTTCACAGAAGAATAACATGATTTATGTAAATACTTTATTAAGTCTGAAGAGTTTTGCTAATACAGTCCTCTTTACTCTTGGTCACAGCACATTATAGCCATCTACATCCATTACATCCTCATCTTCTTCTCTTGGAAGTTCTCCTTCCCTGTCTCCCATGCTATCATTAATCCAGGACTTCCTCCCTTTGTGGTTGTTTACTGTCATTATAATAGTATCAGCATCGTATTTTCACCTGTTGTCCTAGATAACCAAGGTCCATTTTGCAGTCTTCTCTCTTTTCCAACTGTTAACCATAGGTACTCTCCAATTTGGAATAACCTTATCCCTATGATAACACACAATAGCACCTCAAAACAAAGCTAAAAAAACTGTTGCAAAGATGGAATGGTCTTCTACTTAATCTTATTCAACCTGAACCAGTCCCTGTCCAGTTCTTCCTAAGGATTACAGATTAAGGACAAGAAAGGAATTGAGAAGTCATCTAGTCTAAAACACTCGCTTTTGTCAGTGGAAGAAAAGGAGATCAAAGGAGGTGAAATGATTTTTCCAAGGTCAAACAGTTATTAAATGAGATTCCATCCTCGGCCCTAAGAATCCAAATCCAACCATTTTTTCCACTGCACCCTTATATTCTTTTGCCATTTGCCTATTTAATCCCTTGTCCAGATAAAACCACTTAGAGTAGTCATTTTGTTGCCTACATGTATAAACTCTTTTAATTGTCCTGATGGAGAAAACAAATCAAGTCAATAAAACAATAAAACTGACGTTCAAGGAAACTGAAGGACTAATTTTAAAGACTTTTCTGAACATGATTTACCTAATTATCCAAAACAGCAGAGTTGCTTTGTTATTGCAGACATAGAATTAGCAAGGCAGGCTAACATAAAAAAATACCTACTCACTTTACATTGAGAAAGTTTCAAGAACATGGAGTCTATCTCTATTACCTTTGAAGTCCAAAAGTATTTTAGAAACACTGTGTAATTAAAGAAGAATGACTTGATATGTGTGTAGATATCTTTTGGCACAATGGATAGAACACTGACCCTGCAGTCAGAAGAACTTAAAACTATATCTACATCTACATCTACATCTACATCTACATCTACATCTACCTCTCTCTCTCTCTCTCTCTCTCTCTCTCTCTCTCTCTCTCTGTATATATATATGTATATATGCCTATCTATATCTGTATCTACATAAACATACATACACTTATATATCACACGTTATACATACATATGTGCATATAGGTATATATGCATGTATAAAAACATATAGAAGATATTTTAAAAATAAAGATTAAATGTGATGAAAATATGATCTAAGGGAGTTGTCCTGTGAGTGAAGGGGAAAAGTGAGAGAAGGAGAAAGACTTGAGATATGTTGTCGAGGTAGAAAATATAAGAACTGGCAACTACATGGACATGGAGGGATTGGAGGGGAAATAAAGAATTATATGAATTTCATAGTGTGAACATGAGTGAAATCAATCTATGACTACATTCAAGAGGCCCAGGAATAACATCAACCTACCACCCAGGACACTGGCACTGCTTCTAGTTTCCTCTACAGTCAGGGTCTAGGGACCTAACCTAGCAGCTCTCTTTCTAGGTGCTGCTTTATTGTTGTTGCTTAGGCATTTTAGTTATGTCTGACTCTTTATGACTCCATTTTGGGTTTTCTTGGCAAAGATATTGGAATGGTTTACAATTTCCTTCTCCAGTTCATTTTATCAGATGAGGAACTGAGGCAGGCAGGGTTAAGTGACTTATCCAGGGTCTTATAGCTAGTAAGAGTCTGACGCGAGAGCTGAACCCAGATTCTCCTGACTTGAGGTCAGGAGCTCTATCCACTTTGCCACCAAGCTGCCCCAAGTACTGTAGCCTCTTCCCTTTCAATAGTTACTGCAACTGATTGCTCAGAAAAGAAGGTGTTTGCTACCAAACTCCATGATATTGGCAAATGGTTCAATTTCATAAAAAGATATGCTTTTGCCAATGAGAAAGCAATGAAAGAAAATGCATTGCCATTTGTCCTGCTAATGCTTTCTAAATTACACAGGACCTCTCTTTTTTTCCTGCTCCTACAACCTTAGGGCTACTGGACATTTCCATCTTCCCTCTAGCAGCACTGTACTGTTTGTTTTGTCTCCATCTACAAGATTATGAGCTTCTTAAGCGTAGGTACTCTTACTTGTTCGTTGGTATTCCTAACTCTTAGTGCAGTGGTTGGCACATAGCAAGAGCTTCACAAATACAATTTTTAATTCATCTATTCAATCATCTTAGATTTGTGAATCTGAATCCTTCAACCCCTGTCTACATTAATCCAAATTAAATTCATTTTATTAGATTCTGCCTATTTTTCCTCTGTCAAGATCCTTAGAAATCATGTATCTGTCATTCTGCATGTTAACTACTCTTCCCAGCTTTGTGTCCACAAATAGAAAAAGAAATACCATCTAGGCCTTTATCTAAGTGATCAATGAAGTGTTAACCAATTCAAGGCCAAAATCAATTTCCTAAAGCAGTGCATTAGAGATTTCTTTTCAATTTAACTTCAAATTTTGAATAACTACTCTTTGAAGCTATTAAGACTCATAGTAGGAGGATATCTTTCATTTACTGCTCTAATTTACCTATGATAAAATAGAGAAGTCTCTTTTTAAAGCCCTCAGATCACATTAATGACTAAGTTTCAATTGGATGATAACCACCAACCAACTCCTACCTTCGTTTTAATAATAGCAGCAAATATTTGGATAGCATTTTAATGTTTATAAAGTACTGCATATACATATACATATACATACTTATACATATATATCTATATTATATATATCTATAAATATCCCCTTCTGTGATGTCAGGGATGTTTTGATCCAGGTTTCTTTTCTGCCACTTAAAGGATGACAATTTACATCTGTGATATATTTAAGCTGGAGGTCTAGTATGACAGACACATGAAATCAGTTGTAGTCTAGATATATAATATGAGTTTATTCAATCCTGCAAAAAAAGTAAAAAATGAAGTGACTTTATAATTCATTTTTTATGCTTAAAAATTTAAATTTTATACTTAAAAGTACTACTACAAGTAGAAACGTAATGGGTCAACTTTGTCACCGGAGGGTCAGTTTAGCTAAATTCTAAATAGAAAGATCTGTCATCACAAGATCACTCACCAGGTGATACTTTTCTGAGAGGGTCACAGAAATTTTAAGGACTCTCTATGAAAGAGGTATGAGTTGTATCACTGGACACAACACACTGATTAAACCACATATCCTTAACTTGTTGAAAGTAATAAATAACTTGGAGCATCATTCTCTGTATCAATAGAAAATGTCATTCATATTAAACTATTCCTACCACGAAATCTCTTGATGTGGTCACCCTTCTTTTCTTCCCTCATTATTACTCTGTTTTTACATTTTTAAATATATACAATTTAATCCACTTCAATAAACGTTGAGCACCTACTATGTTCTTGGATCAATGCTAGTTGCTGAGTTCACTAAGATAAAGCCAAAATACAATCTGAAATCAAGGAACTTATGTCATATTATACAATTAAGCAAGTAGGTAGATCTAATGTTCTGGGGGGAAATCTATATCCCTTGAATATTTTCTCAAATGCAGAATATTTCTGTCTGATTATGTGGATATGAAGAACAAACTTAATCAGTATAGGGAAAGACAAATGAGAGATCCTGCTGACCTGCCTGGTTGCTCTCAATTTACTATAAAAAATAATAAATCATTCGGTAAGATAGCAGTACTATCAACGGCACTGAAAGTTGTGACTGTAAAATAGTTTTCTGCTTTAAAAATAAATGTCTTGGCTTCACTTCAACATTTATTTTCTATAAATGCCTAAGCATTTATCTTGCAGCAGGAGACCATTATCCAGTCAGAACGTTCAATTCCTTGACATTATCTCTTAAGTAAAACAGTAACAGTAAAAAAAAGGACTCACTGAGTGAAAGAGTACTTTAGTATGCAAGGCAGAAGAGCGAATACTGTAGATGTAATGTACCCCCTTAATCATCATTTGATGTGAAAACTGCAAATGTATTCTGTTTCTCCAATACATGTTCTAATAGGGCTCAATGGAACAGGGTGTAAGTAAGTAACGTCAAAATGAGGAACCTAGATAGACACTGTGCCTGTGTTTTCTGTGTTAGGTTAAGTGTACTCATTTCATTTTAATTTTATTGAATGGCTTTGTTGAATTCAATTAGTTGATCATTTAGAGTCTCTCTTGATCACGTGTATGCTAAGAAGCTTCCTATTCTTAATCATAAACATAACATCCATGTCCACAATGGATAATGTGCTAATATTAGTAATTTATCTTTCTTAGAAAAATGGATATGCTTCCTTTCTGCTTCTAAAAACAGGGGGATTATAGGATCTAGAGCTGAAAGGGACCACTGAAATAATCTAGTCTGAATCCTATATTTTATAGATGAGACAACTAAGGACCAGAGAGGTTATAAGTATTAGGTGAATTAAAACAGATTTCCTTCTGGCCATACAGATGGTCTTTTCACCATGTCACATTCTCCACCCCATTCACAGTAACTCTGAATAATGAATTAATTTTAATTGTTATTCATTTTTTAAAAGCTTTATGTGAAAGTATAGTTGTACCTTAAGTTGTTTGGTTGAATCCTGGGTGCCCATATGACTTAAGATTCAATGAGGGACTACAGTTATTGTGACAGATGTCACAGTAGAATTGAAAAGAGTGAAACCATTACATAAAATAAATAAATAAAAATATTAATATCAGTGGGGAAATCAAATACAATTTGGGAAGACTTCATTGATGAATCAAAAGCTGTTCAACTACAGTTTAAGCACAGGAAGAGGTAATTCCATAAGAAATGACCCATAAAACACCCCAGTGTAAGTAACTGTGCTTTAAAGTAAAAGAGATAGGTCAACAAGCATTTTGTCAGCACCTATTATGCGTTAAGCAGTGAAAATACAAAGAAAGTCAAAGAATAATTGGCTATCTAGGAGTTCACAGGCTAATGAAGGAGAAAATACTGTAAACAGCAAATCAAAGATCTCCCTGCTGTATGATATATCCAGCGTTATTTCACTCTTTGAAAGTGAACTCATCTACTTCTTTCCAAACTGCTTCCTTTTCCTAACTTCCCTATTATTGCTGAGATAATCCTCCCAATCACTCTGGCTCACAACCTAGCTCTCATCTTACCTCACCTCTTACCTCATTCCACATGCAATCTGTTTCTAAAGCCCGTCAATTTTACCTTCATGAAACTTCTCAAATATGTTCCCCTCTTTACTCTGACATTGCCATCCACCCTTGTGCAAGCCCTCATCACCTCACACTTGGATTATTTCTTTTTTTTTTTTTTTTTATGTTAATATTCTTTTTTTTTTTTTTATTAATTTTTTTATTACTTGGATTATTTCAACAGCCAATTGGTCTCCCTACTCAAAGGCACTCTGCACTTCAGGTCATCTTCAGTTATCTAAGTGATCTTCCTAAAGCTCAGATCTGTCCATGCTTCACACCTCCAACAGTTAATGTACTCCAGTGGTTCTCTAACATATCTGGGATTAAAATATAAAACATCTCTTTAGTGCTCAAAGCCTTTTATTACCTGTTTTCTCTTCTATCACCCCCAATCTTCTTACACCTTACTCACCTCTTCACATACTTTTCGATCCAGTGACACTGGTCTATTTGCTGTTCCTTAAACAAAAAAACTCTGCATCCCAACTCCTGTACTATATGTCCCCTTATTGTATTTCTTCCCTCTTTGTCTCTGCCTCCTGGCTTCCCTGGCTTCCTAAAAGTCCCAGCTAAATCCCTCCTTCTATGGGAAGTCTTTCCTGATATCCCATAATATTGTCTCCTGTTGTTATTTATTATTAACTTTATTCTGTTATAAACAGGTTATTTCTTATATATATGCATACACACATATGCACACAGACACACATACATATTAGTTTTAATGCTATTTCCTCCATTCAGCTGTGAACTCCTTAGAGCAAGGATTATCTTTTACTTTTTTTGGGTGTGGGGAACATTGTATCATTGGTACATATCACAGTGTCAGTACCTGGCACATAATAATTCTTTTGATATTTAATTTAAATTTTCTCAATTACATGTAAGCAACATTATTAACGTTCATTTTTAAATGCAGTGTTCCAAATTCTCTCCCTCTTCTCCTCCTTCAAATTGCAAGTAATTGGATATAGGTAAAACATGAGTATAGTTATGCAAAGCATTTCCATATTAGTCACGTTGCAAAAGTAAACACAGACCAAAAATTAGCTTAAAAACCAAACAACTGTGCGACAATCTGTACTCACACACTATCATTTCTTTCTCTGGAGATGGACAGCGTTTTTCATCAGAAGTGCTTCTGAATTGTTCTGGATCATCATATTGTTGAGAATAGTCATCATATGGATAGACTTTTAATAAATAGTTATTGATTGACTGATAATACAGACTTTAGATCTTTCTTTAATGCATTTCATGGTACCCTAGGCTGAATCTCTGTTAGTTTAGCGGATGCTGCTACCAACCAATAGTGAACTGTTATAAGCCATCAGAGATTTTTTGGTTTTTTTAGGATAATGACTCCATCCATCCAAACGTCCAGGAGAATGAGTAGGGCAAGAACCATAAGATGACAGGTAAAGTTTATATAGAAGTTGAGGCCTAGGACTAGAATGAAGAAGCACCCAAAGGCTTTTATGTGTTTGTGATGGGCTATTATGGGAGTTATATATGGAAGACATATCTGAGTTAAATGAATGTTGGCTCTGAAATGCAAAAGCAGCTTAGAATTTTCAACTGTGACCAAGACTCTCTACCTGATCCCATCATTTGTATAGTTCAATGTTATCTGAGAATATAGTATAATGTCATGATTTTATTTATCTAGATAGATAGGGTGTTCTAAATCTGGAGTCTGTGACCATCTTTTGAAAAAAAAAATTTAGTATAACGATAGCAAATTGCTTGCAATCTCGGGGGGGGAGGGGATGGAGGCAAAGCAAATTTGGAACTCAAAATTTTAAACAACAAATGTGAAGATTTGTTTCTGCATGTAACTGGGGGGGGGAATAAAATACTAAATAAATATTTTACAACCACCTCCTCAAAAGAAAATAAATAAAAAATAATTTAAGAACTTAAATTTGAAATAATTGATTTTTGTTGTAATCTTGAGTCTTTGGGCTGGATAATGACACAAAAATATTTGATTATAAAATTGTCTTTAAATACAACAAATCAGTAGAGAAGAGTATTTTAAATTTAAAAAGTCCATCTAGTCACTCTCTTTCACTGAAAAAGAATTACTGATACATTACTTCTAAAAATATTCATTTGCCCTTCCTCTCATCAGATTTGGTTTAAGGTGGGAATAACATATACAGTCAATTGGGTATGAAAATCTACCTTACCCTACAGGAAAGTAGGTGGGAAAGGGATGGGGGGAATGATAGAAAAATGGGGGATGATAGAGGGGAGGGCAAATGGGAGAAGGAGGTAAGCAGAAGTAAACACTTTGGAGGAGGGACAGGATCAAAGAGAGAATAGAAAAAATAGAGGGGACATGAAAGGATGGAGGGAAATATAGTCTTTCACAACATGACACTTATGGAAGTGTTCTGCATGATGACACATGTATAACATATCAAATTGCTTGCCTTCTCAATGAGGGTGGGTGAATAATGAGGGAGGGAATGTGGAACTCTAAGTTTTAAAAACAAATGTTTAAAATTTTTTTTAACATACAACTGGGAAATACAGACAATGGGGTATAGAAATCTCTTGCCCTACAGGAAAATAGAAGGGAAGGAGAGAAGAGAAGTGTGGCTGGTAAAAGGGAGGGCAGATTGGGGTAAGAGGTAACAAGAACGCACACTATATTGAAGTGAGGGGAGAGAAGAGATGGGGAGAAAATTTCGAGCTCAAAGTCTTGTGGAAGTGAATATTGAAAACTAAAAATTAATTAATTAATAAAAAGAAAAATAATTAAGAATATTCATTTGCCATTATGTGAAGCATCATTGTTTGTTCTAGTTCATAATAAATATTAGTATTCTCTAAACATAAATCTTAAATACCAAAGTGATTTTAGTGACCATCAAATATGTCAAATTGGTTTTTAGTCTAAACACCTCCAAAATACATTCAGTGACTATCCACTAAGTATATTATTATGCTTTAATTTTAGAAAGCAGTAAAAAAAAAAAAAGTCACAGTGCTATAAGAAACACCAGTGTGAAAAGAAAAAAAAAACACCCTTTTTTAGTATCAAATGCAAACTATCAGTTAGAAAGGAAAGACCTCTGAAGAAAACTAAATGGGGATAGAAAAAATATACCTTTTCCTCAGCAGTACATGGCACCTATACAAAAATTGACCCTGTATTAGGGCATAAAACCTTCAACATCAAATGTAAAAAGGCATAAATATTAAATGCATCATTTTCAGATTATAATGCAATAAGAACTATAGTCAATAACGGGCAGTGGAAAAAAGAAATCCAAAAGTGATTTAAAACTAAATAATCATATCCTAAAGAGTGAGTCAAAGAACAAATCATAGAAACAATCAATAATTTCATTAAAGAGAATGATAATGAGACATCAAAATTTATGGGATGGAACCAAAGCAGTACTTAGGGGGAAATTATTTCTCTAAATTCTTACATCAATAAATTAGAGAAAGAGAAGATCAATGAATTGGGAATGAAAAAATAAAAAAAAAACAACTAGAAAAAGAACTAATTAAAAATCCCCAATTAAAAACCAAACAGTAAATTCTGAAAAACAAAGGTGAGATTAATAAAACTGAAAGTAAGAAAATAAGTTAATAAATAAAACTAGGAGTTAATTTTATGAGGAAAAAAATCAATGAGCTAGATAAATCATTGGTTAATTTGATTTAAAAAAAAAGAAAGGAGAAAACCAATTATCCTATATCCAAAATGAAAAGGGTGAATTTGCTGCCAATGTAAAGAAATTAAAATAATCATTAGCAATTATATGGCAATAAATCTGACAAACTGAGCAAAATTGATGAATATTTATGAAAATATAAATTGGCCAGACTAACAGAAGAGGAAATAGCATATATAAATAGTCCTTTCTTAGAAAAAGAAATTGAACAAGCCATGGATGAACTCCATTAGAAAAAAACACCTCAACCAGGTAATTTCACAAGTGAATTGTACCAAACATTTAAAAAACAACTAAATTCCTTTTATGACTCAAATATGGTACTGATAACTAAACCAGGAAGAGTCAAAACAGAGAAAGAAAATTATAGAACAGTTTGATGAATATTGAAGACATTTTAAATAAATACTAGTCATTTAATATAGCTACAGACAACATAAAATACTTCAGAGTCTACCTGCCAAGACAAACCCAGGAACTATATGAACACAATAACAAAACACTTTTTGCACAAATAAAGTCAGATCTAAATAACTGGAAAAAATATCTAAGTCAATGTAATAAAAATGACAATTCTGCCTAAACTAATTGACTTGTTCTGTGCCATAGCAGTCAAACTACTAAAAATTTATTTTATAGAGCCAGAAAAAATAACAACAAAATTCATTTGGAAGAACAAATGATCAAGCATATCAAGAGAATATCAAGGAAGGGGACCTAGCTTTACCATATCTAAAACTGCATTATATAAAGGCATTCATCAGAACTATTTGTTACTAGCTAAGAAATAGAATTGCAGATCAGATGTATAGATTAGGTGCAGTAGACACAGCATGAAATTACTATATTAACCTAGTTTTGGATAAACCCAAAGACTCTAGTTTTTTGGATGTGAACTCACTATTTGACAAAAAATGCAGGGAAAATGAAAGAAAATTATGGCAAAAATTAGGTATAGACCAATGTCTTACACCACACACCAGGATTAGATGCAAATCAGTACATGATACTGACATAATGGGTGATACCACAAATAAATTAGGAGACCAAGGAATAGTTTGCCTTTCAGATCTATGGAGAAGGGAAGAATTCATGACCAAATAAGAGATAGAGAACATTACAAAATGTAAAATATATAATTTCATTATATTAAAAAGTTTTTGCACAAATGAAACTGATTTGAACAAGATTAGAACAGAAGCAGAAAGCTGGGAAAGAATCTTTACAGCAAATATCTCCTCTAAAGGCCTCATTTCTCAAATGTACAGAGAACTGAGTCACATTTATAAGTATACAAGTCATTACCTAATTGACAAATAGTCAAAGGATATGAACGGACAATTTTCAGATGAAGAAATCAAAGTTATCTATAGTCGTATGAAGAAATACTCTAAATCACTTTTGAATAGAGAAATGCAAATTAAATCAACTCTGAGGTACTACCTCACACCTATCAGATTGGCTAATGTGACAGAAAAAGAAGATGATAAGTGTTGGTAGGGATGCTGGAAAACCAAGACACTAAGGCACTGTTGGTGGAGTACTGATCCAACTCTTCTGGAGAGCAAATTGGAACTATGCCCAAAGTGCAATCAATTTGTGCATCTATTTTAATTCAGCAACATTAGGTATGTTTTCCAAAAATATCAAAGAAAAATATTTTTGAAAAATGAAAATACCTATCAATTGGGAAATGGCTGAACAAGGTATAGTGTATGAATGCAATGAAATGATATTTTATTGTAAGAAATGATAAGCAGGTTGATTTCAGACAAACCTGGAAAGACTTACATGAACTTATACCAAATGAAATGAGCACAATGAGGAGAATATTGTACACGGTAACAGAAATATTGTGTGATCACTACGTATGAATGGCTTAGGTCCTCTCAGCAATACAATGATCCAAGATAATTTCAAAGGACTTATGATGTAAAAGGCCATCCATATCTAGAGAAAGAATTGATGAACTTTGAATGCATATTGAAGCACACTATTTTCATTCTCTTTATTTCTGTGTATTTTTCCCTTTGATCTGTTTCTTCTTTTACAACATGACTAATATGGGGATATATTTTACATGATTGCACATATATAACCTATATAAAATTGTTTACCATTTTAGGAGAAGTGGAGTGATGGGGAAGCAGGGAGAAAATTGAGAACTCAGTTTTGTAAAAATGAATGTTAAAATTTGTCTGTACATAGAATTGGAAAAATAAAATACTATCAAAATAAACTATTCAAAGTGCAATGAGAAGTAGCTTTGAAAGTTTTAAGTAGGAACTATCTTTCTTAAAAATGCGATATTAATATAACAAAATACTAACACATCTTTAGCACAGTTCATAGTGTTCTAATAAAAAAGGAATTTAAAAAAACCCCTTAATCTCCAAGTGTCTTAGGTCACTGAAGAAAATATATTTGTATAAGCTTTCATCTCAATGTCTTTAGACAATTTTTGGAGGTCATAAAGTAAATATTATTTAAGAATAGAAGAATAGTGTGGAGTCAGAAGACCTTCATTGAATGGTTGCTTTTGTCACTTAGAGTTATAGCTGTATGAACTTTGAAAAGTGATTTCATTTTCTGTGAAGTAAGATCATTTCCTTTCTGTATTACGGATACAATGAAAACATTTACACTTTCTACTTTATAATGTCATTTCAAGAAAAGCATTTTGTTACCGTTCTGGGCTCACTCAATTATTTGTATTTCCTTTGCAATTATTTTGTATTTACTTATCTATTTCATTTCTCCCTAGTAGAATAAATGCTTCAAGAAGAAAGGCACTGATTTTATTTATTTTTGATGCTTTGCATCCCCAGGGCTTAGCACAGTACCTGATAGAGAGTAAGTAGGTCCTCAAATTCTTATTGAATTGAATAAAATTAAATCAGTTATAATGTGTTGTGTAAATATAAGCCATGGGCTATGAAAGGTAGAAGGATTACAGAATTATCTAAAGGCAGACAGTGCAGAAGAAGGCAAGGCAAGAAAATAAAGGGCCTGGATGATCAAAACACAAAACAATTATCCCATAAATAATTGAGAACACGATACATTGGGCAACATAATACACTTTCATTTTACATCCCTAATGCAAAGTGACTCAAAGGTACCAAGGTAGTTTTAGAAAGCAAAGCCGAAAGATGTTGAAAGAGGAGAAACTTCTAGTTGTTGATGGGAAGAAAAGAACCCATCAATTGGGTTCATCATTTCAATATGTTTTATGTGTTGAGTTAATTTCAGCTTCACATTTCTTTCAAGGGAAAAGGGACTGTAAGTTTCCTTTTATTTTGAAATTTTCTTAGTGCCTTCCAATTCAGGAAACACTTAATAAGCATCATTTATGTGACAGGTTCTGTGCTCATAACTGGGGATGCAGAAATGAAAAATGCCACCGTTCCTGCCCTCAAGGTACTTGGAAGCAAATAGGAGGGAAAGACACACGCATCAATTGGATCATTTAAGACTTGGAATTCAGTCAAGGAATATTCTGCCACACACATCCTATTGAGTTCAATTGGCTGTCTTAACTGGTCAAGGATAAATAGAGAACTATTTACTACTTTTGCCATACATCAGTAGCCCTGATTTGGGGAAGCCCAATATCACAGCTGTCTCCAGGATTTTCACCAACAAAGAAATGAAAAGTTTGTATTTTAGACAGATCCTCGCTGGAACAGTTCAAGAGGTGACTGAAGGCTTAAGGCTTTTATTTCAGTGCAAATATATCAAAAAATTACAAAATGGGTAAGTTCTCCCAAAAAGACATCAAGCACCATAGCAAGGTGAATTTTAAGTTTTGAATGATCACAACAAAGATGCAAATATTATACTGCCTAGTTTATGTTAACACAGTATATACTACATGGGGTTCAATTCATGTAACAAATCAAAGCCTTAGAACACTGACACTACTGCAATGAGGTTATCAATACTGCTAAAAGAGGTACATAAATACGATACAAACAGGGAGTTGATAACATTAAAGGATAAATTTGGACAAACTGCTGTAATAAAATCAAAGAAGAATAATCCTCTTTCAACTGCGGTGTAGTTACTACTAAAAGTAGTAGTTGCCATGTAGACTTTCCTTTAAAGATATTAAAATAATCCTTGGGACTTCACCGTTCCAGAGGCCCAATGCTTGATTCCTATTGGCTTAAATATAGAAGGAGAAGACAGGAACTACTTTCTGTTAGACTTGACTGGTATGCCAGTATAAACAACATTGAGACAAGAAACCTACATTCAACGGAATCAGTGTTACGTGCTTGCTGAATATCCTTTTCTAAGCTATGGTTAAGTAAGCCATTGTGTTGATGGATGGTTTATAATTGTCTCATTTCATTCCAAGTCTAAACTTGAAGCACCAAACCAGTCTGAATAAGGACTAGCTTATTATAGACTTTAAAAAAAAAAATCCAGCATCTAAGCTGGATTTTTAAAGGAAGAGAAAGATTTAAGAAGTAGAGACACTGAGGAAATTCATTCCAGTCATAGGGAAATGGCTTCAAATGGTGCATGCAAAGAGATGGAATAGCATGATACAATAGTAAACAATTTTCAACTAGGTTTCAATGTGGAATGCATGAAAGGGGTGTATACTGAAAAGTATACTGTAGCCATGTTTTGAAGGACCTTCAATTTTTGACTAAGGAGAACTCTAGGCATTGAGGAGTCCCTGATGGCTTTTGAACAGAGAAGTATTGGCAATAGACCTCACAATTGATAATGTTCTTTTGGCAGCTGCGTGAGTAGTAGAAGAAATAAAGGTGAGATTGAGGTATGGGGACTACTTAGTCCAGGCAAGCCATAAGAAGGACCTGAAATAGGATGGTGGCATGACAATGAAAGCTGGGAATGGCTAAGAATTTATAAGACTTAGTAAGTGGAGAATGAAGAGCCAACAAAAACTTCATGTTTTCAAAAGAAACTGGAAAGTTGGAAGGAAGGACAGATGTGGGCATTGTAAAATAGAATGATTCCAGCTTTGGATATCATAAATTTGAGGTATCTGTGGGACTTATAAGTATAGACGTCTGATGAGCAGTTGGAAATGTTCTGACCCTGAAGAGTGGCTGGTCTCCTTTTTTCTAGACTATTCCATCTCTGATTTATCTTCTAAAAAAGTTGCAAGAATCATCTTCCTAAGGCTGACAATGTCATTCACCTAATAAAATATCTTTTAGTATACTCATAAAATCCAAACTCTTTCACTTGGTCTTCTGTAGTCTGACTCTACCTACCTTTTGGGACCTTGTTTCCTATTACTACTCTTCCAAAACTCTGATTCACATAAATCTATCTTCTCATTGTTTCCTGAACTAAATACTCTATCTATCTCTGATTTTCCTTCTTTGTGTGAGCCATTACCCATGCTTGGAATGCCCTGGTCTTTCTTTCTCAGATATATGGTCTTCCTTTCAAACTCATGTTTCACCTCTTTTGTGAAACATTCCCTAATTCAGCACTGTTTCCAAATTATTAGTATTTTCTCCTTCAAGTTTATTTGTACTATACTTATGTGGGTACTTGTTGTATGTTCCTTCTTCCCTACTCCTCTTTCCCCCAACCTCTTCATTGCAGAATGTAAATTTCTGTAAGTTAAATAGTATTTTTCATATTTCTGCCTTTATATATCTGGTATATAGAATCTCACACAGCAGACACAATAAATATTGGACAATGAAGTGGTAAAGAAGGCTGAGAAGAAGCAGTTGGAGAGATAGAAACAAAGATGAGTATTTTGGAAGCCAAAGGAGGAAGGAACATCAGGCATTAGGGAATCATGAACAGTATCACATGCTGCAGAAAGGTCAAGGAGAAGAGTGACTGAAGAAAAAAAACTATTGGATTTGGGAAGTCAGTTGTTAGTGACTTTGCAAAAAACAGTTTTCTACTTGTCCAAGGGAGGTGCTAATTAAATGTTGACGAGCATGCTAATCAGGTTTCTGCCAACTGGCAAAATGAAGAAAATTCAGCTAAATTATAGATAGTTCCGTTCAGAGAACTCCAAGAGATACTTTGCAGAAAGAGATTAGTAGTTTAGGCAGCCACCCATTTATTCCAAGATAGCAAATTCAAAACCTGGGCTGGATCATAATTAACGGGAGATACAGGACAATTACTGTGCATATAATAATATGTTGTAATTCTTTCTCAGTAGATTAAAACAATCATTCTAGTCTTCAGACATTCTCTTAATGTCATCCAAATATTATGCATTTAATAAATCATGTGTGAAAAATTATTTATATTTTTCTTGAAAAATCAAAAACAAACTTGTTTTTCATGAAATTTTACATAAATTTGCTTTCTGAAATCAGTCAAGTTAGACATGATGTGCTCCACTCTCTTACCATAAAATGGCTGGTTAGTTTTTGTTTGTAATTCTCAGTGCTTTTCCATCATATTCAGATTACCAGGGTTGAAAGAAACCTCAGAGACCACCTGTAATGACTTGTATCAAAAACAAGAATATCTTCTTCGCCATCCTCAATGAGGAATAATCGAGGCTTTGTCAAGTGTCTATTCCATTCAAGGAAGTTTGGAAGGATAAAGGGATGGTAATATAATGGCCTTGGAAACTGAAAGACCCACAGTACTATCTCTGAAACATACTAAGTGTGTGACCAAATTATTTAATCCCTCAATGACTTCAGGACATTCTCTAAGGTCATAGGGAGATTTCACCCATTCACATCTGAGAAATGAGTACTCAGGAAGGGAGTTCCCTGAACTGATGACAAAATCACAACCTTGGATCTCTCTCCCCAAGAAGATACTTTTTTCTTATATCAATCCTTAATGTACATCACAACTCCTACTATTATTCCTAATTCAGCTCTTTAGGTCCAAAGAGAACAAGTCATATTTCCCATCAAAATGACAACCATTCAAATAGCACATTCCTTCTTTAATCCTACTCGTCAAGACTTTTCTTATTTAAGCTAAATAACCGGTTTGTTTGTTTTTCAGTCCAAAGTGGTTAAGTGACTTAGTTAGGATATAAAGATAGTAAAGAACAGAGCTCAGGTTAGAATTCAAGCCCCTTGAATCCAAATTCAGGACTTTTTGAATTATACCATGTTTATATATTTAGGATGATTATAAAATTACAAGAAAAAATATAAACCATAGCATTTAGAAATGTAAAAGACCTTAAAGTAGAATGTTTCTTTTTTCATTTTACAAATGAGGAAACTGAAGTTCAATTATGTGAAATAGTCTAATCAAGAACATTTAAAAAGTGAGTTGGAGATTGTAGGGAAGATGATGGATGACAAGTACTTGATGTTAAACGTGAAAGACCTGGCTTTCCTAAAGATTCAGATGGAAGATCTACAATGGTGACTAGAAGAGGAGATCAAGAGAGGTGTGAAACAGAAAGGTCTGCTCCTGTCTTCTCCTTTTCTCAAGGACTTCCTGCCTATGCTGTAGGCAAGTTTAGGGTATCTGTGGTGATGAGCTTTGCAGTTGGTACATGCACTGATATCTATGTGGCACAGTCCTCTGCAGTCCCCAACATCAACAAGATTATCTCTGGGCCCTGCAGAAGGGAACTTATGTTAGTAAAGTATCCTTACCAGTGCTCCCTCCCAGCTCTCCTTAAGAAGCACCATAGCCCTCCGAGAAAGAGCCTTGGGATCCAGGTCAGCACAGATAAGATACTGACTATAATCCAGGGCAGGGCAGTTAGGTGTTTCAGTAGGAAAGACAATGCTGACCACAGCAAGCCTGCATTAATAGTACTGGAGGGCAAAACATCTCCAGAGGGTGGACCCTTTGACTCTGCTTCTTAGTAGAGATTTTCATCCAGATAAGGAGAAAACTTCCTTTGCCTGGAGCAGCTGAAGAAACTAAAAGTCACTATTTTGTCCTATTGACTTTTACTTTCTTCAACTGCTCCAGACAAAGGAAGTCTTCTCCTTTTGTCCTATTGACTTTTAGTTTCTTCAACTGCTCCAAAGGAAGTCTTCTCCTTATCTGGCTGAAAATCTCTACTAAGAAGCAGAGTCAGAGGGTCCACCCTCTGGAGATGTTTTGCTCTCCAGTACTATTAATGCAGGCTTGCTGTGGTCAGCATTGTCTTTCCAACTGAAACACCCAACTGCCCTGCCCTGGATTATAGTCAGAGAATTAATAAATATTTAGACAACTAATAAATATTTAGTATGTGCTTCCATATATCAGTGAATATTTTATTTTATGTCTCAAATTTCTCTCTCTCTCTCTCTCTCTCTCTCTCTCTCTCTCTCTCTCTCTCTCTCTGTCTCTCTCTCTCTGTCTCTCTCTCCCATTTTAGATTGGTTGGACTTTGTATGAAATCTGACATTTTCCCCCTCTCTGTTGCATTGTAAACTGCTTGTACATCTCTGAATTTCAAACCAAAGCAAATTGATTTTAGAACACCAATTTCCCCCTAAAGGCTTCCAAACCTGTGCTGACCTTCTATCACACAAGAGAGGAGCTTGGGTACTATCATCAAGCCTGAAACTAGGTGAGCTTTGAGCCTTGGTGAATCCTTCAAAGACTTTTAGTGACTATGCTTTGAAAATCATATACTATTTATTTTCTAGCATAGGGTGGCCCACGAGTGTAGCTGCCAATTCTAAAAGATAAGAAGAGCCAGGAAACATGTTGTACTTATCAAATGGATTTGGGAATAAAGAAGAATGCATAGAGTTCTTTTTCTCTCCCCCACCCTCCGCCCAGTCCCTTCTGTCCAAAGTATATCATAGTATCTTTTTAAATCATAAGATGTGCTGTTCAATATCTATTACAATTTAGAATAAAACAATGAGCAGTGAAGGGGGCAATAACGCCAGCTGTTTTAGGTTGATACTGTCTCAGCCAATTGGACTGTTTGGCAAGACAAAACTTTAATAAATATGCTTATTGATAACAATTGAAGTGTATAGTGACTTGTAACTTTTCTCAATTCATCTCTTTTTCTGTATTTCCAGAACCCTCCTTTTTATAACATAGATACCTCTCTGTGCTCCATTTTTGGTGGGTGTTTTCATTATAATATCATGGATCATATAGTTACTGCTAATATTGCTAATTTGCACTGCTTGCTTCCATTTTCATTTTTAAAAATTGTGTGTATGTGTACTCACATATGCACAACTTAAATACATGTATTTTTGACCATAGTGAAGTTATTTTTGCCTCATAGTTTCACAGTTTCCTCATCTGTAAAATGGAGACAATAATAATTATCCTACTTGACCTCAGAGGGCAGAACTAACCTTAATAAGTGGAAGCTACAAAGATGGAAATAGAGGCTTTATATTTTCGGGGGATAATGGGAGGGGGTGGACTTTGTAATAATTATAGATAGCCAAATGTAGTGTGGGCTGTCTTGGGTTAAAAGTCTTTACCCAACTTAAAGCGCTATAGAAATATATGCTAATATTATTATATATTATATTCCAAGATGTTTTGGAAGCATCTTTCTGAAAGATTATATATTTCCTAACTGCTACTGAGCTGTTATAAAGGTACTGATAACATTTGGTAAAAATAATTTAATGTGACATCCTTTCCCCCCTATTTAGAACTAATTATAAGCTGTTTGCATCTGGTTAGAGTTATCACAGAATGAATTTGATTTTTGCATGCTGCCTATATGACTTTCAGCTACTGGAATTACTTGTTTTGAATAAGACCTAGGTCAGCACATATTACACTGGTAAACTGAAAGAAAGGTAATGGTTTAACCTCACAGAAGTAGATATATTTTCATCTCATCCCTTTTCAAAGCTATTCTGTAAATAAAAAAAATTGCATCTTTCTGTGACTTGAGCCAAAGGGTTTAGCACAGCAAAAAGACTTTTTGGAAAGCTGGTTACAGATGTTGTCGGCAGACATAATCAACAGTAAACGTCAATTCCTCTGACTCCAGTAAGAACTTTGTAGTCATACCACCTGAAATCAACTAGCCAATTGTCACAAAGGAACTGATTGGCTTCCCCATCCAGAAAAGTGATTGGTTCTGCATCTAAGGAGTCATGGCAGCTCTCATCCCCTTCCCAAAGTGGTAGAGAAGCACATGTTGAGAAGGGTCTATTGCTCAATCAGATTCCAACTTTTTGATTAAGCCAACACCTTGGAGTTCTGAGTACCAATCATTAACATCATTAAGCTGCTTGTTTCTTAATTGCATTCTTGTGTAGGGAACTCAAGGTAAAAATGAACTAACTCCCGAGAAGCCCACAATCAAAGTTGATTGCATCCAACCTTGCTGTTGCACCTCTATTAACCTACAAGCTGTGTGGGCAGGACTTGTACAAAGCCCTCTAGAAGAAAAAAACAAAACTGTCTCCTTCACATTGGACTTCACTTGCATTTATTATGAAATTTCTTGAAATTGTGAAGAAGCTTTTCTAATGACCCCTTGACAGAGGTGGCCATTATCTCAAACTGTGACTACTGGTTGTCATTTTCCAAGTCAACATATGTTGACCTTAGGGTGGAAACTTTTCCTTCATTGCATGAACCTAATCAACATTACACCCTTTACTTTTCCACAAAATGCACTATCCAATTAAAAAGTAAGCCCTTTTATTTTTTCAAAGAGAGGTCCAAGGTTAAAATCTCATTTAGGCTGCATTAGACTAAATGTGGCTTTGGGCTATTTGTATTAGCTTGAGCTATTCATGAATTCCATGAAAAAGGAAGGGAAAGGACACTTAGGGGACTAGAAAGAAATTGATTTAAGGGTATGCATGACTTCACATTCAATTTCTTTAAAAGTGGTCTTTGATAAGATGATGTGTAGATTTTTGACACTATCTTCTTTTTTTATCTCACTGCTTATCTCCATTCAACACTGCTGCTGAGTCCTGTCAAAGCAGACGCTGCTGTACAGAAATGTTGTACCCAACTATGGTATAATCATATTACTTCCCAGTCCTTCACAGTCTTTGCTTCTAATGGAAATCTGTTATATAGTCTACAGTCACTTCCAGAAGACTAATTCATTATTATAGTGATTTATTTAGGCTACCGCAGTATGCATCAGGTGGCATTCTACAGGATGTCCCGAAAGCCTTCATGCATTTTCAAGGTTTGGGGGGCAGTGTATACCTGTGTGCGACCGATCTCTTTCAAAGCTTATTTCAAAAACCACCTTCTCCAGACAGTGCTCTCCAATGTCACTTAATTCTCATAGTTTTGATTTTTCTAAAACTGTTTCTAGCATAGCAGCTGGGTAAAGTAGAAAGAAGACTAAGTGTAGATAACATAGGTTCAAATTCTGGCTTTGCCATTTACAGCCTGAATGACTTTGGACAATTTATTTAATATTTCTGGTACTTGTTTCTTTATACATCAAATGTGAAATCTGGAGTAGATGAATGAAACACTATAGATATTATTATTGCGTCTAGTTTTATATCACAAAATTATATTTCCATGTCTTCTCTGAAAGTTCCATGCAAAAATATTTTCAGTTATTAATGTTATTAGAATAAATTCTATAAGACAAGTAATATTTCATAAAATGGTTTCTACATAGGATAATATTATTACAAAATTAAAAGATATTTTGGATGAGTATTTCACAATCTGTTATATACATAAAAGAGATCTGATTCAATCGCATTTAGAAAAATGGAAATCAACGTTCTCCATCTTTTGTGCATTAGTTTTCCCTTAGGTTTCCTTGTTGTTGTCCAGTCTTTTTTGAGTTGTCCCTAACTATTTATGAACCCATCTGGGGTTTTCTTATCAAAGATACTTGAGTGGTCTGTCATTTCCTTCTTCAGTTCATTTTACAGATGATAAACTGAGGCAAACAGTGTTAAGTTACTTTTTTTACAGGCTGATGATAACTGAGGCAAACAGTGTTAAGTTACTTGCCCAGGGTCGCACAGTTAGTAAGTATATGAGGTCAGATTTTAATGCTAAGTGGAGGAAAAAATAGGGGATACTGGGATATCAGAAGAATTAAAATAGCAGGTGACCCAAAGGGCAAGGAAAAACACACTGTGTATGCAGGTTAGCTGCTACATATTACAGGTTATGACTTGCACATGTTAAGTTATTTAAATGGTATAATTAAGGCACAATTTTGCCAAGATGGCAGAATAGACATTTTCCCCAGATCATTGACTCTTTCTCCTCCTGCCCCCAAATAGTTATTAATCATGTATAGAACATTTAAACGTGAATCAACAAAATAAAAATGAAAGAACCCTATAGGGTAAAATACTTATTAGAGAACGATAAACCTTATTGCAAGTGCTCACTCAACAATCCTCTCCAATCAGCCTTCACATTTCCACTTTAAGGATGCACAAACTGACCCAGGCTTGTGCCTGAAATCCACAGTGAAATCTCCTCCTGCTTCAGAGATTTGGTCAGCACATCTCACCCCCCAGCTCATCCTTCACCTCATAACAGATAACAGACATTACTTTCTGCTGACCACTTGAGATTGAACTGGGATTTGAGAAGGGCACACAATTTGTTGCCATTTACTTGGAGCAGACCTTACCACCTAAAGCTGCAGAGACCTTTACAAAACATTCTCCCAACCTTTCCCCAACACTGCAAAAACTTCCAGATGTAGATACAGTCCAATCAAAGTATAAGGGTCTGAAAGAAAGGGGATGGAACTCTACTGGAGTCAGTCCTCTTTTTCCAGAAGATAATTAAGGCAGGACCAAAACTATTGAAACTGAAGTACTCCACTGCAAGAGGCTGGGGCAGATTTGTAATACAGCTTTGGGAATTTACCTACCAACAAAAGGGAAGGAGTCAGAGAATGATGGGGTATTTAAAGGGGAAAAACTGAAACAGCAAAGATTTCATAAGGAAGGAAATTTAATAAAAACCCAGAGTACAAGCAGATAAGTCAACAAAGAGGATCCTAATACTAAAGTGAAAGAAGAATAGCAAATCCTTATTGAATACAAAGCTTTCTCAGCAAATATTATAACACAAAGGAAAGTAAACCAATGCCTGCTGAAACATAAAATCACCTGGAATTCCAATAGACTATTGAACAATAATAAATTCCAAATCAGTTAAAGAGAAAAATGTGATCCATACTAAAATATATTAATAATGAATGTCAGATTTTATAGCTCTCGATGCAGAAATTGGAAAAAAAATCCCAGTGAGATTAAAAAAATTGAAACCAGATAAACTGATGAAATAGAATTTTAACCACAAATATATAACATGTGTTCTACATGTGTGTCTTCTGCCTAATCCCTATCCTCTTGTAGGTAGAGAAGTGCTATTTCATTTTATTTGTCTCCTTTTACTGAGGTATAGGCACCTCAGAAAGAGTACCATTGTATCAAATTTCAGGTCTAACCTCCAGCCTTGGGAAAGGAGAGCATTACCATTCCTTCTCTAATTTCTTGCCCTATCCCTTGAATAGTCTAGTGCTATGAACTGCATCTCTATGTCATAAGACTACTTGAAAATCACTCTAAATTTTTCACTTAATGATTAACAAACTCCCACCTGGTCACACTCCCACATCACAGAGATTCCAAAGTACTGCAGGTCATTATCCAAATCCCACTTCTTATCACACATTAGGCTAACTGCTTATTCTCTTCTCCCTCAACCATCCCACCCCTCTCACCCCTGCCTCCCAAAAAGAGTTCCAACCAAATGCTATGCTTTCTACTGTACCCACTGGAATGCCTCCTCCATAGGAAACACATGCTTTCATTTTTTCTCCCTTTCCCAATTCTTTCATGAGTCTGTTTCTTCCTGATGATACAGTCTACCTGACCACCCTTTCCAGCACTGGTTCTACTTTCATCATCCGTCAAAGTGAGAGAGTTGGGATATTCCTTGCTCCCCATTGTCACTTCCAGTTTCTCCTCCTCCCATCATCACTGAATGTCTTCTTTTTCTTGAAGTTCATAAAATCTACTCCTACCACCTGATCAAAATTCTGGTAACTGTTCTCCACAGGTATCCAGTATAATCAGCTTCCTTCCTCAATTAGTTCACTTTCTGGCTCATGGTCTTTTGTCTTTCTTTTCTCCTCAACTCTTGCCCTCAAACATAGGGACTTCGATGTGAATATAGATATTGATACTCCCTCCAAGACCCTAACCTCCCTGTTCATTAAACCTACACAATTTTCATAGCATACCCTGCTGCTCCACCTTAGTCACAAAGTTAGCCATACCCTTGATCTTGCCCTTGTCCAGGACATAAATGAATTCCATAAGGGCAGAGTTCTTTATCTTTATACTTCTTCCTCTGCCTTCCCAAAATAAACCCTGATCTTTGTCTATGCTATGACTTCCAATCTCCTGACCTCTCAGTTCTCACCCAGGTCTTCAGCCTTGTACTATTCACATTCTCGGCCTTTCTCTATTTTGACCTTGTGAATCAGTTAAACCCCACAGTGTCCTCTTCTCTGAAGTTCCTTGCCTCCTAACCATATAGCCAATTATGCCTTGCCAAGCCACAGCCTTAGATCACTTCCACTATCTGCAGACTTCACTCCCACATACATGCTATTTATTGAAGGGAGGCAGAAAAAAATCATACAACCATTTTGACTGGCAGTGTCAGAGGAGAGAAGGGAGTACATTCCAGAAATATTAAACATCTGACATACCTTAGCAACAGATTTTAAGGGAAGAGGAGGGTGAGATAGTGAGTCAAGGACAACACCTAGATTATGAGTCTGAGGAACTAGGAGGATTATGTTGCCCTCTACAAGTAGGAGGGAAGGTAGGAGGGGGCAGGGTAAAGGAAAGATAATGAGATCCAATTTGAGTACTGGACATCTAGTTCATTATATCTGACAGGCATTTGGAGCCATGAGACTGGAGGTCAGCAGAGAGTTTGGGGCAGGATTTGAGAATCATCAGTATAGATACAGGGATTAACTCTATGGGAGTTGGTGAGATCACCAGGTGAAGTTGTATAAAGATAGAAGACTCAGGAGTAAACACTGAATTTTCAGTTTCTATGATTCCATAATCATGTCTTTGGTAATGATTTTTCATATCTACTTCTCTAGCCCTGACCTCTTTGCTGATTCCCAATCTCACACCTTCAAGTGTCTATTAGAAACTTTGAAATGGATATCTCACAGATATTTTAAACTCAACATGTGCAAAATTGAATTCACTATCTGTTCCCTAAATACTCCCTTCTTCCTAACTTCCCTAATACTGTTAAGGGCACCACCATTCCAAGTTACAAAAGTTTAAAACCTCAACTCCTCAGTATGTCTAATTTTTCATATACTAAGTTCTATGGCCAAGGCTTGTCTACTTCACTTCCTCTAGGATAAAATATAAAAGTCTCTGTTTGGCATTCAAAGTTTTTTATAATTGAACCCACCACCTTTCTTCCTTCTTATGCTCCAGCCCCCATGTGTTCTCTGATTCTCCTTACGGTCCCTCAAAACATCTCCCAGATCCAGCCATTTTCACTGACTGTTCCTCAGGCTTAGAATGATCTATCTCCTCATATTTTCCTTATGGCTTTAAATACCAGCTAAAATACTATCTTCTACAATAAACTTGGCCAAATCCCTCTTAATTCTAGTGCCTTCTTTAGGCTGATTTGTGGTTGTTTGCATGTTGCCTTCCTGATTGAATTATGAAGTCCTCAAGGGAAGATCCTTCCTTCCCTCCTTCCTTGTTTCCTTTCTTTTGCCTTTTTTTTTGTAACCCTTGACTTAGCACAGTACCTGGCATATAGTAAGTGCTGAATAAATGCCAACTCAATGAATGACTAAAAAATATAAATTAACAACTTAACATGCCACCAAAAAGAAATGTTAAATTATCAGGAATTAAATTAGCAAGAATTATCAGAAATGAAATTTGAATTACGTGTAAGGGAACACCAAAGGGCATAGAGAGGGGTAACCTGATCCATATGAATTTATAGGAAAATTCAAACTTTTAAAGAAAAAAATATAATCGTTATACTACATAAATTAATTCTAAAAACTAAGAAAGAAAGCACTCTGGCAAACTCCTTTAATTTTGCAAATATAATACTAATTGTTGTGGCCAGCTAGGTGAACATTAGATAGAGTGTTGGGCCTGGAGTCAAGAAGACTCATTTTCCTGAGTTCAAATTTGCATCAGACAGGTAAGTGTGACCCTAGACAAGTCACTTATCCTTGTTTGCCCCAGCTTCTTCATCTGTAGAATGAATCAGAGTAAGAACTGGCAAATCATTTCACTATCTCTGTAGTTGGACACAACTGAAAAATGACTGAACAACAAAAATTCTAATTCTTAAACAAAAGCATGGTAAAGAAAATAAAATGAATTATAAACTAATATTGCTCATGAACATTAATTGAAAAAGTGTAGAATAAAATCCAGGCAAAATATCTACAGCAATTTATCCAAAAAATCATCCATTATGATCATCTTGATGTATGTCACAGATGCAAGGATGATTCAATATTAAGAAAATAGTAAACATAATAATTTTAATTATTAAAAACATCTAAACCATTTTATCTCAATAGACGTAGAAAAGTCCTTGACAAAGTATAACTAATTTTTGCTAAAAATCCTACATAGTGTGGGCATGAAGTTGTCTTTCTTAACAAGATAAAAATTATCTACTCAAAAACAAATGTTAGCCTTATGTATAATAGGGAGATATTAGAAGTTTTCCCAATAAATATAGGGCAAAGTAAGTTTTATACCTTTCTCTTCTGTTATTAGCTACAATTCTAGAAATGCTAGCAACAGCAAAAAGACAAGTGAAATAAGTTAAAGGCTTAAATAAATGCTGAAGATATTTGTTGAAGACATTACCTTTTGCTCAGTAAATCCCAGGAAACAATTGAAGAAACTAATTGAGGTGTTTATCCTGAACGAGTCACTTAATCTTTTTAATCCTTGACCTTCTCATTTGTAAATGAGAGGGTTTGACTCAATGTCCTCTAAGTGGTCTTCCAGCTCTAAATCTGTAAGGCATTGGTACTTAACAGCTTCAGTAAAGTGGCAGTCTATGAAATAAACCCACAAAAATTAATATTGTTTCTTTATAGCAAGAGCAAACAAAAGCCTGAAGGCAGTAATAGAAAAAGATGCCTCATTCAAAAATAACTAAAAATACGTAAAATATCTGGGAGCTGGTTAACCAAAACATATTCAATACATGTATGGATACATTCTAACTGCATCTCTATGTGTAGATAAATTACACATTATTCCTTACAGAAATAAAGAATAACAATTTTTGTGGCTGTTCTTGTTCAATCATTTCTCATTGGCCTCATTTAGGATTTTTGTGGCAAAGATCCTAGAGTGGTTTGCCATTTCTTTTCCTTCTCCAACTCATTTTCCAGATGAGAAACTGAGACAGAGGATGAAGTATCTTACCCAGGATCACTCAGCTAGTGAGTGTCTGAGGCCAGATTTCAGCTCCTGAAGATGAGTCTTTCAGATCCCAAACCCAGCGCTCACCTGTGCCACCTGGGTGCCTATAGCTTAACCACCTGGAGGCATATTTGTTGCTCATGAGCTATGACCATATAACAAAAATGACAATGCTACTAAAGTTAATTTACAGGTTGACTTGTATAACAAATTGATAAGGGGATAATCTGAAGAGTTAGATTATATTAAAAAAAATCTGGAGAATCATAAAATTCCAACTATCAAGGAAGATAAGATTAAAAAAAAAAGGATGAGTGAAGGTAAAATTGTAGTACAAAACTAAAATTGTATTATAAAGCAGTAGTCATCAAAGTAATTTGGTACTGGTAAAAATAATAAAAAAGTAGATTCTTAGTATAGACTAGCCAAGGAAGAATGATAATAATTGATATCAATAAATCAATATGTAATAAATTCACACACATATAATATGTAGCAAAGAATTCACTATTAGATAAGAATTGTGGGCAAAACTGGAAAGCAGTCTGGCAGAAAAAAAAATCACTTTGGAACAATAGTGTATAAACTAGAAATGGATATATGACCAACATATATGCTATAAAAAATCAGAAGAGAAGATGATGATATACAGCTATGACTAGGAGCTGAGTGCTCAACCCATAAAGTGATAAAGATAACTTTGAAAAATAAGTAAGCTCTCACAATGAAATATAAAAGCTTTTACAAGAGCAAAAACAATGCAACTGTAATGTGTTTTAAGGGCTCGAAAAATGGACTCAGAACCAGAAACACCTGAGTTCAAATCCCATCTCTAGCACACAGATGGTGTATGACCTTAGGTAATACACATGACCTCTTTCAGCTTCAGACAAATTTCTAAGAGTAGAATCACTTTGACTTTTCCTGCCTTTTGTTACATTGATTTGACACATTGGAAATAAAATCTTGGGGTCCTTTCGATTTGTATTTCTCTTATTAGTAATAATTCAGAGTATTTTAAAAACATGGTTAATAATGGTTTGAAATTCTTCTTTTGAAAATGGATAAGCAAAGAATTAGAATCAAAGTAAATGCCAAGCAATTGAGAAATAAATACCTAAAATAGTGTAGTACATGAATATAATGGAATAGTTTTAGTGCTTTAAGAAATGACAAATATAAATACAGACAAGCATGGAAAGACATACATGAACTAATGAAAAATGAAATACAGAAAACAAAATACACCATGATTAAAACAATGAAAATGAAAAAAAAAAACCCACCACACCACAAGAAAGCAATAAAAAATGAATGGAGTGAAATGGCAATAACCAAGTCTGATGCAACAGAAAAGTTATAAAAAGAGGAGTCTCCGTGCTTCCTTGTAAAGCTGGGGGTACCAGGGATATGGAACTCTGCATATGCTATTAGACTTGTTTAATATGTTTGGTATTTTGCTAAATTTTTTTTCTTCTTTTTTTATTTTCTTCCATGGTTACATGGAAGGGATTGGACAAAAATATAATTGGAAACATTAGAGAAATAAAAACAAAACATAGTAAAATTATTTTAAAAAATAACCATCGGAAAGCTTCTATAGAAGTGTAGCTTCTACATTAACAATTTGCAGAGAGATATGAAAAAGAATGAACTTATGATCTGCATTGGTGGAATGTATCACCACTAATGAAATCCTGGATTCATCTGAGGAAAGTGAAAAACACACAAGCAAGAAAGTATGTCTCCAGTAGCTAGGATTTCAATTTTGTTTGAATGGAAATCTGAAAGACTGGCCATTGTTTTACCCTGTTTTGGGAACAGGTAGGCAGTAAAGGAGTGATTCCTGTAGAAACTAAACAGTTGACAGTTACATGATGGAGAGGAAACTGATTAGGAGAACCATGGGAGAAGATACTTAAAAATAGGATGTTGGTATCCTATTTTTAGGGTTAGAGATAGGTATAAATGGCAGAAACAACAACTATGGCAACATTGACAGCAACAACAACAAAAATAAATAATGTGCAAACCTATAATACAGATTTTTTTTTTCTGAAAATTCTTATTGGAGGATGGGCTCAAGTCCTCTCAGTATACCAAGTCTGGACTGGATACAGTTCAGCCAACTGTGCCTTGTACATGACACTCAATAAGTGATTTTACTTCCTTCCTATCATTTGATCATTCATAATAAAACCAGGAACCAAGGTAGCCATCAAAAAATAAGGGTTAGGTTATAAAGCTAAAACTAGAAACCCCATCATCTGCAGGGAGAGAGAAAGCATAAGCAGCAAAAATGCTGTACTTTTCTAACAGAAAGGAATATGAGTCAGAAAGAATTTAGGGGTAGATATGGAGGTTCAGATTCAATGACTGAAACAAGGTAAGACTAGAATGGTAAATCACAAGCAGTGGAAAGAATGAGTTTTATATTGGGAATCCTGTAAGGAATATGAATCCAAAAGGGAAATAAAGCTGGAGAGACCAAATTTAGCCAGATAAGTTATATCTCCAAACCAACTAGAAGCATCTAGTTGGCTCATTGTATAGAGCACCCCAAACTCATCTTCCTGTGTTCAAATCTGGCCTCAGATACTTAGTAGCTATGTAATCCTGGGCAAATCATTTAATCCTATTTACCTCAGTTTCCTTATCTGTAAAATGAGATGGAGAAGAAAATGGCAAAGCATTTCTGTATCTTTGCCAAGAAAACCTCAAATTGGGGTAATGAAGAGTCAAACACAACTGAAAAATGACTGAACAAACACTAATTAGACTACTGATGTATGTTTTATGTAGGATAAAAGGGGCTTGTAAGGAGAAGCAGATACTAATAAAATGAAAGCAATGTGTTGTTAGAATAGAATTGTGGTTAGGAGACAGACACTGAACCTTTGACTTAACAGGTATAGGAAACTCTCAAGTGAAGCAACTCTCTACTAAAGCAGGTTATCGTCTTTTCTGCAACTTAGGGTGGCTGTTGCAGTTTTCCCACTTGCCTATAACACTGAGAGATCAAGTTAGCATGTGTCTTTCTCAGAGTTAAATCTAAGTCTAGAAAATCCAGAGGAGCAGGCCAATTAAAATTTAACAATATGTTAATGATAGGGAATTAAAAAAAATATTTTTGTAATATTATATTTTTGTTCAAAAGAGTATTCATTATTTATTAGTATAAGTGTGGTGAGGGGGAATAAAGTTAGTTAATAAGATTAGTTAACCACTCTACTTCAAATAGTTAACAAAATATTCAAGCATTAATACTTTAATAGGGGGAGAAAATCTTTATTGAATTAATGATAAAAAACTAGACATGAAGAAGATCTATACATCTCAATGAATCAATCAAATGAAGAGTGCTGGGGACTCTATCTGCCAATGCCAATATTGGGGGAGTAAATCTAAAGGAAAAGTTTTTAATTTTTTCGTGTCAAGAACAACTTTGGAAGACTTATGAAGCATATGAACCTTTTCTCAAAATAATATTTTAAATGCATAAAGTAAAATACATATGATTTACAAAAGCAATCTTTTATTTAAAAGGCTTTTATTAAAAAGCAGTTATTAAACTATTTTTTAAAAAGGTCACAAATTCTGGGTTAAGAACTACCAATGAATGACCCTGAATTCAAAATTTAAGGATGAGAACATTTTTTCCTTTTCTCCTAATATTCTCTTAAGAAGAATGTTATTCCTTACTCTACTTCATAATATGCTTATGCGTGTACATATTCTTTCCCTTTCATTGTAGAAAATAAGTTCCCTGAAGGCAGAGATTTCTTATTTTTACCTTGGCATCACTAGAATCTACAAAATATTCAGCTGATTTCTCTGAATACACATGTTTTATTTTCTAATTACTTTATAAGGAATAAAAATCATCTTTAAAAACATACTATCAACAGAAAATGGTCATGACATCTCTAGTTTAAGGATGATATGTTTGAAAGCAAGACCAGAGTTACCTTGTGGTTCTTTATTGTCAACATGATCTGGAAAACCTCAACTAATTTACCTTGTGGAACTTCACTTCCAAATGATATATCTGTCCCAGATGGATTAAAAAGGTACATTCTTTGTTCTGGTAATTCAGTTGCCCACAGGAACCATTTTTAGTGGATTCTCAGCAGGCCAATACGTGCTTCACAGCTTGTCAATAACTTCTCTATTAGTTAAAAAAAAAAAATGCTTTAAAAGAATTTAAGGTCTACAAAGGACAGCCTGTACAGGATAACAAAAAATCTTACTAAATTTTAAATTGACTTACTGTTTTGTTCATGGGCATATGTAAATCATCTCTAAGAAACTCCTAAATATTTCTTTATTTTTAAAATAATGCTCTTTCCACCAAAGGTCTGTAAAATGAGGGAGTTGAACTGAATGGCCACTGAGAACCCTTCTGTTTCTAGAAATATAAACCAGTAAGAAACATTCTTTCTATTTAAGTGTAAAATGTAGTTAGAGTTAGGAAGCCAGTTGCTTACGCTCACTTCATTTCTTTAAACTCTCCAAAGCAAATAGGAGAATCTTATTTATAACTAAATATTATTTAACCTGTATATATTTTCCACAGGTGATCATGAAATGAACTGATAAAGTAAGAAAATTGCCACTAATAAAGATTTATTTTTTATATACTTTCTGTTCTATATATCTCAGAACTGGGTGAGACCATCATTCTTGATGAGTCATCAGAAAAGCTATACTCGTAAATATCAACAATATAACATCCGTATCATGTAACTTAGATTTCAGACTATCAGTATTAACATATATATTCTTTGATTAGTAACTATTATGAGTCTGAGGATTTCAGTTCTAACAAGTGATAAGATTTGCAAATGAAAGCAGAAGCAACTCCAATTCATTTAAATATTAAATAGTCTTCTATATTGAGGTCATTAATATAAAAAGTCTGTAACATTTTATTTCCTGGCATGTAATATGATTACTGAATATTATCCCCAACTACTTATTCAATAACTTGGCTGTGATGACTGGTTCTTTGATGGAGGGTACTGAATTTAGAGGATACTAAACATATCTTCAGTTCTTAAGCAGCACAAAACATCAGTATACTACCTAGTTAAACAGTTATATAAATAGAAGCCTATTAGATGGGGCCCTATTTCCTGTTATATTCTGTACCTCACCTCAGGCATCACCATACCCCAAAAGAATACTTTTCCCGATGATTGTCATGGGTTCAAAAAATTGCTAGTCTCTTCCAGTTGTGTATATTAGGTTTAAAATATTATAAGAAAATATTGTTCATGATGTCTCTACCTCATAATGTATAATACAAAATATTTTAAAAAATAATTAGTTCTTTCAGCAAAGAATGAATGAATGAATGAAAGCCTCTATCCAGGTTTATGTAACCCTCTCACCCAGATATTTGCAAGTGAAAGTTGATCCTCAAATCTGTAACCCTCAGAATATCTGGGCACATGAAAATAACATTGCCAAAAATAGTAAAGAAACTTGTTGATCAGTCAGAGTTCTGGTACTTGCAGCACAAAATTATGGTAATGAAATGAAAATGGTTTATGTATTAATATGACAGCAATCTCCAGAACCTTTTTGTTTTGTAGATGTTTTGCATGGTTTCATCAAATTTTATCAGGTTGTATTCTTATTACCATTTGTGGTAGGAGGAACATTTCACCCACACAGACTAGGCTAATTCTGTTCTAAAAGTCAAATAAATTGTCCTTGTACTTTAACTGGTAGAGCAACTGAGGTTTGAAATCACTGCCCTCTCCTGCATGCAAAAGCAGCACAGGAAAGGTCTGGAGTTTCTCAGGTTTGTGCCAGGTGTGACCAGGTGACCAGAGGCCACCTATTGAATATGTATTATATTGTTATTTATTATTCTTTCCACACTGTTATTAAACACATCTTTTGTTGAATGTTTGAAATTTACAAGTATTCAAATTTTTTTCCTATACTGCTCTTGAACCATTAACCTGGCCCAAGCTGGAAGATGTGACCAGAGACAGAATTTCCTATGTCTATAGGCTTTCTATCTAGAGATTTATCAGTAAGACTTTCTATATAAAAATAACATGAATGCTTATGAAAAATAAGATTAAATTATTTAAGAACAGAAATTTTTTTATGTCTAATAATCAGGTAAGTAGAAGGTATTTTTTAAATTGTTAAATCAAACTGAATGGAAGTTGAGGCCAACTAAAAATCAATCTTAAGTCTCGCCCTGAACCCATGTTGGACAACTGAGTCTGTGACTCCAATGTAAAAATGTTAGGATTTTTTCTCCCAAAGCTGGTTCTTTTTTGTAAAGATTTATGAGTTGTTTTATTTTCTTGTTGAAGTTTATTGATTTTAAAAGTCTTCTAAGCAAACAGCCTCAATCTATCTATTCTTGAATCATTGATAGTAGGTCATCTGGACACAGTAAATGATTTTCATTTCCTCAAGGTGGACTTCCTGAAGTGAAAGCAGAAGGACAAATGTTTTATTTTGAATGTCAAGTGAAATTATTGGGATGTAGAACTTAGAGGTAAATACAGGCTCTGCCCAGGCTTCAAGGAAGCAGCTCCAGCTCCTTCACGGGCTCAACTCACATGGCCTTTGTCAACTGAATCATGACCATAACAATATTGAACACTATGGAAACAGATAATGTCTGTTAGTATAAAGTATTATTCTCCTTTAAAATTTGTTTTTAAACAATGGAAACTTCTACTTCTGTGAAATGATGCAAAGTTAAGTATGTAAAACTAGGAAAAATATATGGCATACAAAAAGGTCATATAAAGGAATAGAACAACATGAAACCAAACACCACATAATTTAATAATGACCAATCTTGCCCCATAGGAGGAGATGAAGGAATGTACTTTATTCACTGGTGGAGTGGAAGACCATTGTTGTAGAAGACAGAATATACTCTCAGAGGAAGTGGTCTTATGGTTTTACTGAACTGCTTTATTTTATTTTGTTTTTCCTTGTCACAAGGAAGGATGTGTGGGCAGGAAAGGTGGTAGAGGATAAGCGGAAATGAGTGGTTTAAAGACAGAAGGCATCAGTAAAAGAACAATTTTTAAAAAATCTTTAAAATTCCATTATAGACTACATGCTTAACTCATGAAGATGCAAAGGGTTAGACCTCATTAAGGTGATCATCAGAAATTCACCCTTAAGGGACTGATGAATTATTCTTCACCAAGCAGGATAAGCTATTTCCTTTATAGTATAAATGTATTTTATCTAATAGAAAAATGTTTACATTTACCAATGAATCCAAAGAGGGAAAAACAAATCATACCTCCCTATATAATATTGGATAGTTTGTTAAAGATTAAAAAACAAAACGAAAAAAGTTGTGACCAAAATGAATTGAGATTTTTTGAAGTTTCTACTCTTAGGGCAAATGTCTTAAAAGCAGCAGGGAAGGGAACTTAAGGTAGTGGTGCAGTCATTGGCCTGAGAATCAGAAAATATGTTTAAATCCTAGTATTCATATTTAATAGTCATGTCTTTAAGCAAATCAGTTAATCTCTTTGATAATGAATGTTCTTGTTGGTAAAATGGGAATAATCATAGACACTGCTTATCTCACAGTGTTTTGAAGAAAAAAGGGCTTGTAAAATGTTAGAGAGCTTTATAAATGTGGAATCAAAGAATGTGACAGTTGGGAAGAGACCTCAAACAATCACCCAATCTGACACATACTCCATTATGATAACCTGACCACTGGTTATCCATTATTACATATTCTTTGTCTAGGTATTAGTAAAAATAAACAAAGAAAGCAAGGAATTACTTTAGTTTATAAGTTGGAATCAGCTAGACCACTTAATCAGCTTAAAACAAATAAAGATGTTCAGGATGGTCCAAGATGAATTTTTTTTTAATGAATTTGCTATTGAAAATTTTAGCATTATTGTAATGTGTGATAGGAAATGGTTGAATTCCAAATGTTTGGCAAAGAAATGAGAACTGCCGTTTCCATCACAACTGCCAAAGAAGTATCCAGGCAAGAGAATAACTCCAATTTCTTGAGAGCAGAGACCATCACTGATATCACCCATTATGAACTAACTCTAATTTGCAGAGCAAGTATCAAAGTACACAACTTCAGTAATAATACAGGGTGATGTGTTCCTTTTCACATTCTTTTCATGAATTCTACTATAGGAGTAGGATAATAGCACACCATTTTGTTATTTTTGTTCTCTTTCTCACCTCTGTCATAAGGAAGAACCATGGCAATGACTGGAAATCTAATAGATTCAATAAAGAACAATAAGTGGTTTATCTCTGCTGACCTATGGAGGAACAATCAGTGACGAATAAAAACCTGAAAATATGTAAGTAATTGACACAGCTCTCTTCATCTATTTAGGACGTCATCTGTTTGCAGTTTCGGGATCTTACTTTTGAAATTTTGAGCAAAACAAAATTCAGTTGTTTCAAGGAAGATCTCAGAAAACCCCAATAGAAATATTTTTTACCTATCATTATTAAGTGGCAGAAACTTCAGTTTACAGTCTTACAAATTAAAAAGAAAAGTGGCCTAATTGAAGCACATATTATTTTAATTCTTTTATCCCCCCCATACCAGTAATATCATCAGAATAACAGGCATCTAGTATAGAAGCTCCTTCCATCATCATTCATCAGAAGTTCTATACCTTGAAAACCATTGGAGAGTTGCCTAGGACATTGACTTGCGAGACTTGAACTCAAGGCACAAGGACTAAGTTTTATCTTCACCATGTTGCCTTTGTATTAGTATTACACAGAGTAATGAAAACAAAGCAACAGTCTAACGCCAAAAGAACTTTGAAGGTGTGACCTTACAATACTCTTAGAGGTCACAATGATCAATTGTTATATTTAGGATAAAAATCAAGTTAATTAAAAAGTACATTCATCTACACTATGTCCTTAGTGACTTATGAGATTCATGGATGGATATTGCAACTGAAAAGTATGTTCCTTGATTTTCAAATTACTGCCTTTCTATACACTAAATTATCTGTTCTTAAGGAGTTACACATGTTTAAAAGTACATGTGCAAAGTTTCCTGACTTACTGACTCTTTAAGGGAATTGTTTGTTCATCCTAAAAGAGATTCAGTCTTTTAGTTCTGATTCATAAGTGGCTAACTAGAACCAACCAAAAATTTCACACTCCAAATAGTGCACAAGAACCGAGCTATCATATGTGATTGGAAACAACAGACAGGGCAGCTCAATTCATACCTACTGCACTATGAAGCTCAGACACCATGGGCCCTGCCCCCTGCCTAAGGGCTCTTCTGGACCCTCCTGGCTTCAGAATGATTATCAATAGTAACTGCTGCTGTGTCCCTCCCAGTCTGATGTCTTTCTTTTCTTTGCCTCATTAAAGGGATCATGCCCTGGCTACTTCTTCAACAGGCTTATTCAATAAATGGGTGTTACCTCACCCTAAGTGATTACCTACATCGATCTAGGCCTAAAAGAGCCAAGGTCTCCCAGTGCATCCTGGGTTATCTCTAGTCATCCTGATGAATAGTTTGGTCACTGAATTCAGATGGCTCTGGAGAAGAAGTGAGGCTGGTGACCTGCACAACCCTCCCTCACTCAAACAAAGTCAAGTGCAAGTCATGTCATCATTTCTCTAATGTCATGGTCTTCTTCAGCAACGAAGGATGAACACAACTTCTTATACATAGAAATTTACTCTTAAAAGACCTTGCTGATCTCTTGTCATTTTGATATAGAAGAAAACCAAAGAGAAGTAGATTTGTCTTCACAAAATTTATTAAAATTTCCACTACCCCTACCCTCACTTTGCTCCAAAAAAATGACAAAATTTTAGAGTTGGAAGGGTCCTTGGACATCATCTAGGCCAACCTTTTATTTGAAATACCAATTCCCTCTGCAGCTTTCCCCAATGAGTAGTCACACAGTGGGAAGGAATATGTATCATTAGTACATCTGCCATGTAAAAAAATGAGCTTTACTCTTTTGCCCAGTTGTTTGTATTCCTAATATCATTAAATAATCACACAGAGATGGCACTAAGTGGGATCCAAATGTAGGATTATAAATTCAGCAACACATACATTTCTCTATCTGTCTCTCTGTAGATTTACTTTAAAAAATGTAGATATTCATGTGGCTGATGTGGATTGATCCCAATATACAGCAGTAGAACAAAAATACAAGTAAAAACTTGCAGGGTTGTTTTCACAGCAAAGGACGGGAACTGTATTTCTGTTAATGATATGCGCGCGCACACACACACACACACACACACACACACACACACACACCTATAAGAGATTACCAAGTGCTTAGGAAACATTTATCTTCATGAGATCTTTCCTTTCCAGTCCTGTGATTCTCCTTTATGTTACTGTTTGGTAGAGGGAATACAAAAAAAAAAATCAATCCAGTTCATAGACTCAGAAAACAACTTGTCAAATCCTTTTAATCTCAAAATAATCTACATACTCTCCTGCAACAAAACTTTCCTTCCTCCTGAAATTTATGCTAATATATTATTTCAAGATCAGAAATCACTGGCCAAGTGTTGCTCAAACAATTGACAGATACTGAAGCAAGTCTTAGTAAAAATCCTGAAGTATGCATATTTTTTTACTCTCCAAATTTTATAAATATAGACAACAAAAACCGAGAGAGGGCAAATTAAGACTCACAGCTCTCTTAGGTTTGGAATTATAATATGTTTAAAGTAAGTGATTAAAATTCATTGACCTAAATGTTATTTAGGGCTATTAATTCAGTTCCACTTTGTTGCTCTAATCTCATTAAATCAGTCCAAGTAGAAATTTGGTTGTACAGAGATTGGTCTTTATTTATTCATACCCAACAAATGTGACATTTGTTAAAAAGAGATATTTCATAAACACCATAAGAAAGAAAAGCACAGATCAAGACAAACTTCATTTGAAAAAGAAGAGAGAAGATGTATACAAATGTATTAAAAAGCTATTACAAACTTGTGAAATCTTATTAGAACCACTAAACATATTATTTTATTCGGTATATTTGGCTTTAGACTTAGAAATGAAATGCAACATAGGCAGGTTCTTTTAAGACACAAGTCCCTACTTGAGAGTTAGGCAATTTTCCAATTACGTAGTCTCAGTAATCTTGCCATCTTGATTAAAAAAAAAAAAAGATACTATGCAATATGACTAGATAGAAAGAAACAAAAATGAAAATTGGCAATGAGCTGGATTTCTTTAATTAATAAAATAAGTAAATTTTATGTTTCATTTGTATTTTACAAACCTTTCCCAAAATACTTGTTTTTGCTGTATGATTATAATGATTAAGCTTTGCCTAAGAGATGAGGAAATGTACCTCCTTTCTTCTTTTTGGAGAGCTCGGGTAATTTGGAGGTGAAATGTAATCTCTCTATCTGTTAGTTTTGATTAATTGTTTTTCTTTCCCACAAGGTAAACCTCACTGGATTGGGAGAAGGAACAGAGCTGGAACTGACCAACAGAAACAGAAAAAGCATCAATAAAACATCTAAAAATAAAATAAACTGAAATTAAAACAATTGATGTATCACTTAGTTCTGCATGTTATATAGAACCTATCATTCAGACAGCTCCTAGCAGAAGGATGAACACTCTCATTATGGAGAATTTGAAGAGTTTCCCTTGAGTTTTGCTTCAGACCATCAAAAAATATAGACAGGGATCAGCCAGATAAAGGAGACTGCACAATCCTGACATATCTCTATAAATGTGAAAAGAAATATTAGTGATTTAATTATATACAAGCAGATGAGCAACTGATAGACAGTAGTAACTTAATGTAAACCATTTTTCCAAAATGATCTCATATTTACATAATTTCACTGAATATTTTATAGAGCCTTTTGAAAAATATCTCACATTAATGAGAATTTCATCATAGAGATGACAATGCTCTTTATAACAGAGGGAAAATAAATTTTGCAAACTCTCTATGAATTTTAAGTAATCATTATTACACATTATAATATTTTACTTTTTAGCTAGCAGAAAGCTTGGTGAACTGAAAACATTTTGTAGGGAAATATTATATTGTTTTATGAAGATAATATCTGAATCACCTACTTATTATTTCTTGCATTTAGTTTTAGAAGTTTCTATTGATACTTCTTGTATTCTTTAGGTTAGTCAATTTCTAACTTTTTGGGAGACCTTCAACTGAAAAAAAACAAAAACCATGTACTGGATGCTTTACCTACCACACACAGGTTGGATTTATTTGATTATGTTGATTACTACCTATAAACTACAGAGCTTCTTTCACATAGGTTTGGGTGGAGCAGATCGGAGTGATGAGGTCCTTGTTGTTTGTCCTTTGCTCTTGAAGAGGACCATGACAGCAGGAAGATGCTATGATTTGCAAGTGAATGGGATTTAAATGGGAGAGGACTGTGTAAGGTCACCAGCCTCACTTTCTCCTCCAAAGCCATATGAGTCCAGTGGCAAGATATAGATCAGGATGACTGGAGATGGCCCTTGGGAAGCCAAAGTGATATAATTTAAAGGAAGACTCTGACTCCAAGGCATCTCTCTAAAAACCTACCACTGGAGAGTCAATCTTCTGGATTTAAAAGTAAAATAATTCTAGCAAATATAATATCTTAAGAGATATTTGGTTTTATTTTACTAAGGACAAGTTGACAGATAACTGAATGAAGCATCATGAAGACCCTATGATAATAGAGAACAGTATAGGTGCCTGGAAAGTATGTATGGATGCTACAGAAGGGTAGGGAGAGCCTAAGAACAGGAAATGAGAACCTGAAATGGATAGCTGAATAGTGTCAACGACAAACTTAATCTACTCTACAGTTCTGTAGAAGGTCTAAGCCTGGTGTCCCATGTGGTTAGGACATTTGAAAACAAATGTTTTTCCTTCCTTCCTTCCTTCCTTCCTTCCTTCCTTCCTTCCTTCCTTCCTTCCTTCCTTCCTTCCTTCCTTCCTTCCTTCCTTCCCTCCTTCCTTCCTTCCTTCTTTCCTTCTTTCTTCCTTCTGTACTTCCTTCCTTCCTTTACATTTCTTAAGAGCCTACTCCATGCAGTAGAATGCACTGTGCCACCCAGACCGCATTGAAACTAGATAATATACAGACAATTTTTGTATACTGTTTCCCACCTTTGAGTTCCAAAATCAATAATCTCCCCAAATTTCCATGTAACTTGTAAAATATGTGTTCTCTTTAATGTTTTGGCACTTGAAACAACTTTTCTAATTAAGCTAACTCCTGGAAAGTAAATAAGCAGATTCTTTGACATTTTAAAATTGATTGCATTTTTATATTGGGCTGTTACTATTCCTTGTAACTTGTAGGTATACACTGTTTTCCAATACTACACAACAAAATGGAGTCCTTAATCAACAGATGCTACTATTGGGACTATTCATTATTATGATGCATTTCTTGCCACTATTTCTCCTATACACTATTATTTTACTTCAAGTTGCCAATGTCATTTTCATTTTACAATCAGTACAAGAGAGTTCCACAAAGATATTTTCCTTTAATTAATAAGTTTCTACCTCAATTATAACCACAAAATTCTAAATGTTTTTAAAAGCTTCTCCTAAAGTCATACCCAATTTTCTATAAGCATAGAAAATGAATAACAATATCTCCTGAAGTATTCAAAGCTTATATCTATTTCTATCACACTGTCAACAAGAGATATTTGAATTAAAGAAATATTTCTGGACACTTCACTTCACATACCTGACACATAATTATCTACATGACAAAACCATAATATAAACAATCATTCTCATAAAATAAAAAACTTAAATTTGGATGTTTTGTCTACATTATGGCAAATATCTGGATGTTTGAAAACCTTCACATTTATTGAATTTTTTTTCCAATTTCATTTGGATGCATGGCCCAGTGAAGACAAAGTCAGAGATTACAGACAACCATTCATTCTCCACACTTTTTTTCCCCTGGATATAGATTTTCCTTTCCCCTTTGATCAACAGTCTTCAGAAAGGCAGACATTTATCTCATACAGTGAGACAAATGAAAGAAAAACCAAGTCCTAGGCAATTTTATGCAAGGAACTCAAAATATTGATGAGAAATTGGCTTTAATTTTAAACCTAACCTGGGTCTATGGTCAAGGAATGTCATTCTTGTATCATATGTCTTTAAGAAATCAAGAGAAATAAGTGAGTGGTTATTGGTCTGAGGATATTTTCACTTGACATGCTTTACCAGGCTAGCAGAAGAAATGTGTGTGTATGTGTGTGTGTATGTGTGTGTGTGTGTGTGTGTGTGTGTGTGTGTGTGTGTGTGTGTATAAAGGATGTGACTATGAAATAATATATGGATACTCTTAGTGACTTGTATAGTCAATCACACCTCATAAGTACAATTATATGACATTGTGGCAGGCTGAAAAAACATAACTTATTCTTTACCTGGGGCAGGTCATATGGAAAGTCAACTCTCCGGGTAGCATGCTATCAGGAGAACTTGGAAAAAGATTCCCAACCCTATAAATAGATGTCCTCTCATGAATTTATGTGAGGACATTGATAAAGGTCACAAATGATGGACAGGCATGGATGGGTTACAAACTATAATGTTAAGGGGAATGCTTACATCAATGAGAACAGCAATCTATTGAAATATTGATTTTTAAGAATATTCCCTAACAAGGAACTTTTTAAAAATAATTTAATAGTTTTATTCATATTTGTCACAAAAATCTATCTCTGTGACCTACTAGGTGATTATTAAATTAAATTCTTAAACTAAACTAGTTTAACAATCCTGACCAAAAGAGAAAAACAATTATTCTTATGATCTGTTCTTCATAAAACCATGCTATCTATAACTATAGCTTCATTTGTACTTTTTTGTTGAAGAACTTAAAACTTGACATTAGACTTAGGATGTGGTTTATTGTACATTTCATATTAAATCAATTATGTCTCAATTTAGCAAGTATTTTAATATTTTTTATGAATCATATCACAAGGGCTCCTTGGCATGATTATGAAAGCTTGAAAACGGTTCAAGAACAAGGCAAGTAGAAATTAGAAATTTAATTGGAATAAAGAATAAAATCTACTGGAAAGAAATTAGAACTTGAGGCAATGTTTTTTCCTATGTAATATGTGAAGTAAGCAGCCAGAAGATCACTGTACACAGTAACAGTAACATTGTAACAATGATACACTGTGAAAGACTTAATTATTCTGATCAATACAAGGATCCCAGACAATTCCAAAGGATCATCATAAAAAATTCTATCCACTCAGAGAGAGAACTGATGAACTCTGAGAAAAGACTGAAGTCTAATTTTTTTACTTTATTTTTCTTACTTTATTTTTTTCTACAACATGACTAATGTACAGATATGTTTTGCATGATTTCTCAAATATAATTAATTTATTGTTGCTTTCTTAACTGGCAGAGAAGGGGCTTAAGGGATAGAATTTGGAAATCAAAATTTTAAAAAGGAGCAGGATCAGAGCAGACCTTGGGAGTGGAATCCCCAGCAGTAGCAGAGGGTTGCAGACAGGCAACAAAGGCAACTTCAAAGGTCAGTGAGAGGGCTTTTCCAGTTGGGAAAGAAGGGAGCAGGGTCTCCCCCAACCCCCAGTTCCAGCTCCAGGCAGCAGCAGCAGAGGCAGCAGCAGCAGCAACAGTGTGCAGCACAAACTGGGGGAATTGAGCAACTGATCTGAACCTCAGCCCTGAGTGGTGGCCACGCCCTTCCCCCTAAAGCCCCTAGAGGGATTGAGCAGCTGATCTGAGGAAGCAGTTATGGAGATGAAATTCTACTACCTGCAGATTCTGGGCAGAAAAGTTTCTGGTTGCTCTCAGAAAAGTGTGCAGGCTTGATTGTGCCACCTTGGAGGAAGTGAGATCCTACAAGGTCCCCAGAGTACACCCTACTCTTGACAAAGGACCCAAAAGCCAAGTAACTGGTTAGAAAAATGCCCAAAAAAGAGAAAAAAAAAATAAGACTATAGAAGGTTACTTTCTTGGTGAACAGGTATTTTCTCCCATCCATTTGGATAAGGAAGAACAATGCTTACCATCAGGGAAAGACATAAAAGTCAAGGCTTCTGCATCCCAAACATCCAAAATAAATATACAATGGTTGCAGGTCATGGAAGAGCTCAAAAGAGGATTTTGAAAATCAAGTAAGAGACGTGGAGGAAAAATTGGGAAGAGAAATGAGAGCGATGCAAGAAAAGCATGAAAAGCAAGGCAACAGCTTGCTAAATGAGATCCAAAAAAAAATGCTAAAGAAAATAACACCTTTAAAAATAGGCTAACTCAACTGACAAAAGAGGTTCAAAAAGGCAATGAGAAGAAGAAGGCTTTAAAAAGAAGAATTAATCAAATGGAAAAGGAAGTTCAAATGTTCATTGAAGAAAATAGTTCTTGAAAATTTAGAGTGGAACAGATGGAAGCTGATGACTTTATGAGAAAACAAGAAATTACAAAACAAAACCAAAAGAATGAACAAATGGAAGATAATGTGAAATGTCTCACTGGAAAAACAACTGATCTGGCAAACAGATCCAGAAGAGACAATTTAAAAATTATTAGACTATCTGAAAAGAACCTTTGAAAAGGAAACATTGGTTTCAGGCATATTACAGGATTACAACTTCATTTTGTAATAATCCCTGTCCAAATTAGATACATTTGTTGGTCTAAAAAGAATCAAATTTTGCAAAGAACCTAGCTAGATACCTTAGTATCTTTGAGGCAAAGGTCCCACAGAATTGAGAAGAATCAGATAATTTGGGCCCAAACTACTCCAGGTCTATCATATTGAACATCCCTAGAAAAACCATTCAACCTTGGTATTATGTCTTGATCCCTTTTACTAAAGAAGGATAAATGTATCATAGAAGCATAAGATTTTGAGTAAGAAGGGATTTTAGTAATCATCTTTTCCAGCCTCCTAATTTTATAGATGGGAAAAGTAAGACTTAGAGAAGTATAGTGATTCACCTGCCCCAAGGTCATAGAGTTAATATATGAACTAGACTTTAAACTATTAATCTATTTTATATTTATGAATTTATGACATTATCTCTTAGAGTATTTAAAATACCAGTTTGCGTGTTTTCTATTGAACTTCCCCATTATTTTTCTCCTTCCCTAATACAAAGAAAAGGAACAAGGAAGATGAAAACCAAAGAGACAAAATGAAAACATGAATGAGGGATTAACAGAGGTCACAATGCATCAGCAAAATGATGAAAACAAAGATATTTCTGATTAAAGGTATTTATTATTTGAAAAGTTATAGTATAAGAATAGGCAGCACCATGGAAGAAGTACAAGTGGCATAGTAATAGATATTGATCATATCTCTTTAATTAATAGTTGTAGTAACATTTAGATACCCTAGTGAGCACCATCCCTCATGACCAAAACATATTTCTTCTCCATCTTTACCTTTCAAAAATTTTAGATTTCTTCAAAATTCAGCTCAGGCCTTACTTCCTATGAGAAGTCTTTCTTGATTCCCAGAAAGGCTCATGTTCTGTCCTTTCTCAAATTACTTTTTCTTACTCATCTGCTTACAAATTGGCATGCCCCCAGTGAAATGCCATCTGAAAATTTCTAATTTTTATCTTTATAGCTACAGTCTCTTACGTAGCGCTTTACATAGAGTAGACACTTAAGGAATGTCTATTGAATTACAAATTAAATTAAGTTAAAGCATAAACAAGAATCACTAGGATAAAAAGGAATGGAGGGTTGGAATCTTCATTAGTGGAGGGAATACTTAAAATGATAAAATCACATTTTTACCAGCTTCAAATGTGCCCCCGCCAAAAGCTAAAAAGATTAGATTATAGTGAGCTTTAAAAAGAGGCTTAAGTATTTTATCTTTTAAGCAATATTTACAAATAAAAGAGAATTAATAGCCATAATATGACTGCTACTTAATTTTAAAATCCTAAAGAGTTTCTGCAAAATTTTAGTGATACTAGTACACTGTTAAAAGAAATAGAAATCTACTAGACTAGGTAATTTATATTACATTGTTCCCCCTCTTCTCCTGAAAGCACAAATTATATATGCAAATTTTAAATATGTGACTACTTTCTCCAATGATGAATTTGCATATACAATGATTTTAATCAAAGCTACTTATTTGATTGCACAATTTTCTGTTTTGCATATACAAAATGCAGATTCTGCACATGTGATTCCTCATTTGTACATGCACCCAATTATTTTGTTGGTGCAACTTAGAAATCTATTTCTGAAACATTAGTCTATTAGGTCTCTTTGATTCACAGCAATTAAGATTCACCATTAGATTACTAGTCCAAATGGCACATTTAGAGTGCAGTTATAAGATGGTCATACTCGTACCAGCTATCAGTGCTCTTCTAGCCTCTGCCAACAAGGTAGTAAATGTGTCAAGTGAGAAGGTCAGCCTGGAGAAGCTTAACTTCTTGATCTGGCTTTGCTCATGACTCTTGTACTAATACCACTTTCTATTTTTTTCCCTCTCCTTATTTGGAGGAAATTCTCATTTTGCAAACAGCCTTTAGTGTCATGGGAGGCAGAACTCTTGGGTGGTAAGCTTGTTGGAGTCCACTCTATTTTCCACATTGTTAGCTCCTAAATGATGGTAGTATACTGCTGATTCCTACTACTCTTAAGCAATAAAAAGAGAAAATTTTGTGCTGATTAAAAGTACCAAATTTATAGCCCTCTGTGGATCCTGTGAAAAGAAATAGCACTGAAAGCAGTGATGCAAGACTCTTCCTCACCAATGCACCTCACCTCTGCCTTATTGGACAGTCTTTCAAACTCTCTTTGTCTAATAGTATGGAAGTATGTGTGTGTGTGGGGGGGGGGGGGCGGGGGGTTGAAGGGTAGAAATGAAGATAAGAATATGAACACATAAGACTAAATAGTTGATTCAAATTAAAATTCAACAAATATTTATTAAATACTACTATGTGTGTGCATAACACTGCATTAGAACTAGAAGAGTGGCACAGGGTAAATTAGTTTAGAATCTGAATAGTACACAGTTCTTGCCCTCACAGAGATTATAGTCTATCAGCAAGATAAGAAACATGCACATCTAAATATAATAAATGATATGACAAAATAAATACATAAGTAGAACAAAACTAAATGCTATGTGAGGTCCCCAGGGAATTGCTTTACTTATTACTGAGGTCTGCAAAAGATTAAGGGGTACCCTGGAAAACTAGTCTTTTCCATACTTGGGGGAAAATGATTTTGCACAATCTTAAAATCTGTTGACTTCTGGACTATTGTTTTATTCTGATAATAACAAATTATTGCATAATTTATTTTCACAAAATATCATTTTGCAAATGGAATTTAATAATCCTATTGGGAAGCCTAATCATTATATGGGAGCTTAATATACAGAAGGAAATGTCCAGCTACTCTCCAAAGTGGTGAAAATACATATTTCCATAGAATTGTAGGGTTTACACCATTTTGTGCTCATGAGAATCCTTTAAGGTGGGCGTTATTATTATTCTTAGTTACATTTTACAGATTTGCAAATCAAGGTTCAGAGATGTTACATTATTCTCCCAGTGTCATATTGCTACCAATTATGAATAACAGTTGAGCCTAGTGCATCGCACTCCCAATCCAGTCTTTCCATCATACCTGAGCTACCACCCTGATACAGAAGAGTAAAGAAGACCATGGCCACCATGGCTCACTTTAAAGATGATGGTGAGGTAGAGTTATTGTGGTGGCCTCATATGTCTCAGTGGTACCTATTTCTTCCTTTTCAGCACCCTTTCCTCCTTCCTCCAGGTCTTAAGAGATTTTATCATGTCCTTTTAGTTACAGAGAAGCTATAAACCTGAAAAACCAAATCCAGTTCAGGTTTTAGTGACTGAAATAGGGATATTTGCATTTTACAATGACTATGAGGTAGGCAGGGCCATGATTGTTGTTTTAATTTTCCAAATGAGGAAATTGAGGTTTTGAGAATAATTTGTCCAAGGTTACATAATCTAACAATATATCAGCTGATTTGGAATTAGGCTCATTTCAGATTTTAAGATCTTAGAGGAAGAAGATGTTCAGGTGATGAAGAGGTCATCAGTGGAGCAATAAAAGTAGATCCCTAAAAGAAAATGTGGAGACATGAGTGTTATAAGGATGATCGATGTGAAAACTGAAATTACCAGCAATTAAGGTAAAGGGGAACACTATGAACCAAGTACAAAAGTCAAATTGGGGAGAAGGCAGCAGAAATCAGTAAAGGCCACATGAGCAAAATACTTGAACTTTGCTTTGCTTGGATTCTATGATTCCATGGTGAGGAAGGAGTAACTGCAGACAATGGGGCCTACATATATATGGGCAACAAATTACTGGCTAATTTGATTAAGACGAAAACTGCATGGAAAGGAGTAAGGCCAAAGATCCAATGACACTGGATTCTTCTCAGATCAACATGCATTTATTAGATGCCTACAATGTGCTAGTCACTGTATTAAGTACTAAAACAGAAAGGCAAAAACTGCCCTTAACCTCAAATGGCTTACAATCTGATGGGAGAGTTGACATGCAAACAACAATGTACAAAACGTGATCTACAAAGGACAAGTTGGAGATAATTAGCATAAGGGAGGATCCTTAAAGTGCCTGACCTGAAGTAAAGTGTTCTATAAATGCCTCTTCCTTCCTCACACCACTTCCTTATCATTATGGAGGACAATGAAAAATTTCATGCAAAAAGTGGAATTTGAACTAAGATCTGATGGGAACCAGGGTAGCCAGGACATAGAAATGAAGAGAGAGAGAGAATTCTAGGCAAAGGAGATAGGTAGAGTCAGGGAAACAGCATGGAGTAAGGAGATGGAATGTTTTGTGGGATTTACAGTAAGGAGGTCTGAATCAGAAGATTATCGAGTATATGGATTTGAAAGAAGACTGGAAAGGTGGTAGATGGGAACCATGTTGTAGATGGCTTAAAATAGAGTGAGAATTCTGTATTTTATCCACAGCATGAGGGAGCCACTGAAGAATTTTTAGTAGGGGAATTATATGATCAGATCCATGTTTTAGGAATATCAATTTGACAGCAGTGTGGAGTATGGATTGTAGAGGTATGAGACTCGAAGTAGGAAGCCCAATTAAGAAGCTATTGCAATAGTGAGAGGTGATAAGGTCTGGAATTAGAGTAGAGAGAATGTGACTACAAAGAGAGTACAAATGTGAAAGAAGTGAAGAAAGAATGCATGAGGCTTGAATATTAATCTACTATCAGTAGGATCTCTTTTGAGTTGTGTTTCCTAGCTCCCAAACACCAGGAAAAAAGATGAGTTTGCATTGAGCCCTCAATATTCCCTCACCCAGGATATATATTTTTTTGAGTTGACTAGGATTTTAAGGATAGTCTTGGAAACAAAGATTTCATTCCCATAAGGGGATTGGATCCGCAGCCCTGGCCGCATTAGTACGGTTCTCTTTCCAACTAAGCAAAGTAGTTCAGATTATGCATGTATAATGACTTGCAGGTTTGTATACACACACACACACACACACACACACACATACATACATCCCTCTTTCTTATCCTACTCACAGAAGTCACTTTAGATTTCCAAAAGTTGACATGAATTTCTAAGCAATTACTGATAACAAGAAAGCAATTTCTTAGCCTCAGATGATTATAGAATATGAAAATTCATTTCATTAAGAGGTTCCATACTGTTTTGTGTAGCATATTAATAATTAAGAGAAATTATATTATCATGCCAAATAGCTAAGATAGGTATTTGAGTAGTAGCATTGAGAAAATATTTTAATGTGTATTTTTTTAAATAATGCTTTTTCTAAATGAGTTATAATAGAAAATCCATTATATCTCAATAGAGTTTATTTACAAGATGTAGAGCTGAAAGGGATCTTAGAGATCAGACTCAACCCCTTAATTATATAGAAATGAAGCCGAGAGAACAAAAAAAGAAATTTTTTAAGGTAAAAAAATAAATAACAGAACAGGACTGAGATGTAAGTCTTCTGCCACAAATTCAGAGGTCTTTCCACAATAGCGTACTCCATCAGTCTATGTAATAGTATCTTTGAGTTAAAATATCATTCTCTGTAGTCAGTTTTAGGAAAGGTAGAACCTCAATTTTTCTTTAAGGTTTAAAATTCTTTAAATATCTGGTAATATTTAAATATCTGCTAGTGATCTAGGTAAAGATTAAAATTAAATAATGTATCTTCTTAACCAATCAGTAACCACATGAATTTTCAATATTCAACAGTCATTAATGCAAAGTAGACATCCTAAAAACTCTTAAAATACTCTGCTCAGCTTTCTTAAATTTGTTCTCCTAAGTCTTCCCTTTTGGTAAAGTCAGTGTTTTTTTTTTTCTTTTTGTCCCCCTTTTACTCTAATCTCCCCCAGTTCCCAAAGGGGGAGAACAGTCCAAAAATAGCAAAGGGCTTTTTTTTTTTTCTTTTTAAATCTAGGTACAGCATAATCTAAATATCTCAGAAATAGCAAGATCTGTGGAAAGGTAGATTACGTCACAATGCCTTAAAGTGTGTTGGCTAAGTCCAAAACTACCACTAGATCTTTACAGAGGACTTCTCACTCAAAAGTTCAGTCTATGAATGATTTTAATTAAGAGAAGCAGCCTTCATTATAAAACAAACTGTAGAGTCATTCATTAAAATGGATAATTGGGTTTGTATGGTGATTACTACATGGCATATCTACATGGGTTTGACTTTTCAAAAAAATCTGAATCTGCCTCCTTGTTTTGATTTACTGGAGATTCTACCTGAAAGATAATGGAGTGAAGAAGTTCTAATGTAAGGACCTGGAATTGTATTGTTAGTTTGCTACTTCTGCGACAGAAATAGATGGAATGATTACGTGACAGCACCCATCCACTGGTTAGTTTTGTGCAATCTATCACTTCATATTTTGCTTACAATACTAATGAAATTTAACTGGAGAGGGGGAGATTTAGCTAACTCTTAAGGAAGAACAGAAAGGATAAATATCTTTCAATATCTTTTCCAGGTCATTTCAGTCAAGAAAGAATAGAAAAGAAAATGTCTGAGCTAGAAGAGGTCTTGGAGTAACCAGGTCCAAAGATCTACATTTTAGAAATTAAGAATTCAAACCTCTGAGCAGTGAAGGGACTTGCTTAAGCTTATGTAAGTCATTATGTTAATGAGAGCCAGAACTCCTGACTCATAGTCTTGTCCTTTCTCTCCTATCCCTTCTCCTATAGCTATGTTAAAAGACTTCTCTTCTATCTCTGACATCATTCAAAGGATATTGGGGAAGGTATTTCAAAGCCCATATCAGAGATGCTACTTAACAGCACCTAAAGCAAGTCTCAGTGTACTCTACACCTCCCATCATAAAGAATAGATTCCAATTCTGTTTTCCATTAACTGCCCTCTCCCACTCCTCTCCCATGCATTTTCTTTTCCTTTTCCCTTTTTAAATATGCACAGAATAACTGTAAGCCTTTTTATGTAGTGTTTTCTACTATACAAAATGCTTTCCCCACAATAATGAAGTGAGAGAGATAATGTAAGAGTTTGGATTACCATTTTGCATCTGAGTGACAGTCAAATACCTCGCTCAAAGTCACACAATAAATAAATGGCACAGATAGAACTCACATCTAAGTCTTCTGGTTTCAAAAAAAACACAAATGTTTCATCCTTTAGACCACAGTGACTCTCATAAGATACTTAGCCCCTCTAGTAACCAGGAAGGTTAGATTGATGCTTACAATAAAATATTTTAATGAAAAATTCATGCCAATTTAGACTACTTTCATAAGGGCATCATAGGAGAATGAAGGCAATGTTCGTTTTTGAAAACGTTAAAGCATTTTAATAATGCCTGTTATTTTATCCATTAAAATGTAAATTCCTTGAGGAAAGGGACTGTGTTTGTTTTGTCTTTGTATTCCTAATATAATAGTCTTTTAATAAATGTTTTTGTTAATTGAATGATGTTATAAGCACATTTTGATTAATACATCTTGTGTCTCTTTGAGAAGCTTTTTGCCAAGAAGGGCCAACTGTCATGAGGTCTCTTAGACCAAAATTGCTAAAACAAGGGGCCTGAGGGTTGTACATGGCCCATAGCACTCCTGAATGAGGCAAAAACAGAATAAAATGCAACTGGGAAATGTTTTAAAAATAAAATACAATAAAACAGATAATATTAACGCATAGTTTCCTAAGTCAATATGCAGATTATAGGGATTTTTGTTTAAGGTTTAGTGATCTGAATTTGACGTCACAGTCTCTCCAACCATAAAGATACCTATTAGTTAGGAGCTGGGACAAGAAAGGCATTGGAGAACAAATGATTACTAACCTCAAGTCCTACAATTAAGTTCACTCTACATGATATACAAAAAGCTACATTGTGGATAATAGGAAAAAATGGTTAATGTAGAGACAATTCTCTTCGGGTTTCAGACACACTTGGGTAAAAGGTACACAGAATTACAGATTCCCAGTTGAAATATAAACAGTATTATATCACCACTAAAATTTACTTAGCATCTTAAGGTTTGTAAAGTACTCTATAAATACAATTTCATTCTATCCTTACATCAACCCTTGAAGGTAGGTATTATTCTTATGTCCACTGTAGAGAAGACAAACCAGGCTAAGAGAATGAATGACTTCCCAGGGCCATGCAGATATTAAGTGTCTGAGGACAGATTTAAACACAGATCTTTCTCACACCAGGTTTTATACTCTACTCATTGTCCCTCCTACCTGCCTCAGGTAAAGTAAGGAAGGGAAAAGGCTGGATGAGCTTAGGCCACTAAGTAGACCTTCATAAATATTCTTATGGAAAGGAAATGTTTTGTAAATTAATTTTTATGTAATTTCATATCTGAATGTGAAGTGCTCTATAAAATTATATATTTTCTATGGAAAAATTCGATACAGATGATTTTTTGCATGACAAGAACGCCAATATGAATTTCATCCCAATATTGCTATTATGTGTTTTATTAGAAAATTAAGGACCAGGATAAATTAAATATTTATTATTCTCTCCTGCATATATCTGTACTAGGCAGGTGCTAGAAAACAAGTCAGCTAGAACAGCATTCACGTTTATTATGTAAACAAATGCAAATCACTTACCAGGCATTTGCTCTGGGCCAGGAAAGTAAAATTTAACAATAAAACTCTGGAAATTTCCGGAAGTTGCATTTAAACTTATAGACAGATGAATTCTGGGAAGAATAGGTCAGAGTAGGTCAGATATTTCCGTACTCTTCTGATTTCCTCCAAAAAGAGGCAGAAAATCGCCAGAAAATGAACATACAGCAGTAAAAATAAATAGATAGAACAGTGGTCCTCTGACCCAGACCAACTAGAGAGGACCTAGGGGAGATTCCAGTGGCTGAGGTTTGGCCTGAGTGAAGTTAATTCCTCCAGCCCTAGGTGACTGACTCAACAAACATTAAGTCCTAGGGGAGGCAGGCTAGGCCTCAGGAACCTTTTCCTCAGAATTTTCTACTGAAGAACCATAGATGCAGAGTGAGGGAAGATCCAAGGACACTGCTGTTTCTGGAATTCAGGCCTTGCTGTGCTGACTGGATGTGATCCCTCAGGCTGGGACTGACTGAGCGCTAGGAGGAGCTAGCACTTGGTGCAGGACTGCAGGGAGCAGTGTGGCTGGGGCTTAAGAGAAGGAGAGAGGGGTCCCTGAGGTGGACCCCATCCCAGAAAGAATTCAGAAAACAACAGAAGGGCCTGAGGCATAGTACAACATTACCCACAACTTCGATTGAAACTTTAAAATAATATTTAGCTGCTAAAAATACAGTAAGACAAAAATAAAAATGAGTAAGTAAAGAAAAAACCACATTGATAGATGGATAGATTGAATAATTGATGAAAAGGACCTGGGTTTATATTCAGAGAAAGCTAGCGAGGTTAAAAAAAAAGCCTCTCCTACCCTAAAGAGCAATGTTAACTGGTCAAAAGTCTCAAAAGAAATTCTGGAAGAACTTAAAAAGAGATTTAAAAAGTAAAATAAGAGAAAACAAGGGAAAATTAGAAAAAATTAAAAAAAAAATCAAGAAAATTATAAAAGGGAATTCAAAATCAAATAAGAGAAAATGATGAAAAAATAAAAAAATAAAAGAAATACAAGAAAATTATGAACAGAAAGTTAACAAATTTAAAAAAGATACAAAAATCTTAAAGATGAAAATAATTTCTTGAAAACCCAAATTGTCCAAATAGAATCAAATGATATAAGAAGACACCAAGACTTGTCTAGCATAGTTCCTGACAATTAGGCACACAAGTTTTGGAAACAGAATAATAATAGCTACTTATAAAATAAACAGTAAAAATTAAAGTAGTAGAATTCAAATCCTACGTAAGTATGCAGGAAGGAAACATCAATCAAAAAAATATGTCTGAGAAAGTTTTACTTCAGGATATGTCATATAATTAGAGTCAGTAAATCTTCAGTTTCAATTAAAAAATTATGGGTTCAAGATCAATGTTTTTGAAAGGTCATATTTGTGGGGTTCTGCGTTGTATACATAGTGTCAGGCTATGCCTTGTGAAGTCACTATAGAATTGTAAACAATGCTTGGTCTTGTGGAATGCTTTAATATATTGGTACAAAATTGAATTTTTATCTTGTAACTCTTTGGGGGGACAGTGGCTTGATGGAGCAGGTGTTTCCTTCCATTTCCATCGTTTCCATCTCCATTTTTTTTTCTCATTTCTAGAAATACTTTGGTAATGGTTCTGATGTTTGCCCTTTGGCTTATCCATTTCTTGAGCCGGTTAGTAATTTGCCAGCAGAATGCAAATATTGCTGGCTCTCTTGTTTGTTTTCTGTATTTTCCTCCACTGATGCTGAGAAAAATTAATAACTGCTGTTAAATTTTACTTGGGGCATCACTAGTATGAAATATATTATAATTGGACAGGGGCTGAGGAGAAATTTACCTATGCACTTTGAATGTGGGGAGTGGAGAGAGGCTTACTAAGCCTTACTAATAAAATCACTCAAGAGTAATGTTTGCATATGTGAATGTATTAACTGTTTGTAGACACTCCAGAATGATCCAGTCACAGAAAACCACATAATTATAATGCCTGCAGAGGTTGCTTACGCAGATGTTCTGATTTAACATATCAAATTATTTTTCGAAGGAAACAAAAAGGAAAGGATCCTGTAAATCTAGTTCATCCCACTTCGTGTTAAACAAATGAGACCTAGAGGTAAAGATACTTGCCTAAGGTCATACAAGTAATAGCAAAGCTAGGCCTGGGATTCAGGTGCTCTGATATAAATCCAATGATTTTTCCAATATGCCACCATGTCTGATTTGGGGATAGGTCTACAAAATGTAGGACCTACTATGCTTTACTATGTTCTGAAGTGACACAAGAGGTTTAGTCAAGCTGAATCCCACAAAGTCAAGTATAAGCTGGTGCCTAGGACCAAATTACTACACAGACATAGAATGGAAAGTCAAAGAAATGAAACAAATAGATTAGAGAAAGACCTCGTACTGTTAATGCTTCCTGGTCTCTTTTCATTATTAAAGTGTGTATGTGTGTGTGTTTCTGTGCATGAGCCTATATGTGAGAAGGGAGATGAGATTACCTCAGAGAATGGGACTCAAAATAATGAATGTTTAGAAAATGCCCTCTCTGGGCAGATTAGTGAATTCAAAATGCTGGAGGGAAAAAGTTGTAGTCAACTAAATGTTTCCAAACATCTGAAGAGTTATTTTAAGAAACCTACTCGTCAGAAGTCTTTCATATTCATAGGAGACAGAGCTTGAGAAAAACTATTGAATTTCTAGTGAAATGAGTTGAGGCTAAAAACAAGGAAGAATTCAAGGTAAAGGAAGAATAGGTTAACAAAAGATCTAATGATTCAACACTTGATCTTTCAAAATACAGCAGAGCAAAAGTTTTTAACATTGGATTTATAGATTTCAGGGAATTTGTGACCTTGGATATCTAAAAACGTTATTTCATTATAATTAGTTTCCTTTGTAATCCTACGTATTGTATTTTATCCATTTATAAACATTCTTAGAAAGGATCCATAGGCTTCACCAGAACACTAGTGGGTATGGCACCAAAATCATTCCAGACTCCAGGAATAGCAGCTTGTTTAAGCACAGAAACAAAGATTTTGACTAGTTCACTTCAACGTAGTTGTCCTTAAGCAGCAGGATAGTATGTCTTGAAGTGGTAGTCAACAAGATATTTATCAACCAGGCAAAGAAAACATCAAAGATTTACTGTTGCTAGTCTGAGGGAAGTATCATTGATTCTTTCCATGTATGCTAACAGGATCAGAAAGCCTGATTGTCTACACAGGGTGCCCTGTTTCTTAAATTTCAGATTAGCTGGGAATCTATGCTCGATTGAAACAGCAAAAGAGAAAACAAACAAAACAGCATTATGAGGCAGCATTTAAGGAAATCACAAGTAAGACAGGCAATTTTTCCAACCCATATCCCTCATCTATGTCTCTAAGATATATGTGCAGTGTTTACAAATTAGTCTTTATTGGGATTCACACCTTATTGCTTGTTTGTGCAGAGTACTAGAACATCATAACAAAATGAAAACTTAACACTACTGTCACATTTAGTGCTCTTTCAGAACAAGAAAAGAGCAAAAATATAGTTAAGTCTCTCTTGGTCTGTCTCTGTGTGCTTGCATGCGTGTGTGTGTGTGTGTGTGTGTGTGTGTGTGTGTGTGTCTTTCATCTCCCCTAGCCCCTCATCTCTTTCTCTGCTAGAAATAATATCAGAAAGAAAGGATTAAGATTAAGGAGGATTTGGAAAGGATTCTTGAAGAACTCCAGCCTTGAACCGACACTTAAAAGCAGCTAGGAAACTATTTTAGATCTGATTTTCAAAAGATGTTAGAAGTTGATGCAAATATATATATGACCAAATTTTTTTTCCAGCAGATAAGTAATAAAGTGATATGAATAAAAAGTTATCAAAAGAAGAAAAGTAAACTATCAACCTCTAAATGAAGATATACTGCAAATCGCCAATGAGAAGGCAAATTAGAGAACTTGAAGATTTCACCTCATACCTGCTAAATTGTCAGTATTAAAAGACAGCCACAGTCAATGCTAAAAAGGATTGTGGAGAGATAGGCAGACAAATATACTTTCAGTAGACCTATAAACTCTACTACAAGAGATCAAACTTCTGAAGAAAAAGAATATTTGGAACAACGCAAGAAAATTCATTAAGCCGTTCTTAATTTGTGATGCTATATAGGCCAGTGAAACATGGAATACAACTTCTTTTGAAGACAAAAAGAAATCACTATTACGTAGAGGGCAATGGGGCAATGAATGGTGCATGTAAATAAGTTGTAAGAGAGTAATGAACTCTAGAAAATGGAAGTAGAATATGTGATATAGGAATTGCATCATAGAAAAAGAAATTGTGCTGACCATATGGCAAGAATGAGAGCTGTGTAAGAGTTTTCCAATAATACCCTTGTGAAGTCAAGAGAAAGGACAACATCTGGTTGTTGGATAGGTCCCCTGTACAAGACTTATGGGAGAATAAGGACAACAGATGCAAAGGTTGAGTAAGTATGATTGATCTTCCTTCATCTTTGGAAGGAATTCATGAATTAGTGAGATCATAGATTCATTTGCATATACATATATATATATGCAAATATATGTATCATACATGTCCTTAAAGTACCTTGCTAATAAAATCATGCATATTATCACTTCAAAGAAAGGGTACTATAGTAGCAACCAGAGTAATCATACACTACAATTGTCATTTTAGTTTCCAATAAATTTTCACTTTCCTTCAATAAGGGAAGATGGCATGGTATACTTGAAAGAACTTTGGTTTAAGAGTCAGTGGAACTTTGCTTCTTGTCTTGGTTCGGTCACTTACATATATGACCATGGGAAAGTTACTTTGCCTCTCTCTGCCTCACTTTCCTCATTTGTAAAATAAAGGGCTTGAATTAGATAACCTCTAAAGATCCTTCCAGCTCTAAGTAAACAAAACCATGGCATGTCTTTGCATTGGGCTTCTTAATTGAAACAAATGAAAACTACCCAAGCTGCCTCAGTATACATTTATCATCATGTTTACAAAATCAGGAAATCATTTTGTAATGTTTTAAAAATAATTTTAAGTTTATAATAATTTAATTAACTAATTTAACTTATCATGAACTACAGTATAGATATGGTTTTCTACTCTAGTTATCCAGAGCAGGGCTACCTAAACTGTTTCTACTTGCAACACCTTTTTGCATTTCAGAACCATTTGTTGACATTGTGTGGCACGACAGCATGCATGCTTTATATTCAGAACCAAACTGCAATGAAGTTGTATGATGCAACCTAGACAGGTACTGCCAAAAACACCTTGTATTCATGACACATTTGATTTTTAGTTAATTTTTGAGTGTTGGGCATCCAGAAACTTCTTGCTGTTGCCAAATTTTTCATGGCTCCCTTTGGGGACATGACTCACAGTTTAAGAAGCTCTGAAAAATAATACTTTATGTAGAAAACCTTAATACAAGTAGTGAGAGGCAATTTGGGGTAGTAGATAGAGTACAGGTCTTGGAGTCAAGAAGAACTAGATTTAAGTCCCAAATTGGCCTCATTTGACTTCTCACTGTTCCAGGCAACTTGCTTAGACTCTATGTTAAAGATGAACTAGTGACCTGTACTGGTGAAGAATGCTTTCATACATGGAGTTCTCCATGTTCCTGAAGTCAGAGATCTGTTCTCCAACAATAAAAGAAAATACATTTTCATAGCATCTTTTCCTTTTCCCAGCAAAGATGGGGAAATTTCAAACCAGAGATTACATTCAAGATTCCAATTGATTGATAGACATGAGTTGTACTATATTTGGCTCCTTGTCTTTTGCCTCATATAACAGAATGAAACCAGTTTTAAAGAACCTGTTGTCCAATGTCTATGAGTTAAGGTGGCACAATGGGAAATACAGTCATGTCCTGTAGGCTTCTTCATATAAATTCAATAAATTCTAGATTTATGGAGGACACCATCAGTTGCTCTGATAAATGAAGAGAGTTCCAAGTCAGAGGTTAGTGGCACAAATCAATAAACTGAAATATGCATTCATTCCTTATGGTATTTCAGTAATAGGACGTTTGAAATTCACTGAACAGCTTTGCTATAAATCACCAACAGAAATCACATTAAAGAATGCTAGCCAGGTGACTTGAACTCAGAAACGAATGCCAACGTGCAGGAAAAATAAGACACTTTTAGGCATATGTCATAGGAAAAGTCACTTGTTCTCAGTCACTAATTTAAAAATTTTGCTTTTTTAAGTGAGCCCCCAACTAAGGCTGGATCAAATCCTACTCTTACCCAAGCTTCTCTGCCATATAAAACGTTTGAAGGATGAAAGAATTTAATGAAAGGAAAGAAGATGCATATGTGATAGAGAATAAAATCTTGAGTAAATTAAGCACAACTTTGAGGAATATTAAGGTTTTCAGTCTCTGGAGCTAGAAAAGTTCATTCACTACAATTCTCATGTTTTAAAGGAAGACACTAAAATGTAGATTAAGTGAATGATTTAAGATCACACAGGTAGTAAGCAATAGACTCAGAAATGGAATCCAGGGGCTCACATTCCAGATCCAATAATCTCCCATGGTGCCATACTAAGCCATTAAAAACTTCAAGCAATTAAGAGCTTTGGAGAACTGGGGTCATTATATATTGAGCATAATCTTCAACATGTTTTCTGCCTCTAAGTTCATGTTCTTACTAATGTCTTTGCCCGCATGCTCTTCTTTCTCTTTATCTGTTGAACTCCAATCTGTTTTTTAATGATATCTCTATATCACTTCCTCCATTCATTTCAGTCATGTCCAACTCTTTGTGATCCCATTTAGATTTTTCCTGGAAAAAATACCAGAGTGGTTTGCCATTTCCTTCTTCAGTTTATTTCGCAGAAGAGGAAACTGAGACAAGCAGGGTTAAATGACTTTCCCAGGGTCACACAGCTACTAAGTGTGTGAGGCCAGATTTCAACTCAAGATGATGAGTCTTTTTGACTTCAGGTCCAGTACTCTATCCACTGTACCATCTAGATTGGAGATCCCCAAATTTATTTGCCATTCTACTCCCTTTTCAAAAAAAAATTACTCAGTGACCCCCTTGAAATGTACTTTCTTTAACCCTTTAATGTTTTTTTTTAACTTTGTGTCATTTCAAAAAATATAAAATATTTTTAAAGAAAATGACATCTTAAATTTAATAACTATTGTAAATTTGTGAGGTTTTTTCCTGCATTGAAATTTTGATGAAGCAATATTGTGTCACAAAACTGTATAGTATCATATTGTAAACAAATCATCATAGGCACATATTCCTGCTGATACATGCTGAACTTCCTAATGACGTGGGACACATGTACCTGCCAACACTTGTTTATTAAGACCTGTGGGCAGACTTGCATTTTTTGTGTTTATTTGGAAAATAATGTAATCACTATGATTTTAATTCTGTTATACAATGAGTGAAACATTTACAAAAGGTTTTTCAAAATTTTCTTGTCTTCCCTTCTTTCCTTATACTTCCACTGCCTCTTCTTATTCAACACACCCCCAAAAGTACCTGAGGTTATTAACACCACAACCATTCCCCAATGTTCCAGCACCCCCTAGGGGGTGATATTGCCCACTTTGTGATTGTCACTTAGGATGTCACTGACATTTCTCCTTAAATCTCCCCTCTTACATTTCCAACAGCCCTCTCTTTTGTCACTCAAATGATCAGGAAAACCCTTCACTGACCATTGACCTCTTAGCCAGGACATGTAGTAGGACTAGGGCCAGGCAGGATTACTTTGTGATTCTTGGGCAGAGACTACAATTCAATATTTATTTCCCATTTCCAGCCTAGATTTAAAATACCTTAGCCTGTAAACTGAACCACAATCATGCCTAAACTTTATATCTTTCAACACACTCTAAGAACTGAAAAAAAGAATTATTAAATGCATACCTTAAGTCATAAAGAGCAGCTGAAAGTGGTTGATACACTATGTCATCCCAATATAATGTTTCAAATTAAGTTCAAGTTTTATAGATGGTCCATCATAAACAAACTTACTCTGTTATTAGGCACTCCACAGTAAACTTCTAGGGCAATTTCACCTGCATTTTTGCAAGCCACACTTGATACATCTAACAAGACAGTATTAACAATTTTCTAAACCCTTGAATGCAGTCTAGTCAGGAGTCATTTGAAACTCTTATTGGTTTCAAGCATTAGTATTCTTCCCATTTGTTCCACATATGCTAACTACAGCTTTCCTCTGTTAGACTGGGTTCATTCTGAGCTTGGAAGACAGCAAGGTCATATGCACAGAAAAATGACTAAAATTGAGCAAAAGTGGGTGCATGTGTATAACTGAACATCTTAGGAGAAACAATAAATGATATGGTATAGTTATTGACTGTCTATCAGGCTGGTCATTGCCAAAAGAATGATATGCATTTTCCACAATGGCTCCAATGCTGGCGTTGGCTACTCAGTATGGGAGCTTAGAGGACTCCTTTTCAATACTATTTATTTTTAGTTTTCAACATCCGTTTTTATAAGATTTTGAGTTCCAAATTCCCTCCCCCAAGATGATATACAATCTGTTATAGCCTATACATGTGCAATCATATTAAACATATTAGCACATTAGTCATGGTGTGAAAGAAGAATCCTAGCAAAAGGGGAAAACCATGAGAAAGAAGAAAAAAAAGGAAAATAACATGCTACATTCTGCATGCAGTCTCCATAGTCCTTTCTCTGGATGTGGATAACATTTTCCATCATGAGTCCCTTGGAATTGTCTTAGATCACTGTATTGCTAAGAAGAGCTAAGTCTATCAAAGTTAGTCATCCCATGGTGTTGCTGTTATAGTACAGAGTGTTCTCCTGGTTCTGCTCACTTCACTCAGCATCAGTTTATGTAAGTCTTTCCAGGTTTTTCTGAAATCCACCTGCTTATCATTTCTTATAGAACAATAGTATTCCATTACATTCATATACCACAACTTGTTAGTCATCCCCACTTGATGGGCATACCCTCAGTTTCCAATTCTTTGCTACCACAAAAAAAGCTGCTATTAATATTTTTGGGTCATTTTCTCTTTTTTATGTTCTCTGAGAGACAGACCTAGTAGCAGTATAGCTGGATCAAAGGACATGCACAGTTTTATAGCCCTTTTGTCATATTTCCAAATTGCTCTTCAGAATGGTTGGATCAGTTCACAGTTTCACCAACAATGAATGCATTAGTGTCCCAATTTTCCCATATCTTCTTCAACTTAAAAGAATTCTTAAAGACCTACTATATGTAAAGCAGGCAGCCAGATGATGCAGTGGATAGATTGTTGATCCAAGTCAGGAAGTCATCTTCATGAGTTCAAATACAGCCTCAGAAGCTGAGGCTGAAGTTGAATGAGCCTGAGCAAGTCATTTAACTCTGTTTGCCTCAGTTTCCTTAAATGTAAAATGAGCTAGAGAAGGAAACTGCAAAACACTCCAGTATCTCTAAAGAGTTGGACAAGACTGACCAAAAACAATCATATATAAAAGAGTGTGTTAAGCCCTGGGGAAAAACAGGCAACAGTGAAGCACTCCTTGCTCTAAAAGAGCATACTTACCTTCTTCTGGCTATTCATATACTGAGAAGTTTCAAGTTATAATCTCTGGTAGAGTAGGATGACAGTAGAAAAAGTCCTCAACTAGGATTTGGGAGAACTGGCTCTGATACTTCTTATCTATCTAATTATGTGCAAGTCACTAATGCTCTATGAACCTCCATTTCATTCTTTGTAAAATGGAGGTAATAGAATCATAGATAGAGAACTGAAAGGAATGGGTGTCAGAAGAGCTAGGTTGAGTCCTAGCTTTATCATTTATTATCCATGTGAGCTTGAGCAAGTCAATTAAGCCACTTAGGTCTCAAATTTCTCATCTGTTAGATGAAAGAACTGAATTTGGTGACCTCTACATTTGTGTGGGCCAGCTAATTCAAGCTCCTCACTTTTCAGCTAGTAATAATTACATTGCTTACCTCACAGGTTTGTGAGGAAAGCACCTTTTTACATTAAAAGGTTATAAAAGTATAAGATATTATGATTAATAATTCAATCTTTCCCTGATACCTTCTTAGGTGCTAAAGGCACTCATAGAACTCCTTGCTTGCCTGGAGTTCTTCACTGACATATTCTGTTCCAGTTTGCCCTCCTTAGACACACATGTATCCTTAGGGTCATCCCACACTCATCCCGACCCTGATGATAACATCATTTTCTTCTGCTCTATTTTCACAGGGTCCTGCTTTCTAAGAAGCTAAAAACTAAAGAAGTCTAAAAGTCTATGCTGTCAGGTACTAACTTGTTAAATTGTCCCACATCCCTGATAAGTTATAAGAACTGAAATAGGCCTTCTAAAGAGAAGACCATTACTTAAAGAGTGACTCAAATTGAAAGAATTTCAGACATGTGGCAGACCAGCTGGGCAGATATTTTTGGCAGGATGAACATGGCAGTGCCCCTGAAATCATACCCTAAAGGCATCCGCATGCACCTGGTAGTGATATTGACAAGCGGAAGGTATAACAAACAAATCCACTTGACATGGAGTCACCGAAGATGAAGCAAGTCATTTTTGAAAAAAAAAAAAAAAAAAGGCCACCAATTGAGGGCTGACACCATCACCTAAGACAGTCATCCTTTTGAGATGCTAATTCTCATTCTACCATGTATCAATATAATTGAAAATGCAGATTAGGGAAAAAAAACCCACAATTGTAGAATACTGAACTTGAAGGAAGCTCATAGATCATCTTCTTTAAATCAACCATTTTACAGATGAGGCAACTGAGGCACAGATATGGTTCAATGACATAACTAAGTCAAACAAGTAATGAGCTAGGACTGGGACAAAACAGATATTTGGACTCCAAATCCAGTTTTCTTTCTAACACACTATACTCTGTTCAAAGATTTTTCTAAAGCATAGAGTAGATTATGTCACACACCCTGCCCCCTCCCCCCCCACTTAATGAGCTCTAGTGGTTACCTATTACCTCTTATTGAGGCACAGATAGATTAAGAAACTCACTTAAGGTAATACAATGAGTGAAAGACCTGGAACTGGAACTCAGGCTCTCTGACTAAATCCAGGGTTCTTTCCATTGCAGTCTATCTCAAAAACATGCACAAATAACTATGATGCAAGGGAACACTCAATACAAACATCCCAATATATTTTATGAAAAATAGGAGGATGTAAATCCTTTCAACTAGGAGAAGCCAGGTGGGGAGGCATCACTGAGAAGTGAGAATCTGAATTGTACCCTGAAAGTAGCTGGAAATTGAGATGGAGTTGCGGAAGTCCAATCTTGTCATGGGGAGGGGGAGGTATGAATAAAGGAACTGATGCAGAATAAGACAGAAAAATAATTACCGATACAGAATGGCTAAGTTTGGCTAGAAAGTAGAATGGTAGAATACTTTGTATTTAGAAAACACTTTCCCCATGATAACTTCATTTGGTACCTAATGAAGGATCATTATTGCCATTTATAGGTGAAGAAACCGAGGCACAGAGAAGTTAAATTACTAGTTGTCAATAGTTAGTAAGCTGAGGATCAAATTCAGGTTCTCTGAGTCTGAGTTCAGAGCTCTACAGTAAAAGAAGAGTTCTTGAATTTTGTACTGAATCTTGTAGTCTTCCTTCCATGACCCAGTTAATCCTTGCTAAGGGAATGTCTAGTCCACAGAACCTATGAAAGCAGCTGGCACTGATTTTAGCCAAATCCTATATTAGGACAGGCTATGCATTAGGGAATCTTTTTTTAAGTTTAACTAGGAAAGAGTGGGAGAGAGAAATGCATCTCCCTCTAGTCATTTAATCCAACTTCTCACAAAGATAAGTGAATAGTATATGTACTGAAATTCTATACTCAAGACCTTGTATCCATAAAGTTCTACTTTATTAACTAAACATCTGTTTTGAATTCACTCATGTTATTATCCTTGTCTGAAATGTCTTCTCATCTTACCTCTACTTCTTTACCTATATCTATGTATTAATTGTGGTTTGCCTTCATTTTCAAAGATGACCATGATATCAAGGAAGATGATGTATGACTTACTACTGAATTTAATTTGAATGGGAAGGCTGTGAAAGTTACCAGCTTGACTTTCTCTTCCAGAGACATCTGGGTTCAGTGGCCAGATATAGATCAGGACAACTGGAGATGGCCCAGGATGCAGTGGGAGACCTTGTTTTTTTTTAGTTAAGGTCTTTGAGTTCTCACTTTGCCTGAAGCTTTGAGTTCTCACTTTGCCTGAAGCACCTCCCATTCAGTGATTAGGCCTGTTTAAGAAGTGAGTCAAGGGATGATCCCTTTAATAAAAAAAAACAAAAAAACAAAGTGGGAGGGGAAGACCCTCAGGATTGCTGGCTGAAAGAGAAACAATTACTATTTGCATTCACTCTAAGCCATCAGGGTCCAAAAAATAACCCTGAAGTGGTATTTGGGCAGGGACCTATTGTTGAACACAACTCACTGAACACTTGACTGGATGTTTGGGGGTTCCAAAGAATAACAAAATATAATTGTTATTGTAAAAGAGTTGATGATCTATAATATTTAAGTAGTCAAAACATATCCATAGGAAAAAAGCTGAGTGCCTTAGCAAGTTCTCATTAAATATCAGCATACCAACATTATATATAACAGTAACAGTAGGTGGATTTCTGTTTCATTGACTGACATAGCCATAAAATTGATTGGTTATTGGCGAGATTTCAAACAAACCTGTTTCTGTTTAACCAAGCAGGCTTGCAGAGAGCTTCTGCACTCTTTCCCTAGACCTTATCTCAGAGCTCATCCAGCTTTGCTAGAACTTGTCTTACTTTTTACTGACATTATCATCAAGCATGCAGGATGTCTTCTCTATCACAGTGAAGCATTACTGTAAGATTTACCTCCTTTTCCCCACCTTCCACAGAACAGTGTTCAGAAAAGAAACGTAGAGTAACATCTAGGTGGCATGGCAGATAAAGCACTGGCCCTAGAGAGGAGAACCTGAGTTCAAATGCGACTTAGACATATGACACTAACTAGCTGCATGACCCTGGGTAAGTCACTTAACACCAACTGCTTTGTCAAAAGAAAGAATGAAACAAAGGAAGGAAGGAATGAAAAAGAAATATAGAATAGTTGATGCTTAAAAATAAGAAAATTATAGTGTCTAGATCTGAAATATAGATGGTACCTCTAGTTTAGTCATTTCCCCCATTTTATGGATGAACAAGCTACGAACCTAAATTAATTCACTGAGAAACATCCACTGTGTCACTGTACAACTTTTTTGTGCATGGAATTTGATGCAGGGGCTTTCTTCATCTTGGTTCACAATTGCATCCTTAAGATGACTGCATGTTGTGTTAAAAATGCACACACACGCACACACATACAGGCACACACGCACACTCTCACCCATGAATGGCCCTAATTAACATCACGGGAAGCATCAGGACAGATTGAATGAATTCTGAACACTCAATTACCTTCTGATCCCTCCAGGCAGTCATTTCTCCCCTAAGTAGATCTGAGGCACTATGATAGCAGACACCTTTAAAAACACTGTCACCCCTTTTGAGTCAGTACTTGCTGTGTGACGCAGAGACTTTGATTCTCCATCACTGTCAATCTTGCTGCTTTCAAAAGCGCTAAATTAACTTTTATAAGGAAAAAGAAAAACCTCACTGATGGCAATAAGAGGTTAATTTAAACCATTGTTTCTGTGACATGGTGCTGTTCCATGAGGTGTAATAACTTCATCAGACAGAATTCAAAACTTTGGGGCAAGAGAATTATGGTTTTTCAGGAGCTCAAACTACCTTTTGAGATGGATGTGAAAAAAAGATAATTGAAGAGTTCGAATTGTCCTTTCAGAAGATGTCTTAAAGCAGTTTGGATCCAATCAGGCATTGTTTTAAATAAGAGGAGGTGAATTCTCAATGGAGCTATGTAAAACTGCCAATTTCCCAAAGTAAAAATAGCTTTGTAAAGGAAAATTCCATTCCTCCACCTGGGAAACCTCCCTTTCACTCTTAGAAATCTTTACATATGAAACCAAGGACAAGTTTTGCATTGGTTTTGGTGAATGTATTGTTAATCTTAGAGGAAACTGATTAAGCTTTCAGTTGACCCCAAAGTCTCTGAGGAAATCTTGTGTCTTACCAAAAAGTAACTGGAAGAATCCTGCCATAGTAAACACTATCCAACTGAATATTATGGACTTTTATCAATCATCTTCTCCTGCCCCAAATCTTTCTGTATTATTACTTATTCTCTCTCTCCTTTTTGTAATCTCAGAGGCAGAGGTGGCCTTACTGCTTTCTATGATTCAACTTTCTCAATAAACTTCAATGGTTTCCTATTACTTCCAACTTCAAATAAAAAATCCTCTGGTATTTAAAGTTCTTCAAAACCCATCCTCTTCATACTGCAAGAGATGTCCCTATATAAATAAATACAAGCATAATGGACTAGTCAATTGGATCAGAAGTGTTAACAAGGCCTAGGTACCTTCATTGAATCAATCAAATGCCTCTAATTAAATGGGATTAATCTAGTTAATCAAGTTGAGAAGGAATAGAATCTTTCTATTCATTGAATGAGATGAGATAGTGATAAGAAGAAAGTTGGGAACTGCCTGAAGACTGTCAATGTCACCTTGTGGATTTTGGCTAAAACATGAAACCATTTTAGCAATCTGGAATTCCAGTAGTTATCCAAGAAAGAGTAGTTTTAGCCAAATACCCTCAAAGGGAATTGTTTAATGCTAGAGGAAAGAGAACAAATGCTAGTTGAGAAGAAGACATTTTGGACTACAAGAGGTCTGCAAAATCTGGTTTTCTCATTTTGTGTTATAGCAGTGCCCTTAGACAAGCAATGACTGATAGTGGTATCTGCATCATGAGCTAGAGATAAACTGGGCATACTGAAAAAATGTTTCAGGACTCTGCAAGAAATCCAACAGAAAGTTACCAAAGGGAAACTTCTGTCCCCCAGGAAGAGGGCAAAAGCACTTCGAGGAGCTGTGATTTTATCTCTTTTGCTATATTATATGCTTTAATTTTTATATACTCATGAGAAGTATGCCCTCATTTGGTTTTATTTCAGTTATTATAATACCACCTTAGTAAATATCCCTAACTGAAAGGTAATTGAGAGTCTGACCAACTGATATCAAATGAGAGGAGAAATATATCACTGGGAGTTCCTGAATTCTACTAGAAATACAACTTACCTCCCCATCACACAGACACAGACACAGACACAGTCACAGACACACACACACACACACACACACACACACACACACACACACACACACACACACACAAACTCTGGGGGTTTTTCAAGAACATCACGGTGAGAAATAGCTGACTTCTGAGGACCCAGCATCCTAGTATAAGCAGGAGTTGAGAGGTTCCCTACATTATCTTCCCAGTCTTCTTAGACTTTACAATCTTCTGTACATTCTAGGCTCTAACGACTTTGGTCAACTTGCCATTCTTTGAATACAACTCTTCCTGTTTCTTCTCTGCAAATTTTCTGGCTATCTTCCATGCTGGCAATGCTCTCCTTTCTCACCACCACCTAGTTGCCTTATCTTCCTCCAAGACAGTTAAAATGACATCTTCTCCAGGAGGCCCTTCCCAGTCACTCCAACTGTGATAGACTTCTCTTCCAAGATATGGAAGCTTCTTGAGGGAAAGGACTTTTTATCTTTTTGGGGGGAGATATTTCTGGGACAAAGGACACTCCCAGCACAATGTCAGATAGATAGATAGATGATAGATAGAACATTTATTACGCATTTACTATGTTCTAGGAAAGGGAGTAAATGCTAGGAATATAAATGCAAGTCAACAAGACTGTCCCTACAATCCATTTGAATGAGGGTTAATATCATATTAAGGTGAGTGTACAATAAAAGTGGGATATGTAAGGCTGGTTGGGAAGAGATAGAGAATGAGTCCACAAAGGTAGTCAGGGTTGGAGTGAGCATGCCTAGAGACCCTTGTGTAGCAATGGTTGCTGATGTTTGTCCTTTGGTCTTGAAGAGGACCACGGTATCAGAAGTTTAAGAATAACCATGTGAAGAACAGGGCTCAGGCCTGGAGCATCTCCAGGGTAGTCCATAACAAGTATTTAATAAATGTTTGTTGGCCAATAGGCTGACCCTCAACCAGTCCCATCAATCTCATTACACTGCTCTTTCACTCATCTATCTCAGACAGTCTCTCCATGATATTTACAAATATGTTCAGTATTGATGGCAATTCAGTTCTGGAGCTGAGTTCATATAGTTACAGAAAAGCAAGGGAAGGAATAAAGGGAAAATTCTAGATTATATAAGTGAAATCAAGTGAAGGGCCCCCAACTTGATTCCTGAATAGATTATTTGGTTCTCATTGTAAATATTTTAAAACTAGCTCTCCAAAACACAGGGCATACTTTTAAATTTAATCAACATTAGTAACATTTTCTTTGTTACTTTCTTAAGGCAAAACAATCAATAAAATAATAATCAAGCCCTGATTTCTAGAATTTTCAAATTTCTGAGGTATAAATGAGCATATTGAGAACTTAACAACTGGCTCTCCTAAGTACAATCTGGCTCCAGCACACATCTGATTTTAGGTCTTCACCATTAAACAACCTTTGTGCTTTAATGAAGGGAAGGTGTGGCAGCTGCAACAAAGGGCTGTTGGCTTGGTTGAGTGCACCATTCTACCAAATGTTCTACAATAGAAACATTTATGCTTCGATTGGCAGCAATCTTGATGAAAGGATTGAAGTAGGAGGTAAATCTACATTCATAAAACTGCAGCTTTGATTTTAAATTCTGGTCTATTGTAAAAAACACATTGGGATGGTATACTTTAGGAAACATCAATAATTTTCCATTACATTAAAATCAATTTCAATTTTCCATGACAACAGCAGATTTTTATTTAAAATTACAGACCTAAGTTCTCCAAAATTATTTATTTCAATGCTCTATTGAAATTGTATTTTCTATTGGACAAGAAGTCAATTCTTCTTAACAAATACTTAATAAATCACTTTTTATGTGCAAAACAACATACTAGGTTCTAAGAGCACAAAGATATAAAAGATACAGTTCTTACCCTAAGGAAGCTTATAATCTATTGGAATGTATTTTAAAAAACACTATGAAATAAGGTAAAATCATATAGTACAAAGGAGAAGGTTCAGTCAAAATGCTTTTAGCAATATGAAGGGGGGAGAGATCATCCCCATCTAAAGCATGGGTTCCTCCCCATATGTACCCCTGTTTTTATGTCCATTATTCAAATACCCAAATTGACCAATATAAACAATATATACAAATACCAAATTGACATTTTCTTTAAAAAAGAAACAACCAAAAGCAAACACACAAAAAAACTAGTTCACTCTCCCATTCAAAATTCTTCAGTGACTTCAGTGACTCCCAATTGTCCCTAATACAAAATACAAATAGCTCATTTGGTATTTGAAGTCCTTCACTATCTTGTTCCTACCTACTTTTCCAAATGTTTCACACTACTTCCTTCCCTTCATATACTACATGGGCTGGCCAAAGTGGTCCAGAAGCTGTTCCCTGAAATCATCCTATCATCTCTTACCTTCATTCATCTGCACAAATTCTTCTCCAACCCTACGTTGAACTCCTTAATCCATGCCTAGCTTTTTGTATGTTTTGGCACAAGTGAAAATTCCTATACAAAGTCTTTCCTGATCATTCCCTCTGCCTTTGGAAAATTGTTAGTGTTTTCTCTCCTCAAATTACATATAAATTATTCTAGCTTTAGGACATAGACACTTAGAAGCTCCTTTAGAGCATTTCTTTCTTTTTTTTTATCCCCTGGTTTGTTGTTATTCAATCATGAAGTTATGATCAACTCTTAGCGACCCCATTTTGGGATTTTTGTGGCAACCAATACTGGACTGGTTTGCCATTTTCTTATCTGGCTCATTTTACAGACATGTAAATGAGGCAAAAAGGATTAAGTAACTTGCTCTTGATCATACAACTAGTAAGCATCTGAGGCCAGATTTGAACTTATGAAGATAATTTACTGATTCCAAGCCCCACTGCACAATCTAGTTTCCCCTTTCCTTTGCTGATCTTGTAAAAGTAAGAAATCTAACAATGTAAGAATTACTTGTTCTTCCATGAGGGGTATTTTAGAGAAGTCTTCCAGGAGGTGAGACCTGAGTTAGGATTTTAAAGAGGCAGACTAGAATGGGAGACTGAGAGGAAGTTTTCATATCATAAGATCATAGACTTAAAGATGGAATGGACCTGAGAGATCATTTAGCATAAACTCTCTTGTTTGAGAGAATACCATAAAGGATTTACTTTTAAAGACAAATTTTGTCACAATCATTTAAAAAGCAAATTGCATGGACCAAAAAAAAGAGTATGTTCCCAACAAACAAAGAAAGGACCATATAAAGAACTAACCTAAAGTTTTTTGTTTATTTTGTTTTTGTTTTTAAGACTAATGATGTTTGAAAGCAAATAAAATTTGACTTGGGCTTGCAATAAGTGGATGGGATTTTGAGATATTAAATGGTTAAAAATGAAAGCTTATTCCATGTTGGTGGGTAGAAAGAAGAAACTCACAGACATTAGAAATCATCAGAGTTGGGGCAAGAAAAGATTAGAGCAGAAATAAGAAAAGACAGAGCAAAGAAAATAATTTTAATAATTAAAAAAGAAAATATAATAATACTTGGTAGCACTTATATAGTGCTTTAAGTTTTGAAAAGTACTTACATACTAATTATGCCATTTGGCCCTCACAACAACCCTGGAAGATAGATTGTTGAATACTTCTGTTGCATAGATTCAGACATAGAAGCTGAAACAGATTGAGTGACTTGCCTGGGATCACAAAAGTAGTAAGTGCTTGATTTAGAATTTGAATCCCAACCTTCTGTTTATTGAGCTACCCAGTTGCCTCACCAGTAATTCTGATTACTGCTTACTGTCTGACCTTGGACAAACAACTTAATATTTCTAATTCTAAGTTCTACATGGTTCCTTCCAGTTCTTTTACTCTATAATCTTATGGTAAAAAGGTAGATATTTAAGAAAATTACATTCACAAAAAAGAGTGACAGAATTTGTAAAAGTTAAAATGAGTTAGTTTGTTGACTGTGGAGAGAGGAATGATTTTCTTTCAAAACAGTTATAGAAACATAAATCTAGAACTGGAAAGGAACTTATAGGTCAGTTGCTCAAATCTCATTTTGTTAAGGAGGAAACTAGTACATATTGTTCTAATTTCATAAATGACTTAATTGGATCACCTCAGTAACAGAATGTAGAGAACTGAAGGAAAAAAAATGAGGAAGAAGGGCAAACCAGGGAACTAAACCAAATGATTTGATTATTCTTTTGAAGAGAAGCATAGATAGATGATAGATAGATAGATAGATAGATAGATAGATAGATAGTTAGATAGAGATAGATAAATTGATGGATAGAGATAGACATGGATATAGGTATGTAAACACACATATAAAGACACTTTTACACAATATATATGTGTGTGTATGTTTATACTTATACATACATATACACACATACTTACCTGTGTGTGTGTAATGGTAATTTAAATGGGAAGATCTTTCCCATTCAATAATAGGCCCCAGTGACCTGCCTGGGTCACATGGAAGTCTCACTCACATGAAGCCTGTGGTGAGAGAAGCTGGTGAAAAAGGAAGTGGTGGAGCTAGAGCAGAGCTGAGAGGAAATTAGTCAGAGAGCAGTCAGAACTGAGGGAGAGAGAGAAAGTAGGCTACGAGCTAGTGTGAGGGAGAGAGCTTGTGTGTGATCTCTTTAAGGGAGCTGGTTTGTGGGAAGGCCCTAACAGAAGGAAGGCTTGGGGAGGGTATTGCCCCCTGCATTGTTATTGTGTATAGATTTCTTTGTTACTATGATGGATTTGGCTGTCTGGTGTCTGAATAAATATTTTGGCTCTGTCTTCCATGTACAGAGTCTGTTGTATTTTGCAATTCAGAAATGTGTTGGCATATTCATGGGTGATATAAGTACTATGAATATTTTGTTGGTGTTAGAGTGCGTATCTCACTACTTTAATTCAAGTAAATAATTTTTTGGTGATATTTTCCAGGGAAAAAATGTAAATGAATGAGAAAAATTATCTCCTTGAAACCTAAACAAATGATAATTTCAGTCATCATGTAACCCAACTTTCTGGACTGATTTCTTAATGATGAAAGCATAAAGAAGAAAGAGCAAAAGGTAAAGCCAGCAAGAAGTACTGAGAACAGGAAAGAAAATAGAGATGAGCTGTCCTGGGGACAAACTAGCAGTGCCCTAGAATAATTTCAAGCAGATCTATGGATGATGAATCATAAGGGCAGAAGAAAGACTCCAGAAATCTAGCAGTCAAATTCATCTCAGTGAAAGATGTAGAGATCTTTCATTTCTGGATTGTACAGATTTTTCCAATTTATGCACCATCTTAAATAGACAAAGTGGTCATATTTATATTGAGGTTAAAGATAGTTCACTTGTCTAGTTAATAGATAAGGCCCAAGGGAGCAAAAAGACAAACTTTTAACATTGAAAATTATTTCCCTAGGACCTTGTATAAATATATTATTATTTCTCTTCTGACTTTAGTGTACAGAAGGCAGTATTGATCTTGCAAGAAATGGCATAATTAGAAGATCCGCTGAAGAGCTAGGTTTTTAAAATTCATTTTGAAATGAGGTTCTTTTGTTCTCTTGAATAACACTGAAAATAAAACCCAACAGAACAGACTCATGTCTCTGCCTAAGGGGAAAATGTTTGGCACAAAGTAGAAATTAGTTATCATACTTAACATTTCACAATGTTAGGTAATATACATGGAATTTCTAAAGTATTCTTTAATGAATGATGAAATCACTTTAATACCTAAGGAAAGAATGAGCCTTCAAATACAGTTCAAAGATTCAATTTAATTTGAATTGTCACATTTCCTGTGGCATCACAAAAGAAAGGATTACAACTGACATTGCAGAAAGAATTTTAGACAGAATGGAAAATGGCCAGACAGTTTAGATCCACAGAAGACTCTTTGCTTTAAAATTTTTGTTAGCTACCACCCTCAGATGATGAGAGCAAACAAAGCCAACAGTTGTCAGACTGGAACTGACTTAAGGAGAAGGAGGGCAGCCAATAATTCACAGGCAGACCCCATCCTTGGGGATGACTGTCTGGCAAATTTGTCATTCATGTCTTTGTAAGGGATTTCCGATGCTGCTAGACTTGCAAGGCATTTTAGATCTCAGCTGGAATGGTTGTAGTATATTGACTTGTTGATCTTGGATCAGGAGAAAAACAGATCAGCTGTCTTTTTAGCACTACTGAGCTATCACACACGAAGTTGGAACAGTATTAGAGTGAAGAAATAGTGCAGGAGGAGGCCAAAAAGGATACATCCTCTCTTTAAAAGGGAATTTTCAAGACCACAATCAAAGAGCAAGATGATTAATATTCTCAAATCCTTAATTATCTCAAAAGTTGCTGTGACATATAAAAATAATAAGTAAATAGAAAAATTTACTGAGCATAAAAAGAAATCTGGTTCATTGTCTGATTGATTATCAAAAGTGAAGGAGACAAAACACTTATGTTCAATTTTTTTTTCTTTCCTTCTGTCAGTTCCACTTTCTGACCTCCTGCTTTCTCTGTTCTTGACAATTTTGTGGAATGAAGAGTGAGGTGAAATTGAGATTCACAAATAGAGGATTCCGTGAATTTCCTCCAAAGATTTTCACTCATAGAAAATTCTTGAACATAAAGAAACATCTTTGTCCACTTTAATCAGTACTAACCAGCAAGATGCAAAACAAATCAAGACTGCCACATTACCATTTGCTTCAGTCTTAAAGAATGATAATTGCTATCTGGAATTTATATAGCTCTGTAAGGTTTGTAAAATACTTTTCAAACATCATCTCATTTTATTCTCTCTATAATCCTGGAAGGCTGGTGCAAATGCCATCCCTATTTTATAGATGAGGCACTTGAGACAGACAGAGCTAACGTGACTTGTCCAGGGTCATACACCTTGAAAGAATTCTGAGGCCAGATTTCAACTCAGTCTTCCTTAAAACAAGGATCTCTACCTTTAAGCACCACTTACCTGACACATTTAAAGCCCTATAAACGCTGGCCCCAGACTAGCTTTCCAGATTCCTTAGATTTTACTCTTCCTTTTGCACTTTACAATTCACTTAAATTGACCTTCTCTTTTTTCCTTACTCACAAGAGCCTACCCTATACCCTCCATACTTCCCATGCCTGGAATGCACTGTCTCACAGAACCCTTCTTCCTTAAACATGTAGCTTAAGAACTCTCTTCGGCATTCTCTGCATTCTCATTCCTCTCAATTTCCAGAGCCCTTCCTTAGGAACTGCCTTTAATTTAAACTGCTTTATGTATATAAATGTATGGATGCACAATTTTATATCTATGCTGTATATATTTTAAATGTACTTGCTACCCCCTTTGGTTAGAATGTAAGTTCATTGAAAATAGGGATTTTATTCAGTTTTTGTACATATATCACCAGAACCTGGAACATCAGAGGTGTTTAATGAATACTTTTTGATGGATGGATGACTATCACTCTATTGAGGTCTTAAACCCTCAGTCCTGGAAGGAGACAATCATTTTCTACAATACGAAACAAATCAGTAAAATGTGGATTATATTCAGGAGTCATCAGTAGAGTCTTTTATAATACCAATGACATTCCTATTTGGAAAATCCACAAAAAGAGAAAATGTCTAATGATTTCTCTGATTGGTTGTCTGTCTGAATCTCAGAGTTAAATTGACCTTTTTTTTTTTGTTTATGCTTTCACAGATGATCTTTGTGAGCTCTGATGTTTGAAAAAATACATCATTTGGTAATTGACCTTAAAAAAAAAAAAAACACTTCAAGTTTAGCTTGGTCATTAAATGACAGTTATACAATCTACTATACAATCCCTTCCATCTTATTAAGAACTGCAAAATGTAATGTTGTATTGAAAAAAGCTTTTGATAAACCAGGTTTATTTCGAGTATAAAATTCCTAAGATTGACAAATAAGAACCTAGAATTAGGTAGGAACATAGCTAAGAATAAATAATTTGCATATGAGAGAATATTTAATATTTATGTGAGTTTACTGTCAGGTATGTTAAAAGGACAAACCTCAACAGAGGGGACAAGGTGAAAGAACTCTTAAAGTGCTTTTTAAAATTACTTTTATTGTAAACATAATCATGAAGAAACAGGAACATTTCAAAATACAAAGGCTAACAGGGAAGATGATTATATTAGAAACTGTAAAATTCTATTAGATGTCATACATACATATGCACAAAGTACATATATATGTATTGTATATATGTATATTATGCATCATTAAATTATATGTACATATAATTTATACATATAACTTAACAAGGTAATAACAAAGTTCTTGTATTAGTATCCATTTCTGCAATTAATTTTTTCTTTTCTGTACATTTACAAAATATTTTAGTGGACTTTTAAAAAAAAGTCTGTTATTATCTTCTCATCCCCTAATTCTGTCACCCTGTGACAGTAAAAGTTCTATCTTCTTGTGATAAATATATATAGTCAAGAAAAGTAAATCAACACATCACGAGAACCTTGTAATATTATTCTGATTGTGAATTGGTTTACATAAGTGACCTTTCTCTTACCTACTTTTAATGACACACTGGGTGTTATTTCTTTTCTTGAAGAGATTGACCCTTGATTGTTTTGGTTTGTGTTTTTTATAGCCAGATGGAATAGTATTTTGTGGAAAGCAGGTGCTTAATAAATGCTGGTCTATTTGAGTTTACCATCTCACTGGCATGAAAGAGCACTGACTGTAACACTTATGCTGGGGTTCCCGACAAACACATATTTCCACAAAACAGTTCATGAAAAAGAAAAACATAATGTTAAGGACAAAGTGACCTTGTGACTATTTTAGAGTACTGTTCAAGAAGCAACAAGACAGAGTGGGAAGACAGTTGGCCTTGAAACTAGAAAATACTAACAAAGGATGAAAAGCCATGCAAAGCACTTTACAAAATATCTCATTTGAAGTTCATGACAGCTCCGGGAGGTAGATTCTTGTAGTATACCCATTTTATAGACAAGGAAATTGAGGTAGGCACAAGATAAGTGATTTGTCTAGGGTCATATGACTAGTAAATATCTGAATTTGAGCTCAGATTTCCTTGATTCTAAGCCTTGCTTTTACATTAAATCACTTATCTAGTAAATAGACCCAGAGCCCAGGATAAGAATGAAATCACCGGCACAAGGGTGCTTGTCTACCCATGAATATATATGATAAGGTGAGTACTATAGATTCTCTATGGAATATTAGGTATATTTCAATAATTAGCAGCTCATACTTGATTTTCTGACATATAAACCTGTATCAAAATATAATTCCAGTTCCCAAGAAGATTATACCAATTTTCCAGAGAATCAAAGTTGTGGGTGACCCAAAGAAGATGGAAGAAAAATAATAATTTTCATCATATATAGTTTGCAAAATGCTTTATTCATGTCATTTTCCCCCTCACAAAAACCCTCCTCTTTAGGTGCTTTATTATCCCCATTTTTCTGATGAGGAAACAGGTTGGGGATGGGAAGAGATAAGCATTTATTAAGTGCCTAGTGTGTGCCAGGCACTACAGTATATGCTTTACAATTCACATGACTTGTCTGAGGTCACACATCTCTTTAGGGAGGCAGGGCTTCCTGGTGGAAAGAGAATTAGTTCTATAGTTAGAGGACCTGAGCTTCAAATGCCACCTCTGACACAATCTTTATGACTTTGGGGAAGTTACTTAACTTCAGAGTCATCTCCTCATCTTAAAAAAGATGGAGGTTGGATAAGATGGCTTCTGAGAGCTGTTCCTCCTGTAGAACTATGATCCTTTGAGCTTAGGTCTTCCTGAGTCCAAGTTCATTCAGTTCATCATACTATAAAGTGAATGATGGTCTCTATTAAGCTGCTGTAATACATTTCCAGTGATAACCTCTGTAAATGATGTAGGATAAGGGATATCAACAAGGACATGAATGAGCAAAGAAAGTGGACTAGTCAAGGGGAGAGAGTAAGATTTAACAGACGAACCCTTGAAGTACTACTGCATGGTACCCAAAAATATAATAAAAGATCTTTAGCACACTGGATTGAACTTCTTTGGAGAATTCATTAGAGAACATGAGAAAGAACTGTACCGAATCAGAAGCAAAAATCACTGTGTCCAATACTTCATCTCCCACCTCAGCGTCTTGGCTCAGACCATGCACCATTCCTGGACATGCACTTCTGCCTCTTAGAAATGCCAATTCCCTTTAAAGTCAAGTCAAATGCTACTTCAAGAGGACTTTCTTCATTCTCCAGTTGTTACTGACTCCCTCACTCCATTCTATACCACAAATCACATTAAATGAATTAATTAACATTTATCAAGTACCTATGATGTGCTAGGCATTGTACTAAGTGCTGTATATATTTTGTCTTTTCTCATCTATGCAAAGATACCAAAGCCCATAAACTCCTTGAGAGCTGATTGTCTAGGCTTTGTCATTTCATACACAGACCTAGCACTTAATGCTGCCTGAATTAAGAAACTTCTGTGTGTGAATCATGGAGTAGCCACTCACTACCTGTGGATCTTTGTAAGCCATTTAACCTCTTTGAACTTCAGTGTTCTCATACATAAAAAAAAAAGAGTGGTGAATGAGATGTCTAAGGTCCCTTACAACTCTAAATCTATGGTCCTAAAAAATGGATAGGTGCAGATCTGTACCATGTGGAGGAAATAACCTCATCAATGAGATCAACCACCCAGTGAAGTAGAGGTTAATAGAATATGGAAATGGAAGGTACCTTGGAGAACATTTAGGATGAACCCTTCATTTTATTTCTGGTGCAAATTCTGTTTTAATACATATGACAATTGGTTTAAAAATTGCATCACTAAATAAAGAGCTTTTAAAGAATTGACATGTAAATATTATTCAACCATATCAAAGTATTGGTTTTCAGGGTAGATTTTCTGTCCTCCCCCTCCCTCCCCTTTAAGCTCTACATAGTTGGAAGCAGGTGTTAGAATATTTTGTTCATGCTTTTAAATATTTAGAGGAGTCATTAATTTTGCACAGCACATATGCATACATTTGTAGCCAAGCAAATCTGAACCATAGAAATCCTAGCACTTGTCCCGTAGACTTTGTGTCAGCAGAACTGCCCCTCCCTGTTTGAATGACTGTTTAAAGGAATATACTAAAGCCAGGACCCACAGAGCTGTGGTACCTAATGCCACTCAACATGGTACAAAGATAAATAATGATCAAAATGCCACTAGCCCTCCTAATTTTTTCTTTCTTTCTTCCCTTCTTGCCTTTGTGAAGTACAGAAAATATGAGTAAAAAATGTTTTCCTTCCCTCATATTTTAAAAGCTAAATAAATAGCTGTCTTTCAATGTTCTAGGTTGTTTTATCCAGGTTGTCAGTAAATCATGTTTCTTGATTCTCCTTCCCTTTATTGCTTTGCCCTCCTTCCCCTACTCCCATTATCCTTTTAATTAGCACCTCCATCAAAGGGCAGAAAGAGCAAAGTTGAAGACATGAAATAGAATGATAGCAATAGCTCATTTGCCAGGTCATATCAAAGAATGGGAGGGCTAAGAGTTAGGGGGAAAAAATTAGACAGCATAAGTTGAGCCTTGAAAATGCTAAGATTTCTGAAAAATGTTGACTCTTGTAAGGAGATATTTAGTAGCTGTGTAACTCTGGGCAAGTTACTGCACCCTGTTTGCCTCAGTTTCCTCATCTGCAAAATGAGCTGGATAAGGAAATGGCAAACCACTCCAGCATCTTTTCCAAGAAAACCCCAAATGGGGTCATGAAGAGTTGGACACAACTCACCAATAAATAACAAATCTGACACAACATCCCACCCAGATGTTGCAGATATTAACCCCTCCACATTTGATAGGATAGTTAATCTAGAATCAGAAGGGACATTAGCTAATCTAAAGTCTTCATTGTACAGAAAAGAAATGGAAGTTTACAGATGTAAGGTGAATTCTTCCTGAAGAATTCTACATTGGTAGTAAGTAGAAAGGCCAACATTCAAACCCAGGACCTCTGGTTCCAAATACAAATTTCTTTCCAATACACTGTATCTCCCACACTGTGTAATTCTTATACTTATCCATCTACAAATGCTTTTTGTAGCAGAAAACAAAATAAAACTGGAAACAAAGGGATCCCCACTGACTGTCTTAAATTGTAGTATGTGATTTAATTAAATAATGAGTCTAAGAAATGAAGAATATGGATAATTCAGAGAAACTTAGAAAGGCTTGTAAAATGCATGAGTACAGGCCATCAATTGGTATGGCTAATCAAACTGTGGTACATGAATGTAATAAAATATTTCTGTGCTACAAGAAATAAAGAACATGATTAACGCAGAGGAGCATGGAAAGACTCATATAAATTGATACAAACTGAAGTAAGCAGAGCCATGAAAACAATATACATAAATGACTGCAAAAATGGAAATAGATGGTACCACAACCATAAAACAATTGAAATTGAACACTGTCAAAATATAATGAACAAGCTTGTTCCTAAAGAAAAGACATGAGAAGACATATGTCCCTTTTCCCTTTCTTAAATGGGAATCCATCAGTGTGGAACAATGAATGTAACATCAGGCTTTTTTCCTATGTGTTAATTAATTTTACTGATTTTTTTCTATTACTCTTTTTTTTTTTTAATTATAAGGAATGGCTACTGAAAGGGAATTGGTTAATATAAGCAATGTAAACATAAGTTATCAATAAAATATATTTATAAAAAAGATTGAGTACAGAGCTAAATAAGCAGAACTAAGGTAATATGTATGTTCAGATTGTTTATATTAACATTCCATCATATGCATATACTCAATCTTGTTCAACCATTTAATAATTATTATCCCACATTTTATTTCCAGCTTTTTATCATAGTAGATAAACCACTATGAACATTTTAACACATATGGGTTCTTTTTGTCATAACTTTCTTGGGGCATAATTCTAGTACGAGGATCTCTTTGTTAAAGTGTTATTAGTAATTAAAGTGCAATTTATAGTAATTTTTTTGAGTAATTCTCAATTGTTTTGGGAATGTTTTGACCAATTCACAGCTTTACCAATGAATTAACATTTTGGGCAGTGTTAATTAAGACATGGTCCCTGCCATTATGAAGTTCATAATCTGTGGGTGTGAGTAGAAGGTCTTTCCCATCCATTAATAGGTTCATGTGACCTGTTTCAGTCACAAGAAAGCCTGAGTCAATGAGTCTTTGGTGGGAGGAATTTGCCAATCAAGTGGAGCAGGAAGGGTGGATCAGAGCAGGAAGTTGGACAAACAGTTAGAAATGAGGGAGAGAGAGGAAGCAGGTAGAGAGCTATGAGTGTTTATTTGTGGGAAGGCCTTCACAAGATATCACAAGATATATATATCCCCTAAAATCATGCCTACATACCACTTCCTGACTACTTTCAAGGCATGGCTCCTGATCTCTATTATTGGTTCTTGTCCCCTGACCATCAAATAACCTTGTACTTCCTCTGCAAATACTCTGTACTCTTAAAGGTGAGCTTTTACTTTATTTTTATGTAGAATCAGAAGCCCCTTCACTTCTCTTTCTTTCTTTCTTTCCTTCTTTCTTTCTTTCTTTCTTTCTTTCTTTCTTTCTTTCTTTCTTTCTTTCTTTCTTTCTTTCTTTCTTTTATCTTCCTTCCTTCCTTCCTTCCTTCCTTCCTTCCTTCCTTCCTTCCTTCCTTCCTTCCTTCCTTCCTTCCTTCCTTCCTTCCTTCCTTCCTTCCTTCCTTCCTTGGTCTCCCTATCTCAAACAGACTGGAAATACAACATTCACTCTCAATCTGATACCAACTCTAATTGGCATAGAACTTCCTACTCATAGATGCTTGTACTACTGCCAGTGTTATTATTTTTGTCCTACTGAAACTCTGTGCTCTTCATTTCCAGCAATCCACCAACATCAGCTTCTAGTAGCAAAGATTGCAATAATTTATCACAAAGCCTGATTCCCAGCCATTTCCAAACCATGACACCATGAGGAATCATGTTTCCATCTATCCATTCTGTGATGTGTTGTCTTCTCCCATTAGAAAGTAAAGTTTGAAAGGGCAGAAACTGTTATCTTTCTTTAATCTTTATCCCAGATACTTAACACAGTGCCTAGCAGTTAGTAAGTACATTATTTTTTCTAATCTACCTATTTTTTCAGCTTTGTTTCTTATCGTTCCTCTTTCCAAACTATGCAATTTGGCCAAACTGAACTATAAATTACCCCACAAATTCACTCCATTCCCAAGTACTACCTTTGTGCTTTCTTTTAAGCTTTCCCCAATGACTGCTATGTGCTTCCTCTTCCTCCTCACTTCCTAGAATCCTTGTCTTCAATCAAAGCTCAGTTAAAAATCAGATGGTTTCACAAAAACTTCCTAGATGTCCCCAATAATTACTACTCTCCTTCCTTAGTTTTCCTCTTTGTCTTTGTATACCTATAGCCTAGCACAGTGTTTTGCACAAAGAGGAAACTTAATGTTTGTTGAATTCAGAGAACTAGAATCATGGGTAAAGAGGTTACTGATTTCTGTCAACTGGCTTCAAATAAAGATATGAAGGCCAGTTCTACTGAATATTCTATGAAACATAACTTGGACACTTCTCCCCAGTCCATAACTGCTCACCTAGACTATTCTAGGGGCAGAGTCTGTCTTTCAGATCCCAATGTGTAACTCTTTTTTTGGTCCCTCAAGTAGATCATAAGCCATTTTCAAAAAGGAATCTTAGCTTCTCCCTACACCACCTCAGCTTACATTAATTGCTCAAAAAATATTTGTTCATCAATAATATTCCCATTTTAGATGTTCCTATGGAAAACCATAGTTGAAATCCTATGAATGCATAGTTGGAACACAGTAATGAGAAGTGTTGTTCAGGGAAGTATCTTAACCACAACTGGGCTTCAGTTTTCTCATCTGTAAAATGTGAAGCCTTGTCTAGATGGCCTCTTGGGTACCCTTTAATTCTTTAGCTATGAGTCAATGATTCTATTAGCCCTAGATTTTTCTATTGCACAGTAATTGATATTCTGTGGAATATCATACTAATAAGTAATCTATATAAATTTTTATTGTATGAATGATGGTTTATTTATAAGTGAAATATAAATGTTAAAAATATTTTGAATTAGTATAACTCATCAAACTCTTTCAAACAAGTGAAGTTTGTTTCTGTACATGCCAAGGCATTCCTCCTTTCCATTGAAAAAGTAAGGTTTGGCTATAAAGAATGAAATTTTAATGGGGTATTATAGTTTTCATAGGATATTTTACTATGTTATTAAACTGTATTTTTATCTTTAACTGATAATAAATTGAGAGAAAATTAATATATTATTTAATATCAAACTTTCCAGTAATAACCTTTAAGTAATTTGTATAAATGAGCAAATTACTCTCAAAAAGTCTACATTATTAATGGAATACAATATTTACACATATAGGTATACATAGATATGTGTACAAAAGTGTAAATATGCCATATCTATAAACCAGAGTACAGGGGAAGAAATTGAGGTCAGTATCTATAATTTTAGCGTGACCATCAATGTTAACTAAACACTAAAATATGTTGAAGTAGTACATAAAATGTTGTTTCAGGACTATTAGTTCAATGAGAAATAGGCAGTATTTTCCCATCTATTAGGCCCACAATCATTTCATAAATCCTCTACGTTTATCATTTCCCTGAAAGAAGCATCTTAGGTTGCTAAAGCATAGAACACAAATGGAGAGCAAAACCTTGGGAATAGGAGGAGAGCCTAAATAAAATAGAATTTTTTTAAACAATATGAAAATATGAAGTATGAGGTTTGCAAGAACATTCTGTGGAAAAGAACAATGAGATCCTAGCCAGAGCTTTCTTCTAATTCCTGATTCCTCTCTCTCTCTTCTTCTCTCCCCCTCCCAATATACATCAAACAAACCAACACATGCTCCCTTAGCCCCAAGATGTAGCAAGTAATGATTTATTTGGAAATAAAAAAAAAGAAAAACATTAGTCAGTTTATAACACGTATTGATATAAGGGGTGAAGATTTTTAAAGTTGCCAATTAAGGCACAGAAGCTCGGTGGGAAATCACTGGAAATATGGGTTTTGTGACTTATGCTTACTCTGACTCATTAATAATTTTATAACTTGGAATAATTGATGAGGTGGAAAATAGGATAAGCTCTTTGGAATCACTTTGCATTTCACTGTGGGGCAAGTGATTGCTATAAACAGCCCAGGTTTTTGCTCATGCTGCCTGTCCATAATATTTAGAAGATAATCTCTCACATTCTACTTTCATTTATTAAATCCCACCCTTACCTCAAGACTCAGTTTAAATGACAGTTTCCTAGGGAGCCTTCCTTGGTCTTGCCATAAGAAAATGTTGCCTTCCCACTTCAACCATTTAAGGGCACTTTGCTCTATCACATTCTATTTTTGTATTAAACTTACTTGTGGATATGTCTTATTAGACTTTACTCTCCCTAAAGTCAAAGATAAGCTTTTGAAAAGATTTTTTTTTTTACAATCTCTACTATTTAGCACAATTCTTTGCACACAGCAAGCACTTAATGTAAATTTGTTAAAGTAAAAGCAAACTAGTTTCCAATTAAAACAGCGAGGGAAAACAATATGCTCAGATCATCACATCATTACTAAACTTCTGAAATCTGTGGACTTCTGGCTGTTATTTAAGTACAAGAAAGATGAAACAAATTCCAGACAAATAAAAGGATTTGTTCTGTGAAGTTTGAATTCATTCAAAGAGCCACACTTGAGGACCTAGAGGACAACACATAATTTTGAGGCCACAAGTTCCCCACCCTGATAGAACTTTAAGCTAAGAATTCTGGCCTATGGGGCAAATTTGATTATGGTGCAATGACCCTTGGAAGAGATCTTGAACTTTGGCACACAAAATTCTGTGGAAAGAGAGACCCTAGAACAACTCCCTTTGTAAGGGGGTAGAGACAACAGGATGGCTACCATAGGCAGAGAGTGCAATGTGGATTTGCACTGTGCTCAACAATAGCATCTTTGTGAGCTATAGAAGGTCAGGCTTCTCAAGCCCATGTTTAGGAAGGAAGAAACAATTGTGTCCATTTTCCCAAGACACGTAGCATGGGAGGACTTGGAGGCAGGAATTAGATATTCAGCACTTGGTGTGTGTAAATGGAATGTAGATTTTTTTTCTCCTGCTCCATAAAATCAGGCTCATTTTCATCAAGCAGATTGCAGCACAGGCAAATGGAATGAGGCAATTTGTTGGCATGCTGAGGAACAGTGCTCAGTGGCCTAGACATACAAAAGGCAGCCAGGAGAGTCAACAGAGCTTTCAGGAAGGAAATAGGAATGTCCCATGTTCTTGCCTTCAATGGGGTTAGATATGGCCAGGGAGGCAAATTATTACAGAATGAAAATGGAGTTTGCACAGATGGAAGCAGTGTATCTAAGAATTCAACAGTATGGACCAATAAGTCGCAGGAAATTTTGCTTCCTCTGTGCATTACCTCAAAGTGGCCTAGATCCAAGAAACAAATGAATCCTTCCCCAATGCCTTTTCACACGTGCTTAGGAAAATGGTGTGTGTAAAGGAAAAAAACACAACAAACAAAGAGTAATGGACTTGGAATCAAATCTCAGCTCAACCACTCTGCCACTTGTAATCTGGGTGGCAATAGGCCAATTAAGTAACTTCTGAGGGTGTCAGCTTCCTTATCATATATAGTATGAGGGGAATGAGAGAAGATGGTTGTAAATCTCAATTACAGTAATTTCAAAACCTGCTAAAGGAATTCACCATCATTTTAACTTGTTTAGTCTAACTATCCATGCAAAAACAATCAAATCGGTAAGAATATGTTATATTGACTATAATATTAGAGGTTATTCAACTTCTAGAAGTCATTCATTATTAGCAAATGAATTTGGTAGAGACGTTATAAATGGAAAATGAGTCAGACTCATAAGTAAACAGGAGATGCTGAGACCAGATTACATTTGGAAACTGTACTTTTTTATAGACCTTGAATTTTTTCATGATAGGAAGGCTTATTTTTTTTACCATAAATATTATCATAATAATACTATCCATCTGTGAGTGATGAAATTCTGTTCTATAGAACCAGGTTTGGGTTACCCCAAGGGGGCACATGAGCAGGCTTCAACAAACTAGAAACAACTTACTCAGGAGAAGTTGTATAAAGGATTGTCATGAAAGAAATGTGTAAACAGAAAAAAAAAGGCCAGTCACGTAGCAACATTAAGAGACAATCAATGCACTACCCCATGCTCTATTGGCACCCCCTTAAAAGCCAAGAGAATGAGAAAAAAGTCATCAGTAAGTTTCACAGACCCTCTGGAAAGGATTTATAGGAAAACAAGGATAAAAGCCATAAGGGAAGAACAAGTTTGAGTGGGTTATGATCTCTACAATTGGAGGTCATGCCAACATCAATGAGATCATCTATCTGTTTGAGTTTGAAGACCAAATTATCCCTATGGCCTTGTCTGAGTTTGATATTTTATGAATCTTGAATCTAGTTTCAAGGGCAACTCCTTTAGAGAGGCATCAAAAATTAAAGTTTTCAACTAAAAGTTTCAATTTGGTCACACTGGAATAATTTATGGTTGGAACAGAAAAATGTAATTCTGCCAGCATAAAATTTCAGCTGTTGGCTTTAATATTTTTTTAAAAAAATATTTGCATCCAAAACAAAAAAAAAGAAATCGTTAAGTGTAGTGGAAGCTATTAGCTTCTCACTGAACCTTTCTAAATCTATGCCATATTTATGATGATTATTACAGATGCTATAACTGCTTCAGCAGCAACACTCTGCTGCGTGCCATGGGATTTTCCTATCCATTTAGCAACATCAAGAGTGTTTATTACTGCTGGGGAGAATACCTTCTCTTCCCTCTATATACTTCAGTGAGAAAGTGCACACTTCCAGAAACCAGCAAATGCCAGTGGATGAAGAGAGGTGTATATCCTTTCGAAGTGTTAGAAATCTGCAGTAGCCACGGATTTTATTATAGTCACCGTTCCCGACGGCCTCCTCTCATTACAGAGACAAATATCCACTAGTGACAGAAGGTAACTTTTCATTCCAACGTGCCTGTGCCACTGATGTCTGTGCTTCTGAGATATTCTATTTTGCACCTGAAATTAGTTTCTGTGTTACTGCTTCAGACGTGTGATAAGAAAAAAAAGATACAGTCATTTAGATAAACTCTGCTAAACGGCTTCACTGAAATAAAGCTAAAATGAAGGTATAAACGGCTGAAGTGATTAAGACTGTCAAGTTCTCTTGGGTACTGTTAGAGAATGAAATAGCTGATGGATTATTATTTATCCCTGAATGTGAGTTTGGGGGATTTAATTAAAGATGTTCTATTATATTTTTCAAAGCCTATTTGAGGCTGTAAATCAAAAACTGCAGCAACAAGGTGTGCTGCCACTAATGGAAAAACAGACAACTTAGGCACTTTGGGAAAGGATAAGTTATTGTTGTTGGTGGTGTTTTAATTCTGCTGTTTAGATGTTTGTCACCCAGATGCAAATCCGTGGAAACATAATAAATTCTCTTTTAGTGTCTCCCCCATATGCTTAAAACAACAGAAATAATCACTCGAAAACCTAACTTTTCCAGCTATAGTATTGACTATTACATTTTGCAACTGACATGTAATATAATTCTTGGTACACAGTAGGCAGGAATTTAATGATTGTATATTCAAATGCTGAATTGACTGTTCTTATTTCTGAAAAACAATTTGAAGAAAGGTGGTAAGAGTTTACATTTATGCAACTCATTGAAGATTGGATTAACCCTGAATTTATAGATTTCTTTTCAGAGAAATTATTTTATATTCTCTACTATCTATAATACAAAGAAAATCTAAAGAGCTTAAAATACTGGTTAGAAATGTACATGGCATCTTATAGGAACACATATTCATGTTCATAGAGTTGTGGTATACCTCAAAGGTCATGTAGTCTAAGTCCTTCATTTTCCAGATAAAGAAAATGAGGTTTGTAGAAGTTAAATGACTTTCTCAGGGACATATAGAAAGTAGCAGAGAACAGATTAAAATTCAGGACCCTGGAAATAAATTCCACTGTACATTCAACTCGATTATGCTACCTACTCAAGTGTAATACGCATTTTAACGAATAAGGAACATATTGGGTACTTTTCCTTTTCTGAAGAACCAAATTTATAATATTAAAGCATATCTCAATATTTTAGAGAGGAATACTTAGTACACATCAAATAATAACATATGATATAAATTAAATAAGAATACTAAGAATCAGCTCAATCACTACCTTCAACATCAAGATTTTTATGATTCCATCAATTGCTAGCTCCCTCCCCTTTCAAACTATCTTATATTTAACCATCTTGTATTTATTTTTACTTTCTAAATTTTTATTATCTATGTATAGATATATACACATACACAAACATACATATATATGTATATCCATATGTGTGTATACTTATCTATGTCCTTGTTATCTCCCCATTAGGATGTAAAGTTCTTTTGAACAGGGATTTTTTAAAAATTTTATTTGTATACCTGAATCTAGCATAGTGCCTAGAAAGTAGTAGAAAGCTAACAAATGTTTAGTGACTGATTGATATCTATTAAGGAATAATAGGGTTACTGGAGATTTTCTAGCCAGTGAAATGATGTTGGGCAGATTATTGTATTGCAACCGAGCATACACAGGGGAGTTGCGATTACAGGTACTTAGATCTGAATTCATAAAAGGAAAGGCAACTTTTGAGGGGTTAACAATCACTTTAATCAAGCACATATAACATTCACTTAGTTCAGGGGTGTCAGCACCCTGAACTTCAGAGAAAATACAGAGAAATCAAAGATCGACAGACATGGCTTCCTCTGTCTGACCATAATCAGTACAAAAATCACAAGTCAACAGACAGGTCCACCTGTCTGACCATAGTTACCAGAGAGTGAAGCACCAACATATCTGGGTTTTCAAAACTGAGGGGCTGCTTAGCGACTTCCCAGAGTCTCATATGGCACACAAACCTTCTTCCAAAAACTAAGTCTCAGAATCTTTATACACTTCTTAGAGCCAGAGGGCATCACATCCCTTGAGAATCAGTGCCTCATTAGCAAAACATGTGGGCCTTCCTACAAATCTTCCCAGGCCCATCAATGGATGGGAAAGATCCTCCTTAATAATATTATTTAGAGGTATTATATTTCTTGGCATAAACAAAATAGCAAAATATCCTACTTTGCTTGCCCTAACACCTATGTTGTGAAGATTGTGGACTAGAAATAGACTCTCTATTATAGAATAGATTCTACAGGGCAACAAAAATTGATTAATAGGTGAAAATGGCACTAGGCTGACCCAGCAGTTTAGTTGAACAAAGATGGAAATGTTTAGTGTTATCTCAGTTTTTTGGGATTGATTGGATTTCTTCTTTCATGATGACATCATATAAACCTATCAATATGCATGTTTGTGTTATAAAATTCAAATCTCAGATTAAATCCCTGTTTTTGCAACCAGAGATAATAAGCTCTGGAAGAACAGGAACAACAGCGTCCAACTCTACGTAACCCACAGAACCTTATAGATAGTATGTGCTCACTCATTACTTACAGATTTTAAAAAAGCCTTTCTATTCTAATGATCCATGTAGGTGAAAAATATGGATATGAAACTAGAAGCTTTTCTTTAATAGCAAGGTTTAGGTTGTGAAACATCTACATGTATCCTTACTTCATCAAATAGGAACTCCTTCCCTATTATTTATACTGTTTCTTAAAAAGAGATTCTACTAAAAGTAGTACAATTTGATTTTAGCAAAAAGTACAGGAAAGGTAATATTTAATAAAACTGAAAGAGTATGCTAGTGAGATTTTTGGCCCCAAAGCAGAGGAAGGAATGGAAGAGATGAAAAAAATAACATTTGGTCCATTTTTTTCCACTCTCCACAAAGTCCCTGTAGAGTTAACCTTTAAAAGTTGTGTCTAATGAAAACCCCAAAATACTATGTTAACTATGTCTAAAAAATGGATTTTCTGTAGGTAAGAGAAATATTTTGAGCAGTCAGGAGGAAGCAAATTAAATAAGGCTGAACCAATCAGAAAAATTAAATAATGCATATGCAGATATACCAATGTCTCTGGTGATCCACCTTAAAGCCCTCCAATAAGAAGGGTAAGGCAACTAAGGGAGTTAGGAAGATGCTTATTATCAGACACTAAATCATTCTGCAAGATGATGAGCTTTCAGGTGATCAGATTGTCCTGAGGAAGGCATGGAAACATGGAAAATGGATTACCAAGGGATATGATACAATGAGAAGATAGAATTAATAGGGTTTTATAACTCATTGGATATGTGTTGAGAGAGAGGGACATGTTAAAGATAACACCAAAATTTGAAACATGGAGAACTTGGTAAATTGTATTTCTGACAGAAAAAAAAAGTGCCAAAGAAGAATTATTTGGGGTAGGAAATGGGATGAGGCAAAACTCATTAGTGGACATGTTGAATTGGAAGTACTGGCCAGACACTTTTGTAGAGACAGTCAAAGAGAGTTGAGAATGTGGGGTTGTAGGTTTGGAGTAGTTAATTCAAAGCTTGAGAATTATCTTTGTGGTTGAAGCCATGGGAGTAACGAGACTGCCAAAGAGAAAGTTAAATTGAGCAGAGTCTTGGGTAACACTTGTCTTAGGAATTTGAGAAAGCCAGCACAGGTGACAGAAAAGAAACAGTTAAAAGTTGGATATGAAGAGGAAAGATTATCTAGAAAGAAGAGTTGATCATTGTATTCAATACTGCAAATAAACTCAAAGTGAACAAGGATTAAAAAAAACCAACAACATCGAATTTGATGAATAGGAACTCTTTAGTGATCTGTGAGAGAGAAGTTTTGGTTCAATGAGGAAATACAAGTCTAATAGTTATTGCTTGAAGAAGGAGTAGGTAGTAAGGAAATGGAAACATTGACCCTACACAGTTTGTTTAAACTTGGATATATAAATCTACTTTAACATGACATATAATTGCTGCTACTCCATGATGTCTGGATAATTTGCTGTTTTCTCCCAATACTTATCTGAATAATTCTTCTCATCCAAAAAAGAGAAGCATTACACATACACCCACACACATTAAACAATTAATATTCTGCTTTGGTTAGTTCAGTGTCCCTTTAACATTTCAATAGGTTTCTAACAGTCTAACTCTCCAGGATGATTTCAGAAGTGGTGATAACATTTAAGATGACTAGCCAATTTCCTGACTAGCATACCATACATACCATCAAACCCTAGGGAGACTCCAATTGTCTAAATGGAAGATGAAGGCACTTTAGTGGGCTCTTCTCTGGGCCATACTAATTCATTGGATATAGATTAGGAGCTTAGATGGTGTTTCAGTGAGCACCCTGACATATCCAGGATGACCTGTTAGCACAGGTTCTTAGATCTACTTTTCTAAAAGGAAAGCAAGTTTTGAAGGGTCAACAATATTCTTTAATTGCATATACCAACAGAGAAAATACAAGCAGAGAAATAAAGACCAACACATAGGGCTTCTAACTGTCTGACCATAAGCAATACATACTTCACAGATCAACATACAGGTCCAGCTATCTGACCATTACATATATACATACCAGAGAGAGAAGCACCAACATCTGAGTTTTCAAAGCTGGGGTGGGGGGCTCCTTCACGGCTACCCAGAGTTTCATCTAGCACAGGAACCTTCTTCCAAATAGTAAATCCCATGGCAAAACCTTACCTCAGAGTATATATACCCTTTTCAGAGCTAGAGGGCATCATGACCCTGCTGACCCAGTATCTTATTAGAAATTAACAAAAGATGTGCGCCATCCTACAAAACAAGCCTCCCCTAATCAAGCTTCCCTCAGTGGGCTCCTCCAGAGGCCTATTAATGGGCACAGAAGATCTTTAACACTCATTGCCTGTGGTTGCTTACATTAGAGATGGGCCTTAGAGATCAACTAGTCTAAAGGCCTCATGTTTCAGATAAACAAGATGATCACACATCAAATAGGTAGTAATTTCTCTATCTGGAGACAGTCAGGATGGAACTGACTGACTTGAAATCAGAGCACCTGAGTTTGTTTCTTCCATTGAGTTCTACATGTGTGATCTTGAGGAATTCAATTTCTTCATCTATAAAATAAGAGGAAGAAGGGAATTATACTAGATGGTTATTTCTAAATTTTAAATTCCATGTTCTCCCTTTATTAATGGTTCCTTGGATCATCAAGAAAACAACCAGTGGCTATTGCTAAATAAAATAGACAACCTCAGTTTATTTCAGTTTAAATCCTCACACACAAGAGGATCTCAGAACCTTCCTAGGATATGGGGGCATGAGGAAGATGGAGAGGGCATTTTGTATGGGAATGGCTTTGTTCAGGAAGTCTCACAGGAAAGGAGTACAGAAGGGATGTTGATGGGTATTTAAGGAAGTAATGTACACAAGATAAAAATAAACTACCAATAATGACATGACCATCTTCTGGCAGCAGACTTCTGGGAAAAGTGGGAAGAATGTATTGATAACTAAATTTTACTTAATATGCAGTGTTTTGTACGTGCCATCTCATTTGACCATTTCTGAAGTTCCTGGAGACAGATATTAATCAACAGATCCATGATTTCATTAACGTGAATATTCTCTCTGACAGTGCAGATCACAACCTCTCCATGACTTTTTATTCTATGTGTCCCTAATGCATCCACCCATAAATATGTCACATCTACCAAATGTACTAAAAATCTTTTGGATCTTTCAACATTATGTAAGAAGAAAGTAGTATCTGAATGTTGAATCTACTAATCTTTGTTCCCATTTTCTATCTTCCTTTCTTGACCACATATTGTAACAGTAAGGACCCCAACCTACACAGAGGGGTGTGCTATCACAGGTTCTTTGCTCTACTTTTCTAAAAGGAAAGCAGCTTTCAAGAGATTAACAATCACTTTAATCAAGCACATGGATCATCCACTTAGTTCAGAGGAAAAAGTCAACACCCTGAACTTCAGAAAAACTACAAAGAAATAATAACCAACAGACCTGGCTTACAACTGTATGACATAAGCAATACATACATTATAAATTAACAGACAGATCCAACTGTCTGGCCATTACATACATACATCGTTACCAGAGAGAGAAGCATGAATATCTGAATTTTCAAAGCCTGTGGGGGGTGGGGAGCTCCTTAGTGGCTGACCACAGTGTTGACTGGACAAACAAACACTCTTGTCTGGACAAATACTTCCAATCAGTAAGCCCCAAAGTATAATCTGTACTCAGAGTCTTTATACACTTTTTAGAGCCAGAGAACATTACTACCCTTGAGAACCAGTGCCTCATGAACAAAAGTTATGGGCCTTTCTACAAATCTTTCCAGGTCTATTAATGGGTGAAGAAGATCTTCTTTAATTACATTATTTATTCAGGGACATTTGATTATATTAAAACAAAAAATGCACTATCAATACACATAATCTCCTTGACAATATGTTATATACCACTACTTTTGTTTGGTCATTTTTTTTTCAGTCATGTTCAACTCTGTGTGATCCCATTTGGTGATCCTGACAAAGATACTGGAGTGATTTGCCATTTTCTTCTTCAACTTATTTCACAGATGAGGAAAGTGAGGCAAATGGGTTAAATGATTTGCCCAGGGTGCACAGCTAGTAAGTATCAGAGGCCAGATTTGAGCTCAGGAAGATGAGTTTTCTTGACTCTAGACCTGGCCCTCTATGAACTCTATCCCTAGTTTCTCAGTACCACTTCTTACTAAGTCTTTACTGCTGCAGCTTATTCCCATCTCTCCAATGCCTTAGATCATGCAAGTATTATTATCCCTGTTTAGCAGATGAGTAAATTGAAACAGAGAAGTTAAGGAAGTATTCCTGAGGTCTTCAGAAACAAGTATGATTAGACTAATATCTAGCTTGAGATACTGAAAGATCATTAACAAATGACTCTTATTAGTTGTTATAGACTAAGGATTAGTCAAATTTTTTCCTTTTATGGAAGAATGAATTGATTTATGAAGCAACGAGTATGAAGAGCAAGGTGGTAACAGGTGACAGTGTCATTGAAGGAATATTAGATTTAGAATTAGAGGAACAGGCTTAAATCCTAGTTCTGCAGTTCTCTTTCTTGATATTTGTGTGACCTTGGGAAAGTGACTTCCCCTAATCTGGACTCAGTTTGTTCATCTTTAAAATGAAAAGACTGGGCTAGAAATCCCCTAATATCTCTCCAATCAAAGATTCTAGGATCAAATGTTTTGACACAACTTCAGATGGAAGATCTAGCTAGAAGTATTATTTGTTGTAATATAAAGAAAAGGCAGTGATCAAATAAATTCTTTCATGTGATTGTAATGCTAAGTTTATACATCCCCCAGAAACAACTGACAGAATAATGACTTGTTTGGGCTTCACAATACAAAATGATTGCCCTAACAAGCTGCATTAAACTAATTCTAACCCAGAAAAGTGGAGATTACCATTTCCCTGTCAGACTAATAGAAAACATTTCAGGCAGATTTTAAAACAAGCCTACTCTTCCAAAATTAAAGTATCATTATCCACATAAAGCCTCCTATTTTGAAGGCTGAATTCATGTGATTTTGATTAAAACTTTAATTTTAGAGGAAAAATGTCAAAGGAAGTGGCTGTGGGTTTTATTACTCTGTATTCATATTGCAATTTTAATATCCACAAGCTGTGTTATGTTGATACAGTCTAATTGTCCAAATGGAATGTAAATTAATGTTACCATTAAAATGAGGCTTCCAACTCACCCTTAAGTGCAGAGTATTAGGAAATTTGGATAATGCTTTGCATAAAATGTTTGCTAGTATGAATGTACTTGAGCATCATAAAAAATTATTTTATAACAAGCAGACATATGGTCAAGGTATTTTATCATTACTAACTCAGGTTATGTCTGCAGGGATTATCACAATGAAGGCAAACTTAAATGATCACAAATGAAACTGAATCAAGTCTTCAACTTTCAAAACAACTATAGAATATTAATGTATAGGTGTACATATACATGTGTGTATATTTATGTGCACATACATTCACTTTAGTGCATATATATATGTATATTTGGGAATACATGAGGGCAGGTAGGTGGCACAGTGGATAGAACACTAGGACTGAAGTCAAGAAAACTTCTTCTTGAGGTCAAATCTGATCTCAAGTACTCTCTGTGTGACCCTGGGCAAGACACTTAACTCTGCTTGCCTCCATTTCCTCATCTGTAAAATGAGCTGGAGAAGGACATGGCAAATCTTTGGAAGACAACTCCAAATGAGGTCATGAAGAGTTAGACATGACTAAAAATAACTGAAAAACAGTAATATGGGCATATAGAAGTAGGGGCGTGTATGCCACTATTTTCACTCATATGATGAATTTAAATAGAGACCTCTCTTCCTGAATATAGAGCAACAGTTCACCTGTAACTTTGAGTTTTTTGAGTATTCCTTGGGGCACTGAGAGGAAAATGATTTGCTTTTGTCCATGGCAAAATAGCTACACATAGTTATGAAGTGACAAATGTAGGACTTCAGTCCAGTTGGTGATTAAATCAGTGCTGTCTTTCTACATCCAGAATACATTATTATCTCTTGGCTTAGAAAAAAAAATATGTATCTATATCTATATCTATATCTATCTATATCTATATCTATATCTATATCTATATCTATATCTATATCTATATCTATATCTATATCTATATCTATATCTATATCTATCTATCTATCTATCTATCTATCTACAGAGATAACAAGATATAGGAGGTCTCAGAGATATGACATATGCTTTACATGATACACATTGAAGTTTCCATTAGGCTGGGGAAGGTGGTGTAGTAGATAGAGCACCAGTGCAGGAGTCAGGAGGACCTGAGTTCAAATCTCACCTCAGGCACTTGACACTCACTAGCTGTGTGACTTTGGGCAAGTCACTTAACCCCAATTGCCTCATCCTGGGTCATCTCCAGTCATCCTGAGGAATATCTGGTCATTGGATTCAGATGGCTCTGGAGGAGGTGTGAGGCTGGTCACCTGCATAGCCCTCCTTCACTCAAAACAAAATCAAGTGCAAGTCATGTCATCATTTCCCTGATGGCATGGTCTTCTTCAGCAATGAAGGACGAATACACACACATGTTAGGCTAAATATGGGGAAAATTAGTTGAGTTATAAATATTTTTCAAGTATCCATCAAAGATCTGAATTTTTAAAATAAATACAGAAGAATGAGGACTTGTCTATGAAAATAAGTTTTCTTGGAAAAATGAAGTTACTAAAATCGTACTGTTCCTCCTCAGGATTTGAAAACCATAGCATTTTGATAACAGAAGAATATTTCCATTGATCAAACAAAGAAAATGGAATATATAATTCTGGGTGTGGAGTCTTTGGTTTCCTTTCCACATCTCTCAAGTGTATCATTGACCATGAAAGGATAAGACTCTGGAAGTAATAAAAATCCAAATGAAAGCTATTTTTTCTTAATATTTTCCCTCACCTTTACCTTAAAGGAAAGCAAAGTATATCATGGGAATAACCACAGTAAACATTTCACACAACTAGCTAATAATGTTCAGAAAACAGACCAGGCCATCTTATTTGAAGTTCATTTTGAAGGAGCATTTATACCTATTGGCAACCATTCCACTGACATGAAAAATAAGAATAATTTGGTTTAGAATCCAATCCAGTCCCTGAAAAGTGACTTCTGTCTCAAACTCCTTCATATGTCTTCCCTACTACTTAGCACTTCTGTAAGTTTAGCCAGGTAACTTGAACCAATATCTGAAGCCTCAGTTTCTTTCTCTTTACAATGATAGATTTGGATTAAATGATCTGGAAGGTCCATGACAGGTCAAAATCTAATGATTCTATGAACCTGTGAGTTTGGTAACATTACTTTTATTGATAAGGAAATTAATTATCCTCTTCATAATTTACTGGAGGAAAAGTCAAACTCATCATCACACACAGAGTGATTATAATATACTGATGCCCTATCTTTAAAGTTCAGTTCCCTTTCTCTATGATGCCATATTATCTTGTTTTAAATAGAACTGTAGGCTATAGAGAGCATTCAGTTTAAGCCCCTTGATTACTATAGGAAGCTGAGGTCCGGGTAGCTTGAAGTATTTGCCACTTCCTCTGCAATCATGGATAACATTTTTATTAATTCATGAATACAATAGGCAAAGTGATAATTACAAAATAGTGTGACATAGTGGCGAAAAAAGCTAATGCCGTCTTAGCTTGTGCTGAGAGAGTTATGGGATCCCTGAGGAAGGATGTGATGTTCTTTTGTACTCTGCCCTGATCAGGTCACACCTGGAGTACAGTGTTCAGCTCTGAGCACCATTTTTTAAAATTTTAAGATTTAATTTTTTAACTTTAATTTTAAGATTTTAAGACCACTGGTAAGCTGGAGAATGTCCAGAGGCAGGCAAGGAATATGTGAAGGACCTCTAAATAGAACCTACTCTGTAAAGACTGTTTAAAGTAATTAGGGATATTTTGTCTGAAGAAAGGGGGATTCTTTAAATATTTGAAGAAATGTTATATAGAAAAGGGAATAGATTTAACTTCTCTTGGTTTCAGAGGGAAAAGTTTGGAGTAAAGGGTAGAAGATGTGGAGAAGGTTTTGGTTTGATATGCGTAAAATCTTACTAAAATTAGAGTTCTCCAGAAATAGAATGGATTGTCTTGAGAGAGAGTGAGCCTTTTTTTCTACCCAAAAAATACATTATGTGATTGGGAGACCTAAGTGAGTAGGTACAAAGACATTTTCCCACAAGTTATAGGAGAAAATATCACACTAAATTTATAGTCACAACTTATATGAAGCCCATTAGATCAAGGGCTAGAGGGAATCAGAGATAGAAGCAGTGATACAAAATTATAGACATATGTATAATTATAAGTAATTACATAATTTATATTTATATGTGTTTCTATTTACATCTTCTGTATTATGCATGTATAGCAACACAAACTGGGTAAAGCACTAACCGCAATGTCACAGTATCACAAAACTCTAGTCTTTGTGAACACCGGCTCTCAAGGGCTTCCTTTCCAATGTCATCTCTGAGCCTTTTACCTGTGCTACTGTGGGAAGGTCATTTCATCTTGCTCGGCTGCCATTCTATCATCTTTAAAAGAAGTTGGTTCTAAATAAAGTTGGTTCCACATAAAGATTCCTTCCAGAACAGCCTCTGACTTGATCCTGAGAGGTACTTTTGAGTTTTTCCACTAGCAGAAGATAAAAGCTTAAAGAAAGCTGCTTGCCATTTTTCTCTGTATTAATTCATTCAACATCAAGTTTAGGTAAACTATGAGATATTGATGTCTGCAAGACCATGATATCAAAGATTAAGGCAGAGAAAATAGGCAGGTATTGCAAACACAGTTATGACTATGATGGGGTAACAGGGCTTTGCATCACCGTGGATGTTGAATTAAAAGGGTACTCAATAGCACTTGCTTTTCTTTAGCAGCATAGAAACGACCAAGCTGAACACTTAGTTAAAAAAACACTACCACCACCAAACAACAAAAAAAGAAAAATAAACTTTTGTTTAACAGGGGCAATCTCCTTCTCCTTTCCCTTTCCATTCTTCTTACATCTCATGTTTGAGAGTACTAACCCTGGGTTCAGAAATCTCTAGTTACACCTCTAAAAGTGGACATACTTGAATTAAGCATGGGAAAAAATTGTTCAAATAAGAAAATAAAATTAAAACAGGAAGTCTTTTAAAGAATGACTCCGCTCTAAGCTGAACTTTCTCATGACTTGTTTTAATTGAAGATTATCTTGGTGACTTAATTAATCTGAATGCTACCCTCCAAAACAAAACTCAAACTCAAACTTGAGACAAAATTTAAATAAAAATCCGTGAAACTATTGAACAAGGGGAATGGATTTATTTCCAAATCAGAAGCACTGTACACTGTGTGGATTTTAATTGTGACAAATGGCTTACTTGTTGCTACAATATTCAGATCATTATTTGGTTTTAATCAGCTCTACAGCTCAATGAGACAATAAACTCAAATAGCTGAAGAGTGGAATGAGCTGATGATTATAAAGTGAAAAAAGGCATGAACTAGAGTTGTGATACTGAATATTTTTTCCTAATTTTTATATTGATTGGGAATGAAAAAATAGATAACTAGGTAAATTCTTTTGAAAAATCATTGGTCTAAAGAAAGTCTCTTCTCTCCACTGAATTGATAAATGGTGGTAGTATACAGAGATGATGAGGTCAAATGAATATCTTATCGTTTGTTTCCTTTTCTGGTTGCTTTTTGGGCAAGAGAACACAAGCACTTGTCAATTGCTTATGTAGCCAGAACTCTTATACAAATGTAGAGTCACTTAAAATCCAAATAAAGGAGAAATGAAATGAAAGAGAAAATGCTTGTCATTCCTGATCATATCCACAACCATGTCATCATTAGGTCTTCCTGATTTCATTTCAGCCCTAAGCATCAAAGAATTCCTGTGGAATAATATTAAAAATGTCCAATTATTCTATATGTGTTCTTTATGCCTCTCCAGAGTAAAAAAGTCACTGGAGAAAATTAAAACATTAAGAATATTAGTGGTAATAAATCAGGTTTGATGTATATACACATATAACATTTTAAAGCTGAAAAGTTTTAAAACTCAATAAAACAATTTCATGTAGCTTTTTAAAAAAAATTCCACATATTAAACATTTTCAAAACCTTTTTTTCACAGAAATCACCTAAACTGTATTTTTCAGACATTTCCTTCCCTATCTTTGTCCACTATCTTCTCTCTGTCTCAGCTTCTGTCTATCTCTTTATCTCCGTGTCTCTCTTTGTTCATCCTTACCAAACACACACACACAAATTCAATCTTTTTGCCATAGGATAATAGACTTTCTGCTGGAAGGGATGTTAAAGGTTATCTAATTGAACCTCATTATTTTACGGGTGAAGGAAGTGAAGCTCCGACAATTGAAATAACTTCCCAAAGGTCCCACAATTATTAAGTGGCAGAGCAGTGACTTAAACTCAAGTCCTTTGATGTCAAATCTGGGACTCTATACATCACACCATCAAAATGACTACCATCCTCCAAACTCCTGGTTATGAACAAGTGACTGGTCATGGAGCATAGTCCAAGCACAACAACATCCCCAGGATATTTTTATAACAAAATGATGTGTTTCAGCATACTAATTTAGAGGAAATGGTGCCCTAAAATATTTGTACTTCACCTTTCTTATATTGTTACCAATATTTTGATATTACTATTTTGTAAATCACCCTCCAGGGTGAATGGTTCTTATAAAGTGGTCATCCCTCATCCTATGGCTGAAGAATTCTCAACTCTCCCTCCCTTTCTATGAAGCAGTCTATTGTTTATGTTTTTTTTTCTTGTGTCTGACTCTTCATGATCCCATTTGGAGTTTTCTTAGCAAAGATATTTTAGTGGTTTGCCATTTCCTTCTCCAGCTCATTTTATGGAAGGAGACCTAAGTCAAACAGGGTTAAGTGACTTGCCCAGGGTCACACAGCTAGTAAATATCAAAGACTAGGTTTGAACTCAGTCCTCCTGACTCCAGGCCTGGCACTCTATCCATTGCACCTCTTAGCTGTCTCCTACAAAACTCAAATTCTCTCCCTCCTGTCTCTCTTCCTGGATTATTATCCTTGAATACCTCAGCTCTGCTCCTCCAACATACATATTCTTGTCTAGCTATACTCTTCTATAGTAACAGAAATTCTACCTAGCTTGTTAATAAATTCCTTTTTTTCTTGATCTTTTCACTTCACACTTGCTCTTTCTTGCACGAGCCGAAACTTGGTTTTTTTCAGTACACAATTAATCCCTCCAATGTTGGGTGTATTGAACCAGTGACCTCTTCCTTTTCATTTTTCCTTCCTTCTTCCCAGATGCTGAATTTGAGATATTATGTCCTCCGACCCTGGCGAAGTTAACCTATTCCAGTTTGGGACTCTGTCTTGCAGCTGAACTCTTCTAAATGTTGGATGAGGGGAAGAAAGCAAACTAAATTAATTATGTGGCCATGTCAGTCAATACTTCACATTCCATACAATCACCTACAATGAAAAAAGGGCTTAACCAGTACGACTGTCCTGTCTTCCCTGTCATGACATCTATTTCTATTTTTATCCATGTACCTAGCACAGTCCCTGTATATTGCAGGCACTACGTAAGATATTTTATTTATTTATTCTCTTATATCCCCTTAATAAAGGTCGTCATATCCACTTCCAGATAATACCTTTACCATCATTACTTAGGATATTGTCTTTCTTTGAGGTCCACTCTATACACCTTGTCAAGGCTGTGTTGACCTTCATGTCATTCTCCTTCCTTTCTCAAGGAGTTTAGTACCTGGCTTATAGCCTTCCTCTCTGTTGTGCTGCCTATCCTCATATTAAGGAATTTCAATACACATATTTGAGGACATAGAATACCTGTTTTCTCAAACTACGTGATTTCCCACTCAACCTCCTAAACTTTCATGACCTCCACCTTCACTCCATCTTGGTATTACACAGGTAAAGTCATGTCTTTGATCTGAGACATGCATACTCCTCTCTCCAAGCCTGACTTTTGATCTCACAATGTCTCTTTCTGCTTCACCTCTCTTAAACCTGTTCTTTAGCTCCAATGTTCCTGGAGTCATTCAACTCAGGGGAAGGCTTTGCGATGTATTCCTTTGTGTTAACCCCTCCCCCAAATGAACTCTGTCTTCCATACCAATTTGAGGATTAGATAAAGTACTAAGACATATTTCTACACAAGTGTTCTCCAAGGCAACATTTGTACTACACGCTCCACTACATAGTATTTACATTCCTGAACGCTATAAAACTGGCCTAGCCAACTCACCCCACCCCCACCCCATGCCTCTGTATAGATAGTCTGTCATGCCAAGAATATCCTCTGCCTTTACCTCTACTGAATAGAATCTCTGGCTTCCTTCAAGCTTCAGCCCAAATATCACCTTCTATCCAGGGACTATCTTGATTCTCTAGATGCTACAGCCCTCTCCCATTGCTTGAAAAATAATTTGCATTTTCTTTGTATATAATCTGGATCGACTTGTTTGGTATACGTGTTTTCCTCCCAATAGAAGGAAAATTCCTTAAAGGCAGGGACATTTTCCACATTTGTCTTTGCAGGTCTAACACCTACCAATAACTGACACATATTAAGCACTTCATAATAGACACACTGAATGAATGAGTACATAATAAGCTAGTCTTGAATCTCTTGACTCCTCCCTCCATAATAATGCTAGAATCTCTCCTTTCATTTCCACCCCACCAACATTCATCTTATTCAATCCTCATCTCCTGTCACCTGGACTATATCAATAGGTTATTTGGTCTTCTTTCATCCATCCTTTCTCCACACAACCTGGCCATGTTACCTTGCTCAAGATGCTTCCTTCGATGATTTTTTCCTCCAGTATAAAAACAAAACAAATAAAACCAGATTCTTTAAGCTTAGAATTATAAAGCACTTCAATTGGCCCCAATCTACTTTATACTCTGGTTTCATGTCAGGTATTTTATTTACCTTGCAACCTAATTATCCTATTGGCTCTTTTCTGTATAAAATAAAATTCCATTTTCAACTCCTGAATCCCTGCCTTTCTACAGGCTTTTTCTCATGTCTCTACTGCACTGCATGCCTTTGTTTCCATTTCTTGGAATCACCAGTTCCCTTAAAGGGTCAACTTCATTTTCTTAATGAGTTATTTTCCCAACCATTCCTTTTACTGCTTACCCACCCCTTTAATTGTGTTGTGTTCATATTATATATATTATTTTTATTTGCTCACCCATGAGCATGCTATTCCCATCCTCACTCACCCCCAAATACATATACCCTGTAGAATGCAAGGTCCTCTGAGATAGTTTTACATCTATGTATATATGTTTGTATATGTGCTACTGTTTACATTCTCAGGACAACACAGAGACTGATATATGATGGGGTTTAATAAATGATTATTTAATTGAATTGTATAAATGTAGTTTCTTCTACAACATTAACATCACGGTTGATGTTGTAGAAGAAACTACATGTATATAACATATATACTGCACACAAACATATATACACACACACCTTGATCAAATTAAAATTTTCTGCTATCTAATCAAAGTTCTTAGCTACATTTTAATGTTCTATTTCTCTGAGGAGACATTTAATTAAGTGACAAATGTATGAATCATTCTTCATTAGGTCATCAGATATCTAGTATCAGCATATACTTAGGCACATTAATAACTTCTGTTGAGCTCAGTATTAACTAGAAGGTTAATACTGAATGAAAAAATAATTCTGGTAGAGGAATAGGATAGATAGCAGTCTGAATCCATAAAGGATGAAAAATTAAGCAGTTTTTTTAATGTTGGAGGAATAAGTATTTTTTGCTTTTCTTTAAATTCTGGAGGAGGTTTTGTAATTTCTTCCTTTTTGCTACCTCCCTCCTCCAACAAAATGGTCTATTTTCCATACAAATTTCAGGATTAGCTGAAGCACTAAGACATGTTTCTACACAAGCGTTTGCCATGGCAACATTTGTACAACATGTATCATTCCTTCCACTCCTCTTTGTGAGTGTCTGTCATTTTTCTCAAGCCCCAAGGGGGTTTCCATATGCATGGTTAAGAATGATAGCTTTGTAGCAGCTCTATGTGGTGGGAAAGAACTGGAAATTGAGGGGATGCCCATCTACTGGGACATGGCTGAGCAAGTTTGAGTAAATGAATATAACATATATGAATGTAATGTAACACTATTGTTTTATAAGAAATGATGAACAGGCAGATTTCAGAAAACACCTGCAATAACTTACATGAACTGATGCTGAGTGAAGTGAGCAGAACCAAGAGAATCCTGTACCCAGTAACAGCAACATTGTGGGAGGAGGATCAACTTCGATAGACTTAGCTCTTCTCAACAATACAGTGATCTGAGACAATTACAAGGGACTTATGATGGAAAATGCTACCCACATCCTAAGAAAGAACTATGGAATCCAAATGCAGATCAAAGCATACAATTTTCTGTCTTTTTTGTTTTCCCTTTCTTGGAGTTTTCCCCTTTGTCTCTGATTCCTCTTTCACAACATGACTAATATAGAAACATGCTTAATATGATTGTATAGTATAGTCTATATCAGATTGCATGCTGTTTTAGGGAGGGGGAAAATTTGGAACTCAAAATCTTATAAAAGTGAATGTGGAAAAATTAAAAAAAAGAATGATAACTTTGCCCAGTAATGCTATATTCCTTTTAATGTCACAGGTATTCAGGTACATTTATTCTTCTTTCTAAAAGATTATGGCATAATGAATGAATGAATGAGTGAATGAATGAAAAGTCATTTATTCAACACTTATTATTTTGAGGCATCATGTTAAGACCTAGAGACAGTGAGAATACATTGTGGTAGGTGTAAGGGGACCTACATGTGGTGAACTCTCATCAGTCAGTAGTATAGAACCCCAGGACAGAAACTGGAGTACCTCATTGGATCATAACAGCATGGTCAGGAGTTGGTCAGAATTACACATCTTATTATCTAACAAAGTTTTAGAGAATTTCCCAGGTGCTGAAAGAAGGTACCTTATCCACATTCACACAAGTAGTGTGTGATCAAGGCAAAAAGGAGTCCTAGTCATTTTCTAACTCTTTTATTTTACATAATATAGTTTTGAAAAATTGGTTTTTAATTTTCCTTATCAGCCTCATCTCCTTGTGAGCATTAGCAATTTTGACACACCTAGCAGAAGATCACAACTTAAGTAGACCTCCATCGTCTATTTTTGATTTCCTATTCTGATATATATTTTAAATATGCAAATTTGTTGGTGAAATTCTCTTCACATTTACATCAGTCTCTTCATATCACTATATTAAGACAGTTTTGCATTACTCTATGCTAATTAGGTATCTCATACTGATGAAATGCCTAAATAGCTCTATTTTTAGAATTATAGGGGCAGAAGACATTATAGAAGCCATCTAGATCAACTCTTTCATTTTACAGATAAGGAAACTAAGTTCCAGAAAGGTTGAGAATCTTGCCAACGTCATAAGACAGTAAGGTAGAGAGTCAGGAATCAAACTCAGATCCTCTGATTTTAAATGCAGCAGGCTTCCCACTACTAAACAAACCATAAGACAACAATGGGGGAAATTTTATGTTACTTGCTTTATATGCCACCCAAGCAAAAGTACTACCCATACATGCACTTCATAATATGATAAACAATTCAAAGAGAGAGGGTAGTTAGAAAAGTGTGGGAGAAAGAAAACATTAGGAGAGAAGAAATAGAAACATAAAGGAAAAAGAGATGGATTGAAATGAAAAAAAGGCATGGCTATCAGTGAGATGTTCTATAGCTAAGGGTGGATTGAAACAGAGAAATGGGTTAATGAAAATGGGGTAGAATGTATGATTTTCATGAAAGAGTCAGTATCATAATGGCATAAGAGACTTCATAATGTCTTCTAATTCATCTCTATACCTTTAGGCAACTTTTTTTAGTATTTTAAAGATGAAAAGATGTTAGCATGAGATTGTTGAATTTTTAGGAATTTCTGGCAGTGAGTTATGAAGCCCAGAATAGAAATAAGACATCCGCTTGGAATAGGAAATAATAGTATTCATTTGTCACGCTGTTGGGTGTTCATCTTCATGTAGTTGTAACTCTTTACATTCCTTCCAAAACTATGCATAAGGAAAATTCCATATTTGATTAGATTTCATCTTTTTACCCGATAGATACATATATATACATACACATATATATGCATACATGCATACATATATACATGCATACATACAAAAAAGTATTACCAGAAACAAAAATTATCTCAATAGCATTCTTTTATTTTGTGATGCACTGACACTACAAAACTACACCGATAAATTTAGCAGAGTGTTTCATGAAGTCTTATTGCTGCTGCATCAATTTGGCGACAAATGATGGTTACACGCTAGTGGCCCTTCTCTCTGTTCTGATAATTCTGATGTCTGTGTTCTGGCTCCTGGCTCCTCAAACTCTCCGAAGAGCAGAGCACAAGCAAGGGTAAAACAATGAAATAAAGCATATGAGAAAAACAGTGTTTGTATATTTGTGTGTTTCCTCTTTGGCTCAGTGATTCCTTAGAAGAAATAAAAAGCGACTCCTAAGGTTACATTGCTGAGTCTTCAAATTCTACTTTTTGCAGTGTTCTACACAACTTAAAGTGGTTTGTAAAAGTAAGCAACAATATTTTTTAAAAACCTCAAAGGCTACTCAGCAATACAGAAGGCAATGCACACCAATTGCCATAACAAGAAATTATTACCCTCTGTAAAAACATGGACAGGACCAGACAAACTAATGGAACTAACTATTTAAACTATCTTTGAGCCAAACCTGTGATATTATTGGTATAAGGAACTCTTATTGAAAAAACTCCTAACAAAACTGATCAACAAAATGCTTTGAAAGTTACAGACTTAATGAATTGTCTAGAGCAGATATTAGGCATCCCCCAAGACTATTTTTAGAGGGTCCATGAGATCAAATTTTCACAATAATACTAAAATATTTTCTCCCTATTCAAATACTCTTCCCTTTTCCAACTTCATATCTGTACAAGGATGGATTTTCTTCATATACTTAAACCAAAAGAACAAATTGCAACAGATTCAATGCAGAAGAAGATATAAGAATCCAGATGTCTCTTTTTAAGCCAGAGGTTTGCAAATATGAAAAACAATGCCATTTATATCACTATATTTTTCATTTGTTTTTGGAAAAAGTTATTTTTCATTAACATATGTTATTCATGTTAATATGTACTCATTTTATTATTGTAACCTTAAAATAAAAATAAAATTTTATGTTTTAAATTTAGCAATTAAACATTGGTAGATATCACTCAAATCAACAAAAGCCATTTAATTCCTTGATAACTTTTAATACTGTAAAGGGATTCTGATACCAAAAAGTTTAAGTGATTTTCCCAGGATGAGACAGTATGCTTCAGAGGCAGGGATTGCATCCTGGACTATCTGACTCTAAGGCCCATTTTCCATCTACTACATCAAGTTACTAAATAAAGGAATGGTATATATCTATTATTTATTTTTGTCTTCTTCCAAATGAATTTGAGATAGCTTATAGTTGACATATAGAGGAAATTGGATAGTTCAAAATAAAAGCTAAATAAAGATTATCTGGAATATCTTGAGGGATATTTTTATATAACGGACCTGGGGCATTTGAATAAAGGACAATAACATAACTCTAAAATAAGCATAGATTCCACTTGATGGGGCCATTCTTACATTATTATGTAACTAACCAGAACTTGGTGTTAGAGAATTGTTTGAGGACAATGAGAACTTAAGTGATTTGTCCATGATCCTATTAACTAGCATGTGTGATCAGAAATCTAGAGCTACTGAGACCTTAGAGCCATCTAGTCCAGTTACCTCCTTTCATATATAGAACCTCCTCTACTTCTCAGTTTTCTCTAACAGTAGCAAGTTGAGTTCGCTAAAATTGACTGAATACTTTTTCCCTCAAAATTTTAGGGTCAATACTGGAAACTAAGAGCTTTTATTAAGACTGTCACTCATGTTTCCTCATTCATTGTGTCTTAATACCACTAAATCAGTTATCTTCCCCAATATCTATCAGCTAACATCAATCAAATATTACAAAGGGATATTTACCAGGTTTAGTACAATAACATGCTCCCCAAAGTCCCATAAGTACTTACAGAGTCAAGGGTTCAGTGAGCTCAAACTTAGAATAGGTGGCAAAAAGTTAATTTTCCATTCCTGGAGGAATAAGTATAAGATGATAGTCTTTTCTCCGTTACCGGACTCAACATGAATTTCCTTTGAAGTGCATATGACACTTTTTGGGCTTTGAGACTTCTGGAGGTCTTGAATCTACCCTCCTCTCTATCTTGAAGAGGTCATGCTCCCTTGAGCTAATAACTATTTATTAAGTGCCTGTTAATTGACTCTTCTATAAGAATACAATATAAAGTTTTGTATGATACATGTGAAGAAATTTTTTTATGTGCTCATTAGCATTTAAGGAGTAAGTAAACAGCTTGAATAAACACTGAAGGACTTTCTATGGGACACCAAGGTATTGACTAGATAGTTAGACATTCACAGATACACAGAAAGATAGATTATTAAGCATGTGCTATATGCCATGCATTGTGCTAAGCATTAGGGATACAAATAAAGAAGGTTCCTATGCTTAAAGGACTTACAATTTAATAGAGAAATATAAAACAAAGGGAAAATGGAAAGGAGGTTCTTCTTGGGATGGGGTACCACACTGAGGCAACACAGAGCAGTTCAGATTATAACAGAGTCGGGGGCAGCTGAGCATGAATGGATCCCACAAGAAATGTTGATCCTACCTAGGTCTTCATCAATTAGGAGAGCATGTTCTAGGATGGGCAAAACTGCTTGTGAAGAGGGAGTCAGGAAAGTGACTAGAGTGATTGTAAGCAAATGTAGCTGGGTTAGCACCATGGACAGAACATTGGACACAGGGTCAAATACTTTTTCAGATACTTAGTACCTATGTTACCCTGGCAAATACCTTAACCTCTGCTTGTTTCAATTTTTACAACTATAAAATGGAGATAATAAAAGTGTCTGACTTATAAGGCTGTTGTGATGATCAAATGAGATAGTTATTTGTGAAGCCTTAGCACAGTCTCTGCCATGCAGTAGCATACTATACATATGCTTATTCCTTTCCCTTAGAAGAATTTGTGGTATATAAATGTACATTTTGTGGCTTCATCAAACTGATTTTCCTAAGTAGCAGTTGTCTTAGGCAAATCTTGGTGGGCTCTGATCACAGTTCATGACTGAGTTCTAATAAGCAATAGCAGTTTAGCTCTTCTGTCATTGGTTAAATTGTAAGTCACAGTAAGATGTAGCTAGTTAGTCGAGTGAATAGGGTGATGGACTTAGAGTCAAAAATATCCAAGTTAAAATCCTGCTTCACAGGTTTACTAACCCTTGGTGATGCTTAAGTGATCCTGGGAAATCACTTCACCTCCCAGCATCAGTTTTTCCATGAATAAAATGGGAATGACTTTATAGGGTTGTTGTTAGAATCAAATGATCTGATATGTTTAAAATGCTTTGTGCTTACAGCACAGTACAGTTAGATGTCATGATAGTTGCTCTAGACAACAACATAAGAGAAGTGAGGCAATCAAGTTCATTTCAATAACTATCTATTAAGTGTCTGTTAGGTATTAGTTGTACTAGGGGATTTTAGAGATACAAAGACTCAAATAAAATAATGCCATTCTGGATGAAAGCTGAAATGGAAAGGGAATATTCTTGCTCAGAAAGAATGTCACCTCTCTTCAGATCAAGTATGGGCAATTAGGATACTTGGCAGGTAGGAAAAGGCAATATTTTGGTCTTAAGACAAAAAAAGTTTGACTCTTTTTAAATATTTTCAAGATGCAAAACCCTCAAAGTCTATATATTCATGTACTAGAGACACCTGAAACTAGCTTGGCAGAACCAATGGTTAAAGTTTTGGTGAGAGCACTTTCTACTCAGAAATAAGCCAACAACTATAAATCAGGACTTGACTTACTGTTTTGTTGATTGGCCAGACTTAGCAAGTGATGAAGAAAAGACTAAAAATGCAAATTAAACTTAAAAATGTGTTGCATAAATTTATTTTTTCAAGGAGCATATTGCTAAACATTTACCAGAATATCTCTGTACATAACAGGCTTTAGCTTAAGCACATGTAGAAGCAGTATTATCATTTCATTGCTTCTTTTATGCAAGAAACTGAGTCTGGCCTCTGTGGAATATTACATGTTAATAATTGCACATTGATGGTGGAGGGTGTCTTTTTATGGACTGCAACTTTCAGTCTCAGAATACTGAAGTCATTCAATTTCTTTAATCAACAACAAGTATTAAAGGAATCCTTAAAAAAGAAAATTGTGTTGGGTACAAACGATGTAGACATTCTGACACAAAGTCCATGCCTTCATGGAGTTTGGTGTTAAACAAATAATATATTGAGTGAGATTGTTTAAATTTAGCTATGTAAATGTTGACAAACACTAATACAATTCAACAATATTAGCTTTGGTGTTATGGATACTGAACTTTTCCTTCAAAAAGTAACTAGCCATTCTAAGTCCCTATGTGAAATTCTAATAAAAGTTACCTTTCTACTTTATGCAGTAGAAAAATACACATGAATTCATTTAATGATTGTGGCTGGTAGTTTAACTGAGGGTCATATTTGAGGGTGGATGGGAAGGAATTATAATAGCCATTTCTTCATGACATTAAAAAAAAACAGATTACACTTGTAATAACATCGTTATTGCCAATTCAAAACTTAGTTATAATACTTTGACACAGGCTCCAAATAGCATTGGGTTGCTTTGGATTTTCATCAGCATTATATAATTTGGCCCATATATGGTTCCTGTCTATTGCATCAAAAGTTGATGATAGATCAATGAACAGCAGAAACCCTTGAGATTTTCTTAAGTGGTTTCTCAATGAGATGGAAAATAGTAATTGGCAGAAGAAGGGTAATTTGAAATTTGCTTAGTCATAAGGTATTAATTTGTAAATTCAGTCCTGAAATGTCTTGAGAAAAAAGCTGATAAAAATTACTTTGAAGAAATACTCCATATAACTGATTAACTTGTACTATTTTAGTGATAAAGCATTTAATTTTTTGAAATAAGAGTAGATGATATTTTGTATTCAACTTGAAAAAAGGGTACATTGAATTAAAAACAAAAACATAGTAAGATTGGTGTCTATTACTCAGGGCTAATCCTAAACATTTATCCTAAGATTCTTTTCATACATATTTGAAAGTAAAGGTTGTTACTTGTCCCTACTTGAGCTGGGTCCAGGAAATAATGACAGAGCTATTAAAGTTTATTAACAACCTTGAGAAATCTTTTATTACCTACAAGATTGGCTAAAATGATTGTCCTAGAAAGTGACAAATATCAGAAGGGATGTGAAAAAATGAGAAACTAATTCATTGTTGGTGGAATTGTGAACTATTCCAACCATTTTGGAAAATAATTTGGAATTATGCCCAAAGAATTCTTAAATTGTCTATATGCCCTGTGAACTAGCAATACCACGACTTGGTCTATTTTCAAAAATGATCAGGGAAAAAGGAAAAGAACCTATATGTTCTAAAATACTACAGCAGCCAGCTCTCTTTGTGATGGCAAATAACAGGAAATTGTAGAGATGCTTGTCAGTTGGGGAATGGCTAAACAAGTGGTGGTCTACGATAAATGATGAAATACTACTATGCTATAAGAGATAATAAGCTTGATGATCCTATAAAACATGGGTAGACTCATGAAATAAGGAAGAACAGAATCGAGAATGTTGTATAAAGCAACAACAATATTGTTTTAAGAACAACTTTGAGCAAATAAGTCATTTTAACTATTATAAATACCCAAATTAACTACTAAGGATATATGAAGGGAGATGCTATCTCTATCTAGAGAAAGAATTGATAAATGGAAGTATGTATAGAATGATTGCATTGTGTGTGTGTACGTGTGTGTGTGTGTGCACATATTTGAGTCTAATGGTAGCTATCTTTAGGGTAGCAGGCGGAAAAGAGACGAAAAAGTAAATTTACATGATAACTTTACTATCCAATTTCTTATTGTAATCAACTAATTTTGAAGAAATCTATTAAAATTTCTTAAACGCATATAATTAATATATCTTTAGGTGACTTGGACTGACTTGCATTTGTGGATGTTTTATAAATTTTCCAGAAGTCTTACAGCAATCTTTATCCATACAGATATGGATAGCCAAGGTTACTGCTTTCTCAGGTAAGAGGTAGTTAAAAATGAATTCAGTACCTGGTTCATGTGGTAAACAGTTTTTCCCAATAGACAGGCTAAAGGGTCTTTTAGTAAATACATAAAATTTATCTGTCCTATCAAGGAACTGGAGAGATAGATCTTCCCTGAACCTTAAGGTCTTTATTCCCCAAATCTCATTTTCCTTTCTCACATGTACAGTATAGTCAAAAGTAATGAAAGCTTCATATTGTTCCCCTTGAGAGATCGGCATGTTATATAAAGGTTGCTTCTTCCCAGCAGCTGTGCTGATTTACAATGAATATTTCTTTGAATGAAACCTGTAACATTACTGTGCCTCAGTTTCTTTGGATCTTTTCATTGGCTATTTTGTAATGTCTTTCCTTTCTTGAAGTGATAATATTGTCTTCTCTCTAAAAAATCCTACATCTCAAAGTTGACAGGCGTTGTTATTATGGATAGTATATTCAAACTCTACAGTTTCACTACAAAGAAGAGTCATGGGCACCAGTAATGAAAGTTATAGAAACAGACTTTGATCGTGTTGTGTAAACAGTAGCAACAGCTATATTATACTTAAATATAGTACTTTGCAAATCTAATTTTAATTCTCTCATCCTAAGAGTGTGGAACATGAGAACTGTTTTTTAGATGATGCATTCTATTATAAACTTTTAAATCTACCTCTTAGAATCCATTGCTTCCTTCATTTCTGCGCCAAAGCCAATGTGAATATTTACCTTATGCACAGTTCTTGTCCATTTCAGGGCTCATCCTCTCCTCAAATAACTTGTATTTACTCATCTGTATACATATACAGCATTATAAATAGCATATGCACATATGTTATCTATGTATACATTCATATACCTATGTATATGTTCTATACATTACATACATAGTAGTACGTATACTGTCATGTATATTTTTATATATAGAATATATACATATTCTTATATGTAGAATATATGCATATGTCTACACATATACTTATAAGAAGCTACCATAAGTCAATACTCAGTAGAGATTTATTAAGTGTCTATTATGTGCCTGAAATTGTGCTAAACACTAAGAATATACCTAAAGGAAAAGAAAAAGGTGCATGTCCTCAACAAGTTCACAGTCTAATGCAAAAAAAAAATGTAGATAAATTGCATCTAGGAGAAATTAGAGATAAAGCTCTAAAAAGAATGTAAGCTACTTATGAGCAGAATTTTTTTTTAAGTTTCAGCACCTAGGACAGTGTCAGGTAAATAATGAATGCTTAATAAACACTTCATGAATTAAATTAAATTGATGCTTGCTCATGCCTGCTTCACTAGGGACATTTCACACACATACACACACACACACACACACACACACACACACTTTCACTGGGAAAAAAACATTCCTTGAAAAATCAGAGAAATTATACTTTAATGCCACCTTTAGTAGGAGTAAGGCAAGATTTTAATAAAAAATTTAAAAAGGCAATGAAAAATGAAGAGTCTGCTCTTTTATGAGTATTGCAACTGATAATTACTTTTATTTATTACACTCATAATGTTGTGACCAATATGTTTGACTTTACTCAATTCTGATTTTTAAATATCATGAATATATGTTGGCTTCAGTGTTTCAGAGAAGAACATACTGCTGAGAATTATTTATCTTAAACAAATCAATAAAATTGGACTACTTATTTCTTTATCAACTTTAGAAATGTAATCAAAATTCTATTTTCATTTTCACAATTCATAGAAAAATGTAATTTTGGGGGCAGAATTATGTTACTATTCATTTATGTTCAGCATTTAAGGGAAATTATAGTATTCCATGTTTAATAGAGCATTTGACTCCTGAGACTTAAAATATGAATGAAACCAAGTATGCCCCTAAAAACATGTTTCCGATACATTGGCAAAGGATAAATCTACCAGAAATTTTTCTTTAAAATATTAAAGCTGTCTGAATTGACAATTATCAAATATTTTGTATGCCTTTTTGATCCACTGACACCCATAAGGTAGAGATATATAGTTATATGCTTTTAGAGATTTTCATTTGAATAAATTTCATGTTAATTAAAGCAATCATTCATAGAGATGAATAATCCTAGCTAGGACCAATTATCACAGTAAAACAGGTGCTAAAAAGCCATCTTACATAGCCCTGGTAATGCAATTCAGTCTTAAAACTGCTATGTTTTTGTTTTTAAATTCAAAGGCCTCTAATGAGCCTAGAATCAGAGGTTTAGAGCTAGAAGACATCTCAAGAGATCCTATCATTCATCTCCTCATTGCAAAAACATCGCATTTCCGACAGACAAAGTTGGAGCTTACTTTTTCCCCAAAGTCTACACAATGGTGATATCCCACAGTCACTTTCACAAATTCCATATAAGTCTGACATATTGTCAGCTCCCAGAAGGGTGAAACATCCACCCATTATGACCCTAGAAAATCAAGTAAGGCCATTATGTAACTCTTGGGCAATATTTCCAAATTCGTTCTTCCATTTTTGCCACCCACATATATATGCCTCATTTTGCTTCCACAGGCAAAGAGGACTAAGTAGTAGTGAAGATATAAGACTCTGCAATATAGTGGTTACCATGGGAGGGCTCAGCCTAAGAGGACAAAACTTGTGTTCAGTATAAGTCTACCAAAAAGAAAGAATATGAGAAAAACTCATTTATTGGTGGGAGGTGCTTGTTACTTTAGGAGAGAAACCTTGTCAGCAATCCATAAAGAGCTGTAGTTAAAACACAAAAGACCAGATTGATGTGACACAAAAGGTTAGTCTTTGAGACATACTGTTATGTCCAGATAGTGATTAGAAAACATTCACTACCTTTATAGATGGATATGAGAGAAAATTGGTCATCTTGACCCATGTCTCTAGACCTGAGTTACTCTAAAGTATAGGGGTAAGTCTTAGGAATCCACCATGTATCTCTATCAGACTTAATTTCAGAACTTTTAGGCAATGTTCCCATACAATCCACTTATGGTTGGCATGAAGGAAAGGTATCATAGTATCATAGTACAGTTATCCCTTCCACATTGTAGGGATTAAAAGTGGTGTGCCCCTTTGATCTGGAAAATCTGTGTAAAGTATTTTTTGGCCTTCTCTTCACACCAGAGAAGAAATCTGATTTTTTATGGGATTTTTGAAGTGCCTTATTGTTAGATTTGGGTCAAATATTTTGTTATAGGCTATATGTAGGTCAGTGTTAAGTAAAAATACTATATACACATTTTATGCATTTCTGAGTAACGAAACTTTTTCTGTATCATCTGCAGCTTCCACAAAACTCCCAAAAATTATCATTTAATTTTTTTATGCTGATCCCTGATACGTCAAAATTTTGATGGGGAAAAAGTTGCTATGTGATTCTTAGTGCTGGAAAGCATTGTAGAGGTAATCTAGTGCAAATCTCCTCTTTTGAATGCAAAAGGACTTGCCCAAGGACACCTAGATAATCAATATCAAGGAAGATTTTAACCCAGATTTTCTAATTTGAAGTTCTGTCTTAGTTCTACTTTACTCCAAATGGGCAAGATCCTTTCCTAACAGTTTTGTGCCCTTGAGGAAGGCTCAGAATTCACTCACATACTTTGATCTCTATGACAGTTGGCTCCAGATATTATCTAAATTTTAAGTCTTCTGTAGCAAAGTCTTTCACACAGTAACCAATTATTGATGGACTGTTGGATCCATATTGTTGGATGCATGACTGTTTGGGGTAGAAGAGGGGGTGAGGGAGACACATTTAGGCAAACATCTCAAAGGGATCATGAACTGTGAACTACAGCAAGTCACAGACTTGGTCTCAGTTGAGGTCCATGTGGCAACTAGTGAAAGTAGTCAAGCCTGGAAATCTTAATTTTCACTTTAGCCATGTCCAGCTGATCCTGAGATAGAACTGAAGGTACATGAAAGGGTCCCATTTTTCTAGGGACTAGAAGATTACTAGAATGCTTCAGAACCAGTGTATTAAAACTTTGTCAGGAAATTCCATAAAGTGAAAATATATACCAATGTATACCTTAACCTTTTCTTATTGTAGATGAGTAAAGTTACTTGTTTTAAACTTTATCACAGTGATTATTTTTTCCATGACTATAAAATCACGTTTGTGGTTTCCAGTGACCCATTTCCCTGACCTCTTCAACTGTACTTTGCCAGAATGGATTGGCATTTGAATTAGAGCCTCACCAATGCTAAGCAAAATCGAATGTTTACCTCATGTTTTTGACATTCCATATTTCTTCCAACTCTTCTGTTTGCTTTAGAAACTATAGAGCTAAAATGACTCAGGGCCAGTTTTTCTGACATCTACTAACGATTTCTATATACTCCTGCTATATAGTTCCTAGCAATTTTATACTTATGTAGCACATATGATGAGAATTTGAGTTTTCAGAACTGGAAGGGCTCTCAGAAGACATTTAGTCCAAACTCTTTCTTTCTTTTTTCTTTTTATAAAAAAAATATTTATTTATTTTTAATTTCCAAAATTCACTTCCACAAGATTTTGAGTTCCAAATTTTCTCCCCATCTCTCCCTTCTGCCCACTCCAAGACAGCTTGCATTCTGATTACTCCTTCCTCCAATCTGCCCTCCTCTCTATCATGTCTCTCCCTTCTCTGATCCTCTCCCCTCTGTTTTCTTTTAGGGCAGGATAGATTTCCATACCCCACTGCCTGTATGTCTTATTTTCCAGTTGCATGCAGAAACAATTTTTAACATTTGTTTTTAAAACTTTGAGTTCCAGCTTCTCTCCCTTCCTTCCTCTCCACCCATCCCCACTGAGAAGGAAAGCAATTCCATTTAGGTTAAAGAGGTGTAGTCGTACAAAACACTTCCATAACAGTCATGTTGTGAAAGACCATATTTCCCTCCATTTTATCCTGCTCCCCTTTATTAAGTTCTCTCTTTTGACTTTGCACCTCCTCAAAAGTGTTGACTTCTAATTACCCCTTCTTTCCATTTACCTTCTTTGTATTATGCCCCACCCCCTCTTATTCCTTTTTCCCCTTCTTTCCTGTAGTGTAAGATAGCTTTCCTTACCAAATTGCATATGCATATTATTCTCTACCTAAGTCAAATATGATGAGAGTAAGGTTCACTCTTTTCCTCTTACCTCCCCCCTCTTCCTCTCCATTGAAAAAAGCTTTTGCTTGCCTCTTTTATATAAGATAATTTGCCCCATTTTATTTCTCCCTTTCTCTTCCCAATATATTCCTTTCTTATCCCTTAGTTTTTATTTTTTTTATATCATCTCATCATATTTAATTAACCCTGTGCTCTTTGTCTACATATATATATAATCCTCCCAACTACCCTAATACTGAGACAGGTCTCAAGAATTACAGGTATTACCTTTCCATGTATTAATGCAAGCAGTTCACCTTTAATAATTTCCTTATGATTTCTCTTTCCTTTTAACATTTTCATGATTCTCTTCATTATTGTATTTGAAAGTCAAATTTTCTATTCAGCTCTGGTATTTTCATCAAGAATGCTTGAAAGTCATCTATTTCATTGAATGACCATTTTTTCCCCTGAAGTATTATACTCAGCTTTGCTGTGCATGTAATTCTTGGTTTTAATATTAGCTCCTTTGATCTCTGAAATATCATATTCCAAGTCCTTCAATCCCTTAATGTAGAAGCTGCCAGATCCTGTTTTATCCTGATTGTATTTCCACAATACTCCAAATTATTTCTTTCTGGCTGCTTGCAATATTTTCTCCTTGACCTGGGAACTCTGGAATTTGGCTACCATATTCCTAGGAGTTTTTCTTTTAGAATCTCATTCAGGAGATGATCGGTGTGTTCTTTCAATATTTATTTTACCCTCTGGTTCTAGAATATCAGGGCAGTTTTCCTTGATAATTTCATGAAAGATGATGTCCAGGCTCTTTTTTGATCATGGCTTTCAGGTACTCAGATCATATCTCTCCTGGATCTATTTTCCAGGTCAGTTGTTTTTCCAATGAGATATTTCACATTGTCTGCTATCTTTTCTTTCCTTTGATTTTGTTTTACAATTTCCTGGTTTTTCATAAAGTCATTAGCTTCCATCTGCTCCACTCTAATCTTTAAGGAATTATTTTCTTCAATGACCTTTTGGACCTCCTTTTCCATCTGGTAAATTCTCCTTTTAATGGCATTCTTTTCTTCATTGGCTTTTTGGATGTCTTTTGTCATTTGGGTTAGTCTATTTTCTTAGGTCTTATTTTCTTCAGCATTTTTTGAGTCCCTTTAGTAAGCAGTTGACTCAGTTTTCATTATTTTCTTGCCACACTCTCATTTCTTTTCCCAATTTTTGCTCAACTTCTCTTGCTTGATTTTTAAGATCCTTTTTGGGCTCTTCCATGACCTGAGACAAATTCTTGCTTTTCTTGGAGGCTTTGGATGGAGGAGCTTTGACTTTGTTGTCTTCTCCTCTTCATATATTTTCATCCTCTTTATCACCAGTCAAATTTTATAGTCTGATTCTGTTTCTGGGTTTTACTATTTCCCAACCATTTACTTGACTTTTGAGTTCTTTGTCAAGGTAGTTCCCTACTTCCAGTGAGGTTTTGGGGGGGTTGTACTGTAAGCAGCTGGATCCCCCCACAATCAGGGCCTAGAGCTCCAAAAACAACCACTTCCATTGCCCCTGCTGCTGCTGTGAATTCATCTACCCCCTCTACCACTCTGGGTCTGGGGCGGGACCACTATAATCTCTCACAGAGGTCCAACAGGTTTTTGCCCTGACCTTACAATTTGCCCTCAGTGCTTTGGAGTTGCGAAGGCTGCAAACCATCACTGGTGCCAGAGATTCAGTCCCCCCTGAGGCTGCTCAGATCATCTGTGCCAGTATGGCCCATGCTGGATTTTGCTAGGCTCCCATCACTGCACGATAGATGCTTCCCTTCAATGTTCCAGACTGTCTTGGCTGGAGATTTACTTCACTCTGTCATTCTGTGGGTTCATGTAGAGTCATTTCTTTACAGGATTTGCCTGGGTTTGGGGAGAGAGGTCTAGCAAGTCCCTACTTTTACTCCACAATCTTGGCTCCTCCCAAACTGTTTCTTTCACAAATGAGAAACTAAGTCCTTGCCCAAAATGACATTGTTATTGTGTTTATCCTTCATTTTTGAAGACCATTACATCAGAGAAATGATGACATGACTTGCACTTGACTTTATTTTGAGTGAGGGAGGGCTGTGCAGGTCACCAGCCTCACTTCTCCTCCAGAGCCATCTGGGTCCAGTGACCAGACATTCATCAGGATGACTGACCCAGGATGCAGTGGAGGACCTTGGCCGCTTTAGGTATTCACTTAGAGGGAAGCAATGCCCATTGAATGAATAGGCCTCTTTAAGAAGTAGTCAGAGAATGGTCCTTTTAATGAGTAAAAGAAAAAAAATAACTAAATGAAGCTGAGAGGGAAAGAGAAACTGTTACTATTGATAATCACTCTAAGTCAGCCATTAAGTGGAGCTTTGGCATTAAAAATGAAAAGCATTTTCACTAGAGGCCCCTCCATGGACTGTGCTTGAGACTGAGACCTAGAGTATCTAATGAACATTGTCTATGCACCCACAAGTGTCCAAGGATAAAAAGTGACAAGTCCTTCAGAGACCTTGTGATCAATGTGATCAAAGACAATTTCCTAGACCTAGAGGTAAGAAGGCCTTAAGACTATTTAGATTACAAACCCCACTCCCAGGTACCTTCCTGAAACTGAGGCCTAGTGAGTCAAATGACCATTGTATGATCAGCCAGAAGGGTCCAAGGAATAAACATGACTAGTCCTTCAGAGGCCTTAGAGTCTAAGCACTTGATGTGCCTCTAAAGGAAACTGAGTCCTAGGGAGCTAGGTAGATAAGTGTAAGATCACTCCCAGGCTCCTAAGATGAAAAATGTCAAGGCATTCAGTGACTTTAGAGCCAGAACTCCCGCTGTGATGGATTTTAGAAAAACATGGAAAGAGTTACATGAAATAATGAAAAGTAAAATGAACAGAGAACACTGTATACAATGACAGAAATATTGTTCAAAGACTAATTGTGAACAACCAAATTATTCTTAATACGATGAATACTTCAATCAACTACAAGATCTATGGGCTATCCACCCCAGAGAAAGAACTGATAAACAGAAGTATACGTAGTATGATTTTTACATATATTTATAAATCTGTATCAAATGATGGTTTTCCTTACTTCAGGGTGGGAAGGGAGAAAGGAAGGCAGTTTGGAACTTAAAACGTAACAAAATAATTTAATTTTTCTTAAAAAGAGATGTTGTATAAGGAGGGTAGTAGAAGTATTATTATCCCTATTTTATAAAGAAGAAATTTAAGCAGCAGAACTTGACTTGAACCAAGGTATTCTGACTCCTAATTCTTGTTCTTCTGCATCACACTCATTTTCAAGCGGACTCGCAAACATTTCCAGGGTCAGAATGTATACTATTTCTTAGAATCTGTCTCAGCCCCTACCACAGTACCTGGCACATAGTAGGTGCTTAAGAAATATCTGTTGATTAATTGATTGATTATGCCAAAGTCACACAGATTGTAAGCGAAAGAGGCAGCATTTAACCCATTTCCTATGACTCCAAATCACTCTTTGTTCCATTTTATCATATGGCCTCGAGAGAACAGGATCTGTCAATTCAGCCAGTTTAACAAATTAACCAATTTGCACATCTAGCAAGGGGCAGAACCACAAGCAGAACAAATGGCATTGTTGATTTCTACCAAGATGATTTCTATTATCTCAATAATAGTTATTCCTTTCAGTTTTTTTCTACTGCCTTTCACAGTACTCAACAATTGTTTGAAGATTTAATTGAGTGCCATCGAAACTTAAATTTTCCTGTTTTCCATATTTCTTATAAAGTATCAATGAAATGGAACAGGGAAAAACCAAAGTCAAAATGTCATCTAGTGACATTGACATTTCTTTTTAAGAAATAGGATATAGATCATTAATCAGCACCCTTTGAGTATTTCAACCAGATATGAATTCATCTAACTGGGCTATTATCTAGTACATTTTCCCCCATCATTTTCACAAGAACTGTGAGATTACCTTGTTAAATGACTTACTGAAATATATATATACATATATATATATATATATATATATATATATATATATATACAACATAGCCATAATATTTACTCATCTACTAATCTAGTAACTCTATCATAAAAGGAAATGATGCAGCAAAACACCAGTCAAACACTCTGGATTCTTGTGATCACTCTAAATTTTCACCAGTCATCTATTTTAAATATGTCATTAAAAAAACAAACAAACCACAAAACTACTGGGGATTAATGGCAAACTCACCAGCTAATATTTTAAAGTATTTGTTTCTATTCTCTCTTTTTTGAAGACTAGGTCATGTGCCTGTCATAGTCTCCCATGTTTCTCCCAATGCCAAAATTCCTTATATGTAGTGGTTCTGTCATCATATTTGACATTTCCTTAGGATCCTTTGATATAATTTGTCTAAGCCTGTAGACATACAACAAGTGAATGCTCTCATGATTTTCCTTTTGTTATGTCCCTGGTTCCTTCTTGATCATGTTTGTTCTACCTTCTGTAGGATAAAGATAATTTCCTTTGATATTTAAATCTATCATGAAAAATAAAAGTTTTTTAGTTTTGAGTAGGATCATAGGATCTGAAACTCAAAATGATATTTGAGATCACCTTGTCTTCAATTGAGATATTAAGCAGTTTGGTCAAGGACACAAAAATATTAATTAACAGCATCCTAATTCAAGCCCAGATCTTTTCATTTCAAATCTAAAGCTCTCTTTACGTTGTTTTCTTTCTCATATCATCTGTCATTTTGTATTGGCTGCTTTTGGGTCAACCTTGCTATAAAAATAGTAATTTTGTGAAATCCTGGAGGATAGTTTAGGCAGGGTATATCTAGGAATCTGTACTTAATCTCTAAATTCCCAAGAAGGAAATTTATGAAGTTATAGCAAACTTGAAAAGCATTTAATTTTTTTTATTTTATGTTTAATCTGATTATTTTAATTTGGTTCAGTGGTTCTAAGACTGAAACTCTAGGCTTATCTCCATCCTCCTTTGAATTTCTAGTACTGACTCAAAATGAGCATCTCCTAAGATGGGTGAGAAGACTAGGAAGGTGATTGAACAGTCATGGCTATTTACTGAAGGTTTATTTGATCCATAGTCAGTAACTTGATTTCTTAAGAACAAAGTGTAGACTCTCAGCCACCAACATTTGCATATGATGTTATTCCTCTCTACTGTTATTTTCAGTCCTTATCAGGTCATTGTTATGATTTACAACAAATGATTGTGTTCCTTGTCTGTCTTCCTTTCTCAAAATATGACCATTTTGATTGACTGACTGTAGGATTGGGGGAGAACCTGGTACATGAACTCTTTTTTGATCACCTAATTATAAGCTCTGTTGCAGCCTTGGTGTTCCTTAGATTGGGTAGAATTCTTATTGCCCTTTAGAACATATTACTGATCCAGCATTGTGTCCCTGACAAATGTGAAGGCAGAAGGGGGCAACATCTATTTGAGCAAATTGTTTCATTTCAATCATATTATAATTACAAAGCATTTTGATTCCATTTTACGGTCTACAAGTATTTTCTTGATTTCATATTTGGGTACCCCACATACAGGAGCGAAAGTTAACATTACATGAATGAGATTTTGAAAAAGATAATGTTAATACCACCAACACAGCATATCACATCTCTACAGCACTATAAACAAATGATATTTTGTGTCTTCAAACCCCAAACAACCCTGCAAAGGAGGTACTTGAAGTATACTTATTACCACTTTATAGATAAGGAAACTGATGCTCAGAAAGGTTAATTGTTTTGCCTAAAAGTATGTGTCAGAGGTGGAATTTGAACAGAGGCCTTCCTGACTTACTGGAATATATCAGTGATAAGAATGGACATTAGAATTAAAGTGTGCTGAATTTCCTGAACTAAAAATAAATGTCCCTACCCAGTAGGTTAGAGGGAAAAAACATAACAAAATAAAACACTGTCTAGTGTGTCCTGGGATACAGCTGTCCTTATTCCCCCCAAACATACTCTTATTTTGAATGTGTTTTTAGGGAAACATACTCCTTCAGCTGAAAAAAACACACACAAGATAGGTATGGATGATTGATTCCAACTGCTGTGGTTTGTATATCACTCACTTGTCACTTCCATGACTTGTGCCTTAGACTCGCCCACATGGCTGCTATGCCTCACTGGCTGGCCTCATCTGTTTTCATTTTATGTAAATGTACCTTCTTCACTGACTCTCCTTCACATGACATTTCACAGGACCTGTCACCTTGCTCACCTTACCTGTGCACATCATTCTTGTATGAATCTTCAGTACAGTCATCAGCATTTATTTACTACTAGCTGCATGGCACACGTTAAGTGCTTAATAAATGCTTCTTAAATTTAATTGCTGAACTTATGGTTTATTTGGATTTTTAAAGAATCATGGAAGAAGGACAGAATCTATACTTTTTTGCCCCTCCCCCCCAAAGCAGGAGCAGTATTTTTTTATATAGTTAAGATGCTCTATCTATTGTTGATCACAATAGGAGAGAATGTGAAAGTGGAAAGAAAACTATCTCTGAAGTCAGAGGAACTTGGCTCAAAATCCACCGCTGACAGAAACTACTTGTGTGACTTGAAATAGGTCATTTAATGTCCATGGCCTCAATTTCATCATTTGTAAAAGGAAGGGTTTTAACTAGATTACATGTCCAAAACAGGTGGGTTGCCACATACTGCCCACAATACTGTCAAGTATGGCTTGAATCATATTAAAATGCAATTGGAAATAATAAAAAATAAAACTCCAGTAAAACAAAGATAATATGACATATGAAAAGTAAGTATATATGCAGTCTACAGGGATTTTTATGTAAACTTTAGTGGACTCCATTTCTATTCGAGTTGGATACAACTAGACTCTATAGCCTCTGATGTCCTGTCTAATTGTAGAACTGCTCATTACTTTGACTAGGGAATAGTAGAGATGAGCACTATATATAAAGACATATCTGGATCCTAAACTGCCAAAGGATGTCAGTGAGCTTTAATAGAAAACAAGTTTCATGACAATGTTATGGAAAAGATGATCAAGTCTACTGTCAAAAATTTTGCCTAGCTGGATGAAAAGGCAATAAGGATCATTACTAGAAGCTCCACATTACTTCTGTAATTGTAATTTAAAGAAAAGTATAACCATAGGGTAGCAGAATCAACTTTGTAGGATTTTGAGCATGAGGATGATGATATTCAAACGCACTGGGTTTTCTTGTATTAGAACTCGTTACCTTTAGGATTATACACATACTTCTCTTGTTTCATGTTTATATTGATATAAGCCATAGGACTAGGAATAAAGTCAAAGGCCTGTGATCTCCTCAATGTAAGCACTCCTTTCACCCTCATTTATAACTTAGAATTTTGGAGAGTTGCTTTAGAGAGATGTTTAATCATTTCTTAAATCATCTAATTATTCAATCATATTATAAGTTTCAAAGGTGGAATTGGAGTCCAAATCTTCCTGAGGTTATATCTATGATGTGATATTTCTTTCTATCAGTGATGTCATATCTGCCTGGATATTAACTGGATGGATTGGCAAGTTGGTCTTTTTCAAACTTAAATATTATATTCTGTTGCCTCAAGTGCTGAAAACTTGTAAACTTTATGCTAGTGAATATAGTCCCATGGTGCAACCAAGATGGTAGATTAGAGGCAGCCACCCAGCTGAAGTTTCCCAACATTTCCCTCCAAACAACTTTAAAATAATGCTTCACATCAAATTTTGGAGTGGAAAAACCAACTAGAGTTGGCATAAGATATTTTTTCTAGCCTAAGATCGTCAGGAAATTATCAGGAGAAGTCTGGGAGTGAGGTAGAGGTCTATCCAGAGCCCATACATGTGGTAGTGACAACAGTGGATGCAACAGTAGTTACAGCAGCAGCAGCTTTGGGAGCTCTCAACCTAGATATGGGAAACGGGTCAGACATTGATCAGAAAGAGATTACAGGGACCACTTTATGGAACTGGGCACAGCTGCTGCTGATTGGTAACTGTAATGCCAATACATTAAAGGAGGTAGTAGTTAGAAGCAAAATAGACTTTTGAGGAGGGACAGGATAAAAAAAAGAGGGAAAGAAAGAAACAAAAGTAAGTGGGATGGAGGGAAATACATAGCAATCATAACTGAATGTGGATAAGATGAGCTCACCCAAAAAATCAGAAGCAGATAGCAGAATGGATTATAAAGCAGAATCTAACAACATATAGTTTACAAGAGACAGACTTGAGACAGAAAGACACATGTAGAGTTAAAATAAAGGTTGGTAGCCGAATCTAATAAGCTTCACTTGAAGTGAAAAGGCAGTGGTAGTAATCATTATCTCAGACAAAGCAAAAGCAAAAATAGACATAATTAAAAGAGACAATCAATGAAAATACATTATGTTAAAAGGTACCATAGAAAATGAAGTAATACAAAAATTTTTACAGCAAGTTTCTCTGATAAAGTACTCATTTATCAAATTCATACCAAGTATAGAACAGAGCCAAATATCTAAAAATAAGAGTAATTCCCCAATTGATTAATGGTCAAAGCATATAAATAGGCAATTTTCAGAAAAATAAATTAAAGCTATCTACAATCACATGAAAAAATACTCCAAATCACTATTGTTTATTGAAATGCAAATTAAAACAACTGTAACTTACTCCCTCACATCTATCAGAAACGACAAATGCTAGAGGGGATAAGGGAAAAATAGGTACACTAATGAACTGTTCATGGAGTAGTGAACTGGTCCTACAAAACTATGACCCTTAGAATTAGCAATACCACTACTAGATTTGCATCCCAAAGAAATTTTTTAAAAGATGGAAATTACTTATATGTCCACAAATATTTATAACAGCTCTTTTGTGGTGGCACATAACTGGAAATCAAGGAGATGCTCAGCAATTGGAGAATGACTGAATGAGTTGCTGTACAGGATTGTGATAGAAAACTATTGTGCTATAGGAAATGAGAAGGGTTAGTTTAAGGAAAACATGGCAAGAACTATAGGAATTGATGCAAAGTGAAGTGAGAAGAACTGGGAAATCATTGTGCACAGGAATAGCAAAATGCTATAATAATGGTCAACTGTGATAGACTGACCTCCTTCAATCAACACAATGATCCATGACAATTTTGAAGGACTCATGTTGAAAAAATGCATCTACCTCTAGAGAGAGAACTGAAGAGTTCCAAGTACAAATTGAAGTATGATTTTCTCATTTTATTCTTCTTGGCTTTTCTGGAAACTGCTAATATGGAAATATGTTTTGTATAATTTCACATATATATGTATATATATATATATATAATTGATATCACATTGCATAGCTTATTCACTGAGTATGGGAAAGATGAAGAGAATTTGGAACTCAAAATTGAAAAAGAAAGAATGCTAAAAATAAAAGTAATAAATAAATTTTTAAAAAAATCTTATGCTAGCAATAGGTAAAATACCTTTCATTTTGTAAACTGAACTAAGTAGCAAAAAGGACAAAAAATAGCAAAGTACAGGTCTAAATCTTCAGAATTCTTTCCCCTGCTGTAAGATCAAAAGTTGAAGTAGATGCTATCTGTGACCTCTGTATACAGTTCTCATTTTGATCTGTTTTTACCTGCTAGGAAACATCATTTTTTAACTCCTGCCTAATATAGTAAACACTACCTAAAATGAAAGCGATTATTAAAATTTAAGATATAGAGACAATGGGGCAATCAACACTAATATGGAAACTACTCCATTGCTCCACTACAATTCACAGTTGCTGAGGTCTGAAAAAAAATAAATCTAGTATATTGGAATACCTTGTTAGTATAGTTTTTTCCCCTTACCTTTTAAAAATATATTTTTTCATATTTTTAATTGTCTGCTACTTTTTTGCATAGAGAGTTGGGTGGAAAGAAAGACAAGATTCTATTGTCTTCGTCCTCTTGAGATGTGAATGCAAAGGACATTCTAGATCCGTTTCACACCCAGTCTTAGGAGAAAAAACAAATTAAATATACCACCATGATTCTTTCAGGAACTAAGTACAAAACTTACTTACTTCTATGTCATATCAACCTAAATCTAAGTAAAGAACAATAATTAAGTCATCCCTACAAGGATGGGAGGTAATGACCCTCCTAGTCCCTGGATTTCTGAAAGGGAGAGATAAATTATGAGAAAGTTTATTTCTTACTTTTCAATAACAAGTATATGGAAAAATCATTGCCAGCAAAGCAGACTGCTATAGTTGAAAGAGCACTGAGTGGAAAGTTAAAAACCATGGATCTAAGTCTTATTTATCTGTCAAATGGGGAGAAGAATAACTTTCATGGCCCATTTCAATAGGTTGTTAGAAAATTCAGTGAAATAAAGAATGGAGGGACGTAAGCCTTAAATCGCCAGAGAAATGAGCTATTATTAGAGTTCAATGTCCTTCATGCAATGTCCGGAAGACAAGTACTACTGTATTTTTGTCACCGTAACTCTAGGTCCTTGAATACCGTAGGCATCTAATAAATGAGCAAAAGACATGCTGAAAAAACATGCTGGGGTCAGAAACACTAGAAATACATGATGAGATGTTTAGGAGTTTTGATGTTTAATGAACTCAAAATTCCCTACCAGTTTGCACCCAAATGCCGTAACAATAATAGCTACAAACCTAATGTTTTTCTTTTTGCAAAAATCAAATTGATTCACCCAGCTTATCTATAAAGAATCTGGAAGTAGTTTTGTTTTCTACCACAGGTTTTTTTCTGTCAGAAAAATATCACCAAGTGGGTGCCCACACAATTCGTTACATTCCCTGGTCACATTTTGAGAGTATAAAGACACTCGTATATTTTATGAATTAAATCCATCTGTCCAAGTTTGCATGGACAAAATGTGAATCATTCCATTGATGGTGAGGGAGACGGTGATTGGTGGTATTCACAATCTACATAAATCTTGTGCTGGAATTGAATAGGACTGCATTTCTGCTTTAAATTATTTCTATTTGAGATATGACTTACTTTCAAAATGACAACATCTTTCATAAAAGGAAGAAAAAAGAAACTAAACACAAGTCACTCTATGTTTGTACTGGAAACAACTTTAAGGCAGCACCTAGGCCAGGGGTGGGGAACCTGCAGCCTCTATGCCACACATGTCCTTCTATGTTCTTGGGTGTATCCTTTTGACTGAGTCCAAGTTTTACAGAACAAACTCTTTTATTAAGGGGTTTTGTTCTGTGAAGTTTGTTTTCAGTCAAAGCACCACACCTGAGGACCTAGAGGGTCATATGTGGCCTTGAAGCTGCAGGTTCCTCTCCCCAATTGCAAAAACTGAATTTTACAGGTAAAGAATGATAATGTGATAATGTGACTTGTGCTATCCACTCATCTGATTATTGACAAAGTTAGAACTGGAAGCCAGTCCTCCTGACCCTAAGTTGTGTATTCTTTTTGTCTCACACTCAGGACTGACCTGTGTAGCACTAATCTTGACAAATTGTTGGGAGGATTAAATTAGGTGAAACATGTTAAGTGCATTACAAAATTTAAAACCCTATGTCAATGTTCGTTGTTATTAAATAATTTCCTTCTAAAGGTTTGTTAAAGGTATTTTTCCTTTTAGATCTTTTGTACATTCATGACCAGGGTTTCACGATGCATTCAGAACTGACATTTCAAAACATTTTAGGGAGTGAGTAGAACTTTTCACCACAATTTCTAGGTTTATTTACAGAAACACATACTCACACACATTTATATGTGTACATATTCCTACATACCTATACACACACACACACACACACACACACACACACACACACACACACGTGCAATTACTCCAAAGGGCTATACTTGTTCCTACTGAGCCTAAAATTCCATTGCTTTTCTTACTTTGCAAATAAAATGACAGAACTAGATCTGACTTAAAAACCAAATGCAGAAACATTGTCTGCCCTTTACTTTTGAGGGTTTGCAACATTTGGAAAATATCCTTCATTTAAAAAAAGGGGTGGGGATTCTTTGATGAGTTGACAACATCTCTTTTCTTTCTTTAAATTAACATTCATTTAAAGAACGTTCAGTTACAAATTCATCCTCCTTCAACTCCCTTCCCCAAGTTTGAGAAGGCAAGGAATGTGACATTCATTATGCATGTGAAGTCATTCAAAGCACATTTCCTTATTATCAAAGAAAAAAGAAAGAAAGAAAAGGAGGAAAGAAGGATGGAAGGAAGGAAGAAAGAAAAAATAAAATAAAAAATATTCTTAAATCTGTACTGAGAGTTCTTCAGATCTCTCTCTGGAGGTAGACAGCATTTTTCATTATGATTCCTTTGGAACTATCGTGGATCATTTTCTTAATCAAAATAGCTAAATCTTTTACAGTGGATCATTTTTACTATGTTGGTGTTGCCAGCTACAATGTTTTCCTGGTTCTGCTTTGTTTTTTTTCTGAAACCATCCTACTTGTCATTTCTTATACGACAATAGTCTTTCATGAAAATTATCTATCACAACTTGTTCAGCCATTCCCAAATTGAGGGCATTCTATCAATTCCCAATTCTTCTCTACCCCAAAAAGAGTTGCTATAAATATTTTTGTACACACAGGTTCTTTTTTTATCTCTTTTGGATACAGAATTAGTAGTGGTTTTGCTGAGGAGGTATGAATGGAAACACTGACAATCTATCACAGAAATAGTGGGAGCTGAAGGATACCTTAGAAACCATTAAGTCCCAACTGTTTATTTTAAAGAAAAGGAAAATGAGGCATAGAGAGATTAAAGAGATTAAGTGATTTCCCCATGGTCACATGACTAGTCAATTTCTGAAGCAGGAATTAAACTTGTCTTTCTTTCTCCCAAACCCAGTGCCATTCTCTATGTCACACTGCAGTTTTTCCACACTAAAACATTAACCCACTGAGACACAAATAAAATTTATGTTGCTAACTTCACATGCTCTTGACTTAATGGTCTTCACAGTATTACTAAGAATTAAAGGACCTGAACTTATTGTTGTTTGCTGGGGATGGAAGCTCAATTCCATGTGGACAGTCTCGGGCGGGTAAAGGTGGGAACTTCTAAATCTTAGAGTTCTCACGAGACCCCCCAGGAAACGACTGGGAATCGAGGTGAACTGAGCTATCTCGTGTATTTCTGCTTCTTCCCGTGAGAAACGTGATGGGAGAGAGCTCTCCCCGCCCTCGAGATTGTCCCGGATCTGGGCACACTATTGTTATCTAACAGCACGGTATTCAGATGCAAACTATGTGGCTGGAGAGCTTAAGTAGGATCAGGAAAGCCTGTAAGTGCTCTTGGGCGGAGGGGCCACGTGTGAGGACAACAACGCTCCGCTTTTCCTCTCTCCTCTCTCCCCTCCCCCTCTCTCCCCACTTATACTTCTACTTCCAATCTCTTGTTGTAAGATCTTTGCCTCCTTGGGAGATTCTTCGCTCCCTCCTAAGGAAGAATTCCCCTGCACTTGTAACTAGACCCTGAAATAAAGCTCAACCCTTGTTCGACTCTGGAACGTCCTTTCTCTCATACGAGCATCCGGTTTGGCCAACCGAAGACCTCCGATAGAGGTAAGGGAAGACTTGGGTAGCCCACAGGCCTCTAGGCCTGGCAGTTGTTATTGTTTAGATTTGCTGGGTAGGTGATTCTTGGTTTCAATCCCAGTTCCTTTGACTTCTGAAATATCCCACTCCAAGCCCTTCAATCCCTTAATGTTGAAGCTGCCAGATCCTGTGTTATCCTGATTGTATTTCCACAACACTCAAATTGTTTCTTTCTAGCTGCTTGCAATATTTTCTCCTTGATCTGGGAACTCTGAAATTTGGCCACAATATTCCTAGGAGTTTCTCTGTTCAGGTTTCTTTCAAGAGGTGATCGATGAATTCTTTTGATATCCATTTTGCCCTCTGATTCTATAACATCAAGGAAGTTTTCCTTGATAATTTCATGGAAGATAATGTCTAGGCTCTTTTTTGATCATGGCTTTCAGGTAGTCCAATAATTTTTAAATTATTTCTCCTGGATCTATTTTCCAGGTCAGTTGTTTTTCCAATGAGTTGCTTCACATTATCTTCCATTTTTTCAAATTTTTGGTTTTGTTTACTAACTGCTTGGTTTAACTCATAGTCATTAGTTTCCCTGAACTCAATTCTCTCTTTCAACGAATTATTTTGTTCAGTGAGCTTTTGAACCTTCTCCTACATTTGGGTAATTCTGATTTTTAAAACCTCCTTCTCCTCATTGGCTTTTTGGACCTCTTTTTCCAGTTGAGCTGGCCTCTTTTTAAAGCTGTTATTTTCCTCAGTGTTTTTTTGGTTCTCCTTTAGTAAGCTGCCAACTTGTTTTTTAAGGTCTTCTATTGTCTGAGTTCAGTTTAAGTTCCCTTTGGAGGCAGAGGCCTTGACTTCCTCTGACAGTATACCTTGTTCTTCCTCATCTGAAAGGATGGGGGGAGACACCTGTTCCCCTAGAAAGTAACCTACTATGGTCTTATTTTTTTTCCCTTTTTTGAGCATTTTCTGAACCAGTTATTTGACTTCTGAGTTTCCTCTCCACAACCAGCTGGCCTCCAGTTCTACCCAGCTAGCACTGGGGGCTGAGATTCAAATGAGCTTCTCTCAAGCCTCAGGGCTTTAGGTGGGGGCAGGGCTGCTATTCAGTGTGAGCTTAAGATCAGCTGCTCAGGTGGAGGCAGGGCTGCCACACAGGGTTCAGTTCCCTCAGGGGCTTTCTGATGAGACCTTCAACAACGGATGCCTGCTTTGGGAGCCTTGTCTGTTGCTGCCTCTACTGCTGCCTCCTGAGAAGACCTGAGTTATGGGGATATCTGTTCCCCTCTCAGCCAGCTGAAAAGACCCTCTCACTGACCTTTGGCACCTGGGTTGAGGGATATGCTCTCCCACTGGAGATTCTGTCCCTGAAGCCTGCTTGGATCTGCTCCTTTCAATGCCTTGTGGCCAAGGCAGGGCTGGGCTTTGCTCTGCTTCTGGTGCATGACAGATCTTTCCCATTGGTCTTTCAGGTCTCTCTGGGATAGAAATCTCCTCCACTCCGTTGTTCTATGGCTTTTGCTGCTCCAGAATTTGTTGAAAGTTCTTCTTTACAGGTATTTTATGGGCTGTGGAGTAGGAGCTAGCATATGTGTATCTTTCTACTCTACCATCTTGGCTCCTCCAATCTGCTTCATTCTAATGTTTAAGGAATTATTTTCTTGATAATAATGGACCCCCTTTTCCATCTGGCCAATTCTGCTTTTTGAGGCATTCTTCTCCTTCTTGGCTTTTTGGATCTCTTTCACCATTTTTGTTAGTCTATTCGTCAAGATGTTATTTGTCAGCATTTTTTGATCCCTTTAGCAAGCAGTTCTTGTATCACTCTCATTTCTCTTCCAAATTGTTGCTCTACTTCTTTTGCTTGATTTTCAAAATCCTTTTTGAGCTCTTCTATGGCCTGAGACCAATTCATATTTTTCTTAGAGACTTTGGATGTTGGTGCTATGACTTTGTTGTCTTCTGTTTGTATATTTTGGTCACCAAAGTAAGAGTCTATAGTCTGATTCCTTTTCTGGTTTTTGCTCATTTCCCCAGCCATTTACTAAACTTTTGAGCTCTTCGTCAAGGTAGTTCTCTACTTCCAGTGGGGGTGGAAGGTGTACTGTCAGCCACTGGATCCCCCACAATCTGGGGGACTAGAGGGCCAAATACAGTTGGTGCCACGTTGGTGGTGTGGCTGACATGAGCTCCTCCCCCATCTCCTCTGCCACCTTTGGACTGAGGCCAGACCACTCTACTCTCTCACACAGGTCCAACAAGGTTTTTTCCACTGACTTTATAATTTGTTCTCAGTGTTCTGGGGTTGTGAAGTCAAGAAACTGTCACAAAGGCCAGAGATTCAGTCCTCCCAAGGCCCCATCTGTGCAGGTGTAGCCCAAGCTGGACTGGGCTCTGCTCCCAGTGTTGTACAATAGACATGTCCCTTCAACCTTCCAGGCTGTCTTGGGCTTGAGATTTGCTTCACTCTGTCATTCTGTGGGTTCTGCAGCTCCAGAATATGTTTAGAGTCATTTTTACAGGTAGTTGTATGGGTTTGGGGGAAAAGGTCTAGCAAGTTCCTGCTTTTACTCTGCCATCTTGGCCCGCTCCCACCCCTAACCCCCGCACTCCTGGCTGTTTTAACTTGCAGACATTAGCAGCCTCATTTTAGTGTGTTTTAAAGCTATCTACCTGAAAATTTCTCTGATGCTGAAACAAGCTAATGGGCAGTCATTTTCTGAATTGAATGAATTCACTTAGAAATACTATAACTATACAAAGCTTTTATTGATAATTTCCTTTAAAATAGAATTGACAAATCTTTAGAAATACTGGTGCTATTTACATTAAATAAGCTTCTGTGGAGAAGGAAGAGTCAAAATTATCAACTGAAAATGACCATATTGATTTTTCCTTTTTTTAGCTAGTAAAGTAATAAAAACTTTTGTGGCTTTAGGTAAGGTAAAATTTTGAACATTCATGAATTGTGTGCTGAATAGTTATCTAGGGAAAAAATATTTCCTAAAAACAAAGTAGCCTGAAAAATGCTTAAGTATCATGGAAATTATGCACAGAACATGACAGCAGAGAAAGTGAGTTGAGACAGCCCATTTTGATTTTTATTGATAATATGATCACAGGTGCATTTTTAATAATCCCTCCACATCGCTTTCCCCATTGACTGTCACCAGTAATTTCATATGACAAGTATGTTGCCCTTATGACATTATAGACAAAATCTGAAGACATTTAAAATGATCCTTGACATATAAGCAGCCCTCCATTTTGTAAGTGTAGAACCAAAGAAGTCAATGAGCCTAGAAAACCATATGTCAATCATCTCAGTGATTCAGAGGCAGCTGAAAGCATGGATAACATAATCAGGAACAAAAAGTTTCCAGACTGGGGAGAGCTGCCATTGCTATAATCAATAATCAGTATTTAAAAGGTGAATTAAGGGATAACTTGGTCAAGGAAAACATCTTGATATTATCAAAGGGGAATCATAATTCTTTAATACAGTATAGTGGAATCAAGAGATATGGGTTGAAAGCAAACTCCAGGACTTGGTAACTTTGCTGTAATGGGTAAGTCACTTCACCTCTCTAGGTCTCATTTTCCCCACCTGTAAAATGGGAATAATTATAATTATGCTACCTATCATACCAGATATGGGGGTGGTGGCACTTGTAATATTTAAGATTATATGAATGCCAATCATTATTTCTTCAATCATGGGCAATATAAAAGTTTATAAAGCCCAGGAATCCAGGGAAATGTGGTATATCTAGTGACTGTATCCATTCACCTTTAGCTATCTCTAAATATTATAGTCATATAATGTTAAAGATACCAATCACCTCAAAGATTGTTTAATCTGTGGACTCAGGAAATAATTGATAGGTCCTTAATCCTGCAGAGTTCAAGAAAAATAAAATCAGTGTTTATTACTATTTTGGAGAGAAGACACAGAGTTGTTCTCTAATGTCTTATTTGGAGTAAATGTAACTCTTGCTTGTCAGAAGTTGTGCTCCTGAAACTTAAACTCTTGAAGGTATAACCATACTAGAAAGACAATGAGGACATTTCTAGCAAGATAGTGTCCATCTGCTTTCCAAGGAGAATCAAATAGCAACTGGTTTAGTGTCAGGCTGACCATTTGGTGGAGGATTTTCTGGGTACAGAGTTAACAATATCTTTATTACATTCAACATTATTAAATAGTCATATTCTTGTTTGACACTCTCCATAGAAAAATATTAGATATGTGTAAATGTATTCCTTTTTTCCCTTTTGGTTCACCAAATATCTATGATCTATTTTAAAAAAATGTATTATGTGTTATACTCTGGTTACTGTGGGAATTACAAAGATAAAGAAGTTACCATGCCCCTGCCCTCGGAGAGTTCACAATGTAGTACAGTGTTTTGGATATGGAGAGTAAAGGAGAAAAATACAAGTTCACAAATAAGTTAAGGATTAACGATCATGAGGGTCCTTGGAAAGGTACATTGTGCAACAAGAGTAAAAAGGAGGATGAGACCACATCCATGTGAGGATACCAGGAAAGGCTCAAATTAAAGACAGAATCTGATACATTGCTAAAAGACAAATAACTTTCCAACAGGCAGAGGTAGATACAGAAAGGGTTCCACAGAGAAGGAAACCATGATGTGAAGTTTCACAGGTAGAGTTAGAGGTGTGTGTTCATCCTTTGTTGCCAAAGAAGACTATACCATCAGAGAAACAATGACATGACTTGCACTTGACTTTGTTTTGAGTAAGGGAGGGCTGTGCAGGTCACCAGCCTCACTTCTCCTCCAGAGCCATCTGAATCCAGTGACCAGATATTCATCAGGATGACTGGAGATGACCCAGGATGAGGCAATGGGGTTAAGTGACTTGCCCAAAGTCACACAGCTAGTGAGTGTCAAGTGTCTGAGGTGAGATTTGAACTCAGGTCTTCCTGACTCCTGCACTGGTGCTCTATCCACTGCACCACCTAGCTGCCCAGAGTTAGAGGTAATAGACTATGGAATATATCTTTCAAAGGACTCTGATAAACTGCATGAAGAATGCATTCTCCTCCTCTTTCTCCTATAAAGCTATAAAGTACCTAAATTCTATAGTATCAGCAATCAATTATGATTAAGGATACAAAGTTTAGAGAAAATAAGAAGTTGTTTATAACATGAATTCTTAACTTTTTGTATGATAAACTACTCTGGATATCTGGGGAAGCCTATAGAAACCTTCTCAGAATATTTTTTTTAAATTTATATTTGGAGAAAATTAGAGGTTAATAAAAAAATAAGGTTATTCCTCCATCCATATTAAATGACCCCTTAAATCAAGTTATAGACTTCTAGTTAAGAACTCTTATTTTGCCACAGAGTGAGTTGGAATGCTATGAACAGAAGCATCATTTAACAGAAAATAACAAAAAAAATAGTACAGAGACAAAAAAAGCTGTTAGAGCCGTCAAAGTAATAGAAAATGAAAGCAAAAATATCAAAGTCACTGTGTTTTAAATCCTTTTCAGTTTATGAATCATATGAATGGATGCATAATGCTTTCAAGAATAAGAATCTTGTTCCCTAAAGTGCATTCCACACAAGCCTTTGCCTTTTGCAGATTTTGCAAGATCAAGGGATGTTAAAATGAGTCAAACATTGATCATTTCAGGACTCTCGTGCTTCCACACACAGAGGGCCTCTTGAGTCAAGGATATACACTACATAATCAAAACAGTTTTTGAAGCTACTGAAAACAAACATTGTAGGCAAAGTATAAACAATGCACAATCCATAATCTTAGCCTTAAATCTCAAAGCAAGATCAATTAGATGTTATGCAGCAACAGAGCTCAAACATAGAGTCATGTCCTTACGCATTCATTTTTAAGCATCAGAAAAGGATATCTGAGGAGAATCAGCAAGGTTGAAACATCCCCATGAATGCCAGTTGAGCAGTTATGGAATTGCCATCCATGAGTTTCTTTCTACCTTCAGCACATTCTGATTTTTAGTTCATACTAACATTTAAAGTAATAAGTTCCCTAAGGGTATTATCATTGATGGTTTGCTTACTAGGACACTAACTGGGGATGGAAGGGATCATACAGAAGGGAAGAAATAAGGACCATTGAGGAAGTCTTTTGGCCATTTAATTGATCCTAAGTCAATAGCCAATTGTGGCAGAAATAACTGGCTTAGTGAGTCTGCGGAAGTGAAGTCAGAATTTTTCAATATTCCCCCATATTCCTCCTTCAAGACAGCAACTTCATGAGGTGGTCACACATCCTCAGGGTTAGACTCTTAACAGAAAGAGGTATATAATATAACATAGAAGGTTAGACTAAGTATGTATGAAGATATACTGGGTGTATTGACAATTCTGGAACAAAATTCTACTAAGATTTAAAGTTCTAAAATAAATGAGACCCCTAAGAAATAAGCAAGGTGAGTTCCTACTTTACAGTCCAGAATATGGTATTCCTTCTTCATCAAGTTAACATTTTCTCCAACACAGAATAAACGACAATCTCTCTATGTGTGCATATGATGCACACAAACACATATTTGATACAATTTGGAAGAGAATATAGAGCTGCAAAGCAGAGGCAGTGGAAATGGATTTGATCCCTTTGAGAAGTCAGTCTCCTTCTGATTTTTTTAAATAGAGAAATGAAGGAAAATCCCTTCCTTAGTATCTCTGCCTAATCTGGAGTTGGAATAAATTCCAATTTGTCTATTTACTTATTTGTTCCAAAATTACACAATGCAACCTTTGGGTACAACCTTTCTATCTTCCAGGAGGCACTTTCCAGCTGGGTGGCACCCTCCATTTATTTCCCTCATTTTTTAAAATCACTGATTGTGACTGTGTCCTGTCTCTGTCCACTAGCCCTGAGATGTCTATGCTGTATGCCTCTTATGCCTCCTACTATTCATTAAAGGTGAGAACCCCATGAAAAGTAGTTGTGTTATTCTGTGCTAGTCACTTAACCTTTCTAAGATTCAATTTCCTGATTTTTAATTTAGGAATAAGGATACTTGTCACCATACACTGGACAGTACATTTACTTATTTCACTTTGCTTTTCCAGTGTGGGCATCATAGCAGATCATGTGACTATGGATCCCAAAAATAGAGAATAGGTGAAGAATCCAAGAACTGCAGCGGTATCAATATAATATTAAAATAAATAAATAATAATAAAAAGAAGGTCTGCAATGCATATAGAGAATTTATGGAACGATATGGACAATTATCATATAGGGTGAAAGAGTATGGAGGCTTTGAGACCAACACTGGTAGAAGGAATACATACGTATTAGATTATAGATTTGTTGACACAGTTTTGAATTCTATTTGCAGAATAGCAACATTGTGATCATTATTAATATCAACTAAGGTAAAGTTGAGAAAAGACTTTGTAAATGAATGTGTAATATAAATATTAATCATTATTAATATTAGCTTAAAAGAAAAAGCATTTTTATGAATTACAATTTGGTTGTTTATCATTGAGCTAAAAATTTCCCCAAGACATCAGCTTATGATTTGATTCTAGGTAGTCACTAAAGAGCTATCTTTATTTGTAAGTTAGAATGTATGTGAGGTATATATAATCTGCCAAGCTACACAATTACCCAAGTCAAAAGACCCTAACTCCACAAGACTCTTTGAATGGTTTAACAGTACAGCACAAGACCATATAAGAATCCATGAAACCAGCTACTCTTTCAGTCTTTAAGACAGGGAGTTTCTCCTTTTAGCATACTAGATTTGTCTTGATATAGTCTATTCCCTTCACACTTTTCTTATGTTATTGTATCATTGAATATTTCCACTCTTGCAGAAGAAAAATTTTTGTATTATTTTTACCTTTGTCTGAACATGAAAGTTTTCTGTCCCCTCCAATATTTCACTTACCTCTTGCTGGATCTTCCTCAGCTCTATAGATTTTGTGGGTTCTGATAATTTTATGCATTTTTGGGGTGTGGTTACATCATAGATATGTATACAATAGGAAGCTATTTTTAAGTTTTGTTTCTTCAACTTTTCCTAATAATATCCCACACTGTAAGAATTCTTTGTGACAGTAATGCTTGGGGATGATCTCATCATGGATCAATCCACAGTGAATTTATTCATGGTGAAAAACATATAATTCTTTAGATATTTTTAGACTCTATAGACAGAGCATTGAACTTGGAGATGTTGTTGGACAAGAACAACAACAAACTTGCAATATTATGGCCTAGGTTCAAGTCCAGGGCTTGATACATTCTATCTGTACGATTATGTCTTCACCAGTCACTAAATCCTCAATATAGAGCATAAAGTATTATAGAAATGTTGACTATTACCTTGTGAATGTATATAAAATGAGTTACTTATGTGTGCTGGCCTCAGAGCTCTCTACTCTGCTCCTACCCACTCACCCAGTCTTATGGCATCCCGTGTAGTATGTCACCATCAATTTGACATTTCATTGTTCAGAAAAGCTTACTACGATTTGAAAACTTTCACTATAAACTCCTTCTTCCATATCATTTCTAAAAATGTAAAAGAAACTCAAAGTATATTAAAGTGTCAGCTAAAGCTTTAGACTAATGGACCTTTTCCTTCCTTCCTCTCTCCCCTCACTATATCTATCTGCACGCTTTTCATTTTGTTGTTGACTTGTTATAATAGTATCTATCTCTTTGTGACCCTATCCGGGGTTTTCTTGGCAATGATACTGGAGCGGCTTGTCATTTCCTTCTCCGACTCATTTCATAGATGATGAAATTGAGGCAAATAGGGTTAAATGACTTGCCCAGGGTCATACAGTTAGTGTCTGAGGTTGGGTTTGAAGTCATGAAGATGAGTCTTCCTGATTCTAAGCCCAGAACTTTATCCAATATGCCACCTAATTGCCACTCTTTTCATATTCTATCTTGATTCTTTATGATTTATGTGGACAGACTGCAAGCTAACATTTTCCCCTTTGTTTTCCTTTTTTTAAAGTACATTTTGGTTTATGCCTATTTTAATATTTGATCTGTTTTTTAAAATATTCTTATACTGAAAACTTTGAAATTAGGAACTATATTGTTCAGGGCCAGAAGGGACCTTAGAAATGATTTAATCCAATCCCATTTTATATGTGATGGCACTTAGCACCAGAGAGTTGAAATGACTTGTCCATGTCCCATATAGCCTTGGTAGGATTTATAATGCAGTTTAATATCAAGGAGTAGTTTCATTTTCCTGCTTTATCATGAGAATCAGGTCCAATAATAACAATACTAAGCAAATAGCTGTTTTAATATTATCATTTTAAGACTTTCATTTAAACATGAATGTGTAGACCCTGCAATGGTAGATCTTTCAAATGAGACTTGCTTGTTTAAGATAGCTTCTGAAATATTCAGTCCTGCAAGCAAAGTATGAATGTTGACATAAATGATTTATTGCATCAATGCTGGATTCCCAGATATAGTTATGACTTCTAAAGATCAGGAGAGATAATAAGTGAATCTGTGCTGTAATTTAAATCCAGGTTATAAACTTGGGCTTCGCCTGGGGTTCAGTTTAAATTTGATAAATTATAATATCTCAGCTCAGGGAATCTTCTCCAGAGTCTTTCATTCTTACTTCATTGACATTTCAGTAAATGGTATTTAAGAAGTGGAAATGAAATTCTCTTCCATTCTCTTTTGAAGGCATGTGCTTGTATAGAGAGGCTTCAAATAGCATGTAAGAAATGAGTAGAAATACATCCATGGTGGTAACATTTGAACTGTATTCTTGTTTGGACACATCTTACTATCTTTTGTCAGTTTTCAATCTGTAGGATGATTTTGCAAGTATAATAATGCACATAGCATGCAAAACTAAAGGATACTGATTGATCTCAAACAGATAGCTTATTCTTTGAGAACAAGGGGATGTACTTAACCTGGATAAGACCTTCTTGACAAGTAAATTCAGAAATAACAATTATAACAATACTTTGGATATTTTTTTAGTATCTATCTTTATCTCTACAACATCACTTATTTTCATTTCATCCATGTGAGCTAAAAAAGAGTTACATATCAATTGTTAGATAGTGAGGAAAATGACCAAATCATTTTTCCTAAGACTGCCTACTAAAAGAGTTCTGAACCTGGAGTACATGGACTTGTAGTTTTTTAAAATACTTTGATTTTTTTTCAATATCATTATTTCTGCTATTATCCTATATAATTTGTTTAATTCATTTAAAAACATACATTTAAGGAGTCCATAAGCTTCAGGCTGTGAAGGAGTCCATGACACAAGAGATTAAAAATCTCTCACCTACTGAATCAGTTGTAGTGGGAAGAGTAGAATGCAAATCCTTTGATATCGGATATAGTAATATCAGTTTTTATGTGCTATTATTAGAAGGAAAGATTTTAAGTGCTATTATTAGAGGGGAAATTGCTTTCATCTGAGTGAACCTGCTTTTTATTACATGAATATTCATTAAAGTTTTAGTAATCTAGACTTAAAGAATTTAGCTTTTTAAAAATGCATATTTTTTGAAAGAAAAGATAACCCATTTATCCCTAAATACCCGAGAATGGGTATGCTATCTTTCACTGTCTAGATTAGCATATGCATAGAAAATAGAGCAATTTTAAAAGATACTACCGTTAAGTGTTTCTTTCCCATTGTCCACCCGACAAACTCTATCCTGATGAATACATACAACTCTACATACATTCCCTGCCCAGTAAGTGTTGTCTGACAAATTAAAAGCTTTTCTATTTTATGTGTTCTATATTGATATTAAAAAAAGTTTCAGAAAACCTCAAAGTTCCCTAGTAATGTTAATCCACTGCAGGGTACAAAACTCTCCCAACCAAAAAACAAACAAACAAAAAAATATATGCTTCTTATATTTGACATGGGTTCATAAATAAAAGATAAGAGGGAAATGAATTATAGTTTGTAAACATTAGAGCCAAATAATAACCACTGATTGCTAATAAACTGCAATGAAAAGAGATATGTACAAACCAGAAGTCATCCTGCAGCAATAAATTCTTATGACATCCTTTGAATATCAATTCATGTTTGCATAGTTCTTGGCTAGGATGAAATAGGAGAACAGTTTTCTAACATGTAGAAACAAATAAGCCTGTCAACACCACTTTCCCCCCATTTCTCATTTACACAGCTTTGTTGATTAGTTATGATAAAAGAATGACCCTTTTCTGAGGGTTCTTTTATTGGATTTGGGGAGTGAAATGGGGTATTATTTAGAAATTCAGAGGGGAAGGGAACAGAATTGGCAGTCATTTTAAGTTACAAGTTGATCATGCTCCTGGTGTGTATTGTTTTTGAAGGTTATTTCTTGTTTTAAACTAAGTATTTCAGTGATACTGGCATTAAGTATGGCAAAGGCTGGTATAATGTCTGGCAACTTTTCAAAGTAGACCCTGTATACAGACACCCATTATCTGAGCTGTTGAAACATGCTTCACACACACACATAATTACCACAGATGATCCCACTTGTACAGTAATTACAGTATTAGAATAAATGGGAACATGGCAACATGTGCCCTAAGAATCCTCTCGTAATTCAAAGATAAGTACGAGGACTGTACAGCTTTGTCTAAGCTTTTTAAGGTCTTCTTAAAGACTCTGATAAATAGGTTTTACATTTCTGGGATTTGCATTTTTGCTACTGGTGGTTGTTGACTGTTATTGTTATTGTTGTTTCACAAAGTTTGAGATCTATTTTCATACTTACCATCAACATTTTGATGTGTAGAATCTCTCTGTTGGAATAGTACATTGTAATATGAATAAGAGGTGCTAACATAGCATATGCTATCTTCATATAGGCAAAAATACCCCCTATTCCTGTCCTTGTGAGGTATGACTTTAAAACTGGCAGATGACCCAGAACCTACTCACAACAACTCTACATCATAACTTCATAATTGCACGCCCCCCAACTTCCTATCCAACTATCTATACATTCGTCTACTTGTTTATCCCCATAAACACAAATATAACCCTACACTAAAACCTTCCTTCCATATTTCACCATGGTGGGGGGGTGGAGCCAAGATGGCTGAGTAGAAAGACGCATATACTCTCGTGCTTCCCCCACAGCCCACAAAATACCTGTAAAAAATGACTTTCAACAAATTCTAGAGCAGCAGAACTCACAGAAAAATAGAGTGAAAGAGGTTTCTAGCCAAAGGTAAACTTAAATGCCAATGGGAAAGGTCTATCTCATGGGACACTGAGCAGAGCAGAGCACAACCCTGGCCACACAATACCTGGAAGAACAGGACCTGAACAGAACTCCAGGGCAGAATTCCCAGCAGGGAGGGCCCCAGATCCCTCAACCCACAAGTGGCAAAGAAAGCTCCAAAGGTCAGTGTGGGAGGGCTTTCCCAGTTGGGAGAGCAGGGAATGGGGTTCTCCCAGCACTAGCCCCAGGTGGTGGCAGCAGCAGGCAGTGAATGGCTATGTGGAAGCAGCCTGAGTTCATTGTCCAGACAGCTCCACTTAAAGCCTCTGGTGGAACTCAGCAGGTGATCTGAACCTCCAGAAAGAGACCTGAAAAGAGAAACTCCTAGGAATATTGTGGCCAAATTTCAAAGTTCCCAGGTCAAGGAGAAAATATTGCAAGCAGCTAGAAAGAAACAATTTGAGTACTGTGGAAATACAATCAGGATAACACAGGATCTGGCAGCTTCTACATGAAGGGATTGAAGGACTTGGAATAGGATATTCCAGAACTCAAAGGAACTGGGATTAAATTTAAGAATCACCTACCCAGAAAAACTGAGTATAATACTTCAAGGGAATAAATGGTCATTCAATGCTAGAGACTTTCAAGCATTCATGATGAAAAGACCAGAACTGAATAGAAAATTTGACTTTCAAACACAAGAATCAAAAGAAGCACATAAAGGTAAACATGAAAGAGAAATCATAAAAGACTTTCTAAAGCTGAACTGTTTACATTCCTACATGGAAAGATAATATTTGTAACTCTTGAGACTTTTCTCAGTATTTGGGTAGGTGGAGGGATTACACACACACACACACACACACACACACACACACACACACACATACACACACACAGTACAAGTTGAGTTGAATCAGAAGAGATGATATCCATGAAAAAAATAAAATGAAAATTAATGGGTGAGGGAGGAAAATACTGGGAGGAGAAAGGAAAAATAAGAAAAATCCTGTTCAATGGAGGAGAAAAGGGAGAAGGTGAGAGGGGGAAAAGTGAAACTTACTCTCTTCACATATGGCTTACGGAGGGAAGAACATGCTCACTAAACTTGGTATGAAAATCTAACTTACACTACAGGAAAGTAGGGGAAAAAGGGGACAAGTGGGGTGAGGGGGATGACAGAAGGGAGGGCAAATGGGAGAAGGAAGTAATGAGAAATAAACACTTTTGGGAAGGGACAAGGTCAAATGAGAGAATAGGAAAAAAATGGGGGGACAGGGTAGGATGGAGGGCCATATAGTTAGTATTACACAACATGATTATGATGGAAATCTTTTGCAAAATGACACATATATAGCTGGTATTGAATTGCTTGCCTTCTCAGTGGGGATGGAGGGAGGGAGAGAAGTTGGAATTCAAAGTATTAGAAATGAATGTTGAGAATTATTATTGAATATAACTGGGAAATAAGAAACACAGGTAATGGGGTATAGGAATTTATCTTGCCCCACAAGAAAAGAGAGAAGATGGGGATAAGGGAAGGGTGAGGTGTGATAGAAGGGAGGGCTCATTGAGGGAAAGGGTAACCAGAATGCAAGGTATTATGGGGAGGAGGAGGGAAGAGATGGGGAGAAAAATTGGAACTCAAAATTTTGTGGAAATGAATGTCAAAATTTAAAAATAAATAATAAATACAAAAAAATTATTTCACCATGGTATGTAGGAGTCCCTTCATTTGCCAAGGTGATACTGCATGTGAGACCAGCAAATTTGGTAGCTTTCACACATTATATATAAGTTAGGTGAGAACTAACCTAGTTAAATTTGAAGAGGTTCATTATCAGTTATGCAAAAAGATAAATATTTTGCCAAACACTATTTGCCAAATCAGAGAGGAGGTGAGATGGATTGGTAAAAAACAAACTCACAATGACTAAGAATGCTTTCTTAAGAAGTGAAGCATGAATTCACCCCCACAACCAGGGATGACTTTGCACATGGTCATAGTATGTGACAACTTGTGCGAGGTTATTTCAAGACTACTAAGTCACTTCTGATTCTTCTTTCTCCTATCTTCCACAAGAGTGACTAAAATTATTGGGTGGTGTCTGCAGTTTCACTATCAAGATTTCTTCCATTTAGCTGAAGATTTTTTGGTACATATTAAAAAAGAACAATATTCCTGAGAGAGACTATATGATAAAATTGCCAATATTAGCATTTGAGTGTGAGTTAAGAATCTCAAACCAAGGTTACAATAGACACAAAAGATATAGGGAAGGAGGATGTTAACATATAAGCAAAATTATGAAGAAAGAAATGCTACTGAAGTAGGGCACAACTACAAAATATGGAGACTGGTGATATGGTTAAACAAAATTCTTTTCCTTTACAGTTTATCCTTTGTAGTCAAGAGGAGGAAAATCCCTTACCTATATATGACACTTTATTTTAAAAAAAATTTCCTTGATTACATGAAAAACAAATTTTTAAAGAAATTTAATAACTTTTGAGTTTGAAAATCCTTGTTTTGTGTTTATCTTTCATTGCCAAAGAAGACCATGCCATCAGAGAAATGATGACATGACTTGCACTTGACTTTTTTTGAGTGAGAGAGGACTGTGCTAGGTCACCGGCCTCACTTCTCTTCCAGAGCCATCTGAATCCGGTGACCAGATATTCATCAGGATGACTGGAGATAACCCAGGATGCACTTGGAGACCTTGGGTCTGCCATTCACTGAACAGAGGTAGCCAGGGCATAGCTCCTTTAATGAGGCCAAGAAAAAGAAAGACATCAGGCTGGGAGGGAAACAGCAATGGTTACTATTGATAAGCACTCTAAAGCTAAGAAGGTCCAGAGGAGACTTTAGGGAGGGGCCCATTGGGGTTCTTCCTCCTTTTCTTTCTACCCCACCTTGAGGAGGCAAGCACATTTATATAGATTATGCATGTGAAGTCATATAATACATATTTCTATATGAACTATGTTGAAAAAGGAAAACAAGTAAAGAAAAGAAAAAAGAGTAAAGGAAAGAAAAAGAAAAGGAAATAACCCAGTAAAAATGAAGAAAACTAAAAATAAAAATTTGCTTCAATCAACATTCAGAAGCCATCACTTCTTTCTCTGGAGGCAGATAGCACTTTTCATTATAAGTCCTTCGGAACTGTCTTCAATCACTGTATTCCTGAGAAGAACTAAGTCTTTACAATTGATCATCATGCAATATTGCCATTACTATATAAAGGGATCTCCTGGCTCAACTCACTTCACTTTGCATCAGTTCTTATAAGTATTCCCAGATTTTTCTGAAACTATCCTACACATCATTTCTCATAGTACATTGGTATTCCATCACAATCACAAACCACAACTTGTTCAACCATTCTCTCACTGATGGACTTCCTTTTAGTTTCCAATTCTATGATCCCACAAAAAAATGCTGCTATAAATATTTTTGTACATACAGGATATTTTCCTTTTTCTTAGGGATATAGGACTAATAGTGGCATTGCTGGGTCAAAGGGGATGCTCAGTTTTATAGCCCTTTAGGCATAGTTCCAAATTGCTCTCTGGAAAGGTTGAATCAGTTCACAGCTCCATCAACAATGGTTTAGTGTCCCAATTTCCCCATATTCCCTCCAATATTTGCCATTTTACTTTTCTAACATATGAGCCAATCTCATGTGAGATGGTACCTCAGAGTTGTTTCAGTTTGCATTTTTCTAATCAATAGGGATTTAGATAATGTTTTTCATATGACTATAGATAACTGATTTTTTTCATATAAAAACTGCCTGTTTATATACTTTGACCATTTATCAATTAAAGATTGGCTTATTTTCTTGTAAGTGGACTCAGTTCTCTATATATTTGAGAAATGAGGCCTTTATCAGAGAAATGCTGTATTTTTTTTCCACAGTTATGATGGGATACATATTTCCCTCTATTCTATTTAGCTATAATATTCCTGGGAGTTTTCTTTTTGAGATCTTTATTTCAGGATATGATAGCTGTATTTTTTCAATTTTTTTTCAACCTCTTGTTCTTGGATTATCAGGGTAATTTTCTGCATAACTTCTTGAAATATGATGTCTAGGCTCCTGTATTTATCATTGCTTTTAAGTAGTTCAATAATTTTTAAATTATTTATCCTCAATCTATTTTCTAGGTGAGTTGCTTTTGCAATGAGATATTTCACATTTTCTTCTATTTAAAAAAATTCTTTTGATTTTATTTTACTGCTTCTTTATTTCTCATGGAGTCATTAGTTTCCTCTTGCCCAATTCTAATTTTCAAGGAATTATTTTCTTTGGTGAATTTTTGTATTTATTTTCTATTTTACTAATTCTGCTTTTTTAAGGAGTTCTTTCCTTCAGTGGATCTTTGTGTCTGTTTTGCCATTTGGTCAATTCTGTCTTTTAAAGAATTTTTTTTTTCAGTATTCTTGTGCCTTTTTATCAAGCTCATATTACTCTCATTTGTTTTACAGTTTTTCTCTACCTTTCTTATTTTATTTTTAAAATCCTTTTTGAGATCTTCTGGGAATTCCTTTTGGATATGTATCCAGCTCTATTTTCTTTGAGGTTTTGCACATAGCTGCTTTGATTTCATATCTTCTTCTTGGTTTGTGTCTTGATTTTCCTCATCTCCATAGTAACCTGCTATAGTCGGGTTCTTTTTTTAAAAAAATTTGGTTCCTTTCCAGTCTATTTCTTGACTTTTAATTATATGTTATACTTTGTCTTTGCTCTTGGGGCAGAGGGAACACTGTCCCAAGGTTCAGGTTTTTTGTGCTGTTATTTTTAGAGCTAGTTCTGGGGGTCTAAAAGTTTTTAGTCTTTCCAAGGTGGTATGATCTAAGGAGACATATGGTCACTAATCTCCTGGCCTGTGCTCTGGCATTTGAGTCTCCACAAACACTCCCCTATGCCCTAGAAACTTGACTAGGATCCTTACTCTCCTGTGGCTGCAATGCTCTTATTTTTTCTGGCCTTTTGAATGCAGCTCAGGCAAGGAAAAGTACTCTTCTTTGCCCTGGATCTGAGGCAAGTGAAAACTATAATGAAAAGTTTAATAAATACTAGAATTTATTTCAATAAATATCTAGTAGATACCCAATATCTACAAGACAAAAAAACCTTCCAATATTATTTACAGTATCTCACTTCTGGGAGAGATAATTTACAGTAGGATGTGGGCAATAATCTCTATGAGATGATTTCATATCTATTCCTATCTTACTATTCCTTTCAGCTCCATGATTCTCTGATTGAACAAGTTTCTTTATATTGGGGAAAAAACAGGTAAGTTTCAGTTGAATGCAAATTATGACTAGAAAACGCTTGATAATGGCCATGAGATGGGGCTATCACTGGGTTTGTTTTTCAATGCTTCTTTTTCTCTATCATCTTTCCTCTTCAATCTCAGTGTTGCCTGGATGGAAGATATTGCCTGAGCCTGTGCTTTCAGGAGGTGATGAGGTCAGAAATAAGGAGAAAAAATGAAACCTACTGAATTCTGTCTCTGGCTCCAACCTCTAACAGTAAAGTAAACTACTTCAGAGAAAGATGAGTCTTGAGAAATAAACAGAGATGGAATAATAAGTGCTGGATAAGTCCAAACTTTTCTTGATAGAAAGGTCAGAAATCTTGAGAAACAAGGAATAAATATAAATTTAATTGCAGTAGATAAGTTTTAAAATATCAGCATCAAAGGATTTTTGGTAGAAAGAAGACACAAAATGATGCCAAAAGACTTAACTTCTTAGGCTTTTCTTTCTTCGGAAATCATCATTAAAATAGAGAAGTGGGGTCTCCAAAGAGGGAGAACTCAAGTGAATCATTAAAGAAAAAAACTGCTAAGGAAAGTAGACCCTCCTCTCCCCCCATTTCATGTAAACTCTTTGATAAGTGCTCAAAAGGTATAAAGATATAAGATTATTTGCAAAACTACTTAGAACACATAGATGCTCTCTAGTCAGATTATTACTGAATAGTGTCTAATGTATATGAATATATATGGTATACATAAAATATATATGAATATATATACAAATGGAAATATACATATATATGGAAACATTTGTGCATATTTAAAATACATATTCATATGAATATTTACATATAATATACATTAATGTGAATATGTGTATATTCACATATGTATATAAGCCTATATGTACATAGTTTAACATTGATTTACTGTATACAAATATACACATGTTCAATATATTTATTGTGTGTGCACATGCTATATATGTATACACTGAATATATATGTATCCATATAAATATGTGTGTGTATATATATATATATATATATATATATACACATTTGTCTATGTGTATGTAGAAGACACATATATATGTATATATGTATGCTATATTTGACATATAGGTATACATTTATATAATACATATGTGTATATACTGTATATATCTATAGTATATGTATTGAATTTTGTGTGCAAATATATGAATATATGCACATGAATGCACACATATATATGTGCATATGTCTAGGCACATGTTCAAATATCTAGATAATTATTTTAATACTTTCTGGATGACCTGAATATCAAACAAATATAACCCATACAATTTTAGTTACAGCCTCAACATTCAGGTCTTTATCCACTCCATGACTTCTTATTTAGGAGAACACTGTACCCTTAAGCAAATATTAAATAGAGTTGATGAAGAGAAAAAAAAATCTTTTACCTTTTGTTAGCGTATGTTCTACCCAGTTTTTCCAACAACTTATTATCATTTAACAGCATATTCCTTTAAAGTTCATTGGGATTTTTTTATGGTTTTAAAATAAAGTAGCAGAAAATTAAGTGTTTGATAACTCATCCTTTTACATATACTTGGCAGCATACTAGTATTTTTCCTTTTGGGGGATGGGATATGATTGTGGTTGTGGTGTGCTTTATATGTTTGAATCAATATGTGTCTATAAAGAGTTTAGGACTGAAAATAAATGATTGATAATTATGTTATTTATTTATATTTTTTCCTCATAAAAATAGCATAGAAAGGAAGTCAGAAGATAATTGACCAAAAGCAAACAGATTAAAGCTATTTTAACTTTAAGTTAATTTAGTGTGCAACATACACTTGATGAGATTTGATCAACTTTCTGATCAAGAAATAGAAACTGTAATTTATTTTGATCCTTTCTTAAGATATTTTGATCAAGATACAATAAATTAGTTTTTTTATATCTTTGATAATCTCTTTTTTATTTAGTTTCCTTTTTTAACATTCAAAAATATCCATGAAGAAAAATAAAATGTTCTTTAACTATCCTATAACTGTGTCAAATTCTGAAAGCAGAACTGCCATCTTTTCCTCTCTGGTTTTGTCTACGTATTTTAAAGTCTGTTTCTATCCATCTATAAGTGTTTTCTCTTCATTTGATCTCAAAATACCTTTTGTTGCCTCCATGCATTTACCTCCTAATTTGTATAATAGTTTATCCCCACTTTCTATATCTTAAACTTCTTAAAGGCAGGGATCACGACTGATTTATATTTTTATCATTCACAGCACTTATAGTGATAAGTTGCACATAGGAGGCACTTAATAAATGTTTTTGCCCATAAATTAATATCTTCATTTTCTCCTTTTTTGGAATTATCACAATCCCTTGATGAATCTCCTCATTTGAAAACATGAAATCTTATTTAATATTCAGGATATTTTTGTAAGTCTGAACCAAACCCCTAAAAGGTTTATGCAGTCCTTTCAATTGGCAAAAATGCTTTAAGCAAGAAATGAAAGTTTCCCTCACTGCTTGGTTTTCATTTTCTCCCTTTTATTTTCCTAATTAAAGATGGAAGCCAACGGCAGAGACACCTCCAGGGAATTACTGTGGAGAGCAGCATTTGTGCCAATATTAATAAAACAGAGCAAAGTGTCCATCCCAAACAGGTTTTAGAATAATAGAATTCATGCATAAAAGTCACAACAAATATTGTTCAAAAGATGAAAGTACGCATATGTGTATATTTGAAATAGTTGCTTCTTTTGCTTCCTCTCTGGTTTCACTGGGTTTTATCTGATTACAATCATAATACTGCATGTCTTGAAGAGAAAAAAAAAAAACAACAACTTGCAACTGAATAATAAAAGGGAATGTTTTCCAAATAATCCCTCATCTTGTATTATTTTGAATGGTAGTATGGATAATGGGACTGACTTTGCCAAGTTGTTGGGGTGCAATTTAAACCTTTTGGTTTCTAGAGCAGTCTAGTAGCAGAGACCCAATACAGCTAACAGCTGAGAGCATCCATCTAATGCTAAGCCAATGGATCTAGGCCAAATGTTTAGGCTGCCAAATCCCAAGATCATGCGATAGTCATGAAAAATGAATGTCTAAAATGATGGACATTTTTATTGCCTGGAGTTTACAAACTTGAAAAATAGGGCTTTAACTTTTTTTTCAATCACTTGAAAGTCTTTTATATAATCTTATAAATATAGAAAGTGTATTCCAAGGAGCAAGATAGTAATTATAGGTCAGAAGAAAAATAGGTATATATCTCATATCATTTTGCATCTTTACCTATATTTATTCGAGCTGTAAAAGCTTTTTTATTTTTTTTGCATAGCCCTACTTTTAGACCTGTATAATTCCTTCTGATCCCAAGGAATTGCATAGAAGTTTGTTTTAACACTTGTATGACACAGGTCAATAACCTTATTGCTATTTTACTGAGACAGCTGAAGCCAACGTTTTGAAAAGATTGAAGGGATTCTTCTAGTTCCCTGGTGGGGAAAAGTCTTGTTAATACTGTAGTTCAAGCTTCTGGACACTCCTTGAGGACAGGACATTTCCATTCCCAGAGCTCTGCATATTTGTTGTTATGATTCCAGACCAGGGTGGGTTGGAAATTCCTGGTGAGAAAATTCCCTCCCATCAATTCATATCAGCAACCTTTCTCCAACTCAAAGCTAGAGAGTTGTCTGGGGCACTAGGTGATGAAATGACGGGACCAGGTTCAGTAATATGACTTAAATACAAGGTTTCTAGACTCTAAGGTGCTCCTGGTTTCTACACAGAACACTATAATACTTTTTGGCCTTGAATATATTCTGTAATTAACAAATATTGATTGAACTTAAATTTATACCATTCTCGCCATGTAGACCACATAGCCCACATTTTATAGTGTGTATAGAATACCAACAAAGCTAACTTCCTAAAGATGCCCATCTAGAATAGCAGGTCATGGAAAGTCTATGAAGGACCTTTCATCTCCCTTGTATGGAGTTAAAGGCTTATATTTTCTCCCATCACACCTCACTAGAAGTTGAATAACAGAAATAACTGAGGATTTATTGAACTCATGAACTTTTCATTCAAATAGACCCAACAATGTCTATTATTGACATAATGACATGATAGCCATTGAAAACAAAACAAAACAAAATACTCTTCAATTAGTATGTAACAGAATAAATGAAGAAATCAAAGATAACTAAATAGATCATTATTTTTATTTTTCTGGCTACATGGAAGAAAGAGAAAAGAATTCTTATTTAGAGAGCAAAGAAAAGTGCCTCTATTTCAGACACGAAGGAAAAAAAGGGAGACCATTGCCCAGAACTGTCAGTTATTTCCTAACAGGACACAATTATTTCTCTTAGCTAATAAAGATCACTTAAGTGCTTTTTAAAGACTAAAACACAATTTTACTTTCCAATTAATAAAAAATTATAATGGGCTGTCATCTCACACACACAAACATTTTATATATGTGTATATGTGTGTGTGTGTGTGTGTGTGTGTGTGTGTGTGTGTGTGTATACACAGTAAAATATAAGGAACCATACTTCAAATGTATAGGGAGTTTCTGAAGATTATTAAATGAAAGCTGGAAGATTAGTCAATTAGTCACCAAGAATTTATTATATGTGTACAATATGCTAGGAACCAGGCTAAGTTCTTGGCATACAAAGAAAGGTTAAAAACAGACCTGACTCTCAAGGACAGATCATATGAAATGAACTATAAAATATACATACATACATATGTAAATATATTTGCATATGTCTAGGCAAGATAGAGATTAATAGACAGATAAACAAATAAGAGGACCAAAAGCCTCGGTGAAATTTTAAGCTTTAGGAACTTCAAAATTGTAAATGCTACAAACTGACAAAATACTTGAAAGTTTAATTATTTAGAATCTTAAAATGTGGCAGTCTTATGACAATTCAACATAAACTCCATCTTGTGCTATATATCAGCTGTTATCTACTCATTGAAAATATTGCATTTGTATGCTAAGTCTCAATATCACCCAAAGAATGAGGTTTCAATGCATACATGACAGTTTGACATGAACCCACAAGAAAAGAAAAAAAAAATATAAGGAAGATCAGATTACTGAGGGGATCAAGCAAGAGCCCCTCCTTTACCAATTCACCTTTCTGAAAAAGCATCTAGACAATTTCACGCACACGCACACACACACACACACACACACACACACACACACACTACCTAATGACAGTGTGCCATGTTTTGTGCATATGTGTGTGTGTCTAAAACTAATCATTGTAATATAATTACTTTATAAATTCTACAGTTTTTAAAATTTAAAACTGCACCGTCTTTTGAGATATTCTGTATGTAGCCACATGCACATATTGTAGATAGAAAGTTATCTCAGAGAGAAATGAACTGGCTTTGGGCGGAAGGAGGAAAGATTTCCTGCAGAAAAGTAGAAGTTAGCTGTCTTGAAAGGACTCAGGAATTCTAAAATTACTGATTTTGCTTAAGTGTTTTACTTTGTTGTAAAAGATACCTCACAAAGCTGGAGTAATCAGAAATGTATGCAATGTAAAAACAAACAAAAATCAATCAAAAGGAAAATATAACAAATGAAAATGAGGAAGGAGAGCATTGCAAGCATGTGAGATAGTCAGTGCAAAAGCATAGAGATTGATCATCACATGAAAATAAGCCCAGTGTAATTGATTTGTATAGTACTCAGAGGGGAATAAAGAGTCAGAAGAAGACTAGGGTTTGGTTATGAAGAACTTTAAAAGCCAAACTGAGGACTTTATATTTGATCTTGGAAATAATAGAGAGTCCCTGGAGTTTGAGTAGGAGAATAATATTGAAGGACCTGCACTTCAGGAAATCAGTTTGACTGCTACATATAGCAAGGATCAAAGTAGGAAGATAATTGAGGCAGGGAGACCAAAAAGGCTATTATAATAGTAGAGGGAAGAGGTGATGGTAGCCCAAATTAGAAGGTGTAAATTGAAAGAAGGGATGTATGTGAGGTGTTGTAAAGGTGGAAATAACAAGATTTGGCAACAGATTGGATATGTGGAATGAGAGTAAGGACTTGAGGATAACACTGAAATCATGATCTCACAGAGAAAAGCTAGGGTTATACACACACACACGTATATATATATATATATATATATATATATATATATATATATATATATATATATATATATATATATATATATATATATATATATACACATATATATACCATCTCTATAGAAATGATCATTGAGATCGTAGAAGTTGATTAAATTTCCAAGTGAGATAATTCAAAAAGAAAAAATAAAGTAATAAAGTAGAAGGTCCAGGACAAAGCCTTAGGAGATCCACGTAGAAAGCACAACATGGGTGAAGATCCAGCAAAAAAGAAAAGAGAAAGAGACTGAGGAGGAACAAGCAGAAAGGTTAACCACAAACCAGGAGAGATCATTGCCAAGCAGTCTGAAATCATCTATTCTCCCCCCTTTTTACAGATAAATTAATGAAGGCCTAGAAAGTTTCAGTATGTTCTAGTTTCTATTAATCCTCCATTTTCAGAGGTTAAGCAATGTTACATTTGGAAATACAGGCAACTGAACCAACTCACTTAATAACACTAACGTGAGGGTCTAGACCAGGTCAGTCACCGATTCCTCAGTCTGAAATGCCCTTACTACAAGGCGCTACCACTTCTCTTGTCTTCTAATGTAAGAGGCATTTGACTTAGGGAAATGAATTATATGTATTGCAGTAGAAGCTTTTTATTAGTATAAGAAATATAAGAGGTTTTCACACAGGTCATGCGTTTCTTTAATGACAACAGTAATTCAAGCAAGAAATAGGTTAGCCTTGTTAAAAAAAAATCCTCCTGATGATTAAGATTTGTTATGGCCTTATATATCTCCTCATGACCTCCAATTAGTGATCTCATAAATTATAGGAAATGGGTTAACCCTATAACCTACTAAAATCACAATATACTATGTGTCTGATTTATTTCCTATTAAACAGTAACAATGAATGAACAAAATCTTTTCAAGATATATAGCTGGATATAAAATTCAACCAGGGCCTTAGACAATGATAAAACAAAGTGGGTGACATATACAGATAAAAAAAATGTAATTATTAGAATATCTTCTATAGTGTAATACATTGAATGTTCATGTGCCAATGTTAATGTGTTCAACTCATTTTTTCTGAACAATACATACAAACGAGAAGAAACTGTTTTCCTATGTTCTCTATTACTATATTGATAACAACAGATAGAAGATACCTTTCTGTCACATTAAATGTGTATCCAAGAAAATTATATTAACAAAAATAAGATATTTTTAAACATTTTCCTCATTCAAATGAAAAATCAAAATACACAATAAATGTCTAATAATTATGAAAATGGTTATAGTGTTAATAAAAGCCTCGCTGGTGTTTTCTTGCTGTTTTAAGTTGGGAGACTTTTTATTAATTCCAATTCTCTGGTTCTACCCCACAGTTTAAAGATACTGTCATTCTAAACTGACAAACGAGGCAACGATGATAAATAAGGCAAAATCAAAAACAAATCTTAAATAATAGAATCACAAAAAAGAATGTGAAATGAACAAAGGCAAATGTGAAATTAACAAAAGCTAATTAACTTAGCTATGCTCTCTACATCAGGTATGAGTCCCTGGTTCAGTTACTTCTAATCTCTGCAGAGACCATTAGGAACGGAAGGTAATGAAGTCCAGCAGTTGGAGAAAAGGACTATCCAGCAGCAACATAATGAATGCTTAAGAGGGAAACAAAATGACTAGGGACTGTGACCAGATGTATGAGGAAAATTCATTTCCTGATAAGCACAAGTGGACAAAGGCTATTTGACTTTCTGAAAGCAATGCTCTGTGGATGGGACTTAGTAAGATAATACTGATGGATTTTTTTGTTATTGTTGTAATGTCTGTCCCCATCGTAACTTTACCAAGAGTTGTCCCCTTTCCCTCCTAACTCACCTGGTATTCTGGGTATCTAGTGACTAGTGAGAACTGATATTTAGAACAATTGCCATGCATTGGCTTATTTTGTGTCTATCATACAAGTAACTATTTGCTTTTCATCATTTAATAGATGTTTTTTCTACTGATAGCAATCACCATTCTTAGTGATAGGAGCTGAAAGAGCCAAATACATTCGCGTTTTTCCTCCAGAAAAGAATATAGATAAATAATGAAGTCCAAAGAAAGGAAGTCAAGGTATGGTTCTCATGATTTAAAGGATCAATTTAATACAGTTGAAAGAAGGCTGGACTCACAATGGGATGATTTGATTGTGACTTGTGCTTTAGCCATTCTCTAGTTCTCTGTTAATCTAGTTAATAGTTTTCAGGCTGAGATTTGAAATGAAGAAGTAACTGCTCCACTCACCATAGTAAAATCACATTAGGCTCTTCATTAAGCAATCAGTTTACTTTAAATTTATTATTCAAGAAAAGGCACCATATCAACAAAAGGAACCCCTGGATCCTAGATTCTGGGATACACAGAAACACTTGTATCATCTAAATATCCAACAACAGGAGAAAGATTCTTATTTAGAGTTCAGGCTGAATGCTCCAAGCTACACCTAGGTTCTGAGATGACTCAGTAGATAGAGACTGAGTCTGGAGTCAGGAACAACTGAGTTCAGATGTGACATTAATCCCTTACTTATCATCTCTGTGACTCAGTCCTAACTTCTGAAAATGGGTATATATAAGTAGAGCAGTAGAGGGAATGTCAGGCCTGGAGTCAGAAAGACTCATCTTCCTGAGTGTAACATGAATATACAATATACAATATACATAGCGGGGCCTGCTATCATAGGTTCTTAGATCTGTACCTCCAAAAGGAAAGGTAACTTTTGAGGGCTTAACAATCTCCTTTCAGCAAGCATATATATCATTCACTTAGTTCAGGAAATCAACAGGCAGTGCTTCCAAACTGTCTGACATAAGAAATACATATATCACAAATCAAAAGTCAGGTCCAACTCTCTAGCCATATTTTCCAGAGAGGGAAGTGCTAACATCTAAGTCCCATAGTCTCCTCTTGCACACAAAGCTTCTTCCAAAAACTAAGCCCCAAAGTAAAGCCTCATCCTTAGAGTATTTAAACAATTTATTTTGATGGGGGTAGGGGGGAAGATCTTTAATCACATTAACAATACAAAAATAGCAAAATATTCTACTTTTCTTGTCCTTACACTGAGTTCAAATCTGGCTTCAGCTACTTACTGTTTAAGTCACTTAAGCCTATTTGCCTCAGTTCCTCCTCTCCATTGTCTGCCAAAAAAACCCCAAAATGATCATGAAGAACAGACACAATGGAAAAAATGACTGAATCCTCTATAAACTCAAGTTGTTCCCTATTACCCATAGAATCAAATACAAAATCTTTTTTTTTTTAAAGTCCTTCACAAGCTGGCCCCTTCTTTCCACTGAATTCTTGCAGATTTTCCCATATTTGCTCCACATATTCTACAAGACAGGGATACTAGCTCTCTTCCCTATTCCTCACAAATGGTATTTCCTATTCTAAGTCCATACCTTGTCATTGGCTGTTCTCCATGCCTGGCATGCCCTCCCTTCTCACCTTCTGTCTTTGCTGGCTTGCTTTACAGTATTCTATACTTCTCACACAGACTGCATCCATCCTCTCTGTATATAGTTGTTTGCATGTTGTCCTCATAGTGAAAACGTGAATTCCCTAGGGGTCATGTTTTTCTTTTTTCAGTTTTAGTTCTCCTCCTCCCCGTTGTTGAATCCCCAGCACTTAACATGATACCTGACATAAAATAAGAGCTTAATAAATACCATATATTCAACAATAAAAATAAGTCACTTTTCAAGTGACTTCTATAAAGTCATTTCTTAAAGCATTAAGGTTTATGAATTCCTTCACACTAGTACCATGAGATATGTAGTACATGAATAATTACTATGATTTTATCGGTGAGGACACTGAGGGTTCAAGAGGTAAAAATAAAACTACCCATACTCCTGTAGCACATAAATGTCAAAGACAGAATTTAAACCCCGGACTGCAAATGGCAATTCCCAGTACCACACACTTCTCTTGTAAAGGAGGATAATGTTTCAGTCTCTCCTGTAACATATTCTTCAAGTGAAATGCATATTAAAATGTTATTTCTTTTAAAAGTGTATATTTGTTCAGGTCCAGTTTAATGTTCCAGTTTGCAGCCAAATTGTACTCTTAGCAGAATAACTATATAGCATAAAGTCAAAAATTGTAATTCTCGGAACAAAATATTTCTAAGTTTCCATTCTTATTTCTACATCTCACACCAAAACAACATTGCAATCTCTAGGGACTTCCTTTCTTCCCAACCAAAAGGGCATGCTTTCATACTAATCCCTCCTTGCGGATTTACCTACTAGTCATCGTCATCTACTCTCCTGTGCAATGATGTTTCCATCTGGGACTTCCATTTCATCAGTTTTATCTCTTACCTAACTCTTCATCCAGATCTTCAGCAAATATGGAGAGTCTACTTGTTAAGTCATCCCCTATAACCTATGAGTTCTGTCTATATGCTTAATCTCTAGGCGGAGTTATCTCCTCCTTTCTATCCTAGTCTTCTCCAATACATCTTATATGGAATTCTTCCTTTTTTACATAGTACTTGTCAGTATGTTAAACTGGACAAATGTCCTTTGTCTCAAAGTTGTTGCCATGGATGGCTCCTGAATTTGCATATTAGAGATCTTGGTTCAAATACCGGCTCTAACATTTATGAACTATATGACCATGGGAAAGTCATTTTTGCCTCTTGAAACTTTAGTTTCCTCATTGATGAAATGGTGATAATGATGGTACTACCTACTTTGCAGTTATAGGGAAAATGCATTGTAAATCTTCAAATACTCTTTTTCTTTACTTGTTTTCCAAACATGTCTAACTGTTCTGGAACCCTTTTGAGATTTTCTTGGCAAAGAAACTGAAGAGGCTTGTCATTTCCTTCTAAAGCTCATTTTACAGATGAGGAAACTGAGATAAAAAGGGTTAAGTGACTTGCCCAGGGTCATACAGCTAGCAAGTCTTTGAGGCTGGATTTGAATTTAGGAAGGAGAGTCTTCCTGATTCTAGGCCCCGCATTAAAAGGCTACAGAAATGCAAATTACGGTCCCTCTATCATTTAAATTACACCCAACTCAGAAACTTTCTTTTCCAAGGTCCAGAGACTTCAAATTTCACTTCTTCTAGGAAACCTTATTTAATTGCTTTTGTTTACAACAAGGTTTCCTGCAAAATTCAAAGTGCTGAGAAAGGGAAAGTATTTTCCCCTACTTTGACCCTGACTATGTATGCAAGCTGTTCTCTTTATGTGAAATATTTAATTTTACATGGATTTGGTAGCTAATCTCTTGTTTGAATGCCCACAGTTCCATTATGCCTATCAATAATATATTAATTGTGCTATAAGAAATAATGAGCAGACAGACTTCAGAAAAGCTTGGAAAGACTTGAATGAACTGATGCTGAGTTAAGGGAGCAGAACCAGAAGCACATTGTACACAGCAATAGCCACAATGTGCGATGACTAACTTTGATAGACGTTTCTCTTTTTAGCAATCCAAGACAACTCCAAAGGACTCATGATGGAAAATGTTGTCTACATTCAGACATTGCCGAAGGAGACTATGCCATCAGAGAAATAATGGCATGACTTGTACTTGACTTTGTTTTGAGTGAGGGAGGGCTGTGCAGCTCACCAGCCTCACTTCTCCTCCAGCCGTCTGAATCCAGTGACCAGATATTCATCAGGATAACTGGAGATGACCCAGGATGAAGTGATTGGGGTTAAGTGACTTGCCCAAGGTCACACAGCTAGTGAGTGTCAAGTGTCTGAGGTGAGATTTGAACTCAGGTCCTCTTGACTCCTGCACTGGTGCTCTACCCACTGCACCACCTAGCTGCCAGTAAAACAATCATGGAGTCTGAACGCAGACTGAAGCCTATTATTTGTATCTCTCTTTTTAATTACTTTGTTTCTTCTTTCTCTTGGCTTCTCCCATTGGTTCTAATTCTTCTTTACAACGTGACTAATTTGAAAATAGGTTCAATATGAATGTATATGTACAGCCTATACAAAATTCTATGACCTTTTGGGGTGAGCAGAGGGGAGAGATGTGGAGAAAATTTGGAAGTAAAAATCCTTTGGAAGTGAATGTTGAAAACTAAACTAAAAATAAGGAAATTATTATTTTTTTAAATTTTAAAAATACTATTTTAGTTTTCAGAATGCAGTGATCATTTCTACTTAAGAAATGTAATACCCTAAATATATGGACAACTAATGAATGATTTTAGATAATTATTAGGTGGGGAAACAATTCCAACAATGTGTGTACTTGCCTTTCTGTAGGACTGATTTAAACATGCATTGTTTGTTGAGGAAGGATCACATAAAATTTCTAACCCTTCCTGGAATGGGAAAGTTTATTTCATTGATTTTTCCATTTGTTTGAGGGAGATTGAGATGAAAGGAGCTTCTTACTCAACACTATGTATTGCCACTGCAAAAAAAAAAAAAAAATATGGTAACCATATAAAAGTATTCAAGTGTCATGTGGTAATTCAGTGCTATGTTTACCCTTCTTACTCAGTGAAATAATTTGAAGAACACTCCACCATTAATTTTGTAAAAGTCATTTTTTTACCTTTCAATCTTAATATATTCATTTGACTCATCACGAAAGTCAACATTAACACTTGCGTATATCACCAGAAGGAAGATGTGCTCCACAATTCTGTCAAATAGACATATTTAGGAAAGATTCTTTAACTTACATGTATACTTATTTAGGTAGAAAAGACATATGATAACTTGTCTATTAATATAGTTCTGCTTTTGTCCTTTGGTGAAAGCGTGATCCATAACTCTCAAAAGAGAGACCGTTATTATGAAGGTCATTCCCATATGTAATACTGATCAGGAATTGATAGAGCCAAACTGCATACTAATGAGAACACCTGAGATAAAAGATTTCTTAAAAGTCTCTAATGGGAACCACATACAAGACTTATATCATTCATGAGATCATAAAATATTACAAGAACTATTTTTGCCCTGGTAAATGGAATTAACTTAATCCATTTAATGTACACTAATAAATAGGCATGAATGTATAAAATGTATAAAAATGTATAAAAAGCAGTACGCTAACTCATCATCCTATTAGTTGACAAGATTTGTAAGGAGAAAAATAAAAAGACTAAAAGATGTGAAAGTAATTAATGCATACTAGGGGTAGAAATGAATTTCAAGGAAATTGACACATGCTTATTGAACAGAAATTCTCTTGATCCAAGTAGTTACAAAGATCAAAGATGCCCAACTGAAGTAAAAAGATCCAAATTTTATCAGTGTCACTCACAAAGTGGGCAAGGTTCTTAGCCAAATAATTATATACAATGAAAGAAAATACAATGAAAAATAGTTGACTAAAGGAGTAGATAGTTGTGTACATATTTAATTTAATAATATTGAAATGATGATGCTTGAAACGCAATTGTTCCCTGAATAATTCTAGCAATCGAAAAAAAAAAATGGAGCATGTACCAACCTCTATCATTTTGGACCAATAAAATAGCAGAATGATTAAAATCCTTCAGTTTTATTACTTACAACCAGTTAGGAAGTATTTCAAACTCTTAAATTTCTCATCAGATAGCTTTTATGCACCCCATATTTAATACACATGTATCAATCAATAAACATTTATTAAGTATTAGTGATACAATATATATAGTGTTGGGCCTGGAGTCATAAATAATTGAGTTTAAACCTGGTCTCAGACACTTATTGTGTGACCTTGGGCACTTAACCTTCGTTTGCCTCAGTTTTTTCCGTCAGTAAAATGGTGATAATAATATTCCCTACCTCCCAGGGCTGATAGGAGGATCAAATGAGATAATAATTGAAAAATGCTTAGGAAACTGCCCGGCAGAAAGTAAGCACTGTACAAAAGCTAGCTGTAATCATCTTCATCCTCCTCCTCCTCCTCCTCCTCCTCATCATCATCATAATGTGCAGTTTTGCTGTGAGGTTTAAATGAGATAATATTTGTAAAACTCTTAGCACAGTGACTGGCACATAGCAGGCACTTAATAAATGCTTACACCAATTCCAATCTTCCTCATTATTCTCTCACTACATATCTTGGGTTTGAATTTCCCATCAGTCACGTGTTCTGTTCTTTGTAGTACAAACCAACTGGTGCCAATAATCTCCTTGACAGATAAAATCAGTTGAATAACAGTTTATTGGTTATGCTTCCTACCACTTGCCAGTTCCCTTCTATACTGAAAAAACACTTATTCTCATATATTCCTCTTTTCCCTAATGTAACTTTAATTATTTTTAAAGTATACTTAAGAGTCTTATCAGTTTCAATTTTTTTCTTCTTCTGAGTTTTAACAGTCACAATCTGACTTCTTTTCTTGCCTATCTTTTTTATCGTCTTTACTCATCTTTTAAACCTCTAAGCTGGTCAATGTGTTTTCTTAAAATCTACCCTGATGTTTTGGATCACTAACTACCCTCTTTCCTAGTTTTCACTCTGCTCTCTAAAATTAATTTTTGAGATGTTCTCATTTCTCTTACATCAATTTTTCTTTACATTCCATGCTTTATTTGAACTATTTCGAATTTGCTACCAAAAATCTAGGATTGAAGTCAGTGTCCCCAAGTTTCTTCTCCATTTCTATCACAAATGCTAAGTTGCAATAATCACTTCCCTTGAAGGTCAACATCATTACTATATCAACTCTTCCTTGTTGAAAATCAGGTTTCAAAAGATACTTGTTCTTCTGATTATTTCCTAATCTTTCAGATGATAATATTTTTATTAATACTAAGTTTGAACTGACGTAAATCAAATATGTTTATAAAAATCCTTGTAAAAATTGAAAATCATCATCCTTCACTCAAGGTATATTGTTGAACACTGTGAAGAACATACAAGTTTAATTTGCAGTTTCCTCCTGTGTATCTTAGGGAAGCTTTTGTTTCAGTCAAATGCAATTATATGTTATTGTATAGTATAGTTCTTTGTATTTGTGTATTATGCCATTTCTAGAATTCAAAAATACTTGAACACTTTCAAAAATGTATTACATAATAACTAGGTTATATATAAGTATGAGGTTAAAACCAATTGGTAATGAAACTGTCTAGGAGAAAATAGAAATGTTAAGATAGCTGTGCAATTTGGTGCATACTGCATGTTCATTTATAACCTAGCGACTGAGTAATAAAATTTTAAAGGCGTCAATTATTTTTGAATCATTCTGTCTATGAGGGCAAGAATTCTGTTATATTTGGTCTATGCATTGCCCCTCTCTCTTTGAACACAATACTTAGGGACTGGTAAAGAAGAAATACCATCAAGTACAGCCAAGTCATTGTGGTCTTTGAGTTTTTTCTCCATCTCTCTGCTACTCATATGTTAATATTTGTAAATCTGAACTATAATATTTCCTCATACCCTCCCTGAGTGACCTGAATTTGTTGAGAAAACTGAGATCCAGGAAGTTAAGTGACTTGAACTGGGTCCCACAGAAATAAGCTTCATATTTGGTTAATCTGTTTTCCTCAGACAACAATTGATACTTCTGATTACTCTTATTCTCAGTTACAAAATGCTGTGATTTTACCAGCATTCTAGTATAATATTAATATTATATATAGTAGATTGTATATACTATATATAGTATATCTACTATACTAGATAGATAGATAGATAGATATAAATTATATATTACATAGCTTTTCTGCACACTATATTTAATAGACTAGAATAATACGTATTTAATATTATATAATATTATATGCTATATATAGTAAATATATTTAATGGACTAAAATAACACATAATAGACTAGAATAAATTGACTAGAAAGGCCTAGGACAAAACCTCCTTGCTGGTTGATGATTTATCACTGTCTTCTTTAGTTCTTGACCCAGTCTTCTTACTACCCAGCTTCAACCATACAATAGGAAATAGGCCATTCTCTTCTCTCTTACCCTGCTCCCTAAAATTACAACCTTCCTTTGGGGAATTTAAAAAGCATAACAGAGAAACCAAAGAGGGGATAAAATAAGAAAGGGGAGAGTCACAAATATTACTGAGATCTAATTATTTAATACTGGTCTTGTATACATATAATATACTAGGTATAGCTCCTTTTTAATTGCTCCTCTCTTAACTGGGCTAGCCCACTCAAAGATATACCACACAGACACAGACACACACACACACACACACACACACACATACACACACACACACACCATGTATATTCCCCTTATTTTACATCTTATCTTTAAGTCAACATAATTCTGCCCAGTGTGAACATAAGTAAGGTTGAGAAAAAAAAAGTTTTCTAATGACTGATATAGTTAGGCTAAGACAGTTATCTCAGAGTACCTATCAGCCAACCAACCAATCAATCAACAGTCACTTATTTAAAGCCTACTGTATAATAAATTAGGCACTCTGGTATACTGGAGATACAAATTCAAGAGCCAAATAGCACTATATTTAAGGTGTGTTATAGCTATGATAGCTTCTACTTCCCTAACTCCCTGGCAGCTTTAGACCTTTAGAAGTTGCAAACTTTATATCCCCCCTTCTCCCAAACCAAAGTGAATCTTCTTACATCCTATAAGGACCTCTGAGTCATTTCATTTACTGTGGTCCTTGAGTTTGTAGATAAATATCAGAGGGTATTTTTGGAGTTGGAGAGGGAGAAATACATTTCCCCCCCATTAAACTCTAGCTGAACTTTATCAAGTCACAAATATTATTCTGAGAAGGAAATTATTGATCTTACAAGCTTGCCAAAGAGGTCTACACTGCATGAAAAGATTAAGCAGTCTAGACTTTCTAGACATAGACTATCCTATATGGCTATAGAGATCCTGTCTTGACTCTTTGACTCCATGTATGACAAAAATTTTATTGTGTAGCTTCTAGAAACTTATTTTCCTTACTTTCAGCTTTCTAGCATTGTCCTTGGAAATAAATGGGCATGTTTGATAGACACTTCCTCAGAGTTGTCCAAGTAACATCAACCAATTTTTCTGGAGTATAACTCCTACCTCCATAAGCCCACAACCAATATTTTTGATCTGTTGCAACTACTACCAGGCGCTATCTGAGATTTTTGATTGCTTCCTTTCACCTGGTATTTTCCATATCCTTCATTCCCATCTCTACTCTTTGTCCTAAGTCTTTAGTCTATCTTAACATTAATCTTTTCAACATTTCTTCCTTTGCTTTCCTGGGTGACTTACCAGGAACCAATTATCTAGACAGATCATAATACCTCGATGTGAAAATCTAACCAACTCAAAGCCATCACCCAATTTGTGCTACAGATGCAATAAGTGAGGCACTTAGATGGTACATTGACGAGATTTCTGGATTGATACTCGGGAAGATCTGAGATCAAATCTTAACTCAAATGCTTACAAGCTGTGCCTAGGGCAAATCACTCAATCGCTCTCTGTTGTAGATTTTTGTTTTCATTTATAAAATCCAGATAATAATAGCATGCCTCCACCAAGGTTGTTGTATGGATCAAACAAGACAGCATACATAAAGTGCTTTGCAAAACTAAAACATAGCATAAATGCTATTTTTTTTGGCTATCATTATTGGTGTTAAATGGAAACTTTCCTATAACTTCATTCTGACTCAAAAGTGATGCTATATGTTTTCATGTAGTAGCAATAATGTTTGAATTTGAATCCTGAATGCAACACTTACTAGCTAGGAATCCCTGAACTAGTTACTTTAATCTTTTTTGAGCCCTGAGTTGAGAATAATTAATAAAATAGGACAAGTAATATTTACACTATCTATACCTCACAGAGTTGTTACAAAGTAAATGCTCTATAAACTCTGAATTTCTATAGAAATGGAATTTTTATTGTTATTTTCCTTGAAATTTTGTTTAGCTATTCTATAGGAAACATAAATTTCATCTTTGAAAATTCATGCATCGATGAGTTTTTATTTTGAAGATAAAAATTAAGTTTAAATATTAAATTTAGTACAAAGTAAGCATTAAATAATTTAATCACAATAATAAATAATCCACAGTAATAATTTGAAAATTCTTTTATCATCACTACAAATAGCATTTTGATGAGGTGAATTAGATATCTATTTCACATATAAGAGAATGAGAAAATTGTTTATTCTTTTTTTTTTTAAATAGCACAAAGACATTAGTACTTAAGTTGAAGAAATCTTCAGGTCTTGGATGTTGTGACATGACATTGTATTGAATGTACTGCTGTCCGAGATACACTATCAACAATTTTAATATATAGAATCGTAGTATCATAGAGATGACTTTTACCTTAGAGATCAATGACTACAACCTTTCATATTATATATTGAAGACACAAAGGGCCACAAAAGTAAACTGATTTTGTAGTCTCACAACTGGTTACTGGTAAATCAGGTCTAAAGCCCATGAATGTTAACTCACGATTCAATTCTTTTTCAATTCTAATTCAACAATTTTAAAATAAATTTTATTATTATACTTTGTTTCTTATCACTTATGTTTCCTAAACATCTCCCCCTCCCATTTCCAGCAAAATATCTCAGAGTAAAGAATAAAAGTCAAAAAAAATAACCAATATATCAAAAAAGTCTGACATTTACTAGCTATTTATTGATTAAAAGTCTACTGCATAACCATAATTATGAGAGATTTTTTAAAATAGAAAGTCTATCCTTTTCTAATATGTTTAAGAAAAAATGAAACAATTATTCCACTTTGAAGAATTTATCAATTTGATTAAATGTAATTCAAGTAAGTGCTCTTGTCTGCCTGCTTTAGTAATAAACTTGTACCAATGTTAAGTAATTTTTGAATCAAGTAGAATTTCTTAACCTGATGGCCTGCCTGGTATGACCAATATAAATTGTGGTGAAACATTTTTTAAGTACCGGAGTACAAATTATTTCATTTTAAGAATTCTGTCTTCATATTTTAACATGTTTCCAAAATGTCTATATTCAATATAAAAATATGAAAATACATTGCCTAAATGCTAAATTTATAAAATTGCCATCCATAAATAATGGATCTGGAATATATACATATATAAGGACATAAAGTCATAAGACCATCCACCATTTTTCCAATTGACTCTAGCATAGGACAAATAAAAGTTAATTACATCTGAGAGATAATTCTCTATCAAGATATGGAAGCCAAATTTCAAGTTAACTTTAAAGTTGAAATGGATCACCTTGCAGCTATATGTAATGGAGTGGATTCAGAGAAACTGCTTTATGTCTGGACTGACCTGCGCAGTGTTTTAATAGCAAGTACAGTTGTTGAGCTGTATCCCACTGAGGAACCCTATCCAAAATTTATAGCTGTACCTTGTAGGAAAAAGTTACATAGCAAAAAAAAGGCTGAATTTAGAAAGATATGTCTCAAAACAAAGCTAAGCCCCAAAAATTGGCAATATGTTTACATTCATTTTTTTTTTTACGTTTTCACTATTCCACTGATTTAATGGTATCTAATCAGAGTTTATATATGGCTTCTTGTTACTCTTTCCAAAAAATTCCACTAGTAACAAGGAACAGAGTGTGATGGATGTGAAATAAGGATTTTGCTTTATTAGATATCTGTTTTAAGATATAGCTTTCTAGAACTCCATGTGGCTAAAAGCAGACTAGACTACTGTTAACTAGACTATTATTTTTGAGAGGATGAAGGTCATGATATTTCAGGTGATACAGCGACTTTTACCTAATTTTTATATAGAATTATACCCAGGTTCTCCTTTCAGGTGTTTTTTATCCAGATTGTTTTTTTTTTTTTTTAACTTATTCCTCACAAACCCTCACATTACTCTGCAGAGTCTTAGTGATCCCAAGGAATTAATGGTGTAGGAAACTTCTATAGATGGCATGAGAGAGCAGGAAGATTGCCTCTCTTGAGATAAGAGCATTTTAGAGTTGAAAAGGAAGTAAGAGATTATCTAAATCTAAACCCCTATTTCATAGATAAGAAAGTGAGGTGCAGCAAAATCAAATAAATTTCAAAGATTACATAGGTACTCAGTACCAGAGCTGAGTTTCCAACATAGGTCTTCTGGTGTAAAACACATTGTTCTTTCAACCACAATACATGAAATGGACTCTCTTCTAGCCTCAGTACCTGTTATATCCTCAGACATGTGACCTCCGCAAGTGCACATTTGAATTCTAACCTGTCCTTTCCATAGCCATGGAGAAAGATTAGAGATTTTCTCCATCTTTCTGTTGTTCATCCTCTCTCACTCTCTCTTCCTCTACTTCAGTTTTTCTTTCATCCTGATCATCGCTCAGTCTAATTACCTTCATTTCATTTACTCTTACTGTTTTCTTCTTAGTAAATTGAAAATGCTAGATAATTGAAAAAATTGATTCCAATAATCATTCTGATGGATCAGGTTGACCTTCCATCCATTCTCCCTCTCCAATCTAACACATACCCATTTCTTAGCTTTTTACTTTTTATAATCATGATAAATGTTGATCCTTCTTTTAAAAAAAAAAAAGAGACTCATTAGACAGAAATCTCTGAGTCATTTGTGTCAAGATTAGCCAGAAACTGGTCTTTAATGATATCAGAGAAAGACAGAGAGAGAGAGAGAGAGAGAGAGAGAGAGAGAGAGAGAGAGAGAGAGAGAGAGAGAGAGAGAGAGAGAGAGACAGAGAGAGAGAGAGACAGAGAGAGAGAGAGAGAGACAGAAAGAGGCAGAGAGAGAGAGAGACAGAGAGAGAGACAGAGACAGAGAGAGAGAGAGACAGAGAGAGAGACAGAGACAGAGAGAGAGAGACAGAGAGAGAGACAGAGAGAGAGACAGAGACAGAGAGAGAGAGACAGAGAGAGAGAGAGAGAGAGAGAGAGAGAGAGAGAGAGAGAGAGAGAGAGAGACAGAGAGAGAGAGATGGATGTAGATGTAAAGGTACATATATTCTAGTACATTTATTTGGGTGTTTGTGTAGTTCTTTGACAGGATTCCTGAAGGCAGGATTGTGGTTACAAAGGCCTTTGAAAACAAAACATTACAAAGTTAAAAATAGGAAATATTTTCCATTTAAGAATAAAATTTAAAAGTAAAATTTACATTTGATTAAGGGTCCCCATACTACAAAACATTTACCCAGACAGAAAGGGAGAAAAACAAAATACAACAAAAAAGGTAGAGTATATTCAGCTGCTCTAAGTACATGGGAGAATGCTACTGATTGTGTTGCCAAGCAACCCCTGTGAGACTTTGAGTCTCACTATCAAAAAATAATAGATTCAGCAGAGTAGGTATCTTTGAAAATAAACAAAAGCAGATTTTGTATTTCCTAAGGAAACATCAAGAAGTGAGAACTCTTATGGTCAGTGCATGATTCCTCGTTAATTTTTTGCCTGGAATCACATGGGGTAAATTTATTGGGAGAAAAAATATAAATGATTCCAAATCATTGACTAGCTAAGAACTTGCCAAGAAAATATTTTGAGACTTGAGGCTCTTTACATTTGGGGAGACTAGTAAGTATAGTGAGCAGCTACCATGTCTTGGATCACCTCTTGCTGCAACATTTTCCTGAGTTCACAATTCAAAGGCTCTTAACTCAGAAGCCAAGCATGTCAACTTCAGAAAGGAACATTTTCTCCTGGGAGGGGGTAGATAAATGTACAACCCCCTCATGTGAAGCAAATATATATACATATATATGTATATGTATGTGTACATATACATATATAAAAATGTGTGTATGTATGTATGTATGTATATACAACTATTTCATTGCAGACTAACTGCTGAGACAGTCTACACCAACCCATGTTCAAACAAGTCTCAGTGCTGGCTATGTTGTTAGATGGGGGTGAGGGGGATGCCCATCTAGTGATAACCATGTAAGACAAGGATCAATTTGAGTTTGCCAAAGCTGTTAAAAGGAAAACCTGGGTCAGGCCTTGCCCTAGTCAATTAAAGCAAACTCAGGAAATAAGACAAAAGAAGTTGATTGGGATCCATGGCATTAAACACTTGTAGCAGAGCCAGCCCCCTGACACTATTTTTGAAATATAATTTATAATATGTAAAATGTCTCAGCAAATGTAAATGTATTACTTATTTGGAGGGGGTCTGGATCTATTATTTAATCTGTATTGAGACTTTCCAATGTACAAACTCTGTCCACTAATGCATGTGAGCCACTTGAAACTCAGAATTTTTTTTTTAAATCCATTGAATGCCTCTCTATTAGCTGTTTCAGCCTTGAAAAATTGATAGATGTATCTCAGAATCATGTAAAAAAAGTTGACATATAATTGGACATGACTTTAATGTCATGATAAATTAATGAAGATGTGCTGGTGTCTTCTTTCTCTCTTTGAGAAGGACTAGTGTTTGAATCCTATTTCTAAAAAGAGATTTAATGAACTACTAAGAACATTCCATAGTCTTTCTACATAGCACTTTCACATGGACTTAAATGAATAATTAATCAATATTACTGAGGATAACTATGATTGGGTCTATATGATTCTTGATCATGTAATACTTTAGAAAGTGGTTGTGATTTATAATGTCAGAAATGCCTGCAGCATTCAGTATTATTCAACTGCTCAATTAAAAAAAATTCTCATAAAATTCTTTCTTCTCCCAGTTAACTATCATTCAAGAACCAGGTCATGGATACACTTTAAGTATTTGGACAAAATGTATTAGAAGTCAAAGGTTGCAAAAGAACTCTGTTTTTATTCTGTTTAGTCATATTTCAACATGTTAAAGGGGGAACAATGAACCAGATAGTATTTTTTGAAGATTTTATTTCATATATGAAACACACGTGGTACAAAATTTATTGGATTAATGGCTCCCTGAAATAAATGAAAGATTAAAGACCTTGGATTCAGGAACAGAGATGTTCAATCTGTCCACTAACATTGCTAGTTTTGTGATTCTAGGCAAATTACTTAACTTCTGTGTGCCTCGGGCAACAACCTTGAACCAAGACACAAAGTCAGGTCACCATCTACATTGGTGGAAGAAGTTCCTTCAGCTGGGATTTCTTCAGGTGGATAAAATTATATTCATGATATTAACAACACAGAGTTAGTCAAGATTCTGGCTTCATCTTCTTTAATAATCTTGCTAAATGAAAAAAAAAAAGAATGGATTCTTCTCTTATACCATGTTTAACCTATATCAGCTTATCCAACTATTTTTAAAGTTTTTGTCTGGCTTTTTAATAATGTGCTCAAAGTCAGTTGAAACCTTGTATATATCTGTGTACTTATATTGTGGCAGGGACCATTTCAGGATGGCTTCAGTTAACTGAATGAATTTTAAAAGGTCTCCATTCTGTCTAGACAACATTCAATCATGAGTACTTAGTGAAGCATCAGCCCACTGTCATCAGTTGGCACAAATGTTGGATGCCAACTGTTACCTCATTTGCAAATAACACCAATTAATTAAAGAGGTCATGTGAGCACCATTAGGGGGAAAAAAAAAGATCTTCTCAGGCTTAATATTGACTGCCATCTTCCTTATCCCAAACATATTTAAGGAAATTGCTTAGAAAATGACTATCGATCCCAAATGAAAGCATAAGCCAGAACATGTCCTAAACATGCAGTGACAAATTCAGATCTACTTTTAAAGAAAAGTATGTTCTAAAAAACAAAAAAAAAATACTTTTCTAAAAAAGTGAAATATTTAAAATTACATTTTGTTTACCATAAATCTGACATTCTTTGTGAAAGAGTAATTCTCTAAGGCAAAAAATTAAATAGGGTAAGGAAAATATTTTAATTGTTAGACTAATGCATGCAAGTATTTCAGGAAGGAATGCTATATTTGGAGTTAAAGGATACAACTGCAAATTTTGTGGCCTTGTGCAACTCTCAGCACCTCTCTCGAGTCTTAGTTTTTTAAATTAAGGTTGTTGGACTAGGTGCACTCTCAAGTTCTTTCTGACCCTAAGTATTTAATCACATTAGTATTTTCTTGAATTAACAAAGGAATAGGAACAGTATGGAGAAAAAAATGAATACAATTACTTTAGCCAGAATTAGTGACCAGATGTAAAGTAGAAATTCTTCATAGCCTTTAGATCCTTGGGGTTTCTTTAAAGTTAAATAATCCAAAAAGAATTAGTAGTTATCTTAGAAGAATATGTGTATGAAAAATCAACAAGTCAGTTCCTGATAAATAGAGCTTTTGACAAAAGATATTTAAATAAGTAATGCCCTTGAATTCCATGTTGCATGGCTAGACAAGTTGATGAAAAGAGTATATTGTGACAGATATGTATATGTGTATGCACCTGTACATTTATCTGTGTATATTATACTCAATTTATGTATACATGTCCATGTATGTACATATATATACATGTATATATACATATATGTACACACATATATGTATATATATACATATATATACTTAAGCAAATGTCACTGCTATTCACAGTAGTTAACAAAAGGTAGCTTTGGATAATAGTTAGAAAGACAGCCTCACAATTAGAAAAGATGGTTTCTAGTCCTACCACTGATATTTTTAAACATAAGTAAGTAACTTACCTTCTCTTAGTTTTCTATAAGTTACAAAAACTCTGCCTATCAGTTACAAAGACAATTGCCCACCTATAGGCAAGCTTCCTATATTATGGAACTCACCAGTCAAGTTCCTACCACCATCCTAATGCTGTTAACGTATAATAGCTAAGTATATAATAGATTCATATGTTTTAATACTGTAAACAACCCATCTACACATAAGGGGAACTACTTTATTTTCAACTGATTTAATATTATTGTGGTTGTTTAATCATTTGATGAAAGCCTAGTATTTGTACAGATGTTCAACATATCAATACAGATGATGCTGTCTTCCAGATGCTTTTGGTTACTGACATTGAGCTAAATAACACCATCCTCCCAATAGTATGAAGTGTCCTAAATGACATCCACAACCATTCAAAAGAGTTTGGCCTAATAAAATACAAATGAAAAAGACAAGTGGAGGCAAATTCAATTTGCAGTGGAATGGACAGTTCACTGATCTGGTTCATCATTATATGTGTTTTGGACAGACACTGTAGATTAAGAATATGCAGGTGATCTAGAACTGAGGAGGAAGAGAAGAATCTACATTACATTTTAGTAAATTGTACAATATATTCTCAACAATCCCAACCTCAAACAAAACAAAATGAAACAAAAATAAAGAAAAAAACTTTTTATCACCAATTAGTATATGACTGAATAATAGTTATCATAATCTTTGAAGAACTGAAATTTCACCTAATATAATTAATAACAGAGGTATATTGAGAGAAAGATTGTTTTTCCTGTTATATTAGTAACCCATTATTTGGTTGAGATTCAAATTTATTGAATCCCAAATTCTTTAGGAATATACTCTGCAATCTTAGGTAGGACCCCAACCTACAAAGAGACATTACTTTTTGTCTTTCTAGGTGAATTTCAGTCTCAAAGTATTGTCTATGCCCTTGGATCCCTCCATTAAAGTTTAGAGTGACCCAACTCATTAAAAAGAATATCATCCATAGTGGTCGGAGCAGAGAAGGATTTCTTTGTCCAGATTGCTGGAGGTGGCTGGGGTCTCACGATCAAGCCATGTTCTCAGCAGGAGGAGCTGAAGTCTTTCAGGCTATCTCTTCATTTAAAAATCCACCCCCTCATTGTTCATCAGTCAGGGTTGATTTTCGTCTGTCAGAACCACCTTTTTTCCTAAAGGTATTTAAAAGCATTTAATATTTTCATGGTTTCATCTATGGTTACTGAAACCAATGACCATCAATTTATTATCATCTGGTCCAATTCATAAATTATTAATTATGCAAAAATGCTGCCTCTCAGGTTTTTTCATTCATCTCAATACGGAGGGAGTTAGAGAGCTGATCTATATTATACATGATGTCTTGGGCACAAAAACTGACACAAAAATATGAACTGAGACTTTTATGATCCAAAAAGGAGGTGGGTTGATTATTAGTAAGGGGGAAAGATTATGGACGGATAACTGGGTTCTACAAAGACATCTAGATCATATTAGAAGACATAAAAGCAGTTCAACAACATATTGTTGGAAGATTTAGAATTATAGGATTACAGACTCAGAGCTGAAATGAAACAGAGAATGCCTAGTCCAAACCTCTAATTTTAAAGATTTATTGTAAAAAAAATCACAAAGGATAAGACAGAGATTCATATCAGGGGAGGGAATATTCATATCAGTGAAATTACAGATACATCAAAGTAATAAAAAACATCCTAACTGATATTGTAGGAGAGCAAAGAACTGGGAGAAATGGTTTCTGTCCTCAACAAACTTGAAATTTGGCTAATTGCATAAAACATATGCAAAGGAAAAGGGGTTAATCAAAAAAATAGAATATATTTCTACAATAAGTTTTCATCTTCCTGGATTCCCTTAATGGCATAACCATTGTCTATCAACCATCATAGAAACTTCTTGTCTATACTATTTTGATATCTGTCTAATTGATCTGACCTTGCTTTCAGTAAATCATGTGCCAATTCTAAGCTATTATTCTAACCATGACTCAACTGCCACCTCATCTTGGAGCCTTCCTTGATCCTGCAGACAGAAGAGCTCTTCCTCTAAACTTTCAGTGCACTATGTCATTTTCAGATGTACTCATCATATTCTATGCATTATATTCCATCATACTACCTTCTTCTTTGGAATTGTGTCTTATCTAGTAAAATAAACAATTCACTTTATTAGTTATATATTATGGCTGACAATCCCTGGCTCTACATCAAGGATATCAAAGTCAAATAAAAATAAAAGTCATAAATCTATACTTAATGATGGGGTTGCATATGAATTTTGGTTTAAAATGCAGTGTTATCCATGTTTTATTGTATTTTATTTATTTCATTAAGTATTTTCCAATTATATTTCAGTGTGGTTCTGGCTATATATGAAAGTATTGCCTGCCCCTGCTACCAGCATGTTTGACACCTCTTATCTACATTATAGATATTCAATACATATTTAATTAATGAATGAATAAACAAAAGTAGGATATAATAGCATAAATGTTGAGGGGAGAGGAAGGTACATACAATGAATGCAATCAATCCATCAATTTACAAATATTTACTAAGTATAAGATTCCAGGTACTGTACAAGTAGAGAAAAAAGAATTATTTTAGTAATTAAAATAACTTGGAATGAATAAATTTAAAAATCAAATGTAGAAAACTATCATACATATTGGCATTTAAGATAATTTGTACATGTAAGCTAAATAAATCAACCATATGTAAAAGCTAAAGGTAGCATTTCACTGAGTCACTCGATTCCAAATTACCAGCAACCCAGGGATTTGAGGAAGGCATAAAAGAAAGAAACAAACGAAAATGTGGGGCAAGACAGAGCAAGAAGAAACAAAATGACAGTCACTTGAAGACCATGAGCCCAGATTCTTCCTTCTCTCCCCACCTGTGAATGCAGATATGCCTTTTCCCCCAACTTGCTAAATTTCAGTATACAGGAAAGCCTTTGTTAAATCCTCACACAGCTGGAAGCACAGCTGTCCCAAATGCTCTTGGGACAACCCAGCCTAAGTGCCTTAGAGAAATGGGGAGAGGGGCAAAGGGAGGTTTTATAACTCCCTACAGCTTTGCAGCTATACTGCTGGGCCTGTGGAGCAGGAAAGAGAGACAACAGTAGATTACACGGTTCATATCTTTTTCAGGCATGTAGAGTGTGAAACCTGCAACAGATGGTTGATTGGTGATTCATCTCAAATGAACCTTTCATTCCTGCCTTGCCCCTAATACATGAAAGGACAGATTAACCGCCTTAAAGTAATCATATGGGAAAAGATTAAAAGCTTGTAACCCATTGCAACTGTGTATAGCTACATATACACACATACAAATTAACACACATAATTACATTACAATGAGCACATATACATTCACTACATATGTTAAAATATACAAATGAATAATTATATATTAATAGTTTAAAACAAATATTGAAATGTTCATGTTCTTGGGAATTTTAGTGTTTCTGGGTTTCCTCTAGTTTAAAGATGGGGAAAGAAAGCATTTTCTTTCTTGCTTTAGTATTTTTATTCAGTATTTTATTTTTTCCCATTACATGTAAAAACAATTTTAACATTAATTTTTAAAACTTTGAGTTCCAACTTCTCTCCCTCTCTCCTCACCCCCACTCCCTCAGAAATGAACATTTATACAATAACTTTTATGTGCCAGCCTCTAGGCTAAGGGCTGTAAAAATATTATCTCATTTAATGTTTCAAGTTTAAGAAGACTCTATGCTTTATTTTGGGTTCTAGTAACCAAATATATAATTCATTAATGGCGAGCGCAGCCTGAGAAAAAGGCAGTCCATAGTCAGTAAGCATTTATTAAGAACTTATTATGTAGCAGGAATTGCGCTAAGAACTTGAAATTAAAATCCAGGGAAAAAGAAAGAACTGCTACCCTCAAGAAGTTTATATCCTAATGAGACAGACAATACACAAAATAAATTGGGGCGGGGGGAGGGATTGTAGAGAAAGCCCTCAGTGTGGCCTAGAGAGGAAGTACATATGGTTGGCCTAAGTGCCCTCCTCAAATGGAGGCTCTTGAAGGAGCCACTTAACATGCAAACTATGAGAGTGGAGTGTATTTCCAGTGAATGAATTTGAGAGTTAGAGTGAACTTTTAGGATGAAGAGGGATGCAGTGACTTGAAGAAGAGCAGTTTGGATGGATGTGGGAGGGGGTACTGAAGGATTCATGAGAAGCAGGTAAAATATCTGGTTTGGCATAAATTCGTACACATCACACAGTGTGACATGACCATATAGCGGATATATTGTTTATTAAGCCTTGAATTCCCTTCCAAAATGCATACCATCAAAGTTACTTCATTCACCTTACACTGCTTCTGGTCTTTTCTTTTTTTTTATATTTTATTTTTCTATTCTTTTTGGAATGCCTTGATTGGCTTATATTTTATTCTGCTGTGGCCTCTTATGGTGTGCATTTTCATATTGTAGCCTTTCTGTAGATTTGGTTCTATGTTATAACTTGTCCTTTTATTCCTTTGAATGTTTAAGGAGATTATTTTTTGAATGAGTAAAATAATGGGTGGAATATGATGATGATGATAGCTAGCATTTTATAACACTTTAAGTTTCCATAACACTTTACAAATATAATCTCCTTTGATCCTCATAACAACCTGGCAGTTTAAGTGCCATTACTCCCATTTTATAGAAAAAGGAATTGAAGCAGGAAGAAATTAATCATTTGCCTAAGTAAACATGGTTAGAAAGGATCTGAAGCTGGATTTGAACTCAGGTCTTTCTGACTTCAAGTCTAGCTCCATTGCATCATCTACCTGGGATGGATATATATGGAAATAAATTAAAATATATATATATATATATATATATATATATATACACACACATACACACATATGTGAATGTATACGCACATATATACATACATATATACTTATGTATATCTATATCAGAGATAATAGTATAAATAGAGCATTTATTGTAATATAGATATATACCAACTTCTAGTTAGACTTAATTTTGCATAATGGTCATGTGTAATACAACTTCCTTTCTTCAACTATTCACTTACAAAACTCACTATAATATTAATTGAACTGTTTCCTCGCATTTATTAACAATCTAAATACATTAATTATCAGGTCTGTATTCTGTGAGAATACTTTGATGGCACTCAGTTTGGGTACATAATATTTGGGTCAGAGTTTCGGTGGTAGGGCAGTTGGAGAAATAAGTTCTGAATAAGGTTTTTCATTTTCAAATTTATTGTATAATTGGAGAAAACGAATCATTAATTGCTATTCCATTTCAGGTACATTTTTGATAAATTTGTCGTGGATTAAAATGTAAGTTGGGTTAAATAGCAATCTTTTAAAATTCATGATTTCATCATACTTTATCACTGTAATAAATTCATTTGCAAAAAGTTAGCTCAATAAATGGAGTTAGAAATAATAATTTACAAATGAAACTAAACATCTAAAAACCCTACATATAGAGTTAGTCATTGTAGGAAGTAAAAATAAAATAAAATGAAATCTCCTATAAACTTCAAATATTTTTATATATCTTTTTGCCCTGGGTAATAGTTTTACATGATAATAAGAACCATTTATTATTAAGCTACAACACTTTACAAAACACACACACACAAAAAAATGCCTGTGTTTTGTGATATATTTAAATTCCTTAGAATAACATGGAAGGTTAGGGCACAGTTGTTAGTAAAGTGATGCCATGATCTTTATTAAACCAAAAGTGGTACCTTCAATTAACAGCAATAGCAAACTGATTCATTTTAAAGCATACAACCTCAGATTTGACACATAGATGTTAGTATAGTAGCAGCACTCCCTATAACATATAGAACCTAATTGGAAGATACACTTCTAGGAGAAATCATGCAGCACAATTTATTGGTCAAAGGTATAACAGATTAAACAAAAGCTTCCAGTTTTGCACTCAACGTAACTGATCATTTGCATCGAGGCAACTTGAAAATTAGCACTTGGCAGAGCCCAAAACTACTTGAGATTTTATTGCTAGATGACATTTTTCAAGGCAAGGGTTTTACAAACTATCATGTAACTAAACTAGAATTCTTAGCTTCAATGCTAAATGATACTTTTCCCATTTCATAGGAAATATCTGTCATTCTGGACATTTAACACGAGGTCCTTTTCTTCTCTGTTCCTCATGGTTCTTCCCTCCCCATCCACCCACATCCTTGCTGGAGTCTTCCATTTAAAGAGTACTATGTACTCTCAATAATGCTAGTAAATAGGAATCACACAATGGTGGGAACCTTGCCAAAATGTTGGCATGCAAGGTCTGAGTTTTGCACTTTTGCAGATGGTTTAAACCATTTTAAATTGTGTGCTAATCAGAGAAATGTGTAAGAATTCAAGTTATTTGGCTTTGAAGCAGAAGTCTATTGTTTCTGAGGTGGCAGGTTAGGGCAAAGGAAGAGCTTCATAAAAAGGCAAAGATGTTCAGTTTTATCCAGCGTTCCCAGCAGCATGCACTGCAGTGGAGACGGATCACAAGTGAGAACATAACTCGGCACTGTGAATAGTACACTCTTTTTGGTTTGAATTCTATTTCATTATTTCAAATTAGTATAATACAACTAATATTTGGTGATTAAAGCTCACTGCCACTGCTGTGTGCCTGATGTACCATCCCAGGAGGGAGGCTTCTAAACCACAATACAAATACATTGGAAATAGATTTATTTTTAATAAGCAACAAATGTGGCAAAAATGTATTTCTCCTTCCAACCCCCACAAATATATACTGTTATGCTCTCTTTAACTATATGCTTATTCCCTCTATTACAGCTTAATGTTCAGAAACATGCTGGGTAGCAAAGTGATCCCCCATTAAGAAGCCTGAAAGTGTTCTCCAGTCAGAGTACTGACATATGAAACTTCATTGTATATGATGATGCAAAAATTCAACTTAAGAACAATCCCAGTGTCAAAAGGAGGGGGAATAAATGGGATGGAAATAAGCATGAGATCAAAATATTTTATTTTTTTTCTTTAACCAGGGGTCTCTTCATTTGAGGATGCTCCCTTCAATGCCTACGTATCATTTTCTATTTACCCCAATGATCTGAAGAAGACACATATCTCTCCCCAAAAGAAAGTAATGAGCTGGTATACTGATGTAAATACCCATACCACTTAGTCATTTAGCTCACTGGGAAAGAATATACTACTTGAACAAGTAGTGTTTCACTTAAATCCTTTTGTTACAAATGTGAAATATACAAAAGTCACCACATGTTTTTCATACAGTACCATTGTTAGCATGGGGTTTGCTTGAGGGCAGCCATATTTGGTAATCATACTCTTTCAGCAAGGTGAAAACAACTGAACTTAGTATTTAATTACCAAGACTAATTAAACTATGACGCTATGAGATGGTTTGTTGCCTCTTGTCTCCCTGGTCCTCCCAAGCCCTCTTCCCACACAATGTCTTGTTTTTTGGTGCTTCCCGATGAAAACACACATCTCTATTTGTCTTATGTTGATTTGAGACCTTGCCTTACGCTGTTTGCCTAGACTGTAAAAATTGCTAGTTTGGAGCACTGTTCATTATCTTATGTGGCTCCCCACTCCCTTCATGATATCACTTTATATCCACAGAGGAATATTTAGCATTTCATAACACCCTGTAGGAGCAATTCCATTCTACTTTTCCTTGTCTGAAAAGAAGCGATCTTAAAAAAATCAAGGGAATGAAGAAATACTTTAAGAGAGTCTGGTTTGCTTAAATCCATGGACATCACTAACAAGTTCAATCATGTTGAAAATCAACAAAATTTGGCATTATCTTGTTTTGTGCATGTGCTTAAAAAGCAAAACAAAACAAAACACCCACAAGTTCCAGGGCAAGATGATCAAAACCACCGGTCTGGACAGAACAACACGTCAGCACCTTTTCCTTGTCCAGCAGTCAGAAAGATTTTGAATGTAAGCTGCGGCTTCGTCATTCTGGCATTCTATTTTAGTCTACCTCGACATCAGGAGGCTGCCAGGGCTCAGCACTGATAACAGAGCACTATCGCTTTTCAAAGTGACAGAGCACAGTGACATATCAACATTGGGACTTAAACGAAAAGCCCCTTCTAATTTAACTGCGAATCTGCTGAAGCTACATTCAGCCTGGCACTCTTGTTTTCAATTAAAACTTTCTTGTAGCAAGCGAAAAGTTTGACATGTCCCTTCCCTTTAGAGGTAGCTATGGAACTGATAGGTTAGAAGAGGAAAGTAAAATTATCAAATTCCTGCTTTCCTGCTAGACACATATAATTTTCTGTTTGTTCATAAAAGCTTATGGTTTAAAAGAAATACCTGAAGACTCCACTCTTTATGCATTCAATAAGTGTTTATTAAATATGTATACATGCTAGGCACTAAAGATACAAAGACCAAAATGATAATAGTCCCTGACCTCAGAGTCTGAATTCTGTATTCAGTTGTTAAAGGTGGATATCAGAATAACATGTACAAGAACAGTAAGTCCAAAATATACAAAGCAATTTTTGGAGGAAGGTGCATGCCAGTGATGAAATCAGGATAGTTCTTAGGTAAGAAGGAATACTTAAGTTGAAACATTATAGGAAAACTAGGGATTCTATGGGATGGAGATAAGGATTCTAGCCATGAATAACAGCCTGTTTACAGGAACAGACACAAGAGATGGAATGTTATACATATAGAATAGAAAGTGGACATAATTGGGTAAAAAAAAAGTTAATGAGGAGAAAAATAACGTATAACTCCTCAAACACAGGATGGATTCAAATAAGATGGTCTTAAGATGAAAAACTCCTCTGCTTGGATTTTAATCATAGAGGCAACAAGGAGTCACAAGACGTTCTTGAGTAGGGAAAACACCAGTTTTTGAAGTTGAAAATAAAATGGTTTCAGCTGACAATAGATGGTGAGACCCTCAAACAAATGTCAACTTGACAGATGTTTGAAGGACGAAGTGGAGATGGAAGAGACTGGCATGAGGGAGACCAATTAGGAAGCTATTAAAGTAGTTTGGATAAAAGATGAACAAATGTGGTAGCTATGTAACCTGTGAGAAGGGAATGGATGTGTGGTACATTATGAAAGTAGAATAAATAAAATTAGGCAAATGATTTGGGGAGTGAAGAATCAAGGATAATTCTGAAAGTGCAAAGCTGAGTGTAACTTGGAAAATGTCATGGCCCTTAACAGAGAGGGTGGTGCTTTAGTTGTTGTTTTAAAGGGAGGACTGGGTGGAGGAAGAAATGAAGAGTTTTATTTTTGTGCCTCGTGAGTTTGAGATTTCCATGGGAAATCCAACTGAAGATGTCAGATGCAGAATTGATGATGATGCAGAATTAGTTTGGGAGGTAGCTTAAGACTGGATAGATCTGTGTAAATCTGGGAGTCATCTTCATAAGGAAGAGTTGATCCTATGGAAATTGATGAGAGAAAGAGATAGAAGAAAGAAAAGTGAAAAGGCAGTGGAGGAATAGGAGGAAGAGAAGAGGAGAGGAGAGGAGAATAAAGACCCTCTGGATATACCCATGCATAGGGGAGAATCATGGATGAGGATATAGCAAATGACACTGAGAATGAGTGGCAATATTGATAGAAAGACCAGGAAAGGTCACCATCATGAAAACACAGTGAAGGAGGAATATATAGAAGGGGGAAGAGTCAACAAACTTAAAAGGTAGAGACATCAATCAGAACAAGGAGAGGACTAGGAAAAGATCAATGAATGGTACAATTAAGAGGTCATTGGTAATTTTGGAGATGGTAATTTCTGGTGAAGTTTGAAGCAAGATTTATAAGAGGCAGAACAGTCAAATAAAGTAGGAAAGTGGGGGCAAGTTTAGGCACTGTTTATCCTCTTAGGAGTCTGAAAAAGAAAGAGTGCAGAAACACAAAATACTGGCTTGAAGAGCCAATAAAATTATATAAAGATTTAAGCATAGGGAGGTTCAGGTCTATCTGGAGGCAGGAAGAAAGGAGCCTTTAAGGGGAGATTGAAGATGAGAGAGAGAGAGAGAGGTGACTAAGAAGGGGCCAACTCTTAGAGGATGTGAAAAAGGAGGGGACCAAGATCATCATTACAAAGTGTGGCACTGCCAAAGAGGAAGTTACTTCTTCCAAGACTGAAGTAAAGAAGAATGGGAGTGAGGTTAAGGTGATAGGAAGTATCCAAATGGAGAGAAGAGGAAGCTGATATTGGGTAGCCTTGATTTCTTAGTGAGGTGTTATGTAAAGCTCCTCTGCTGAGGAAGTGAAAAGGGACAGTAGTAGTAGCTTAAGGAGAGAAGAGTTTTAGAATAGATGCTGTGGGGGAAAAGGACTAAGATTCTGTTCCCTTCTTCTTAAGATCATCATGTCATTGCTTGTCATGATTTTTTTAAAGATGGAATCCACAATTTTCAATCCAATTGTCATTTAAGTCATACTATGGCTTAACCAAAGAACATGAGAAATTAGACAAACAGATATTTTGACGAATGCTTACTTTGTGTGAAGTCCTCTAAATTGCACCTTTTTTTTTTTTTTAAAATGGACTAGAAGCAAATTATCAAACACCTTCGTATCTCTCCTCTCTACACAATTCCTACCAGTTCAAGGTACTTTTCATCTCTGACCTGGACACTACTGTAATAGATTTCTAATTGACTTTACTCACCTCTCCAAACCTTCTTCTGTCAAATTCCCCTTCCTAAGGCATAAATGTAACCATATCATTATCTTGTTTAAAAATCTCCAATGACTTTCTATTACATACAGGAAACCATACTATCCCCTTGAGATGGCACTTAAAATTCACTCTCTCATGTTCCTGGGACCTTGTGCCAAACTGCTTTTCCAGACTTAGTTCACAGTAATATAGCCCCATACATATCTCTTCTAGCCAAACTGGAATGCTGACTATTCCTGAGACTTGGCATACCATTTTTTTCTTTATGATCTAGGTTATTATATTCCCTTCCTGTCTATCTTTTAGAATATTCCTCTCTTTTCCAGGCAAAATTTAGGTGCCACTTTCTTTAGAAAATCCAATTTCCACCCCACCTCTCCATCTTCCTTCATCAGTGTCCATATCACACTACCCACTCGACAGACTGTAAGAATTTTGAGGTCAGGGATTTTACTTTTTTTGAGTTGATAGTCCCATTGTCTAGAATAGTATTTGTACATATGTATCAGTAAGCACCCCAACATAAGCAGGGCGGCCTGCTATCACAGGTTCTTAGATCTACATTCATAAAAGGAAAGGTAACTTTTGAGGGGATAACAATCATTTTAATTAAGTTCATATATCATTCACCTACTTCAGGGCAGTCAGCACCCTGAACTTCAAAGAAAATACAGATAAATTCAAGATCAACAGACACAGCTTCCTCTGTCTGAATTCACTAGACAATTGCACCCCAGCTATCTGACCATAGTTAGAAGAGAGGGAAGCACGACATCAGGGTTCTCAAAGTCAGGGGACACCTTAGCAGCTTCCCAGAGTCCTTATCTGGCCAAACAAACACTCTTACAAAAACTAAGCCACAAACTAAAACCTCCACCTCAGAGTCTTTATACACTTTTTAGAGTGAGATGGCATCACATCCCTTGAGAATCCGTGCCTCATTAACAAAAGGCATGGACCTTCTTACAAGTCTCCCCTGGCCTGACTGAATGGGAAAGATTATTCTTAGTTATATTAAAATAGAGGCATTATACTTCTTGATTATATTAAAACAGAAACAGCAAAAAATCCTACTTTTACTTGTCATTACAACATGGTAGTCACTTACCCACCATTTGTTGACATGGTAACAAATCATTAGAATATTTTTAAAGTAGTTCTTCATATTTGTTGGTAAGACTTCAAATCACTAAACTGCCACATTCAGTTTTTAGATTGCTGTTTGCATACTTCAGATAATAAAATCCTTCACTGTTTTTATAAAGAAGATTTCAAGTCCCATACGCATGGACAAATATGCAGTATGGGTTAAAATTTTAGAAGGTGTATCTCTCTTTAGGAAGACAGGAAGTTTTCTGAGAATTTATCTCAGAGGCAACTATTAAGTGCAATAACTGATTTTTTTCTCCTTTTCTCAGAGTAGCTTGTGCTTCCTTTCAATGCTTGGCACACATTTCTTCTTCGAAAAAGTGTTCTAGTGGATTGGCTGCTCATCAAAATCCTGTCTTCTTTAAAATGGCACGAGTCAGTCTGCCATCACTTGATTGATCAAAACTTGGACCAATAAAGAGGAGACATATGGCATATAACCCAATGATGCTACGAGGAAAATGGTAAATTCTGGAATGAGCAGATGCCAAGCAACTGAATACATAGTGATGTATGAATTGATGTAGGCAGACAGAAATAAAAATATTGATGCTTTTTAAAACTGATATTGATGCATGTATGTCAATGAGAGTACAGATTTATAGTCACTCTCCAAACGAATCTTCTTATTAAAGAGAAGAAAAAAAAGAATCATATCTCCTAGTGTCAAAAAGAGCAGAATATAACATCAAATCCATAGTATACTTTTTAAAGCATTTTAGTAATTGTAACTCCAAACAAAATGTGATGGAGGAAAATGATATTCAGAATAAACAATTTCTAGTCATTCCCCATAATGTACCAGAGTTCTTTGAAAACTTATTACACACTGGCTGGTGCACAGGAACTCTTTCAAGCTGTGAGGGAATCTTCTTTCTTGAAAACGTGAAAGCTGCTACAAAAGTTTCTAGCTAATCCCTTACAGAAACAATGGGGATAAGAGAATTTCCTGTCGGATCCCCTAGTATGTTCACTGTAGTATCCTGGGAAGGAATTAGACATTTTTGGATACTGCATTAATTTTTTTAGGCCACTGAGGTACCATTTAGCAAACTTACTTCAGTTCACTAAGTACAAAGAGTAAACACAATAGAAAATTTAGCTTAATGTACAGTAACTTGCATTTATCCTAAAAGTGCTTACACTATGCAGATGATTTTTAGGGCTATATTATTGAAAACATACAACTATATTAAGTAAGGTTCATTAAGCCAGTTTTCTCCTCCACTTCCCTAACTACATATACTTCAACACCTGCCAGTAAATTAAGTAACTTAACTGTTTTTTGTGGGCACTGTGGTCAGAGTGTTGGGCTCAAATCTTACCTGAAACACTTATTAACCATGATATGTTGGAAAAGTTGCCTTCACTATCAGAGTCTCAGGTTTTTCACCTATTAAATTGAACTGAGAACATCTGTAATCCCTAACAATACAAAGAGTTGTTGGGAGGAATATGTTTTGTACGCTACAAAACACTATATAAGCTTTTAAAATTTTTTAAGTGTAATAGATAAGATTAGAAGTCATGTCATTTTTATTCTAAGGCTAGATTTCTACCCATGTTGCTTGCCAGCCAGCCTCTCTTAACTTTTCATTGAGGTAGCAATGTATTATACAACGCTTCTGTAACTGAAGAGTAACATTACATTGAGCTAAAAATATAACTTTGATACACTGAAAAATAAAGTCACTTGAGTAAAGAAAATCACCATATGCTGACATATCTAAATAATTTAAGCTTACTAAATATTTGTTGAGGGTAGGTTTAGAGCTGGAAAGTGTTTCTCAGAGATATCTAGTCCGATGCCTTCATTTTACCCATATAGGGAAACTGAGGTAAAAAGAGATTAAATGACTTGCTCAAAACCAAGGACCACCCCTTTCACCCTTAAGTATTACTGGCTACCTGAGACATGAGAGACTTGAGGCTTAGAGAATAATTCTGACCCAAGCCATTTGAAAATGAAAGGGATATGGGAAAACACCAGGAAGGAGCGGAGCTGGGATTCAAATCCAAGTGTACTGATTTCAAATCCCAACCTCTCTAATTGCCTACAGGCTTCTGGTTAGCCCTGTAAATGTAAACTTTTTCTTTTAGGCCAATTTTTGTCATGTCAAATTATAATTCTTATTTCAGAAAAGTAAATTCTTCAAAATTTTGTAAAGTCTAACCCAAACTATTGTTACGTGAAATGTATGAGATTCTACCTATAGCTCCTTGATGTAAAATAATAGTACTTGGGAATAAACTAAAGGATGATGTGACAATATTCTAAAACCTAAGTACAAAAAATCATTGTCATTTACTGCTACATTTCCTTTTTACACGTATATTTATCAGTATGGCCTGAGAATCATTACATAAGCATCAAGTAGGGGTGAAAATGCTTAAATATGTTTAAAATTGTCATTCATTTCATGTTTAATATACTTTGTATATTAAATATTGAATATACTTAATTCATTATTTTATATTCTGATGCCATCCGAATATTGTCACATATCATCATTACTAAAAGCTCTATTTTACATAAGTTTCAGCGATTTCAATTTTATTTCTATTTTTCATGTTAGTTCATTTAATAATCTATAGAGAAATGAGACTTCCTTCCCCTCACCCTCTTTCCCCAACCTCCACCAATACACAACAGAGAATAATCCTCTTTCAAAAGATACTATGCAGCAGAACATCTTGGAATTATTCTACTGAACCAGCTTTCAGAATCAGCCAAGTTACATGCTGAGAAAAGAAATCGGTCTATACTACCACATTATCGTTGTTGTTCAGTCATTTCAGTTGTGGTCGACTCCTCAGACCGCTTTCAGTATTTTCTTGTCAAACATACTAGAGGAGTTTGCCATTTCTTTTCCAGTTCAGGCAAACAGGGTTATGTGACTTGCCCAGGGTAATATAGATAATAAATGTCTGAGGCTGGTTTCAAACTCAAGTTTTCCTTATTCTAGGTCTGTGGTCTGTCCACTGTGCCACCTAGCTGCCCTACCACATTGTTACCATACTTTAGAAAACAACTAACTAGAAACAGTGTTCCCAGATTGATCACATTCTTTATTCACAGGAGTTGACTTCATATGCCTTTGGATTGCTTCAATAAAGTAAAATTCACCCTCAAATGAAAATTAGACACCATTAAGAATGACTAAAAAGATATTCTGTAAACAGCGTAGGGAAGAGAAACACTTTGGACTATTGGGCATGAAAAATTTAAAGGTTCTAGTCCAGGGTTGGGGAACCTGGAACCTTCAGGCCACATGTGGTCTTCTAGGTCCTTGGGTGCGGCCTTTTGAATGAGTCCAAGTTTTACAGAACAAATCCTTTCATTAAGAGGATTTGTTCTGTGAAGTTTGGATTCAGTCAAAGGGCCACACTGGAGGACCTAGAGGGACACAAGTGGCCTTGAGGCTGCATAACCCCACATCTATATTTAGTATATTCTAGACCCCATCACTCAATAGATGTGCAAACTTGTACATATCATCTAACCTCAACAGACTTCATGTTACAAATCTATGAAATTAAAATGAACTAGATTTTTAAGGATCCCATAAATCACTTAAGATTCCTATAATTCTGTGGCACTGAAGGAAGTTCTAAAACCAAAGTTTTAATAATCTTTTGAGCAATGAATTATCTTTTCAATGCTTTGAAGAGGATAACATTCACTCAGGTACAAATACTTATTGGAATGTATTGTATAAATTCTGTAATATTTATTTTAAAAATTCAATGACATTCCTTTCCAGTCGGACTACATATAACACATAAATCTTTTCCTTCATTTATATTTCAATATCAATTTAAGAACAGATGGACACAAAGGGACTTTAATATTTTCCATTCCAGGAGCAGGTTAAGGTTGTACTTATGATGGATTCTGAATACATATGAAATTTGTTAACTAACCCCATTTTCATGCTGTTATTAGAACTGAATAAAAAATTCAGCACTTTCCTTTATGTTGCTTCTTCCATACATCTTCCACAATTTTATCGCTCTTTGTAATTTTACTCTCATTTCAACAGTTCTTTTTCAAATTCATATCCTCACATCATTTTCTCATAAAACCCTTTGGCTCATTGTTTCTCTCACTTAATTTGCTCGAAACTCTCTTCCTCTATTCATTTATCCTATTCATTTACAGTAATGTCCATTTAGTTGCTTGATAACCTGCATATTCTCCATATCCTTATTTATAACTTGATTTTCAATTTTAGTTACTTGGTTTTTTGGGTTGTTTTTTTTTTTTTTTAATATCTCATGTGCCAGAGCCAAAGCCCAAAATCAAGGAATACTCCTTGCACTATTAGATGATACAGACTTGGGGCTGTAGTGAAACTTTGTGACCCAACCCAATTTATAATAAAATGGATGTTTAAAATGCCATTAAATATTATAAAAGGAATCCCAACTAGAACCTGTACCATGGAATTCATAGCATGAAACTGACTTATAGTAGGGGTAAGATCCTCTTGGCATTTCAGTAACTAAATCTGTTTAGTTGTGAATTTCAACAAAAAAACCCACAATTTTTGTTGGATTGATCTCTAAAATGAATCATATTCAAAGCAAAGTTCTAATGTATATAATGTTGTAAAAGTCCATTGTATTTATTACATGGAATTCCAGTAAAACATAAGTAATCATGTTTTATTCATCCAATCATTTTTCTTTCCATTTTATTTTCTGCTTAAAAAATTTCTCTTTTTTAAAAGTCACGTTGATGTGAGCATTTATATGGGTTTTTAAAAATAGAAATGAGAAAAATAATGTTTGACAGAAAATACATTTAAGAGTCACATATAAATTTTAGTTCTTTTTAAAATCATTATTGAGCTTGTTAAAAACAATAACAATAGAAAAATAATAACAATATTTTGCCTTGGGAGAAAAGTGTGTCAAAAAGGTGCTAGGAGATGCAAAGAGCAAGTTATGATCAATTTGATTATTACTGATCAAACTGCCTAAAAGCGCTGTAGCATCTTTATCTCATTTACTGATTATCCCCAAACTTTTGGCTCAGATTCACACAGTTTGCTCATGTATTCCAAATATACAAAACAGACTCAAGTATAGAAAAAGCACTTGTGTATTTGATATCCACATGGAAAATAGTTCTTTCTTTAAAACACCACTAGCCTAATACTGTCAATATCACTATAAAATATGATACTTTTTTTTCAAAGAAACTGTTTAAATGTATTGTGATTTTTCCTGGTCACAAATTTAAAGAAAATAACTGAACCAAAACATTTTAATAATTACTTGACACATGTGGATGACATCAAGTTATATGGTTCCATTGAAAAATATTAAGTGCCTCCTTCATCTAATGGGATTCTTCTTCAATGATATCAAATTGTCATTTGAACTTGATAAGTACAGTATTTTTAATTTATGAAAGACAGGAACCAAAGGTGTTTGAACTGGAGTAGGGAAGTCAATTTGAACCAAAGAAAGATGAAAAAAGCTGTCTCCAGGCAACACACAGTGAGACCAAGAGCATCAGGGGAGAAACCAAACAAACAAACAACTATTGATGAAGAAATTTACTCACGTTCTAAATTCAAAGCTTAATGGGAAGAATACATGTGAACCACTTAACACGAGTGCAACACAAGGCAACATAAGCTTTTGAAACTATAAAATAGACCATTATATGGAAAATTATATTATATATTATATGGAAAATATCATAACAAAACCCATTTAAATAAATTACATTTAGGGTCCATAAGCCCAAGAGAGATGAAGAAAGTTCAAAAATACCTTGTTACAAAAAAGGAGGGAAGATTGATAAATATTTTTAAAGTACATGATACTAGGTCAATAAGATTCAGAAATATTTTGGAACAAGTATACATCATTCTGTTGGCTAATAAAAAGACTGAAAACAAGCAAATGCAATTAGATTTGTTAACTATAAGTAAGTGGGGTTTATCTCTGGTAGAGCATACGAAATGGTTATGATTCAAGAAATGAATCAACACATTTTTCCTAAATGATATACACATGAACTTGGTCAACAATATTTAGCCCCAAATCATCAAACAAATGGGTTGCCATTTAGATTTTTTTTTATGGAAATGGGTTAGAATATTATATCCATTTATGAACTGAATTTATCATTACTACTAGAAATTAATGCAAGTTGTTCTTAATGAGCCTAAACTCAGGGATCAATGCATATTACAAAAGGAAATTATCATAACTGTATAACACATTACTGAAGTCAGCAAAAACAGCGCCTCCTGAATACCTATCAAGACATCATTTGGTGGTTAAAATTTTTATCAGTTCACTATGTTTCATGAAATGGTAGAAGAGAAATCCCAATATTTCAAATATAGATTCTTTAAATATAGTAGAGAACACAACTAATGAATCATACTCAAGACATCACCATTGTGGACCAAATGGTTATGCACAATCAACAAATTAAAATAATGATCCATCAACAACATTTTAACACATACTACTATAAAATATTCATAATCTCTAAGTAACCTGAAACAAACTGAAAATAAAATTTAAAAATTGTAAAATGAGACTTACAATAAGAAATAACAATCATGTGGAAACAGGACAAGGTAAAGATCATTTCCATTATTTTTTCAATTCTATATTATTCTCTATTCTCAAATTTTTATCCCCATTTCCTATCATGCTTTGTCACACCTGCACCATGAATTACTCCCATAATCTATTTCCATCCTTTTCATTTGCTCCCGAACAGAGCTGAAGAATACTGTAAAACTGTTAATTGGTCAAGTAAAATGTGTTACATCATCTCAACTGGCCCCTCCCTATAGAAATTCCTTTGCACCATCCTAATCAACTGACTCTCTCCTTTAACACAGTGGCTATTCCAAAGAAAGTTAATCCCTCCTTAAGAAAAGTCTTGCCTTTCCCCTCTCATTCTTCACTGGAAAAAAAAAAATTAGAACATTTGTTGACAGTTCCTGTTTACCTAATCTCAGGAACCCTCTTCCCCAGTATCTTCTCCCTCCCTCTTACATTTGATGGAGAGATAGTCCCTTACCTTGCCATAACTAAAACCCTTAAATGTACCCTTGACCTCATGCCCTCCTGTCTTGATCAGCAGATTACTCCTAATAATGTTCCCTACTCTTTCTCATTTACTATTAGATACTTTTTGTGTGTGTACAGACATGTCTATGTCTCCCCCATCTTTAAAAAAAAACAGCTTGCCTTGATCCTAGCAATAACTATTACATGACTTCTTTCCTCTTGTTGAAAGCTAGACTCCTTGAAATAGTTGTTAACATTAAATGCTTCTATTATCTTTCACTCAGGTAAATCCTTGATCACATGACTTCTTATCTCATCTTTCAACTGAAACTTATTTTTCCAAAGTTACTAATGATTTCTCCTTTTTCAAATGTGATGGTCTCCCAGTCCTAATCTATCTTGCCCTCTCCACAGCATTTGTCTCTGCTGATCTCTATCTCCTCCTGGATATGATCTCTTCTTTGGGTTTTCATAACATTGTTATTCATGCTTCTCCCATATGGCTGAAAACTCCTCAGCATCCCTTGTATCGTCATCTGTGTCATGCCCGCTAACCATGGGGGTTGTTCAAAGATCTGCCCTCACATGTGATTTTTGTTAACTCCTACAGATTTAACGATTAACTCTTTGTAAAGGATTCCCAGATTCTTACATCTGTTTTTTTATCACATAGCTGGGGTTCTTGCCAACTCCCTTTTGGATGCTTCAAAAAGGATGCACCATAGCATCTCCAAGTTAATATGTTCAAAACACAACTCAAAAATCTTTCTCTTAAAAACCTCGTCCTATCACTAAATTCCCTGTTACTGGCAAGGGTCCTACAATCCTTTTAATCACCCAGGATCATAACCCCAGTGTGATACTCAGCTGTGCCAAGCATGAAATATAAACTCCTTCTTTTAAGTTTGTAAAGTACTATATAATATGGCCCTCCCTGTTTTCATTGGACAAATTTCCCTCCCATACTCTGTAATACATTCAAACTAGTCTTTTTGTTTCTTTTACATGTGATGACATTTCATCTCCAGTTTCCATACATCTGTACTGGCCATTCCTCATTACTAATAGGCAGTACCTCTTCCATCTCATATAGTCAACTGCTAGTGCCCTCCCTCCTAAATTACATTATTTTTATTTTGTGTGTGTATATCCATCTATCTATCTATCTATCTATCTATCTATCTATCTATCTATCTATCTATCTATCTATCTATCTACCTACCTACCTATCAATCTATCTATCTATCTGTCTGTCTGTCTGTCTGTCTGTCTGTCTGTCTGTCTGTCTGTCTACCTACCTACCTACCTACCTACCTATCTATCTATCTATCTATCTATCTATCTATCTATCTATCTATCTATCTATCTATCTATCTATCTATCTATCTACCTACCTACCTACCTACCTACCTATCTATCTATCTATCTATCTATCTATCTATCTATCTATCTATCTATCTATCTATCCTACATGTACTTATCTCTTCTCCCATTAGAACATATACTCATTGCTAGGAGGAATTGTTTCATTCTTTGCACATGTATTGACAGTATTTCACAAAGTACCTGGCATGTAGTAGGTGCTTCATAAATACTTGCTGATTTATTAAAGTACTTGAGTTTTTACTCCAAATCCTTTCAGTCAACAGAGGATGACCATACATGATGAGCTAAAATTTATATTCAACTATAAAATGCTGTTATTTTCCCACTTATCTATAGAGCATTCAGCATTGAAAAATCACATTTTACCATTGTTTTGAAGAACCATTTCTATCTGACCCCCATAAAACCAGATGGGAAGGAAATAATAATGGTTATAATTAATAACCATAATAATAATAATATTAGTAATAAATCACATTTATATTGTGTTTTCCAGTTGTTTTTTTTTTACATTATCCAAACCTAAACTGGTGGTGATATTAGAATTCTTTGAGAAAAAGCTATAGGATCTTTAATCCAAAATAATAGGGGTGGAGGAAGGAGAGGTGGAACAGGAATGATTTTTTTCCAAGATACAAACTTTCTCCTTCAACTTCTCCATTTGTCTACCTTCTCTGTTAACTATGTGTATATTTCCATTCATGAATATATGACTTTGTGAAGAGGTCAGAATGAATGCACGTGACTAAGGATTTACACTGAAGTCTAGACTGATGACTTCAATGATGTAAGGAATTCCTAATAAGTAAAACCCCTCTATCAATACGATTCAGTCAATTTTCTGCAACTTACATTTTTCACCTATACATATAATATACATACACACACTTTAACACTTCAAAGATTCATCATTTCATTAGTGTGTATGCTCCCTACTACTGAAGCAAGCCTTTCTATATTTGTTTAGTCAATGACTTTTATGAGTTGATGTCAAAACAATTCACAAATACCTCTTTTCACTTTACCTGGGGTGTTGTTAGGGAGATAGACATAATCTCCCCATATCTGTACAGCAAACCTTTCCAGCCTGGGAGGATCTCTCAGATCTTATGTTCAACTTGAATAGCCTCTGCAGTCTCAGGGTCACCTCCATTCCACAATGAGGCGTTAGAGCAGGCAACATAGTGTGTGCTTCTTTGATGGTAAGAACTTTGTTTCTCTTTCCTTCCTTCTCTTCATTTCTTTCCTCCTTCTTTCCTTCCCTCCTTCCTTCCTCCTCTCCTCCCTCCTTCCCTTTTCTTCCTTTCTTCTCTTTCTTTCTATCTCTTCATCCACAGTGCTAACATAGTACATGGTACATACAGTAAGTGCTTAATAAATGTGTGTTGACTGAGACCTGTAAAAGTTTTCATTTTTAAGATATACATAGCAACCAGATCTGAGATTTCATTGCCAAAGGGAACTCCCAGATGGAGAAACTCTTTCTACCAACACACATTGTTCCCTTCTTTGTAATTTCTGGTTTCTAGAGAAGTACCCAGAGTACCGACAGGTTATGGTGCTTGAAATCTCAGAGTCAGAACTCAAAGTAAGAGTCAGAACTCAAACTTGGATTCAGAACTTCCTGGACTTGATACCAGTTCTCTACCCACCATGGAAATGACAAAATGCACATCAAATTTACACATAAAATATATTTTGTTTGGCTATAAGTCATAGACTATACAAAACACCCTACTTGAATCATCCACTTAGAGCCTCATAGCATCTCTGTATTTTGCAGAGGAGGTAACTTGAATTTCTTGCTCATCATCACATGGCACATAAATGGTAGAGCCTAGATCCAGAAATCTACTTTATCATGCTACTTCACATTCTTCTTTATATGTGTGTATCTCCAATAAAAATTATAGTGTAGCAGAAAACTGTGATTCCTGGATTCTTATGAATGCTTAGAATAGTTAGGGACCTTAGAGATCCAGAGATATTAACTCTAGAAAGAATACTCATGAATGCAGCTATAAGATTAAAATATAATTAAAATGGGTATAACGAAAACAAAAAAAAATACAGTATATCATAATGTTATCCTGAATTTTCTAAATCATTATGTGATGCAGGGATCCCTTTCTAACTGAATTTGATTCCACTCCTCCAATCCTTCATTTAAAAGGTAAAGAGCCTTAAATACAGAGAAATTGAAAATCTCTACTAAATCACTTAAAATCACTGAGGTTTTAATTTTTTTAAGTAGTGTTTTTGTTTGGTCATGTCTGACTCTTTGTGACCCTATTTGGGGTTTTCTTGGCAAAAATACCAGAATGGTTTGACATTTTCTTATCCAGTTCATTTTACAAATGAGGAAACTGAGACAAACAGAATTAAGTGACTTGCCCAGGTTCACATAGCTAATAATTGTCTGAGACCAGATTTGAATTCAGAAAGCTGATACTTCTAAATTCCAGGTCTGGCACTCTAATCATTACAGGGATAGGGAACCTGAGGCCTCGAGGCCACACTTGAGGACTTCAAGGGCCACATGTAGCCTGGAAGCCACAGGTTTCCCATCCTTGCACTACACTATCTAGCTGCCCCCTTCCTTATGTGTTAAAAAAAAAAAAATGGGATGGACTGGATTGTCTCTATAGTCTTTCCTAGCTCTAACAGATAATTCTATGACTTGCTCAAGGTCACACAGATAGAATTAGTAAAGACGGGAATCAAACCCAAGGGATCTCATTTCAGACACGGCATGCTTTTCATTATACCAAGATGACCCTTGTTTCTGAGTTTTCTAATTTCAAGAATTTGAGATGACTTAAGGCATTCTAAAATGTAGAATCCTACCTCACATCCTCCTATTTCAGAACTTCTTAGGGTAGCAGTGGCTGTTTTTGCTTACAATTCTCAGCAGTTTGGGGAGCAGAAGAAGCTTTAATCTGATTATAACACCAACAAGCTTGAGAAATCTTTTTATTAGCTATCCCAGCATTGCTCTACAAGTCATCTGGGAGAAGAGTAGAAGTCAAATAAGAAAAACATAGAAAGGAGAAAAAAAAAAAAGAAATTGTCACAGTCCTAGGCAGAATTCCTCTTTGATGCAGCTCAACTGTAAAAGCCTGTGTACTTTCTATACCAAGACTGGCAGAAACGTTGATCAGTACTGAAGAAAATGACAAAGCAGTATTCCTTATCCTCCCCAGTGCTTTTTCATGAAAACAGCAGTCCCGTGCTAATGAAAGCCAGGCTGCCCTTTGGTAAACTTGATTCATCAAGGGAAGAAGGCATCATTAAAACCTTAATTGTATAATCTTATATAAGTGACAAATGGAGCTCGAAACCTTCCAACCCCAAGCAATGTGGCACTAAAGATAAAGGTCTAATAATTCACTTGGGCTAGTAGAGTTCATGTTTTACAAAGGCAACTTGATATACCCTAATATCTGAGTATCTAAGGGGCCCCAAACTCCACTTTGTTCTATAAGCAATTAACAGAAAGGAGCAAAGCAGGAAGCCTCTAAGACACACACACACACACACACACACACACACACACACACACACACACACACACATGCTTTCAAAATTCATAAAAATCTACTCACTGATATTTGAGGTTGCAAACTTAATATTGGCATTGTCCAACAGCCCAAATCTCACTTCATTTTAGTTTAGTCATTTATACTTCCTTCATCTCTGAGTTCAGAAATAAATAAAAAAAATCTTGAAATGATACAAACTGAGACTAGACAGGAAGGAATAAAAATGAAATGAGTGATTCTCTCTCTCTAAATATCTATACCTATATCTATCTATTTATGAAGGGAATGATAAATGGAGAAAGAGATACAGAGGAAGCAGGAGAAGGAAGGAGAGAGGTGGAGAGGAGGAGGGGAAAAGGCAGAAGAAGAGAAGGAGCAAAAGGGAAAGAGAAGAAGAGGGAGGGGGGAGGGAGAACAAGGGAGATAGAAGGGAGAAAGGGAGAGGGAATGGAGGAGGAAGAGATTCACCTTTTTTCGGAGGAAGTTTCATAATAAATGTTTGTGAAATTTTCTTATGACCTGAAATATTTCCATGCAACAAAATAATTTCGAGATTCATTTCTTCATATGGCTTTAGAGATTTTTGCATTTTACAGAGGAATTTTACATTATGTTATTTTTTTTTAAGGCCAACAGTTCATTCCAACAGATCACTTTGTAATACAATGGAAAAGTCATTTGCTGACAGCAAACTAGTGGCAGGTGTGCTTTAGTGTTGACAGCTGCATTTCTGACATGGATCACATAGAAACTCTACTGGTAGCGCTAGAACATCTGGAGCATTTGGTCAGATTTCAAAAGCTAATTTAAATGGACTGTCTTCTTCCATTTCAGAAAATAAAGGGAAATATGGATACTGTTATATCTCTTGCAGCACTGCCAGATATTTATTTGACTTTTCTTTGATTAAATCAGTATGCTAAAGAAGCAACAAAGGTGGATTCATTCTTTTAAATGAATGAAAACAATATGTATTATATATTGTTGTAGTCTTGTGTTTCCAATGGGCATACATACTTTATTAAAGTAGAACTTCAAGGTTTTTCTAATATTCAAGTATTTTATTTTACATACCACAATCACTTCCTTTGTAACAAAAATAAAGACATGTTAGCAAAACTGCCTGATAAAGTGACCTTGACTGTAAGTATGTTACATTCCCCATTACATAAGGCACCACATTTCTATATAAATGAAGAAATGTCCCAGCTTCAGTTGTCTGAAATAATATGGAACACAGCATTTCCAATAATTACACAATTTCCAATCTACGCATCTACTAGGATTCAAATCATATCAGAAATAAAAACCTTTACTACACATCTGAGAAACAACTACAATTCTTAGTGTTAGGATCTTTTTTTTTTTTTATTAATAGGGCATAAATTGTAGAATTCACTACTCCAATGGTCCCCAATTTTTGGACAGTTCTCATTGCTTGAATTTTTTTCTTACCCCTTTGCATTTTAATAATACCTTATCCACTGCTCCTACTTTTGCCCTTTGTCTTAAAGAAAACAAGGCTGATCTCCATCTTTCACATGAGATATCTTCATCTTTTTTTTAAACTTTTAGTTTTATTTTAATTTTCATTGTCATAGGCATTTTGTAGGCATTAATGGGAGGGACTGTGGTATAGTCAATAGAGGGTTATCACTGCAACCAGGGAGACGTGAGTGTAATCTCTTCCTCTGAAAGACACTAGTCAAGTAAACCTGGCCAAGTCATTTAAAGTCTCTGGTCCCTAGGCAAGGTGCTACAACTATAAATTATTGAGAAGATGCCAATCTGTAATAGTAGATGCAGTTTACTTATCAAGGAATTGCTTATACCAATGAAATAACAAATCTGTTCCTAACCCTGAGGTATAAGGGATACATGTTGTTTTTCTTTGTCCTGTTTTCTTCACTCTTCATGCAAACTATTCCAAGTTTTTCGGACTCATAATTTATTATGATAAAATAATATTCCTTTTCATTTACATACCGTAATTTCTTTAGCCATTCCCCAATCAATGTATACACATGTGCTTCCAGTTTCCTGCTACTACTAAAAAGTGCTGCTATGAATATTTTGGATTATGTGGGACCTTTCTTTTTTGTACTGGCCTCCTATATTAGGTAATGACGATGAAAGTAGATAGGACATACATGTGCTATGTAAGGATTACTAACATATCTAAGGAATGAATTGCACTACCTAAAAATAAAATCACTGGTAGACCTTATTTTCTGCCTTTTGCAAATATAGTGTTTCAAGGGGTAAACTTTCTGAAGTAGAAATAAATATACAAACAATTGCTGTATTTACACTATGACACAGAAAATGGTATCAAATGTGTGATCAGTATAGAATATACCAAAAAGAATATGGCTTCTTAGAAATAACAAACCAGGAAAATGCCCATCAAAATGAGAACTAAGTATGTTATGGATGAACGTGGGGCTAATGGATAGTGACTAATGCAGCATCTTACCCTGGTACCCACTACTGAGAATGGAGTATTTATTTATTAGTTCACCAAGTGACAAATGTCTCAGTTCTGGAAGATTTTTCTTTGACTACACTCACTGGCTTTTTACATTATTTTGGTAACTACTAGGGGAAAATCATCTTGACAAGATATTGGAGTAAACTTCAAGTAAATTGTTTGGAGGTTTAAATATCTTGAGAAAATGGTGTTTGACACGATCCAAGAGAAAATGAGTAATCATATCCACCCTAGCACCTGAAAATGTTGGTAAATGTTTGGTACTCAAAGAAATTACCCATGAAATGAATGCTTGGGGCTTGACTCATCAGCATTCAGCACCACTGCCATCTAATGCTTGAGAATCCCTATATAGGCTCTGAGAAAAAGAGATAAGAGAGTTGCAGAGAGAACAACATTTCTAGACTATGCTGGAAACTTTCCCTTTAATAGAAGTTGTTTCTAGACTCATGATACCCACAGGCAGCTCCAAGGGTCAAGGTGGCACCATGAGTCAACAAATACAAAATCTCTAATGAGGAAAATTATCTATTTTATTATTAAATAAATGAGTTAAATGAAAAGAAGCAAGGAAATATGGAATTTATTGCATTTGTTTGGGCATTAGGAGGGCACTATTGGGGAAATAAACTTGGGTGGCATTTGTTATAGTTCAATTTCACAGTTACATTTATCAATGTTTTATTTATCTGTGGCTATATCTAGAAGCATGGTTAAAATACAGGTTGGATTTTTTTGTCTGAACACATAGAAAGAAAAAGCGACATATGATTGCTGACTTTGCAATTTATTCTAAAATCGTAATTTTTACAAGGGATTGTCTAACTGGGAATATTTTACAGTTTGATATGTGAAGTACTTTTAAATAGTAGAATTGATACTAGAATATGTTTTATTATTTCAAAATGATATATGCTATTTGTGAATACTGTTATGATGCCTAAGGGTAAGTACAATATAAACACTAGTTATAAGTTCTGGTTGTAATGATTGTTTACAGAAAAAAATAGAAATTATGACATTATTGTCTGTTTAAAAATGTGAAAGACAAGGCTTATATCTGCTTAAGCTTCAGAAGTGTATAGCACCACACCACAGGCATAGCTACACCACTTATTAAATACTTCTGATCTCTAAAATATCCTTTCAGAAAGTTGATTCCTGGAATGTATTTGTTATTGCTGTCATTCAGTTGTTTCAGTTGTGTCTAACTCTTCATGATCCCATCTAGGGTTTGCTTGGCAAAGATGCAAAAATGGTTTGCCATTTCCTTTTTCAGTTCATTTTAGATGATGAATTGAGGCAAAAAGGGCTAAGTGACTTGCCCAGGGTCACACAGCTAGTAAACGTCTGAGGTTGGATTTGAATTCAGAAAGACGATTCTTCCTTACTCCAGGTCCAGCATACCTGGAATGGGTATGCTCTCTCTAAAAATGAAATAAAGGACTAATGTGCCTATACAACTCCATGTAAAATTTCTACACCATTAGCTATTATCTAGTTAAGTGGTGCAATCTTCTGTCTAGCTCTGCTTCCAGCGTGGAAATGAACAGTTGTAGAGGATAACAATCCTACTTTATTTAGGTGTATTGATCTTTTGCTTTTGTTTTTTATTTAGACTTTGTGGAAAAGTCATTTTAAGGAAAAGCGAAAGGCTAAAGAAGGTTATCATTTTCATTCTAAGATGCTGAGGTTAATGAGATTATTAAAGTATCATGTTCATTTTCTTGCTGTGTTAAAAGGAAATAAAGTCTATCCATATTACATAAAAAACCTTAATTTGTAGCAATATAGTCTATAAGGCCCTACTCCAGCAATTCATCATGATATTGAAGGGAAATGGAATGTTCTTGTCACTTATTTAACTGCTTCATATTTTACAAATGAATTTTTAAAAGAATTAATTAACAAGTTTATTTGTCTCCATACTATCTCATCCGTTAAAAGGGAGGAAAGTTATAATATTTGTATACATTGATCATTGATTCATTATGGTAAACTAACATCTCTTTCCCTTTATATACAATGTTTTTTTTTAGCCATTGTCCAATCAATAAAAAACTAATTTGCTTCCAGTTTCCAGTCACTACAAAATATACTGCTCTGAATATTTTGGTATGTATGGGACTTCTCTTTCTTGTAACTGACCACCTATATAGACCTATGAAAAAGAAAGTATATAGGGGCCTATATTTTCATGTAAAGATTATAACATTTAAAGAATGAGGTACATGACCTAAAAACATTCAAATGTAGATCCTCTTATTTTAAATCTCCTTGAGGTATAAACCTTGTTGTAGTATTGTACAGTCAAAGGTTATCCCCAGTTTAGTAACTTTTGAGGCTTAGTTCCAAATTGCTTCCCAGAATGGCTGGATCAATTCATTGCTTCACCAGAAGTAGAGTAAGTCCATTTTCCCCTGCACTCCCAACACTTGTCATATTTTTTTTTATCAGTTTTTACGATCGTAGGGCTATGAGAGAGGAGCTAAGAGTTGCTTTAATTAGCCTTTTTCTAGTTATGGGAGATTCCAAATCATTTTTTAATAAGTCTATTACTTGCCATGAATTTTTTCCTTTAAAAACTACTCTTTGTATCTTTGGATAATTTATTAATTGATGAATAGTTCTTGTTGTTGTAAATGTGGATAACAGTTAATAGCTAACATTTATATAACACTTACCATGTATCAGACATTATGCTAAGCACTTTAAAATTATCATCTCACTCGATCTTCACAACACCCAAGCTAGATTCTATTATTATCATTATTTTACAGACAAAGAAACTGAGACAAACAACAGGTCTTCCTGACTCAAGGTGCTGCACTGTATCCATGTGTCACTTACCTTCCTGTGCATGTTTTAAATATAGAAAAGAGGATTTGAAATATATATATGGAAGTCTTTAAACACATGTGTATATATATACATATATATAAATATATAAAATCTCCAGCTCTTTTGTGATAATTATTTTCTTTCTTAAACATATATTTTCTTCTTATCTTTTGCCTTTTCTATCATCTAGAATTGCTGTTTTATTTCTCCTCCTCATCCCTTGTAATATGGAACAAAAAAGAGAAAAAAACCAATTCAGCAAAACTGGCAGATACATTACAGCAATGGGACATATATAGTGTACATTCACTCTACTGAAAAATAAAGGAGGGAGGCACTTTCTCATATCTCTTCTTTGGGACAAATTTACTAAAGGGTCATTTTCTCAACATAACACTATTTTTTTTTTTTTAAATTTACATCTACACAGTTCAGTAGTGTGCCCCTTTTCCCACACTTCTCCCACATGGGCCTTCCTTCCATGAGGCAGTTTTGTCACTTGGATGAGTATCAGGTGAAACTTCAGAGTTGCTTGGATGTGTATTCTCTTTTGCTGTTTTACTTCTACAGATAACGATCTTTAAGTGAGATGCCTCCAGCCAAGATTCATAAGGAACATTTACATAAAAAAGTCTAAGAAACAACCTAAACTATACTTTAAACAGCATTCTCTAAAGCGTAGGCTCACTCACAGAACACCCAGAAAGCTTTTGGTTAAAACAAACTCTACAGACTTCTTTGACACCTTTTTGAAAGGCTGATGTGAGATAAACACAGGTATTACCTTGAATTCACAGATATATTATTCTGGAGACTGACAATAAAAGCATCCTCCCCCTACACAAAGATAAAGGAAAATAGACAAAAGTGAGTGTGAAAATACATTTCTACAGTCACTTTTACACCTTTCTGGAGGGTTAATGACACTTATAAATCAATATTAGCTTGAAATTTATATTTATTCAGTTCTGCAAATAGGTGATGTGTCCTCCTTAAAGACACATTTTTTTTTTCTTTTTTAACAAACCAAGGTAGCTGAAAGAAGATTGGCTTATCCCTTTCATGAAATTTTACATTCAGGAACTGAATCCTGAAATCTTTATTGCATCTTTTTGCAAATTATGTGTCAAAGGCAAAAGATTCCCTGACTTTCTGTTTTAAAAAATGAAGTGTACCAAATACAAGTTTGCTGACTGGAGCATTTTTTGTTATGAAAATATCCTGCATTTGGAATTGGAAAATTAAAGTGCCAATCCTGGTTCTTCTCTTTACTAGATGTTTGACCTTGGAGATGTCACTGTTTTTCAGAACCTCCATTTTTCTCATCCCAAAGAACCAGGTATTTCTGCCTCCATTTCATAATTTCATAAATTAGTTGACAATTCAGTGCTTAAATCCTATTCAAGTCAAGATTCTAGGGATGTCACCTAGTGAAACTTTAGACTGTTATCATCAATGACATGAGATTGTAGAGCTATTTTTACAATTCTACATTTGTGGTTTAGGAGATGTTATCAGGAAGTCAGTGTATTGAAGTCAGGAAGATGGAGGTCTATCTTTGACACCAGCTCTGTCCTCATGGACAAATCATTTCCCCTCTCTTAGTTTCAGTTCTGAATTTGCACAAAGGGGATAATCATAATTGTGAATTAAGTTCATGAAACTGTTCTGATGATGAAAAAAGTTGAGATCTTCCAGACTGGTTTGCCATAGTGCCAAGAAATTTAGTTTGATTGTATTTCTTGAACTTGGGACACATAGTCTGACAAAGGGATTTCCCTCTATTTCATTGATTTCATTACAAGATATTGTGACTTAGTTATCCACATCATATAAATGTATTCTCTGTATGTTATTCCATTAAACTATACATGAATAATGGGAGATGGGATACTCATTTCCATATGTAATCTCCCTACTACTTCAGCTTGTAGTAGTCCACTATGATATTTTCTGTTCTTTAATGACATGTATATTGGTATTACAATGCTTCCTAATTTCAATCTTTCAGAAACTATTTTCTAATTATTATAATTTTAAGAGCTTTTGGTGGACTCTGGGGATGGTCCAACAGAATTTTTGAATATTTGAAAATTTAGGATTATGATTGGACTGAAATTCTCCTATGAGTACTTAATTGATTTAGATTATATAGTCTCTTTCAAGATAGAATTCCTAGGAGCAGAAGGGAATTGCATAATATACCACAGTAGTATAGAATATTTATTTACTTTTTATCAGGTTATTAACTAATTTGTTTTCTTCTAACTTTCTTGGTAAAGATACTTGAGTGGTTTGCCATTTTCTTCTCCAGCTCATTTTATATCGGAGCAGCTAAGGCAAGCAGGGTGAAGTCACTTGCCCAGTATCACACATGCTGATAAGTGTCTGAACTCAGGAAGATGAGTTTTCCTGACTTCAGTCCCAGCACTCTATCCATTGTATCACCTAGCTGCCCACCAAAATTTTCTCTGACTGGAAATCCAACCAAGGATGCAGAGGTGTGAGAGCCAAATCTTAACTACTAGACCATCAGATAGAGAACAAATACATTTTGATAGAGTGAAATGTGAAAAATAAAACCTTATAGAAGATAATGTTTGTCTTTTTCTCTGGGGCTCCATTTCCTGAGTTGCAAAGTGATTCTGGAATAAATAATTCTAAAGTTCCCTTGCTGCTGACATTCCATGAAGCAAAAGGAGGTATTCCTGGGAAGGCTGCCATAATGAAGAACTTGACGAATCAGGAGCCTGGGATGACAACATAAGGACACTTGGTAGATATTGGAACAAGAATGAAAAGGGATATGGATGTATAATTATTACCAAGTTTGCAACTTCACCAGGTTCTGTTTTTAGGAAATATGGAGCTACAAAGAATAAGCCAAATCCTTCCATATGGGAATGTGTAGATGGTTTTCTAGAGAGTACAGTAGAGACTATGATAAAAAGGCAATGATCATTTTAGTTGTAGCCTATTGATTTTAAACTAAGGAAAAATAATACTTAACACACACGTATAGGAATATTAAAAATAAATACAAAACCTTATCAGCACAGATTCATAAAACTTTATTCTCTTGGAAGCTCACAAGTACAAAAATTAATGGAACCATAATTCTTTTTTCTCATGGCATTTTCTGCTTATACCACTTGTGGCACACACACACACACACACACACACACACATGCATACACAAATATACCTATACATACATCTCCATGTGTATATGTGTATATGAGATGTCACCTCTCCAGTTAGACTTTACACTTAAGGAAAGCAAAAGCAATGTTTTTTACTTCTTCACCCTAAAAAATCTTTATGCCCTGTCTCAGTGAATAGAGTGTTGGCACTCTATATGGAGTCAGGAAGACATGAATTCAAATCCAGCCTCAGACACTTACTAGCTGTGTGACCCTGGGGAACTCAGTTCATCTCTGTTTTTCTCATATATAAAACTGGGATAACAACAACACCTAATAGCAGGGTTGGTCATAATGGGTGAAGGGGGTGGTAAGGCTGTGTTTGAGCCAAACCCAGAAAGTGACTATGGTAAGGAGGTAGGCCTCACTTGGTTTGTCATTTCCCAGGCTCTCAGAGTCAGGCTGTGGTGGTCCCTGTGTTTGAGACCACTACTTGAATGTACTATCTCTTTCAAATTAAGAAAGAAAACTACATCAAATATGTTGCTTTTTCGTACATGAATACCAACAGACACCACAATTCAGTAGCACCACTATTGGGAATAATCACAGAAAGCATAACATTGATTGATTGGATGCTAATCAATACGCATTTATTAAAAGAGCCTTTTATGTACTAGGCAGAGATGATAGAAATATGAAAGTGGGACAATTTCTGTTCTCAAGCAGTTCTTTCCCTTCATCCCCTGTGCTTGCAAGTATCTTCCTCTTCATTTCCATCTCTTGGCTTACCTGGCTTCCTTAAAGTCGCACCTTCTTCAAGAAACCTTTCCCCAGTTTCCCTTAATGCTAGTGCCTTCCCTCTGTGGGTTATCTCCAGTTTATCTTGTATATAACTTGTGTGTGCATAGCTGCTTGCATGATATGTCATTCATTAAACTACAAACTTCTTGAGAGGAGCAATTATCTTTACTTTTTTTTTTTTTTGCTAGTTTATAAAACACTCCCTAACATAGGAGGAGCTTAGAAATGTTTGTTTACTTGGTGTAATGTGATCTCAGAGTCAGAATTTTAGCTTATATCTTCTGAATGGAGCCCAGTGATATCTCCAGTGGATGCCTCTACCTCTGATTCCAGAGTTCAAAGCAGATCAGCTTTATTCATTCTGACCTGGCCCTAATCTTTATGCTTTCTTTCATATCCCATAAAGAGAGGAGAGAGAGAGAGAGAGAGAGAGAGAGAGAGAGAGAGAGAGAGAGAGAGAGAGAGACACAGAGACAGAGACAGACAGAGACAGACAGAGAGAGAGAGCAGAAGAGAGAAAGTGTGTGTGTGTGTGTGTGTGAAGAATGTGAACTGCACATCATTAGGTCATGCCCTGGTGACTTTCAGGAATATATTAATGTAATGAAATGAAGGTCATTAATTATATGGCACAATAATTTTTCTCCCATGGAGCACAGAAAATAAATTGTACTGAAAGGAAGAACTGGTTCACAAAGTAAAGATTACTTAAAAAAAACACATTTGAGTTTCAAGTCTAAAAAAGGCAGTCACCACAGATTGGTATCAACTGATAACAGTGGCAGTTTATTAATAATCTGTCATGTAAAGTTGACATATTAGATGCTGAATTCTGCTCAGATTCACAATGAAATCTCATCCATTTTATTACCACCAGAATTATATATATTCTGTTGAAAGGCTTTTGTGAGTTTAATATGCTTTAAAGCTCTTTTCTCCCTACAATTTACTGCTTTTCCTAAGATCTCATTATCAACAAGACAAATCAACAAAAGTTTAATCTTGATTCTCCAGGATATCCATGGGCCTATCAAATAAGCAGTCAGTGTTACTACAGATACACATTTTGATAAGGGTTGATAAGTTTACTCAGACAAATGGAAAAGTCTTACCTTCTAAATTACTTATGCCTGACAAGCTAGGAGGAGAAAAATAGATATACCCTACAAATAGTATATATCCAGCTTTTATTAAAACTAAATCCTGGGAGATTCACTCAACTCTAAGGCTCCAGATGGATAATCTACTTAATCAGAGTTATATATGAGCTAGTCAGTCATGTATGCACAGCTTGTCCAAAGGTATGGACACGGGGCATGGACTTGTAATCTGGATAAAGGACATAAAATAATACATACAAAAATTAATTGAATTAATTTTTCATGTATATTAGTTGAAAATACCTATGGGAAATAGGAGGATTTTTTCTCTCCCACTGTTTATTGTCATTCATAGCAGAAAAACAGCATTTCCAAGGATTTTGATAAACTTGACCCTCTATATCTATTTAATTTTTCCTGTTCAATCTCAGTGCTCTTAAATTACTCTGAACACCAAAGGATTTAAAGGAAGATGAGACACACAGAACACAAGATGTCAAACAGTTGGGATGATATGAGAATTGAGAGGGTTTTTGAATTGTATATGTAAGCAACTGAGTTGAGTTTAAATAAACAAGTATTGATTAAGGATGTGTTGAGTACAGAATACTGCTGACATGAAGAAGACAATATGTTTAAGTTAGATACACTTCTTGATTCATAGAGCTGACAGTCTAATGTGAGGCATGACATATGTAAAATTATATATATATAGGTATAAAGATGTGTATGTAGATAGAGGAATAGATAGTCAGCTTTTTTTCCACTACATTTCTCCAGTGTCTGAAATGTCTGATCCTTTTTTTATACTTGTATTATTCTTCCAGTAGAAGTATTTACATAGTCCTTAGGTTCTCTATCACTTATTTTTTAAACATTTCTTTTCATTTCTTCCCTAACTTTGCCAACTTTCATAGGCTTTTCCAATGTTCCTTCTACCTCCTTTTTGCATTCCTTGTGGTGGAAAGAGGTTATTGACTTGGAATGGGAAAGTGTAATGATGGTTCTCAGCTCTCACACTTACTGCCATGACAACTATGGGGCACTTCACCTTTCTTGGCAACAGTTTGCTCATCTGTAAAATGGAAATGATCATCATTATAATACTAATATTAATTACTTTATTTCCTTGAAAGGAAATATTTTTGGATACTTATAGGTATCCTAGAAATGTGAATTATTAATCTTCCACATACATACACTCTCTACTTGTCAGTATTTGTGTAAAATAATCTGATATTCACATGTTAGCTGACTTTGGGTATGACAACTTAACCCCTGGGTCTCAAGTTTGTTCATGTGCAAAATAAGGGCATGCCCTGACTGATTAAAATATCTAAGTCTGTGATTTTCTTCTCTATTTGACCTAATTACTAAATGGCTGATTTTGTTATTTATAAACAATAATATATATGACTAAAATAATTTTTACAAATAATTAATGGATAGTATTTATGTAGCATTTTGGTGCTTGCAAACTGCTTTACTTTGTGCTATCATTATTTAGTATTCTTTAAAAGTTAACAGTGTGAAATATCTACATTAAATCATTTGATTCCTACAATAACACTGGCAGGTAGATATTAGACACATTAATATCCCTCAGTTACACTCATTTATAGCTGGTTCAATTTCAAATTGACTAAATGATTTGCCTAAGTTCACATTGTTAATAAGTATCAGAGGCACTATTTTAATCCAACACCTTACTCCAAGTCAAATGTCTTCCAACTTACCTAAAGCTGTCCCAATTCTTAGTTACAAATACAAACTTAATAGTACCAACAATCATTACTAAATTAAGACAAAGTCTTAATGTAGGACAGGGGTCATAACTTGTTAGACTTCCTTGCCCTACCTGGTATTTATTGATCTATTTCTTTGAGAAGCAACCAAGATCAAAGATAAGTGTAACATATAACATACAATGGATGACATTAACATAAGAAATCAAATTCACTTCATTCTGGAATTCAACTTGACAGAGATGGTCCAGCAGTCTCGCAGAAGGTATCCTGGAAAGGACATCAAGATCACCTAACTAAACATTCTCCTCCTTCTCCATCACTCTCCCCCTCTCTCTGTCTCCCTCTGTGTGTGTGTATTGTATATATGCATATATGTGTGTATATGCCAAGAGAGAATGACTCAGTCAAGGTCACAGCCAGTAACCAAACTGAGCATTTATCCATTAAAAACATTCATTCAATACCTAATAACAAATTGTTGGCATAAGAAATCAACTTTTATACTTTATTGTTTTTCTTGTTATCTAATGAGAATCAATGAAATATAACAGAACTATAGAGCATGGAATAGCTTGAATTCAAACCTGGGTTTGAATTCTAGCTTTTCTATTTACTATAGTAATAATAATCATAGCAGTAACAACTAATATTTAAATACACTTTAAGGCTCACAAAGCTTTTCATTTGATAACTCATTTGATCCTCATAACAATCCTGTAAGCAATGCTTTTATTATCCCATTTTATAGATGAGAAAATCAAGCACAGATGAATTCAGTGACTTGTATGAGGGCAAAGAATTTCTTTCTTCTTTCTTTTCTTTTTTGAAAATTAAAAAGAAGTTTATTAACAAAAAGACAACACCAAGGTAAAAACAAACAAAACACCCAGTTGGAAATATGTTGGTCATCTGGCCTCTGGGGTCAACCTAGGTTTCAACCTGGGAACTGTTTTTAAAGGCAGTTTTCATAATAAGAGCAAGACAATTCTGATAGGTCCATGTTTCAAAAAAAAAAAACGGAGTGGTATCACCTCCTCCCCATTTCCACATTTTAGGGAAATGATATCAGAGGCAAGAGAATTGGGATGGATGTGCATGTGAAGGCTGACTGGAAGGTCAACGTTCAAAAGGAAGAGATCAAAGTAAGTAGCATGGACTAGTTGACAGATATCCCAAAAGACCAATTAACTTGAGAACATAAGCAAGACTGGAAACAATGTGGTCACTAGGACAGAATCAGCATAAATTTCAATTAACTCCCCCACCCCTTTGATGCTATCCACACACATGGTGCAACACCACAATTAGACCTTTATCAGTCTTATGTCTTCAACTACAATATCTCACTTTCTTTTTTCTGTAAATGCGCCTGTTGGCTTGGGGGTCAGTTCCTTGAAATAAGGAAGACACTATAAATATACAAAATGCACACTCTCCACAAGGACACACAAGAGAAAACTCACAGATACTTTAGCTATAGGAAAGTTCTGTACCCCCAAACACATCTGTAGCCTACAGACTTTGGCAGTTCAGTAGTCCATCTGCAGGTGTTTAAATGGTAGAGCATGAACTTTCACTCTCTTTTATCACAATTTCTTTCCATGAGGAATTAGAATCTTGACAAGAAGACACTGCATGAAGACCCTCTGCATAAACACAGAGGGAGAACCATGATCAATAAACGTGCTCAAGGACCATAGTTCCAATAATGGCATCAAGTAAAACAAAGAGGATAAGTTGTTGTATCAGTAAGCATACCAACACACATAGAGAGGCCTATCACTGGTTCTTAATCCGTATTTTTATAAAAGGAAAAGCAACTTTGGAGGGGTCAACAACCACTTTAATCAGTTCAAACAAACGCTCCCAGACACATCTTTTACGTTTTACATTCCCAAAGTTACCAAGCCTTCTATCTATTCAACAAACAACCTTTTTATCTTTATCAAAATCAATAGACAGGGCTCTAGTTCCTGAATCAGAGCAATATTGCTGTAAAATTTACAAACATCCCTGGATCGAGAGAGCCTTTACATCTGAGCAGTCAGGAGTCTGAACGTACGGCCACTCAGTCTCGACCCGGTAATCACAAGATCCTTCTAATAATTGAACCCCCCCCCCCCCCCCGCCAAGGTAAAATGCCTAGTATATATAACTAGGTACAGTCTAAGTACACTTAAGTATACTAAGTATAACTATATATACTCCCAGTATATATAACTAAGAGTTGGCTTCTGACGGGTTCAGAATCAGCAGGCACTAAACCCACATGACTCCTCTGTGAACCATCAGGACTCAAAGGTGAATGAACCCTCATCAGGTGCTCAGAATCTAGCCTGAGCCTGGAAAACAACTCCAAACAAACAAATCCCACCCTGCTTGATGCCACAGTCGCTTACAGAATGGGCAGCAGCTTTATAACATGCACATGACTAACATTACAAGCAAAGTTATAACAAGTGAATAAGGAAACCCAAAGTAGCAGTAAGTTTAGGGGTGTCATCTTTTTATTGGCATCCAAGATCTTCAGGGGTCGGGTAAGCACTTCCTGTGCATTTTTCAAACAGCTGCTTATGGACCAGGGTAAGTCTGTGGAGGCATTTCCTTGACAATCTTCAGGGTCCGGGTCACTTGTAGAGATTCTTTAAGTAATGCCATTAAGTCCTACTAGTGATAAGACTGCATAATTTAGTAATCCATGACAAAATCTAATCAGAATTGCTTTCCTGGAATTAGTTCATGCAATGAGAAATGGCTTAAATTATATGACTCTAACCCTATTAACAACAGAACTATAAGAACAACAAATGAGGAGCTGATAATTCACCTGAAACTTCTGAGAGTTTCAGGTTTTACATTTCACTGGCTATCTTTACCCAAACTCTGCTCCTGATATGGACAATGTCATCCATCGGCTGAAGGAAGAAGTCTTGACTTGGAAAATGAGTGTTCCTGTCCCCTAATATTATCACACAGATACTTCAAAATAGGAAAGCAAAATTAAAAAAAAAAAGATCTAAAATTCTTTAAAATGTTCAATACTACTTTATATGAAAAAATCTTGATCCAATTTTGAGAACTTATTACCAAAACACCTTCATGTCCTATATATCCCATTAGAAACATATTTTCTAGTTCTTAGAAAATTATCAGCATGACTCAAAAAAACTCATTTTTGTGGTCCTCACTCCCTTCCCACTCCTATCTTCCAAGTGAATAAAATAAAAGAGATGGTTGCCAAAGTCCTATCTAGCAAAAAAAAAAAACAACAACAAAAAAACCCGCAACATTTCTATGAACCATAGAGCTGATTAGTACATCTCTCCTTCCTAACATTAGAGAAAACACCCAAGAAACTATTTTTTTTCTTTTAACATGGTACCAGAGTAATAAAAAAAAGAATAGATGTTTAGAAGGGCAATTTGATCATCCTTGTAGCTGAAAGTTTGAACGCTTTGAAGAATACAGCTAACAACATAGTGAGATAAACATATTTGTTGTTTCTTCATTCTGCTGAAGCATCTTAGTAATTCACATCATTTAAGCTCTGCAGGGGAAAATATAAAAGCTATAGCTACTGTGTACATTAGAAGTGCTATAGCTTATATTAGATGAAAATAACTTTTCATTACAAAAGACTATTTAAATGGGGAAAGAAAATAAAAATATGCTTCCTTTATGAGGCTGGTAAAGATAATCTCTTATGGAATACTATATTGATAGTGGACCTCAATAAATGGCTGTTTTTCTTTAAAGAGTTAGCAGATCATAGAATATTTTTAAGGAAGCACTTTCCTATAGAAGATCTAAATCACAGAATTTTAGAATTCATAGAATCATAGATCTAGAGCTATTTGGGAAAGAGAGACAATCTAGACTTACCAACAATTGAAAGGGGACACTTACTACAACCTACCCAATAAGTAATACCCAATAATTTAAGCTTTGCCCAAAAAATATTAATGTAGGGAAACTCACTACCTCCCAAATCAGGCTATTCCATTTTTGGATAGCTTTAATTGAAAATTTTCCTCATTAGGCCTACATTTGTATCTGTAACTTCCAACCATTTCTCCTGAATCTGTCCTATTGGTCAAGCAGAACAAGTCTAGTCTTTCTACACAGACAATCCTTCACATATCTGAAGAAAACTATCCTACGAACTCTTCTCTCTAACCTTTATTTGTGTGTAAATTTGATGGACAATTTATTTATGCCTTTTGCTATATCACTGACAAAAAGGTTAAACACAACAAGTCCAAAAAAAGATCATTAGGGAAAACCACCAGAGACTACTAGCTGAACTGGCATGAGAAACTTGCATTGTGTATTAGTGACTTCTCTTTAAGAATGGCCATTCAACCAGTTCTAAATATATCCAACTGTATTATCTTCTACTTCACAACTCCAAAGTCTCTATAAGAATTGTCTGAAGTATTTTTATCAAATGCTTTGTTACAGTTTAAATAATATAACTCTATGACATTATCCTGACCTTCTAGGATAGTAAGCCTGCGCTTACCCCCCTACTCCTTCCCCCAAAAAGAAAAAGAAATAAGGCTATATTGGCAACTCCTGTTCTTGATGAAGTCATGTTGATGCTCTACAATCACTACTTCTTTTCTAGATGTCCATTAACCATCTTTTTAATGAACCATTATGAAGTTTTCCCAAGAATCATGGGCCTTCCTGCAAGGTAAAATGGATTTCCATATCCAATTGAGTGTGTGTTATTCCCTCCTTAAGTCAAATCCCATGAGAATAAAGCTCATTTATCTTCTTTCATCTCCCCCCTCTTCCCTTCCATTGTATATACATACCCACATACACCTACATGCATACATATATACATACACACACACACACATATATATATATATATACATCTATCTATCTATCTATCTATCTATCTATCTATCTATCTATCTATCAAATTTCCTGTTTACCTCTTCATGTTTTTCTTGATTCTTGTATTTGAACATCAAATTTCTATTCAGCTCTGGTCTTTTTGACAAGAATGCTTGAAAGTCCTCTATTTCATTGAATGATCATTTTCCCCCCGAAGTATTATACTCAGCTTTGCTGGGTAGGTAATTCTTGGTTTTAATCCTAGCCCCTTTGACCTCTGGAATATAATATTTCAAGTCCTTTGTTCCCTTAATGTAGAAGCTACAAGATCTTGTGTTATCCTGATAGTGTTTTCCACAATACTTGAATTGTTTCTTTCTGGCTACTTATAATATTTGTTCCTTGATCTGAGAAATCTGGAATTTGACTACAATATTCCTAGGCATTTTCATTTTGGGGTTTCTTTCAGGAGGTAATCAGTGAATTCTTTCCATTTCTATTCTACTCTTTGGTTCTAGAATATCTGGGCAGTTTTCCTTGATAATTTCTTGGAAGATAATGTCTGGGCTCTTTTTTTTTTTATCATGGTTTTCAGGTACAACATTAACTTTTAAATTATTTTACCTGGATCTATTTTCCAGGTCAGTTGTTTTTCCAAAGAGATATTTCACATTGTGTCTTTTTTTAATTCTTTTGGTTTCGTTTTATAATTTCTTGATTTCTCATAAAGTCATTAGCTTCCATCTGCTCCATTCTAATTTTTAAAGAACTGTTTTCTTCATGTGGCCAATTCCACTTTTTAAGGCATTCTTTGCTTCATTGGTTTTTTTGAGCTCTTTTGTCATTTGGGTGAGTCTATTTTTAAAAGTGTTATTTTCTTCAGCATTTAGCAAGCTATTGACTCATTTTTCATGATTTTCTTGCATTGCTCTCATTTCTTTTCCCAATTTTTCCTCCACCTCTCTTACTTGATATTCAAAATCCTTTCTGAGCTCTTCCATGGTCTGAGACTATTGCATATTTTTTGGAGGCTTTGAATGTAGGAGCCTTGACCTTGCTGTCTTCCTCTGATTGTATGTTTTGCTCTTCCTCATCCAAAAGGATGGAAGAGAATACCTTTTCACCAAGAAAGTAACCTTCTATGGTCTTTTTCCCTTTTGGGACATTTTCCTAGGCAATTACTTGATTTTATCAAGTGGAGTGTATAGTACTATAGGCTTCAGAGGTTTTGTGCAGCCATTCTATGAGATATCTCTAGGGACCTGTACATTTTCAGTTCCTTCAAAGTGATATAGTCAAGGGAGAGGTGTTTACTGGACTGTGCTCTGGTCTGTGAGCAACCAAAAGCACTCTTTTCTGCTCTGGAACCATGAGTAGACTTCCTTTTTCACAGTCACTAACAGCTCTACCACACCAGCACTCCCCCTCATCCCAGTACTGTCACTCAGGACTGAGACCCAGATTGAGTGCTCCATTACCCCAGGGTCTGTAGGGTGAGAGCTCCAGAAGTGACTACTGCTGACCTGGGGCTAAGGCTGGAGCCCAACCAAGCTCACCCAGGTGAAAGAGCTTTCTCACTGACCTTTGAAATTGTCTTTAGTATTTGTGGGTTGAGAAATATGGAAACCACAGCAGCTGCCTATGATTCAGCATCCTGAAGGCTGCTCTAGTCCTGTCTGTACCATGCCATCATGCTGTGCTGTGCTCAGCTCCAAGCCCAGTTTGATAAACCTTTATTGTCAGCCTTCCAAACTCTCTTGGGCTGGAAATCTGTTTTACTCTGTCATTTTGTGACTTCTGCTGGTCTAGAATTTGATTAGAGTCATTTTTTACAAGTATTTTAAGGGGTTTCAGGGGAGAGCTAGATGGAGCAGGTCCATGCTTCTACTCCGCCATCTTGGCTCTGCCCCACCTGACCCCCAGACAGATTAAAATATATTTTCTTTTCTTCTCTAATATTGTACATCATTAGCCATTTCCTTACATTCTTTTCTCCCTTGATGACTCTAATGCTGTCCTCCTCTAGTTTTCCTTCTACTTCTCTATCACCTTTGCTGAATCACTTCTTCCCCCAAGAATAGCTCTCAAGGTTTACTTTTTTGCCCAGTGATCTTACGTTACACTTATTCATAAGTAGCAAGGTATAGCGGAAAGATTATTGACTTTAGAGTAAGAGACTTACTACCTGTATGACCATGGGCTAATCACTTAATCTGTCTTAGTTACAAAATGAGAGGGTTGAACCATATAACTTCTAAAGTCTCTTCCCACCCTACATCTCTGATCTTTTGATGCCTGAGGAAGCTTGAAATGGCATTTTTAAGGAGAGGTCTGTTCAGTGTCTGTCTCCATATCGAATGTTTCATCATCTTCTCTGTTCTATTTCTAAATGTAGGCAAATAATTTCTGCTTAGTTATTTCATCAATATCAAATCTAAAGTTGAACTCTCTCTACTTCAAATGAATATCACTTTGTACTGCCTAATAGCATTAACAGCATCTCCAATTTCTCTGACCTCCAGTCTCACAAAATCAGAATTTTGGCCTTTTCCCCCATCCCTTGGAGATAATTCACCAACAAATCTAGGTGATTTATCTATACAATAATATATGAATACCAACCTTTGATAATTTAAAATAAAATTTATTTGCTTTATCATATTGGTCTCCTTGCCCTAATTGATAGTGTTCCCTGGGAGTTTGTCCTAGGCTCTTTGTCTCATCTCTCTCTCTCTCTCTCTCTCTCTCTCTCTCTCTCTCTCTCTCTCTCTCTCTCTCTCTCTGTCTCTCTCTCTCTCTCTCTCTCTCCTCATTCCCATTGGGATACTATGTGATTTCACTGGTCAATACATCACCTCTATGTCAATGACTCCAAAATCTAAACAATCTGTCTTATCTCTTTCCTAAACCCATCTCTTTTCTAAATCCAGTTCCCGAGTATCTAGCTATTCAATGTACATCACCATCGGGATGCATTGCTAGTACCTGAAACTTCAAAAGTCAAAAAAGCAATTCTTTTTCTCTTATAAACCTTCTTCCTTCAAAAGTTCCTTGTTTCTATTGATGACACCATTTCCTCCCAGGTACCAGATTTAGAAACCTCATAGATGTTTTTGACTCTTTTCCTTGGCCCCGCTAATCCAAATCAATAGTGAAATTCAATCAATTCCATGTCTCAATACCTCTTGCTGTCAAAATTGTTCTGACACTGCCACCACAGTATTTCAGTCCTGCTTCATCTTTGTAAAGGACTTTCATACAATCCTCTTAATTGGTATGTCTAACTTTTGGCTCCACTCTCTGTAATCTATCCTTCACATAAATGTCAATCCTACTTGTAGGTCACCTTTCTAACACTTTGATCACCCTTCTTCAATAACTTTAGTTACTCTCTTTGGACAAAATAAAAACTCCATGTCTTGGGATTCAAATGTGATCACCATTTTGTACTACCTGTAGTAAAGGTACTACTACTCTGCTACTCCCTTTGGATAAAACATGAACTTCATGGTCTGGCATTTAAAGTCCCTAATAATCCAGCTTCCAACCCCCTTTACAAGCTTATTTCACATTTGATCATCCACACACTCTGAGCCACACCGGACTGCTAATTTTTGCTAAAGTTAGTATTCAATCAACCTCTGGTTTTAGTGCATTTGCACATGTTCCATGTATAAAATGCACTCCCCTCCTAAAGCCTTCTTCCTTTCCAGAATTCTTGTTTTTCTTTCAAGGATCCTACTCTTCAGGTTCAATAGTCAATGGCTCCTACATTTCACAAGCTATGCTATTTGGAAGAACATTCTTGGAATTTCTGCTCTATATAAATTAATCTTACTAGCCCCAGTCATAGGATCCCTAATTGACTCAGATGAATAACCCAGGGAAGCAATTGCATCCACCTATTTTCCTGACAATACATTACCAGCTTCTTTGTTAAGAATGCAATTTAAAACTTGTCTTTAGTAACCTGCCCCAAATGAACTGTACCTGCCTTTACTTACCAGTTCCTTTGTGTTGACCACATTTATGATTAGAGTCTACTATTTCTTCATTTTGACTGTTGCTTTGTAAAATTATCCCCTTTTTGCCTCATGCACATAGTCATATGCAACAATATAAGAGCTTCTTTTAAAAAGTTTTATTTAAGAAAAAAGACAGCCTTTGTAGGGATTATTTTTGTTCCTGTAAAAATACAACCTTTGTCCTTAGAAAAATACTTTTGCTTTGTCAAAGGAATTTCTTGCAAACTTTGAAGTTTGTCCTTCATTGACTTATCCAAAGAATAACAATGCCTCCCCAAATCTACTGGATTTTATCCTTCATTTACATTATACCTTTTACTCATGCTGTGGTGCTATGTGGAAAAACAAAATTAGTTATGTCTGCATCTCATTCATGCACAAATGTACTCACAATGGTATTCAAAATAATTCTGCAGACTAAGCCTTTTCTATAACATACCTGCCATGCTTGAAATTTACATTAGAAAACAATTGAATAAAGTCATTTTATGACACTATTAAGGGACTATGCATATGTATAACAAACAGAAAATTCATAAACATTTGAAGCAAGAAAGAAATTTTATGTTATCTATTAAATTATGTCATGTAGAAAGCCAAATATAAACATTTTAAATTCTGTCCTATGTTAAATCATGCATGGATAAGAATAAATAGTATCACAGAACCTAGCTTTGCATTGATGAATGTCTATTTTGTTATTAGGAAAAAATATAATTTAAGGTAATCCTGTCATGCCATGAAGCAAAGAATTTTGGAAGTGAAAGAGACATTTGGGATCATCTAAATCCAATCATCTGTTCTTATAGTTGAGGAAATTCAGGCCTAAAATATTTAAGTAACATATCCAAGTTATGCAGTTTTATGACAGAATAAAAATAGAGCTTTTCTGATTCCCAGTACCTCCAACACACACGTACACACATGCATATGCGGAAGCAACTAAAGATAAGTAAAAAGAAAAATAATTTTAATAATTAAGGTCACTTATAATGATGCTATCTGTTAATGAAATTTTGTGCTCAAATTCAGTTGCTAATTTATTATATTCATTAGACTATCTCTGGAGTGAGAGTGAAGGTGAATAGTGATGAAGCCTAAGTCTGCATTGGTAACCATGAAACACCAAAATATTAGAAGATCCCCAACATGGTCCACAGTCTAGTTGTGTAGAATCTCTAAGACAACATGATAGCAATCACTCGGCTTGGGAATGTGTAGATGGACTATAATTTGCAGCGACAAGAAAGATGCCTACATATTAATGAAATCATAAGTTTATTCAAGGGTTGAAACACACTGCCTCTCTGTGAGAGAAAACATGCGTGTATTTCATCAGTATATGTCAACTGCACACACACATATGTAAAAAAAGAATGCTATAAATATGTTTATAGTGATACAGCATGGTATATTGAATAAAATAAGGAATGGGAACTAAGAGACCATGTTTTAAGCCTAAGCATCATCATTTCTGGCTGTGACCTTGGTAAAGTAATTGGTAATTTTAATATATGCCTTGCCTACCTCACAAGGTTGTTGTAAGACTCAAAGTATATGATATGTGAGGTAGGTTGGTGAAATCGAGCAGGGTCCTTGAACCTAACACACAATGTGGAAAGACTGTAAACTGTAAGGTGATATGAGGTAGAATTATTATGAAACAGCTATTTCTGGAAGATAAGGGGACTTAAGACAAATAATATGATTAACCTTGTCCATGGAACCTTAATTAAACAATACACTAATAGCTATCTCTTCTATGAATGTTAATGCAATATCTTCCTGAGCCATGGTATAAATAGCCCAATTAGAACATTTTCTACAATTCCACAGACAGAAAACTTTTTAATTCAGGTTATTAAGTAATGTTGGAAATTTCATGCCAAGGAGAATGATGAATATATGGTAGTGGTTAGTGGTTGTACATATGTGTAAAGGTGTGTGTATGTATGTGGAGGGGGTGGGATGAGGGTAGTATTAGTTATAGGCAGATGGAGACCTGAAAAATCTTTCCTTAAATCATGAAAAAGTGATATTTCACCACTCTGCTAGAACCAGCTTGTCAAGATGACGAGTAAGGTCCGAAATTACTACTCTAAGAATCAGTTCCTCCTTGGTACCTTACATGTAACAAACATGATCAGTATTTAGTCATTTTAATTGAGTTATGCTGAATCTAATCTGAGGACACAGGATGTTGGAAGACAGGTTCACATCATAGCTAGGCTTTCTTATTAACTGTATGATTTTTATGGGAGTCTCTAACTCTCCCTGGGCCTCAGTTTTCTTATTTATGTAATGATGAAACTGAACTATATAATACCTGTTTCATCTATTTCTAAATAACATGATTCTTAGGCACAGAACTCACCAGAAATCAACAGGACCAATGGGTGTTTGACTAAGGTAAGCTGGCTGTATAGAGTTACTGCCACGATACTTCAATTATAGATATTTACTTGTACAGCTACAACTTTACATGATGATGACTTATAATCTATATTTCCCTCAGGTTTAGTGTAAGCATTGAGAATTATGATTTTCCCTAAGAAACTCTGATAGGATATAGATTATTAATATCTATACAAATAGAAAATTAAATGTATTTTACGAGTTAAATTCATTTTATGATAATAAATAGAATAATAAGATAAGAAACTAATGGAGCATTAAACATATAGCAATTTTTTTCAGTCAGAGACAAGGTTTATTAAAATGCTGTTTGAGGTGGGTGAGATTTTTTAAATTAATGTTTTCAGCAATCACTTCCATAACTTTTAAATATTCTCTCCCTCTCTCCTCCCTCCTTTTCCAAGATAGCATGCAATCTTATGTGGGTTCTACATATACATTCTTATTAAACATATTTTCACATTAGTCATGTTGTATAGAAGAATTAAAATGAATGAGAGAAACCATGAGAAAAACCAAGCCAAAAGAAAATATAACAAAAGAGAAAAGAGTCTTGAAGTTAAGTCTTCTCTACCACAACATCCTAGAACCTAGTCCAATATTATTCCCCACTAGTATCTTGCTACTTCTCCATTCTAAACTGTTTTTCCAGTCAAACATTGGTTTGTGAGAGAATACACCCACTTTCTCTTCCCTTAGCCACCCTCCCCCAAATTATATCTCACACTCTGTTAGATATTTTAAAGCATGTGTGTGTGTTTTTGTGTATGTGTGTGTGTGTATAGTATATATATTCAGAAACATAAAAGAACCCATACAGTCAGAAATAAATGGAAAAGTAATAAATTTACAAATATCTTTTCAGTCTAAGACCATTCATAGGGAATGACGCCTTCTTCTTCTGGAGTCCTATTCCTCCTTCTGCCCAGCTGATTTTCTACGTGCAATCTCATGCCAAACTAAGTATAGTCTCAGTTCTCAGTTTCTTGTTATAGATTTTATTTGACAAAATCCTATGTATTTTAGCTCAACTTTCCCATCACTTAGATCTGTTATTGTCCTTTGTCGGGAAAACAAAGGAAGTGTATTTAGCCACAGGCTCAGCAGTAGCACTATTAGCAAATACATGGACACAATGAGAAGGGGTACTTATCCGAGGTATTCTATAAATGAATATCATCGCTCATGTTTTGCAGTCTCTCAAGTCCACCTTCTCCATCTGGCCATGGTAATTCTTGTCCCTAGCCCCTTCCATATGAGAGGTCATTCTTTCTCAGACATCTCTAAGAACGCTTCCCTAGTAATTTTGGCTAACTTGGCATTCCTCTTGACTCATTTCTTAAAGATTACAGGGCATATGCTTTTGTATATCTTTTTCACCTTAGTTGGTTTGAAGGGATTTCCTCTAGCTCTTTTAACCTCTAACACCGTGAAATTGGAAGCTTGTTGAGTAAAAATATCACATCTCATTTACCACTGTGTCTCTCCCAGGATCCAGCACTTTGCACCTTTCAAGTGCTCAATAAATGTTATTTTTTTGAGGAAAGATTGTCTCTTTATCTTATGGTTTTAAAGTGATATCTAGGCTGTCTTCATTTGGGAGATTATGTGTAGAAAAGGCCATATTGAGGGGTGGGGAACCTGTGGCCTCCAGGGCACATGTGGCCCTCTAGGTCCTGAAGTGCAGCCTTATGACTGAATCCAAACTTGCAGAACTAATGCCCTTAATAAAAAGATTTTTTCTGTAGAATGTGGACTTAGTCAAAAAGCTGCATCCAAGGATCTAGAAGGCCATATGTGGTCTTGAGGCTACAGGTTTCCCATCCCCAAAACTGTTACTTAATCTCTATCTAAGACAACCTCCTCCTATGTCATTGATCTTTGTAGAGTTCCATTCAAAACTCTGCCCTTTGGGAACTTCAAAATCAAGCTTTTATTGTCTTTGTCCTACATGTGCCATATTTGTTGGAAGATCTATGACAACTGACACATTCCAAATACAAGCAACAATAGATGTCTTTCTTTGATCTCTATATTTTTATTCCATGTCTCTGCTGAATTCCAGAACATTCATGATTCACTAAAATAATATAACTGTTCCATCAGAAGAATTTTTTTAGGTTTAATTTATTCTTCTCACAAGTATAACATTTTGTTGCATTTAAGAGCTCCTCTTCCCGTCTCTCTCTCTCTCTCTCTCTCTCTCTCTCTCTCTCTCTCTCTTTCTCTCTCTCTCTCTCTCTCTGTAACAATTGCACCCATTAGACCATTACACACATTTATTATTTCTTCAGTTTACTAAAAGTTTCTATTATTTGTTTTTTCCAAATTAATTAATTTCTTTGTTTTCAGTTTTCAACAATCACTTTCATAAGTTCCAAATTTTCTCTTCCTCCCTCCTCCCTCTCCAAGATAGCAGGCAATATTATATGGGCTCTACACATACATTCCTATTAAATACATTTTCACATTACTCATTTTGCATAGAAGAATTAAAACAAATGGAGAAACCATGACAAAAAACAAAACATAACAAAAGAGAAAATAGTCCGTTTCATTCTGCGTTGTGATTCCATAGTTTTTTCTCTGGATGTGAGTGGCATTTTGCATCATGAGTCCTTTGGAAATGTTTTAAATGCTTTGCTGTGAAGGGCCAAGTCTATCAAAAATAGGCCAAGTCTACCAAAAATAGGCTGTGACTGTGTATAATGTTTTCCTGGTTCTGCTCACTTTACTCAGCATCGGTTCATATAAGATTTTCCAGGTTTTTCTGAAGTCCATCTGTTCATCATTTCTTATAGCAAAATAGTATTCCATTATATTCATTATATTGTTTAGCCATTCCCCCACTGATAGGCACCCCCTCGATTTTTAGTTCTTGGTCACCACAAAAAGAACTGATATAAATATTTTTGTGCCTCACTTTTATGTCTACTGTCTACTTTAACTTGATTTTATTGAACTTGCATTCTTTATCCCCAAATCCTGCTATTTGAGTCAAACTGAAAGGATCTAAACTTATTTGGATCAATTATCTCCAATTGTGTTTTATACTTTTAATAGATGCTTTCCATTCTTTCTATTTATCATTTACTTTCATTGTTTATATAAAACAAACTTCTAAATCTTTACTCCTTTAACCTATTTTATACTTTGGTAAATCTATTAATCCCCCACTTGTTTTTGAGGGTTATCCATAGCGCATGACTTTTTTTTTTTTTAAATGACACCTTTGTCTGTTTCACCTGCCTCAACTTGAGTCTTTAAAATGCTCTGGAAACCAGTGCTTTAATATAAGCTATAGTACTATGGTCAAAACTAACTCAATTTACTCTTAGTTAGTTTATACAGTTTTATCTCTTAGGCTCTTAAAGAAAGGAAGAGACAAACTATATTTTCCAGGCCCACATAGGTCCAAAGAAATTCCAGCCAGCTTTTTATTTAAATGAAAATTTAACCTGTTCTGTGATGAACATCATATGACAAAAAAGGTTTTCATCATTTTCTCCATTACTCCAAATATGGGAAAAATAATGGAATCATTGCATTTGGGTGGACTATATCCACATTGTCCAACATATTTAAAGAACAAGATGGCATGTAACTTGCTGATGCATACCATTTGACTGAACGAAGCCAATATATTGACTGTAATATTTCAATATACGTTCCTCAACACACAATAAAGGCTTAGATTAAAGATTTCATGAATCAAAGTGCCTGTCCATTTACCTAACATATTAGATTGGAAATAAAGTTTTTAAACTATTGGATTTCTTATTAGAAAATGATCATTTTGTTCTATGATGTTTTACCTTCTGAACAATTTCACGCATTACTGGAAAAGGTAAAGGTATTTAAATAATATTCAATGCTTCACAGATAAAACTATATATGGTGTAGAAAGATGAATGCTCACTAGTAGGGGATGCACCATTAGAAATACACATACACACAGACACAACTACATAAAATACTTCATTGATGGGTAATGGCAGATTTGCTATTAATGACAAAACCTTTCCTGTCAGTCACAAGAAACATGTACTGAGTATTAAAGTTTTCTTTTAAGCTTACAAATTAAAAAGCAAATAAAAGGTACCAGATATAATGCCTCTGTCTTATCATTTCCATTAATATTGGATAAGCATTTATAAAAGCTTATATGTCTCAAAGTTACATAAAAAAGCAATGTAGAAATCCATAATTATATCATGTAGTTTAATGATGAAATTATAACCTAGCACTTTAACATGTTGTTATGAGTCTTTTTTATTTACAAAGGGAAACAGGTCTCCATCTCTTTCAAATTAAAATGAGATATTCACGTTGTTCTAAAAGTTGTATGTAAAAATTCATGTAGCTCAAACGTTTGAAACTCATAATCCACATGATATAAATGTAAAACATCTTACACAAATTATAAATTGATTTCAATGCTATTTTAGAGTTGTAGAAAGATTTCATACTTTTTTATTCTAATATTAATTTTACTATAATTTCAAAAATAATTTTTAAAACTCCATCACTCTGAACAATGACTGTGCTTATCAAAAGGCATCCAAAATTTTAAAAAGTCATTCTTCAAAACAGAATTACATTCTACATCAAAACAAAATCTTTAAAATATTTAAGAAAGCACTGGATTAAATTTGATCATTTTACCAGCCTGAAAATTGTTTTCTAGAGGAATGTCATTCATAAATACATTAATATAAGACTTTATATCACAAGTTATAAATTATTCTTTCATAAGTGTAGGTCTGTGCTTCTTTCCTTCACAACACAAATACAATATTTCCAAGCTGCATTCTCAATTTTATTTGACTGTATTTATATATTACTGAATGATGCAGTATTGAGAATCTTCCAAAAGTTTATGAAACATCAATACAACTTGACCCACATAAGGACTGCTGCATAATATAGCCAACAGATGAAATATCCAAGTTACAGAAGGTTAATTTCCAAACAACTCTAATGGCAAATTTAGAGAGTTCAAAGGAGTGTATGGGGAGTCACATGCCAAAATGAAACATATTATTTATATAAGAGAAATGCAGCTACTATATTTTCTCTCATTTATAGTCTATTCATAGTGATGTCATCTATTAATAAGACCCCCCTTTTATGAAACATGCAAAGACCCTGAAATATTTTGCTGACAAATTCTGTATATTTAACAGATTAACCACAAGATTAATTAATATTATATACTTCATAGCAATCAAATACTAGCTGTTAATTTATTCTAGCATTTAAAATAAGTATTTTTGAATTTTTGGAAGAAAAAATCTTGAGCAGGAGTCATTAATATCATGTGTGTATGTGCATGTGTACACACACACACACACACACACACACACACACATATATATGTATTTCTATTTCAACAGTTACCTGTTTTACTTTTTAGTTCCCAAAAGCTCTAAAATCAAGCTTTCATTGCAGAATACAGTTTTGATCAATCCTGACAGGTGATAAAATAAATTTTACTTTCAATAACTCATTGCCGCTATTCATTGACATCAAATAGGCCTCATGAAGAATTTAATGTATAAAATTGTCATTCATGTCCAAAGGACTTTTTTCAGTCACATAATTTTTTTTCATAGAAAACCTCTATGAACACCTAGTGAATGCTATGTTAACTATATTATGTTACCCCACCCCCACCACATCATAAAGATTTTTGATGGAAATATCACATTGTTTTTAGTTCAACCCTTGCACTGTGAAACATCATGGGAATTGTAGCAATGTAGCTTACTACTAAGCTCAGTTTTTTATAAAGAAGCTAATAAGAGAAACCTTCGAACTGAGGGATGAAGCATTAAACATACAGTAATTCTTTAATATCATTGTTGAAGCAAGTAAAAAAGATTAATATAATACATTAAAAATATAACTATCTTACCATGTGCTCACAGGTATGAAATTCAATGAAAAGTTCTCTGCCCTGAGACCTAGAAAAAACAGAATGGGAAGAATTCTAGATCAGTGGTAGTGTAGTGTTACTTTTTGATTAAAAAAAAAGGAAAAATGGAAGCTTGACATGATGGGCAAAAAGTAGATATTAATCCACAAAAAAACTGAATATTTGTCAGGAAAATATCAATTTATCATCTCAAATAAAAATTACAATTTAGCATTAATCATTCTAATTTGGGGTGCTTAACAGAGTCACAGGAGGTAGTACAAAGTAGGTACAACAGAAAGAATTATGCAGTCGGAGATGTAGATACAAATCCTGTCTGAAACATACCAGTTGTGCGACCCTAGGAAAATGTTTTAACCTTTCATTTCCCCAGGTGAGTATATAGGACTCTAAGTTGTAGTCCAACTAAGGAACGAGGTCAATGGAGGGGATTTCTACAATAGTGGTTGCCCTTACTGATAAAATCATCAAAACAAGACATAAAAAAATAAACTAAATGGAATACTAGATAAATCAAGGCAGCTATAGCTGTGGAATAAAAATAATCAAACTGACATCTTCTGTGATTTTTCCTTTTAAATTTTCAACTTTGTAAGAATATTTTTTGTGGGGAAAAAGGAATATAGAAAACATCCATACGATGGAAGTATTTGCTACATTTTACATTTTGCATTTACTGGAATTTGGACTCAATTACACTTATCTTAAAATGCCAAGAAAACACTGAGAAGCACTGCAGAATAGTAGATAGATAGGTCTCAGGCCAGGAAGACCTAGGTTCATGAACTACCTCTTGTACAAACTAACAGTGTGACCAGGGCCCCCAGATAACTCAGAGTTGCAAAGAAGGAAGCACTTTCCATTAAAAGATGAAGTCTACTCCTCTGGGAATTCCATAAGGTAATGATGTCACAGATCCAATCCTTTTCCTAAGAAAACATTAAATGACATACAGATATCTATGTCTGTCTATCTATCTATTTATCTTTCTATCTATATTTCACTATAGTATGTCTTTAATGACATACATGTGTATATACAGTGTTATTATATAATATCACATATATGCCTACATACATATAATATACAAATGCATATCCACATAGAGAGACAGACTTATCTAAGATTATGACCAAATAAATGAAAGAATGAGATTTCAAATCAGGTTTTGCATTCTTGATTTGAATTATAGTACAGTTGAATAAAAATAATAGTAAGTTACATTTGAACAGATTGCTTCATAAAGAGCTTCTATGCTAATTGAAGGAAATCACACCTACCACCACTCAGGGAAATTAATATATGGAACAACCTGATGTGAACACAACACTCCAGGGAAAAAAAAATTAAAAAAGCATTTTTGACTGCATGGAGGGAGAGAAATTTTTCTGAGATATTTCTGAAGGAAAAGTTCAGATCAAAGAAAACATCACTGACTTATGCATGCACGAACCCAATTTATGAAATTCCTTTCCTTAATATATAAGATGCTTTTAGAGTACTTATTTATTTAAACTCACTGACTTGAAATTGACTACAGGCATTTCCTAAGTAAGGAAAAACACAAAAATATGCATACTCATTCTCATTGCCCTCTTCCTCTCCCTCCTGGGACTTCAATCAGTTCAGGTCAAGTCAACAAGTATTTTATTAAGTACCTACTATGTGTTAGGCATTGTACTAAGGACTAGGATTGCAAAGAAAGACAAAAGACAGTCTCTGGTCTCCAGGAGCTCATAATTTAATGGGAAAACAGAGAAACAACTATGTGTAGGAACTATCCCTTCCCTCTTCCTCTGCTATTAATGGGACTCTGTCCCCTATCCTCTCTATGCTGTTGTAACAACTACAATAATTTCTGCTTCTGACTCCTGTTGCCGGAGTCACTCCTGGAGCCCACTCCACTGCTGCTGGAGGAAGACATGTGAGATGAGAGTCTGGTACCCTGACTTAGATGTCTTAACAGGGCTTCCTTTAGAAATCCTTTCTTTAGAATCATGTTTTAATTCTGTGGTACAACACATATGATTCAACACATCGTGTGTAATAAGCTTCTGAGGGCTAGCAGGGATTGAATAGCCATTTGTAACAATGATTCTGTGGGAAAATGTCACAAGTTCCAAATAATTTATCAGCTATTCTAACCCAACATTGCGGACTCCTAGCACAGTACTTTGGTAGGGACTTAATAAATATTTTCGGAATATAATTTGCTTGCACATAAGCACTTGGAAAAAAATTGTTTGTAAATTTTCATCTGAATGTAAGTTGGGATTTGTGAAATGACTAGGGATGAGCTGAAGTTTTATCTTTGGGATATATATGAAGCAATTATCTAATAGTTAATGTTGTCATTCAGTCATTTTTAGTTGGGTCCAACTCTTTGTGACCCCAGTAGGGGTTTTCTTGGCAAATGTACTGGAGTGGTTTGCTATTTCCTTCACCAGATCATTTTACAGATGAGGAAACTGAAGCTGAGTTAGATGACATCCTCAGGGTCACAGAAATCTTAAGTGTCTGAAGCTGAGTCTTCCTGACTGTAGATCTGACACTCTATCCACTGTACCACATGCCTGTCCAGTCAATCAATCGATGAGCATTTATTAAATGCCTATCATGGGTCAAGAACTATACTAAGCAGTGGGAATACAAAGGCAAAAATGAAATTGTCATTGCCTCAAGGACCTTATACTCTAATCCTAAATCATGTAGTGAGATGAATATATACATTTTTCCCACTTAATAGTTTTTCCAATTACAAAATAGTTTTGAACATTTACTTTTATAAGATTTTGAGTTCCAAAACTTTGTCCCTCTTCCCTTCCTTCCCCCCTCCCCAGACCCTATAGGGTGTGTGTGTGTGTGTGTGTGTGTGTGTGTGTGCGTATAGGGTATAATAATGTATAGGGTACTATATATATAGGTTATAATAATGTATAGGATGCTATATATATTGTATATATAGGGTATATATAGAGAGAGTGTGTGTATATATATGTATATATATATATATATATACAATCATATTAAACATATTTCCTCATTAGTCATGTCATGAAAGAAGAATCAGAACAAAAGGGAAAACCCACAAGAAAGAAAAGAGAAAACAAAAAGGGAGCAAATAGTATGCTTTGATCTGTATTCAGACTCTTTTGTTCTTTCTCTGGATGTGGAGAACATTCCATGATGACTCTTTCAGAATTATCTTAGATCATTATATTGCTGTGAAGTGATAAGTCTATCAAAGTTGGTCATCACACAATGTTACTATAACTACATATAATACACATATGATGCTTAAGGACCTAGAAGCAACTAAGAGTTTCTGCTTTATCTTGTCCATTATAATGCTTGGAAAATCACTTACTTTTAATTCATTCAGTTTTCCTTTATGACTAAAGTTTCCTGCTCACAATTTGAGCATATGTGATTGGAATTCTCAGAGAATGTGCTAGAGAAAAAGCAGATTGAGAAGCCCCAATAAAGCTCAAAAAGATTTGAGGATAGGTCTGGTGATATTTTTGGAGAGGCATATTACTAAGGTGGTCAGAAAGCACTGTGCTAGAACAATCAGTCAGGAAAAATGTATGAAATGAGTCCCCTGTACCAGGCACTGTGCCATTTGCTGGGGACACAAAATTAGGTGAAAGATAGTCCCTGTCCTCAAGGAATTCACAGTCTAATGGGTGTGACGTGACAAGTAGGTAAATACATACATGCATACCTACACACAAATACACATATACGTATATCTATGTACACATAAGCTATATAGAAGTAAGAAGTTGTTAACCAAGGGAAGGCCTTGCAAATAAAAGGGGTTCAGAAAAACTTCCTGTTATCAGATGGAACTTTAGTTAGGCTTAAAATATGACAGGGAAGCCAGTAAAGAGGGTTGAGGAATGAGAGCATTGAGGCATGGGGCATAGTCGGAGAAAATGTTCAGAGTCAGAGAGAAGCAATATCTTCTTCCTGGAACTGCAAGGGGTCAGTGTCAATGGATCAAAGAGTATGTGGCTGGAAGTAAGAAATGCTTTGATTCCAAACATGGCAGATTTTATATTTGATTCTGGGGGCAAAAAGGGAGCCATTGGAATTTACTGAGTAGAAGAGATGACATATTTGGACCTATACTCCATATACCTGTGAAAGCATGGAATTAGATCTTCTTTAGCATTATCTGACTTGACACTCTCCATGCTACAGAACCTTCCAGGGCTGGTGTAGCCTCCCTTATCTGGGCAAAGATGCAAAGGAATATTCTAATTCCTTATGGTTGGAGGATGTATAGGCTTCCTATTAGTTTAGATAAAAAAATGGACAAACAGAAGAACAACAACAAAAAATAAAACCTTCTGATTGAAAGGGAAAAATATACTTTCATTGGCAATTAGCCAAAGGTTATAAAAACTCTGTGAGCTAGAAATATAACTGCCCTCCCCTTGTGAGCCTCACCTTCCCCCACAATAACACCGTAGAAGAGCAAGAAGTATTCCCTCTTGTGTTCTACAATGACTCCAAAATGTTCTACTCATTTTCATATGACAAAAGCATCAGGCTACCATGTGCCTACCATAGACAGGAGAAAAAATTCTTGATTCTTATGAGAAGATACCATAAAAATTAAAGAACTTTTATTCAAAATGTTTAATATTAATTCATATAATTATGAAACATGAACAAAGTGGGAGACAACATGATGTAGTAGTTAGAGGGATGGTGTTAAAATGAGGAGGACATAGTTTCAGATCCCATGTTTAACTACTGATATGCTTGGCCCAATATTAAAGTTTTATTAAGAAATGTTCTAAGACTTCAGGGGTGGGATCCTACTTGAGATCATTTTATAAAATTTCAAATAAAGTTTAATTTTTCCCTGAATTTATTGTCCCTAGATATTTACTCTAGCACCATCATTCTTAAACGTCATATTGTAATTATTTATTTATTTGAATATAATAGAACAAAAAAATTGTAATATTGTATAATCAATCTATAGTTAATATTTTAAGGCATTTGGGATGTATTCTGTATATTTTTTTCTTCTACCACAGTTCTTTTCCTCTATCTTATCATGCTCTGAGTTTTCAAATAATGTTCTGCACTGTTTAGTCTTATATCGGTCTTGTGGACCAATGGGTCTTATGGACCCATGGACAGTCCCTATGACCAAGTGATTGTGGCCCCACTCCATTGACTGAACTAAATTCAAAAAGGCTCATTAATAGAAGCTTGATTGCCAGGTGATGAATTTTTGGCTATGGAAACTTTTGAAAAATCATATCCTAAGGTCACATTTATTACCACATGCATAAGTTATGGGACAATGTGCCATGAATACTCTGCATTTAGCAAAAGTGGCATAGGAAAAAAAAATTATTGTCTTTAGAGTAAAGAGACTTTAGTCTGAATGCTAACTTTAACATTTACTAATTGTGTGATACTCAGTGAGTCTCCCTTTTTTCAGCTATAGAATGAAAAAGAAAACAAAACACAGCACCTCCCTCCCCAAAAAAACCCTCTTGAATTATGAAACCCAAGGGTTGTTGTGAAGGCAGTGCATTGTAAATGGACAAATGACATGTAAATGTGAATCAGTGTTGTTGCTTAGAGTAACTGAAGATCTAAATAAAATTGAATATGAATCACTCCTATAACCCTTTTCAAAAAGGAAATTCTGTAACTTTTTTGATGAAAGTTAAATTTATAATTATTTTGCCTCTCAGTAAGTTATGGGACAGGAACAAACAAACATGGAAGTGGAGCGATGAAGTTCTGCATTTTTATCAAAAGCCTGCCATTAATTAGTTTTGTCACTTTAGGTGAATTTTACTGCACCTGTAGGCCTTAGTTCCCTCATCTACAAAATCTCTTGGGGAATAAATAATTTTTATGATTTCTTCTAGGTCTATGAGGAGAAAAAAGTAATATAGTAGAAAAACAAACAAAAAAAGTAAAACAAAAAAAACAAACGAGTTTAAATCTTGCCTGAATAGACGTTATATGTGTTCATGAGCAAGCAATTTTACATCTCACAAGTTTCAATTCATTTTTCAAAGTTCACATATTCACACACTTTCACAATTTCATATATTTAAGAGGGGAGCATAACGCTTGCATTAACTACCTCACAAGTTAGCTATGAGGAAAGCATTTAAAGTTTTCCATAGATGAGACTGTGATTTCCTTGGTAGATATAGATCTTAAGGTCATTGTAAGACCTTGGAAAACAGAACCCAATTGCTCTTATAATGTTCTATTCAGAAAGTCAACTTGACAATGAGTACACTTTCTTAAACAATATTAATTTCCAGTTTTGGATGGTGTCAGATTGACTCTAACATTAAACATCTCTGATCTTGTCCTTTGTTTCAGTGAATGCACTAGCTAAGGTTGAATGGAAATTCACATTCTGTCTAATGCATAAAATGAAATTCTATGAGCCAGTCAACCTTTTTTCAAAGACCTTCATGACTCCCTTGGCTGTTGTAACACTTAGCAGACTTGTATCTGTTCCTTTCAATCTCAAAAGAAGCATTTGACAAGACTATTGTACTTCTTGTTAAACCATTTTATCTGAACGCAGAAACAAGAGGCAATAAGTCTAATGAATTCCTCAGTCTCCTTTTTTTCTATTTAGTTAGCTATAATCATATCATTTTCCACTCTTTGCTACAATATACAAAAGACTACATTTGTCAGGACACATGATTAATAGAGACAAAGTATAAGAAAAACACTTGTACAATAATTCCCTTCTAGTTATATATTGGCACTATAACCTCATCACACTTCTAAGGATTATAATATTAAATGAATTAGACTAGGATTCAGTTAAGCATAATTCATGCAGCAGTAATTGATCACATACTAGGAGCTTAGTACTATGTCAGATTTTCTAGAGAATCCAAAATAAATTCAAAAATCCTATTTTCAATTTACTACCTGAGTTTATATAAATTTGGCAATCATCTGTATTTCTCCAGAAATAGGTGCTTAATAAAGATGACAAATGTGAATATGTTTTAATGAGCAATATACTAATATATATATATGTGTGTATATATATATATATATATATATGATTTATTGCCAAAGTGAGTGGCCACAGTGAAACTTCTCAGATATTTGAGATACATGTTTTGTACTTTTTCGCTCCTGGCATATTTGATGTGGTAATTACTCTAAACATATATTATATTTAAATATACTTGCAACAAAAAGGTGTCAGAAACCCTAACCAAAGTTTAGAGAATCATTATAAAGTTGAACAAAAAATAAGTATCTTTTTCATGACAAGGAAAGATAGAAGCTTTACATTTAGCCATCCCTAATCTTGTTAAGGATATATTTTTAATCTTAAAGGAATATTAAAATAATAGGGGTATTGGTAAAAACCCATGTAGACATGACTGCTATTGTTCTGGAAAATAAAAGTATAATGGTTCCATCCATATAACTCACAAGTGTTAAAGTTTGATAAAAAATGCCATTTGTACTTGATATGATTCATAATGACAGAAGTGAATTAATTAGAACTGGATATTTATAAAGCAATGCTCACACCTATTAAGGAGACACAAAATGTCACCGAGTAATGGATTTAGGTCAGGAATAAACCTTACGGGTCAACTATTCCAACAATCTCATTTTAAAGATTAAAAACAAAATAAAACAAAGAACAAACAAATGAGTTCCAGAAACATTAAGTAATGGTTCAGGGCAATGAATGGGAGAGTTAGAATATGAAATCGGGTCCTCTGACTCCAAATGCAGTATATTTAACATTGTCCCACATTATCTACTCTAAACCAAACTCTCAACTTTTAACCTTATGCTATTGGGTAGGCTTGCTTCTGGTTATCTTTCAAAGTTGTGATGGCTTCCTCATAATGCTGTTTTCTTTCAATGTACCTTTGTCCAGACTTTGGGACTTTTTCCACTGATATGTCACTTCTCAGTTGCAAATTCTTTTTGGAATTGTGCTACCGCCTTGAAGACATCTTTAAATTTCCATTTGGTTACTTGTCACTTCTGATTTCTTGAGATAATGGTGTTCCCTAACTCATAGTCACATTACATAATACCAACAGTAACTATTTTATAGCTATTCTGAGACTGAAATGAAATAACAAATATAAACTACTTAATAATGTTTACAACACTACATGAATGTCAACTTTTGTTAGTATGATTATTATTTCCAGGAGAAGATTGCTAGTAAAGCAAAAGGATTTTGTGTCAGTGGTTAATTTATGTTCATTGAAAATGATGAATATTTTCTCAAATGACATTCAGTTGTGTTTCCTGTTTCCTGATCTGGGAGATCCCCTGGATCAATGAAATCCCAGAACCAGTCCCCTTTGAATTATGGACCTAGCTCATCATCCTGCGTAATGCCTAGCTAAAGATAAATGTATTATTTGTCAGGCTGTTTATCATTGTCTGGGTAATTTGATTTTTTATAGACGTAAAAATATTTTATTTATGTGTTTTACTTTTAAATCATATTATTTTCTGAATACATCTATCCCACATGTACACAATGAGCTTGACTTTCTAATATAGAAACAGACAAACAAAAAACAGTCCACAAAGCCAATTGTCATATCAATAGCAATTAATAAAACATCCACAGCCCAAAATTCTGAATTCTCCACGTGGGAGGGGTATATCTCATCTTTTTATGACCAACATTACTCATTACAGTTATGCAGAAGTATGGTGGGTTTTTCCTCATTTTTACTACCGTTATTGTTTTCTACTTTGCTTTCATAGTTTAGATGGTTGGACCTATTTCTTTCCCATTGCTGAGCATTTCATTTACTCACTTTTTGTACATAGAATTAGTACATAATATATAATAGGAACATTTGGAGAATGTTCTGAAAGTAAGCAAGACTTTTTTTTTTTAAGAGAACCCAGAACATCTTAGGTGACTATAAGCTAACTGTACATAGACAACTAATTCTGAAATGACTATATAACCAATTATTTTATATGTTTTGATAGTATCAGTTTCATATTTTAGGATGTCTCTCACTGCATACTATGTGCAGCATCTTTGAACTTTATTGAAGGAAGTAAGCCATTACTATTTACTTTTAGGTTTATATACCCCCAGGATGTCAATGACAAAAAAAAAGGATATACATTAAAAAGAGTATTTAGTAGCACTTTTATAGTGCTAAAAAAACTAGAGTTAAAGGACTTCTGGGGGCAGAGACAAAGAAAGCACTCAGTTGAGGTCTCCTAACATTCCCATCCAAAAAACTTTCCAGTAATATTTCAAACTGAATTCTAGAGTGGAAAAGTCAGTGTCAGAGTGAGACGTTCTTCTAGACTAACACAACATAGAGATCGGAAAGAAAGATCTGTGACATGGTGGTAGAAGATAGCCTGGAGCCCATGTGAATGAAACATTAGTGGTGGGACTAGGTGGTGGTGACAGAAGCAACAGCAGAGCAGGTTCAGGAGCTCTCAAACCAGAGTGGTAAGTGGACCTGGCAACTGGTAGGAAAGAGATTGCTAGAGAGCCCTGAGCTTCCACTGGGTATAGGACCAAACTGTGTTGCTGAAGAAGACCATGCCATCAGGGAAATGATGACATGACTTGCACTTGACTTTGTTTTGAGTGTACGATTTGCCTAATTCACTGATTATACCCACTTATGAGTTCAATGGCAGAGAGAATTTTTGTTCAAGAGGGAATGGAAGTCCTGAGGTACAGTATCACTCACAATCTCAATGGAGGAAGGACCTTAAGAAACAGTATAGATTGCAATCCTAAGGAATCATTTCTGGGTAAGGAACACAATGTTGACAAAGAGAGTAGATGACCAGGAAGAAGAAGAAGGGAGAAGCAGAATTACAAAAATTAACTCACATAATAGAGGTGCTCAATAAGAGCTTTTATAGCAAAAAGGAAAATGAGGAAGGGAGGCAGATGATGCATGAATCCTCACTTGCTGTTAATTATTTCAGAGAGAACATACACACGCAAACACTTTTTAATTTATTTTATTTATAATAGAGATCTATTTACCCATGAGAAAAGTAGGAGGGGAAGGGAACAAGAAGTTTTAGAAGGGAGGGTAGATAAAAGAAGTCAGTGATCAGAAGCAAAAAACAAAACAACAAAAACAAAGAAACAAACCAGACTTCAGAGGATAGACAGGATAAGAAAGAGAGAGACAGACAAACAGGCAGAGACAGAGACAGAGACAGAGAGATAAACAGAAAAAAAATTGAATGGAAATAAATGCACAGTTAATAATCTCAACTGTGAATGTGAATGGGATGAATTCACTCATAAAATGTAAGCAGATAGCAAAATGGATTAGAAACCAGATTCTAACAATACGCTGTTTACAAAAAACAAACTTGAAACAGAGGGAATAAAAAGAATTTTAAAAAAAGAGGCTGCAGTAGAATCAATGCTTCAGTTGAAGTAGAAAAGACAGGGGTAGCAAATCTTAGACAAAGAAAATACAAAAATAGACCTAATTAAAAGGAATAAACTGGGAAACTGTCTGTATAAAAGAAACCATAGGGAGTGAATATTAAGCATATGTACAACAAATGGCATAGCAACCAAATTTTGAAAGAAAAAGCAAGTTAATTATAGGAGAAAATAATAAAACTATAGTAGTGGGGGATCTCATCTTTCCACTTTGAGAGCTAGATAAATCTATCCTCAAAATAAATAAGAAAGAAAACAAGGAGATGAATAGGCAAAGTCATATATGATTGAACTGTGGTACCAACTGAATGGGAAGAGAAAAGAATAAACCTTATTCTCAGCTGTACAAGGATCCTCCATAAAAACTGACCATATATTAGGACGCAAAAAAATCTCACCACCAAATGCAGAAAAGTAGAAATATTAAACGGACCTTTTCAGACCATACTTCAGTAAAAATTATATTTAACTAAGGGAAGTATAGATTAAAAGTTGACTAGAAATAATAATCTAATCCTAAAGATTGAGTCTGTCAAAGACCAATCATAGAAATGGTCAATAAATTAAAAAGAACAACAAGAAGATAAAATTCCAAAATTTGCGGGATACGGCTAAAGTTAATAGAGGAATATTTATACCTCTAATTGTGAATATCAATAAAAGAAAGAAAGAGCAGATTTATCAACTGGGCATACAACTGAAAAAAAAAAACTAGAAATAGAACAAATTAAAAATCCCCAATTAACCACCAAAATAGAAAATTTGAAAATCAAAATAGAGATTTATAAAATTTAAAGTAATTAACATCACTGAACTAATAAAACTAGGAACACATTTTATGAAAAAAAAATAAAAGGATAAGCCATTGATACATTTGATTTTTCAAAAGGAAGAAAAGAAAACCAAATTACTAGCATCAAAAATGGTAAGAGTGAATGTGTCAAATATGAAGATGAAATTAAAGAAACTATTAGGTATTCTTGCTTAATGATATGCCAGCCAAGCTGAAAATCTAAGTGAAATGGATGGATATTTTTTGCTGTTGTTCAGTCATTTCAACCTTGTCTGACTCTTCATGAATCAATTTTTTGTTGTTGTTGTTTTGGCAAAGATTGGTAAGTGGGTTGTCATTTCCGAGGAATAGAGGCAAACAGGGTTAAGTAATATGCCCCAAGTCACCCAGTTAGTAAGTGTCTGAGGCCAGATTTGAACACAGATGGCCTTCCTGACTCCAGACCTGGCACTCTTTCCATTGTGGCACCTAACTGCTTTACAAAAATATAAACTGCCCAGATTAACAGAATAGGAAATAGAATACTTAAATAACCCTATTTTAGAAAAAATAAATCGTCCAAGTCTATAATGAGCTCCCTAACCAAACCAAGCCAAACCAAACAAACAAACAAACAGGACCAGATGAATTTACAAGAAAATTCTACCAAACATTTTAGAAACAATTAATCTCAATGCTTTACAAACTATGTGAGAAAATTAATGAAAGAGTCCTACCAAATGAATTTCAGGAAATAAATATATTTTTGATATCTAAACCAAAGAGAGCAAAAACAGAGAAAGAAAACTATGAACCAATATTCTTAATGAATATTGATACAAAAAATTAAAGAAAATACTAGCAAGGAAATTGCATGATATATCACAAAGATCATATACTTTGATCAGTGGGGAAAAATAACTAAAAAACAGAGCTGGTTCATTATTAAGAAAATTATTAATACAATTGACCATATCCATGTAAGTGACTGTATCAATAACAAAAACAATAAAAAATATGATTATATTAATAGTTAAAAGAGCCTTTTGACAAAATACAACACCCATTCCTGTTTAAAATACTAGACAAATTAAGAGTTAATGGAGTCTTTCTTAAAATAATTAGTTATATTTATCTAAAACCAAGAGAAAACTTAAACATAAACTTAATATAAACTTAAAAGTCTTTCTACTAAATCAGGAGTGAAACAACAATGTCCATTATCACCATTATTATTTAATAGTGTCCCAGAAATGCTAGCCACATTCTATGCAATAACACAGAAAAATAAACAGAAGGAATACAAATAGTCAATGAGGAATCAAAATTTTTGTAGATGATATGATGGCTTAATTACAGAAACCTAGTGAATTGACTACAAAACTAATTGAAACAATGAACAACTTCAACAAAGTTGCAGGATATCAAATAAATCCACATAAATCAACAGCATTTGAAAATACTACCAAGAAAATCAATCGAATTTAAAACAACTGCAGGCAATATAAAATAGCTGGGAGCCTATCTGCCAAGACAAACCTAGGATCTATATGAACATGATTACAAAACACTTCTCATGGAGAGAGACAGAAGTAAGTCACACAAATATTAATTGCTCATGGACAGGCCAAGGCAATATAGTAAAAATGACAATTCTACCTAAATGAATTTACTGTATTAATTATATTATAAAATTAATTTATAGCCATACTAATCAAATTATGTATACAGAATATTTTATAGATCTAGAAAAAATAGTAATAAAATTCACCTGGAAAACTAAAAGGTCAAGGACATCAAGGGAATTAATGAAACAAAATGTCCAGTAAGGTGGCCTAGGAGTTTCAGATTTCCAAGTATATTCCAAAATAGCAATCATCAAAATAATCTGCTATTGGTTAAGAAATAGAGTGGTGGATCAGGGAAATGGATTAGGCACACAATTCACAGTAGTAAATGACCTAAGTAATCTAGTGTTTGGTAAATCCAAAGATCCGAACTTTTGAGGATTAAACTCAACTTCTGACAAAAGTTGCTGGAAAACAGGAGAGCAATTTGGCTGAAATTAGGCATATACCAATATCTCACTCCATATACCAAGATAAGTTCAAAATGAAGAAGTGATTTAGATGTAAAGGGTGGTATCATAAACAAATTAAGGAACCTGGGAAAATGTGGGGGCATCGAGGTGGAATAGTGGATAGAATGCAGGGCTTGGAGCCAGGAAGACTCAAGTTTGGGAGTTCAAATTCAGCCTCAGACACTCAGTAGTTGTGTGACATTTGGCAATTTACTATTTTTTTTAAAGTTGTTTGCCTCAGTTTCTAATCTGTAAAATGAGGTAGAGAAGGAGACGGCAAACCACTCTGGTATTTTTGCCAGGAAAATTCCAAATGGAAACTCAAAAGTCAGATATGATTGGAACAACTGAAAAACAATGGAAAAAAATGTACCTGTCAAATCTATGGATAAGGAAAGAGTTTATGATTAAACAAGTGAGAGAGGATTACTGTAAGTAAAATTGATAACTTTGATTACATAAAATTAAAAAGCTTTTGTACAAACAGAATTAATGCAGCCAAAATTAGAAGGGATACATGAAACTTGAAAATCTTTTGCAGCAAATTACTTCGATAAAGGCCTCATTTCTCAAATACATAGAAAGGTAAGTCAAATTTATCAGAATAGAAACCATTCTGTAGTTGATAAATGGTCAAAAGATATGAACAGGAAGTTTTCAGAAGAAAAAATCAAAGTTATCAATAGCCAGATGAAAATATGCTCTAACCAGTGCTTCTTAATCCATGGGTCATGACCACAGTTTAAGAAGTCCTAAAAGGGTTGAGAGTGGAACAAGTTTAAGAAGCCCTGCTCTAAATCACTACAGATTAGGGAAATGCAAATTAAAACAACTCTGAGATACCATCTTCTACCTAACAGATTGACTAACACGACAGAAAAAGAAAATGACAGATATTGGAGATATGGAAAAATCAGGACACTAATGCACTTTTCATCAAGTTGTGAACTAATCCAACTATTATGTCTAACACCTTGCCAACATGATGACCATATAATGACAATGTAAAGGAAAAGAAATAATCTTTGAGAAATTTCAGAACTCTTATTTAAATCAGCAAACAAATGGGACTTTAAAAAGATAACTATGAAAAATACCTCTCACATTTTAAAGAAAAAGTGATAGACTAGACTTGAAGAATGAGATAAACATTCTTACACAATGCCAGTATGGTGATTTGTTTTACTTAACCCTACACATTTGTTAACAAGCATGGGTTTAAGTGGTGGTGATCTAAATCTAATTTCTTTCACACTGCTGTCCAATTTTCCAAGAAGTTTTTATCAAATAGTGAGTCCTTATCCCAGTATCTAGGATATTTTTATTTATCAAACAAATGATAGGGCATTAGATACATTCATTTCTGGATGTTATGTGCCTTATCTCTTCCCCTGTTTTATTTCTCTTTTTTAACCTGTACCAAATTGCTTGGAGAAATAGTGCTTTGTAGTATAGCTTGAAATATGATACTGTTGGGTCTCCTTCATTCTTTTCATCTTTTTCCTCATGACATTCTTGACCTGTTCTACCTCCATGTGAATACTATTATTATTTTTTCTTATTTCATCAAGTAATTGTATTGAAGTTTAATGGACATTGCATTAAATAAGTAAACTAATTTAGGTAGTACTGCCATTTTTGAATCATCTTACTCAGGAATAATTATTTTTTCCTAATTATTTACCTATGGCTTAATTTTTGTAAATATGCTAACTTGTAAGCTTGTTTGACACTGATAAATATGGGTTAGTTGGAGAATACAAGGAAGATTTTTTTTTAAAGACCGCTAGATGGTGTGGATAGATTTATTATATTTAATGGCTCTTATGTCAAAAATATTTTTAAAAAACCAAAAGTCATTAATGAGGAAAAAAAGAAAGAAAAAACTGGTTTTGTTCAGATAAACCTAGATCCTAATTGATATATCTAGAAAACAGATAATAAACAGCTGTTTGGCTCTGGAGGAGAGTGAGGCTGGTAACCTGCATAGCCCTCCCTCACTCAAAACAAAGTCAAGGGCAAGTCATGTCATCATTTCTCTGATGGCATGGTCTTCTTCGTCAACAAAGGATGAACACAATAAAACAGATCTGACAACATTTTTCTAGTAATCTGTGTTAATCAGTGACATCAGTGGAAGAGTCTACATTGGACTCTCCCAATTCATTAACTGAATATTAAGTCAAGTATCAACAATAATATTTAAGATAAAGTTGTGAATAGAAGTTTGGCCAGCTCAATAAATGAAATAGGAAAAGCATGTTGTCACAAGTAAATAATAAAACTCCTGTTTAAATAAGTTAATTTTATTCATAAAACCACATAATTTTAAGAAATAACTCCTTGACTGAAAATGTAAAACAAAAATTATTTGGTTCTCAATAATTTAACATACGACCCTAAAAATACCAGTCCCCCACAAAAACAAATTTAAAGAGTATTGTTTTCAGTGTAGAAATTTGGCCATGACGTAGTTGATGTCCTAGGCTACACAGAGTTTAAGTGACCTAATCCAATATCATTGTTAACAACACAAGGTAGTTAGGTGGCACATTATATAGGGTGCTGGGACCGTAGTCTGAAAAATTTACTAGCTTACTAGCTGCGTGGAGCTGGGAAAGTTATTTAAACACAACCTCAATTTTCTGATCTATAAAATAAGGATGATAATAGCACAGCCCTTCTTTCGGGGGCCTAGGGTGAGACAGTAAGGACTAAATCAGATAGAGTTTTGGAAATCTTAAAGTGCCCTATAAATGTGAGATATTATTATTAATTTTCCTGATGCCAAGTCAAATACATATTTAATAAATGCTTAGATTGAGTTCCAACTGAATTTCTATCATAAATGAAACAAAAGAAAACATAAGAGACTGCAATTAAGTTATAACTATGAGTTCAAACCAGTGTTACAGATTAAAAATGATACCAAAGTTCCTAATTATTAACTGAAAAATGAATAGAATTATATATAAAATTTCATATACATAACAATTGACTTTTATGAATGAATAACTGAGGGATAGTAAAAGAAATAAATGTCCAATTTAACATCAAACATTTATTATGCACCTAGAATATTCTGGATGAAAGATTTCATAATAAAAATAGTACAAGTAATTGCCGGTTTAAACATCCAAATATTCAACTCACATATTCCAATAAGTATATCTGACACATTGAAATCTAAGGTTTGCTCAGAATATTATTTTTCTGGATAAGGGAATTGAAGGTTTTAAATGGTGCTGCCAGTATAAAGTGGGGGAAATGCCCAAGTCAATGATGCCCAAGTTTCAGCCCACAGCCCAGTCTCCCAAAACATTTTTTTTCCTTTCAGCTGAAATGATCTGTGAAGTGACTATGAAGGGAAAGAAACATCAAAATTAACCGCAGGTGTGTAATGCTAAAGCAATCACTCCTGGGGTGCAGAGGAATGACAAGATAAGTCTAGTTCATGATCTAAACTGATCCATCCCTCCTGAGCTCTCTGGGTTACAACAGGAAACATTCTTTCTGTCAAATCAGTTTATAGAGGTATATTTCTGAATAAGGGGAAAAATGTGTTTCATGAAAGTCAATTTACTCTGAAACTCAAAACAAGTATCCAAACAGTCATAACTATATTATGGACAATATCGTTTCTATTATTTCCTGAAACACACCCAAGCTGTAGAATGGCCAGTATACTTCAGCGAGGCTGCTTTCACAGGGAGTGCCAAAGCATCAGAATTCTCATTCTGTGATTTTCTAATCCATGTGAGCCCTGGTTATCTGATTTTTCTGAAATAACTGCTTGTAAAGGAGCATTTGATGAAAGGCAGAAATAGAATGCTTTGATCAAGGAAAACTTTCACTGGACAAGAAAGTACTTTATAAAAAGCAAAACAAGGGCATGAGACAGCTCTGTTGCTTCAACCTCTCCTAGGGTAAACAGTGTACCCAAATTATGCCACCTTCTTCTCAGGCCTAGGGCCTCCCTCTCCTGCTGCCAGGGAGCAAGGAATTCCTATGGTAAGCACATGCACACATAGTTTTCCCTACTATTATAGAATCCCAGCATCTAATCCAACCTCATCTCAATCCTTTCTTCTAATATCACACCTGACAAGCTAGTCTTTGCTTAAAGATTTTCCAATGATAAAAGAACCCAATACCTCCTAAGACTGACATTTTACTTTGAGGTAACTGATTTTCAGGAAAAAAAATGCGCTTTATTTCCCTTTGTTGTTCAACCATTTCAATCACATCGGACTCTCTGTGACCATATTTGGAGTTTTCTTGACAAAGATACTGAAGTGGTGAGCAGTATTCTTCTTCAGCTCATTTTAGAGATGAGGAAACTGGGGGAAAATAGGGTTAGGTGACTTACCCAGAGTCACACAGTGTGTGAACGTATGAGGCGACATTTGACTTCAGGTCTTCCAGACTCCTACAGCCTATGCACTGCAGCCCCTAGCCACCTTCCTACCACTATTCATTTGTATTAGGTAGCCCCTGTGATATAGCCACCCTCCTCCTCTTCTCCTCAGAATCGCTAGCCTCCTTCTGGAATCTGTTCAAGTAACACGTGCTTCTCCAGATCTATTCTGATGCCAAAATGCTCCCCCCCCCCCCTCAAGTTTTTACCACCCTCTCTACTTTTGTTGGATTGCTGAATTGTGTCAGTCGTGTCCAGCTCTTCATGACCCCATTTGGGGTTTTCTTGGCAAAGACCTGGAGTGCTTTGCCTTACTTCTCCAGCTTATTTTCCAGTTGAGGAAAACGGGGCAAACTGGGTTAAGTTATTTGCCTGGGATCCCACAGCTAGTAAGTATCCAGATTGTAACTCTGGAAGATGTCTTCCTGACTGCAGGCAGGGAACCTCTGTGCACTATGGCGCCCCCTAGCTGCCCTCTCTTTTACAAATTGCCTTATATTTACTTTGTATCAAATTTATCTGCATATCTATCTTTTTTCCCCATCCGAATGCAAGCTCCAGGACTATTTCCTTCTTGTCTTTTTATCTCCAGGAGCTTAACACATTGCCAGGTGAATAGTAGGCGATCTATCAAACCCATCAACACATATGTATCAAATACCTCTTAATTGTTAGGCATAGTGCTAGACACTTGGAATATAAAAATGAAATAAAAATTTTCCCTGCCCTCAAGAACCTTAAATTCTATAGGAGACACTGTGTGTGCTTAAGTTTATCAATACCATTTACAAAATAAATATTGTCATTGATTATATATTTAATAGATGGGTATCGATTGTTAAATGAATGGAACATTAGTTGTCCAGGATCTGAATATATAATAGTAGTATAACTAGTAATGCTATTACTAGTAGTAGTAGTGGCTTTAGAAGTAGTCGTTGTTATGTATGTACGTGAGTGAAACGGAAGATTCCAACAGCTCAGGAATATTGGCCCTGAAGCCAACTTTTCATTATTCATGTTCAAGGGAAATAGAGTTATTGCAGCATTGATCATTATACTACCTCTTTTCTAAGTACAGCAAGAGAAGTGGAAACCTAAATGTCAGCTAATGCCTGTCTTTGGGGAGAAATGAGGAGGAGCATCCTGGAATCTCATAACCACTATTGTACTGGGAAAATGTAATGCTTATTAATTGTTCCCATTTCTTTTGGGGCTTTACCTTTTGCTAAGCACTTTCTTAACAACCGGTCTGTGAAATAGGTAATGTAAGTGTTATTATTCCCATTTTTTCAGAATAAATTGAGGCTCAGAGAGCCCTAGAAGTCAAGGGTTGTGTATATTCAATTTTGCAAATTATTCCATTCAGTGGGTAAATAAACTCACTTTTTTTGGGGGGGGGGGTTATGGTGCAAAAACTGAGTGAGATTTGACCTCTGGGCCATCGTTAGCTGACTTCTGCAGTAGATGGTGAAAGCAGAACTAGTTCTAAGGTCTCTTGATTCTCAGGGAGCAAATGGGCAACTCTACAGACAGTTGGGATTCTGGGCTCTGTTCCTGGTTTTCTGTGTGACTTAGGAAAATTTAAGGGCTCACTTTCTTAATTTGTTAAAAAAAAAAAAAGGTCCATAATTGAGATCTTGGTGAAACTTAAATTGCTATAAAAGTGTGACTTGCTATTCTTGTCCTGCCCCACACGAGTTGTTGACAGAATTAAGGGAGATCATTGCATAAACACTCTGTTTATTATAAAGTAGCATTTAAATATAATGCATTATTATTATTATCAATATGACAAGGGGAAAAAAAATTTCTGCATGAGGATTTACAAATGGAGCCACTGCCTTTTAATCCTACTGAAACACTTCAGATACTATTGAAACTCTACCAGTTGAATGCCGATTTAGAGATTTATTTACTCCTAAGACATCTTGCTTCAGCAATGATGTAGGCTTATTGAGGTATCAGAAATATACACTAGGCCCACTGACCCATGTCAGTAAAGTCCTGTATTAAAGAGAACACTTACTTTGTTGAGATAGCTTTGAATTAAAATCTGCTTAGATATTTTGCTCAGAGATTTACAAGAAAAAAATTCAGAGAAAACACTTTTAGAAAGAATGGAAAAAAATATTATGAATATAGATGAGACCTAAAAATTTAGCTCATCCTATGGGAGAAATCTTTGAATAGTCACTAAAATCTTAGGAGGATTTTATTGAATATTATACCTGCTGGAGAGGATGATTTAAATGTTTTTCTCCCAGATATTAAAAATTAAATTCTTAGCAGAATAAAGTATGTTATAAAGCTGCTAATTGTAAGCTTTTAATTAGTTACAATAAGAAATTTCAAACATAATTTTTCATCCCCTAGACCAGGGGTGGGGAAACTATGGCCCTGAGGTCGCATGTGGCCCTCAAGGTCTTCAAGTATGACCCTTTGATTGAATCCAAACCTCACAGAACAAATCCCCTTAATAAAAAGATTTGTTCTGTAAAATTTGGACTTAGCAAAAGTATCAGTCACCCAAGGAGGTAGAAGGCCACATGTGGCTTTGAGACTGCCGGTTTCCCACCCATGACCTAGACCTTTAATAAAAAACAAATTTTTCCTCCTGTCTTTCTCACTTCTATTCTCTCCCCTCAATAGACAAGAAGAAAAATCAAAGAATTCAGCTCTCATCTGGTAATTCTATGAATAATTTCAGTATTCTTAACAGAGAATGTGGAGTCATCCCTCATACACTCATGATGAGGCAAACAAGAGCAACACATATACAGGTTTTTTTTTTGGTGGGGGGTTAAAGGGGAGGGATAACTGGTTGCATTTACATCATGGGAATAAACTATATTGAAGATGGGAAACTTCATTATACAGGGTGATTCAAAATTTATTATTGTTTAAAACTACACTAAGACTTCTGGGATACCCGGCGTAACACAAGAAAGAGAGAATCTAGTACACACAGGTTAGATATTTTAATCTTTGAAATTTATTATTCCAGACATTTCAAAGGCTCTATCGCCCTAGATAATCACACATATGTTAAGTTCATGTATAATGCATGCATATATTTATTCAATAAAATACTAAAAAATAGTTTTTATATTTCTTGAATAGTTCTTGCAGGGACATAAGGTACAGTATTGTTTTCCATAATTCAGCTTATAAAAAGTTAACTTTTTGCCTGAGGTCAAAGGTTTTATTTAATAAACAGAAATGTTTATTTTCACTATCCCATCATGGTCAGCTCATATATCATTTGTGACTCTGGGCTCGTTGATTCAATAGTAGCAAAAAGGCACAGGTGATGATTGATTTCCAGTTCTTTCAGATGATACAGTAACAAATAAGAAGCTAGAACAATATAGTCAGACATTTCTGTTAGGTATTTTTAAAAGTTTTAACATACTAGTTGGTCCATCACCTCATAAATGGTGTCATTCACTTATCTAGCAGGTTTTGTAAATACGTACTAAGTAATCAGTTTTTCCAGCACCTAATAGGATACTTTGTTAGGCACTGTGAGAACAGAGTTTCTGCCTTCAAGAACTGTACAGTTTAGTGTAGGAGATAATATACATGAAAAAAATTGAACAAAATTTCATAATATCGAGTCAGAAACGTTAATTTTCTCTATAATATAATTGACAGGCATTCATCCAATCAGTCATTAAGCATTTATTAAGTACCTAATACATGAATACATGCATGTCACTGTGTTTGAATACATCCAGTGAGAAGGAATTCCATAATTCTCAAAATAGTTTTTACATATGTGTATATGTATACACACATGTGTATGTATGTATATATGTATATGCATGTGTGTATGTATAAGTAAACAGTTGAATGTAAATATGGGTGACCCAAGTACTGGATATTAGACATTCATAGAATGTCCTACCCATTGATAACAGCTTGGGAGATCAGGGAAGGTTTTCAATGAGTAGATGTGGCTTGAAATATTCCTGGAATTGGATATTTGATATCATCTTCCAATTCTGTGTTTTAGCATGACATATTCCATGCCTAGAACAGACTCCTTCCTCATCTGTGCCTCAGAATTCCTGTTCTTCGAGATAACAGCTCAAGAACTATCTTATATATGGAATTTTTCTTCATCCCCCAAATTTTAATGCCCTCTCAAGTCTTTTATTTAGTTACTTTTTAATTATTCTGTATATATCTACTTGTGTCCCTCACTGTAACATGAATTCCTTAAGAGTAGGGACTTCCTGCTTCTTTATATTTGAATCCCTGGAACATTGTTCATGCTTAATAAATGATTGCTGCTTGATGAGAAGGAAACAGATAGGCAGAATAAAGATGGGAAACCATTCAAGAAAGGGACATTCCAGAGAATGACAAAGAGGTAGACTATATATGTTTATAGAATTGTCAGCAAACTGGCACAAGAACATTTGAGACTATGTTCGTTAACACTGGAGAAATAGATTTTGCAGAAATTTTAGAGAAAGATTATGGAGGATCTGAAGAACTAGATAGAGATTTAGACTTGTTATGGTAGCAAATTGGGAGCCATCCACATTTTCCAACAGAGAAGTGAATGTGATGAAAACTGTGAAAACTGTGTAAGACATACATATTAGTTTGGGAGTACTACAAATAATGAATGCAAAGGAATATGGGATTGTAGGGTCATAGATTTAAAAGTTAAGACTAAACCATTCATATTTTCTTGTTACTAAATTAACAAAAAAATTGAATATTTCCCCATTGATAGAGCAGCAGAAAAAGATAACTGAATATGAAACTATAACTCTGCCTCATACAAGCTTTTTTTAGAGTAATTTCAAATCAACCTGATAGTTTAAACATTGCCATTATTGTCTGTGTTGTCTTCTGAAGTTCCTTGACTCGTTGTCACTTTATGTTCTTAGCCTTTTTGGACAGAAATATCAAAACACACAATTTCTCCCATAATTTTCTTCCCATCCCAAATAAAGGCTCTCCCTCATAACATCCAAATATAATCAATAGAAATAAAGCTACACACTAGCTGTTTATAAAAGGGTAAATCACATAGCATCTCTAGTCTATTACCTCTTTTGAAAAACCTTAGAAGTATGATTCATCAGTCTCTCCATTTTTAGGAAGAGGGAATTGAGTACCAGAGAGGTGAAGTGACTTCTAGTAGGCTGTACAGCATCTAAAGTAGGATTTGAAACTTGATCTTCCTGATTCCTAGGGCAGCTAGGTGGTGCAGTGCATAGAGTGCCAGGCCTGGAGTCAGGAAGACTTATCTTCATGAGTTTGAATCCAGCCTCAGTTACGTACTAGCTGTGTGACCCTGGACAAAGTCATTTAACCCTCTTTGCCTCAATTTCCTCAACTGTAAAATGAGCTGAGAAGGAAATAACAAATCCCTCAAATAGCAAATCTTTACCAAGAAAATCCCAAATGGGATCACAAAGAGACAGACACGACTGAAAAAAAATGACCAAAAACATTATTTATAAATAGCAAAAGTTAAATTTAAAAGCCACTAGACTACATTAAAGATTTCATCCTCAAAAACTATTCTAAGTCAATTTTTCAAAATTACCCGTAGAGAAGTCAAATACCTTTTGTGATAACCAAATTCCAAAGCAGTTTATTTGAGTTAATTCCATGAATAATTCATTTGGCACAATAAATTACCCCCACTACAAACTTACTAAGTTCTATTTACTGGAAGAACATTAGTTCCCCAAAATCCAATATGACTGCAGCAATAATTAAGTCAGAGCATACACGAGCATGTCTTTACTAACACAAATACCCTGGCAGGACAGCCTACAGTGAAATAGAATTCTGCTGAATTGTCATTTTCATAACAGGAAGTGTCAGATACTCAGTAACACCATGGCAGCAATTAACTGAAATTTCATATTGGCTGATATAGATACTGTAAATATGTAGGGTATTATTTCAGGGGGAGTGGCTCAGGGAGGAGGATGTTTATGTACGTATTTTAACAAATGATATAGTAGGGAAAAAAACCTCAGATTTAAAATTATTGATTTATAGAAGGAATAAATCTTAAAAGATCCTCTAATTGACCTCCCTCAGATAGCAGATGAGAAAACTGAGGACTAGAGAGGTAGTGACAACTCACATTCTGTCCTCTCTAAACTCAGTGTTCCTTCAGTAAACCACATGGTTGATTCCACTGTTCCATCTTGAAATAGATTCTGGGGGAATCAAGTTACTGAATTCTAGAACATGTCTTCAAAACCAAGACATTGCAGAAAAGAGCATAATGCTTAGTTCATAGACTTCTCTGATATGCATAAATTATTTTTCATTATACTAATGTGTGTTTTTATGATGTCCCTTTAATCAGAAGTGAGTTACATAAGGCAAGGACCATATTATAACTGAACTTTCTATCAAAATCACCTTTACTCCTTAATTCAATGTTCTGACCAAATTGGAAGTAAACTTTTTATGACCACCACCCCAGTACTTAATTCAATACTCTGAACTCAGTAAGGACCCAATCAATATTTGTTTAATTGAAGATGATATACACACATACATATATGTTTGTATACATATATTCAGATCCATACACACATACTAAATATGTATATGAGAGAGAGAGGGAGAGAGGCAGTCTCCAACTTTTTTATTATAACTGCCCCAGGCAGGCTTAGCAACAGTATTCCCTTGACTTCTATTATGACTGGAGATTTCCTTCGCAGTCATCTCTTCCATTTCATTGATGCACAAGATGACACAAACCATACCTTGTGGTATGTAGGACCTCATGCATATGTCCTGATTTCTCACTGTGCCCCCACTGACAGTTAGAAGCAACTGAAGATCTGAGGATAGGGAAGAAAGCAGTTTATAGGGAAGAAGGATAGGTATATTCCATCTAGGTCTTCCTCTAAGGGCAGTGAGTTTACTGGAGTTAGAAGAAAGGAAAGGGAACAGCTCTCAGGAAACCATATGGTCACCCAGGAGTGCCCCGTACCATTAATTCACCTTCCACCTGGATGGAGTGTGGATTCTTACTTCTCACATGGCTCAGACAATTGTGACATTACTGAATTCAAAGGTCTGACAGTGACAAGGAGGTCAGGAGAGGATACTCTAGCCAGGTGCTATTTTTCACTGGATCTCCCAACTCCAGAGTCCCTATCTCCTTCCATATCTCCTTCATATTCTTGCCAGTCTTCCCCCTTATCCTCAATCTGTATCTCCCTCTGCCCCTGGTCTCTTCTATCTTTGCTCCTCAGAGGAGCCCATCTTCAGTTCTCATCTTTACATTTTTTCCTCAGCTCTGTCCCAGTGGAATCTTAGATGTCTGTTCTACCCCTCTCCTATTCACTTCCCTACACTCTGTTCTGCTCCACATGGAAACCACAGTCTTTGGCTTTAAAATTGGAAAGATCTGTGCTCTGGATTCCAAGACTTACTTAAGTAAAATGAAATCTATGTGCTCCTTCATACCAAGAGAGAATTCAATGATTTTTTCCCAGCATTGTTATATATGGTTTTATTCTATGGGTTAGTCGAAGTAACAATAATAATAAACATGTATGCTTGCATCATTAACAATGACCTTCTCCCTTTCATCTCATACAGCACTGATTTGCATGTCAATGACCAAGTCTTGTACAATCTCCCTCCATAATAACTTTCATACCTTTCCCCTCTCTTTACTAAAATAGATACCAGCATCCAGTTTTGAACCACACCATCTCTTCCCTGGAGTATTATAATGGCTTCATTTTTGATCTCCCTGACTTATCTCTTCCCTCTCCAAGGTAGCCTGTACACAGCTGCCAAAGTGATTTGCCTAAAGAGCAATTCTATGTTGCACCAGGAAAAGGAGAATCTGAGCTTCTGGAAGGGACTGACTCCCAGAATTATTAGAGGGCATAGACCCAGGGAGGAAATTTTGAGACAAATGGGAAAACAAATGATACAGGTAGCACAAAGGTCAATAACAACTGCACAACCAGGACCTTAGGAAAATGACTATACCCTCTCTATCACCTGCAGGAATTGATGCTTCTAAGAGTCAGCCACAGCAACGAGAGCAAAGATGGCAGGAAGGGGTAGAGGCAAAATCTACAAGGCAATAACTTAGGAACTCTTTAGAAGAAAAAACTCAAAATAGGTCCTAGAAAACTTTTACTTCAATTAGGAATTCAGAGATTAAAGGACTAAGTAAGTATAAAGACCATGAATCAAAGAATTTTAAAAAATCTAGAATAGACACAAAGGAAAGATACTTAATGAAAAGAATGAAAGAAATAAATTCTTTACATAGAAATTTTAAAAAATCTAAAAAACAAACCATGTTGAAGGGGAGAAGATGAATAGTAAGTTTATTTAACTACTAAACTGAAAGAAAAAAAAATGGGGATAATTAAAAAACGAGATAAAAGCAAGCAAGAAAAAAAAAACCATAAGCAAACCTTCAGAACTAGGGTAAACAGGTTATAAATAGGTTAAGATTGGGATGAGTGGGGAGCTGGAAGATGAGTGAAAGAGAATCAGGGGAAAGAAGAGATTTGCCTTAAAATTGGTTAAGCTAAAATAACTGAAGAGATACTCTGAGTATACAAAGAAAGATGAAGAAAAGTCCTTATTTGGAAGAGCAGGTCTGACAATATTACTCCTCTACTCAACAAACTACAACATATCCCTATTACCTCCACTATCAAATACAAATTCCTTTTTGGCATTTAAAGTAATTTATAAATTGACCCCCATCTACCTGTCATGCCTCATTATCATGCCTCATTGCACACACTTACAATCCCATCAAACTGGCTTTTTTACTTTTTTTTCACACATAACATTCCACCTCCCTTCTCCACATCTTTACATAAGCTCTCCTCCATGTGTAGAATGTACTCATTCCTCACTTGCACCTCATAGAAGTCCTGGTTGCCTTCAAAACTCTGCTCAAGCACCATCTTTCACATGAAAGCCTTTTCTTATCTCTACTCTCCCAGCTTCTAGGCCTTCTTGACAATAAAAATGTTTTGTATATATTGAGTGTTTCTAAACATATTTTTATATTTTAACATTTTCCTTACATACATATGTGTATATGTTATCTGTCCCAATAGATAAAAGTTCATCAAGGTCATTGACTGTTCCATTTCTGTCTTTGTACCTCAAATTATTAGCACAGTACTTGACACTGAGTAGGTGCTTTAAAAAAATATCTGTTGATTTCATGCATTTATCATATAGTATATGTTTTCCCATTAAAAGAAAAATATTTTCTGATATCTGAATAGGTGAAAATACAGTACCAAATGAGAGAAATCCAAGAAAGTTTCTTAGAGAAGATGACATTTAAGTAAGTTTTTAAAAATGCATATGGACTCAATTTAGTCCTCATTTTTTAATTGAACAAAATGTTATTTAAAAATTGATTGGCAATATTAGCACTTAAAGTCCTCCATTGATGACTTTCTTTGGAAAGGAGGTAATCTTGGGTTCTCAAATTCTATGTGAATGCAAGTTCTTGTAGGTTCGACTAATCTGAAAATGCTTTGAGTATGAGGCATACGAAAAAGAGATCATGGGGGTAACATAAAGTATTCATGGAAAAGTCAAATTTTGAATTAGTCTTCCATGACAGGATCGATTGGAATTAGTTAACAGTAGAGGGAATAATGAAAAATGAAGTCATAAAGAGAGTTGTAACACATGGTAGGGGGACTTGAATGCTGATCTGAAGTCACACATGCTAGAAATCTCCTCTTAGGATAAATGGTTAATATGGAGAAACCAAAACCATACTCATCCATCCTAATGATAGTCACCTCTCTGAATGGTCTGGCCTAGTTTACTTGATCTAGCCCTAATACACCTCCTCACCTCGACCATTTGGTATAATCCTGTAACTTGACTCTTCTCTCCTAGTCCTGAGGTTGACTTTAATAACATGTGACTAGTATTCAATATATGGTAGAGTCATCCATACCTCCATATTCATTCAGTGGCTCCTAACTTAGCTGTAAATAAAAAAAAAATTCCCATGCTGCTGAAATTTAATGAATAAGAGCTGTGCCTATGAGCATTTTTCTCTCCTTGCAAAATCTGAACTATCTTCCCTCATTCAATCAGTCTGGTTTCTAAGCAGTAGGAGTGAGAGATATATTAGCTAGAGGTTTTACAAACATTTTTTTCACTTGTGCATCTCATAATGCATTCATTCTTTAAAGTGACATTTTACAAGTTAGTAGCTCAGCCAAAACCAGCTAAGCTTGCTGATGAAATTCAACAACCCCTTTATTTCACTTAAGGGAAAAAAATGAGATTAAGTCTGGATGGTGTGAAGAGGGAATAAAAAATGCCCCCTGCAGTGATCAAGAAGTAAGGATACCACCAACCAAATACCTCAGGAAAGGAAAATCATGTTTTCCCCATTGTACTCTGTTTACATTACTTATTCTACATATTATTAAGCTTTATTTACATTATTATATAATAATAGGGACTATTACGTACGTTCTCCTTTCTTCATCCTGAACATTTCATTTTCTTTTTGTCAAAACTGAGACTTGGTGAAGTTAGAGAAAAGTCATGCACTGAATCAGGAACTTCAGTAGAAGCCAAGGCTCTGCATTGATAATTCTCCCAGGAAAGGTGGCTTTCACCTCCATTCTCTGAAGCTAAATCAGAGAGCTACACTGCAATGCTATATAACTAATGCATGGGTATTGGCAGACCTTCGGGTCACCATTTTGTCCAAGGAAATCATAAATGCAGACAGCAGCAGCTGAAGATAAGAATTTAAAACACTTTCCACGCAGAATCAGTTCTTCTTGAAAGTGAGAATCTCACTATTACAAGAGGACTGAAATTTCCAGTATTGGACAGGGAGTTCCAAATCCAGGCATACCTAATATAGGATAAAATAAAATTTAATTTGTCCAGTTTAGCTTCTTTTTTTTATCTAGTACAATTTTTGGTTTAGGATGTTTGAGTCAACAAAAAATGATTTATTACCAAGAGGACTTTTCTCTGAGGCTAAAAGTCAAAAGGACTGAGATTTTTTCTTCTGTTTTGTTGGTGGTGGTCAGTTGTTTCAGTTATATATTAACTCTTGGTGACATCATTTTGGAATTTTCTTGGCAAAGATACTGGAGTGGTTTGCTATTTTCTTCTCCAGTTCATTTTACAGAGAAGAAACTGAAGCAAAGAGAGTTAAGTGACTTGCCCAGGGTCACACAGCTAATAAGAGTTTGAGCTTGGACTTTTACTTGGGAAGATGAGCCTTCCTGATTCCAAGAGCAGGGAATTTATGGAAAGACATACACAATCATTGTGCTGCATGGGAAGTATATAAATGTATTGTGATCCAAGTTAATGGAAGGAATCTTCATGCAGATGAGACTATAAGACTGATAGTTGTGTCAGCTAACTAATAAGATGGAAATGACAGAAATAATGTCTTTAAGCAAGAGATTAGGATGAAACAAAAGTTATGAACCCATTGCCAAAACTAGACTGACTTGGGAAACAAGATATGATTAATTTTCCTCCATTTTTTAAAAGAATCATTTGGGCCTTTGAATTTTGAGCATTTTAAAGGTGGGCGATTCAAAGGTACTTTGTTTTCTTACAGCCTTACTTTTAATAAAAAGATTTCTGCCACCTTTTATTAAGCTACTCTTATCAGTCTCTATTGTGGAACTTCAATGAGACCAAAGCTCTTTTCCCTGACATCTTTTTGCCTTTTTATAATTGAGGAAGAGGCTGTCAGGGCCTCAGCTGGTTCTAATTACGTTTCCTTCAGTCTCTCTGAGTCAATGACTCAGCAATCTAACTTTTTTAAAGAGCCAGGCTAGTTTGAACCATAGCCAATTATTATAATTACACAAATGTGTAGAGAGTACTGTACTTAATATGCAAAAATAGTTGCTATATTTTTCTAGGTTTGGTGAATCCAAAGGTGGTTTAGTGATTCACCACAGAGAGATCAAAACTCACTTTCTTTATGAAGAAATTCTAGTAGGACCCTAAAATGAAGACTAAGTGTTGTGAGGATTTTGATAAAATGAAAATCAGGTCTTTGCACATTAAGCAGGGATAGAATTTTTCTTAGATCATCTTTTTTAATGATAAAAAGGACCTCAAAGAAATGTAGGTCAGCACCCACATTTTATAGATAAGGAAATTAAGGTCCAGGGATATTTCTTATTTGAGATTTAAGAAAGAATAGTACCTGAGGATGGATTTGAATCTAAGTTTTCTGAATTCATAAGCAGCATTTGGTCTATGATACCACCCTCTACCCCCCAAAAAACATATTAACACATCCTCCAGGAAGCTTGTCCTGAGATCTGGGAAAGACTTTAGCTTAAAAAGGTCAAGATCTCCCACTGTATCTGGGACCATCTCCAGTTGTCCCAATTTCTATCTCGCCATTGGCCCCACATAGCTCTGGAAGAAAAAGTGAGGCTGGTGACTTTGAACACCCCTCCCCCAATTACATGCAATTCACTTGGATGACATCATCTCCCTGCTGTCATGGTCCTCTCTGAGAATGAAGGACAAATTACAACCACCTCTTGATCCTCTACTTGGCAGTAACCTTCCCTTTAGAATACATCATTTTCTTTTGTGCTTCCCTAACAAGTAATGTGCAATATTGTACATTAGATTTATCTGTTCTTGTGTCTTATCCAATTAGTAGACTGCAAGCTTCAGGAGTTCTGGAGACATATCTACTAGTGGGGAGTCATTTTATACATGACTGATGCATGTATTCACAAATGAATGAATGAATGAATGAATGAATGAATGAATGAATGAAAAAGTTCTTTAAGTAGATATTCTAACGTTCTTTTGGATTAACTTTGGACCAATAGTAGACACAGAGAAGAGTTTTTTGGGGGAGTTGTTATATTTTCAAGGTATTTATCAAGAGGTTTTGAGACTTAAAACAGAGAAGATTTTAAAATTAACACCTACACTGCTATTTAGTCACGATGTGGGGGGCCATACTGTCCATGGTGTTTTCATGGCAAGAATACTGGAGTGGTTTGTCATCTTTTTCTCCAGAGAATTAAGACAAACAGAAGTTAAGTGACTTTCTCAGGGTCACACATCTTTGAACTCAGGTCTTCCTGACTCCAGACTCAGCGCTCTATCTACTGAGCCACCCAACTGCACCCAAAATCTTCATTAGAGTAGTCAAAAGGAGAATGTATAAAAATGTGCCAAAATATAAATGGAAGTGTTCTGTCTTATGGGAAGAGTAAAAGCAAATTGGTGACTATATAAGTGTCAAGGTGTACCTGAAAATAAAATTAGGGGAAAGTAAGAACTACTTCAAAGTGCTTTTAGTTCTTATTTAATTTTTGATTAAAATCCTCTCTTTTACCATAAAACCTTTTTTCTCAAAGAGATTGTACGATTCCCATTCAAACTAAATGTATTGTGTTAAATATACTTTGTTGACCCAAAGGAAAACTGGCACCTTTGAGTGATTGTCTCTAATCTGTGACAGATCAACTTTTGAAGAAAGAACGTGGCCCTACAACACAGACAGTCAATAGGTAATCTGAGGACAGCTACCTGGTTAAATTCACAATTAAGGCAAGAATCTAAGTTTTAGAGAATGGGCCAAAAGCAATGCAACTCTATATTAGTGATGGAAATTATTGCAGATAAATGTGGCTAAATCATTTAATGCAGCAATTATAAATTGAACATAAACATATCTCTTTAACCAGTGCATCAAGAAATAATAAATACCTTTACAATTTTCAGAGATATCAGAGAGAGTTAAGAGGAGCTTTACCTGTAAGATTATTTTTTATACAGAATAATGAGCTAATCAAAATTCATTTTCTGATTTGGGAAGCTGAATAGTTTATAATATTCATACACAAAAGTAAATATCAATGAGAATTTTATTTGCTAGTCAAGTAAGAATGAGTGTATTTGAACATTCTGATACCAAGGAACAGTTCTCCTAAATAGTAATTCCTCCTTTGTGTTAGATTATGCATTCTTTTAAAATTCCAAGAATTCTACAGAGGTAGCATGTTCTGTAATAGAAAGGGTACTGAATTCACACCGAAATGAGAGACAAAAGTCCAAAGTTAGAGTATTAGTTGTACCACTTCCTCCCCATAAGACTTTGATCGAGTTACTTTAGATGTTTGTTCCTTAATGTTTTCATCTGTAAAATGGGAGTAATACTGTCTACCTTACCTATCTCACAGAATGAGTGTTTCTGTGAGGTAGCTATTCCAAACATTGTGTAACATCAAGCCAATTTTTTCTCCTTTGCTCTTAGCAGATAACGATTAGTGAGAAAATGGAGACCTTCTCCTGTAAGATCCCTCTTCTTGCCTACTCTACACTTTTACTCTGGTCCTACAGAGTAAGCTAAGTACTTTTTACAAATATTATCCCACAACAATGTGAGAGGTAGGTGTTATTATCATCTTTGTTATACAGTTGAGGAAAGTTGCCAAGCCTTGTTAATTAATTTTCAGTAGAATGAAAACTCCCTAATGACAGACTATTTCATTTCATTTCATTTCATTTGTATCTTTGTAGCCTTAATGTCCAATATAATTTCTGGGACATTTTTTTTTTGCCTGTTTGTTCTTGTTGTTGTTGGACAGGAACAATGATTCTATTGGTATGGGAACCTCTCAATGAGGAAATTTCTTAGATAAATGGAGAAAGGTATCTGATCTGAAATGCTAAGAACCAGTTTAGAGAGTTATCTGAGGGCACTGAAAACTTAAGCGATTTGTTGGGGAAGGATGGGTGAAGACTCTCTATATGTCAGAGGTAAAACTTGAAACCAGAGCTTCCTGACTCCAAGCCTACCTCTCCAGCTCCAAGTCTAGAGGAGTCAAAGACAAGTTCTACAGGGAACAACACTCACACATGCTGCCCAAATCATACTGAAAATGTAACTGGGAAATATTTAACATGATAAATAAAAATACAATAGACCACAGATAGTGTTAATGTGTGGTTTTCTAAGTCAATATGCACAGGCAGGGATCCATGTCTGGTTTAGTGGCCTCTTTTTCTATTTTTGTTTTAAACTCTTATAGTGCTTTATGCGTAATAAGAAATTGAAGAAAATATTGTGTCCTACACTTAATAACAAGTTGAAAAATTATTTCTTGAATTGAATAATAGTATTATCTGAAGTAGAAACTTTATTTTTGATTCTACCCAATGACACTTCTATTACTTTTTCCATCTTTGTGTCCTCTTTCCAAGTCTTTTATCCACAGAATTGGATGACTTCTTTTTTCCCCCCAATCTTCATTTTTATTGTTGACTATTCTATACCTTTCATCACTGTTAACTATTTCTTCCTCCTCCTGAATTGGCTATTGTGACACTACTGTCTTCTTCTCCCTCCTGTATGACTGTTCCTTCTGAGTATCCTTTGCATGATCATTATCCATTTCCCTCTACATCTACCCCTCCTTTGCTCCTTCCATGTTTCCCCCGCCTTCGTGATCTCATTCTATCCTTTCACTGTTACCCAAATATTAACTCTATCTGGAAACAGTAACAGCATGAAATTGAGAACCATTGTGATGATAAAATGTGGTAGAGATTATCAGTTATGGTCCATTTATATAGCAAGGAAAGAGGAATACAAGTTCTCCAGTCACTTATGAAGAAAAATATTTTCATATTATTATACCTATTCTAAGCAACTAAAGAGAACATTTAAAAAAATGTACTCATATGTAACTAATCAAAATTTTGTCATTGCATTTATGTTATTTCATTAGGTCTTCCGTGATTTTTTAAAAAACAAATCAATTAAAGTGAACTAAGAAGTTTGTCTCTTTAGCTCCTATCTCTTTGGCTTTCTGAAGTCCATCCCCATGGCTGGGACAGATTTCTTCTCCATGTCTGCATCTTAGAATCTCAATATGCCACAGGCCTACCTTCATTTTGTCCTATATTAAGGTCTGTTTCAGACTTGTGATAAAGGATCACTATCTGTACAATAGGCATATATTTACCTCATACTTCCTATCATTTATATATTGAAGCCTCATTATAATACCAATCTTAGAGTATTTGCTGCATTAGAGTCTATATTAAGGCTTGCCCTTTAATAACACACCTTATGCATTTGTAATAGATGATCCCTATCTGTAAAATGGGGAGGAAAGGATTATATTATTTACCTTTCCAAAGCAAAGCAAGCACTTTGTAAACCTTGAAGGATCTTATAAATGCATGTAATGGGGGTAATGTAAGTAATAATCCTGGTAGGACAGCCTTCTTTTGACAGTAGACATTGCTGGTTCTGTGCTATTCCAAATGTCACGCCACAATGGAGGATGTCCCAGTGAGGCTTTTTTATAGCACAAGTGGAGTCAAAGAATAAAACGAAGTGGCTGCCCAATTATTCTTCAACACAATAGTTTTACTGTCTATTTACTTAACTACCATTTTTGCTTACTAAGATGACTAATGACTTTCAATAGTACATGCAGTCATATTAAAAATGATTAATATCAATATTTGTTAAGATTGGACTTCCCAAGCAGACCATATCCTAGCTGAGATTTTCCTAGGCAGAACATAATTAAATAGCAAAGAAATATGCAGTTTCGTTTTGCTATGTGATAAGTGATGTGAATTCCAATAAGAAAAAAAGAAGCATTATTAAAGTTGGTCATGATTACTATTAAGCAACTAGTTAATATACTCAGATATTTTTATGGCATTTTATCAATGGAGACATCATTAAGAACAGTCCCTGGAGCTAGTTCCTGAATTCAATTCTAAAATCAGAGGATATTATCATTATCTGATTTTGTCTCATAATTAGTTTCATCTTAATACTATTGCAAATTCTTTAAAACTCATTAGGTATTATGATACATTCTGTGGAATCGGCAACATTTAAAGTTAGGGTGGTTATTTAGGTGTCTTTCTCTAGGTGACAAGTGAGGAGAGTTGATTTAAATTGTTTTTTACTCTATAGCCATTAAGCTAATATTCCACTTATGAGGAGATTTTGCTTCCAGTGTCTTCATTTATCTCAGAAACACAGCCAAAGACTCAGGAAGTAAAGATAGAGGGAGTGGAGAAATACTGTTCTACACCTCTGTAGGGAAGACCATTCAGAGCTTGTTGACTTTTAATTTACAAACAATTCTAACAACCTGGTATAAGGAGAATTTTGAAATATAGTCAGGCTTGACAACAGAAATTATAGTTGATTCAGAAGAAAAAGGAATAATACGTACATACATATATACATTTGTACATTTTTGTATACATATACACACATGAATAGAGGCAGCTAGGTGACTCAGTAAACAGAGCCTTGTGTCTGAAGTCAAGAAGACCTGAATTCAAATCCAAACTCAGACACTTACTACCTGTGTCATTCTGGGTAAGTCACTTAACCTCTGTTAATCCTCTGGAGAAAGAAATGGAAAACCACTCTACTATCTTTGTCAAGAAAACCCCACGGACAATATTGGTGTGGTATGGTTCACAGGGTTACAAAGTGTCAGGCATGACAAAATGAAAGCAACATACATGAATACATGCATATAGTGACATGCAAATATATACATACATACAAAATATGAATTATTGCCCCATATAGAATACTAGATCTGGAGTCAGAAGTCTGGGATTCAAAGTCCCTATTTGGTTACTTCTAACCCAAGTGACTTAATCTCTCAGCGACCTCATTTTCAAATTGAAGAGTTTAGATAATGTTTAGGAAGCTTTCCAGCTCTGAACTTCTATGAAACTTATAATAAGTATGGCTATGATGACCCACAGTCATCCAGAAAATGCTATATTATGTTTAGAATTCTCTATTTAGCAAAGGAAAATAAGTAAGCAAAGAAACACATAGTTTAGTAAATAATAACAGATGATATTTCGATAACACATGAAACGTTGCAAAGCACTTCACAAATCTTGGTTCCTTTAAGTGACTTTTACAAAAAAATCAGTGAATTTGACAGTACAGACATTGCTGAGGGAAGGGGTAATCGTGATAGACCTGTGCATTACCAAGTCAAGAAGACTTTGGATAGAAAACTGCCTAAGACAATTATTAAATATGTGAACCTGGATATGTAATTTCACCTCACTCACCCTCAGTTTCCTGATCCTGATCCTGCTTCTTGGGGTAGTTTTGAAAAATAAATAAGGTAAGAGCTTTTTACTATAGAAATGTGATCTGGTATTCTACCCATTTCACAAATGAAGTAAGTAAAGCTCAGAGGTTAAGTGGCTTTCCCTATAGTCACACAGCTAGTAAGTATCAGAGGTAGTATTCATACCCAGGAAGCTCTTGATGTGAAGTTGAGTGCTATTTCACCTATACCAAACTGCCTCCCTGAACTGGTCTTGATCGTTAAACCTTAGCACTATACTTGGAATTAAAGAGAATGGGATTTAAGTGCCAAATTTGGCACTTGTTAGCTATATGGAATAGGCCAGCCTAAAAAGGCCAAGGTCTCCCATTGCATCCTGAGTCATCTATCTCTAGTCATCCTGATGAATATCTGGTCACTGGACCCAGATGGCTTAGGAGGAGAAAGTGAGGTTGGTGACCTTGCACAGCCCACCCTCACTCAAAACAAAGTCAAGTGCAAGTCATGTCATCATTTCTCTGCTGTCATGGTCTTCTCTGAAATTGAAGGACAAATACAACTACATGGCCATTTAACCTCACTCAGACTCAGTTTCTCCTTCTGTAAAATGAAGGTAATACTTGATTATTTTTTACTTTCAATTTTTCTCATACTTCCTTTACAAGGTTTGTCAGTTAATCAACTAGTATTTATTATTATAAACATATAATTAAAATCAACCATAATATGTAAAATTTCACAATTATTTATTAGTATTATTTAACTTAAATATATATGAGGCAGTTAGGTGCTTGAGGGGATGGAACACTGAGCTTAGAATCAAGAAAACCTGAGTTCAAATTCACCCTCAGACACAAGGTAAGTGACCTGAGCTCTTTTTGCCTTAGTCTCTTTTTACTCTAAAATGAGACTAATTAATGACACCTCCATCCCAGGGCTATAATACAGATTATGTGAGATGGTTGCTGTTTCCCAGTTGTTTTCAGTTGTGTCCAAACCTTCATGACCCAATTTGAGGTTTTCTTTGCTAAGGTACTGGAATGATTTGCCATTTCCTTCTCTAACTCATTTTACAGACAAAGGGCCAAGGCAAACTGTGCTAAGTGACTTACCCGAGGTCACACAACTAGAAAGTTTCTTAGGCCAGTTTTGAATTCAGGAAGATGAGTCTTCCAAATTACAGGTCCAGCGCTGTATCACCATGCCACCTAACTGCCTTGTTTAGCACATATACATATTAACACTCATTATTATTGTTAAGCACCTACACCATGCCAAACATTGTACTAAGTATTGGTTTGTTTTATGAAACCATTCTCTAAATTTTAAAGTATCACGTAAACACCAGAACATCATTTTAGAGACATTACACTAGGAAAAAGTTCTAGGCGAAGACATTTGGATCAGTAAACATCGGCTATTTGAAAAGTTGCTTTCTGTGGAATCATGTAGTCCTGAAAAGAAGCTAGAACAAGAAAGCTTCACTCTAACACACTGGATGCATTGCTCGTTAATTTTAAGCTCCTAGAGGGCAGGAGGCATGGATGTTAAAATGTTTCCCTTCATACTTAATATTTTACCACATTTGGTAGGAATCAATCAATACTTCCAAAGTTAATGATGATACTGCAGTGAAAATACAAGGAGCCTTTTACATAGCACTGCTGCAAAAAATCACACTCATTCATTTCCTTAGTCTCTATGTGCTTGTCAAGGGGATGTTCATTGACAAGGGATGAAGAATTTGAACTGATGAGCTTCAAAGTCCATTCCTATTCTAAAACCAATGATTTCAAGGGAGAGTTCTACATCCTAGGGCTTTGCTTGTGTTTTCAGGCTATAGAGATAAACATTCTTCTTTCAAATTACTAAAGGCTTGGAATTTTTTCCCCACCTGATGCTTTTTGGCTCCTTTGACACATTCAGAATTCTAGCCTTGTCCTCAAGTGACAGCTGTGGCACACTGGCTGACAATCTTTAACCTGCTCTGTGATTTCTTGCCCAGAGCTCTATTAAGATTCTCCGATTTATTACATTTTAGTAGTGTTTGCTTGTTGCCTTGGTTGGTGATTTTATTCATTATTTCCAAGAATTTCCCTCTTCAGTGACTCTGCTTTTCTCTTAGAGTGACTGGGATTTTGTTTATGGTTTATCTTGATTTGGGTAAAAATAATCTCTCTTCATTTGCATTTTTTGTTTTTTTCCTTCCTGGAATAAATTCTAAAATGCCATGCTCATGCTCAATTTTTCACATTCAAGTATTTATTAGGCATTACATTGGTTTTAAGAATTAGATTATAGAGTTGGGGCTATCAATTTCCCAAGAAGCTTGGAAATTAGATATGTCATGAGTACATACAGTTAATTTTCTTATATTCTTATAGTGATTATCCATGACATTTATTAACTTACCTTGATTTATCAGCAAATGGAAGTAAAGAATAACAACCATTTTGTAAGCAAGCATACACTTAAAAGAGTAAGCTGAAAGTTGAATCATTTGATTGAATACTCAGAAACCTGTCAAAAGATCTAGCCTAGGGATGTTCTCACATTTATACAAAATAATGAAGGCTCCTTTGTTTGCTTTTCACATAATCTGAGAACAGCTTCAAGCTGCAATTTAGATAGATGGGTAAATAGAGAAATAGAGAATCAGAGAGAGAGAGAGAGAGAGAGAGAGAGAGAGACAGAGAGAGACAGAGACAGAGACAAAGAGAGAGACAGAGACAGAGAGACAGAGAGACAGAGAGAGAGAGAGACAGAGAGAGAGAGAGGGAGAGAGAGAGGGACAGAGAGAGGGAGAAGGAGAGGGAGAGAGGGACAGATAGACAGTAGTAAATTTTCCAGGCAAAGGCACCACTTCTCACTCTTATGCAAGAGTTATCCAGCCTTAACTCCTGGTATGCATTACATGTCAATGCCCAGGAAGCAAATATACAATCTAAAACAGACAGTACAATTGATTCATGACTATCAAGTTAAAAATTTCCTAAAATGTATTTAGAACTAAGGGTTTTTTCATTATAATAGAAGCTATCTATTGTATTGGGAATATTTATATATTTCTTCCACTAAAGTCCTATTTCAATTTCTCAGTATGGGCTGGGAATGACTCTGGTTTCTTAGAAGCTATGTGGGCAGAATGCAAGCTATTCTAAGTCCTGTCAGTCTGGAGGGGCAGTGACAGTATGTCTGTTCTCCCATAGCCCACTAAGCTGTTTGTAAAGGTTCGTCACCCTCTGTGCTAAAAGGCTAGTGAATTTTGCAGCCACGGTGACTTATTTCAGCAATGTACTGTATCCTCTGAATCCTAAGGGGATGGTGAGCTACACAGAATAAAAACTCCTTACAAGTAGGAATTGTTTCATTCTCCTTGTATCCTCTGATCCTAGCTCAGTCCCGGAAACAAAGAAAGTGTTTAATGAATGCTTTTTGACTGCTAAATCACAGGGAAAGAATACCAAGAATGATGAAAGGACGGATTCACTAAAGTACTAGAGAAGTGGCTCATCTAGCACCTCAGCACCTGAAGACTGAACAAAGGATGAGACCCTAAAGGGGAAAGAGGGTAAAATTTGAAGCCAAAGAACCTGGGATTTAGGTCTAGTTTTGCTCCTTAATAAAACTATGACCATAGACAAATCATCTTGACTATCTGGTACTGATATTATGTACAAAATGAGAGGGGATTGCCTTTCCTGACTCCTTCTTAATTTTAATGTCCCCCTTTGGAATATTTGAAATTGATCCTATATATACACCTTGTTTGTTTCCAGTTATTTATAAATTGTCTTTCCCATTAGATTGATAGCTCTTTGAGAGAGAGCAGAGACTGTCTTTCTGTCTTTTTGTCCCCAGTATATAGCACACTACCTGGAACATAGTAGACACTTAATAAATGTTTATTGACAGATTGATTGGTGTTACAGTATAGTTATTTTTTTCTTAATTTTTTTTCTGAAAACAAAACAAACCAAATCTTCTGAATCAGAAAGCCAATAAACTAAAGCTGAGTCTATAAGACTGAAGGACAGAAACATCTCTCAGTACTAAATATAAAAACACAACAAAACAAACAGTTGATAAAGTAACATTAGAAATGTTAAATATTTAGAGCCCTATTCAGTATTCTCTCCTTATCCTGGGTCCTATTCCAACTGTATGGCATAGGTAGCACAAGTATTGTCATAAGCTCATGAGCAGAATCTGACTGAGAGGTCCTTACCCAATGTCTCCATGGATAGTGACACCTTAAACCTATTTTACCATCCCCAAGAGGCAGCAGATACTGTTTCTTTCCCCTGCTATATAGAGGGAAACCAACTTTAAGAAGAAAGCAGAAGATATGAAAGATGCAGAGCACAACAGAAAGTGGACCTCAGTGCCTTTTGGAATAGAATTAGTTTCCCCGTGAAGTATAGGAGTATGGAAACCATACTAGGGGCAGTTCTCTCCTTTCCAGTGTTTATTGTGTGCAAGAATTTTTTGGTCAACTCTGCTCCCCAACATATGCGCACGCACACACACACAGACACACACAGAGAAGTTGAGTATAACCAATATGGAGTTTAGGAGTAGACATCGCACAGCAGTGGAAGGGGGAGGGAACAATGAGTGCAGAAGAAAACCAGATTGACTGGAAATAAAAGAGAAATGCTAAAAGATCAAAGCCTTAAGAGAGAAATACTGAGTACAAAAGTAGCTTGCAAGCAGATAGTTCAACAGATGGACTCATAAACACTAAAGTAATAATGAGTAAAAATGAAAAAAAATAGGCCAGAAAACCATGAACAAGTAATGAGTAGGAAGAAAATGAATCAGAACTCCATGATCAAAAGGATAATTTTTAGCACTCCCCAGGCATCATGGAACTCTAGCAAGAAGCTCTAAAGTCTCTCGAGGCAAATAAAAGTTTTAAAATTAGTTAGAAATGAAAATAGAAATCTGAGTTCTTAATACAGGATTAAAGTACCCTTACTAAAAGCAAAGAACAAACTACAGAAGTTAAAAGGCAAATTGGGAGATATTTTCAATAAATAGAGGCTATGAGACACAGAATAACAGTTTTGCAAGTAAAAACAACACAGAAGTAGAAGAAACTTGGCATAAGACAATCAAAAGAAGAAAATAAAGGGGCATATTAATTGCATACATGGAGATAACATAACAATTATATCACTGCAGAAAAATTATGACCAATCAAAAATCTAAATACAATATCATAGGAAACAACACAGGAAACCTATCTAGAACATTTGAACATAAACAAAGCAATAACTGATCAAAACTGCATATTACCATGAGTAAAAAAATAATTATACTTGAAATGCAAAGGATTATAATATTTCAATTTCACAGTTTCAATAAATCCCCCAATTTTGTAAGCATCTAGGATAAAGCATTTCAAGTAAGAAGGGATATCAATATGAATAATGTAGGATTATTTTGTAGTCATGAAAAATAAGAGAATGGAATACTACCTACAAAAAACCAAAACAAAATAAAAGTCCATGCTGCCACCTAAAATATATAGCCTAAAAATTTAAGAACAATCATCAATCAACAATTGAAAAGAGACTTTCTATTCACACCACCAACAAAAAATGCTGACCAAATTCCCTAGGTGGAATAAGAAAACCAGTACAAGTGAAGCAGAAAAAGAAAAGAATCAAAATGTATATTGACCACTGCCTTGCATCATGCCCAGGTCAAGACAGCCCAGTGTCTATAATCCTTGGCAACAACAGTGCCTTCCATCTCCAGAACACAAGTCCTATGTCTTTGTTGGTCTAGAAACCATCATTGAAGGGTATCATCCTTGTGGAGAATGAGCCCACCATCTCCTACAATACAAGCAGTAAAAGACTACCAACTGCTACTAACTGGGACAAGTAGCCCAAGAACACCAGAGACAATAGATCTCCACTAGACCAAGCAGCCTTGCTACCAGCATGGCCTCCAAAGTCATTATTCAGGAAAGCTAGTGTCTTCCCTCTGTTGATTATCTCCAATTAAACCTGTGTCTATTTTCTTTGTATGTTGCATCAAATAAAATCATATTTGCAAAACTCAGCATAGTACCTGGCACTTAATGACTGCTTGTGGACGGATCAGCTGACAATAAGGAAGATCAATAAATGAAATAATAATTGGAAACCTCTGCTTCCAAACTTATTTGGCATACCACCCCCTCTTCAAAAACAATTATTCAGCATACCCCCTTTGAAATCTACTTTCTTTAACCCTTCAATTTTTTTTGAAATTTACATAATTTCAAAAAATATATAAAGTATTTTAAAATGATGCTTCTTAAATTTAATAATTTATTGTAAATTTGTGGGTTTTTTCCTGCATTGAAATTTTGATGACACAATATTGCATCACGTAACTGCATAGTATCATATTGGAAACAAGTCATTAAGCATACATATTCCTGCTTACACATCTTGGACTTCAAGACAATGCATAACATGTTCGTCTGCCAACACTTACTTGTTAAAACCTGTCTGTGGATTTGATCACTGCTCAGTTATAATCTGCACTTTGTATGTTTATTTGGAAAATAATGTGATCACCACGACTTTAACTCTGTTACACAAGAGATGAAACATATATGAATGGTTTTTCAAAATTTTATCTTCTCTTTTTTCCTTATGTTTCCACTGCCTCCTTATTTTTACTCAATGTCCCCTGCCAGTTGCACCCAAGGCTGTCACTACTCCCTTGAATCTTTCCAACACCTCCCTGGAGTGGCATCACCCACTTTGAGGATCGCTGGTAGAAGAAAAAGGTATTTGATATTCCAGAAATTCTACTGTCATGAACAAAAGAAGGAACAAATAGGATCATAAACTCATAGATTTGGACCTGAAGGGAGAGGTAGATGCCATCTAGACCAATCTTCTCATTGTATAGGTAAGGAAATAAAGACTCAGCATAATCAAGGGAATTGTCCATGGTCACTTGGGAGTAAATGACAGAGCCAAGATTCTACCTTGAGATTTTTGACTTCAAAGTCAGAGTTAACTCCACAGTACCATACTACAGATTACATAAATTGGAGAATATAATTGTTAATAGACTAGAAGGAAATAGACATAAGGAGGGCAAAAAAGAACACTCCTTGAAAAGGGGGATTTGATAAATAATGTTGCTTAATAAAAGGAGTTGGATGGGTTGGAGGAAGGAAGGTTTTGAATTACATACTTAGTTGGGAAGAGAAAGCAGTTTCTAAGGAGGAGGAGGAGAAATTAACAAGAAAACAAACAAACACATAAATAAATGAAAAAGCAACTTGGAACAGTAGATAGAAAGTTGACTTTGGAACTAGGAAGACTTTGGCTTCAAGTTCCTCCTCTGACACACACTGGCTGTAGAATGGGTAGAAGGATTTTCCTTCCCTGGAGGTTTCATGTATGAAGGAAATCACATGCCCATTCCCTATCAAGATTCTATCCTAAAGTGAATAAAGAAATAACAGAAAGGGAGAGAAATGAACAGCAAAGCATAAGGGAAGTAAAGTTGACTTGAGTGGGGGCAATCCAAGAGAATACACCAACATTAGAGCAATAGAAGGAAAACTAATTGCAAAGAAAAAGTGTTGACATTAAAAAAGAATAGTGATAAAAATCATTACAAAAATAATTAAATGGAAGAAAACATAATCCAACCATCAAAATGTTAAGGGTTAATGGATTGAATAATCAACCATCCTGGAAGAAAGTCTCTAAATGAATAAGGAAAAAAACAAATAAAATGACATGGTTGTAGAAGCTATTTTTTAAAGATCCTTTTTTAGTTCTTACATTCCATAATTCTGTGAATGTGGGAATATAGATAGAAAGTATCTATTTATTATAAATATTTATTATAAATATTATTTTTATTTGCACTGAAATAGTAAATAAAGATATAGATGAATATGGTGAAAGAATAAGGAACTGACAGATTATAGTATGACAAGTAAAAAATAGATATACATTATTTGTTTATAACTTTCTTATAATAATTTATAATTCATAATTCATGACATCTTTTATACTTAGGACTATAAGAATTAGGATGATAGGATGCTAGATCTGGAGGTAGGAAGATGGGTTCAAATTCAGACTCAGATACTTACTAGCTGTGAGACCCTGATCAAGTCATTCGATTTTGTTCTGCCTCTGTCTCCTTATCTGTTAAATTGGCAGAATAACAGCACCTCTTTCCTAGGGTTATTGTGAAAAATAAGATAATATATTTAAACTCTTTTGTCATTCTTAGAGTGCTGTATAAACGCTACTGTTTGTTATTAAAGATTGATCTTAAGCATGTTGATTTTTTTATTATTAGATTATGCTAGGGATACCCTATCTACAATCTGATTTCAATTATCACTAGGAAGCTACTTGATTTGCACAGCAATTATGTCCTAATTGACAGATTCTGTCAATAATCACTGAAAACAGCTAAGATATATTTTGAAAAAAACATTGTATGTATTTATGATTTGAAACTCTAAATTACACTATAAAAGTTGGATGAGGTGAGAAAGGTCTATCATTAATACCTCCCTAATAATACAGTTAATACAGTAACTAGAAAAAAATAAATTATCGCCATCTTCCTTTGTACAACAATAGTCCTATTACTAAGTATTGTCATAATATAGAATAGTGAATTTGTTGGACTAAATAGCTTACTTATCTTCTATTGCCACATTTTTGACTTTCCTTGCTCACATATATGAATATGTTCTATCAATTTTTATATATCATGTATATCCCATTGTAATTTCTTTTCTGGGTGCTCCTCATGGTTTTATCTTTTTGCATATAGCCATTCTTCTGGCAATGTTATTTATCTGCAAATCAATGAATACCACAATCTCTGAAGTATCAAAGCTGCAGGTGATCTGAAAGTCACTGGAAAGGTTTATGGTTGACGTAAATTAACTGTTGTATATTACACTGATGATTGGTCTTTGAGATGTGTTATTAAGATACTTTGTCAAGGACATCTATAGAAAAAGGGACAAAAAGAGAACAAGAATGAAATGGCAGCCTGAATGTTACATACACCTTTTTTCAAGATATTGGAAAGAAGGTGCCACTCGAGTGCATTAAGTAGGTGTGCAAGGGTGGATAGACAGAAAGATAAGGAGGAGTATCACTCTGGATAAGAGGAGGTTACAGTAATAGCACTGGAAAGATTCACTACATTGACAAAACAGAGAACTAGCTAAATATTTAAGCATCTGTCACTAAAAATAAGTGAAAGTATCATTACAAAAATGGAGGCTTATTTCAAGATGTATCTTGCATTTGCAACAGTCATGTTGATTCATATTATCAAATAGTTAATACACTTTACTTCATGATGACAGTCTTTTTTATCAGTTGACAAGTCATACAAAATGTAACTGACAGAAAAAAATTGATTAGATGGCCATATATAGACATAACTATTCTTCACTCAACCCTCCTTTTGCTACCACACATTAGAAAGACAAATAACACCTTTGGCCTGAAAACCATTGATGAGTATAAGTCATTAGTAACACAGCCATACTGCTGATTTTGTGCTTATTATGAATATATGGTTTTATCACTGAAATACTTTTGTAATTTGATAGGAAAAGTGTGGATATTCCAGTCAGAGAGGTCAAAATTCGAATCATGGCTCCGATACTAGCTGTGTGGGTTTAAAAAAAAAACAACACAACACTTAATCTCCCTAAGCTTCAATTTTTCCCTCTGTAAAAATGAAAATAATAATATTTAGCCTACCTACCATATAGGTTTGTTGTAAAGGAAGCAAATTTAGTAAAACCTAAAGAATTTTTCAAAAAAATATGATCTATTATCACACTTTTATATATTTTGGACAATTTTGCTATTCCATTTTGAAAAAATATTGCATATTATAAACATTTGAATATTTCTTTCTTACTTTTAAATAAAACTATCATAGAATTAAAGTATAGTAAGCTGTGAGGGTAGGGGGCGGAGTGGAGAATGCCAGGGAATTTTGAACTGAATCAAAGTTTAAAGGGAAAAAAAATGGAAAATGATACTTGATCAAGTCTCTCAGATGGCGAGAGGACAAACTGTGAGTTATTCTCATTGTACAAAGACACCCTCTGCCCTACTACCCCTGTGAAACAAATCTGGTTGATGTTGGCTAGCTTTCAAATTCAAATTCAACTTACTGGGTGGCAGATGCGCCTGTCTACTAAAGTCAGGCTAATCCATTTGCAATACACACCTGTTGTTTCATTCAGACCATTGTGGAGGTGTCAGCAGTAACCTCAAAAGGGCAAGTCAACAGCATAAGGAAAAACTATTTCTTTTTCTTCTCAATTTATCAGTGTGTGGAATAGTTTTATTCCTTTCCTCCTAATTATAAACATTTATGAGATAATAACATTTTGTCTAATTTTAGCTAAGATAGTAATTACCATAATTTTTCAGAAATAGGGGGAGAGAATAGGTATAGAAATAGGTGGGTGAGAATACATGATGTGCAAACAAGGTTTAAAAAGGTAAGATAAATGATTCATGTTAAGACACTCTCTGTTTGCTAATGCTTATACTAGCATGATTCATGTTATAGGAAACTGCCTTATTGTCAAAAGGAGCATTGCTATCATACAATTACACATTTTACGTTTTCGTATCTTAAGGAGGCAAGTTGATTTTGAAAAATAACAATGAGTTTATGTGGTGTTTCTTTGGTTCCACTACAGATAACAACTGTCTAAACAATCAGAAATTTAATAACTTCTATGTGGTATGTGGTTGTGTGTGTGTCTACACACATGTGTATATTCCACTTAAAGCTATATAATTTTTAATGCACACATATATTAATATATAATTATATAGAGAGAATTATTTTTGAAAAGAGGTATGACAAGCAAAACAATGAGTCTATACTTTTCCTCCTTTCAATTCAAGCACACAGTATAATGTCAATGTACATTCTTATGATGTTTTTGACTTGAGTAATATCTCTACTTTGGTGAAATTTCTAATAAAATTGCTTCAGACTAGTTTGGACTCTTCAATAACATTTAAATTTTTTTCTCTTATACTCTTTATTTGTGATCATTCTCCCTCTGCTACTGTATCTTTCAGATTCTTCTGACTTTCTGTGTTTCACGGATGGAAACTAGAGGGAGGAACTTGACTATACTGATGTTGTTCCCCACTGGTTTCTTTTCATAGCTCCTGCTTTATTATAGTTAGCTTTCCATCATGGCTTCTTCTATTTTGATTCATTCATTCATTCATTCATTCACTCACTATTTCATTTAACAAGCATTTATTATTCACCCACTATGTGACAGGCCCTGTGCCAAATGTTTAGGCTATGAGGACAAAATAGAAATAATGCATATATTAAGGGATATCACATGGTGTGGGGGAAAATAATATGAAAACATGTACACATATAAGTAAATACAGAATAGATTGATTGATTGATTGATGTTCAGAATAATTCAAAGGGGAGGGATGAGCAGAAGAATGAGACATGACCTGAGCTTGAAGGTAGCTGAAGGAAAAGTTCAGGAGAAAATGTATTCTAGGCATGGAGAAATAGCTGGTGGAAAAACTCATAGACAGGAAATAGAATGGCATGTATGAAGAGGCAAGTGACCCAATTTGTGAAAGTGGATTGGGTTAAGAGAGTAATGTACACTAAGCCTATAAAAGCAGAATTGATCCTGATCATCAAAGGCTTGATATGCCAGAGAAGTTGGTATTTTGGCCTCAAAGGAAGAAGGACCCAAATGGAACTTCTAGAGCAGGGACTGATGAGGTTAAACTTCTGCTTTAGGAATATCAATTTATCAGTGTGTGGAATATGAGATGGGAAAGTGAGAGACTGAGAAAGAGAGACCAGTTATGAAACAGGAAAGTCAATAGTCAATGTGAAGATGATGAAGATGCGAACTTGGAAATTGTTAATGGAGGGAAGGTAGTAGATGCAAGAGATATTGTGCAGATATTTTCAGATAAGACTTGGAAGCTGATTATTTTGGAAGTTATGCTGGGGAAAGTAGCTCCCATCTTCTATATCAGTTTCCCAACTAAAAATCTATGAAAATTACATTGAGCTGGATAAAAAGGCTTCAGGCTTGTGATTTCTGGCACAGGGAACTCCTGGTGAATAAATTCTCTCTAACAATGCATATTAGCACTTTCTCTGCAAATTATAATCTTTGAGAATTTTGGGTGGTGGAACGAAGATGGTGGAGAAAAGGCAAAGACTTGACTGAGCTGTCCCCCAAATCCCTCCAAACACTTTCAAGTAAAACCATCAAGCAATTCCTGGAATAGCAGAATCCACAAAAGGACAGAGTGAAATAATTTTCCAGCCAAAGGCAACCTAGAAGATCAGAAGGAAAGGTCTGTTGCAACTTGGGTGAGAGAGGAGCACAGTTCATCTAGGGAAGGCCATGCCAGCATAGACTCAGGAACTGGCCTCGGCAGTCACTGAATCAGAAGCAGGGGCAGGTGCTTCTCAAGTTCTCAGACTACAGATGTTGGGGATCAAACAACCAGTTAGAAGGAGATTACAGGGGTCTCTTTGCTAGCACCAAGGCAGAACTCTGTTGCTTTGCCCATACTCGGATCCTGGTCTCAGAACTGAGTGGAATTTCTGGGGCAAGGAGGAGCAACTTGCATAGTAGGGCTTGTAGCTGAAGTGGAATGAGGACCCTTCTCAGTTCCAGGGAAGAAAAGAGTCAGTGTGGTCACTCAGAGACCAGAGCACAGGCCAGGAAATGAGATATTAATGCACTGCTGGTGGAGTTACAAACTGATTTAACCATTCTGGGGAGCAATTTGAACCTATGCCTAACAGGCTATAAAACCATGCATACCCTTTGATCTAGTAATACCACTACTGGGTCTGTATCCCAAAAAAGATTTAAAAAAAAGGAAAAGAACATGTATTCACAAAAAAGTATAGCCACTCTATCTTGGTGGCAAAGAATTGGAAATTGAGGAGATGCCCATCAACTTAGAATGGCTGGAAAAATTGTGGTATGTGATTATGATGGAAAACTCTTGCACTATAAGAAATAATGAGCAGGATGCTCTCAAAAAACCTGGAAAGACTTGCATCGGTTGATGCAAAATGAAATGTGCCGTGTACAAAGTAACAAGCAATATTGTATGAGGTGACTTAGCTTTTCTCAGCTATACAATGATCCAAGACAACTCTGAAGGATTTATGACAAAAAATGCTATTCATCCCGAAAGAGAGAACTGATGGCACAGACCGAAGTATATTTTTTCTTTAACTTTATTTTCCTTGAGGTTTTTTTTTTTTTGGTCCATGGTTTCCTTCATGACATGACTTAAATGGAAATGATTTGCATGACTACAGATGTATTGCCCTTTCAATGAGGAGGATGCAGGGAGGATGAAAGAGAATTTGCACATCAAAGTTTTAAAAATCAATGTTAAAAATTGTTTTTACATGTAACTGTGGGAAAATTAAATACTATATTTTTTAAAAAGAGTTTCTTTGGTGAACTAAGAAGTTAGATGACTTGTCCATGGCCGTATAACCTGTATATATGATGTACATAGCAAAGACAGGTCTTGAAGCCAGATTTTTCCAAAAACCATGCTGGAAGTCAGGAAGCCCATCCTCTGCAATAGAACACCTGACTATCCTAGGCAAGTTACTTAAATTCACAGTGCCCTCACGTAGTTCTTTATAAATTTAAGTTGCAAATATGGTCCTCCAATGTCTTGGTAAAGAGAATTCCCTACATCAATGAAATCATAGATTTGGTGGGTGCAGGCTAGGGCAGACACTGGGCAAATCTGTGGAGGTACGAAGAAATAGTTCCTCCAAGGAATTTAATATAAGAATGACAGTGATGGCGGCTAGGATTTATATGACACTTATAAAACTTATCTTATTTGATCCTCACAAGAACCTTAGAAAGTATATGCCATTATTAGCCTCATTGTACATGTACATAACACACACACACACACACACATATATACATATACATACACACAAAAAATACATTATCTATCTATAGATAGACAGATAGATTAGATAGATTACATAGATAAACAGATAGACAGACAGACAGACAGACAGACAGACAGACAGACAGACAGACAGATAGATAGATAGATAGATAGATAGATAGATAGATAGATAGATAGATAGATAGATAGATAGACAGATAGATAGATAGATAGATTGGTAGATAGACAGATAGATATCTGAGGCAGAAAGCAGAAAAGTGATTTGCCTAGGGGTTATATAGCTAACAATTGTCTGAGGCTGGATTTAAATTCAATTACTATTGTTTTTCTGGGAAATGACACAAACATAAGTCAGAATAGACTGTGATGGGAGCAATGGAGAAATCCAGAAGAAAAGAAAAGTTCTCCAAGAAAATTTTGGGTAAAAATACATGAAGCTCAGAAAGAAATCTTCAGAGACTTGATGAAGTAGCATGTAAGTTGAACCTCCAGGGAAGATGCAAAGGTGGAAGTGGCAGGCATAGAGAGGATTAACTTCAAAAAGGATATTTTGAGACAGGATGAAAGGAAGAGTAAAGACATAAAGAGTTTTGGAGAGGCAGAGGCTGAGAGATGAGGAATATTCTGTTCCTCCCTGTTTCCCAATTTGCTCCCTATTTCATAAACTCTCTCACATTTTAGAGGCCTGCAGTATAGTTTGTTTGGAAATTTCACTCATTATTTTCTGTATCTTTCTAGTTTACTTAAATTCCATTTTTTTCCTCTAATAGGCACAACTTCTTTTTACCACCCCCCAACACTCTGTTTTTTTGCATGTAATATTGAAATTATCAATATGTTAAACTAATTTTATATATTCATTGACACCTAAGTTTCTCTTGTCAATATCCACCAAATAATCATTTTTCTATTATTAATTTCTGTGAGAAACACTTTAGGTAATGGAGGAAAAAATGAGCTCTTTCTCATTATGTATCAAACCAGTACATTTGAATATATCATATGTATACATGCATTTAATGTATATGTTATGTATTTATATACTTATGCATACATCGCAAAATACTGAATGGTCCTTTTTATGAGATTTTAAGCCATTATGGCTTTTTATATGATGCTTTAAGCATATATTTGGCAGGTGGATTATATTTAAACATTTTTGAAAAGGATGGATTCTAACTCAGAAGACCATAACATCTTGATATGTCACATCTCTTACAATGCAAACAATTATGCATATCTCAATTACAAACTAAAGTTACTTTTGTATACATGAAAACCAATTTTCAGATCACATCCAAAATATGGGGTTGATAAACTCATTGGTCAGAACAGAGTCTGAGCACACATATGTGTATGTATATATTACTTCTCTCTGAACCAGTTTCTTTATTTTAAAAATGAGGAAATTGTATTCAATAATCTCTAAAATTCCTTCCAACTCTAAGTGCTATGATCCTAAATGCCATTAAAATGCTGTACCGTTATAGTGGACATGATACCTTCAACTCATAAATCTTTGAGTCTCATAGGAACAAGTCTACTTAATGTATTTCCTGCATCAAAATTTTTTGTGTCTAGGTGACTGTGCCTGCAGGAAGTGAGTTGCTGTGGAAAAAGAACAGAATTTGGAGTCAGAGAACTTAGATTTGAATTACAATATTAAAGTATAATATGACAGATAAATCATTTCACTTCTCTGAGCCTCAGTTTCCTCATTTGTAAATTGTGTGTATCAGACTAGATAATTTCTATGGAAATTATCTTTTCAGTTCGAAAGTTTTTGATTTAGTCTTGTTAATCCAAGCAAGAGAAGCAGCAAACTATAGGGCTGGAGCTATGGCTCTTCGAAATTGTGTGCAACAAGGATTTGCACATGCCCCAATAACTTAAGATGGATCCACTCATGTAGGAGATGCGTAGGACCTACTTCTGGGAAAATGCAATGAATTATGTTACCAGGTAGGTGCAAACAGCCTATTGTAAGTGGTTGTATAGTTAGAATTCACTGTGTCTTTAAAGCTGTCAGACTGAGGAAATCTTTCTCTTTTCCAAGGGAATCCAGGGATCAATGTCTTATTCACCCAAAGCATGGTCACCATGCACTAATCTGGGTTGGGAGGAGAAAAAAGTCACTTTTCCGTGCCCCTTAGGTATTGTGGCCCAGATAATTGGATTTGGGGTTTGAGTCTGTTTAAGTTGCACTTTTCAGTTCTAGGCTCAGGTGGTGGACTCCCTTGACACACATGTGGCAAGACATGGTGACTTTGGAGGCAGCATTTCAGGCCAGATGTTGTGGCTAGCCTAGCAGGGAAGTTGGAAAAGGCAAGTTTTTGGGATATGAGCCAATGGCCTTGGAATGTAATGGGAATGATGCTGTAGAGGAAGTGAGTTAAACTGTGAACTTGCCCTCCAAGTTTTGGGGGGAATACTTGTATTTTGTTTCTTTTCCCATAAGCAGGTTCACGTGTTCTATCATACCATTGAAGTAATATTCACATTATAAAAAATAATCTTAATGTCAAGTGGTTAGAGAGAACTGGTACCAAGGAGCCATTAAAGCAGAGGGAGGTTGAGCCAAAAGAACAGAGCACACAGCCATCAAGCTGTCTAGTCCAACACTATCACTTTACAAATTAGGAAACTGAGGCTTAGGAATTTTTTTGATTTTCCCAAGATCTCACCGGAAGTAAGTGTCAGAAGTAGGATTTAAATCCAAGTCATCTTATCAAATTCATCCTAAAAGGGAAACCCATTTTCCTTTAATATAGAAAGGAATACAATATGTGTGAATTCTTTTCACAAATTCGTTCCTACAAGTAATCCAAGGCGATCATTGCAAAATATTCCCATGTGTAGTTGACAATCAACCCATGTGTTAAAAGACCATAATATATAGGGGAGTAACTCGCTAAGCTTGTCCTCAGCTAACTGTAAGCTTCTGGAGTCAAGATTCAAGTGAAGACGGTGCCTTCTCTCTCTATCCCTATTGCCTGTGCTTTACTAAAGTTAGATGTTGAATAATCTGATGAAATTGAGCATTGGGAAGCGAGGTGGCGTAGAAGATAGGGTTCTGCACTAGGCAGTCTGGCACTAGGAGTTAGGAAGACCTGAGTTTAAATTTTGCTCCAGATATTTGCTAGCTGTATGATTCTCGATAAGTCACTTAACCTGACTCAGCCTCGATTTCTAAATATGTGAAATAGTTACAATCATAACACTCACTTCACAGGATTGTTGTGAGAGGACCAAATGAGATAGCATGTAAAACATTAAAGTGCTTTTAACCAATTCTAGCTATTTACGTTATTGTTACTTATAATAATAATTATAATCTGTAGACACTTGTAGACAAGCAGGATGGGGGTTTTCTAGATTCTATAAGGTCCTTTCTGTAGGAATGGCATGTATTGGAATGTATTTCTGCCAGTCCTGCCTAAAAACAAAACAAAATAAAACAAATAACTGTCTGACATTGAACAAGGAGAATCATAAATACTTCATAATTTTGTATGGCCTTTATACAGTTTCTATCATCCTTCCATCAATTCTTTATCCTTTAAATGACAGAATCCTTTAACTTTTCATCCTGAGTATGGCTGTTAGTAGCCAGGTGTGCATATCATGGCATTTGCATACCATTCTCTAGTAATTTGGTAAGGTTTTAAATAGGATCTTTCTGTGTCTCTGTGTGCATAAACACACACAGATCTGTATGTATGTATAAATGTACATATATGTATATGTGTATATATAAATATAAAACATACATGAGTATGTGTGTATACATATACATTCCCTTTCTTTTGGCTTTTGAAATAAGCAACAGACATGCTTATCATCAGTTGCATCAGCATTAAGCTTTGCCAAGAAGATTGCTTGTTCTTTTAAATGCAGATTTTAAATGAAAAGGAAAGCTTTAACAGACATCACGATGCGATTCTGGTAGGAGGTTAACAAGGTTAACCTTTACTGCAAATTGCTGCCCCCATAAATGAAGATCATTCATCTTTTTGCCCAGAACTAAATCAAAGTAATTAGTAGCCCTTAAAAAAATTCTCATCCATGTACCATTCATTACTTTCCACCAGCAAGAAGACGAGGTTTCTACATGCCTTTCAGACAACTCATTGTATTATTGGAATGGTGAAGAGTGACATTCAATGCCCATTTCTTCTCTCCCTTCAATCCTACACAAAATTCCAGAATCTCAGAACTCAAAAATAAGTGAATGTCATCCAGCCCACAATTCCTTCTAGAACACACTTGACAAAGACATGTCCTTTCTAAATTTGAATACCTTCAAAAACGTAAATCCTCAGTCCTCTAAAACTGTCAGATCTTTTTGAAACTGCTGCATTTATATTTTTGAATTTTTACCCCCACTCTATCACTTTACATTTGTCCCTACTAAATTTCCTCTTTTTTTTCTATTTAGCTCAAATGCTTTAGCCTCTAAAGATCTCTTTGAATCAAAATTTTGACATTTAGGGTTTTAGTTATCCTTCTCAGCTTTCTGATATCTGGAAATTTCCAAAGCATGTCCTCTCTGCCTTTAATAAAAATATTCTCTAGCAGAGGGCCAAAAGCACATTAGCTCCCCTTAAGAATGACAAATAATCTACCATACCCTCTTCATTCAGTAAAGACAATGTGACCATATTTTATGGAGGGCTGAGTCTTAGAAGAGCACCTCATCTCTTTTTTAGAGTTTTATTTCATGTTCATAAAAGTAGTTCCATTTTTATCTACCTGAAGCGTGTCTTTTGGATGGAAAGGCACAACCGTGACTTGCCACATTCCTTATATCATGTCAGCATGTCATCAAAGGAACATTCATAAAGACTCAATTTTCTTCTATTGGTAAATACACCTGATATTGCAAAGACATTCCATGTAATACACACAAAACAATACAGGTAAAATCACAGAGGGAAATTATTTGTAAAACAATTTTTACAAATGAGATGCATCTGCCTCCATTTTCTCTTCCCTAGATATGTAAAGAAGCTTTCTTTGAAAGATAAGATGAATAATGAAGCTTTATGAAAGATAATCATAAATCTGAAAGTAGCACAACCCTTTCTCAAAGCAATTTAGCCCCCTCCCCAAAAGGAGATTAGAAGGTATGAATGGCTGTTGGAGGAAACTTTTTTTTTTTATAAAATTTATTTTTAAAGCTAGAAGTGAAGCCTGTCTAAGATGGGATCCCATTTTTCATATGGCAGACTCTATTGACAGTTCAGGGTAGATTGTTCAGCATGATGGAAACACTATATATGTTGCCAAAGGTTTTCTGGATGGCATTCTTTCTTTTTCTTTTCTTTCTTTCACTCTTTGATACAACATGTTTTTCTTGAGGGCACCATGATATTGAATTTCTAAGATCTTTTCAGGCCAAATAATACTCAAAGCAGTGGATCTTAATTGGGTAATGAATTTATTTTCTGCAACTGGTCACAGTGTGTCTGTCTTGGGGAGGGGAGGGGGAAGCATGGAGCAACGAGGAGGAAAAAGAGAAAGGACATATATTTTTCAAATTATACTGTTATGTCTCCTGCATTCAAGCTTAATTCTACCTGTTTAGTTCTCATTAAACACATCATTCTGCTCTCTGTCTGCCAAGATAAATAGGTTTATTTTCTGCTTTTCATATTTTGTCACAGGAAGATAGATACACCATACAATCAAATAATAATTTCAGAACTAGACATTTTGCATGCAAAATGTCAGGCTGGGTATATATCCAGTAGAACAGACTAGACAAGGACTTGATTAATATAAGGGAGATTAAAATTTCTTCCTGTCCCCCCTCTCTGTTGTTTTTACATCATTCAAACACTGCACATTTTAAGAGCTATCACATCTCGAGGAAGGAAGACATTCTAAGATATTTTTTAACATTATCCAGGATAATTTTTCACTGAGTTTTCCATCTGGTATCATTTCCTCCTTAATACTTTGGTTTATGGTTAATGACTTGTTTCTAAATATATTGCTGTATGTGTGCATCACATTGTTCTTGGGAATTCTAAGGGACTAGACAGTGTTGCACCACAACAAAATAAATTTGGGGTACATTTTGTTTTCTAATCAATAAACCAGGCCTATATAGTCAACTGGTGCACTGGGGATGCTTTCTAAGCAATACTTTACAGGTCTAGAGGATCTAGATTTAAATCCTAACTCTATTACTTACTAGCTGTTCAAACTTTGGCAAGTCATTCACCTTCCCAGGGATTAATTTCACTCCCCTATGAAATTAAAGGGTATCTAAAGTCTTTTTCCAACTCTAAGTTGATGAACCTACTCAATTGAACTAATGGGTCAGTTTTTCTCTAGCTGAAGCTGTCCTAATGTCTAAGTCCTAAAGTAATAGGATGATGTGAGGGCAGAAATAGCATTGGAAAAATAACACCAAATTTCCATGGTCTCATTTCTTCACACGCAAAATGAAAGAATTGGTTTTAAGGTACCTTATAACTCTAAGGTCTAAGTTGGAAAGAAAATGAGCACTGAAAAAAATGCAGATTGGTTCAAGGAGAATTTAGAAATATCTGACAAAAAAATGGATTTGGATATTTCAGAAATGGAGAATGAAATCCTTCGGTAGTTACAGTGGCAGCAATTCCAGGGCTGCATTTGTTTGGGTTCAATTTATCTGCCATTTATGTTAATAATTTATTACTTTGCTGCTGTGACAAGAGAACTGGAGATAAACAGATCAATTTGATGGGGATTCTCTTCTTCTACCGTTTTGTGATTGTAAAGAATTTCACAGCTTATTCTGCTCTATTCAGTAAAATAAGGCTCAGTAGCTGGGGGTGGAGAGCACTGAATGAAAGGAAAGAACGCACTATATCCTAATAATTAAACACCCAAATTTTTATTTGCAATTGTTAGATAGTCTCTAAATTCGTGCAATATTTTCAATTATAGTGTGAGGGGGGAGAGAAAGGAAGGAAAGAATGAAATCCAAAAGGAAAGGTATAACTTCTCTCAATGGATGGGGTTAGATAGCTTTTACCAAATGAACTAAAAGATATAATTACTAAATCTTTTAAGAAATATTTTTTAAAAACAGGAGATATGGGAAAGTAAAAGATTCCAAAGCAGGAAGATTTGCTTTAATTAATAATTTACAACAAAGCAAAAGCAGTAAATTACCTTCACATTTGAAGCTATGGTGTCCTAAGTTGATTTCCAAAATCATATTCCCTTTGACAAAAATGAGACAATAGCCATCTCCCAAAGGCTGTTACCAACTATATTATTATAGAACCACAGAATCTTGCAGTTGGAAGGGACATTTGGAAGCCATCTGGTTGAAACTGTACCTGAAAATGGATCTTTTCTATACCATCCCTAATAAGGGATCAACCTTATTGTGAAGAAGTATAACAATGGAGAATTTACTACTTAATGAAACATTATAAGAGTAATTAAGTATTCCTTTGCTGGGGTATAATGGCCATATTCTTAAATTTTCAGTGGGTGTATTCACACCTCAGCTATTGGCAAATGCTACGCATCAGAGCTTAATTCACTGTTGTGTTGGTTGTCTAGACTGAAAAAGAGGTGATGAAGAAAATCATCTTGAAGATTAAACTTACTAAAATCTAGTTGTTGAACATTTATCGGCACACCTATTTCCTTGGGGAAAAAATAGTATGCTTAAAGGAGAATATTCCCCAAGACGCTGTACTCATTTTTCTGAAAATCAAGAAGAATTTATCAAGAGATTACTATGAATGAGGCAAAATGAAGATGGTGGCATGAAAGTCAGTACTTTTTCCCAGTTAACCCAACACCTATCCTCCATAACAACTAGAAATGATGCAAGACTGAATTTTCGTCAGGAAAACCAAGAAAAAGTCATGTTTTTCTACCAAAAGGCAGCTCAGGAAGATAGACTAAGTGTTTTGAGGAGACTGGCATGGGAGCTAGCCAGGAAAACAGCTTAGTAGCAACAGAAGGAATAAGGATGACTGTGACAGAAGTAGTAGCAGTGGGGAGTATTATAGCACTCAAAGATAGCAATCAGGCTATGATTGAACACCAGGTTTGGAAGCACTGGGGTAGAAAGAGATCCCAGAGGACCCTCAAATCTGCATGGGAAGAGAGAGAGAGATGCCAGCTGGAATTCTGGTGCCTATCATACAGTTCTGGGTTAGAGTAAAGAGGAGAGGTCATGTGGGACAGAGACCTTAGTTATGTATGGAGCAGGAGACAATTTCCAAAAACTTAACTGTGTGGCTCTGATCCTAAGAACAAAGAGAGGAGTGAGTTTTGAGCTTTGGCCTCTTATGTAAATCTGTAATACACTAATCAGGGCAGGAGACTGAGATCAAACGGGAAGTCAAGCAATTCAGTCACTCTGAACCTGCAGAACCTCTCAGCGGACTAACTGCAACTGAGAACAATAGCAGTTTGCTGAATGCACACAATCCAACACACCGAAACATGGGTCAGGAATTTGCAGAACTCAAACCAGAAATGCAGTGAACAAATCTCTCCCCAGGTTATACCACCTTGGAAGCACTGAAAACTTTCATGACCCTAGACTAAACTGTGAAACTGGAATAAGGATATAAAAAGACAGGAGGTGAAGCCACATATTACCTCCCTACACTCCTAAAAGTGAGCAAAGCCTAACACTAACATAAAGTCAAAAATCAAGAAGAAGGTTGGAAAAATTAGTAAATTAAAAAACAACCACAACAAATATGACCATAAAGAGCTTTGATGGTGACAGGATAACACAAATACAGAAGAAGATAATGACTTGAAAACATCCATAAGAAAGCCTCAAAGAAAATACAAATTAGCTACAAACCCCAACAAGAATTCCTAAAAATAAATGAAATCAATTAGAATGCAAGCAAAAAAGATTTTTAAAACCAAATAAAAAAGCAGAGGAAAAATGGGGAAAGAATGAAAGCTATGTAAGAAAGCTATGAAAAGAAAATTAACAGTATAGTAAAATGGGTACTAAATATTATTGAAAAAAAAAACTTTAAAAATTAGGATTGACCAAATGGAGGCTAATGACTCCATGATACATCAAGAAATAATAAATCCAAGTCAAAAGACTGAAAAAATGGAAGAATATGTGTGATATCTCATAGGAAAAATAACTCACTTGGAAAATGGATTGATGAGAGAGAATTTAAAAGTCATGAGACTATCTGGTAGCTGTAAACAGCAACAATGGTAGCAACAAGGAACTAAGCATCATTTTCAAGAATTTACAAAGGAAAACTGCCCAAATATTTTAGAACTAGAGGTCAATGTAGAGAAATCAAAAGAACTCAACAGTCACCTCTTGAAAAGAAAATACTGAAAATTCCAGGTAATATTTCTGTCAAAATCCAGAAAATGTCTGCCAGTAATCAGGAAAAAAGATGAATACTGAGAAGCCACAATGAAGATCATACAATTTAGCAGGCATCACCCTAAAGAAACAGATAGCTTGGAATGTAATATTTTTGAAAAGAAAGGATCTAGTGTTACTTGGAAGGTTAAACAACCCAGAAAAACTGAGTATAATCAATAACAGCCAGATTTATTTATTTTCTAGGTAATTATAGTCAACATTTCACTATTAGAGATGATAAGTCTTGGAAAAAGATGAGCCATAGCTATATTTTAGCAGTCAGTAATTGGCATTTAAATATCTACTCTGTACTAAGTAAGTGCTATGCTAAGTGCTGGATAGTCCTTATTCCCAAGGAGCTCACAGTTTAAAGGGGAAGCAATATGCAAACAACTACGTACAAGCAAGTAATATACAGAATAAATTGTAAATAATAAACAGAGAAAAGGCATTAACATGAAGGGTGATTGAGAAAACCTCCCTATGAGAGGTGGGTTGGCACTTCAAAGAGCCAGGGAAGCCAGGAGACAGAAGTGAGGATAGTTTTCTATGCATTAGGGACAGGTAGTGAAAATATACAAAGATGGGAGATAAAGTATCTTCAAGAACAACCAGGAGTCCAGTGTCATTGGTTTGAAGAATTGGGCTTGTGAAGGGTGATAAAATATAAGAATACTGTGTGTTGTGGGAGAAGTTTAAGAAGGGCTTAGAATGCCAAGCTGAGGGATTTTCTATTTGATCATGGAGATTATAGGGAGCCAGGGCAGTTGATTGAGCAGAGGCTGGCGTAATCAGATGTGCCTTTAGGAGGACCAATTTGAGAGCTAAGTGAAGGTTAGACAAGAGTGGGGAGATATTTTTGGCAGGAAAGCCAACCATCACAATACTTCAATAGTCTAGGCATCAACGACTGAAACATCTCCTTTTCAATATCCATATTGAGTGTTCTATCTTTGGACAATTTCAAATATAATTATAGAATGGATACATTACAACTTCAAGATAGGGGAGAGGGTTTGGTCCTGTGATTTCATTTTTGTAGGGAGTTCATAATGAGGTACTCACTTTGCCTAATCAAGTTGGTATTTTCTCTGTTACTTATAGTCTTAGACTGTTGCCTGAGAACTTGTGGAGTTGTGACTTGCCTCAGGTTCACATATCAGAGGCAAGAGTTGAATTCAGTTCTTCCTAGCTCTAACCTGTTAAAATGTTGAGAATGCTTCTGCATGACTTTTCTATATTGAAGCTCTCTCCTGTTTACCATCTGCTTCCTTTCCATCTTGACCTTCCCATCATAAAATGTTCTCCTTTAGTTGCCTATGTATATCTCCAAAAGCTTCCAATCAGCTCTTTTACATGTCCTTTGGGGGATTAACAATGCCCAATACAATGAACATCACACTTGACCATGATATAACAAGGTCATCTACTCCAAACTTCTTATTTTGCAGAACTATGACCCAAATAAGTTTAAATTATCCAAAGTCATACAGATACTAAAGGGCATGGTTGAGTCCTCTAATATACAGGCCTTCTGATTGCAAATCTAGGCATCTATCCACAGTATTATACTGCTTCCTAAGACTTTAAGTTAAGTAAAATTATTTGGTATCTAAGACCTCAGAATTCTGATAAATTAATTGAGTTAAAATAGCATTTGGGATTTGGCTGTTACTTTTTTTCACTTCTGATGAAATCATGAAGTTGCAGGAGAATTTCATTGAACCAATCCAAACTAGTCAATGAATAAGCACTTATTAAAACTGACACCCTCCTACACAGTTAGATCTACTTCTGTGACTGCAGATGGAAGCTAAGATTAAGATTAAAATATTTTAAGGAAGATGCCGTTCTTTTCCAGCTCTAAGATAAAGTAACCAGTAACACCTGAAATTTTCTCAGATACTTTTTCCTCTACAAATCTTTTATGCTTTGCTATTAGCAATCCTAAAAGTATTTGAAAATGTATCCTAAATATTTCATATTACCCTGTAGACAGGTAAATTCTTGATTAATTTTGAATCGGAAGAACTATTCATAGAGTTTTAAATGGAGATATCCACTGGGAATTTAGGTAATAGTCTCATAGAACATATTTTAAAGATAAATTATGCTACAAAACAGGCACTTGAATCTTTATATAATTTTGTCATATAAGGCACAGACTATATCTATAGGTATCTGTGTCTTCACAAGTATGTGAGTGGTAAACATCTCTATCTATCTGTGGTATATCTATCTATCTATATATAGACATATAGAAAGATAGATACACATACACACACACACAACATGAAAACATGTCTTCCTCTGAAAAGTGATTTTGTATATTTACTTAGATATAAATATATTTACCCATAACAGAAAACAAATTTCTTAAGGGTAGATATGATTTCATTTTCTTTTTATCTCTAGTGTCTAGCACATAATAAAATGCTAAATAAATTATTCTAAATTGTATTTGAAAGTTATGGCATTTTTAAAAATTAAATTATTTCTGCTAATTTGAACACACTTGGGTTCTTGGACTTAACTACTGCAGGGCTTTGCTTTTCTTTCCTATGTCTAGTATTTTTAGTCAGAAACATGATGCTATTTTTAAAGTGGGAAGATGATCCTTAATTTTCTTGAATTTAAATAGGAATGGCATGTAAGGGAAAGAAAAAGTAGTCTAGAAAATTCTGCTTAGTCCCACCACTTAACAACTGCTCTACATGTTACGGTTATTGGATGTATATTAAAGACTGATATTGAGAGTATCACAAGATTATCCCATAAGTTCATCTATGTCCTATATTTTTAAAGACTCTGACTTCCTGGAAGTATATGGAAATAAATGAAATAACTCATATTTCATTTTAAGGTGTAGAGATGAACCTAAATCATTAGATGTCCAGGTCATAACAACAGATGAAAATAATAAGAAAGAGATTCTTGAATGTAATTGTTAAGTCAGAAAAGATAGTGGGTATTTTTTTACTTGAAGGTACTATTTGGATAATATACTTCCTAATTAATTTATTTCAGAAAAGTCTTTCTGTCCTGTTAAGAAAGCAAAAAAAATATCCTGACTATGTAAAGTATAGTATAAAAATCATGCCGGTATAGAACAAAAAATGAACAGTGTAATATAATGGTAATGTTTGGTGGCAATTCACTATATTTCATCAAAAGATAAATTCCATGTACTAGTAAACACTGAAAGCTCAAAAAAAATCACACTATCTCACATAAGTGGATTTCTGTACTCTGCATACATATTCTTTGAATGAGTGGAGAGTTAAGTGTATACCTTCCAACAGAGTTAATGGGAGCTGTAAGCATCAGCTCCTGCAGAGCAGAGGATTACAAGTCACTTTAGTGTTGACTACTTGTGCTATTTTGAAAGTAAGGTACATTGTGGGATATCTAATGAATTAGAGAGGTAGGACATACATGTAAAGCTGTAGGATTCAAAGAGGAGGGTTAGGATAAGACAAGGAAATGAAAAACATTGATGGATATAAAAGACAGCATTTGATGTTTTAAAATGTAAGCAGGAAACAGAATGGTGTTTAGATTCTGGAACAGCAGTCTGAACAAAAGAATTCATTTCTACTAAGATTTAAAAAAAGATTAGCCATATATTCAAAGAATATCTCTCTTATATAGCTAGGATTGGTATCTATAGCTACATAAGCTGGTTTAAAGATGATTGTTGTATTTTAAGGTATAAGAAGACGATCATGAAAGGAGAAGAAATTTCCACCTCGTTACATTGCCCAAGAGATGTAATTTAATACTTCCTGTTTTCTTTAGATATATACAGTAATATTAGCTACATGACTCTAGTCAAGTCGCTTAACCCTAATTGCCTCCCGTCTCCACAAAAAAAATAAATGTACAGTCATAATTATTCGTGTTCATAAACCAGTTCAAGTCTTCTTCATACTACCATCTAGTCAACTTTACCTTTACTGTAGAAAGTCCCCAAAAGGCAAGTTTGGGCTGATTGAATATTCTTTCTCAATATCTTTTGCTCTTCAGTGTCTTTCTCTATCAGTCTATTGAACTTTTCTCAAAGGTCATAAATAATAACCAAATCCAATAGGTTTTTCCCCTCAGGCACTTCTACTGCTTTTGAATTAACAAACTATTCTCTTCATTGAACTGATTTTTCCTTTTGATTCCCATGACTATCTACTGTCCTCGTTCTACTTTTTGTTACTGTTTATACTTTGTACTTCTCTTGCCATCACTTCACAAATTTATGCTCAAAAGCTTTCAATGGTTCCCCAGTGCTTGTCAAGTAAATCACAAACTCCATTACCCTGAAATTCACAATTCTCTATGATTTTGATCACAATCTCCCCTTTTATCCTTCCCTTACTATTTCATTTCATGTAACTATATTGGAGTTAAATAGGATTTCTCATTATACCCTGAGTGCTTATAAGACTCTTTCTCCTCCATATTTTTTCCTCCCCAAACTGATCTGCCTAGAATATGCTCTCCACACTCTTCATATCTGACTATTAAATTTAAAAAAATCATAGATTTAGAGCTAAAAAAGCCTCATAAATTGTATAGTCCAACCTCTTCATTGTGTAAATAAGTTAAAATGAGGAAACAACCCTAAAGTGGATGACTGATTTGTCATACAGGTTACAGAAGCTAGTAATTGGCAGAACTGGGAAGAACACTTCTTCATACTTCAGCTCCAGCATGCTTTCAGTGGACTATACTATCTCTCATTCTTAACCTTCTGTAATCTGCAGATCTTATTTCATCTCTTCCTGAAGCTTTTCTTGATCCTTCAGCCACATAGTGTTTCTCCCTCTTCCTCCAAGAAGACCATGACAAAAGGGAAATGATGACATGACTTGCAGTTGACTTTGATTGGAGTGCAAGGTCACCAGACTCACTTTTTCCTTGAGAACCATTTGGTTTCAATGGCCTGATGTTCATCAGGATGACTAGAGATGGACCAGGATACAATGGGAGACTCCCGCCCTTTCAGGCTAAGTTTTTTTCAGGTTCTCACTTTGAGTGAGATAATGTCCATTCAACCAAGAGGCCTCTTTAAGTAGTTATTCAAAGGACAGCTCCTTTAATAAACAATATCAACAAAAATCAAGCTGGGAGGGGAAGACCCTCAGGGTTCCTGACAGGGTCCTGGTTGCTATTTAAGTTACCTCTTCACTTGCCCCAATACTTTCTACTTTTCATTGCACCAACTCCACTTTGTACTACAGTTATTTTTTCTCTCATCTACCCTATTAGATTATAAATTCCATAATAGCAAGTATTATTCCTTATTCTTTTATTTCCAACAATACCTTTTCCAATCATATCTTGCACACAATACTCACTATTTGTTGAATGAGCAAGTACATCCATGGTTGGAAAATCATACTTAAATATTTGAATACTGGTGACACAATTAGCTATAACTAAAAAGTTAGCATGGTTCCCTCATCCTACACAAAACTCCTACTCTTATGTGCCATGGCACAGAAGTGATCCAGTACCTAATGGAGATCTGGGTAGACAATTTCTTGTATCTCCCTAGTACTCTCTGCCCTCCTGAGTGGCCCAAAACTTTTTGGACATTTCCAGTGCTTTACCTGTGAATTAATTCATACGTCAATTTTCTATGACCTCATGCTGAGCTCTGGAACACTACAAGACCAACTGTCCCCAGTTATAAGGAATATGCTGACTGATACAATGAAATTATTCACAATTACTGGTTCTTTTAAAGCTATTTGAATTGCAAAATTTTAAGGTTTTGAATGATGTGGTGTCTCATTAGCATGTATACTCTCTATCTCTTAGAGTACTGGTGAAGACCAGTAAAAAATATATATAAGAAATACCTGTTTTTATCAATTATCTACGAGAAGAATCTTCACTTTACTAATCATATCATTCAAAACTATCATCATGTAACTTTTTTAATACAATGCCTTAAAGTTTTCAAAACACTTTAAAATGCTATGTCACTTGATGAAAAGATGAAACCTTGTTTCCAACTTTTTATTCTACTGAAGAAAGAGAATTGTCCAGACTCAAATGGGCAAGGACTCCTGAAGGACTCTCTCCTGAGGGGATGGATAGAAGCCCAATTGTTTGGCTGAGATGTCAAACAAGTCAATCCATGGCTTGTAATTATAGATCTTTGATAGATCACTGATTGTGTAGATATGAGATAAAAATCAGGGAATTCAAAACCTACCAAAGGGAAGGTATAGGTGAATCCAAAGAGGGAACAAATGTGCAAATTCATCAGTGAGAAAAGAGAACCTAGGAACTGACAGGAAAAAAGGAGGAGTCAGTCTCTAAGAAGAGTGATGGTCAAATAAACAAAAGAAGTTTGACAAGGAACCATAATGAAATCACAAGAGCAGCACTAAGCTTTCTTAGGAAGAGTGGTTGAAGTGATGGAGACTTAGAAATGTACCTCCTAACCTTTTTGGAAGCGCTTTCCTTAAGAATAAAAGGGGACCAGACAGAAGGGTTTCGGGGTCCATTAATTCATTGTTTTAGGTTTCTTTTTCCCAAGACTTCTGAGTCAGAAGAAGGGTACTTTATTATGGTATATTTCAGGGATCATAATACTCCTTTTACCCAAAACAATTTCCTCATGAATACTAATATGGAATTCCATCCACAGTGGATGGACTTTGGGGGTGTGCAAGAGACTTGAGCATAGCAATTATAACCATCATCACTCTAATACTTTAAATATCTCTAGTTTTGAATCATCTTTATAACTGGAGGAAATTTTTTAGAGTGTCTAAGGGAAACACTATCAGTTACTCTACTTCATTTCATTACAAACTCTGACAACATAAAAAAGGATGCTTTATGTTGTTTTTTTTTTGTTGTTGTTAGACTTGTACTTAGGAGAATTGGGTTCAAATCCCAGAACATGCTGTGGGACCTTAGACAAGTCACTTGCCTGATCAGATCCTTACTTTATTCTTCTCTAAGATTTTAATAATACTACATCCATAAACTTACAAAAATTCTTATGAGGAAAGTGATTTACAAACTTTAAAAAACTATACAGTACAGAGTAAAAAATCAAAGTACTTCAGAATTAAAAAGACCTCAAAGCCATCTAGTTCAGGTAATATCAGAAGTACTATCTCTTTGCCCCTTTATGACATACTCAGTAAATTGTTTTACAATTTTGCTTGAATGACCTAAGTAACGCAAAGGCAGCCCATTCCATTTTTTGGTAGCTATAAGTGTTATATAAATTGTTAAAAAAATTCCTTAACAGTAAACTTTCATTTGACTATCTGAAATGTTTATCAATGGTTACTAGTTCTAAACTTACAGGTTAAAAAGAATAAGTTTAATTCATCCTCCATATGACAGGTTTCCAAATATTTGAAGACAGAGGTTAGACACTCCTAGGTCTTTTTTCTCCAGAATAAATATTCTTCCTTCTTGCAAGTGATAATCACATTGGAAATCAAGGTTTTCATTATTCTGTTCTGAATACTAGTGTGTTAATTATCTTTCTCAGCTTTGTGCCCTCAGAAGATATGACAAGAATGCAATTGTTTCTTTTATCCATTTTATTGATAAAACAATAGAACATCACAGGGCCAAGCACAGATAACTGGAGGACCCCACTAGAGATCTCCTTCCAAGTTAACACTGTATTATAAATCACCCCTCTTTGTGTCTAATTACTGAACTAATTTCAAATGAAGCTGATTATACAGTTATCCAGTCTACCTATCTCCCTTTTCTTCTCTGAGTATTATCTGAGAAACTAATTCAAATGGTTTACTAAAATCTAGGTAAATCATATCTGTAGCTATCTTCTGGTCTACCAATCAAATACCCATCAAAAATTGAAATGAGGTTATTTTGACAAAGCTTGTCTTTATAAAGTCACATTGGCCTTTAATTATCATTGCTTACTTTTCAAGACATTCACTAATCATATTTTAATAATTTATTCAAAAATTTTGCCAAAAATCAAAGCTTAGCTCAATTACTGTCATTGACCTAGAGTTTACAGACACCATTCTCTTAAATTTATGTTGAAATCTTTGTGAAATGGATGATAACAGTTTTCCTTCTCCAAAATCATTCTCAATGATCTTTAAAAAGCCACTGATAGTGAATTATTATTATTAATTGTTGTTATTATGCATGCTATTCAGATGACATAGTAAGGAGAATGATGAAGTGGAGAGAGGGTCACTGAGTATTGAAGACCTGGGTTCAAGTTCTGCCTCTGAGTCATGTTGGTAATGTGACCCAAGCATGCCTATGACCTCTCAGTGCCTCAGGAAACCCTAAGAATATAACTTGTGAAACAGCTGCTACTCTGCATTGGTAGAGGCAATTGTTGGAGTCAGTTAGGTGATTCAGTACTGACAATGTAGAACTTGGGAGTCAGGAAGTCTTGAGTTCAAATATTGCCTCAGATAGTTGCTTAGCAATGTAATCCTGAATGTGAGTCAATATCTATTAACCTCAGTTTCCCAATCTGTAAAAAAAATAATAATGACACCTACATAGCAGGGTTGTTGTTAGGATCAAATTACATAGAATATGAAAAGTGCTTGCCAATTTTAAAGTAAATAATAATAACTCTTATTATTAGAGATTTTTATTATCACCACTTACATCAATGAAGGAGGGAGCTGGTGGCTCAGAGGATAGAACACAAGGCCTGGAGTCAGGAAGACCTGAGTTCAAATACAGCCTCAGACTCTTCCTAGATGTGTGACCCACATCAAGTCATTTAACCTCTGACTGCCCAACAAAATGATCCACTGAAGAAAGAAATGCAAACCACTCCAATAGTTTTGCCAAGAAAACCCCATGGACCGCTATGGTCCATGGGGTCACAAAAAGTGGGATACAACTGAATGCCTGAAAACCACCACCAATGAAATAAAAGATACACACAAAAATAAAATCTTTACCATAATTAACAGGCTTTCTATTCTATATTATCAAGTTTTTTTCTTCACTGGGCCTGTTATAAAAGTTACCCTATTTACAGTGATACACCATCATCACTTAATATAATGTTTTGCAATAGGAGAGTCTGAAAATTGTACTATCTGCCAAATTTTCTTTTTTTGTTTTTTAACATTTTTATAGTGTTATTTCACTAAGCAGTAGGAGATTCTTTAGTCCAACATGTACACAAAGTCACATAGGATCACACACTTAATTTTAGAGGGAATCTTTAGGGACCATCTAGGGCAGTGGTGTCGAGCCAAATAGAAATCAGGGTCACTTATCCATATATAAGGACCCCCGTGGGCTTCAAAGGGACTTAGTTTTAAAATATATTATATATACTTAATGTATTTTATCTATCTAAAAAATATTTCCCAATTATATTTTAATCTGATTTGGCAGCAATAGGGAATGTTGCTGGCTGTGTTTTATACCTCTGACCTAGAAAGTTCAAACTTTATTTCATAAATGAGGAAACTGAAGCTCAGAGAATTTGTTATTTACCTAAATTTCCCATAGGGGGTTGACCCAGATGCTCTGAAATCTTGTACTCTTTTCTGAAATATTACACATATTCAATCACATTCTCCAAAGTTTAGATTGTCAGTGGATTTTGTATCATTTGCTCCTTGCCTCATAGAGTTAAAATGGAAACAAAACAAAAAGCAAAATAAAACAAAAATGAAATAAACCCTCTTTTGGAAGCTAAAGTTTCTTTAGAAACAATTCATACTGTTGACTTATCCACATTACTCTACTGACAAAATCCATACTCTCCATCTCTCCTCCTCATACTCATTAGCAATTATAACTAACAGGCAATTGTATAAAAGGAAATTAGATCAATGTAGAATTAAAGGTTCAGTTTTTCTGTTTATTCTTTGTTGCTTTAAACCACATTCCACTCCTCTGCCTCCACTTCAATTCTTTCTTTTGCTTCTCTTCTTGTTTCTTTTCATTTTATACTTCTATACATTTCTTTCTCTCCATATGTCAATGAAGAGTGTAGCTATTCATGAGAAGAAGGCAGTTCGGTGCCCTGGAAGGTACACCAAAATGCAGTCATAGAACCTGAATTTGAACCCTTTGCTACTTACTATCTGAATTACTTTGGGTAATTCAGTTAACTTCTCTGGTCCTTGGCTTTTCCATCTGTTAAAAGGAGGAACTTTAATGAGATGACATCTGAAGTTCCTTCTAACTCTTTGTATTTGATCTTATGAATGCCTGTCTGCAGAGCAAAATTATTCATAGGACTAGAAAAGGAAGAGGAACATATCAAAAGTCCTTTCCATAGTGGCTTGGATTTAGGGAGAATTTCAGTGAAGTGGAAGAATTATCACTGTACAGATTTTTTTCCAATATATGTTTTATAAGTATTTGTAGCCTCAATCTATATGCACACTCCAATAAACATTCCTTAGATGTACTATACTCCACTGACATTTTTTAACCTTTATACAAAACATCTCTTTCACTATTCATGTTGGACATTTCTTTTCAGTACAAACAAAATTTAGATTTGAGAATGTGGTGACTGAAGTAATTTTTTCTGTCCTTAGTCACCTCCAGATCAAAGCCAAAGGGTTCAGCTCTAAAAAGTTCATATGTGATGACTCTATTGGATGGTTCATATGAACCATGCTGTGTCAACAAAAACAAGTCACAATTTTGGTAGCAGTCAAGTTTCGTAAAGGAATAATAGTGCCTATGACTTTAAATAGCTTGGTAGACTTGCACAATGTGGCAGAAGGGGATTTCAATGGGCTCCCCGAACTACTCTGTTGATGTTACTGAACAAATATAGCTTCTTGAGTTGTTTTTGTTTCATCAAAATCATGGTACTCTTGAGTCTTGGCAAGGAAATATCAGGTAATGAGAATGCAGTGAACATGCCTTTCATCAGCTGAAAATCTTTAATTGTAATTGCAGCATGTAATGGTGTAATTAGTTGTCTAAGTGACAGGATAGGCTCAAATCTATCCTAGTGTTTTGCAAAAAGACCATTAAGCTTCCAGAAAGCTTTCTTTAAACTAGATGAGTAGCAGTCCAAGATGAGACATACATTTTTAACCCCATCAGAGTTCAGTAGATGCATAAATGAAATAAAAAATCAGAAAATCCTAAAGATCAAAACACTACCTCCTAGAGAGAAATTAATGATAAATTCTCATCCAGAATAGTTACAGAGCACTGAATAGGATGCAAAAACCCCCAAAAAACCCTATATTCAAGTTGCAGTTTTTTTTTTTAAATTTCTGATATGCTAATTCTGCGACCCTAGCAATTGTCTTACAGCTCCAGCTTTCCTCTGCATCTATAAAATGAGGCTCTTGGACAAGATACACACTAAATTCTCTTGTAACTTTAATATTACATACAATGTCATTCAAAGAACACTTATCAAACGTCAGTTTCACAGAGAGCAGTATGCTAGATACCAGGAACAATGAAAATGTTAGGGACAAGTTATAAGAACGGACACAAAAATTTATTGCCTACTATATAACAGTCACCATGTTAAGTACTTTACAAATATCTCATTTCATTTTCATTGCAACTTTCTGAAGTAAGTACTATTATTACCTTCATTTTACATTTAAGGAAATTGAGGCACACAGAAATTGAGTGATGACTTGCCAAAGGACACAGAGCAGCTGTTTGAGTCATGATTTGAACCCAGGACCTCTGATTTCAAGTAAAGTATCCTATGCACTGCTGTCTGCTACCTCTCCTTTGCTAGAACCTGCTCCAGAGGGAGCCCAATGGTTTAGTACTTAATACCAAAAGTTAACATGACATTTCAATCACAAGACTCAAATGAACTCAGTAGCCTTGGGACCATTTGGAAAAATAGCTATTTCATATCCATCCATAGCCCTGGAGATAATTTTAGACTAAGGAGTTTATCTCAAAGAAAATGTATTTTTCTTCATGAAGAATGGTAATACAAAGTGCTACCAGAAAACAGCAGTTTGTGGGAAAGGACAAGCTCTTTCTTTCCTTGTTGAGTTTTCCCCTTAGGAAATTCATTCTGCCCTGTCTCTTAAATGTGTTTTCAGAAACAGAAGAAAAATAGAGTTTTAAGAATTTATTTCTCTGAATTAAAAAAAAAAATCATGAAAATCTCTTCTTAGTTTTTTTTTTCTTTCATAATGCCATTGTATTCCTAGAGAATAGTTATGGGTTTTCAGTCAAAAATTCCTTATAACAACATATTAAATCATATTTCTCCCTCAAGTAACATGATAGGATCCAAAATACAATGATACCTCATGCTCTAAAATAGATATTTTATTATGGTGCAAAATTTTGCCTTAATTTTAACCATTATTTGGTAAAGAATTGTATCTCTGAGAATCACTGGCAGTTCAATATACTACCACAACTATAACCTTTGTTTAAATTCATGGACAGCATAGTAATATTGCAAAAGTGATTAATTTTAACAGGAAGATTTATATGTTACAAGGAAATGATATTCAAAAGGTTCTTCCTTGAAGGATTTCCCCCCTGAGATAGATTTAAGTATTTCCTTTCAGGCTATCACTACAGCTACAGAATACTGTTAGCAGTAATTACATTTGTTCTTATGAATTTTTGGAAAGATTGGGTTTTAAAATTATTGGAATAGTTAGGAATGGTGGTATCCTTTTCTATTGCATTTATCCAACTTCAAGATAAAGTTTGTGTGTAGCGGGGAGAGCGAAGAGGGGGTAGATGGTTGGCAAGACAGTTATCAGGGGTGGAATGCTCTGACTTAGAATGACAGATGGTATAGAAAGGAGAAGATATGGAAAGAATGATAATGATGACAATAACAGATCATTTATGTACATCTGTAAAGTTTGCAAAGCATTTTAAGTTTCAGAAGTGCTTTGCATACATTATCTCAATGAATCCTCACAACAATGCTGTGAAATAGGTTTCATCTTCCAGATCGGATCCTTTTCTGATTTCGGCCTCAAATTGTTCCCCTCATTCCTGGGCCTCCTGACAAGGTTTATTATTTGAGAAAACTGTCATCAATGATGGTGAAATTCTAATCTACTATCATATCATTTAATAAGGTTTAAGATAATATTTCTTTTATTCTAGATTCTAAGTGGAACCGCACATTTCCTGGCATGGCTACAGGTAAATACCATGAGGGAATGGGGAAGGTTAGGGACTTATCATAATATAAATTGTTGGAAAAGTGGAAGAAAGGAAGGAAGGAAGAATGGAAGGAGAAAATAAATAAAAAGAAAAAAATGGAGAATAGCTGACAAAGGAAAAAAAGGAAGGAAAGGAGGATAAAGAATCAAAATGAAAAAGAAGTAAGGAAAAAAGTGGGAGGAAAGAAAGAAAGAAGAGAGGAGAGTGATGGGGAAAACAAAAGTAGCAAAAGAAAAAATAAAGAGAGAAAAAAGAAAAGAGAAGAAAATGAAGAAAGGAAAAAGAAAGAAGAGAAATACAAAGGAGAGGAAGGAAAGAAGAAAGAAGTTAGGAAGGACAAAGCTAGGATGGAAAAGAGGGTAAAAGGGAGAGGGAGGGAAAGAGGCAAAAAGAAAAAAAGAGAAAAGAAAGATAAGGGGAAGAAATAACAAAAAGAAAGAAAAAATAAGAGAAATAGAAAAAAGAGGGAAGAAATAGAGAATGCAAGGAAGATCAAAAAAAGGAAGAAAAATTAAGAGAGATAAGAAACAAAAATGAGAGAAAGAAAAAAGAAAGAAAAGAAGGAAGGAAGAAAGGAAGGAAGGAAGGAAGGAAGGAAGGAAGGAAGGAAGGAAGGAAGGAAGGAAGGAAGGAAGGAAGGAAGGAAGGAAGGAAGGAAGGAAAGAAGGAAGATTCTACTGGTCGATATATGGATTTGGGGCATGTGCTTCAAATTTATTCCATGAGTTTTCAACCTATGGATGGTACTTCTTAAAATCTTGAATCCATGGTGTTTTATCAGAGGCAGGCTGTAGGTATGGCAGATAAGGGTAGGAACTGATTGCAAGGCATTGATTTCCCAGTAAGGTACCCCATTCTACAGGAGAAAGGGGGCACATTTCTTCACAGGTAAGTAGAGAGTACTCAACCTTCTTAATTACATTGTGAGAAGCAGGTTGGTATTGAAGGCAAAAGAATAACCTGCTTGTTTATATTAGGGTTCTGATGTGGTAAACTCTTGTTTTCAAATTACATTGGCATTACTTCGAAGTGTGAGACCTTGTATGTTTAATAACAACCCTTCCAACCCTATTTATGAATGCAGTCAGTCAATACACATGTATTAAGTGCTTACTGTCAGCCATGGACTGTGTTTAGGGCTAGGGACACAAGGAAAAACTACTAAATAACAGAATCTCAAAGTTGGAAGTGATCTCAAAGGCCTTTTAGTACTATCCATGAGTGAATAAGAAACTCATCTATCTTAATGTGTACGGCACCTGTCACCAACTTATACTGTTTGAGCTATAATCAGTATAAATACACATTTCTGAAATTATCACAGAAGTATGTTATCAAAAGATTATTTGCTTTACTAGAAATCAAATTGGTTCTAAGGAGAGTGCTGGAATCCCTCAATTTATAAAACATGAGCATCACTGAAAGTAGGATGTCCAAGTAATAGCACCTACCTCATAGGGGTTATTGTGAGGATCAAATGGGATAATATTTATACAATGCTTAGTATAGTATCTGGCGCATAGTAGATATAAATGCTTACTCCCTTCCCCTCTTCTGATGTAAGTAATAAGAAGTAACACACTGGCATGTTGCTACACCTTTGCAGAAAGTAAAGTTGAAAGCTTGCTTCAGTGGGTTGAAAAATTAAAGCACTTCACCACAATTTAAGGTGTGAAACAAGCATATGTTAAACTTTGGTGAATAAATATTACTGTTTTTGTTTTTAATACAACAAATATATGCAGTACCAGAGAAAAATATACATAAGTGTTTCTCAAAAATAAAACTTTAGAGTCCTTAGTTTTTGTTTTTCAAGGGCTAGGGAGTATTTTCAAGTTATTCGAATATTGAAAGTTGATTCGACAAACACTTAAAAGAGTATTTGTGCACTATGTATTTGTTTCATACAAGATTCCTTCTCTATAAGAGGTAAACAATAGTTATGAGACTTCCAAGAAGCAAAGTTGGGAATTCTGGAAGAAGACTGATATAGAATCTGTCTACCTGGTAGAGACATAAAAAATATATTTCCTAGATAAGTAGCTTCTTGGGAATCTTTCTATCAAACACCTTTTTTTGGCTTGGTTTTGTTTTTGCCAATGTATTTTTTGTACTATTCAACTTTAAAATGTAATAAGAAAACTCACTCAAAGCTCACTGGTTTCTTTGTTACATAGAGGGGAGAATGGCAACAAAGAGCCTAGTAATCTATATTCTTTTGGCTTTGTCCATTCACAGACTTTGGAATGAAGAGATCTGTTTCCCAGTGAGTGGTATGTACTTTCTCCCATCAAAGTAATAAAATATGAATATATTTCCCTAATGAACTGAAAATTTATCATGTGCTCACATTTTGAAAATACTATATTTGTGATTTATTTTTTCTTTTCATTTAATCAAGCCTTCTATGCAACTGTAGTTTCCTGAGACTTAGCCTATGAACTCCAATAGTACTCTATTGTCTCCTAGATATGTTATTCTTTTCAGATGTCATTATTTTACTTTTGATCATTTAGTTATTAATGGCTTCATGATACACACTTCTATAATATCTCAAGTTTTACAGAAAGATAATGAAGTAATAGATATTGTTCTGGAGTCTTGACTTTTATTTTGGAGAAATGTTTATGAATGGATAATCCAGAAGATCTGGGTTCAAGTATTCCTCTAACCCTTACCGTGTAGCCATGGGCCAGTCATTTCACCACTCTGAGGTTTGAGCAACTCTCTAAGCTCTACACAGTGGTGGTGGTTATAGGAAATTGCAGATTTTTGATATGTTAACCTGTTAAAAGTTTACAAAGCACAGCAACTCTGTGAGTTAGATAATGCGAATCAGCATTCCTATTTTACAGGTGCAAAAACTGATGCCCAGAGAGGTCAAATGATGTGATGATATTTACATACTTCTACGTGTTGTAACTAAATGTAACTCCCCATTTCTTGACTTTAAGTTCATGATTATTTCTACTCGTTTTTTCTGGTCCTTTTATTATATTGAATAAGTAAATCTCCGAGGGAGTAGTCATGAGTTGGTATTATCCTGTTTATGAAATGCCAGATTGATCTAGATTTCTGTTAATTAAAAAATAAAGGAGTGTATATACATGCATGTGTTCTATAGATATGAAATGCTGCATTCACTGTCAGATGAGGTAATTATATTATTAATTTTACTTAACTCTTCTACTTTATTACAAAGGAACTTTTACAAAGTGGGGTTAAACTGTAAATCTTTGTAATGTAATAATAAATAAGACATCAGTAAAACATAAAAGCAAAAAAAAATCTCATCTCATTCTTTTTGGTAGAATTGAAATATTAAAAATGTTCACTTCGCAATTTGTCAAAGAAACTTTTGTGGGTGTCAATCATGAAATGGCTACTTTGCAGGAGAAGTATCAACTAATTAATGTCTGTAAACTAAAAAATCTCACTGCATTAGTGATAATCATTAAATATGCTAGTATTCAATGAGTATATGAACATTGGAGTGATTCTCTTCACGAAATAATTTAATTGAGCTGGACCTGTATGACGAATTTTTAACATCAGTAGACAAAATCTTGGGTATATCATCTTCGTCAATTAATGTCTTGGGGATGCCGAGAGAGAATTTAAAAGTACTAATAATTTCTCTAAGTTTGAACAAAAAAAAAAAAAAAGACAAGCAGAGAAAGGGAAATAGCATTTGTTTGTAAAAGACCAAACTATAGAAAAAAAAGCAACCAAGGTAGGTCCAAATCCCTTTAAAAGCAAGAGTTTTAATCTTTAGAGAATAAATTCCTAGATTTAACAGAGGGGGGAATGACCATGAACTTGAATGGGAAAATTAAATCTTTATTTCAGTGTTATTGGTTTCCTTTGTAATGCTATGTATTTTATTTTATTCATTTAAAAAGTTATTTCGAAAATAAATATTTAAGCTTCACTAGACTAAGGAGTTCATGACATAAAAAAGTGAAGAACTTCAATTTTTTTTTTTAACGTACTTACTAGTGTAGCAATCTAAGTACATTGAAACTGGGAGGCAGTGTGAATGAGAGAGACAAATGACAATATGAGCACTCCAGATTTGAATGGGCTGTGTGAGGAAATAGTGGGTTTTTCTTCCATGCAGGTCTTTAAGCAGAAGCTGGGCGATTACATTTTGGGCATGATAGTTTACGGGTTATACTAGATGGCTACTAAGGTACCTTCCAACTCTCAAATTCTATAATGTATCCAAAACTGAACTCATTTTCTTTCTACTCTTTCTCTCTTTCTATTTGTTTTGAATAGATTAAGTATTTCTAGTCTCTCACATTGTCAGCCTTGTTGTTATCTTTTACTCCTCCCCTTTCTTTCACCTTGAAAATATATTGTTTCTAAATTTTAGAATGTCTCACTAAAATATAAAATCACATCTTGTAGACAATCACTTATTACAACTACTAGACAAGTCAGCCTTGCTAGCTAGTGTCTTTTGGAGTCAGGATTTCTCACCAGTGAACAGATTTTTCTTGATGAGAAACACTACCAGTAGGTACCCAGTGTGGAATGCCCCACATATCCTTAACACTGAAATACAACTTACTAATGGAAAAGGGCAATTTTAATACAATCTTGGAAATTTGCTTAGAGAAAAATAAAGAGCATTATAGAAGGCTAGTCATGAGAACTTAATGCTTTTGATACTGAAAACATGTCACTCTTTGATTTGCCTTCAGGCTCTTTTCTATAATCATACTTAGTTTCAATGGACTATTAATGAAGGATATATGATATCTGAGGTGGTAATGACAAATTAGGCTCCTCTTTCTGCTTCTTTGTGAAAGCCTTATAAACTATTAGCATCCTCAATGGAAGACTTATTTGAGTGGTATTTTGAGTGGTCAGTTTTATTGCTGCTTTGATTTTTTATTTTTGCTTTGATGTAGGTAGAATGTTACAGAAGCCACTCAGAACATGATGAAAGTAAGGTTAAGGATATAAAATTGGAATTTTACCAGGCCACTGTCTTGGATCAAAGACATCATCAGAAAATAACGTACAAGGTTCTGCTAATTCCCTGTTACAAAAGAGTCCATTTTTATCCAACCCCAGGTGACATTATAATGGCTACTTTGCAATATCATGTAGCCAGGCAGGAAGTAATCCTGAAAGGTTTATTTTTTAAAAATTACTATATTGTCCTCTAATTTTACTAGCTCCATCAATAGCAAGAATTTGCAGACTTGTTAGTAGCAGTGTTAAGTTTCAAGATTTTTTAAAGATTAAAAACAGTTAGGCATATGATACTTAAATATATAAACTCATAGCTACAATGTATTTCTTATGCACTAGCTAGCTATACATACATATGTATCCACAATTTAATTATGAAAATAGCTTTTCTTTCCATAATGCCTTGTTTTATATAGCTTTCTACTCTTAACAACCCCACGAATTACTGTTATCCTTATTTTACAAAAAAGTAAATGAGGCATAGAGAGTTTAAAACAACAGGCTTAGGATTACATGGATAGCAAGTATCAACGATGAGGTTTTTACCTTGATTTATTTTAGGGTCAAAACACTTTGTGTTGCACTATAGTACCACTTGCTATTATTTGTTATAAATAATCTATTATACTTCTGATTATCAGACAGTTCTGCAGAACAATAATTGACAGGAAATATCAAAGTTTGCAAAACATGCTACGCAAAAGACTTTAATAATAGCTACCATTTATATATTGTTTTGTTTTGCAAAGCACATTGCAAGTATTATTTCATATGATTTTCACAATAATCCTGGGAGGTAGATGTTATTATTATCTCTCTTTTACGGAAGAGGAAACTGAGGCAGTCAAGGATTAAGTGACTTGTCTAGGGTAACACAGTATGTGTGTGAGGCAGAATTTTGAATGCAACATTTGGTAACGTACATCTCTTGCTCTACGCTCCTCACGTCTCCATAAAGTGGATACTTTGAATATTATTATTTCAATTTTAATTATTAGGAAACTGATACTAGGAATAGTAAAGTGATTTACTCGACAGTATACGGTGACTAATCCCCATTTGTCTTGCTTATTGGAGGTCTCTGTAGGATCATTCTCAAGACAACTCACTTAATATAGATGATTTAGGAGGAAAAATCATTCAATGGAAAGAACACTGGCCATAAGACTAAAGGGTCTGAATTCATATCTTGGCTCTGCTATTTTACTGTCTCAGTGACCATGGATGAGTCACTTTTCTGGGCTTTAGTTCCTTATTGATAAAACAAAGAGATTAGGAAATATGGTCTTTAAGGTCCCTTCCAGTTATAAATCTATGATCCTGTGACCCTAACCAGTTTTCTTGGCTCTGATTTTGTAGTTGATGAATTGGAAACAGAAAACTAGATGGTAGTTATATTTTTGGAAAGAACGTGGAAAATGGAATAAACATTGCCTAAAGGAAGAAGAAAAAAATGTAGAATAAATATATTTAAAAAGCATATCATTAAGGAGCCATTTGGTATATAGGACAAACAGGCCTAGATGCCTCAACTGACCCTGAAAGCATCAATGTATTATGACACAGAACATAATTAAAAATAAAATAAATTTGATGTCTACAATAATAACATGGCATCACAAAAATAATAAAATCACCATCACTATCTTATATTTTAAAAAAGAAGAAAGTATAACAGATATATTAGAAAAACTTCCATCCCAAACAGCTAAAATTCTAAGCATTTGAGTGGTTAAAATAAGCCTCAACAACCTCGGGACATTTCATTCCTTAATAATACTCTATATATTAAAAGTGTGTATATACATACATATACATAAGTATGTGTATATGTCCAGATGTATATATTCATACACAAACACTTGTTATTGTTCATTCATTTCAATCATGTCTGACTCTTTGTGACCCTATTTTGGAATTTTCTTGGCAAAGATACTAGAGTGATGCACCATTTCCTTCTCTAACTCAAATTGCAGATAAGGAAACTGAGAAAAGAAGGTTAAATGACTTTCTCAGGATCACACAGTTAGTAAATATGTGAAGCCAGACCCATGTCCATAAATTACACATAAACCACAAGAAAGGAAAGAAAACAAAATTATTGGACAAATTAACTACAAGTTCATCATTTTGTTTTAGTAGAAATACTTTCACCAAATAGAATTCTTTTTCATGAGCTTTATTCTTGGGTTCCTGGCATTATTTTCTTTTCAACAAATACATTGTGAAAGATATATGGAATAGACATTGACCTGGGAACAGAGGAACTGTCATAGCAGAACAAAGGTCTAGTATCTTCTTTCTTGCCGCAGCCAATGTCAGATGCTTCAGAGTAGGACACATCATAAACCCTCCATAAAGCACTTAATTGTGCAGCACAGTATAACATAGGGGAACATTTCTTCCTGACCTAAGGTGATGATGAGCTCATACCCTGAAACACCAGGCTTGATTGCCCTTAAACACTCAATCCTAGCAAGTGCAACCCATTGGGTTTTTATTCCATTTTTTTTTTATACTTTTCTAAATGATTTACTCTCCTATCTCCCAGACATACTTTCTGTAAGTTTCTTATATCAGTGGTCGGTTTGTTTTTGTTTTTGTTTTGCTTTTGGCATGCACTTACGTGTGCTAACTCATTTAATGAAAACAGCCTAAATAAGTATTATGGGGAAGGACAAGTGAATATGAGAAGATATTTATCTTGAGGACAGACAAAGTTCAGAGGTGATTTTATGGGATTTACTGGAAACCTATCATTATTCATAAAATAGATTGATAGATTGAGCAATTGATTGATTGATAGGCAGATAGGTAGACAGACAGACAGACAGATAAATTCCCCAAAAGCACTTCAGTGGATTTGTTCAATAAAGTCAGGTCAGGAATCGGCAAATGACTCAGATTTCTCCTGGGAGTTAATTCCCTTCCACAGGACTTACAAAAAAGCTGAACAGGCAGCTGACTCCATGGTACAATTTCAAGGATGTCAAGATGGCTCCTATACAGCAAAAGAATAACTTCTTCAACCTGGCTCACTTTCCACTAAAATTAGATGGCAAAATGAAACTAAAGTGGACTGCCAAGGGAAGGTACGGGATGTTAGGATTTCCTTTTCCTGGGGACTTTAAGAATAATGCAGACAATCACCTCCCCAAGATCAATTAATGATTCACATGCTAGAATAGGGAGTGGAAGTAGAAGATGTCTCAATTCCTTTCTTTGTATATTCCTCAAGCACATAGTAGGCACTTTATAAATATTTATTATCTGACTGATGGACAATATACTATTTTATCATTCTCATTTTTTCTTTGGATATTTGAGATGCATCTACTAAAAAAGAGCTGTCAATATTTTCAAACTTAAAAATACCTTTTCCTTTTTTGAATAGATTTTTATTGGCATTACTTATATTAATATTATTTACATTTTCCCCTGAATCCTTTCTTCTCCTCCCCCCAGAATCATCCCATATAACAAGAATTATGTAAAAGAGGAAGAGAGAGCAAACAGGAAAACTCATAAATACATTGAAAAAATCTGACATTATATATAATGTTATACATTCATGGATGCCCCACCTCTACAAAGAAGGGGAGTTAGAAGTAGATTCTCATATGTTTTCTTTTAGGCCAAGTATGCCATTTTGCAACATTTATCTATCTTTAAAATTATATTAAAGGAGTGTTACTTCTGTTTATAAAGTTGTACTCATACTGTAGGTTATTCTTGGCTTTATTAGTTTATTTTATATCAACTTATGAAAGTCTTTCCATGTTTTTCTACATTTGATATACTCATCATTTCTTACAGTACAATAATATTCTATAACATTCATATATCATAATTGGTCAGGAATGTCCTGAATCAATTGTCATCTATTTTGTTTCCAATTCTTTGCTACCACTAAAAGTGTTACTATAAATATTTGGGGGTATATGAAATCTGTTTTTATTAATAACTTAGGATATATGCTTTTGAGTGGAATTCTGGAGTCAAAATTTATGAATATTTTGGCCAATTTGCTTGCATACTTCCAAATTGCTTTTCAGAATGAATGTAATCATTTCAAACTCTGCCAACAATGCATTAACACTTCTGCTAATCAAAATGATCTATTTTATCTTTTAAAATTGATTTTACATTTAAATTATAATTTTGTTTTGCAATTTTATTTTTGTAATTGTCTGTCTTTTGGTTAAGAATTCATCTCTTTGCAAATCAAAACAACTCTGAGGTACCACATCACACCTATAAGATTGGCAAACATGACAGAACAAGAAAATGATAAATGCTGGAGAGGATGTGGGAGAGTTGGAACACTAATTCATTGTTGGTGGAGCTGTGAGCGCATCCAACCATTCTGGAGAGCAATTTGGAACTATGCCCAAAGGGCTACAAAAATGTGCATACCCTTTGACCCAGCAATATCGCTACTAGGACTATATCCCCAAGAGATCATAAAAATGGGAAAGGGTCCCACATGTACAAAAATATTTATAGCAGCACTCTATGTAGTTGCCAAAAACTGGAAGTCAGGGGGATGTCCATCAATTGGGGAATGGCTGAATAAATTATGGTATATGAATGTAATGGAGTACTATTGTGCCATAAGAAATGATGAACAAGAAGACTTCAGAGAGGCCTGGAAGGACTTATATGACCTGATGCTGAGTGAAAGGAGCAGAACCAGGAGAACTTTATGCACAGCAACAACCACAGTGTGTGAGAGTTTTTTCTGGTAGACTTAGATTTTTGTAATAACACAAGAACTTCTGAAAAAAAAAAAAAATCCCAATGGTGGACCTCAAGGCAAAAAGCCTTCCACACTCAGAGAGAGAAATATGGAAGTCACTCACATAATGTAGCAGATCATGTTTGTGTATGTGTATCTGTTTGTGTATCATGTTCTGATTTGTTATACGGATTCTTTCATTTATCTTAGTCTGACTACACAGCATGACGATAGTGAAAATATACTCAATAGGAAAGTATATGTAGAATCTATACAGAATTGTATGCAGTCGTGGGGAGGGAGGGAGGAAGTGGGGGGTGGGTGGGGAGGGATAAAATCGCAATTGTATGGCAGTGATTGTTAAACATTAAAAAAAATAAAAAAATTAATAAAAAAAAAAAAAAGAATTCATCTCTTAACCATAGCTGTAAAAGGTATTTGATTTCCAACCCTACTATATTTTTAAGGTATGATTTTTTTAATATTGGATCATAGAACAATTGTGAATTTAGGAAAATATAAAATGAGATGTTTGTTCAAGTCTAAGTCCTGCGACACAGCTTTCAAGCATTTTTCCAATAGTTCTTATTAAGTAGGGACCTCTTTCCCAAGAAATCTGAGATTCTACTTTTCTATCTGAAGTTTTAGCACCCACTTTAGCTATGTCATGGTATATAAAACACCCCAGCATTCTCCAGTGGCTAAGCAGTAACCAGTATGGTATATAAGTGCCATCCATAAATGAAAAACAACTACATAAAAAAAATTTTAATTTATATTCCCACCACTTGTTGGGAGATTGTCCCTAAGTATCCAATGAACTGAAATCTCCATATTAAAAAAAAAAACTGCTTTAATCTTAATAAGAAAACAAATGACAACATAACAAAAAAACAAACAAAAATTACCTTTGCCCTTTTCCTCTTTGTAAACAAGTAAAGAAGAAATATGTTTTCACCCAGAGAAAGTAAAAGTTTTATGATATTGCATAAATATTAATTTCTGTGCCACCAAATGGCTCAGAACACCCCTGAGATGAGAGAGGTGTCAATCTTTTCTTCCTCAACTAAGCTCCATTATTTGCTTGTTTGGTGACACTCTCCAACTTTGCTTTTTTTTTTTTTTTTTTTTTTTTTAAGATTCTGGGTTATTTGCCCTCCAGAATAGGTTTTCTTTTCCCTTTCTGGTATTATGATTTTGCTGGTGTCAAGAACCAAGGATGAAGAAATACTAATGGCAACTAATCCCTATTCCATGCTTTCCAATCTTAGAGAGTTACTTGAGTGTAATGGTAATTTAAATGGGAAGATCTTTCCCATTCATTAATAGGTCCTTGTAACCTGCTTAAATCACATGGAAGCCAAAGTTTCATGTTGTGGAAGGAGATTGCTGAATGGGTAGAACAGGAAGGGTGGAGCAGAGCTGGGAGAAAGTTGGTGAGAGGGGTTAGGAGTGGAGGAGACAGAACACAGGCAGCCACATCTAGTCTTGTGAGTGTTTGTGGGAAACGGTGCCAGGGCTCAGGGACAGGCTTAGGACTGGCTTTGTCCCCTGCAGTGCTGGTATGTATGAACTTCTTGGTTACTATGCGAATTTGGCCTTCTGGTGTTGAGATTTGGATTTCTGGTGTCTGAATAAATATTTTTCTTCTCCCTTCTATATGGAGAGTCTGTTTATGATTCAGAATTACATGAGAGAGCTGTGAATATTGCCTCGGCAATAACAAGAAGTTTAAGTGGCTTTCATAGGGTTACAAAGTCAGTGCATATCAGGGAAGCCTTCTTTATTCCAAATTTAGTTTGTAATTCATTAAGCCATGCTGCCTCTTGTTCTCATCTTTTTTGATGGTGTTCTTGGAGGACAAGTTGTTATCTTACTATTATTGCTACATATTTAATTTTCTTTGGACTATTACACAAGGGGATGAAATAACTACTTATGAAACTAAATAAGAGTACTATGAGTTAATTTCATGTGAAGGCTCACTGATAGTATCTTCAGAATGTCTATAGTAGCACATTGGATGATGAGGATGATATCTACCTAATACTTCTCCCATATGGTTTTAATTGCTTCTTTAAGATCTCTATATTTTGACAGTTTTTCATTTCACGTAGCTCAAGTATTATAAATATTTGATAAAACAACATTCATTGTCATTAAGTTTAAGGGGGTAAAAGTTATGTCTGGGCAATGGTAGGCAATAACTGTAATAATAAATTATTTTCAGTATAATTTATATGTTGAATTCTCAGAGATACTTTCAGGTCTGTATTTTTAGTGTCAGTTTTTGCCATCTTTTGGTAATAAAAAATAGAAATCTTTCAATGATTAGTCTCAGCCTCCAATATCATATCCTCTAGATATAAAGTAGGTGCTAAATTTTTTATAAGTGGAAGTGGTATTTCAGATGGTTTCACAAAAAATAAGCCTAGGCTATTGTAAGAGCAAGGACCCTAGCACATACATGAAGGCCTTCTGTACAGGTTCACAGATTTGTTTTTCTAAAAACAAAGCAACTTTTGAGGGGTCAACAATCTACTTTAATCAAGCACATATATCATTCACTTAGTTTGGGGGAAAAGTCAGCACTCTGAACTTCAGAGAAAATACAAACAGAAAAATAAAGACCAACAGACAGGGCTTCCAACTGTCTGACCATACACAATACATACATCACAGATCAATAGACAGATCCAACTATCTGACCATTATGTACATACATAGTTACCAGAGAGACAGGCAACAATATCTGTGTTCTCAAAGCCACAGGGCTCCTTAATGACTGCCTGGAGTCTCATCTCGCACATGAACCTTCTTCCAAAGAATAAGCCCCTTGGCAACACCTCACCTCAGAGTATTTGTACACTTTTCAGAACCAGAGGGCATGACCCTCTGACCCAGTGCATCAACTGAAATTAACAAAAGGTATTGAGGGCTATTAATGGGCAGACAGATCTTTAACCCTTTCCCCCAACCATCATTAACCTTGCATTAACGTTACAGCTACATGGGGATAATCCTTCTGTAATTTCCAGTATTAATGATCTAATCTTGAATTGGTATTATAAACAACAGTTCCTTTGTTAAGGCAGTGAAATGGTACAATTGATAAAAGTGTTTCATCTGAGTTCAAATCCAGCCTCAGAATCTTCTTAACTTTGTTACTTTGGGCAGATCATTTAATCTTTGTATACCTAAATTTTCTTGTCTTTAAAATGGACATAATAATTTTAGTACCTACACTGTAGGATTCTTGTAAAGATTAAATGAGATAATATTTATAAAGTGCTTTGGAAACTTTAAATCTCTCTATAAATGATGACTGCTGTTGTTATTGTTGACAGTATAACCATCAGTATCACCACCACAAAATGTAAGATTACAAGAAAAAAATAATCCTCTGACAGACTACTTATCAATGGAACATTCTGATCACCTATCCATCACTATCTAGTATGTGAGTCTGCGATTATCTAACTTTCCTGTCATTTAAGTATCTTTAGATAAGATACAGTTATCACTATCATTCTTAACACCAAAGCAGGAAATTACTAAATAAAACTCTAGTAGCCTGTTAAGAGATAAAAGAGATTCTAAATAAAAAAAAAAATTTGAGGAACAGGTAGAATCTTGTGAAGATTTTATTAGTGTGTGTTATTTTGCTCTTTGTAGAAAAGCATAGCTTTTTGCCTTCGTAGGTAATAGGATAAATATGTGTATGTTTAAATATGTATGTACATGTATATATGTACATGTTCATATACACATGTAGGTTTAGCTGTTGTTCAAGGCATTTTCATTCATATCCAACTCTTTGTGACTCTGTTTTTGGATTTTCTTGGCAAAGATACTGGAATACATATGCTCCGTGTATGTGTGTGTGTGTGTGTGTGTGTGTGTGTGTTTGCATGTGTGTATATGGACAAAACTTATAGAATATATACATAAACTATATTATGTACAGTGAATATATGTGTTTATAAATCACACAGAGAGAAACTTTTAGAAATATTAGTTGGTAAGGAAAGAAAAAAAATAGGAAAGTTTTCAGGTCCCAGATTTAAATATATTGCCCCTGAAGTTTAATCATGAAATATCCCAACTCAAGGGTTATCTAATTATTATGGAAGCAATATTCCAACCCTGTGCACCATTATTGCAACTAAAATTGTTCTGCTATATAGTTTAGACATTTAAATTGCAAAACGGCAGCAGAGTTTCCACAAGGAAGATTCTCATGACTATTTCATTTTCACCACGTAACTGATCCAACAAAAATAGACTTCCTCTTAAGAGGAACCATTCAAAACCACAAATAAGCAATACAGAGTCAAGAAAACTATCAACAAAGATGTTAAATCTGAGTTACTTCATGGTATTCCTTATTGGGTTCTAACACATAAGGTAATAGCATTTTCTTCCTCTGCTTAGCTCTCTGGATAGTGTCAGCAGGAAAAAGACAATAAATATTTTCAATCGCCACTTCAGTATAAGATACTTTAGACAGAAAGTGTCTCCTGTGCCACTGTGATGAAATCTGTCATAAATAATCTCAGTTTCCTGAAAGATGGAGTGAAATGTATTGAAAAATGATCCTACGTCAACTTGAAATTTATTCGAAGCCAACCAGTGACTTAATTACTTCACTATACTTAGATTAATGAACCAAAGAGCTGACTTGGTTTTCCCCACCTATTAATAAAAGAGAACAGCCAAGATGGTAGAGGAGGATCAAAGAGTATAGCCCAGCTCCCTCAACACTAGATGACTCAGCGCTCCACCAACCATCACCAGTATTCAGCCCTCTAGCACAGTCTGCAATTCTGTAACTCCCTTTCCAGAAGGGAGTAAGACTCATGTTAAACCCCATGAGAAAGGGAAGAGGACCTTATCAAGATAAAGGAAAAAAAAAAAAAAACTACTTTTTTGCAGATGATATGCTGTTTAAAAAACCCTCTAAACTAAAAAAAAAAAAATGAAACAAGAAAATAATTTCAACAAGCTATAGATAAAAAAAGTCATCAGTATTTCTATATAACACCAATAAAACACTGCAGGAAAAAAAATAAATTCCATTTAAAATTACTATATAATGTATAAATTATTTGGGAAATAATTTCAAAGAAACCATACGAAGTATATAAAATACAACTACAAATCATCATTTTTAGAAATTAATACAGAACCAAATAATAGGGAAAATAGTAATTGCTTATTTGTAAAATGAATCAATATAATAAAAATGACAGTTTTACCAAAATTATGTATTCAGTGCTATACTGAACTACGAAAGGATACAATTTTGGAACTAGGAAAAAAATCAATATAGGAAATCATATGGAGACAAAAAAATTCACCATCACAATGGAACTAATGAAAAGATATTGGAAAGAAGAGAAATTGACAATAGCAATTTTCAAACTATCCTCCAATCATAGAAGCAAAATAAATGGAGAGGCTAATATATAAATCAGATTTGCTATATATTTGTTTTTATTGCTAAGTTGTTTCCGTCATGTCTGATTGTTTGTGACCCCATTTGGTTTTTCTTGGCAAAGATACTGGAGTGGTTTGCCATTTCCTTCTCCAGCTCATTTTATGGATGAGGAACTGAGACAAAAAAGGGTTAAATGACTTGCCAGGGTCACACAGTTAGTATCTGAGGCGAGATTTGGGTTTAGGAAGATAAGTCTTTCTGACTCCAGGCCCAGAGCTCGATCCACTGTGCCACCTCCTGCCTCTAGTTATGTATTCCATAGAAGTAAATGTATCTAGTATACTGGTATTTGATAAACATAAGGACTACTAATGTGAAAAGGATTCACCATTTGACCAAAAAAGTTTGCAAAATTGGCCATCTGTATGGGAAAAAAATAGATTTAGATGAACACCTAATACCTTACATCATGATAATGGTGACTGTAACCTATATGTAAAAGTCACATTTTAAACAATTCAGAGAAACATGGAAAAAATATACATCAAATCTAGGGACAGGAGAAATGTTCATGACCAAATAAATGAAATCACAGCAAATAAAATAGTTTGGATTATACAAATAATACAAATGAAGCTAAGATTAAAAGGGGAAAAGTTAACCAGAAAGGTTTTTTTTTTTTAATTTAGCAAGTTTCTCTTGTAAATATCATATTTCAAAGACATATGTTACTAATTCAAATTCATAAGAATAATTTTAAAAAACCCTCCTCAACTGATAAATGTTATAAGGATATGAGCAAGTTGGTCTAAAGGGGAAAAGTCTGGATATACTTTTAATTTAATTTAATTTAATTAATAAAATTAAATTCTGAGATACTCCCTCAGGCCCATCAAATTGGCCAAGACAACATAAAGGAAAAATGATGAATGTTGGAGGGATTATGGGAAAACAAACACACTGATGCATTATTGGTGGACCAGAGCAATTTGACATTATACTTAAAAAAATTACTAAAAAAAAATTTCTGCTCTTTGATACAGGTATAACCTTGCTAGGAAAATATCTCTTTCTGTCTCTGTCTGTCTCTCTGTCTGTCTCTCTCTGTCTCTCTTTTACACACACACACACACACACACACACACACAGGAATAGAAGTTACTATATGTTCAAATAAATTTTGTAGCACCTCTTTTAGTGGTGGCAAAAAAAAGCTAAATTAATTAGATATTCACCAATTGAGGAATGGATGAGTAAGTTATAGTATGTGAATGTGATGGAATAATATTTCATTCTAAGAAATAAAAAACTAGACAATTTCAAAGACATGAACTTATAAAATGAAATGAGCAGAATCCTATGAAACATTTGGCACCATAAAAACAATACTATAGGGGCAGAGCCAAAATGGCTGAGTAGAAGCAGGGACCTGCTAGAGCTCTCCGCACAAACCCCTCAAAAACCCTGTAAAAATGCCTCTAAACAAATTCTACAGCGGCATAAGCCAGAACATGACAGAGTGAAGACAATTTCCAGGCTAAGACAATCTGGAAGGTCAACAGGAAGGGTCTATTGCACAGGAGTATAAGCTGAGTGGAGCTCAGCATGAACACACCATTGTGGACAGAGCTGGAGCTGACCTTAGGGGAATGAAGCACTGGAGTCTGCAGTTTTTAGGCTTCTCAACCCACAAATGCCAAACACAGCTTCAAAGGTCAGTGGCAAGGGTCTCTCACCTGTCTGAGAGTGGAGTGTGGTCGGACTTTAGCACTAGCTCCAGCTCAAGCCCCCAAACCAGCCCATGCTCCAGCCCTAGGGTGACACAGTCACTGCTAAAGCAGAGGCTGCTTCTGGAGTCCCTCACTTAACAAAGAGCTAAAAAGTTAAGTAATTGTCTGGGAAAATGAGTAAACGGGGAAAAATAAACAGACTATAGATTCTTACTTTCTCAGTGAAGAGGTATTTTCTTACATCATTGGTGATGAGGAAGATCAAAACATACAACCAGAAGAAGACAATAAAGCCAAAGCTCCTGCATCCAAAGTCTCCAAGAAAAATATGAATTGGTCTCAGGTCATGGAAGAGCTCATAAAGGACTTTGAAAACCAAGTAAGATAAGGAGAGGAAAAATTGGGAAGAGAAATGAGAGTTATACAAGAAAATCATGAAAAAGGTGTCAACAGCTTGCTAAAGGAAACCACAAAAAATGCTGAAGAAAATAACAACTTTAAAATTAGACTATGCCAAATGGAAAAAAGCACAAAAAGCCAACGAGGAGAAGAATGCCTTAAAAAGCAGAATGGATAAAATGGAAAAAGAGGTCCAAAAACCCACTGAAGAAAATAATTCCTTAAAAATCAGAATTGAGGAAATAGAAGCCAATGACTTTATGGAAAATAAGTAAATTATAAAACAAAACCAAAAGAATTACAAAATAGAAGACAATGAAACTATCTCACCATAAAAATAGCTGAACTTTAAAATTGATCCAGGACAGACAAATTAAAAATTATTGGACTACTGAAGCCATGATCAAAAAAAGGGCCTAGATATCATCTTTCAAGAAATTATCAAGGAAAATTGCCCTGATGTTTCAGTACCAGATAAAATAGCAATGGAAAGAATCTATCAATCCCCTCCTAAAAGAGATATCAAAAGGAAAACTAGGAATATTGTAGCCAAATTCCAGAGTTCTCAGGACAAGGAGAAAATACTACAAGTGTCAAGAAAGTAACAATTTAAGTATTGTGGAAACACAATCGGGATACACAAGATTTAACAACTTGTACACTAAGGTATTGGAGGGCTTGGAATATGATATTCCAGAGGTCAAAGGAGCTAGAATTAAAACCAAGAATCACCTACCCAGAAAAACTGTATAATACATCAGTGGAAAAAATAGAACTTTGATGAAACAGAGGACTTTCAAGAGCTCTTGCTGAAAAGACCAGAGCTCAATAGAAAATTTGACTTTCAAATACAAGACTCAAACATGAAAAGGTAAATAGGAAAGAGAAATCATAATGAACTTATTAAAGTCGAACTGTTTACATCCCTACATGGAAAGATGATATTTGTAACTCATGAGACTTTTCTCAATGTTAGGATAGTTGTAGGGCATATATGTGTATACACATATACCCACATATACATATATGTATATTGTATATATATATGCATACATATATGTATATGTAAATGTATATATATGTATATATAGAGATAGACAGACAGACAAAGAGAAAGAGGGCACAAGGTAAGCTGAATATGAAGGGATGATATTTTAAAAAAATTAAGGATTGAAAGGAATGTACTAGGAGAAAGAGGGAGGGAGAGGTAAATCATCTCACATAAAAAGAGGCAAGAAAGAACTTTTACAATGGAGGGGAAGAAGGGGAAGACGAGAAGGAATAAGTGAAACTTCCTTCCATTGGATTTGGCTTCAGAAGGGAATAACATACATAGTCAATTGGGTATAGAAGTTTATCTTACCCCACAGGAAAGCAGGAGGGAAGGGGATAAGAGAGGGGGGATAATAGAAATGATAGCAGATTGGAGGAAAGGGTGTTCAGAAGCAAACACTTTGGTAGAAGGATAGATCCAAGGAATTAATAGAATAAATGGAGGGCAGGAGAGGATAGAGGGAAAAATAGTTAGTCTTTCACAACATGACTGTTATAGAAGTATTTTGCATGACTACACATGTATAACTTATATCAAATTGTTTGCCTTCTCAATGAAGGTGGATGGGGAGGGGTGAAAGGAGAAAATGTGGAACTCAAAGCTTTAAAAATGGATGTTAAAAATTATTTTTATTTGCAACTAGGAAATAAGATATATAGGTAATGGGGTATAGAAATCTATCTTGCCCTACAGGAAAATAGAAGGGAAGGGGACCAGAGGGGAGATAGAAAGGAGGATAGATTGGAGGAAAGGGTAATAAGAATACACTCTGTCCTGGGGTAGGGGGAGTGGGGAGATGGGGAAAAAATTTGAAATTCAAAATTTTGTGGAAGTGAATATCAAAAGCTGAAAATTAAAAAAAATATATATTATAAAAATGAACTTCAAAGACTTTTACAAACTTATATGGAATGAAATGAGCAGAACTAGCAAAAATTATATAATAATTTAAAGAAAAAAGCAGTTATGAAAGTATCAAAAAACTGTGACTCTTATAATAGCCATCCTTAATTCCAGAAAATCAATGATGAAACATATTATCCAATGTATAGGATATCTTTAAGGTAAATAATGAAACATAAAGAGTACATATACCTGTATATGCATGTCTATGTGTGTATTGTACATATGTATATATGTAAGAGTGTATATTTGAAGTCACAGATAGAAATTGCTTTTCCTTGATTATATATATTTGTTACAAGCTATTTGTTGTCCTTCCCCCCCTTTCCTCTTATTGTTCCTGTGGAGTTTGGATGAATGAGAGATGAAAGAGGTTTTGATTTTTTAAAAAATGAAAAATAGAGATAAAGTGTATGTTTTACATATGCAAAATATTTTACATACTTTCAGGTTGGATCATCAGGTTTTTATTTAATTATTTCTACTTAACTGTTCTGCTTTGTTAGAAGAGAGTTAGTCATTTACTGGGGGTTAATTGTAAGTATTTTCAATGAAAAAATAAAAGATATAAATAAAAATTTCAAAAGGAAAAAATATTACCATTCCAGGGATCCCCATGATATAACCCAAGAAGTTTCTTCAGTTATGAAGAAATCGTATATATTGGGATCCACTGACGGGGAAAGGAGTTTTGATTTGGTTCAATTTAAGTCATACTTCCTAGGAAAACATCCGTGATACAAATACCCAGAGGCAGTATATGAATTACGTACAATTATTTATGTTATCTCATTTTAAATAATCCCAAATAGAACTTAGTATTTTGATGTTTACAAAAGACTTTGTATGCATTAATTCATTTTATTCTCATGACAAATTTTTTAGATTGATGCTGATATTTTCCAATCACATATAAAGAAACTGTGACTGAGATGCTGAGAGATGTGCTTTGTGTTCCATAGCTTGTACATGCAAGAAATGTGCTTTCAGCCCATTTCTTTCCAACTCCAAGTCTAGCATGCTGTTTGCTTGATATCTTGGCTCTATTTCCAAATTAAGTAGCACTTGCATGAAAATTTAACTGTATCATTCTATAAGCCGAACCACAAATATTACTGATTTTTAAAAGCTTAATCTACAAGTTTTTTTAAAAAATAGTGACCAAAGGAGGAAACTCACAAAAGGGATTTGAATCAAGCATAACCTCTGAGTAGGAATTACTATTGATAGTGATAATTATCAAAGTGACTCAGGATGATTCTCATAATTCAGGATGAATATTTTGATACAATATAGGGGATCATCTAAAGACTTTTTTCTTTTAAGTTTTGAGGATGGTGAATTTTTTTTATAAAACATATATTTTCTCAAGTTTCTACCTATGTCTTCTCCTCTTTCAAATATATTAACTATATGTATGAATTATGCCAGAATTCAGTGTTCATAAGAAACCAGATTTGACATATTTGCTAGGACACGCAATTTGGATCAGTTCCTTTCCATTTTAATTTAAACACTAAGGGCCCTAATTTAAACATTCCAACTAAACTGATTCTTATAAGGTCTGTCACTTCTATCCACAAAGCTCTTTTGTTGGACAGTTTCATCAAAAGTTAGGCAATTCATTTTACTAGAAAGGCAACTGATCAGGAGAAGAATAAATTATATCCTTACTGCATGGCTAGATCACTGGATTACTGCTAATGTATTATTAGTCAAGCAGAATCTCCTTTTGAAAGAGTCTTGCAGTCCATGTCATAAACTGATTAAAAATCAGTGAACAAGTACTTTCTACCTTTGTTGTATATTAATGAGAAACATTCTATCCCAGAAAGCTTTTTCTGAACTAGTGATCTCTAGTTCTCAGAAACTAGAACATGGAGAAACTGTGTAAGCACAAAAGTTCTTTGTAGCTGCCCTTTTAGAATAGAAAATTAGGGGGGAAATAGTTAAATTGATTTTGTAGACTTTCACATTTTCACATTCAGCTGTTGGTCTATTCAGTCATTATGTGGACAAAGGATACGGCTTCTGTTTTCATCACTGTTTTTAAGTATAACATTTCAAACAGGAGTTGTGCTTATGTGTTAAGGAAAATAGGAGAGGGCAAGAGAATTGAGAAGATTGGAGAAAATCAAATAGCTTTGTTGCGGGGGTGGGAGGGAAACATTGTTCTTCCTCAAAATTCCTCACACCTAAGTTCTGAGAAATAAATAAACAAAAGGCTTAGAAATCATCAAACATTTTATGTTATATGAGCGCAATGGAATAATAGTATTCTACCCTGAGGAATAGTGAAAGGGACAATTTCAGAGGAAACAAGAAAGACCTCTATGAACGGAAGTAATCTGAAATAGGAAAACAATTTGTACAATGACAATGTTATATAGAAGAAAAAAACTACTGAAAGATTTTAGAAGTCTGACCAATGCAATCATAAACCAGGATTCTGGATGACAAAAAAAATGAAGATAGGCCACTCAAATTCTGCCAAAGACGTGGTGAACATGAAACAGAGAAAGCTATATGTCTTTTGGGGCATGGACAATGTGGATTTTTTTCTGGACATATGCATGTTTATATTTTAGGAGGGCGATCGGTGGGGAAAATAAAGTCCAAATGCATAAATAAATGAATGAATAAATAAATGTACAAATATGGTTTTAAAATAATTTCTTAGAAATGTGATTTTTGAAAGGCTAGGAAAATCAGTCTTTAATTCAAACCTTTTATGAATTTCCTTTCTAAGTGCTATGTATACATTTGTAAAAAAAAGGTTCCAAAAAGGTACACAGACTCCTGACTCAGATTTCATACATTATCTGAAAGAGAAACATAAGTAACAGATGTACAGATGGAATTTTTGTCGCTGTTATCTAATTAGTACAAAAGGTGTGGAGGTGGCATATGTGAGACGCCTCCAAATCTTAAGTATGAGTTCAATCCTCTTTTTTTCTTGTCTTGTTTACCTTTTAGTAGAGGTGCTAATGAGAAATGAAAAAGCTGAAAAATAGGTGAATACTTTGAGGAAGTTAACCTTGTAGAAAGAGATGATTGGAATATCTAGACTACAAACATCAGCCTAATGTTGGAGAGGAGCTCCACAAACCCCTGAGAATATACTTCCACTGGGTTATTTAGAAGAAAAGTCAACAGCCTTTCAGAAATGTTTTGCCAAATCTCTATTTATTGGGGCTGCTTGTGGACAAGAGGACAGTCAAAAACCAAAGAGAAATATTTTCTAGTTCATACTTTTGTCCTAAGCTGCCTCTCTTTGTGCTAAGATTTGATGGCATTTAGCCATAATTTAGTAACCACCTCTTGACTCACTTCTTAAAGGGTCAAGGCCTGTTCACTCAGTGGGTGTTACCTCACTTTAAGTGAGTACCTGAAAAGACCTTAGCCTTAAAGGACAAGGGTCTCCCATTGCATCCTGGGCCATTTCCAGTCATCCTGATGAATATCTGGTCACTAGATCCAGATGGCTCTGGAGGAAAAAGTGAGGTTGAAGAATTTGCACAATCCCGCCTCACTCAAATCAAAGTCAACTGCAAGTCATATCATCATTTCCCTGATGTCATGATCCTCTTCGAAAAAGAAGGGTAAACATAGGCTATGAGCAGACCAAGTTGCCTGAATGGGGACCCAACTATTTGGAGAAGTCAGTTCCTCCTCTACCTCTAGCTCTCCTTCTGTTCTTCTAAGGAAAGTAAAGCTTGATGGACAGAAGCTATCCAGTTAACTTAGGGTTTACTAGCTAGATTTCTTTTTTTTCCTTCCTTCCTTCCTTCCTTCCTTCCTTCCTTCCTTCCTTCCTTCCTTCCTTCCTTCCTTCCTTCCTTCCTTCCTTCCTTCCTTCCTTCCTTCCTTTTCTCTTTCTTCAAACTGAAGGACAAATACAATAATCTGTGAGTAGGTATCTATGTAAGCAGCATACGTGAATAGGTACTATAGGAGGTACAAAAACTAAATGAAATATAAGTCTTGCACTTAAAAGAATTGGGACCTAGTATTATAAAAATAGATCTTATAATTACAGATCTAGAGCTACAAGGGACTGAAGTGCCCATAGGGGATAGTGTTGGGCCTATAATCAGGAAAAACCCAACTTGAAAAGTGCCTCAAAAGCATCATAGCTGTGTGACCCTACCTCTCTGAACATTTTCTTTAAAAGGTGGTTGACCTTGAAATCCTCTAAAATTCATCCCAGTTCTAAATCTGTCATTCTATGAGCTGTTGTTGTCATTTTTAACAGATGAGAAAATTAAATCTCTGAGATATTAAAGGACTTGCTCAAGATCATAGTCCAACCACCCGCCTCTCTCCTCTTCACTCCAATAAAGGCCAATCGCTTCCTATTACATCCAGGATGAAATATGAATCCCTCTATTTATTATTTAATTCACTTCACAACCTGGCTCCTTCCTGCCTTTCCAGTCTTATATTTACTCCTTTCCATATGCTCTACTGTCTAACAACACTGACTTTCAGGTTGTTTCTTCAGCTCAAATCCCACCTACAATGAGAGATCCTCTTTCTGCAGTTATTTAATATCTTTGTTTGGTATATATCTTATTTGTGTATAGATGCTTTCTCTTCCGTTTGAATGTGAACTCCTTGAGGACAGAGTTGTTGTGTTTGTTTGTTTTTTACTTAGTATGCTTAGCATTTAGCATGAAGCCTGGAACCCAGTGAATATTTACAAATACTAATTGACTGTTGAGAAAGGGAAGTGTGACAGAGGCAGGGCATAAATGCAGGTCTTCTTGACTCCAAGCTTATGGCATTCTGTCTGCACTGTACTGCTGAAAATTAGAAACAATTAGGGCAAATAATTGCTTCTTCAGCTAATAGGCTTTCAGCACTTTTCCAAACATGATTTGTGTGCAGGAAGTGGTATGAAAGACATTATTAAGGAAACATGACTTAAAAGGTGGTTAGGTAGTCATGTAGCAAAGGAAGAGAGTTCATTTAAGTAGGTATCCATAAATATGTAAAAACAAAACACAAGAAGCAAAAACAAACAAACAAACCAACCCAGAAGCCCTTGGGTAAATTCTCCATAGAGGTCTTACGACATGGCACAGGAAAGAATTACTTCAAATGAGTAAGTGTCAATGAGTTGCAACCTGAACTTTAAAAGAATGCAGATTGGGGTTATTAAACATTTCCACAACTTGCCCCTAATACTTCTTGACTTTGGGGGCTTCCAAGTGTCAACTCCAAATTAGATGAAGCCTAAGTACTTAACATTCTCCTCCCAGAATTTGAGTCTAAGAGGTCTGGAGAGCTGTTTGATTTGAACCAAAGGGGATTTAGTTGGTCAGGGATGACTAGGTGGAAGCTAGATTTCTCACACACAATTTTATAAGTCTCCAATTCCTCTAGATCCTGTCCTAGTAAATTAGATTTTACATGATGCCTTGGTTCATGATGGTATATTCCAGCAGTCTTAGGAGTTCAAAAAGAAAATTAAAAAATCGATAAGCAATGGATACTAAAATAAATCCTTAAAAATTATCATACTCTAAATCTGTCCTCACTATTGTTATAGATTAAGAAAGGAAAATTTTTATTAGCCCAAACTTGCTTTTTCTGTGTGTTGGAAAAATAAGTGGAACATTTTCTACGGTGTGGACAAAATCAGAGACAGAATTACAATCTCCAAACTTAAACCCGAACTTTAGAAGTCCCAAACCAAAATAAAGTGATCCTTGAGAATCTTCTAAAGAATGAATGCTAAAGTCCCTGCCACATAAAGAGGAAGGAATACTTATGACAGGAACTGTTTCTAAGCACCATGAGTAAAAAGGAAATACATTCCAATTTTTTTTTCTTATGCAACACTATTGAATAACCATCTGGACCCAACAATTTATTTCCTAAATTGTCTTCAGCATGTCTTCAAATTTCCTCTCCAGAAATACATGAATTTTCAAAGGATCTTGCTTATTAGAGGGGAAAAAAAGTTTGCCAATTGCAGTCTTTCAAATCTAAATTAGGTCCTGGTTAGTTACTTGGAGAACTACAATTTGAATATGTATTGTATCAATCTTTAAATGCCTTCTTGATCAAGATGGTCTTTTTAGTATATACTTTGTTGCTTTTGTCCTTAATAGATCCAATTAAATTTTGATTGACTTTTTCCTCCCTTAACTGATAAGCTAAAATCTTATCTGCTTTGTTTATAATAGACACGTTCCTTCAGCATCAGGAGAAATTCTGATGTGCTAATCATTACAACATTAAACTTGCCTCTGGCATTCTTTAGCATTCTAAAGGTTTTTGTAACTTCGTTGTATTTATCTTCTAAACTCATTATTAGCTCTACTAAATGAATTTTTCTTGGATTCATATGTTTTATGTTTCCTAGACACTAATGATCCCTAAAGATTCCTACAAAGTATCTTTAAAGTCTCTAAAAACCTTATAGTCTGAAATCCTGAGGAAGTATTGAATCAGATATATGATTTTTCCTTTAGGTCAGATGCTGAATCAGATTTTTCATTAAACTTGTATTCAAATTCCTTTAGTTTCAATTTCTCGTATGGTCAATAAATTTGATTATAGCCTGAGTATATTGAATTTAGAGCTCTCCATATTGATTCCATTTCTGTTTCCTGTAATCAACTCAACCAAAGTTTGAGAGCATTGGGTTTGGATTCAGAAGACTTGAATTCAAATCTTGGATTTCTAACTCAAAAGACCTAAATCTTTTATTTCACTCTAAATCAATAACGAAAGAAATATAGACCCAATTACGAAACTTGGTAGTATTATTGGTACTGCCTGTAACATATGAATGGTTTACAGATGAAATATGATAAGGCAAAATATGTCCTATAGTGCAGTCCATAAACAACACTATTGAGCTATGATTATTGCAAATATGCATTAGAATAAAAGAAAACCGAAGAAGAATAAGGAAAACTGGTCCCCTTTAAATATTTTTCCCTCTGTTCTCCAATAGTGTCAGCTATAAAGACAGCTTCTGGAGCTGTTGAGGTATACAAGGGCCCCACAGAATTTTGCCCACAAATAATAGCTTTCATTTATATAGCACTTTAAGTTGGGCAAAGTGCTATAAATAAGATAATTCATTTGATCCACACAACAACCCTCTGACATACGTATCCATTAGGTATCATAGTGTAAAGTAGGTATTATTCAATATCATAGGGTTCAGGGAAACCTGAGTTCCAATTCAGTCTCAGAGGCTCAACTATCTGTCTGACCCTGAACATTTTGTCTCAGTTTTCTCATCTGTAAAATGGGGATAATGATACCATCCACATCCCAGGGTTGTTGTGAGGATCAAATAAGATGACATTTTTAAAGTGCTCAGCACTTTTTGCTCCTCCTTCCCCTTCTATTGTATTTATTAATTATTATTACTACCAATCATCCTTGCATGAGGAAGCCACGAGAATGATGGCAGCATATTGGGTGATGGCAAGCACATCAGATCCCAATTAGGAGTCCTAGTTTGCACTGACATGATAGAGACTGACTTCCACACAATTGCCTGCAAAGTTCATGAAAGATTGTGGTTCTCATAAGTGAAAGTAATGCTACAGCTGCTACTATGCAATAAATCCTGCTTTCTGTGTCTACCTGAGACATCTAGTTCTAGATAATATGTACAGTGGTTACTAAGAAATTATTTTTGGACTAAACAGAAAGAATCTACAATGTGGATCTGATAAAACTTCATATCTAACAATTAAAGGTTCAGAGCAAAATCATATACAAACAAATACCTTTTCCAGGGTTCACAAAACCCTATGTATAAGAACTTGGATCAAAGGCTGTAAAATATGTAAATGTAATCTTTTTTAAAGACATCCATTAAAATGCTATTTTAAAAATGGACAACTCTGTGTGTGAAGGTTTCAGATAATTAGATACTAATTTTTTTTCAGTCTCAAGAGGGAAATGTTCACTTAAAGGAATTAAGTATCTTATCTGAGGGTACATAAAGCATCAGTGATGAAGGCAGGAACATCATTGATGCTTTTAGTACCACCTTTTAAAGCTAAATTGCATTTTCTCTCATTTCCTTTAATTTTTCTGAAGCTTATCTTAATAAACATTATGACCTATACTTTTTCCTTTCTGACAGGGATTCCTTCAAGTAAAGAAACAAAGCTTTCTTGAATTTTTGGGTAGCTTAATAAGAGATAGTTATTAATCTATACCAATATTAGGAGAGATAATTTTTCTAATTTTAATTAAATTATATGTTTTAAATAGGATGCATATACTATCCATTTGACTAAACTTTTTAATGGGATAAGCAGTTTTTATTAATATTGGCATTCTAAAAATCATTATTGTGATCTTTTCTTCATGACACTATACTATTTATATAAGTAACTGTGAAGTTCTTGTCTTATCTCAAAATGTATTTTGTTAATGCAAGGGTTCTATGATGTACGTACATTGCATATATACATATACATACATACATACATATGCATACGTATATACTTGCACATACAAACATATATATAGTATGTAGCTATTCATCTAATCACTAAATGGAAACATCCATACTAGGTTATATAATCTTAAAATTTCCCTTGAAAAGATAAACTTCTTTAAATATGATACTTCAGTGCCTGTTGGGGGGGTTAAGTCCTGTGTTCTCGTGGAGACCCTTCATTGAGAGACAAGTTACTTAGAATCATTTATATCTCAGGAAAGTATAGCCTCATCCCATACGACTCAGACATTCTCCGACTTTAGACTCAGAGCATGCTAAAGACAAGAAAGCTGAACATGTCATCCTGAAAGAGTTATTTCCTATGTCTGGAAGTTTCTCAGATCCCCCTGTCAAATATAGAGTTCCTACCTGTTATTTACAGTGCATTTGAATTGCCACCCTTTCCAGGAATCCAGGTCAGAAATATCCTCCCTCCTTACAAGGCATTCATTTTCATAGATCTTTGTTGTTATACTAATGCGATACTGTGTATTCTACCATTCTTGTATGTTCTAGCTGTTATCTACAACTAAACTCAACCCTGGAGAATAGGAACTCTGTCCTAAACTTTGTATGATCCAAGTAAATGCTCTAGATAAAGAAATACTTAAAAAAATATTTGTTGAATATGTGAATGAGAACACTAAGGAGGCAGAGTCCTTTGAGGTTGGGGTAGATTGCCCATGAGATGGCCAAAACCAGTAGCTTCATTTTCTAGAGGGATGCCACCAGCACAAATTTCCTTCCTCACAGAGCTTGGCTATTGTGACCCAAAACAGCATTACCTCATCATGTTTCCAACTTAGGTTCCTAACATATCTCGTTTAACACTTCCCTGGTCTGCTCCACTCCACCATATTGTTGAGGAAATTTATGCTGTTTCAAAGCTGGTTTGTCCTTTTCTTTTCCTGGTTTGTCCTGTTACTCCAGCTTTGCCCTATGCTCCCTGAAAAAGCAATAGCTAAGCCCTGCATTGACAAGATCCATACATGTGCCCTGCCCTTTCTACCATGACTAAATCTTCCCCACTCTAGCATATTTCAGGTAATAATGATGTACTTAACATCTATGTAAAAGTATAACACTAAATTTTAGATTCATTATGTATGACAAACCCATACCAAATGTGTCCAGTGATGTTTGATGCAATTTGCTACATCTAAATTCTATATCTCTTCATTGTCTCTCATCTGAATTCAAGAGCTCATCACTTTCTGCAAAAAATCAGGTGCAATTGACATTTTAAAACTGACTCTCCTCCATAATGTTTTACATTTCTGCATGTTGAAATTGTAAACTGACATATTACTAAAATCAGGCATCAGCCAAACACCTACCCAATGAACAATTTTGCAAATTGATGATCAGTTAATTAGCAAGTATTTATAAGTCTTATTATGCACCAGGTGCTACAATAAGTCTAGAAGACATAAGGAAAAAATAAAAAAGAATTACTTCCCTCAAGGAACTTACACTCAAATTGGGGGGGGGGGGGGGGGGGAGTATGTTCAAGAATAAGTAAATACAATATATACAGAGGGTAGAGATTAAAGGTAACTACTCAGTCTTTTTCATTGTATCTTCATCCAGGTCCCACCCATTTACCTCAAGTGTCTCCCAAGGAGGCCCTCTCTTGGACTCTCTTTGCATATATATATATCCATTTATATTCTTTAATTTAAAAGCTTAGGAAAGAATATCCAGGAGGAGAGAATCAATAAAAGTATCAAAGCTTACAGAGAGGTCAAGAAGAATGCACATTTAGAAATGTCCATTAGATTCAGTAAATAAGAGATCAGTGGTAACTTTGTACTATTAATTAAATGAAGAGATCTAACTCCATATTGCTGAAGAGGGTTGAGGAACAAATCACATGGCTTTGTCAAGGAATTTAGACCATAAAATGAGGAGAGATACAGCAGGACAGCTAGCTCTGATGGTCCAATAAAATAATGGCTATTTAAGGATGAAGGAGATGTATGTAAGTTTTAGAAGCAGGGAGACTAGTAGATAGTGAAAGACTGAAGATAAGAAGGGAAAAGTAAGGACAGTAGCTGGAGACAATGTGGTGGAGAAAATGAGCTGGGATGGAACCATAAATTCATGTTTGAGGGGTTAGACATGTTAAGAAGAAGGGCCACTTGTACATGTGAGACAGAGGGAAGAGGAGGTGGAGTAATTCAGGCATGGATTATGAATTTATATATATGAATGATATTTAAAACAAATTAGAAAACTTGCCATAGAAAAATATACTTGGGAATAATCCAAAGAAAAAGTTTCAACCCAAGAGAAAATGAGGAGAACAGGTAATGAGATAAGTGCAGATGATAAAATTATTGTAGATAAGGTCAATATATGACCAACATATTACATTGAATCCAGAATCAAGTTATAAAAAGTATTCATGCCCAGTAGTATGACCCCTTGAGCCCTCTTTTAAAGTATGGGGAAAATATATGACTTGCGTAGATTAAATTATTTTCACCATTCTCTCACAAAATTTCTAGGCAAACTAAGTCAATATTTGTTATATCTACTTTAGTGTTTCTAAGTAAAATCTGTTTCTTAGTAAAAAATAACTTTCATTAGGTGGTGTGGCCAAAATTATTTATCTTCTTGGTGAATTACTATAGTATTTAGTTTTGTTGACCTTTTGAATTTACCTAAATAGAAGACAGATGCAAAATATCTTATTAACTTTGAAACATTTTGAGCTTGATATGGTTTACTAAGCTTCAGTGGAGTAGTTATTGAGAAAAATCAGTCACTTACACATTACAATGAGGTCATACAGGTGAATATTACTGAAAAAGCTAATTTCTAATTCAGTTAAAGTCTAAGATCACAATATTAGATTTCATTCTAACTTGTGAAAATCAGAAAAGAAATATAAAGTTAATAAATATTTCTTCATGTATAATAGATTATATGCTTTGAGTTTTAGATCTTTCATTGAGATTCTCCTTTGTTTCCTATATTCATTTAGTGTCACAGAATTGAGTCTAAAATTGATTGTAAAAATGAGGAAAAGGACAAGAAAGCTCTAGTTCTGGGCTTTAATACTGATTGCAATTACATCACTACTTAATAGATTGGTTTACATAATCTAGAATTGGCCAAGTGTACCTAAAGGTCCAAAGGACATACTTAACTCTCCTCAGTAGTTACTAAATGCAAACCATCACAAATGTAAAAGATCCTAGCTTCACCAATACTTTGATGTAAATTAATTTTATATGGTCATACATCCAGAAGTTTAGATAATTTTATCTGTTCACAGATTTTTACTTTGGGTCCTTAAAAGATCTTGATATGGGCAGACAAGGATAAAGGAGAAATATTTTAGAGCTGAAAGGCACACCTATGTGAGGTCATGGGATCACAGATTCAGAGTAGGAAAGAACTTAGAATCTATCTTGTACAACAGGATTGTAGAATTTGAGGCAAAATTTCAATGCCTGGACAACTGGTCAGAAAGAGATTACAAGTGAATGCTGTGCAAACACTGGATGCAGAACTGGACCCTGGCAATTCCATTACTTAAATTCACATCTGGGTCACCATTGAAGGATGGAGGGGAACACTCTTGGTCAAACTGGAGAAGCTGGTCTGAAGAACAATATATTTTCTGGTCCTGAGGGAGAGGGTCCCTGAGGAGCAGTACTGACTTCAATCCCAAGGGATCAGGGGCCTTCCATCAGTAAGAACCAGTGCACAGAGCAGGAGAACAGTAACCATTCCTCTCCCCATATCACACCACTTTGAAAGCACTGAATCTTTCCAAACCCCTGTAAATAGCTCTGAAAAATAGCAGCGAAATAGGCTGGAAAAATGAGGAAACAAAAGGAAAAAAACTGCCCATAAAAAGTGACACAGTGACAGGAAAAATCAAGATGCAAACACAGAAGAAGACAGTGATGTCAAAACACCTCTAAGCAAAGCCTCAATAAAAAGAAACAAACAAAAAAATGTGAATTGGAAGCAAGCCCAACAAGAATTCTGGGAGGACATTTAAAAATATTTTCAAGGTGGTAGAGGTAAAATGGATATAGAATTGAAAGTGAGAGAAGAAAGTTATGAAATAAAAATTAACAGCTTGGCAAAAGAAGCACAAAAATACTGAAGAAAATGATGCCTTAACAAAACAGAATAGAAATTGTAAAAGATGTGCAAAAATTAACTGAAAAGAAGAACTCCTTAAAAAGCAGAATTGGTCAAATGGAAAAAGAGTGCAAAAGCTAACCAAAGAAAACAATTTCTTAAAAATTAAATGTGGACAAGTGAAAGCTAATGGTTCTATGAGCCATCAAGAAACAAATAAAACAAAGTGAAAAGAATGAAAAATAGAAGAACATGTAAAACATCTCACCAGAAAAACAAGTGATTGGGAAAACAGATCAAGGAGAGATAATTTAAAAATTATCAAGTCACCTTACAAATGACCAAAAAAAGAATCTATACATTATATTTCAAGAAATTATAAAAAAATGGGACAATATCATAGGATCAGAGGACAAAATGTAAATTGAATGAATCCACCGATGACAACCTGAAAAATATCCCAAAAGGACAATTTCCAGGAATTTTATATCAAAATTCTGGATCTCCCTATATAATTTATCATACTTCTCCTGAAGCTAAAACGGCAGGAGTGGGACTTCTGGGAGCCAAGATGGTGGGATAAAAAGTAAATCACTCCCACTCTCCCTTATTGACCTCTAAAAACCCAGAAAACCCATTCCTAGTGAAAACACTAGAAAGCATAAGAATAAATGGAGTCTTCCTTAAAATGATAGTAATGTCTATCTAAAATTATCACCAAACATTATATAAAATGGAGCTAAGCTAGATGCATTTCCAATAAGATGAGATGTGAAACCACGATGTCCATTATCACCACTGCTATTCAATATGGTACTAGAAATGCTAGCTTTAGCAATAAGAGAAGGAAAGAATAGGCAAAGAAACAAAGCTGTCATTCTTTGCAGATGATATGATGGTGTACTTAAAAGAATCCCAGAGAATTATGTAAAACAATTATTTGAAATAAGAAACAGCTTCAGCAAAGTTGCAGGATATAAAATAAATTCACATAAATCCTCAACATTTCTATATATTGCTAAACAATCTCAACAGATGGAGATAGAAAGAAAAATTCCATTTAAAGTTACTGTAGTTATTCAAAAATATTTGGGAATCTACCTGACAAACAAACCTAGAAACTATATGAACGCAAGTATAAAACACTTTTCATACAAATAAAGTCATATCTAAATAATCTAGCTCATGGGTAGGTTGAGCTAATATAATAAAAATGACAATTCTACATAAACTAAATTGCTTTTTTTGGTGCCATACTAATCAAACGAGCAAAAATTATTTTATAGAGCTGGAAAAAAAGAATAGCAAAATTCATCTGAAAGAAAAAAAGGTCCAGAATGTCAAGGGAATTAATTAAAAGAAATGCAAGGCAAGGTGGCCTAGCTATTCCAGATCTTGAATTATATTCTAAAGTCTTAAACATCAAAACTAATTGGTACTGGATATGAAGCAGAGTGATGGATCAGTAGAATAGGTTATAGGCATGCAAGACACAATAGTCAGTGAGGATGGTAATCTACTGTTTGACAATTCCAAAGACTGAAGCTTCTCGGATAAGAACTCACTGTTTAATAAAAACTTCTAGAAAAACTGGAAAATAGTATAGGGGAAACTAGCCAAAGACCAACATATTATACCCTATACTAAGATAAAATCAAAATGAGTACATGGTTTAGACATGAAGACTGATATTAAAAACAAATGAGAAGAGCAAGGAATAGTTTTTCTGTCAAATCTATAGAGAAGGGAAGAATGTATGACCAAACAAGAGATAGAGAACATTATAAAGTGAAAAATGGATGATTTTGATTACATTCAACTGAAATGTTTTTACACAAACAAAGCCAATGAAACCAAGATTAGAAAGGAAGCAGAAATCTGTGAAACAAATTTTACAGCCAATGTCTCTGATAAAAGCCTCATTACTAAAATATATAGAGAACTGAGTCAAATTTATAAGAATGCAAGTTATTTCCCAATTGATAAATGATCAAAAGACATGAGCAGGCAGTTTTCAGAAGAAATTAAGCTGTGTATAGTTACACGAAAAAATGCTCTAAATCACCACTGATTAGAGAAATGTGAATCAAAATAACTCTGAGATACTACATCACATCTATCAGATTGGCTAACAGGACAAAACAGAAAAATGATAAATATTGAAGATGTGGGAAAATTGGAACACTAATGCATTGTTGGTGAACTGATACAACCATTCTGGAGAGCAATTTGGAACTATGCTCCAAGGGCTATAAGACTGTGCATACCTTTTTTTATTTATTTATTTATTTTTTTTATTTTTTTATTTTATTAATGTTTAACAATCACTGCCATACAATTGCGATTTTATCCCTCCCCACCCACCCCTCACTACCTCCCTCCCTCCCCACGACTGCATACAATTCTGTATAGATTCTACATATACTTTCCTATTGAGTATATTTTCACTATAGTCATGCTATGTAGTCAGACTAAGATAAATGAAAGAATCCGTATAACAAATCAGAACATGATACACAAACAGATACACATACACAAACATGATCTGCTACATTATGTGAGTGACTTCCATATTTCTCTCTCTGAGTGTGGAAGGCATTTTGCCTTGAGGTCCACCATTGGGATTCTGTGCATACCTTTTGACCCACCATCCTCCTAGTCATCCAGGCTTACAGCCTAGTTGTCATCTTCAACTTAGCTATTGTAATCACCTCTTGGTTTCTCTATCTCATTGTCTCCCTACTCCGCCTTGCTGTCAAAATGATATTCTTTAAATGTAGGTCTGAAAATAACATCTCCCTATTGTCCACTTACAATCAGTTACATGAAACACTAGATGGAGTGCCAACCCTGGAGTCAGGAAGACCTGAATTCAAATTTGATTTCAGACACTAACTGTATGAGTCTGGACAAGTTATTTAACCCTGTTTGCCTCAGTTTTCTCATCTGTGAAATGAGCTAGAGAAGGAAATGACAAATCACCATAGGATTCTTTCCAAGAAAACTCCAAAAGGGGTCATAAAGAGTTAGATATGACTGAAAACGATTAAACTACAACAAATTCTATTCATACCAGGATTTTGATCTCACCTCCAGGATTATACATAAAATTGTTTGGCATCCCAAGTCCTTTTAGCCTCATTCTTTCCTATTTACCACTCTTACACTTTTCTGCTCTCCAAGTACTCTGCAATATAGTGATACTGGCTTTCTTACTATTCCTCCCACAATACCCCAAATCTCCTGATAATGTGTATTTTCATTGGCTGTCCCTTATGCTTAGAATTCACTCCCTTCACATATTTGCCTCCTGACTATCCTGGCCTCCTTCATTTTCAAGTTAAAATCCAACCTTGTATAAGAAACCTTTCCCATTCCTCTTTAATGCTATTGTTTTCCCTTTGTGATTATCAGTAATGTGTCCTTTATGTGTTCTATTTGTACATAATTGTTTGTATGTTCTCTCCTAGTCTGTGACATCCTTAAGAGTAGGACCACTTTTTATTTTGTTTGCTTTGTTTTGTTTTGTTTGGCTTGTATTCCCAGTGCTTGTAAGAGTGCTAACAAATAGTAGACGCTTAATGTTTGTTTCCTTGATTTTATCCACTATGTTGTATAGTATCATCAATTTGAAAAATGCAATAAGAAGATCTCAGTTAATGCTAGTGCCCTTCCTTCTCAGAATGCCAATTTTTCTTCATTAGATTTTGACGTCTTTGAGGAAAGAGACTGTTTTTGTATTTCTTTGTATCTTCCTCACTTAGCACAGTTCCTGGCACATCATAAGCCCTTAATCAATGCTTATTGACTTGTCTTGCAGTCAAAGAAAGGAAGAACCTATGCGATTGCTGAGCATTTTCCTGGATAGCCTAAAACTGTAAAATAGAAAAATAGTAAGCACAGGCTTAAGAATCACAATGTGTCTGGGCCAATAAATGAATGGGTGATAGTAGTTCTAGGTGCTGGAGAAAAACACTTGCACACAGTGAAGAAGCCACAAAATATTCTGTGATTCAATTAGTTGAGGGATCATAATTTTAAAGTAAAATTTCCTTTCCTTGTTTCTTTAAGATGATTATGGTATCAGGAAAACTACTAGCTAAAATGCATTTAGATTTGACACCCACAGCCCATTATATTTTCTGAATCTGACAATGAGACTTTATTTTCAAACAATCTTGTCAAAGTGATCATTCATCATAACCATATTTCCACTTAAAATGATAGAAAAACTCCAGATTCAATGATCTGCAAAATTAGAAGTAAATTTGTCGATTTATAAACAATGATTTAGAGCATTGCTTCAAAATCATTCCCATTTAAATATGCTGATTTTGAAAATTAAAGATGAGCTATTTCTAAGGGTATTTTTTCACTTACTTTAACAATAATTTATCAAATTCAGAAATGGTGACAATTTATTTTCTTAAATTTCTAAGATTCGGACTAATATTTGGAATTAGAAAGGTTACTATCTTCCTACCATTTTTGTTTGTTTCAAAAATCAATCTTTGTTAGAAATGGACATTCATTTCTGACAACTAAACATTACTTTTTAAAAGGAATTAGCATATTTTTAATATTTAAAAATAAGAACAATACCAATACAATTTTATAAACTTTTCCAAAGTTCCTTCTACATGAAAGACATTGGGTCAAATAATAGGGGGATGTAAATACATGCATATATATGTATTATTATATATTATCATATGTTACACCATTACATATTACTATATGTATTATATATACAATATTATATATATTACATATATATGTAGTTCTTTTACTTCCTTAATAATTTCATTTTATGGTTTTTTTTTAGTTATTAGAGGTCTCTCCCTCTTGAAATCACTTTGTATAACACTTTATATATATATATATATATATATATATATATAGTGCATGTGTGTGTGTGCGCATGAGCATGCATGTGGGTCATGTGTAGGCAGTAGAGCGTTAGAGTTGGAGATCAGGAAGATATGAGTTCAGATCATGTCTGAAACACTAGCTGTGTGGCCCTGGAGAAGTCACTTAACCCTTAGTTGACTGGGTTTCCTAATTTGTACACTGAGGATAATAATAACTAATTCACATTTTGTTGTGATGATCAACGGAGTCAATATACGTAAATCTTAATAAGTTATACCAATGTTAGCTAGTATAAGCTTATGTATTATAATCCCTCCCTCATTAGAATGTAAGCTTCTTGAAGCAAGGACTGTTTTTACCTTTATATTCTTAAAATTAAAGAAAACGACTGCAACTTTTCTTTTACAGCAGTCCGGTAGAGTCTGATGGACACCATCTCTGAAATCTCTCCTCATACTTGTCTCCTGACTTCTCTGTCTTTCTTCAAACCCTAACCAAAGTCCCACCTTCAACAAAAAACCTTTTTCTAGTTTTCCTGAATGTTAATGATTTTCATGTGTTGATTATCCTTGCGCGCGCACACACACACACACATACAGGTTGGACACTTATTTGCATATTATCTCCTCACACCCCTCCTTTATGTTATTAATTCTTTGAGATTAGGGACATGTTTTTAATTATTCTCTGCCTCCTCCCCCGCCTTTAGCATACTTCCTGGTACATTTTACACATAAAAAATTATTTGTTGACTGACTACTCCGAAAGAAGATTGCAAAGTTGCCTCAAGAACTGAGTGTAATCTCCATGAAGAGATATGAGCTCCCATTCCTTTTGTAAGAGTGATATTTCTTGAGTTGAAATCTGACAACCAAAAAAGTCTCTTTTACTTATGGATATGTAATATCACTGTCCTCAAAACCTTTAGGGGGTAGACTGTACTTAGGAAACCATGTAATGCTTTTAAGATTCCAAGATATTCTCCCTAAACCTAACAATTTAATCCAAATGTTCTCCCAGAGATGCTGTGTAGTTGCAAATTTTAGATTATCCGTCTTCAAAGAATCACATTATCAGGTGACCAAAGGGCAATGGAAACATTCCTCATGGGTACAAATAGTCTACAGCATATTTTCAGTGAGTTAGTTGATAAATATTTATTAGACACCTACCATGTTCCAGGTACTTTCCTAATTACTGGGAATACATATAAAAACCAAAGATATCTTCTGCTTTCAAGACATAGTCTATTGGGGAAATAAGAAAGAAGCAAATACGTGCAAACTAGCCATATACATGATACATAGGAAAGAAATCTAAGAAGTCAGGCACTAAAATTAAGACTTTCCAAAGAAAGGTGAAAAATAAAGAAAGGATTCCTATAGAAGATGTAATTTTAGTTGGGACATGAATAAAGCCAGAAAGCCTACGAGGCTGAAGGAGAAAGAACATTCCAGGTATAGAGGACAGCCAGAGAAAATGTAGAGTTGGGACATGGAGTGCTTTATTTGAGAAACAACAAGGAACCTAGTATGAGTGCATCAAATAGAATGTGGCAGGGAATAAGACGTAAGAAGACTGGGAAGTCTGGGGTAGGACAGTGGTTATGGGTTAGGTTATGAAGGGCTTTGAATGTCACAGAGGATTTTGAAAATTTGATGCTGGAGGCTAAAAGGAACTGCTAGAGTTTATCAAGTAGGAGCATGTGGTTGAACTTATGTTTCAGGAAAATCACTCTGGGTGGAGCCAAGATGCTGGATTAGGGACAGCCACACAGCTGTACTCTTCGAAACCCCCCAAAACTTTAAAATACAGACTTAAAACAGATTTTGGAGTGGCGTAGTCAAGAAAATATCAGCGTGAGACATTTTTTTTTCTAAGAAAACCCAAGAGATTGGCAGGAAAATTCATTTACATTGGGATGGAGGCCTGTCTAGAACCCATACAATGGGTCTAGCAATGGCAGCACCAACTACAGAAGCATCACAGCTTTGAGAACTCTCAGCCCACAGACAGTAAGGCAGACAACTGTTCAGAAAGATATTATAGGGGATCCTTCACTGGCACTGAGGACAGTTGTAGCTGATGGGCAACCCTATAGCCTATACTCAGTTATGGGTTGCAGTTTAGAAGAGAGGAGTGCTAGTGGTCAGTACAAGGGAACAGGTGTCCTTGTTAGAATACCAAAGCAAAGAGTAGCATTCTTATGGCTGTAGACGTCCATGGGCATTTCCTGGGTAAAGACTAGACTGCAGGTCAGGAGAGTAATGACCATACCTCTCCCAGGATGACACCACATTGGAAAGACCAAAAACTTTCAGACTCATAGAACTCACTCCGAAAACAGCAGCATGAAAAAGCCTAAAGCTTTGGACAATGCTGCCATACCTTTAGGCGACAAAGCCCAACTTTCACATAAATATATGCATAGGAAATATATAGACTCAAACAATAAAAATAATTTGACAATAAAAAGATACTCTGGTGGCAAGTAGTACCAAAGATATAAAGTCAGCTGAAAAGAAATAGTTAAGGTACTGTGGAGTCATAAGTTGGTATTACACATAACTTAGAAACTTCCACATTAAAAGAATATAGGAGTTAGAATATGATATCCTGAAAGGCAAAGGAGCTAGAATTTCAACCAATTCAGCAAAACTGAATGGAGTCCTTTAGGAGAAACAGGAAAATCGCATTGGTAGCTAAATGGAGAATAGATTGGATTGGGGAGAGATTTAGAGCAGACAGACCCATGAGAAGACTAGTGTAATATTTTAAGTGTGAATTGAAGAGGGTCTACACCAGGTGGTGGTAACACCAGACGAGAGAAGGGGGCATATTCAAGAGATGTTTTAAAGAAGAAATCAACAGGCCTTGGCAACAAATTAGATTTCTCCCCAAATTTGTTATCTCCAATTATTAGGATCTAAACTCTTTGAATGTAGGGAAAGTATCTTTTTATTTTTGGCTTAGTACTGTAATTGGCCTATATAGTAAGCACTTAATAGATGCTTTTTCATTCATTCTTTAAAATTTTTAAAATACTCAGTACTAACAGTGTACATTTCTTCTAGTGGTACATATGCACAATTTTAAAATTTCAGCCTTTTGAAGAAAACACAGTTGTCTCTTAAAGCTTTATATGTAGGCTCACTGTCCTCTTATTATGAAAAAAAGAAGGCATTTTTTTCAGTACTCCATTATAGTAGAAATTCAATTCATATCACCAAGATGATCCAAAAAATAGATTTATAACTTGCAGTGATACAGCTTAATGGCATTTCCTTCTAAAATAAACTTGCACCAACCCAAATTTCCTCAATTAAATTGATGTTCTCATTTCATCAATGTGTTTTCCCTTCCTCGTCCTGCTATGAAAGGATAGATTTCTACCTTTTTATGATATTTTGGGACTGAAGTTTACTAGTAAATATGGCAATATGTATTTGAAAATATCCTTGAATTGAACTTGGGGCTCTATACACATTCATAATTAATACTGCAAACCCTAAATATATTAGAGAGATGATTGCACTTTTCTCACAATTAAAGCACTGAGGTTCTATTTTCTTTTTTTACTCTTGTGACCCATGAGTTTTGATTTTTCATTCCCTCCTTTTCAAAATTATACACCTAAACATCAGTAGCCATGATCTTTTTATATGCAGAGAAAAAGAAAACTATACACAATAGTCTGAACATTGTGGTTTTTTTCAAGCGTACACAAAATTTAATGTGATAGTACCCAAATAGCCCTCTTTTCATGTCTTCCAAATGAAATATAAATATAAAAAGAATGTGATATGAAAACTGTGTATTTTCAAAGTGACACATTTACCCTTAATTTCAGAAACCAATGGAAAATTGTCATCCTTTTGAATAAAATTCAACATGACTTTATTAAGTACCTATCATACATATACAAGGCATTGTGCTAAGTGCTGGAGAGAAATAAAGATAAAAAAGAAAATAGCCATCAAAGAAATAATATTAAGCTTGAAAAATACTTTGCCATACTAAAAAGGATTCTTAGATAATCACATCTTCCGTTTCTATTGAAAAAAACATTTTTATATATTAGAAAAAAAGAAAGCAGTCAAATACAAGTTATGGCTATTATAACAGAGTTGTTTAAAAAGAGTCTGAAAGAGCATTTACTCCTTCAATATTTTCTTACAGCAATTTTATCTTCCATTCTCTTAACTTTGTCAGTACCATGATTTTCTAAATAATAACATACTATCAAAACCACTGGTTTAAGAGGCATTATATTTAAAAATAACATGACTGAAAGTAATCAAGTCTAAAAACAGCATGCTACCACATGTCTTCTCGCACTGTCTACCTTTTCTCACTTTGATATCTCTTTTAATCACTCTGTCTGAAAGGAAGAGAACACCATATGAGGTAGTGAGAGATTAGTTCCTCTCTCCTTGCATCCTTAGTCTCCTTGCGGAAAATTAATCTCTTCTGTGGTGTCCCTGTACAGCAAGCAAGTCGTTTTAATAATAGCAAACTGCTTGTCGAGTTTAGCAGTTGCCTTAATTAAAAGGTGATCACCAGAGAGTTGCTTTCCTATCGTGTTGTTGACTTACAAATGGAAAATAATTGGCACATGATAACCAGCATAGGGATGTCACTCAGAACATGTTAGCTGTTGAAAAAGAATAAATAATAGCGCGATGATATCGTTCACATTTATGTAGGGGACACTTAAAGTCTCTCTTCCATTATTAGCATTCCACAGATAAGCAAAGACATTACCTTGAACTTTCTTCCTCATGATTATCTACCTTCTTTCTCTGACAATTGATGAGCTTGACAGTCTCCTTAAGCTGCCAAATTCATAATTTGCAGAGCCCCTAACTCTCCACCACCTGGGTAATCGCAAAGAGATGGTATACCACAAACCTGGTGCACATCTTAATGAAAACATCTTTTGATAAACCAGCTTGCTAGCATGCTTCATTGTTGATGCTAAGCAAAATTGTGATATTTTCTGTCCCTTTAGACTACTTGTTTTGCATTCTTTTTTTTTCTCCCTTGACTACTTACTTCTTATTTCTCTTACCTCTGGACTTCCTTGATTTCTATTCTTTCCTTATTCTATTTCATTTATTTATTTTTCATCTAAATGTATTCATTTTTAGTTTTCAACATTCATTTCCACGAAATTTTGAATTTCAAATGTTCTCCTTGTCTCCCTCCTTCCCCCACCCCAAGACAGCATGTATTCTTATTGCCCTTTCTTCCAATCTGCCCTTCCATCTATCCGCTAACCTTCCCAGCCCCCAGCCTTATCCCCTTCCCCTCTATTTTCCTGTAAGACAAGATAGATTTCTATACTCCATTGCCTATATATCTTATTTCCTAGTTACATGTAAAAAAAGTCTCTAACATTCCTTTTTAAAGCTCTAAGTTCCTTATTCTCTATCTTCCCCCCCTCCCTGCTCTCACTGAGAAGGCAAGTAATTCCATAGAGGTTTATATACATGTAGTCATGCAAAATACTTCCATAACAGTGATGTTGTGAAAGATTACATTTCCTTCTATCCTGTCCCACCCTCTATTTATTCAGTTATCTCCTTTGACCTGTTCCTGTATGAAAGTATTTGCTTCTGATTACCTCTTCTCCCAATCTGCCATCCCTTCGATTGTCCCTTATCCCCTCTTATCCCCTCCCCCTCTGCTTTCCTATAGGGTAAGATAAGCTTCCACCCACCTTGACTTTCCCCCCCTCTTTTTAATACCTAGTGTCAAGAAAGCCTAAAACTCATTTGTACTCAAATATAAATTACTGAAAACAGTTTAAGGTGTTATATCTCCCTAGGTGATTTGTATTTTAAAGGATATGAAAGCAATAAGATATAGGAAATAAGACTCTGACAGTGAAATTCTAGGTAACTCTTTCTGAGTTTGGAAAATATGGGATAATTCTGAATAGACATGAAATTAAATCTCATAGAGCAGCTCCAGCTCTTCCTGGATTGATAGACAGCTGGATGCAACATTTATTAAGACCTGACTATGAGCCAGGCACCGTTAAGTACTGTAGACAAGTATAAACAAGGAAGACAATTACTGAGTTCAAAGAACTTACTTTCTAGTGGAAGAATACAACACACAAAGGTAGAATAGAAAAATAAAAGATGGGTAGACATTAGAGCCCAAGGTTCTGGTGGGGAGCCAGTAGGTATGAGGTCTACCTACTCGCACTGTGATTTGTGCTGGAATCAAGCAAAGGTCCAGGTTCTTAGTATTTGGAAGGAGAAAAACACATCACTATCCTTGAAGCAAGTATTTTCTCCCAGAAATACTGAAATTGAAATACTGAACATCAGTTGATTCAGAATCACAGAATTACACAATTACAAAATCACAAAATCTCATATTAGGAATGGAACTCAGAGCTGATATAATTCAAATCATATCTGAACAAAAAATCTTCTCTTTAATGAATGTAGGAAGTGTTCCTCCAACTTTCACTTGAAGACTTCCAATGAAGGGGAATTCACTTCCTCAAGTGTCTTAAGATGGTGTCTGTGACTTTGTCTGTTAAAATATTTCATAACTCTTTAAACACTGGTTTCTTTTGTAATACAGTGCATTAAATTTTATGTACTTACTGTCCTGAGAGTGGTTTCACCAAACTGAAAGAGGAGTCCACGAAGTTCAAAAGATTAAGAACCTTGCCCTACTTCAAAAAAGGCTATTATCTTTTGTATAAATCTAATTGTAAGGATATTTTTCTTTGCATCAAGCCTAAATCCCTTTTCTAAAATTACCACCCAATGGTTCCTTATTCTACCATTTGAAGTCAAGTAGAGTAAGTGAAATCCTTCTTCTGTACAATAGCTTTTTGAATATTTTGTTGTAATAAATATAACAACAATAGCTAACATTTATAGAGAACCTGCTATGTGTCTGGCACTGAGCTAAGGGCTTTACAGATATAACTTCATTTGATGCTTACAACAGGCTTGAAAAGTAGCTGCTTTTATTATCTGTCTTTTATAAATGAGCAAACTCAGGCAAACAGAGATGAAGTGACTTGCTCACAGAGCTGGTAAGTACCTGAGGCTAAATTTGAACTCAAGTCTTCCTGACTCCAGCTCCAGAGCTATATTCACAGTGTTACCTAGCTGCCCCAATAAATCTTCTTCTTTTTTTTAGGCTAAACATGTCTTCAACAATCCCTTAAGATAGGCCCTTGAAAATCCTACCATATTCTTCAGGATACAGCTTATTGATGTCCTTAAAACATGGACATCAAACCCAGTTTGTCTGATCTTTCAAAAAGAATACTAGTTGTTTCATCGGCCTCATTTGCTGTTTATTTGTTTTGTTTCTGTTTTACCCCTGTAGTCTATGCTAAATCGTTCTGACCTAATTGAGTAGCCAGGTGCTTTCATTTTTATCTCTCTGTTTATCTTGGCTTCCAACTCACCACTGGACATTTTTACCCCTCTCCAATCCAGAGGTCATTCTCTTAGACAGAAAAAGCAGAAGCAAAGTAAGAGTGAACGACTCCTACTTTGTCATAAGAAGGGTGGTTCGTGGACTGGAGGCTAGAAGAAATCTCAGATTCTATCTCATTTAATTCCCTCAGTGTACAAAGGAAGAAGCTGAGTCCCACAAAGAGAATTGCTTAAGGTCGCAAAGGTATTATCTAAACAAAGCAGGATTAAAATCCAGGGTTCCTTCCACTTTATCATGATGACATCCATATTTGGATTTTCTCTTATCATCTATTATCATTGTCACATTCAACCTGAGCCATTTTTCTGTCTTTCCTTTGGTCCTACTCTTTTCAAACACTCATCATACATACATACATACATATATACATGTATGCATGCATACATATACACACATGCATGTGTGTATATATGTATGTATGTGTCTATATACTTTTCTGTAGCACTTAGCTTCTCTCATAGCATGAACATTCATTCATCCTAAGGACTCATGACACTCTTTGTACAGGACTATGAAAATTTTTTATTTGTTCTTCATTTCTACCTTTTCCTTCCATCTTATATATATATATACGTATATATATTAGAAATCTACCTTGGAATGAATTTCCTTTTAACTCACATTTTTCTCCTTGAACTCATCTCATTATTCCTCATCTGAATTACTTCTCTTTGTATATTTAAAATTTCATTCCAGAGATTTCCTGAACCCTGCTGATTTTGGTGATGCTATAAAATTAAGTTCAGGGTGGTAGACAGGCCTCTATGGATTGATCATCTATGTCTATAGCGACTACTACCATTTTAATCTGCAGTTTGGTTTTCAAACTTTAGTACCTCCTCCCACATGCACACCTGACTGAAACTATGCAATGTTCAATACTGAGAAATATTCTCTCTCTTGTTTCGCCTGCCTCTACTTACCCATTCAGTTAATTCATAGGAGCTCTATTTGGTATTTATCTAGAGATATAACTAGTTTATTTCTGGGATATATTTGAATTAATCCTGAGTTCTAAAAATACATAACAGAGGCAGAAATATTTTAAATTATGTAGATAAAATGACTGCTCTATTTGAATAATTGATATATCTTTCTCATGAACATACATTTAAGAACAAGCAGTGTTTCAGGGATAAGAAAACAACCCAACACCTAGTGTTAACTTCAAGGTCTTTGGGAAGACATAATTACTAGCTGAGTGTTAGCATTGCTTTAATAATCATATGATAATAGAAATCTACCCTGAACAGAAAGAGGAAATAAAATAAAAAATACTAACAGAGGCCATTGCTCTTTAGAAATATGCATTTTGAGATAGAATTATACAATGTATCTACAAATATGCAAAAAATAATGAAATAGAGATGGAAAACTCAAAGAAGATTACACATTTAAATGCATTAATATTCATAATCACAAGGACATGTTTTCTATGAACGTGAGCCTCGCTAAGATTTTGAGACATAGAACTATTCTAATTTTAATAGCAATTATCTGACTCCAGAGACCTATGTTAGCTAACATAAATGCTAGAGAGTCTTGGAAACCAGCTCTTACAGGCTCTTATGTTGACAGTAAAAGCATTTTCTTTTGTCTAATGGCAATGTAATATATTTCAATAAAACTGTTTTCATCATTGTACCCTTAACAAAGGCCAAACTCACCAATCATAGCTGAAGAGACCACTTACACAATGTACAAGAAAGAAATCTGGGTCACACAAGTTAAGGTTAAAGGCTGTAGGTTAAGTGAACAGGCCCACTTAAACATTTCATCTCCCCCAAGGAAAAAAGCCTTTTTTTTAAACAGCAAAAATAATCTGGAAAAAAAAAAGTATAGGCTTTTCAACCTTACTCTATATACACATCTTCCCTAGTCAACACAACTGGATGTGTATGAGATGCATTCTTAACCCACACAGCATGATTATTCCTCACTTCATTAATAATACATTTGACACAAACCATTTTTAGCATCAAATGAAAAGGTACAAGATCAGTTCCACCATCAAAGTCTAGAAAACCATATTCTCCAGGGCCTTCCTCTACAATTTCTCTTTGCATTTCAATTCAAGCAACAATTTCCTTACATTCAGAATAAAGCATATTAATATTAAAACATCAATTTAGGAAAAAACCTCTTTTTTAACAAAAGAAGTTTCATCTTTATAAGGGGTGGCTCTTTTAGAAAATAATTAATTAGAACATGAAAAATAAACAAAACACATCTAGGATTCAATTTTTCAACATTATATAGTTTATGAACCTTGAAGATATTATTTCCCTTGAGTATTAAATAGTGAACTCCTTTCCTCACAAACATAAGGTTTCTTTTTTAATCACAAGAATTCTAGAATACATGTCTTATGTTTCCAAGGATCTTAGAGCTTCAGGATCTAAATTAAGACATTTTAAAATAGTTTTTTTTGTGTGTGTGTACATGTATGTGTGTTTTTACCATTTTTAAGTCTTTATTTTATTATAGTTCTATTTTAGTTTGAGGATATTTGAAAATGCATGTCACCATTTCATCTGACTAGACTTTAAAATGTCACTGTGGGAGGGGCTATGGGGAAACAGACATACTAAATTTTTTCCCCCCTTAATTTTTGTCAGCATAATGGAGCAAAGAGAGTTCAGTCTTAAGTGCATGAGCAAAAGGATGTACCTATCTTCTCCTTGAATTACATAATGATTCACTATGGAGGTACCCTACCCTTATTCACAACACTCACAGGTATTCTTTGACTCTTTTACTGTGGGCGAATATTTAAATTTAATTGGCTTTTGAACTGGAACTAAAGTTGTGTATAAAATACACTAACTGGCCAAATCCTATCCACTTTCCTATCAGTGATCAAAGCAAGTGTCTAGGTAGATAGAAGTAGTGACAGTGACCAACTCTCTCTCCTCCCAGACCAACATAAGGTCTGTGTTTTTCATGTCCTGCTTTTGGCTTCTGTCTCTATTGCATTTCTTCTTTCCTCTTATTTGAAGGAAAATTGGAGAATGTATAGATTAGGCTGTTCTCTTTTCGACTTTGAAAAAGTTGTCGGAGCCATCAAAGGTCTAGGAATTGGATTCTACAACCAGGGTTTGCCGACAGCTGAGCTTGGTTGATGGGTAGAACCCTGAGGAGCCACCTGTTTAATCCAGTCCTGAAAGGGATAACTGGCCAGTTGAGACTTTGTGTGTTGCAATCAAAGTACCTGTGCCATATTCAGAAGTGAATGGGGAGGACAAATGCTTTCTTTCAACCACTGAATGTGAGCCCACTTTCCCCAGGGACTAATGTTAGTAGACGAGTTACCCTATACTCAGTTCAATGGGATATTTTTTGTACTTTGGTTCTTGGCATGTATATTCAGCATATATCACTTTGTAAAGGGCAATCTATATCAACTGTTATGTATAATATTGAAGAGATATTGGGCTAAGTGATACTGAGAATACATCAGAAAGGGCCAGAGCTGATAGCATTAGAATTTCTCACCTGATAAGAGTATAACCTAATTTCTTCTATCTCTAAGATTCGACTTCCATTCTAAATAAAATTGCATTTCCAGAAGCAAGCCCACCCCCAGGAGAGGAGCACCTTGTTGGCCAGTCTCTGGTTTAGAAGTAATTAAGGAAAGCTACTGAACTCTTTATCCCCTTTGACCCACTCATCTTACTAATATCCCAGTAATACACTCCAAAAGCATCAATAATGAAAATTAAAGCCCCTTATATAACAAAATATTCATAGTAGGAATTGTTATGATAATTAAAAATTGGAAAGAAAGAGGGTAACTATAAATTGGGGGATGGATGAATACATTTTAATAAAGGAATGTAATAAAATATTATTGCTCCATGAGAAATTGTAACTGAGAAATTCAGAGAAATATGAGAAGACTTTAAGAACTGATGAAAAGGAAAGAAAATAGGATGAAGAAATCAATATAAATAATGCAAATAAAAATAACAGTAAAAGTAATCAAATTTAGATTAACTATAATAAGGCTGGACTCAGGACAGCAAAGAGTAGACAATATATCTCCTCTCTTGATTGAGAAGCAAGGGGAGTATGGGATACAAAATATTTTATATGCTGTTAATCATGACCATTTTGTCAATTGGTTTTGGATCAATTTTTTCTTAGTGAATAAAGGAAGATTCAGTAATGGGTTGGGCATATATTGGAAAATTACATTAAAAAGCTAAAACAAAATTATTAATTAGAAAGACAACGCAGATCGTAGCAGAGTCTCCTAATTTATCAATGAAGCAAAAAATAATAATGTGCACTTCTATTTTTATTTTGCAAATGTGAAGCTATGCAACCTACTTTCAAGAAATATAGGAATACACACTTTTTAAAAAATTAACTAATTTTAGATTACTGATTTGGCAATTCACTAAATTTTACTAGAAGCCAAACTTCCATCATTAGTGGAAATTATAGTGCTTGGAATTTATAGTAAGGATATTAATATTCTTAATATAAAATTTCATGAATTCTGAGGGGTTTTCAAGCAGCATTTGTGAAACAAAGCTAGTTTTTGTCCAAACTTCACAAAGTCTATAGTTAACTGATAGAGGATATTTTTAATTGGAATTTGGTTTACTTTTTCTATAGAACTTCTGTTCTAGATCATTAAATAAGGGCTATTTTTATTATTGTAGTATGTATTCTGTTTTCTGAATTTACTAGAATTCTGATCATTCACACAGAGGACAGCTGGATTTAGGCCCTCAATTTATTAGTACTTGCACCTATTTTGGTTTGAGTGCAATGTGGAAAATAACATCTAAGGTCACAGAATCCTACGCCAAGTTCGAAAAGAACTCGAAGTCTTATAGTTAAGCTTCTTAACACATTAAAGATTAATTTCCACACAGTCAGGACTGTAGATATCCAAATTTTACTTAGAAACTTAATGCTTTAATGAGGTAGTCCACTTTGTTTTTTTTAAACATAGTTAGAAAGTTTCTTTATATTTAGCCAAAATTACCCATGTGTATTTTTTTTTATTTCAGATTGGAATTGTTGAAATCTGATCCTTACTGAAACATTTTAATAGTAAAAATGTCAAAGATCTGTGTTCAAAAATACCCTTACAACAACAACAACAAAAGATTATTACAAAATCAAAGTTCTTATTTACACATTTCCATACAATGGAACACTTATGGAAGCTCTGTTGGTTGTGGAAAGAGCCCTAGACCTGAAGTTAAGAATCACAAATCCTGGGTTTGAGTCCTTGCTTTTCTGTTTTCAGCTGTGTGACTATGAGTGGTATGCACCCTTTCTGGGGGCATCAGTTACCTCACCTATCTCAAGAAGGAGTTGGACATGATGATACCTAAAGTCTACCTCTGAAATTCCAGTATTCTGCTCCTTCACTGTTCCTTGCAGTTCATTAAAATAGGATTTTGCCTGTGGATCAAGCCTTGGGAAGTTTAGGCAATGTTATTGCTGTCTTTTTAAAACTCAACAGGCTAAGGAAAATTGAATATGGAGGAATGAAGATTAGTGACCCATGGATGAATATGAAAAGCTCAAGTCCATAAAGCTTGAGTCTCCAGTGTGCCAGACTTATACCACTGACCTTTAACTTTTGCAGACCTTTCCCATAGATAAGTCCCACCCTTCAATACATAAGTTCCCTCATTCCTCCTAAGACGATTTTATGTTAATATTTCTTACTGTCTCATTAGTCTTTGTTTTCTGTTAGGCTCATTTTTAATTTTCAGAACTTTCAATATTTGGATAGGGATTACCATTGTCTGTTCTAAGATATTAATTCAACTTTCCATTCTTTCTTCCCCAAGTATTTCATTTTGGATTGCTTATTTCATTCACCTCTGCCTCTAGAGACTGTTGCAGTCCTTGTGGCTAAAATATTCTTTTCTCTGAGGCCCTATTGTGGAGTTTCTCTCTGCTCTTGGGTTTATTACTTGGGTATCTCTCAGTCCAAGGTATTTCTTCACTCTGTTTGGCATTTTCTTCTGTTTACTCATACATTCACTTTCTGTGTTTGGAACTTATTGCTTGGGTCAAAGTTTGCTCCTATACTTTGACTGGTATGGGGAGATTCCATAGTGGCTACGACTAGGATCTACCACTGGGGGAATTAACGGGCTTTGTTCTCTGCTGTGATTCAGGACTAGATTATCAGTCAGTAAGCATTTGTTAATTGTCCGCTACATGCTGGACACTATGTTCAAACTGCCTAATTATTAGGTCTGCGTGGGGTTTTCTGGAGGGTAGGTCCAACATACATTGGCTAGAAACTACTCTGAGTCTCTGTCCTATTGGTTTCACCCATGGGGCCTGGAGAAAGGTTATCCCAAGAGAAGTCATAAAAGTATTTCCAGAAGTTTTCCATCAGTCATTCTTCAGGGTATAAAAACCACTCCTTTGAGGAGACTTTGGGACATTTTAGAAAAGGGTAGTCTGGTTTGTTGCCATATAGTATGGTTGATATTTTTCTCTAGGAATATGTCTGAATGTTAGAGGCCGAGACTCAGCAAAAGTTGTGCTGAAAGGGCTAGTGGGAACAAAATGCTGGGTTATTGATTTTCACCTAATCATGTATATCCCCTCAGTAAGACCAACCACTGCAGAAAATTAATAATGAATGCCACAAAATTACAAAGAGCAAGGCCGGCCCAAAGGAACAGCTAAGAACAAACCCCTTCTCCCACTATTTTACAGAAATGGAAAATCCATTGGCCTGGGTGGTGGGGGTGGGCAGGGAGGCAAGTTTGAATATATTGTCATTTCAGTACTTTTTTGTTGTATCCGACTTTTTGTGACCTCATTTGGGGTTTTCTGGCAGAGATACTGGAGTGGTTCACCACTTCCTTCTCCTATTCTTTTTACAGATGAAAAAACTGAGGCAAACAGGGTTACTTAATCCTGACTCCAAGCCCAGCACTCTAACCACTGCTACATCGATCTGCTCCATATGCTGTTATACTTTAAAGAAAAGGTATATATATATATATATCCACACACACACACACACACACATATATATATATGTATGGATAGATATAGATATATAGACATATATAGATATATCTATATCTATATCTATCTATCTATCTATATAGGATTGTTCTCTGAGGAGGAGAATATAAGGAGAAATATTATTAGTGTTAAAATGAAATATGGCGATAAAATTTAGGTGGAAAAAATACAGCTATCACTTCTGCATTCCTTCTTAAAGGATCCTAGGACCCAGTTAGCTTTTTTTAGCTGCCAAATCATTATTGATTCAATGTGAGTTTTCAGTTCACTAAAACTGCCAGACCTTTTACAGACTAACTCCTATTCAATCATATCTTTTCTACCATGTACTTATGAAGTTGATTTTTAAAACCCAAATATAAGGCTCTACATTTGTCCTAGTAATTTAATTTTATTAGATATAGTCGAGAGTTCTAGTCTGCCAAGACCATTCTGAATCCTGACTCTCTCATATAGTGTACTATCTCATCCAGTCTTGGCTTAATCATTGCTAAAAATGTCAAGCAACATTGAATAAAATACACATTTCTTAGACACTATTGGAGACCTTCCCAATTACCACAAAGCTAATTACTGTTTTTTAGGTTCTGCAAAACAATCAGTTCTGAATTCACTTGATTATATCTTTAAAGACATATCTTCATCTTTTCTACAAGAATGTAACAGCAGCAGCAGCAGTAATAACTAGCATTTATATAGAGCTCTAAGGTTTGCAAACTGCTTTAAAAAACATTTAATCTCATTTGCTTCTCACAACAAAGCAGATGAGGAAACTGAGGCAGACCAGATGATGAGTAACCTGCCAGGGTTACATGGCTAGTACACCTCTGAGCATTCTTTTAGATGCAGGTCTTCCTGATTTTAGGTCCAGAGCTCTACCCACACTATGGTTGGTTGGTTTTTGTCTTTCATTCTCAAAGAGAACCAAAATGACATGACCATGATAAAGTCAAGTTTCAGTGTGTCTGACTGTGGCTGATCAGATGAATATGAGCTCAGAATGCTCTACCACAGATTGGGGACAAACAGTCCATGTGAACATTTAGGGTGGAATCCCTAAATTTGCTTATCCTGTGTTTTCTTTGAGCTGTTTCATTTCTGCTTTGCTCATCAAGCACAGCACCTTCCCTGATGTGGGCACGCCTTGCTGAGCAGGCCTGTGCCAGTATCTCCCATTTCACAAATCAATTCCAAATTTCTTGAGAGTATTCCATATGATCGCTTGCCTTGTGTGAGTTCTATATAAAATAGCCTTTGGCAAGTGTACATTTTGCATTTGAACAACATGGCTAGCCCATTGGAGTTGCACTCTCTGAAGCATAGTTTGAATGCTTAGTAGTTTAGCTCAAGTAAAGACCTCAGTGTCTCCTACCTTATCGTGCCAGATGATCTTTAGAATCTAAGACAATTAAAATGGAAGCGATTCAGTTTCCTGGCTTGGCACTGGTAGACTGTTCATGTTTCACAGGCATACAACAATGAGGTCAGCACAACAGCTCTGTAGACCTTCAGTTTGGTAGTCAGTCTAATACCTCTTCTCTCCCATACTTTCCTTCAGAGCCTCCCAAACACTGAGCTAGCTCTGGCAATGCTTGCATCAACTTTGCTATCAATGCGTACAACCCTGTCCACACTGTAACACCTGGCTGAGAGATTTTATCAAGTTCTTTGGTGAAATCAAAACACACTACATGAACTGCATTATCTTGACACATCAGTCTCCTAATTCTTTCAAAAATATAAGGCTATTCTGGCATGACTTCTTGATGAGGAAGGCATGCTGACTCTTAAGTGATCATTGTTTCCTTTCTCAAGATGTATACTGAACATCCTTTTAATAATTAAGACTGAATTGTAACAAGAATTGAGGTCAAGCTCAATGGTGTATATTTGTAGATTCTATCCTGCCCCCCCCCTTCATTAATTAATTAATTAATTAATTTTTAGTTTCCAGCATTCATTTCCACAAGATTTTGAGTTCCAAATTTTATCCCCATCTCTCCCATCCTCCCATCCTGAGATGGCATGCATTCTGATTACCTCTTCCCCTAGTTTGCCCTTCCTTATATTAATCCCCATCTTATGCCCTTTCCCATTATTTTCTTATAGGACAAGATAGATTTCTATACCCCATTTCCTGTATATCATTTCCCAGTTGCATGTAAAAACAATTTTAACATTTGTTTTTAAAACTTTGAGTTCCAAATTATCTTCCTTCTTCACTCTTCATCCACCAATATTGAGAAGGCAACAATTCAACTTAGGTTATACGTGTGTAATTATGGAAAAAACTTCTATAATAGTCATGTGGTGAAAGACTAACTATATTTCTCTCCATCCTATCCTGCCCCCCCCCTTATTCTGTTTTCTCTTTTGACCCTGTCTCTTTTCTAAAGAATTTGTTTCTGACTACCCCCTCCCCTGATCTGCCCTCCTTTCTATCATCCGCTCTTATTCCCTTTCCCCTTACTTTTCTATAGAGTAAAATACCCAATTGACTATTTATGTTAATCCCTTCTTAAGCCAAATCTGATGAGAGTAAGGTACACTAATTCCCTCTCACCTCCCTCCTCTTTCCCTCCATTGTGAAACCTTTTTCTTGCCTCTTTTATGTGAGATAATTCACCCCAATCTCTCTCCCTTTCTCCTTCTCCTAATATATTCCTCTTTCACCAATAATTTTATTTTTTAGATATCATTCCTTCATATTCAACTCACCTTGTGCCATCTATCTATCTATCTATCTATCTATCTATCTATCTATCTATCTATCTATCTATCTATCTATCTACTTATATTTTCTCCATTTACCCTAATACTGAGAAAGGCCTCATGAATTACAAATATCTTTCCACATAGGAACGTAAACAGTTCAGCTTTAATAAGTTCCTAATAATTTCTCTTTCCACTTTACCTTTTCATGCTTCTCTTGATTCTTGCTTTAGAAAGTCAAATTTTCTATTCAATTCTGTCTTTTCATTAAGAACGCTTGAAAGTCCTCTATTTCATTGAATGACCATTTTTTCCCCTAAAGGATTATACTCAGTTGTGCTAGGTAGGTGATTTTTGGTTTTAATCTTAGCTCCCCTGGCCTCAGGAATATCACATTTCAAACCCTTCAATCCCTTAATGTAGAAACTGCTTGATCTTGTGTTATCCTGATTGTATTTCCACAATACTTGAATTGGTTCTTTCTGGATGCTTGCAATATTTTCTCTTTTATTTGGGAACTCTGGAATTTGGCTACAATAGTCCTAGGAGTTTTCCTTTTGGTATCTATTTGAGGAAATGATCAGTGTATTCTTTCCATTTCTATTTTACCTTCTGCTTCTAGAATATCAAGGCAGTTTTCTTGATAATTTCTTGAAAGATGATGTTTAGGCTCTTTTTTCAATCATGGCTTTCAGGCAGTCCACAAATTTTAAAATTATCTCTCCTGGATCTATTTTCCAGGTCAGTTGTTTTTCCAAAGAGATATTTTGTACTGTCTTCAATTTTTTCATTCTTTTGGTTTTATTTTATAATTTTTTTTGATTTCTTATATATTCATTGGATTCCATTTCCTTCATTCTTTTCTTGAAGGAATTGGTTTTTTCAGTGAGCTTTTGGACCTCTTTTTCTATTTGTCTAATTCTGCTTTTTAAGGCATTCTTCTCTGCCTTGGTTTTTTGGACTTCTTTTGCCATTTGAGTTAGTCTATTTCTTAAGGTTACGTTCTTCAGTGTTTTTTGGGGTCTCCTTTAGCAAGCCGCTGACTTGTTTCTCATGATTTTAATGCATCATTCTCATTTCTCTTTCTAATTTTTCCTCTACTTCTCTTACTTGATTTTAAAAATTCTTTTTGATCTCGTCCATGATCTGAGACCAATTCACATTCCTCTTGGAGGCTTTTGATCTAGAAGCTTTGACTCAGCTGTCCTCCTGTGGTTGTATGCCCTCATCTTCCTTCTCACCAAAGCAAGATTCTATAGTCTGAGTTCTTTTATGATGTTTACTCACCTTCACAGACCAAAACATGATTTTCTAACTCTTTGTCATGGTAGGACTCTGCTTCCAGTGGTGATAGTGGTTTAGATGCATGTATTGCCCTAGACTTTAGGGATTTTGTGTTAGCTGCTTGATCCTCATCATCTATAGACCCAGAACTTTAGAAGCAACAACTGCTGCTGCTGTTGCCACTACTGCCACCTCCTCTGTACTGTACTCTTCTCTTACCCAGGTCCCACAGAGTTTTCCAAATGACCTTCTATGCTATCCTTGGCATTTATGGATTGAGAAGTATGGAACCTGCAACATCTGCCAGTGATTTACTCCCCTGAGGTCTGCTTTGGCTCTATCTATGCTGGCATGGGCCACACTGAACTGTACTCCTCTCCCAACCTGGTGGGATAGACCCTTCATGTTGGCCTTCCAGGTTGTCTTGGGCTCCAGATTTGTTTTCTATTTCATTGTGGGTTCTACAGCTCTAAAATTTGTTTAGAGTCATTTTTATAGGTATTTGGAGGGGTTTGGCAGAACACTCAAGCAAGTCTCTGCTTTTATGCAGCCATCTTGGCTCTGCCTCCATCACTTTTTTAAATCACACTTGTCTATCTTCTATAGTAGGGTACTTTACTCTTTCTCCTCAGTCTTTCAAATGTTCTGAGTAATGAAGTAAACATGATGGGTGACTGTAAGTCCAAGAAAAGTAGGATTGTTTTTGTTGTTTTCCTTCTGGAGTTCAGTTTCCCAGGCTCTTTGAAAACATCTGAAAGACTGTTCTCCTTTGAACCCTGATAATTCACAGCTATGCTGAGTCATGGAGGTTTCATGCTTACCATCTCTGAACCAATCAGAGGCCAAGTCTTCATTTTATGTACATACTGGAAGGTTAGTTTGAGGGTTAGCTTAGAAGAGGGACTTTTTGATTCCCTGGATGGGACTCTGAGTAGCCATTTGTTAAGAGACCCCTCCGACCTACTCAGAAATTTGAGCTCCCCCATCCAGTGATGTATGTAGGTGGTTGTATTACTTTATTCAGATATAAGGAACCCAGTGTGCTGATCTTTGTGTTAATTTCTCTGCTTATATTTTCTGTTTGTATTTTCATGTTCAGCATACTGACCTTTCCCCTGAAGTAGGGTATGTAATTAAAGATTGCTGACCCCTCTAAAACTTGTCTTTCCTTTAGCAAAGCAGATCAAACAACCCATGCTAGCAGGCCATCCTGGATGTGCTAGGGTGCTTGCTACTACAGTGACTTGAATTCATCAAGGGCATCCAATATTTTCCTACTATTCCTCATTTATCTTGGGTACCAATTCCCTGTTAGTAATTTCTATCCTACCTTTTGTTGTCTAAAGAGCTTTCCCTTCACAGAGAAAAGCAAAACAGGAAGATAAAGTTAAGCCAGAGGGGGCATCACCAAGATGGCAGAGTAAAAAGATGTACATACTATAGCTCTTTCCCCACAGACCATAAAATACCTGTAAAGAATAACTCTTAACAAATTCTAGAGCAACAGAAGCCACAGAATGATGCAGTGGAGGAGACTTCCAGCCCAGGGTGACCTGGAAGGCCAAGGGGAAAGGTCTGTCACACCGGACACAGAGTGTAGCCCAGCCTAGCCTTGACTGTGCACAATGCAGGGAGGAGGACCACAGCAGGCCTCAGGGGTGGAATATCCAGTGGCAGCAGTGGTGGTTCACAGACTCCTTAACCGATAGGTGCCAAAGGTCAGTGAGAGGTCTTTTTCAGCTGGCCAGGAAGGGAACAGGATCCTCCTCATAGCTCCAGCCCCAGGTGGCAGCCACAGACATTTCAGTGGGCTGGTGGTGGCTCCCACGGCAGGCAGCAGCTAACATCCATTGTTGGAGGCCTCATCATAAAGCCCATGGGGGAATTGAGCAGCTGATCTGAATCTCACACTTGAGTGCTGGCATGGGGGAACTGGAGATGAGGCTGTGTTGGAGAAGAAATTCTACTACTCATAGATTCTGGACACAAAGTTTCTCATTGCTCCCAGATCTGTGTGCAGGCTTGATTGTGCCACCTTGGAGGAACTAAGATCTTACAGGTCCCCAGAGTATGCCCTACTCTTGACAAAGAACCCAAAAGTCAAGTAACTGGTTGGGAAAATGCCCCAAAAAGGGAAAAAAATAAGACTAGAGAAGGTTACTTTCTTGGTGAACAGACATCTTCTCCCATCCTTTCTGATGAGGAAAAACAATGCTTAACATCAGGGAAAGACATAAAAGTCAAGGCTTCTGTATCCCAAACATCCAAAATAAATATTCAGTGGTCTCAGGCCATGGAAGAGCTCAAAAAGAATTTTGAAAATCAAGTAAGAGAGGTGAAGGAAAAGTTGGGAGGAGAAATGAAAAAGATGCAAGAAAATCATGAAAAGCAAGTCAACAGCTTGCTAAAGGAGACACAAAAAACGATGAAGAAAATAACACCTTTAAAAATAGGCTAACTCAACTGGCAAAAGAGGTTCAAAAAGCCCATGAGGAGAAGAATGCTTTACAAAGCAGAATTAGTCAAATGGAAAACAAGGTTCAAAAGCTCATTAAAGAAAATAGTTCTTTAAAAATTAGAATGAAACAGATGGAAGTTAATAACTTTATGAGAAATCAAAAAAATCACAAAACAAAACCAAAGGAATGAAAAAATTGAAGATAATGTGAAATACCTCATTGGAAAAACAACTGACCTGAAAAATAGATCCAGGAGAGACAATTTGAAAATTATGGGGCTGCCCAGAATCCATGATCAAAAAAAAAGCCTAGACATCATCTTTCATGAAATTATCAAGAAAAACAGCCCTGATATTCAAGAACTAGAGGGCAAAATAAATATTGAAAGAATCCACCAATCACCTCCTGAAAGAGACTCAAAAAAAGAAACTCCTAGGAACATTGTTGCCAAATTCCAGAATTACCAGGTCAAGGAGAAAATATTGCAAGCAGCTAGAAAGAAACAATTTTAATATTGTAGAAATACAATCAGGATAACACAAGATCTAGCAGCTTCTACATTATGGGATAGAAGGGCATGGAAAATATTTCAGAAGTCAAAAGAACTAGGATTAAAACCAAGAATCATCTACCCAGCAAAACTGAGCTTAATAATTCAGGGTAAAAAATGGTCATTTGATGAAATAGAGGACTTTCAAGCATTTTTGATGAAAAGAACAGAGGTGAAAAGAAAATTTGACTTTCAAACACAAGAATCAAGAGAAGCATGAAAAGGCAAACAGGAAAGAGAAATCAAAAGGGACTTACTAAAGTTGAACTGCTTACATTCCTACATGGAAAGATAATATTTGTAATTCTTGAAACTTTTCTCAGTATTTGGATAGTTGGTGGAATTATATACACACACACACACATCATAGATAGATAGATAGATAGATAGATAGATAGATAGATAGATAGATAGATAGATAGATAGATAGACAGACAGATAGAGAGAGAGAGACAGACAGAGAAGGAGACAGAGAAAGAGACAGAGACAGAGAGCGAGACAGAGAGAGAGACAGAGCACAGGGTGAGTTGAATAGGAAGGGATCATATCTAAAAAAATAAAATTAAAGGGTGAGAGATGAATATATTGGGAGGAGAAAGGGAGAAATGGAATGGGGCAAACTATCTCATAAAAGAAGCAAGAAAAAGCCTTTTCAATGGAAAAGAAAAGGGGGAAATGAGATGAAAACGTGAAATTTACTCATATCACATTTGGCTCAAGGAAAGAATTACATGCACACTCAATTTGGTATGAAAACCTGTCTTACAATACAGAAAAGTAGGGGATAAGGGTATAAGCAGAGTGGGAGGGGATAATGAAAGGGAAGGAAATTGTTAGGAGGGAGCAATTAGAAGTCAACACTCTTGGGGAGGGACAAGGTCAAAAGAGAGAATAAAAGAAATGGGGAGCAGGACAGTATGGAGGGAAACATAATTAATCTTATACAACATGACTATTACGGAAGTCATTTGCAAAACTCCATATATATAGCCTATATTGAATTACTTGCCTTCTCCATGAGGACAGGCGGGGAGGGAGGAAGGAAGGAAGAGAAGTTGGAACTCAAAGTTTTAGGAACGAATATTGAGCATTGTTCCTGCATACAACTGAGAAATAAGAAATACAAGTAATGGGGTACAGAAAATGATCTTACCCTACAGGACAAAAGAGAAGATTGGGATAAGGGAAAGAAGAAGGGATGTTAGAAGGGATGATAGATTGGTGGAGGGGGTAATCAGCATACTCGTCATTTTGGGGTTGGGGGAGGGGAGAGGTGGGGAGAAAATTGGGAACTCAAAATTTTGTGGAAATGAATGTTGAAAACTTAAATAAGTAAGCAAGTCAATAAATAAATAAATAAATGCTCTTAAAAAAAAGTTAGGTCAAAGGGTGACATGTACATTGATAAATTCAGGGTTTCCCGAAGGTCTTAGTGATTTTATGCAAAGCAAAAAACTGTCCCTAAGAACTATGAGATGAATATTAATCAATATTGCAGAAACTAGGAAATTGCAAGCGGGTAATGGTCCTAAGTACGGTGAAGTCAAAATGAACTGTTTTGAGAGTCTGTTCTTTTCTTAAGGGGCAGTGTGGGGTGGTAGTTAGAGTGTTGGATTTAGAATCAGGAGAACTTGGATTCACATCCTGCTTCAAATACTTACTAACTGTGTGACCCTGAGTGAGTCACACAATCTGTTGCAACTTCAGTTTACTTATCTGGAAGATGAAGAAGTTGAACTCAGTGATTTCTAATGCTTCTTCTAGCTCTCATAATCCTAGTCTTTGGTATAAATATTTAAGGGATTAGTCACTACAGCAGACTCCTTCCAAACCCACTTCTCTCCCTCTTATCTTCTATATGTTTTTATGTTTCCCACTTTCTCTTCAAAAACCACTAAGAAAAAACTTTTAAAAATCCATCAATAGTATGTATGAGTGCCACTTTACCAATTTCCATATGCCCTAAGGCTTCACACATTCGTAAGAGTTACTAACAACTTGGATTTCTATAGTGCTCTTACAAAATGTATGTGAAATGATAATTTACCCTATTTTGCAGAAAAAAAAAAACTGAAGTTCAGAGAAATATTACTCAAAGTCAAACAAGTTATACAGAAATTGCTTGGATTTGAATTCAGTTCTTCTGGCTTCAAGGCTGGTACTGTTTTGACTAATACAAATTGCCTCTATTCACATTACATAAAACATTCATTTCAGCCATTTTTCTGTCATGTCCAACCCTTCGTGATCCTACTTGGGGTTTTGTTGGCAAAGATACTGGAGTGCTTTGCCATTTATTTCTCCAATAAAAAAATGAATACAAGTACCTAATTTCCAATTTCTTTCTTTGTAATAAACAACTCTCTTGATATAGGCCACGTCAGCAATTCTCTTCCTCTCTTTTTCTGTCTCTTATTTTTTTAAAAATCTGGAGTCTACAATTCAACTTCCTGAGGACACTGGCAATATATATGCAACTGATGTCCTAAGCAGATAAATGAAGGTATCCAGAATGAATTTTCTTTACTTAGAATGCATTTTCCCCATCATTAAAATTCTCATTCTTGATAACCTTCACAACTTAAAAGATCATTTTTTGGAAAATATCAGCTTGGAAGGATCCAAATTCTCTTTTGACCAACCAAGTCCCATGAAAAGGTCACAGCAGCAGGGCTTTGATTTGCTAAGTTGGGTTCCTTCCACTCTTGGAAATCAGAGGGACAATTAAAGTTTCAGCAGTTGAAAATTATCCATTAATTAGAGCTGGGCGCATGCATCCATGAAATACAGGTGATAACCATAAATCAGAACAATTAGTCTGTCTAGAAAAGCAACATGATCAAATCAGAGCCACTGTACCAGCTGCTCATTTAATCTAAGGTTGCAATGTTTTTCCAGTTCTTGGGAGATAACCCTGTACAGAATGGAGTGTGAATCTGACAACTCTGCATCCTTCAGAATTATTTATTACTACGGGGAGATTTTTTCCCTTGTTTTTTTTTCTTTTAACAGATTTTTGGACTTTAAGTGAAATCCAATATTACTATCAAAAAGGCAAAAACTCCTGAAAGCTAAGGCCAAGTTTTGCTTCAGAGAAAGGACAAGATTGTACATATTTGTCAGTGGGTAGTTTTCTTTATGTCCCTCATCAATAGCATTAATGTCATCATCAAGGGCATGTGTGACCAGAAGAGGAGGTTGTCCATTTGCCTTAACATTTGATTTAAAGTGACCTACAGAATAAAACCAAATGAGGTGTTTATTTCAAAGTTATAAAATTTTGAAGACAACAGAGCAAGAATAAGGGACAACAGATGGACCAGCATTACTAACTGAGGTATTAAAAGAACCAGGAAAAAAGTTTAATTAGATTCTATATGGAGGATTTTGAAGAAAGATCAAAACTGCCCAGTGTGAAGAAAACGTGGCAAAGCTCTAGTTTGCATTTTTTTTGGAGGGAAACACTGACAAAGAAGAGATTACAGGCACACATAAGTAGTGTAAAACAGAGGACGACTAAAAGGATGATTAATTTTCAGAAGATGATAAGGATCACTATTTTTGTTTTCATTTGCTTTGCTTTTAGTCCAGATCAGTGATTTCACTGGTATCCAGAAGCCCCAGAAAGGAAACTCTCACTACCATTTTGGATCACTTCTTGCCCTGCTATTTACCAGTTTCATTTAAATATTCTTAATTTGTGAGTGTGTCAGTGTGTGTGTGTGTGTGTGTGTGTGTGTGTGTGTGTGTGTGTGTTTGTGTACGTATCCTAGAGTATTTGGCAGTCTGTGGAAGCCTGTGAATTCTTTCTCAGAATGATGTTTTAAAACACATAAAATAAAAGACCTAAGATTACAGAAGAAACCAATTTTATTGAAATATAATTATAAACATACTTAGAAAAATAAGTTGAGACCAAGAATTTAGAATCCCTTTGTAGATTTAGGTATAGACTAGACTTAGGACCAGTGAAATGGTAACTGACTTGTCTTTTGTCACACAGACAATATATGTCTAAGGCAGGATTTGAAAGCACACCTTCCGCACTTGGAAACCAGCTCTGACTACATCACATCTGCCTCTTACAATAACTTCCTGTCACTTATTATAAAAATATTAATATCATCCTATGATCCTTTCCATGTTCTTGTGGATGTATAATTATCTCATATATGTATAACTTCTTTTTAGTGACATTCTTCCAATGCTTTACCAATCCCTTAGACCATTTTCTATCAAACTTTCTATCAAACTTTATGTCAAATATGGTTATAGTTTCCAGTGGACTTGTAAGTAGTGAAATAAGTGTTAGGAGGACATAACCACTTTGCAAAGTATCCATTTGCTCCCCAACTGCCAGGAAAATTATGCTGGTTATGCCAATGCCTATGTAATATTATATCTGTAAAGCAACATGACTAAGAGTTTCCTGGCAAGACATCTCAGACAATCACATTCCCTGATCAGCCTGCTCTTTACACTAAGGGGAGTAAGGAGAATTCCTTTTGATAGACTTCATTGGTTGCCATTCCAGGGTTACAAAAAAGACTGTGTGAAATAAGGGGTGGGGAAGGGATTAGGGAAAGGCAGAAATTGTCAGAAAATGCTGACTTGCCAATAAAGACTGATGTGATTTGGAAGGCATATAAGTTGTGATATCTAATTTCTATATTCTTTAAGGGCTAAGGGAGGAAAATGAGAGGAGAAAAGAGGAGACATCATAGCTGTGATCAGTGAGCATAAACAAAGCATTAGAAAGTCTTGGGAAAAGCAGCCATCCAGATCTCATTTTCCCAAGATGCTCAGCTCTAGATGAGTTAATTCTTTAATGGGCATTTGTTTTTTTCTTAGAGTCCTCCCCAAACATCTATTCCAATCTCCTAAAGTCCTTGTATTTTCAGTCCATGAGGATTGTTATTGGTCTGGAACAACAGTGTTTGTTTCATGAGGTCTGCTTCATAGCCTTGATCATTAAATAGAATATGACCAGGTATTTGTACACTCAATATGTACAGGTATTTGCTCTCTCAATATAATTCAGAGGTACCTGGATATAATGGAAAGAATACTAGATTTAGAGTCAGGAAAGTTGAGATTATCTAATAAAACAATGTCTGAAATATACTTTTTAGGGGAATAAACTTGTAATTTCATTAGTATAAGGAAATTCCGAGGTGAGAAAATTCCATCTACTAATACAAATCCTTGGAAACTTATAGGCAAAGTGAGTTACCAATGAGTGTAGAGAGTTTATAACATTTATCCAGCATCTCATAATCTGTGTGTGTCAGAGGCACAGGTAGCTTATACACAAGTCTTGATGATTCTAAGGTCAATTCTTTTCTCACTTAGACACACTACTGATTGGTGCTATTTAAAGATAGGGACTAGGTTTATGACTTCATTAGTATTTATGACTTCATTAGTATACAAAATACCTAGATGACCCAATTCTTTCTGTCAATGTAGGTCATTATTTTCTTTGTCATTTCGTAACCTATAACCCTGAGAAACTATGATGTCCCTAGTGTCACAAAGCCAGTATGGGCTACAGACAACACTTGACCCTGAGTCTTTCTGGCTCTACTATCAGCTCCATATTTACTAGGCAACATATCTCAGTGCTATCATCATGCCATTTTGTATAGTTAGTTAGCATCCACTAGATCTGGCCTCTCATCATGGGCTTAAACTGAACTTGTGTTCTTTAAAGCTATGTGAGGAGGGGCAGAGCAAAGATGGTGAATTTGAGGTGGTGGCTCAGCTAAACTTTCTCAACATTCCCCTCCAAAAAACTCTAAAAATAGCTCCCCAAATCAAATTTTCTAGTGGCAGAGACAACAAAAGGTAATGATAACTTAATTTTTGTAGCCTAAGAAAACTTTAAGAGGTCAGGAAGAGAGGTCTACACCTGGGTAGAAGCTAGTCCAGAGACCACACATGAGATAGCAGCAGAAATGGTGGTGGCAGCAGTAGCAACAGTTTTGGGATATTTCAGCTTAGAGGTAATAAATGGGTTTAGATAACTGATCACAAAGAGATTACAGAGGACCCATAACTGGCACTGGGTACAGCTGACAGTGACTGGCAACTATATTGCCCATACACAATTCTGGATCACAATTATAGGATGGAGAGGGGTACTACTAGCAAGGTGGCTATAGAATAGAGGAGCTGGTCACAGATTTAGAATTGAGAGGGTTGCTAATGCTTGGGGCTGCAGGGGCACTGGTGTCCTTCTTGAAAATTGTTCATACATATTTCATGTGTTGTGTAATAGAATTAAAGTTGTAGTGATTACAATATTTTCCAGATAAACACACAAAATGCAAGTTATTACTGATCAGTGGTCAAGTCCTTCGACAGGTCTTAACAAGCAAGTGTTGGCAAGCAAGTGTATCACACATTATTAGGAAGTCCAATATACATCAGCAGGAATATGTCCATGCAATCCCTTATTTACAATACAGTATTATGTGGTTACATGATGCAATGTTGCATCTCTAAAAATTCAATGCAGGAAAAGCCCCACAAATTTGCAATAAATTATTAAATTTAAGATGCCTCATTTAAGAACCAGATCATCGTGTACAGTAACATCAATTTTACAATGATGATCAGCTGTGAAAAACTTGCATTAATGATGAAAAAAATGCTATCCACTTCCAAGAAGAGAGCTGATGAACTCTGATTTCAAATGTAAGTAAAATTCTCTTGCTGCCTTTCTTTTCTTTTTGCTTTTTTTGCAATAAGGTAATGAAATATGTTTTCCCTGACCTCATAAATATAGTTGATACCATAGTGCTTTCCTTCTCAGTAGATGGGAAGAGTGTTAGATGGATGGAGAGAATTTGGAATTCAAAATTTAAAAATAAAAGAATGCTAAAAGTAAATTTTACATTTGATATATATATATATATATATATATATGTAGTAGAAAGAAAAAAAGCTGTGAGTAACACAAATGCTATAGCAGGCCTTATCAAGTTGGGAAAGCTTTGAATATTAGCCCAATAGAACAAACTATTTCTTTTCTCTAAGGACCAGGCTAATTTCTAAGAGGCTCATTATTAGATGTTTGGCCACCAGACAAGAAGGTAAACATTTTTTTTAATCAATGCTATTCATGAAGAATATTTATTAAGTGTGGAAGAGTTGTGGTGTATTAGTGGAGAAATATCCTCTCAAATGAAATCACAAATATTTTGCAATACCCAAGTGTGGTCAGCTAAATAAATGAAGGTGGGAAAATATATATTAAGGCAAAGTATATCATGTGCTTATGCAGGAATGCCAAAATTTTGATATACAAAAACTTCTGAAGTATTAAAAGTCAGGATTTATTTAATTTCAGACAGAACATATGATTCCATTACAAGTGATTCTTTGTGGTATCTTATAACAACTTATTGCCTACTTTTTTAAAGGCAATATATTTTTAATGGTTATGTTAATATCTGTATTTTAGCTGAAACAATTGCAATTTGTAGGAAAAAAATTTCACCAAGTTTACTGTTATAATCATGTTTCAGTGAAGTTGCATGGAAGATTTAAATTATAATATAAATCCATTCCTTGAAAGGAAGACACTTAAAATGCAAACAAAATATGAATAGAATTTAACAAATAGGACTTCCTGTTGCACATATAATGAAGATGAGTTCAAATTTTAAGACAACATTAAAACAGACATAGAAGTCAAGGTATTATTGCCATGTGGTCAAAAGGAGAGCTAGTGCAATTCAAGAGGAGGTGAGAGAAAGAGTTTGACAGAAAGAAAAGTCTTTGAAAAGGGAATTAGGAAACACTGAGCCTCTTCTCTTCCTTCAGATTCTTTCAGACAAAAGATGAATACAAGTCACTCACCTTCTAAAAAAAGAATCCTGATCAAAGTAATCAAATAGGCTCTTGGTAAATTGTCACAGACATACACAAAAAAATGAAATCTGTTGCTTGTTATTCTTTAGTGGTGTTATGTGAAACAGCTCCAATATGATATTAAGCTAATAAAGCCAAAAGGAATTGTTATATAACAAATTCCATGAAAATTGTATATGGTTTTCCAGTTGGAGCTAGCTCTGTAATTATGAGCAAAAGAGAGAAAAGGCAGATCAGTGGTGTGGGAAAGAATCAGGGCTTTGTGATTTTCGTCTGGATATACTTTTTATATGTGTTCACTCTTGTATTTCATTCCCCTTTATTTTTTTACTCCATCCTTCCCCAGTCTCTCCCCCTTTCATCACCTCCAACTTCAACATTTATTTATTTATGTTTTATGTCACATTGTAATGGTAATTTAAGGTTAATGGTGGTTTGGGGAAGAGTTAAAGATCTTCCAGGGTCCATTAACAGGCCTCAATATCTTTTGTTAATTTCTATTGAGGCTCTGGGGCAGAGGATCCTGCCCTCCTGCTCTGAAAAGTGTATAAATACTCTTAGGTGAGGTTTTATTTTGGGACTTAGTTTTTGGAAGAAAGTTTGTGTGCTAGACGAGATTCTGGGAAGTGCTAAGGAGCGCCCCCAGCTTTGAAAACCCAGATGTTGGTATTTCTCTCTGTGGTAAATGTATGGTCAGACAATTGGATCTATCAATTGATCTGTGATGTATGTATTACTTGAGTCAGCCAGGTGGTGCAGTGGATAGAGCACCACTGCAGGAATCAGGAGGACCTGAGTTCAAATCTCACCTCAGACACTTGACACTCACTAGCTGTGTGACCTTGGGCAAGTCCCTTAACCCCAATTGCCTCCTCCTGGGTCATCTCCAGTCATCCTGATGAATATCTGGTCACTGGATTCAGATGGCTCTGGAGGAGAAGTGAGGCTGGTGAGCTGCACAGCCCTCCCTTACTCAAAACAAAGTCAAGCGCAAGTCATGTCATCATTTCTCTGATGGCATAGTCTTCTTTGACAATGAAGGACAAACACACACAATGTATTACTTATGGTTAGACAGTTGGAAGCTCTGTCTATTGGTTGATCTTTGTTTCTCTGTATTTTCTCTGAAGTTCAAGGTGCTGACTTTTTTCCCCAAACTAAGGGAATGGTATATGTGCTTGACTAAAATAGATTGCTGACCCCTCAAAAGTTGCCTTCCTTTTAGAAAAGCAGGTAAAAGAACCTATAGAGCAGGTCCTCTATATACGCAAATATACATATGCACATATATACATGCGCATACATATATACATATACACATACATGTATATAAATACACATACACATATGCACACATACATGTATACATATATACATATGCATATGTATATATGTATATACATGTTCTGACGAGCCTGTAGGATTCATCAGATTGCCTAAGGGGTCAAGGACAGAAAAAAGGTTAAGATCTTTTTTAAAAAAAGATTCCCAACTAATAGAAATTAGAAGTTAATCAAACAATAGCATCTTTAGGAATTAGGTAATACAAATGTTTGAAATGTAGAAATGTCATTAGTTTTCACTGTTTTTTCTTCCTCTTGCAGCAGAAATGATTTGTTCACTGAAATCTCTCTGTTTTTTTCTACCCACCCCTTTCCATTTGCCTTCATCCTAAGGAAGATCCAATTTTAAATCAGCAGCTAACATTCATTAAATTTCTATAAAACTTGCCAGGAGGAACAAGATTCTAAGCCTCATAAGCATTCCATGGAAGAATTTAAATAGAAAACTATTCTGCATTTTTAAAATTTTACTTTCTTCCTCAATTATACTGATTACAAATATTCACTTTTGAGACTGCCCAGAAAATGAATGTGACAGTTGCAATGCTGACATATAACACTCATATGAGAAGTTTTCTTTTTAGTTGAATCAGTGCAGGAGGTTCTCTGTTCATAGAGTGTCAGTTGTTGTAGAAGGTAAAGTTTCATCTCACAAGAATCACATGTAGAGGCCAAGGAGGTTGTCATATATGTTTTAGGGCTCAGTAATTGCTTTGTTTTGACAGAATAAATTTAATTATTTTACCTCAAATAAGTGCAGATATATGAAAGATCTGTTATTTCCCTAGTTTGGAGAGTTTCTTTCATGGGAACTCCATCTCAGCAGTTTCTAATCTATCTACAACTTGGAATACAAATTCTTTAAGGAGATCCCTGAGGCTGTTGTTCAGTTGTTTCAGTTATGTCTGACTCTTTCTGACTCCATTTAGGTTTTTTTTTGGCAAAGATACTGGAATGGTTTGCCATTTTCTTCCACAACTCATTATACAGATGAGAAAACTGAGCAAACATGGTTAAGTGACTTGCCCAGGGTCATATGGTTATTGAGAGTCTGAGGCCAGATTTGAACTCAGGAAGATGAGTTCAGATTCCTAAAGTACATAGAGATTAAGGATTTGCTGAGGGGTTGAAGAACTAGTAAGGTCCTGAGGCAGAATTAAAACAGATCTTTTAAACTCTAAACCAGTGCTCTATCCAGGGTACCACCTAGCAACTATTAAGGATCCAGGTCTTCTAGACTATAATCCAAGGCTCTTACAACCTAGAGCCACACAAAGTCTTTGTTGTTCAGTTGTTTCAGCCCTGTCCAAATCTTCATGACCCCATGGTTTTCTTGGTAATGATACTTGAGTGGTTTGCCATTTCCTTCTTCAGATCATTTTACAAATGAGTAAACTGAGGCAAATTGGGTTAAGTAACTTACCCAGAGTCACACAGCTAGTACGTGTCTGAGGCCAGATTTGAACTCAGGAAGATGAGTCTTCCTGACTTCAGACCTGGAACTCTAGCTGCCCTGTACACACCTTCTGACTAAAGACAAAAAATAGACACACAGACAAATATACCCATTACTGTTTGAATTACTAAACCCAAAGTGCTGTAAATGTGCATATTTACGAACATATTTTGCATTTCTTTTTTATATGCAAATATATGTGTATATAGACTCATATACATGGGGTGTGTGAAATTAAATTCAGTTTAATAAGCAGTTGTCTTCTCTAAAGAGAGGGCCCTTAATAAATTCCTATGTCTGGCTTTCTGATATATATATATATATATATATATATATATATATATACATATACACATACATGAAAGAAATGGAAGATAATTTTAATAATTATGGTGATGCTAATTTATTTTTGTATCAATTAATTTTTTGATAAGACTTTCCCACCTTCAAATTTGAGTTTTTCAATTGCATATATATAAGACACATGTAATTTTACTCAACTATATTTGATACTAGTGCACTTTGGGTCATTTGACCCCAATTTTGTATGTGCACATATTTATCTGTATGTTTGTTTATATGTGTGTATATGTGCATTTCTTTCTTGCATCAATCCATTTCATTTTGTTTTTGGTGAAACAATATATAAGGGGTGAGGAATAACCCAAGTAGAGCACTAGCATCCATGAAATATTTCATGCCTGGCACAGAGCAAGAGCTTAATAAGTGCTGATTGATTGATTGAAGAACAATGGGAAATCTCATGGCACGAAAGTTAGATATTTTATGGAAGATTTATGAAAAGATGAAAGCAAAAGCTAAACAAGATGAGAAGGCATGGCAAGGCTGAGAACTGCCCTGCTTAAGTGGATAGCATGTCAGTAGTATCATGTGTTCATAGAAGAGTCAGAGTTATACAAGTTGTTTTTTTTTTTTTTCTTACATATTACACAGAGAAGATGAGAGAGCGAGCAAACCATTTCTGGGAGTGAGGGGGTTTCCTATCTTGTTTGGCTCTTGCCACATTTCTGCTTGCTTCATCTGAGCTTCTACCCTAGAGTTGGAGGCATTTCTGGGATTTCCCTTAGGATTTGGGAGCAGATTCATGTACTTAGGTCAACTGGCAAGGACTTGGAAAGATTCTGGAGCTGGCAGAGGCTCGATTCATTTCTATATATCGACATTTATGTCAGACAAGACTGGTTTCAGAGGCTCACTGATCTCAACAAATGTACAAATGCCAAATCAAAAGCCAGGACCCAAGTTCAGTTTTGGTTTCTGTCCAGCCCTTCATCAAACATTGTGGTTGAAAACTTCCTTGGTAATTTGGAACGAGACAATCTGAAACAATTGCTTCAATGAAGTGCATCTTTGGGTTGATCTAATCTTGATCATAATGAACCAAAAAAAAAATAAGCTCCTGTTTCTGTAGCACCATGTGATTAACAAAGAACTTCTCACAACAACCCTGCCAGGGAGACAAGGTAAATACTACTGTATTCTATTTGGTAGATGAGGCTCAGTTGAAAAACTTCCATTTTACCCCATCATTCTTTTGAGATAAGATCTCAGATAATTGCCTTTTTACAGTCAAATTCCTGAAAAAGCCATCTAGGATTTTTCCTCTTTTGTTCATCTCCCTTGTACTTCTCAGATCCTTACGAAACATCTTCTAACCACACCACTCCAAAAAATCTTTCTTTAAAGTCACCCACATTTTTGCACTGCTACACCCCATGACTTTTTTCTTTGTCCTTGACCTTGACCACTCTGTGACTTTTGATATCATTGACCTCCTTTCTTAGTTTTTAGTGTCTTTGCTGATCTGCTTCTGCTCTTTTTGGCTTCAGTGACAGTATCATTGGTGCAGATGTCTCTTGGGATTCTGGTTCTGTCTAAGGCCTTGTTTTCACTTTCCTCCATGCTTTCCTTCTTGATCTCGTCAGCTTTCAATGATCACTTTTATACATGACTTCCAAATCTAAATATCCAACCCCACTACATGAAAGGTTTCTTGGTTTCTCCTCAACAAATTTTGCATGTACCCTACTCTCCTCTCCCCCCCCCATTTTATATCTCACACACACACACACACACACACCACACCTCCATATACTGTATATACTTTAAAAAAATAGATTTTTTTCTGTTCTTATAATTTCATCAATGTAAGAATTTTCCTGCAGCCCTGCCCAAACCCGCTTCCCACACACGCATACACATCATGAAGACTGACAGCTTATTTGGCTGTGGAACCCTGAGCAAATCATTTAACTTCTGAGTGACAAAGGAAAATCTGCAATACTCCTGACTGTAGAGAAGGTGCCCATAGTGTGTATACTTATATGTCTCCTGAGCTGCAGTCTTGTACCATCAACTGTCATCCACTACATATCTTTTTTCTGAAGTTCCTGTGGGCATCTCTAAATCCATATATACTTCATTTTTCCCCCTTAAGCATACCTCTTCCTAATTTCTTTTTTTTCCTATTGATGATACTACCACCCCTTTAGTGATATCTCCTTAACAACCTAAGCCATCCTTGACTTCTTAGCTCTTCCTTACATCCCACACCCTAGGAACTGTCAAGTATAGTCAGCACTATTGATTTCACTTCTTTTTTGCAGGAACCATCTAAGTTCAGCCATCCTCATCTCTCCCTTGGATTATTGCAATAGCCTCCTCATTGGTCTCCCTCCCTCTGGTATCTCCCTTCTCCACACATTTGCCAACCTCTATTTCTAAACTGTAGATCTTACCCTACCACCCAGGTGCTCAAGAAACTTCAGGGGCTTCCTATTATCTCTGGGATAAAATATTATCACCTTTACTTTTTATTCAAAGTCATTCACAATATGGTTCAAATCTTCCTAGACACATCTTACATCACTCCCCTTCACACATATTATATTCCAGCCCAAACTGGAACTTTCTTTCCCCACTAAAAGGCAGTATATACCTTCTGCCCTCAAGCTATTTCACAGGATATTCCCCCATTTCCTCCATACCTGTAATGAAATGATCTCCCTTCTCACCTCCACCTATGCAAATATCTGGCTTCTTTCAAGGCACAGCTCAGATGCCACATAAAGGAATAAGAGGATTTTTCTAGTCGCCACAATTGTTCATGTTCTCTCTCAAGAACATTTTTTATTAATTTAGAAAATAATTTATACTGCTATAGTATATACATATATTATACATGTATATATACAAAAATGTATATGAACATGTACATATGGGATCATATATACATCTATATACATACACATGCATGTAGATGTGTGTCTATCTATATCTATTTCTATCTCCCAAAAGTCTCTGATTACACCAGTAAGTGCATGGAGCTCCCAGTGAGGAGACATCTCTACCAGCTAGGTGGCACAGTCAGTAGAGCTCTAAGCTTATTGTCATGAAGACCCGAGTTGAAATGCAGCCACACTTAGCTATGCAACTCTTAGTAAGTAATTTACCTTTTGTTTGCTTTGGGTTCCTCAACTGTCAAATAGGGGAAAAAAATAGGACCAACCTAGCAGGACTGTTTTAAGGATAAAAAGAGATGATATTTGGAAAGAATTTACCCCAGTGCCTTGAACATAGTAGACAGATGATTAATAAACATGTGTTCCCCTTAGCTGCTCCCTCAGACCTTCTCCAGCATATACCGGCTATGCAATCCTAGGCAAGCCACAACTTTTCAAGCCCCTTCTAGGTGATTCTCTAAGACTATAAGTGGCAGATTTTATGTTTACTTATATGGTATTTTCTCCCCAGTGGAATGAAAGCTCATTGATGGAACAGATTGTATCTCTAACAGCTAGCACAATGCCTAGAATTTAGTACGTCCTTAATGAGCATTTGCTGAAATTAAATTGAATTGTTGAAGTCATCTGCCTGCAGCCCCATAGTGTCAAAACCTATCTCCTTATTTTCAAAATCAGCACTTTCGTTACAATGCATACCTCCTACAAACCTATGCATTATTTTAAATCCTTCAAATGCCCATTTTTCTTCCTTACTTTCTTCTCTCCTTTTTTTGGGTCATAGAATAAATACAGGCAAATATTGAAAAGGAATATTATTAATGGATCATGTAATATTGATTCTTAAATTTCTGGCTATTACTAATTTTCTTAATTTAAATTTTTAAATCACTTCTTAAATCTTTTTCTGGCTTCTCTTCTTTCCACTTCTCTGCTGTGGACATCTCCCAAAGCTTTCTTTCTGACCCCCTTCTCTCCTCTTTAAACTGGATTCCTTGAGAAAATGAGCCCCTCTTCATTTCTCAAGCTTCAACTCTCAAGTCTATTTAGATGATTCTCAAATATTTAGAGTCAACCTTCATATCTCCCAAAAATGCTAATCCTACACTCTTCACCATCTACAAGCAATCTCTCCCTGAATATTTTGATTACTGACATCTTTGACCCAATAGACCCCAAAATGAAATCATATTTCTCCCCCAAACTTACCCTTTGCAATGACCTCCCTTACTTTGCTACTGCCATTTCAGTGTCATCTCTGATTTATCCTTCATACTCAACATTTAATCAGTTTTCTTTTCTTTTTAAAATTTTCTTTTTTTATATGTGGCGTGAAACAAGCATTTGTATAACTTAGTACAATAAAAAAAATGATTGTTTATGAAACTGCAAATCTACTATGCACAACTGGCTATTCCTTTCAAATATGCGACAAAATTACCATGGAATTGGTTTTCTTTTTTTTCTTCCTTCCCCTCCCCTCTGTGGGCCACCATTAGACACAAATAGGTATGTGTACACATGTGTACATATGTGTATAACCCACATATATGTGTATAACACACACATATACATACATACATACATACATACACATACACTTATATAAATGTGTGTGTACATCTATATACTTCTGCTCCAGTTCTTTCTCTGGGTGAACATAGAATCTTTCTTCATATGTCCTTTAGATAAAATAATTCATTTGTTCAAAGTCATTCTTAAAACAATAGTGCTTTTACTGTATACAGTGTTCTCTTGTTTCTCCTCAATTCAGTCCTTATTATTTTGTGCGTCTTTCCATGTTTTTCTGAAATCATTGAGCTCATCATTTCTTACAGTACAGTAATCAATTTTTAAGTTCTATTTTGCTATTTTCCTCATTTCTATCTTCTATTTTCCACCTTTACTTGAAATTACTGTGATTTAGGGTCTCATTAACTTTTTCTTGGACTATTCAAATAGCTATAGTGTAACTGGTCTTCTTACTGTCATTTTCTCCCTTCTCCATCAATCCTTCACATTTCTGTCAAACTAATCCTCTTAAAGATGAAGCTTTGTTCGTGACACTGCTTTTCAAAAACTTTCAATGGTTCCCTATTGTTTACTAACCAAATGGGAAGCTTCTTAACCTGAAATCAAGTCACTCCACAATCTGATTCTAACCTGCCTTTCCACCCTTAACTCATCTTTATGCATTTTGTACTCTGACCTAGACATATTCTTATCATTCCCCAATCTCATATTGTAATCTCTGGTCTCTGTTCATTTCTACACACAATTCCCCATTTTTGTGGGGAATACATTTACTCTTTGTCTCTACCTATTGAAATCCTTCCTTCTTTAAAACTCAAGTGCCATATCCACCTTGAAGTCATCCCTTAAATCTTGAGTTTAGAGTGATTCTATGCACTGCAAATCTCTCACAGCTTTACATGACTTCCCTGCTACTACCTATCCCAGATACATTTCACAATATTCTAACTTTCATTGCACTTATTTGTATGCATGTTTACTTTCCACTCCAGGAGAATGCAAGCTCCTTGAGGACAGGGCTTATGTATTCCCTTGTCTTTCTACCCTAAATGCCTAGCATAGTACTTTTCACATAGTACTGATATTAGAAAGAAATTAAATCTACAACTGAATAAGTATTTATGAAATGCTTACTGTGTCTAAGGAACCATGCTAGGCACTGTGGAGAAGAGGACACAATGGAAACAAACACACACACACACATACACACACGTGTGCACACATGCGCACACACACACACACACACACACACAAAGTCAAAGCAAAACAAACCCATCTCCTTTCCTCAAGGAACTTACAGTATATTCTTCTAGAGGATATGATTAATTCAATTTAATTTTTAATGAAAACAATTATTCCCCAAAATGAGTGTTTCTATGCATACTGAACACAAAAAGAAGACTCTATATGAAGCTATGAATTTCCATAAAAATAGAGAATCTCCATTTCATACCTCTTGCATTTTTTTAAAAAAAGTGGTATGAATCTTCATATTATATCTGCTTGTTTATGTTTTCTCCAGATCTTCTTCTACTCTCTTCCTCACATTTAAAAAAGTGCTACAGTGGCCCACTTTTGGAGGGATTGCTACTGCTAACCTCCCGGGCTCCCCACTGTGATTCATTTAAAGAAGTTCCTACAAGGTGTTAGGGACTATGCAGTGGTGTCAAGTAGACAAAGGCCAAGTTGAAAACTGTCCTTTCCGCCATATAGTATGCATTCTACTTAAGTTAAGCATGTGATCCATCTAAAAAAAGCCAGGAACAGCAGTGGTTGAAGTGGGATTATAAAGAAGGAAAGTGAATAATCATGGGAATCTGTAATAGGTAGTAGGCTGTAGTAGGCTGATTATAGTTTAGAAATATCAGAAAGCTGATTTGGAATCCTAATTTTGCAACCAACCACCTCTGTTGATCTTAAGGAAGTGAGTTCACCTCTCTGAGTCTCAATTCTCTCATCTATAAATCTGAGGGTTAGATAAATAGTTTCTAAAATCTTTGAGAGATCCAAAAAATTCTGTGGTCTAATAAGAAAAAAAAGGGAAGAAGATCAAGGGTGCCCACTGAGAGATGCAGATGTCAGCAAAGATAAAACTGTTGAAAGAGAAAAAGGAGTGGAATAAAAGGGGTAAGTATGAAATTCCAGTCAAGTGAAAACATGTTTGAGAGTCAAGTGATTAGAGCAAAGAAAATGAAACAGACAGGTCCATTTGTTTTCTGATTAAAAATGTGAACTGCCAAATCATTGTGCACACTTCCACAAGCTTGCGTTGAAAGAAAAATATTCCTTTTAACCACCATAAAATATTCTTTCTATAAATCACTAATAGCTTTTCAAAACATTTTGGCTATATGTTACAAAATATTTTGAAGTCAAGATTAAGTAGAGTTGAATTGTATGTAAGGTATTTTCCTAAAACCATGGTAACAAGAAAATTGTTCAATAAATCCACAGTATTGCTGAAACAAGATGAAGGAAATACTTTAATGGCAGATCCCGCATGCAGGCATATTTAGAGAGCAAGTCTTTGGACACTATCATCTCATATGAAGAAAGAAACCCATTAATCATTATGAGTATTACAGAAAACACAAATCATCATTTCTGCTAGGGCATTTTATTTTCAATCCATTTCCTATTGAATTGATTGCATAATATTTTAGAATATGAAATGTCAAGTGCCAAACACTTAGTAAATACTATCTATGAATACATGTGTGTAGGTATGTAAGTATATATTACAACTATAAACGAAGTAGGTATTTGTATCATGAACCATGTAGTCATCCAGCATCATAGGATTATAGGATCATAGATTTAGGGCCAAAAAAAGACCCTAGGGGTCATTGAATTATTGAATCCAGGATATTCCTTTTAAAGAAGATGAAAATTAGACCCAGAAAAAGTAAATGACTTTCCAAAAGTCAGAGACAATTGGCAGAGATTTAAACTTGGGTCCTATGATTCCATTTGGAAGGGTACTTCTCTTGTGTCCCCTCCTTTGACTAGGAAATATAAGAAGACAGATTTGGAGTTGGAAAGAGCTGTCAACAATTATAATTTTGTATTACATAAGTCACTAACTTGCTTATCTAATCCTTTTTCTGGGTTTCATTTTCCTGCCTATAAATGAAAGATTTAGACTAGACAGATACTATGAGGAAATGCATCTTTTGAGAGAGTCCATTCCATACTGGGAGATATTATTAGGAAGAAGATGATGATGGTGGTGGTGATAATGACGATGATGATGAATCCTTCATTTTACTGAAATAAAGAGTATATATTTATATTATCAATGGACTAATGTAAGTTTGAAGGAAATATCTTCTCAGATGAAGTAACTTCGGAGGTTAAATATAAATAGATACCCTCAGGCTATATTTTATTCTCCTCCTCATTAGCAAAATTAAGAAGAATCTGATTGACTCTTTCTTGGAGGAGGATTTAACAAGCTTAGAAACTTGCTTCCAACAGAAGTTATTCCGATAAGACTTTTCATAGAAAAATTATTTTCCCCACAGGAGCAAATCTGACCTTAAGCAATTCTTGTGACTCCAAAGTCTGCCCATTTTTCCTATTTCCATTCTACTATGTGAATGCCACTGATTGTCTACTTTAAGCAAACAAACAAACCAAAGCAATAAAAATCAAATCTGTACTCTAAGAAACTGAAACTGCTACCTGAAAGCAGTCTTCCTCAATGTACTAATACATTTCTTTCTCTTTCAATCCAGCTACTCACTTTTTGAATCCTCAGTCTTATAGACCTCAATGGTGGGTGAAATTCTCTCTAGTCCTCATGAAACCTAGGCTACAAATCTCCCACAACAGGTATCTCCTTGTAATTTTCTCCCCTTTAATCTTAGGTTTCCCCCCTTAGGGAGAAGGGAATATATTATGAAGGATCAATTATCCTTTTGTTGAAGAAAGCAATAGTTTCCCTCTTCTTTTCTCCCCTTGAGTTTTTACTTCTCTAGATTACTCCTCTTTACTTAAAATAATTTTAATATGAATTAGGTCCCACTTCCCTCACCACCTAAGTTCCCTCTGAACTTCGCTGCATCTTGTCAGTTATGCTCTTACATATGTGTATTATGCTGTATAATAATGTAAAAAAAAGAGTTTGATAATTTCAAAGAACACTATACTAAGCATGTGACATATTTAGCTGATCTAGCAAATTATCTGTGGAAATCATTCTCTAGTAATAACTCACTCATTTACTTGTAGATAATGAGGGTTGTATCAAAGAGATTTTTCCAAATGACTGAAGCTTGACTTTTTAAATCTCCAAACTGTTTTCCCCCTAATTTTAGCTACTATGGATGAAAATATGTCTAAATATATGTATTTAGTAGTCTAAATCAGTAGGTGTCACAGAAGACCCATTAGACAGAGCACTGGGTCTTATACCCTTTTTAGAACTGGAGGGCATCACAACCTGAGAGAATGGCAGTCCCACTAATGGGTGGGGAAGATCTTTAGTCACATTAAAATAATTAACGAAACAAATACATACACTGTTTATAGTTAAAGAAAATCCTTTCTGTTCTTTACTCCTAGTAAAGACTCTTGATTGATAAAGGCAAGATTCAGTCAGAGGCACTTGATTATACTAAAACAAAAGCAGCAAAAGATCTTATTTAGCTTTCTAGAACAGTATGTCTGTGTTTATATGTGTATATGCATATGCATGTATATGTATGTGAATGTGTATACACGTGTATAAACACACACATATACAAATAGATATGTCCAGAAGAGAATTTAGAGGTTATCTAATTCCATCCTTTCAATTTACAGATGAATAATCTGAGATGCAGTGGGAAAAGCAACCAGTCCTTACACATAGAGCTACTAGGGGTTAGAGAAAGTATTCAAATCTTGGTCTTTTCCCTCTAAATCCAATTATAATTTCATTTTGCTAAACTGTGTTATCTCATTTCAAGCAAAATTTAAAATTAAAATTAAAAATCCTTTCTAATCTGTAGGTGGAAAGTGCTTTGGACAGAATGCCTGGTTTGAAACTCAAGGTATTCAATCATTCATTAATTTTGCGACACTTTGTGACACTGTTTCCCCTTTTGGGGCATTAGTTTCTGATTATGTAAAGCAAGAGTAGATATCCTCTATGGTCTCTTCCAGTTTTATCTGTACATAAGTATGAGTGAATGCCATTATTTCCCACACTGTAACAAAATCTCCCTAGCAAACTTGGCAAGACAGGGTCCCCAGAAGATGCACATTGAAGTATTTGTATTTAAAACCTAGCATCAGACAGTACAGCTTCCAGGAAACAGCCAAGTTTCTCAACATTTTAGGCTTTGCGGTTACCCTGCCTTATTCTCCTGCTGTGTCTACCAAATCCTAGGCTTGTAACCCTGAATTGTCCCATTCCAACATCATCAAATACCAACCAAAAGCTTTATCTACAATCTACAGAGCAATGGACTTGAAGTCAGAGGTGGGGATTCAAATCTCACCTCCACTACTTACCTATCTTGTAACTTTAAGCAAACCCCTTTAATGCTGAACATCAGATGCCTCTTCTTTTAAATAAAGGAATTAATTAGACTAGATGAACCTCTAAGTGGCTCCTTCTATCTCTAAATCTATATATGATACTGCAATACCTAAGTAGCAAAATATTCTCATCTCCCTTGAAGACTGTAGTATAAAAAATGGCAAAGCATGAAAAAGGTGTCATGTTTCCATTCTCTTGGGTATCAAAGAGTCCCCAGAAACACCAAAAAAAGAAAAGAATCTAACTATAATTAACATCCTAGAAGAAGGGAAAAGGTATTCTTCATTCCAGAACACCGTTCTTGATTGCCATTTTATTTCTATATATTCTCTAGGCAATATTACTGATCTTTAAAACAATTGCCTTTATTTCAATAGTTTTTTAAATAGGAGCTAAGAAAAATTCCCCATTAATTGTAGGGGTGCCTGAATATATGTTATCTACAATGCTATTTTCCAAATTGTTCAATATTCTTTCCCTTACATTTTCGATGGCAGGAGAGCATATGTACATTCACATAGTGTGAACACCTTTGATCAAAGAACACGAATCTGTAACGGAATTTCACTGAGAGGCCAGGACTCAAGCGAGGAACTACAGACCTGAACAGCAAAAACTAAGAATAAAACTGATAAATTACCATAAAACAAGGAACCTGTAATGAGCTGGTTTGATTTATGATCTTCATTTTCATTTCACGTAAGTAATCTATCTTAATACATACACAAAACTTTGCTTCTGCTTTATTAAGTAATACATTTCACATTGTGCACTTCTAAAAGGGGAAACAGAGTATTTGGGTAATGTAGCAGATCATTTCCTTTAGATTACCACAAGGTGAAATTTAAACAGCTTCCAAAGAGGTAAAAACAGAAATATTTTTCTTAGCACTAGGTTTCTTACTGACTTCAGTGTCCTGTTATAATAGGTGGGAATTATAATTTGGGTTAATTAAATAATATTTTCTCGATTACCATCCAGTGTTAATGTAATGAATCAATCTCTGCTGTATGTCTTTGTGTAAATATGTATGGTGAGTAAACCAGTTCTTATGAATGATGCCCCCAATGTGATGACAGTCATACCCTCCATATCACCACATGATTTTGAGCCCCTTTGCCAAATCTCTACATTTTGAAATAATGTCACTCCATGTAGAATGGAGATTATAAGTATTTGGTATGGTAACATCTATAAAAGTGTTGTTCTTCAATTTTATGGATCAATATTATGCCCTGATGACTATGGGCAATAGTTCATCTGTGATAATGGCTGCTTCAGTACAGTTTATTGGTTGAGTGTTCCAGGATATTTTTGCAATTTGCATCATATTCTGGGGATTTGTCATCTATCAGTCCATGAAAGATAAGCTTCTCAGGGGCTAAATGTTTATAGCCTACAATGATATTCCACATCATCTTCACCATTTCATTGTATTTTCTACTTCAGTCACTAATTCCATGCTTTACAGAAGATGCTTCTTTAATTTCTAGTGGTAATGATCTGATTCTGAACTGCCATCATAAACCCTTCCAATTCCACAAACAAGTCTACATGGCATTGATGATTTTATGTCATTTTTGGAAATTTTGTTCTGTGGGCAAGAAAAAGAAAGAATGTAGATGCTGACTATAGAAAACCTTTTTCATTCCATTTATGCTATTAGCCCTTTTCCATTAGAGTATAATCTCGTGGATGGCAGCACTGCCTGTGTTTTTGTTTACATCTATATTCCCAAGGCAGTTAGGTAGTGCGCTGGACAGAGGGGTGGGCCTGGAGTCAGGAAGACCAGAGTTCAAATCCTACCCCAGACACTAGTTGTGTGATCCTGGACAAGTGATTTTTCCTCAGTCTTCTCATCTGTATAATGAGCTGGAGCAGGGAATGGCACATCATTCCAGTATCTTTGCTAAGAAAACCCCAGATAAAGTCACAAAGAGATGGATATGACTGAAACAACTGTATAACATCAATAACAATGACACATATCCCCAGTATTAGCACAGTATCTAGGTCATATTAGTTGCTTCACAAATGTTTACTGACTACTCATAGTCTCTATTTTTTACAATATATTTCACAAATCTATTTTATGGTTGATAATGTTGTTGTTGATATTTTATTATCATCTTCTTTGATGAGTTTCAGAAAGAAATTATTTCAGGACAAATTGTTTTTCCAACTGTTCCTATCTCTCATTGGTTGGTTCCTCCCAGAACCTCCATTTTAAGGAGAGTGTGCAGCATAACCGTGTCTTCCTTCCACTAAGAGCCTCTGTGCTAACTGTCTAGATTTTTTCCACCATGCCCTGTAGACCAAGTGCCTTCTTGCTTCCCTTTCATTCTGCAATTCATTTTAGCTTTCTTTTCTTTGGTGTATTTCCTCAGTATAATTTAAGTTCACTTGAGGGTAGGGACTATCTTGTATTTGTATCCCTGGCTATTAGTATTGGGCTTGGCACACAGTGAGAACTTCATAAATTTAATTTTTTTCAGACTATTGCTCTTATAGATAAAATGACTTTTTGTACCTGAATAAGTGTATTGATATACAAGTTAATCTCTATAAACTCAATAGGGCAGCTAGGTAGATTAGATAAAGCTCTAGGCCTGGAGTCAGAGGGACCTTAGTTCAAATCAAGCCTCAGACACTTGTCCTAACTGTGTGACCCTGGGCAAGTCACTTAACTTTGTTTGCCTCAATTCTTTATTTGTAAAAGAGAAGGAATGACAAACTTTTTCAGGATCTTTGGCAAGAAAAGCCCAAATGGGGTCACACTGTGTTGGATGCAACTAAAATGAATAAACAACAAAAGAGAGGTTTTGTGGTGGATAGAGTGTTGGACTTGGAAGTCAAGACCTGAAATGAAATTCTGCCTCAGATGGTAGCTGTGAGAACCTAGGCAAGTCACTTAATCTCTTCCTGATGCAGTTTCTTCATCTATGAAATGGGATTAAAAGTTGTACCTACAACCCAGGGATGCGAAGATGAAATATTTATTTATAAAGCACTTTACAAACTTCAAAGTTTGCAATTATTATATCACATTAGCTTATAATATATTAGCTACAATCATTATTAAGGAATTACCTGTTTTCTGAACTAATGCATAGGTATAATAATAGCACTTATCTCTGAGGATTATTGTGAGGATAAAATAAGAAAATACATGCAGAACACTTTTAGAAACTTAAAGCAATATGTAAGTGGTAATGATGGTGATAATAGCAATGATGATGGTGATGGTATGGAAGAAGAATTTGATTTGTCAACTCAACCCCACAGGGTTGAAATAGGAGGAATATACAGAAGTTGTAGATAGGAAATTTTACAATTAATTTAAGGAAAAATTCCTAACAATTAGAGTTAATTCCAAGTGGAAAGGAGTGCTTTGAAAAGACTGGAGATTCCACCTCACTGAAAGTCTTTAAGCCAAAGCTTGATGTTCTCTTCTTAAGAATGTTGATAGACTCCTGTTCGGGCACAGTGCTCTGAGTTTTCTAACACTGAGATACTCTTCTACACTTTCTACCTCTTCAGTATGGAATGATGTAGATCCATAAGTAGAACTCTGATGCACTTTGTGATCCTAAGATGTCATTTGAATGATAAAAAAGATTATACACTACTGAGTGTAGTTTTATCATTAATAATAATAAATAATCCCAGCACATTATATAGATCAGGAAAAGTTACTTGCCCAGGTTCACATAGCTAGTGTCTGAGAATGGATTTGAACTCAGACTGTTATACACTTAATGATTTACAAAGCACTTTCCTTCCAAGGATCTCATGAGTTAAAGAGAATAGATATCATCATCTCCCTTTTAAAAATGAGGATACTGAAACTCAAGAAAGATAATTGATTTTCCTGTGGTCACAGTTAATACCTCATAATTAAAGATGAACAAAATTGCAATATCCTGGGATCACTGGAGCTCTTCAAGTAAGGACCTGAGGATGCCATACGAAGGATAACCTATCTGAAGATCCTGTTCATATACTATTCCTAATCATTAATAGCTATCATTTATATGGTGCCTTATGATTTACAAAGTGCTTTATAGATATCATCTCATTTAATCCTAACAATAATCCTGGGAGATAAATGTTACTAATTTCTGAATATTATGTAGGATAATAAGAGCTATCATGGAAGAGAATAGGAAAAACACAATTGGGTAAGATCATAGGATTATCATTTTATATGAGGATAGCTAGGTGATATACTGGATAGAGTACCCAGTCTGGAGTCAAGAAAAATGAGCTTCAAATCTGCCCTCTGACACTGGGAAAGTGATGTCAACCCTGTTTACCTCAGTTTCTTCATCTGTAAAATGAGCTGGAGAAGGAAATGGCAAACTACCTCAGTATCTTTGCCAAGAAAACCCTAAATGGGGTCACAAAGAGTTTGGACACAACTGAAATTGTGAACAAGAAACTTTTACTTGAGGAAAGTGAGGCTTAAAGTGGTGAAGTAACTTGCCAAAGGTCACATAGTAGGTGTGTGAAGCAGTTTTGGGGGTATTCCTGCTTCCAGGTCCACTGTTCAATCCACTGTGCTACCTGGATGCCTTATTTGACTGGGTGGCCTTCTAGGGACTTTCCAGCTCTGAAATCATATGATTCCATAATGCAGTCAAGATGCTTGTTTCCCTTGTCATTCTATGGCTATTTCATATTACTTGATGCTGTATTTCTCATCCTTTAATATTCAAAATGAGTGTATATTTACATCAGTTTTGCAGTCCATGAATGGGTTATTGTCTCATGAATATTCCTCACCAGTATTTTGGCAAGTACTTTACAAAAGGACATAACATGAGATTAATATATGAGATTAGTTATGACACATAACATAGAGATCTAGTGATCTCTAGAAGTTTTATTTCTGAGGCTTAAATTTAAGTGAAATTACATATATACCCTCCTTGGTTGAAAACAATCAAAATCCACAGTGTTAAAACAGTGATTAGGACTGAATAAAAGTCCTTCCCAGAAGAAATTAGGATTTTTTTTTCTTAATGTAAATATGATAGAATTTTGGGGAAAGAGCCACTGAAGTTATTAAGAAGTATGAAGCAGAGTGCTTTTAGCATAGTGGGGAGAATGTATCCACGCATGAACCAAGAAGGGCTGGGAGGTTTAGGCTGATACACCCTTTTAAGGACCTTTCTTATTCTGATTCTATATTTGGAATTACTTAATTGACCTAACTTAATTTTCTTTCCTACAGGGGCTTTTCAGTTTTGCTTATTGGTAGAAATCAGTTTTATGTGAGATTAGATAGAATGAGCCTAGTGTTCTAACACACTAACACACTAGTGTTCTAACTAGTTCTAACTAGAACTAGTGTTCTAACACACATTCAATGAAGGTTTATTAAGTTCCTGCTATTTTCTGATCACTGTTCTTGGTGTTAGGTGAGATAAAGTACAGTTATACATACTATGATACTTACATTCATAAGAATTGTCATATTTCTAGAGTATTTACAAAGTTCTTTCTGCATTTAAGGTCTAAGAGTATTTTAATTCCAATTTTAAAGATGACAAAATGTCTGTTGACATTAAGTAGTCTTTCTACCCTATCAGACTTCCCCTTCTCTTCTTATTCAAAATTTCTTAATTCTACCAAAAGTTGTCATTTGGGAGCTGCAGAGCATTTCAATTTATTTAGATACATCCTGTAGAATAACAGGAGAGATGAAGGGATCCAAGAGATGTTTGTTGTCTAGAAGAGGTACGTGGAGTCCCATTTGTAGGTGATAAGCCAGTACAATGTAAACACAAAAGCAGGGACTCTCACATTTTCATCTTTTATTCCCAGCACCTATCATAGTGGTTAGCTCTTTCTCTGCACCCTTTAATTGGTTGATAGTAAGAAATAACTAAACAGGTATATATCTATTTCTGGTACCTAGTAGTTACGAGTAGTTCCAAGTTTTGTTCCTTGGTAGAATGAAACAAAGACCTAAATGAAAACTGAGCTGGATTATTGGAATGTCAGCATTGAAAGTTGCCTTAGAAATATTTTTCCTTCATTTTCATTTTGCAGCCAGGAGGACATTGAGAAAACAGCCCAGAGAGATGAAAGACTTGTCTAAAGTCAGTCTAATGATTCCTAGTCAGGTTCTTTTCTCAACATATTGCACTGAAAAGAATGAGTCAGGAAAATTCTTGTGTACAAGCTTGGCTATTTATAACTTTAATTGGAGCCTAAATATCTGGAAAGAAAATTGATTTGGGCAAGACAAAGTGGTGTAGGGGCAAAAGCACAGGCACTGGTGTCAAAAGGCCTGGGTTTGAACCTGAACTTTGTTACCTACAGGCAGGCCATTTCATATCTCTGAAATTTAAATTCTTCATCTGTGAAATGAGGGTCATAGAAATGACAACTTCTGATGTCAATGAGAAGTTAGGGAAAAGGCTGTTGAATTTAACCATGATTTTTATTCAGATGCATTGTGTTCTGATTCAGAGAGACCCTTATTTTACAGATGAGATGATTCAGGACCAGTCCAGAGAGCTGATATGACTTGCCAGTGGCCATGTAAGTAGGCAATAGCAGGGCTTGGACTAGATAATCTCTGAGCTCTCTTATATCTCTAAAATTTCGGGAAATTATTTACATTTTAGTCTACATTTGGCACTGATGAATTGGACAAGCAAAGTACTATCTCTATGTCTATATCAATATGAATATATTTGCAATCTTATTTGCTGTTCTAGTTCATTTTGTTTTCACTAAAAGTCATGGCAATTGAGGTTCTGTAGGACTTTCCTTCTAGAGTTGTAAAAATATTATTCAGATAAGAAGAATGTCTCTCCTTTTAGTAACTCCTCTTTCAAATTATTATGTTACCAAGTTAACCTATTTTGATAGAATTAGACTATCTTGACAGGCATTAGTTAATGTCAGAAATAGATTTCATCCAACTGATTAAATGTGCTGATTGAAACACAGTAAGTAAAAATGTGTATGAACAGAAAAATATAAAGGCCAGAGTTAAGAGAAATTGTAAGAATGGACACTACTTATCCTCATTTAAGCTGTGCTTCCCAGAAATAACATCTACTTGTTCTATAAGAAATGCTGAGCAGGCAGATTTCAGAAAAACTTGGAAAGACTTACATGAACAGATGCTGAGTGAACTGAGCAGAACCAGGAGAACATTGTACAAAGTTAACAGCAACATTGGTAGACTTAGCTCTTATCAGTCATACAATTATCTGAGACAATTCCAAAAGACTCATGATGGAAAATGCTGTCCACATCCAGAGAGAGTAGTATGAGTCTGAATGCATTTTGAAGTATACTATTGTCTCTCTCTTTTTTTCTTGTGGCTTTTCCTTTTGTTCTGATTCTTCATTTGCAACATGACTAATGTGGAAATACATTTCATATGGTTGGATATGGATAGCCTATGTCAGATTGCATACTGTCTTGGAGAAGGGGGGGGGGAGTGAAGGAAGGGAGAAACAATTTGGAACTAAAAATCTTCTAAAAGTGAATGTTGAAAACTATCTTTATATGTAATTGGAAAAAGTAAAATATGATTAAACATGTCTGTGGGGGAAGAACAGTGAGAAACAGCAATTTGGTAAATATTAGTAACAGCGCTATTGAGGACACAGCCTCCTCATCCTCAATCCCCAACCCTCATCTTCAATATGAGGCTGCCTATAGGCAGTATATGAAAATAGGAGCCCACAGTTAGGAGGACCTAGTATACAGCAGGATTAGAACCATGTATTGGAGGGAAGAAACAGAAGAAACCCTGGTGAAATCTCATGGTGGCAGAGCATTGTGGATTTCCATGATGTGGTGTCTCTGATCTGCTTTCCCTATATATCTGTGCTGCACCTGCTCTAAGGCTATTCTCATAAACCATACTCACTCTGACAGGTTGATTGTCTCAGGGGAGCCACTGCGTGTACCCCCAGAGTTCTATGGGACCCTGAGAGGGGAAAGAGGTACAGACACTACTGCCTATCACCAATGTCCTGGAGATGCTGCTAAGAAGTCAATAAGAAATCCCAATCTTTTAACCCTTTGAAGTTCACAAGTTAGTTCTTTGTTCATGGGGGAGGGTGGACACAGAGTTCTCTCCTCCTCCTACCCAAGTGATTCCTTCTCAGGAGTTTGTCTGGAACTGTTCTTCTTTCTCTAAGCTACCAGAAATAAAATTCTGGGTTCTAAACTCATTTTCTACTTTATAGAAGATACACAGGTCATAAAAGGATGAAAATTAGATAAATGCTTTTGATTAAATGATTGATTGAATAGAAATGTTTTCAACTGAGAAGTGCATCAGGAATTGATTATTTTGTTAATTACTTCAAATAGGTGAGATGATTAATTGTGTCAATTGATCCCCAGCCTTATATCTACATTCATATTTTATATTTTGTGTTTCCCTGGGAAAGTCTTGCATGTGCTCCAAATAGCTTGAAGTTTTAGGAACAGGGTAGTGTTAAGGGTTTTGGCAATGGAGACACTCTTTTGGGAGGTCAATAATAGGTATCTCAAAAGTCTCTTTACCCTTTGAGGAGGTGGGTTTCAGAAAAACCTTGAAAGACTCCCATGAACTGATTCAAAGTGAAGTGAGAAGAACTAGGAGAACATTGTTACACAGTAACAGCAACACCGTACAATGATCAACTATCCAAGACAATTCCAAAAGACTCACGATGGAAAAGGCTATTCATATCCAGAGAAAAAACTGATGGAATCTGAATATGGATGAAAATATACTATTTTCACTTTATATTTTTTTCATTTTTTTCCATTTTGGTGTTTTTCTTATTTCACAACACTACTAATATGGAAATATGTTTAACATGATAACACATATACAACCTATTTAAAATTCTTACCCTTTAGGGAAGGGGGAGGGGAGAGAGGAGAAAATTTTGAGACTCTAAATTTAAAAAGAAGTAATGTTAAAATTGTTTTTTTCACATAATTGGAAAAAATATAATACTATTAAAACAAGAAATAATATCTACATTTTCCATATCAGGTAAAATAATAACAAATATTAATAATGATGATGAAGATAAAGATGAAGTCAGAAACTTCTAATAAAGTTACCATCCAAATTCATTTATTCAAGCATGTATTCTACTATTCATGGATTGTGGGGGATGGATTAAGAATGACCTGAATAATTAGACATATTTGACAATTATAATGTTATGATTTTTCAAACTATAAGCTATAAATTTTTCCCCAAATTCTAGGAAAAGAGTGTTTATAGAGAAAATAAACCAATAACATGTCCCTTGGCATGAGTTCTGTCATTATGATGCTTGAATATAAAATGTTTTCCCTTTAGTACTCAATTTAGTTTTAGTTGCTTTGAGTTCTTGCACCAGTTTTGCAGGGACAGATTTCTTGAACAATGTTTGCATCGATATTCTTCACCTGCTGAATTTGATTTTAAGTTTCCATGGCATTTGAAACCAGAGACAAAAACAAAACCAATAACAAACTGAAAATAAAGTCCTTTGAAATGTTTTCTGTTCCTTCATTTTCTAGTCCTCTTTATGGGTGAACATGGAAATAATAGCCATATGGACTGCAAAATAAAATCATAAGATCTCCCATTTCTAAATGAAATTTGTAATAACCATAAGCCCTGAGAAATTAAATTTGTTGGATTTTTTTCCTACTGTTTGAGCCTAGGGACATAGTGACAGGCTGACAAGTCTGAAATATGTACATAAACTTCGATTGTGATTTAATAAGAAAACATTTTACTTTACTTTTTATTTCAGTTCATTAATATTTTTAATTTGCACAGTGCCAAAAGCATGATGCTCTCTCAGTCAGAAACAAATTAAACCCTCAGGGAAGGAAAAATGTTACCCCATGAGACAAGGCTTCTTCTGCAGCTGGCACTCCAAACCACTGGACCACTTGACAGCAGATCTTTGATAGGTGATTAGTAACACACCTTCTCTGTGGTGCTCTGCCATTTCTAAATCTACTTGAAGCCTTGAGATGCTACACTATATTAATATACAAATGGCCTGACAGAAGCTTTTTCTAATTAGTTTATTCAGTCTCTTCCATAGCAACTCAAATTCTCTTTCTTTGTCTGAACACTTGAAGCTCAACCATCTGCCATAGAGTTTTGCCTTTTAAAAAAAAATTATGGACAATAGTCCTGTTACCTGTTCTAGTCTTTTGGGGGCATTCTTTCATGAAAGGAGTTACCATAGAATTTTTGACACAAGGCAAAGTGCAGCTAAAAAAAACACTGGACAAGATGAAGCCTGTGGTGGATTATAGATAAGGATCCACAACCAGCATAAAACTGATTTTCTATGCTGGCAACCCTTTGGTAAAATTACATGGAACAATTTGGGGAAAAAAAAATAGTGAGGCAGATTCTGCCATCTTCCTGGCGTTAAGTTACATAAGGTACATTGGGAAAGAAATATTTTCAGGCTTGAATTTGGTCTACCTAGAAAAGAGAACACAACTCTTGATTTGTGGAAATGACCTTTTCTTTTTTATCTCTGAAAGGTTAAATATTGTTCACTAGAATTGAGGTTCAGTCCTTCATCAACTCAGGCCTCTTTCCCTCTTCTCTCTCTTCCCATTCCAGCCATCTTCCACTCAACCATCAACATGACCTTCCTAAAACACAAATCTAATCATGTCACTGCTGTGTCCCATTCAGTAACTCCAGTGACTCCCTATAATCTTCAGGATCAAATTATAATGTTATGATTTCAGGATCAAATAGAAAATCTTTTTGTCACTCAGAGTCCTTCATGATCTCCTCCTCTCCAAACTTCCTAGTTTTCTTACCCTTTATTCCTTCACCTCCATCTATTTCAATCCAGTGACATTGGCCTTCTTGATATTCCTCAAACAAAACATCACTTCCAGGCATTAGCAATGACTACATTCTATACTTGGAATGCTCTCCCTTCTCACCTTCAATTCTTGACTTCCCTCATGTCTCAACTCAAATCTCCATAAGGAGATTTTACTAGTCTCCATTAATGCTAGTCCTTCCTTTGAGATTATCTTTAATTTTTCCTGTGTATATCAGGTTTATACATAATTGTTTACCTATTTTCTCCTTCATTAGACTGTAAGCTCCTTAAAGGCAGGTATTGTTTTCGATTTTCTTAACATTTCCAGTTCTTATCATAGTGTCTGGATTACAATAAAAACTTAACAAATGCCTGTTGACTTGACAAGTGTTGTCACTGAGACCATATTAGACAAGTAATATTACAGTCAGTAATTTATTTTATTTCCTTTTAGCAACCAATGATTTTTATTTTCATATCATTTCAAATGCTGGACATATTTCTTCTTTTCACCTAACCCTATGAGATTCCTCTTGAAACAAAAGTTCAATGCAAAAATACAAATACAATACAAAACAATGGAAGGAAAACATTTCAGCAAAACCAACCAAGTATGCTTGACAACACATACAACCTTCCACATCCATATCCCTCCACGTCTGCGAAAAAGGAGGAGAGTTTGACTAGTTGTTTTTATCACAGAATCTAATACTTTTTTACGGGTATGTTGTATCACTGTTTTAAAAAATTTTAGTTTTGGTAACCCTGAAACAAAGTAAAACTCAAAACTAAAAGAAGGAAAAAGCTATTCTCATTTTTTGTCCATGGTATTTAAAACAAAGGTCAAGTTATATAGCTACTAAGGCTCCTTTTAATTCTGAAATTCTATGATTTTTGTGATAGAGAGATGGATGAAGATGAATAAGTACAATGTACCATGGCGTATCGAAATACAAAACTAAGGTGTATCTTACTTCAGATCATGGTCATGGAATATACACCATTCAAGATTGTTGCTAATGATTCTCATATAAAAACACTGTGTGATTGATACAATTAAAAGAAAATCCCTGGTATTGTTGAAAATACACTCCAAATAAAATAAAAATCCTTGACTTGCTCTCAAAATGTTTACAGTCTATCTAATGAGAGAAGATGAAAACATAGATAAATATATCAGTAAATCATCTTGAGTGTGTTAGAGAGAAACAAAGACCTATGTGAAATGTCAAGATAGGAGATGGGAGAAGTTTGGAAGAAAAACGAATAAAGGAATTTGGTGTCAGAAGGAGATTGGGGAAGGCCTCAAAAAAGAGGAGGTATCATTTGAGTTGAACTTTAAAGGACTGGCACAATATAGGATCATAGATTTAAAGTTAGAAAGGAACTCAGAGACCATCTTGCCCAACGCCCTCATATTACAGATGATGCAATTAACTATCCCATGCAGATGGCATAAACGATGGCCTCAAGGTAGGAAATGTCAGAGGAGGACTTTCTGACTAAAGAACTATCACTTTTTCTCTTGTGCTAAACACTCTTATTCTCCCAAACAGAATGAAAGGCAAACCCTCTAAAAGGCAGCAACAATTTTTTTGTACAGACTTAACAGTTCAAAGCAAATTAAATAAGCAGAGGGGTAAGGATGGAGACCCAAGTACTGCTTAGAATAGATTGTAATCTTGCACAGTATGTGTCATGAACATCCATTTGATAATGTGCTATAAACCTATGGACCCTTCCTTCAAATAATGTTTTAAATAATTGAAGGAAATTATGAATTTAGATTAGAAGTTAGTAAAAATAAGGCATCTAGGTGACAGAGTGGAAAGAGTCAAGGAGTCAAGAAGACTTATCTTCTTGAGTTAAAATCTGTCCTTAGATACTTACTAGCTGTGCTACCCTGGGCAAGTCACCTAATCCTGTTTACCTCAGTTTCTTCATCTGTAAAATGAGCTGGAGAAGGAAATGGCAAACTACTTCAGTGTCTGTGCCAAGAAAGCACCAATGTAGTCATGAAGAGATGAACATGACTGAAATGACTGAACAACCACAACAAAGTAAAAATTAACAGATATTTTTAACCAAGTAATTTCATAGACCCCGCCCCCTTCCCTTAAATCTACTCACAGACCCTAAGTTAAGAAGTTCTAGCCTAGAGTAACAGGATATCAGTCTAGAAATACTGGGTAGAGACAGTAAAATAATTTTGATAAGGACTTTGAAGAGTTTATAATGTCATTGAGAAAAATGCATATGCAAAGATGATTGGCTTCATAAGTTTATTAATTTTAAGGACCAGACAAGTGGGACGAATGTCAAATGTCCTTTCACCTAGATCGTCAAAGGAAGGAATCATGGAGAATGAAAGATTTGAGCTAAGGCCTTGACAGGTGGGTAGGAGCTACATAAATGATGGCAAACGTCAGGCAACGTTGACATAGGAACAATTCTAGCACAAGACCATCTATGCCTTCTCCCCACATAGCGTTCAGGAATGGAGTATGGGACACTGATGGAAATTAGCAAGATCCTAGGTAATTGGTTCCAATTTTTATAGCTTAAGGTTCTGGTGGTTAATAACTGTCTATGCAGTCTAAGCATGTCTATAGCAGTCTAAGTATAAAATAATTTCCTAATAAATTGTGTAGAGTTGGTAGGAAAATAAATTAACTGGGAGCCAACTCTCTGGGAATGATTATTCTTCAACTTAGCTAGGTTGATAGTGAGAACACAGCCAGATTTTCCAAATATCACCAGGCCCATGGCTTAAAGTTTTCTTTGTCATAGCCTTTGAAAGCCCAGGGGTCATCTCCATGCCACACTGAAGCAATAGAGAAGGGTCTTGGTGGAGATTTATCCTTATGACTCAAAAGAATTATTAAGATCCTATCTGAATAAGAAATTTTATAAAATAAAATTGACCCTTTTTGAGCTTTGTACATTGAAGTGGCATCAGTGATGAGTGTTTAGAGTTCTAACAGACTGAATAAAACATGTGGATTTAGCATATAATTCAGTGGTGGAGTAAAGACCACTAGTTCATTTTTTGTAGCACTTTAAGGTTCGTAAAACATTTCACAATGGCTCTAAATCAAGTGATGCAAGTATCACTTAAATCCCATTCCATAGATGAGGAAAATGAAGCCTTATAAGATAAAGTGACAGAGAGGAGATTGGGAGTTTGACATTTTAAAAGAGTATGATACATAAGATACATATGCATATATCACCAGTTCTAGTTTTCTTAGTTTGCATGATAGTTATAACTCTCTCTAAATATTACTTTGGTGACCCAGTTTCTAAATTTACATAAAATAATTACTTTTTTGCTGATCTTTTTAATTTTCCTTAAATTAAAAAAAATTTATTTTACAAAAAGGCATTCACTTTTATGGTCTCCCTTTGTTTACTGTAAATTCTAATATCACAAAACTGAAGCTGCTTCATTGCTTCTACTTGACATAAATACTCTGAAATCTTATTATAGGTCTACAGTATATTTTGCTTCATGGCTGTTTTTCAAGGAACATCACTAGATTGATAGTTTTTTGCCTAGCAACGGAAGCACCTGCTCCATTAAATCATTCTAACAATAAACACTGGCACAAGGTGAAGCTAAAAGTTAGAAAGATTGACTTTGGTTCTGACCCAGGATATATAGAAGTGGTCTAGTTAAGGGCTTTTAAGAACCCTTTTAATTACTGACATTCATATAGTACAGTAAATTTTCCAAAATGCTTTGTCCATTATCTCATTAGATCCTCAGAATAATACAATGAGCTAGGTAGAACAAGTCTTATTATCCCTATTTTAAAGATAAGGAAACTAAGTTTCAAAGACTTGTCTTATTTTGTAGATCAATGGTTTTAGTGCATATTCCAAAATTTCTCTGCTCTTATGCCCTCAGTGATTTTCTTATTTCTTTTTCTTAGCAGATGTATTCTTCCTTCCCCACCCCGCCCTCTCCATTTGACTTAGAAAGTATAGGCTAGTTGTCATGAGCTTCCTCATTTTTCTTAGTGCTGCCCTCAAAATTCCTTTTCTTCTTTACTCATTCTCTCCTTGTCTACTCTTGTCAACGAACAAAATTTAGTTTAGCTCTGTGTTTAAGTCGATCACTCTCATTTCCATTTGATGACATCTCTATCCATTTCTTTATGGAAAGAAATGTGTTATCTTGAACCTTCTTATCACTTTTGCTTTGAAGTTCTCATTAACTCACCTGGTTTAATTATTTTCTCTTTGCAGATAATTCCCAAATCTATCTATCTATTTTATATCTGAAGTCTCCAAGGCCTTTCCTGAATCTTGGTGCCTGTATTACCAACATCCTGTTGAACACTTCAACCTGGATGTCCTATAGGTATAGCAATATCAACACATCAGAAGCAAAATGCATTGCATTTCCCCCAAAGTTAATTTCCCCCCTAAACTTCTATATTTCAGATGATGGCACAATCATTCCTACAATCATCTAGCATCATACCCTTAGAGTTATCCTTGACTCTTGTCTCTCCCTCATTCAAATAGTTGCCAAGACTCATTAATTCAATATCTAAATTTTCCTTCACCTTCTCTATACTCATATAAATTTTTGCCTAGCTCAGAATCTCATCTTCATATAGTGCATCCCACTACATCCTACTGCAATAGTCTCCTGATTGGTCTCCCTGCTCCTAGACTTTCCCATCTCCAATCACTCCTCCAGACAGCTATCAATTTGATATCCCTAAAATACAGATATGACCATGTTCCAAACTCCAAACACACACATATGCATGCACTCATCCACCTTCAGTTGCTTTCTATCTCTAGGATGGAATACAAAATTCTTAACCTGGCACTTAAAATCCTTCCCTACATGTTTCCCACTCATTTTTAGTTCTCTATGTGTAGATTTTTCCCCAATATACATAGCCAGTCTTATTCTCCTTTCTGAACTCCAGGAATACATCATTATCCACCTGCATATGCCATTTCAAACTCAGGGCCATCCATCTCTAAACCTGCTCTTTCCCTATATATCTGTTGAAAACATCATCATCCTCATAATCAATCAGATATACAAGTTGAGACTTCACTCTTGATTATCCCCCATCTCCAACTGGCTTCTTCTACGTCTCTTTTTTTTTTTCTCCTCTAACATGGTCACCATCTCCCCAGTTGAGGTCCTTAGCCACATTTTGACCTCTGGAAAAATGTCCTAATCAGCTTCCTTGATTCTGCTTTATCTCCTCTCTAATTCACCCTCTACAGAAATGCCAAAATATTCATTCTAAGGTAGAAGTAACTTCTTTGCTCAGAACTTCTGTGGTTCCTCATTGTCTCTGAGATTAAAAAAATGAGAACAGCAAATACTTCCTTAACCTCATTATTTAAGACCTACTACAGTTTGGCTCCTACAAACTTTCTTATCTTATTTCACATTATTCTCCTTCACAAACATCTTAGTTAAGCAAATCTATGCTATTGGTTGTTCCACGTGGTCATCATTTCATTTTGTATTTCATTTCATTAGCATAAATAGTCCTCCAGATCCAGATGGTAGTCTCTCCTCATGACTTCTTTAAAATTCTTCTTTCAAAGCCCCAAGTTTAGCACTTTAACTATCACCACCATGCTGCCACTTTATTATTATACCCCATTGATAAAATCAATCAAAGGAGATGATATAACGAGAGTGCTTTGCAAGTCATGAAGCAAAATATAAATGCAAACTATTATTATTGTTACCCAATCTCTTTGCCATTCATTCATATGCTAATTCAATCCATCCTGAGAAATTTATGTGACATACCAACTGAAAACAAATGCATTGAACAGGAAAGAAAAATATTATTCTTTTCTGCCCTCTGGAACATCCACATTCATATTTAATTTGAAAATTTTTTATAAATTTCTTCACCATTTTATTTCCTCTTGTAGTGATAACTGAAAAATATGTAAACATACTTCACTTGGGACTCAACACCTATCTCAAAGAAGGGAAGTAGAAAGAAATGCTTTCTATCAAGAAACTCTCAAATAGATTTTTATTGTAAGATTCTCTCTTTTTTTTCTTCTCTTCTCTTCTTATGGGATTTATTGCAACATAATCAAAATTGCTTTCTTAAATCTACTAAGTAGTAAAAGAAATATAATCATTGACAATGCTTGATGATTACTGATTTTGAAAAAATTTCAGATGTAAGCCAGAATGGTAGGAGATGGCAACTTAGTTACTTTGACTTCTTTTAAACACTTGATGCTGTTTAAATCAGGTAGAATTTTGAGTCTATAATAAGCAATGAAGTTAGTAATGAATTAGTTTCAATATTTAATAATTCAAGTTTAATTCAAATTACTTGCTGTTACTAAATCTGCTCAAGGAAGATATAACTTCATAATTAGTTGGATTCTAATTGTATTCAGCTACAAAAAATATTTATTAAGCACTTACCCCAAACAACCTATTGTGTATATTCAAGGACACAAAAACGAAATAGTTCCCAACCTTCAAGGAATTTTGGGGGGGGAATAAAGATAGATAAGAAAATACAATATTAATTGAAAAGGGAGAAAGTACTAATAACTGGGAGGGAGGAGAAGATCAGGAGGTGGTCCACTGAGAAGGTGAAACTTAGTTGATCCTTGAAGGGAGTTAAGGCTTTTTAGGGATAATGATGGAAAGGGAGTGCATTCTACTGAACAGAACTGAAATGATCTATCCCCATGCAAAAAGGATAATTGCAAGCATGGGTTGGTGTGAAGACTTACTTTAGGAATCTAGCTATATTTCTTGCTCTGTTCCTAATAAACTACGTGATATCACCTGTCTCTCTCGATCTCCTTCTCTGTAAAGTGCTAGTTTTGGTCTAGTTGAGATCTTCTTTGGGCTAGATAATCCAAGGTCTTTTCTTGTGCTAAAACTTAATGGCAGTATATCCAATAAAATTATTGGATATTCACCTTCTATAAATCAAAGAAAAATATTACTTTTTTATGTGTTTTGGACAAGACACTTCATAGTATAACATAAAGTGTTCCCTGCCCTTCAAGGAGTTTACAACTTATGTAGGAAAATACAGACACACATAAAAAGTCAAATAACAATAGAAGAGAAAAATAATAGATCAAGTAAGATGAGATGTAATATGATGGTAACAATAATACTTGAGATGTAATGGTAAGACCACTGGACTTGGAAGCGGAAGACTTGGTTTCTAGTTCCAGATCTGATACTAATTTTGTGACACTTCACAAGAGATTTAAACTCTTTAACTTATCTATAAAATAAGGATAATACTTTTACCAACTTCCTCATAGGGTTGGTGTGAAGAAGACTTTTTAAAAAATTTTTAGGTGTTATAGAAATGAGGTAAAGATGATTATATTGATGATAATAATAATATTTTTGTTGTCACTATTATTATAACATAAAATAGTCCAGAGGGCTCTAGATAAATTTTATGGAAACCAAAGCATTATCACAAACCAAACTGTTGGCTTGAATTGCCCAGATATAACATCAATTCATGAAATTTTAAGAACAATATTTTTTAACATCTGTCACTGGACCAAATATGCATAACCTCCAATCTATATGAAATGAAAAAAATTCAAAATGGGATGATCTAATGGAAAATCTTTTTAAGATGAGAACCCCAAGAGATCTATATTACATTTGATACTCCATCTATTAATGGAATTTTCCTGAAAAAATGCTTTCAGTGACTTTGTAGAGGATGAGTTTGTATCCAAGTACTTATAGTCAATTACAAAATGTATTTATTTTAGCCACTTGTGCTATAGTCTAAAGTGTTTTGAATACAATAGAATAATAGCGGGATGTGGTAACCATACCAGCTATAATAATTGGGAAATGAAGGCACAGTTATTGCTTTAGGATTTTGAAGGGTCTGAAAACTTTTGGCAACTAGAACAGTCACAGCAGATTTAGTGGAGAGGAAGGCACATGAGTTGGGTCTGGAAAGATAAGTCAGATTGAGATGTGTGGTGAGACACAAGGCTGGAATTCCACATAAGCTGAATTATGTGAGTAAATGTAGAGATGAAAAACCACATTTGCTTTCAGGGTCAATGAGCTGTCTAATTTAGCTAGAGTAGAAGGTGAGTATAAGTCAGGAAAGATAAATTGGAATCTTCCTTAACATTTCCCTATTTTAGCTTATTGTGAAATAACCATAGGTGTTTTATGTGTGTATGTATATATATATATATATATATATATATATATATATATATATATATATGTATATATATTATACATATATATACATATATATAATGAATTTCATCCTTCAGATTTTCATCAAGAGAATGAAAATTATACATGGATCATATTATATTTTTGTTTTACTTAGAACAAAACAATAGTTGTGTTGGAATATATGAAGGATGGTCAGATAATTGAGAACTTAGACATGTTTTGCTAACCATGGGAAGATAAAACTTGGAATAATGGTTAGATGTTGGGGAGAAGCAGATTTAAGCTTCCTTTAAGAGAAAATTTACTAATTCTTAAAAAAGTGGAACAGGTACCCACAGGAGATACTAGGTTCCCCCTCAGAAGAATAAGTAGAGATTGGAGGACCACTTGTTGAAGAATTCGAACAAGGGTAGGACTAGAAATTCCCTGAGGTCCCCACCAACTTTTAGTTCCTGTGATTGGATGAATGGATATGCCAAGTAAAGTAATGAGATCATAATGACTGATATGAATGATTATTTTCATAATTTTTGAAACTATCAAAAATGGATTACTTTCATAGTGAGGCATTCCAGTTTCTTCCTCTGTAAAATGAGGGGGCAGGAATAGATGATATTTCAGATGATGCTTAGACTTCTATTATTCTAATTGTTAAGAAGAAGAAATTAATTTTAATTCTACCAAGGGAATGGTTGGATTTGACCTGATTCTAAAATATTGATCTACTAATTAGAAATAATACTATAAAAATATATAAAGATTGCATAGTTTGTTTAGATTACCTTTATGAAGAGGGGAGGATAAGTTCTATCTCAACACCATTCAGAAATGAGAAAAAGGCAGACAAAGGCATGAGTTTCATTATAATTAGGAAGTAAAAGTAGTTACTCGATAAAGTTAGCCCTGTAAGCACAGACAATTGTACACTTGATCTGAAAAACAAGGCTGTTTGCCTTCTAGTGGAGGAAAGCAGTTATTCTTAGAATGATAAACCATTCCTTTTGGATTATCAGACACTTCATTTATAAGAAAAAGATGGGAACATATGAACCCCTTGATACTGTCATCCGTAATTCTCTCACAGCAGAAAAAAAATATATATTGTGGGAACCTAAGACACACACATACACACTCACACACACACACACACAAATAACTAAAGTGAAAATTAAAAAAAAAGTTTTACTTTATTTTCCAGAAAAATCATTTTTTTACCCAAATTGAAATCTAGTCTTGATATGAATTACATCTTTTTCAAGATATCTCCCCTGAACCCTTCTGTTATAAAATTTTTTACTGCTTGGGCTTTTTGATAAAAGGTCTTAATGAATTTAAATGTAGAAAATGGTTTGTACCCTAAAGTATTTCCATTCTATGAACACAATTTTGTCTTTTTCTATTATAGAAGATGAAAAAAAATTAAAGCAAATGAAAGGTTTTGTATACTTATAAAGGAACAGCACTAGGTATGGGAACCTTGTTGGGTATATAAATACAATAAAAATGATCTCCTTTGTAAGAGAAAGCCATTTCCAGAGATGCAGTTCAAAATAAAAGTGTGTCAGCAATTGGAGAATGGGGGAAAAAAGCAACCTAACAACTGTAGCATATGAATATAATTCAGTATTACTGACTCATAAGAAATAACAGCTCTGAAGAATACAGAAAAGTATGCAAAGACTTTAACGGATCAAAGCGAAGCAAGGAGAACGATGAAAATAGTGTATATAAGCACTACAGAAATGTAAATGGAAAGTATACAAATAGAGAACAGGGAAATACCAAACCTCAAAATGCACATTGTGTAATTATAATGATAAAACTTTTATCTAAAAAAAGAGATGAGAAAATCTATTTTTCTCTTTCCTTTGGAATGTATGACTACGCATAACTGTCAAGTAATAGATTATATATTCCAGAGGAATAGTGAGTTTGCTATGACTGGAATTTATAGACATTAATTTACAGACTGGAATTTACTGGACATTACAGAAAAGAACACACTATCCTTGGGGGAATGTATTACATGACATCTGAATTAATTTCCAATTCAAACATTTTTCATATCTCTTGTGTTCTTGTCCTTGCACTTTTCTTAATGGTTCCTTCAAAAGATGGTGATCTCTCTTTCATGGAGAAAAGTCAAATTAGAAAAATTGCTTTGTTGAAGAATATGAAGAGAGGGGAAGTTAAAAACAAAAACAAAATATGGAGGAGGGAAAAGAATTAGAGAGGTTGATTGGACTAGGTGACATTTAATATTTACCTTCCATATCTGTGATTTTTTGAATTTATGTTATAAAATTTATAGCCACAATATATAGGCTACAAATGAACCAATACAAATCAATATACAAATCATAATAAAAGCAATAATGGAATGTAAGATTCAAAAATACATGTCTCAATAAACCATACCCCTAAGTGAGGCTTAGGCAGAGAGAATAGGGGTGGAAGGGATTCCATGTTTATTTTTTAAAATAAAATTAAAAGGATATCTATCTCACTCATGAATATGAATCAGGGTAATTGTATGCCAAGACAACAAAACACATGATTCTACCTGTGTTCAATAAGAACATGACATCAGAGTACTGAACAGCCTTATGGGACAAATTATCCTCTGAGATACCAATGGAAAATATCACTGCATTTATCAGACTACAGCACTTCATCTCCATAGTCTTGGCAAATAAAAGGGGAAAGCCTAAGCTTAGCAGTCAGAATTGCTGCTCAAGAAGGCTAAAGGAAACTGGTCATCTGCTCAGACTCACTGAGTCCTTGAGAGTTGACGTTGAGAGTTTGGAATCTACATGTCATCTATCACATATTGAATGATTAAAACTAAGAAAGTTAGGGCTGAGAAAGAAAAGGGAAGGGGCATCCTACTGCCATAGTTATATTTCAGCTGATTATTTTCAACTCAGTCCATCTCAAAGTATTTCTTGGAATGTTATATTTAGTTTAAGCCATGACTAATAATAATGACCTACTGGGATACTCTTTTATAAAACATTTTAAGAAAAAAGAGAGAGAAAGAGGAAAAAAGCGAAAGAAAACCTGCCTTTAAAAAGTCTAAACTCTTTCACAGAAGTTTTATTTCATCATGAGTCAAAAAAACCAAAACAAAACATAGCACTAGGCTATTAATCCATTAGGTGTTTATAAAAAAAGTTTGTTTTAAATGAATAAATTAAGTCCTTTCTACAAGGGAAATAATATTTGATTTGAAGGACATTGGTTCAAATTCCATCTTTATATTTAAATATTAGCCATGTGTCCTTGGGTTAAGTCACTTTACCTGTCTAGGCCTCAATTTATTCATCTGTAAATGGGTTGAATTGAATGATCTTTAAATTACTTTCCAGTTATAAATGTCAATCTTTATATAATTTTCTGCTAGTTTTTTTGGGACACAAATCTCTCCTGCTTTTCTTCCTACCTATTTAACCACTCCCTCTCAGTCTTATCTATTGGATCTTCCTTCAGGTCATAGTTTTTCACTGTAGGTGTCAGGGTTATGGATCCTTTTCTCTACCCCCTCTACACTACTTCACTTGGTCATCTCATCAGCTCCCATGGACTTAATTACCATCATTATGCTGATGACTCTCAAATCTACCTTTCTTGCCCCAATCTGTCTCTCTCCAGACCTGTAATCTTACATCTCCAACAGCCTTTCGGATAACTCAAACCTGATGTCAAGTAGATATCTTAAATTCAATACATATGGAACAGAACTCATTATCTTTCCCTTAAACCTTCACCTTCTCCTATCTTCTCTATTATTATAGAGGGAATACTGACCTCCCAAGTCTCTCAAACTTTCCTATTAGACATCCTGGATTTCTCACTGTCTCTCACCTCACTAACCCCCACATCCAAGCTATTGACAAGGCCCGTAGATTTCACCTTTGCAACATCTCCCAAATATGCTCCCCATTTCTCCTCTGACACTACCAACCCTCTAATACAGGCCCATATCAACTGACACATGGATGACTACAATAGCCTACCAGTGGGTCTACCTGACACTAGGTTTTCCCTACTATTCTCTGTCTAGTCATTTGAGTGATTATCCTAAAATGAAAGTCTGATCATGTCATTCCATCCCTGATAAATAAACAAACCGTAGTGACTTCCTATTGCCTCCAGGAGCAAAAACGACATACTCTATTTGGCATTAAAACCCTTTCTAACCTAGGTCCCTCCTATGTTTCCAGTATTCTTACACCTTCCTCCTCACAGGTATTCTTTGATCCAATGATACTGGTCTCCTGGTATTCCAGGAACAAGCCACATCATCTCTTTTCTCTGGGAATTCTCTCTTTCTGTCCTGCCTGCCTGGAATACTTTACCTTCTCCAATCCATCTTCTGACCTGCCTGAATTCCTTAAAGTTCAAACTCAATCACACCTTTTATAAGGAAGCCTTCCCTAATCCCTTTAATTCCAGTACTTTCCCCCCATTCATTTGTTCTTATTTGGTCTGTGTATTGCTTGCTTTGTATTTATTTTTTTGCATGCTGTCCTCCTCATTAGAATGAGGCCAGGGACTATCATCTGCCTCCTTTGTATCCTCAGTACTTAACACAGTGCCTGGCACACAGTAAGAGCTTAATAAATGTTTATTGAATTGAACTGAATTGCAAGCATTAGGAAATCTTTGAGTTATAGGATGATAGATTTAATACTCCTGCTGCTATCTACAATAATATTAATAATAACGGTATTAATAACGACAGTTAGATTGTTATAGCACTTTAAGGTGTGAAAAATGCTTTACACATATCTCACCTTATACTCAGAACAATCCAGAGAGTTAAATGCAATTATTAGTCCGGATGAGGATATTCAAGGTGATAAGTCATTTGCCTGGGATCATACACCTGCTAAGTATCCAAGACATGACTTGAACTCAGGTCTTCCTAATTCCAATTCCAATGCTTATCCACAGGACCACCTAAATGCCTTTGAGCTTAGACTCAGGGCTGGAAGTGAAATTAAACATCATCTAGTCTAGTGGTCTCATTTTATAAGTGAAGTATTTGAGGTCTAATGGGGTAAAACAATTTAACTAAGTTTAAATATCAGTTACAAAAAGGATTTCATTCCAGGTCCGAAGACTTAGAGGGTCTATTGCACAGTGGGTAGATTTCTGGATCCGGAGTCAGGACGACATGAGTTCGTACTCAGCTTAGTGTGAAGTGTGTGGGGAAGATGTAACTCCTTTAGCTCATTTCAGAGATTCTTCACTTCCCTGATGCCACCCAACTTGGCTTTCCTAGCCCAGTCTTCCTCTTGTCTTGTCTGTCCCAGAACAGGTGAGGGAGTGCAGAGACTCCAGAGCCCTGGGACTGGGCTTCCTGCTGTGGGATTTCTCTAGGCTCTCCCTTCCTTGCCCTGTGTCACCCTCCTGCTTCTCCTCTTGCAGGAGTGGGGTGTATGCTTGCCACTTGTTGGAGTTGCCTGGTTTGCATCAATGTTTGATTCTGGCTGTTATGTTCTCTCCCTACTCCCACTCTGCGTTCTCACATTCCCCTTCCTCTGTCTGTGACAAGGAACAGGAGCTCCTTGTCCTGGTGGGCACAGAAGGAATGGGGCCTCTAGGGGAAGGGAGGAGCTGAGCTGCTGTGCTGTGGTGGGACCTAGACCTCTGGTCTACCCCCACCTTCACCTTCTTTGCACTATGATACATGAAATGTATGTACAAAATAGAGACGTTTATATGGCTAATAAAGATGGAGTTTCCATATTTTAAAAAAAAGATACTAGCTGTGTGACTTTGGGCAAGCCATTTAACCTCAATTTTCTTATCTAAAAAATATAGATAATAATAGCACTGATCAATCAGACTTATTGTGAGGATCAACTGATATAATATTTATAAAGTTCTTGGTATAGGTCTAGTGCATAGCTGTTACTATATAAATAAGGGCAGCTAGGTGGTGCAGTGGATAGAGCACGGTGCAGGAGTCAGAAGAACCTGAGTTCAAATCTCACCTCAGACACTTGACACTCACTAGCTGTGTGACTTTGGGCAAGTCACTTAACCCCAATTGCCTCACCCTGGATCATCTCCAGTCATCCTGATGAATATCTGGTCACTGGATTCAGATGACTCTGGAGGGGATGTGAGGCTGGTGACCTGCACAGCCCTCCCTCACTCAAAACAAAGTCAAGTGCAAATCATGTCATCATTTCTCTGATGGCGTGGTCTTCTTTGGCAACGAAGGATGAACACACACTATATAAATGCTCTCTGCTATGATTATTATTGTCTCACTTCAAATCTAATACAAAAGTCACTAAACCAAACAGCTAATAGCAATTGCATTGTAAGTTTTCTTCATAGGGCCCTAGTCACCTATATGTATCATAGGTATACAAAAAAGTATAGTTAAGAGGGGCCAGCTGATCTGGGCCCATCTATGACATGTTCCATGTACACTTATGAATGAACGAATTAGTTAATATTCACTTATGAAGTGCTTGTACTGTACCAAGTACTGAGGATACATATACAAAAGATTGTATGAGTTTTCAAGAAGCTTATATTCTAAAAGGGATAAGATGATACCTGTAGAGGGAGCAGTGCTCAAGGATTTTTGTTTTGGACTGGAAATTTACTTAGATAGAGAGTGGAGCTATAAGGGCATAGATTCATTCTTTCCCTTAGCAATGTCAAAATTGATTTAACAACAGTTGTAAAATTCGACAGCCAGGAGAAGTTGGAGGGGTAAAGAGCATAGAAGATGACAGAATAAAATGAGGCAAAACTGGGCATACTTAACTGTAGTGGGATATGTGAAAAACTCAGAAAGGTCAGATAGGGCTCTAGGAAAGCCATTCTGTATCTGAAAAGGTAAAGTCCCCCAGTGCCTAGTCTTCCGTTTAATGTATAATCTATTCAATAGTACCAATGTTGCATTCTCTCAAAGTATTAGTATGTATGCCTTATGTATAGTAATGCTTAATAAATGCTGAATCAGATTAAACTAGAACTTTTGAATCTAACTGAATTTACAGATGAGAAAAATTAACCCTAGTTAGATGATTTGTCCAATGTCGGAGGTTGCCATGGAATAAATGGCAAAATTTGACCCATATTCTCTGACTTCAAATTAATGTTCTTGCCAATATAGAACCAACTCCTTCAAATTGAATTGAACAAGGCAGGTTGAGTTCAGAAACTCTCTCTGTGCACTTGATATCCTTCCCAAGTTAATTATAAGTAGAGAAGTATGCCACGGACAGCAATGAATGTTTTTTTTTTTTTTTGACAAGGAATCAACTCCTCTTTCAGAATGCCTATAAAAGCAAAACTTGATATAAAAGAACTTGATAATTCTATGGTAATTGGAATTTTTTTCTTCCTTTGTCCTTCCCAGCAAGAAATACTTCTTTACAAAGATGATGACCCCAGAAAAATTATATAAGATGGCAGGTAGAGTCCAAGCAATCTATTTTATGGTCATTATTTAATATAGTCTTTGACTTTTTAAATTACTTATATTTTTAGGTGAAAAAAATTCTGGGCTATATATAGTTCATGGACACTTTGTACATTTATTTAGAAAAATTATTAAATTGTCATATACTACAAAGAAAAACCAGCCAAAAAGAATTAATCATTATTTGATATTTCAATAAACCACAGAAACATGCTGGTTTTTAAGCATTAATAAGCCCTGTGGCCAATAGTCCATAAAACATAAATTCGTTGAACTTTGGCATTCTTTGTTTCTAACTGCCTCTGAAGCATTGGAGGCTAGATCCATTTTGGGGTTATAGAGGTTATGTCCAGGGTCATGTCCTTACATCCAGGGGCATAAGATGTTAGACTGGTGGGGTTTCAGAGTTCATAGTGAGCTGGATGGACAGAATATATGAATGGAACTCTTTTTAATTCCAACATTTACTTCTACTCTGTTTCCAAATTAAGTTGATTATAACGTCTTGGTTAGCAAAGGAGTGAGTGTGGTGGGGTGACAGATTGAAAATGTCATTTATGTATGATAGATTAACTTTATCCAGAGAGTTTAGGTGGCAAGTAGCTCCAAAGTCGACATTAGTTATAAAAGTGCCAACCAAAGAGTCAGCGATCTGTGGCTTGCTGTTCAAATATGGCCTACTGCCTGTTTGCTATATGGCCCTTTAAGATTTTTTTTTATTATTATTTGATCCAAGGGACATAGTTTTCTAACCCATGGTATAAACCACACAGATCATCAAATGACCTAGTGATTTGTTGCATACATTGTTCATTCATTTATTATCACTAGACAAAACCACTACCATGATCATGAATCCTGAGAGATGCAAAAAAAAAAAAAACTAAAAGGAAAAACACCATAAAGTAAGACTAATAAATTGTTTTATAATGATAGTTTAACTGAAGAGTATCTGAGGTTTTTTGTTATTCTTTGAATTATAAATCTATAATCTATGTGTAAGCTATATCCAAGTCTGAAATTATTGTTGGAATATCAAGCGTGGTTTCTTTTGTTTTGTTTTAATAAAAATCACAAGAAACCCTAAGGCATTTGGAGAATTGTGTATTTAAGGGGAAAAAAAGAAATATTTCATTATCTGTGAAAGTTCAGTTACCTACAGCTAATTCTTTAATGAGTTCAGAGGGGACTAGGGACTTGACCTTTAATTAATATTAAAGGCCTATTTCCTTGTATCCTCCATATTTTCCCTCTGGAGAGTCTGTTGTTGGGGAACAGAGCCTTAACCAGCAATTTTTATTCTTGGGAAAACCAGCACAAAATGAATTCCTGAATCAAGTCAGAAATGATAGGAGACCACAAGGATCAAGCTTGGAGGGGCTACAATTTTGTGCAGAGAGGAGGGAGAAGGGGTAGTATAGTCCTTCTGTTAAATTTGCATGGATTAAAGTGGTGGCTTCATATCATTAATTGTTCTTGTTAACTCCATGAAAAATTCAATTGCTTCTAAATGACAGACTGACAGCATTCAAAATTCTGCCACTCTGGGGCAAAGTTCTTATCACACCATCATAGTTATAGCTTTCTCTCGAAATCTTCCCTAGAGGATTATGAGATAAGTAGAGTTCATTCACGAGATTTTTATCCCATCTTGTCCATTTTTTTGGAGGAAGGTTTCTACATGTACTTCTTTTGTCCAGCCTTTCCTTGTACCATTTGTAAGTAAATTGTATATTATGTGTATATGTGTGTGCGTGTGTGTGTGTGTGTGTGTGTATACACAAAGAGAGAGAGAGAGCTACTTAGAGCTAAAAACAAGTAGACCATTGAATCTATCTACTTCTACAGATAAGGAAATTGACTCAGAGTGAAGTTAGTTAACTTGATCAGGATCATTCTGCTTGTGTCTAAGGAAAAAAATTGAAATCAAGTCTTTCTAACTTGCTAAGCCTAGTACGCAAACAATAGAAGACAGAATAGAATTTGAATAATAAAGGAAACAAATTAAAATCCTATTTGTTTTGCATAGCTAAAACTCCTCTCTTCCTTTTATTAACTTTTGAAATTGACATTGATTTCTACATATATTCTCAATCATTAAAAAAATAATTTGTTTACACTGGAATTCTATTTCCTGATTCTATTAAATTTTTCAGCAATACTGAGTGAATAGAAAATTGGACCGGTTATTTGATTTTATAACAAAATATGTGAATACACAATTTGGATTTGGTTGTACTATAGAAAGCCAGGTCAACGAGTTTGGGACTGTGAAGCTCTAGTTTCTAACTTTATACTTCACATGAAGTTTCAAACAACCCAGTTATACATATATTTATAGGATAACTAATACTCATTATGTAGTGTGGATATTATTAGGCCATTTTATATATAAAGAAACTACAACTCACCCAGGGTAAGCAACTTGCCCATGTTCATTCAGCTAATAAGAGCCAGAGAGGTCTTCAAATCCACATCTCTCTTATCTCCAAGTTCAGTATACCTTCCCCTATGCTATTTTTACTCAGTATTTCTGCTGCTATGAAAGTGGATGATGATTACTTAGGTGACAGAAAATATTACTTAATTAATGTCATACATAATAAATAAGCTGATTATCATTCCTCTAAATATCTATTGTCCATGTTTGTGGTGCAGTTCTGTGCATTCTACAGGGCAAGTTAAATAAAAGAAATATAGGAAGAAAATAAATGATGTGCAAATTATTATTCTAAGAGCCTTGGAAATATTACCTCATTTATTTCTTAAAATAAGCCTGGAAGAGGAGTGCTATTATTATCACCATTTCAAAGTTTAGGAAACTGAGGCAGACATTAAATGACTTGCACACAGTCACACAGTTAGTAAGGACCTGAGGCCAAATTTGAATTCAATTCTTTATGACTCTAAGCTTAGCGCTTTCTCTACTGTACCACCTAGCTGCTACTAATAAAAAAACAGAGTATCTGCACTCAGAGAATGCCTTATAGTAAGAACACATGCTTGCTCATCTATAAAGTGAAAATGATCGTTTTTGTACTATGTATCTCATAGGGCAGTGGTGATTCAAGATTTAAAGCACATTAGAAATGTTCATTAGTTCAATGATTATTAGTTTAATAATATAGTAGTAATAATAAGTTTATTTGGCAAGAAATTAATATTACTCATCTTCCAGATCAATTTATTTTCATCCTGTCTACATTACATTCTCTCCAATATTTACATATACAGTCCATAAAGGATCCATATTTTAATGGAATTCTTAATTTCTATTTAATTCTTCAAAGAAAACAATTATAGATGTAGCTTAATGATAATTTCATCTTTCACATGCTAGTGGAACCAAGACAGAAACATTGTATTCTCTTCTGGATCTGATTTTCACTAACAAGGGGGAATTTATTGGTGAGGGGGAAATGAGAGCAAATTTCTTGGGTTATAACCACTTTATTCTAGAGCAAGAGCTCATAAACTTCATTTTTATGTCATTGGCTTCTTGGACAATTTGGTGAAACATATTAGTTCCTTCTTAGAAAAATGCTTGTCCAATACATAATTGAAGAAATGCTGAATTCCAATCAGAGGTCATTAAAAATGAAATGTGGGGTTTATTATTTTCTCTTTAAGTTTACTGATCCTCTGGAATCTATCCATAAACTTCTAAGAGATCCATGGACCCTAGGTCAAGAACCCCAGTTCTGGAGTTTATGATAAAGAATGAGTCAGATATTTTCTGTCATAAACTAAAGTTTGAGATACTAGATTGTCAAAAAAAATTTTCATAGAGGGGATAGATAGGAAATTTTGTAGCATAAAATTTCATAGTGATTTAAAGTCCTTACACTTGAGCTTTTAAAATCAACTTTATCAATATAAGGTAGAAGAAGTCATGGTCATACAGGAATCTGTGTGAAAAAGATTTGGGTTTATTATATATACCCACTCAAAGTTCAATTTGTTTCGAAGTATGAAATACCAGCCAAAAAAAAAAGTTAATGTGCTCTTAGGTTTGTATAAAGCAAGCATCCTGACATACACAGGAGGGCCTTTTATCACAGATTCTTAGATCTGCATTTCTAAAAGGAAAGGCAACTTTCAAGGTGTCAACTATCACTTATATCAAACACACGTATCATTCACTTAGTTCAGGGGAAAAAGTCAGCACCCTGAAATTCAGAGAAAATACAGAGAAATAAAAATCAGCAGACATAGTTTCAATTTTCTGACATAAGTAACACATGCATCATAGATCAACAGACAGATCCAACTGTCCGACCATAGTTACTAGAGAGGGAAGCACCAACATCTGGGTTTTCAAAGATGGGGGGCATCCTTAGCAGCTTCTCAGAGTCTCTGTCAGGCCAAACAAACACTTCCAGTCAGTAAGCTCCAAAGTAAAACCTCACCCTCAGAGTATTTATACATTTTTTAGAGTCAGATTGCATCACAACCCTTGAGAACAAGTGCCTCATTTACAAAAAGTGTGAGCCTTCCTACAAATCTTCCCAGGCCCATTATTGGTTGGGGAAGATCTTTAATCACATCAAAATACTTAACAATACAAAAACATGTACCCGGTTTTTGGTAAAGAAACTCTTGTTTCTGTACTTTACTCCTAATAAAGACTCTTAGTTGATAAATGCAAGATTCAATCAGAGGCACTTGATTATACTAAAACAAGAACAAGGCTCCATTCCCTAATTGGAGGCTACATTAAGAAAGATGTTTCTATGAGCACAAAGAAGATAATGCCACTGCACTTAGACATAGTCAGTTTGTATCTGGGATAATGTGCATTGTTCTATGTACCACAGTTTGAGAAAATCATTGATAAAATAAGAATCAACCAAATCAAGACAACTGGCAAGGTGAAGGCCTTGAATATTGGCAAATCATCTATTTAACCTGGAGGAGGGAAGATTCATAAGTGGGGAAGTGATAGCTCTCTTCAAGTATTTGAAGTTTTGTCATGTAGAAGACAGTTTAGGCATGTTCCTTTTGGATGGATGGGGTGGAATTAGAAGAAATAGGTAGAAATTGAAAAGACATAAATTTAGTCTTGATTTTAGGCAAATCTTCCTAACATTTTGAGTTAACCAAAAGTGGAATGGGCTGTCAAAGGAGGTCATGGATTCCTCCATTACAATAAGTGTTCAACTAGAAGGTAGATGAATGCTTTCGTGTTATGTGATAGTGGAGATTCTCTTATAGACTGGATTAAATGTCTACCAAGGTCCCTTTCAATAGTGATTGGCACATAGTAAGTGATTAATAAATGCTTATTGACTGTTGACTGACTGATACTATGATATGCCACTCTTGGCCATGATACTGGAGTCAAAGGAATGTATTACTCAAATGACACATTCCTAAAGCATGAACAATTATTCACGGGTTATGACATCAATATTTGTAGAGTTATAACAATAATAATGGTAGCCAAAATTGTTTTTAAAGTTTGATCTTAGTCTTAGGGAGTTGCCTAGTCTGGGGCAATAAGAAGGTTAAATGATTTGCCTCTGGTGATGCAGCAAGTGTGCATCAAGCACGTGAACTGGAGCCCTGATTTCAAAGCTAGCCCTCCATACCCTATACCATCCTGCCTCTTTATGTTAGCTAGGGTGAATAATAACCATATGTCAGCACCAAAGCCCTCCCCACCATTATTCAAGATATTTAAGACTCCAATTTATCAAGATGCAGTATGTTATATAAAATATATTTTATCTTGTTATCCTTTTTTGCAAGTAAATTCATTTAAATTCAATAAATATTAAGCACCCACTATGTTTAAAGCGCTGTTAGGGTACTGTGATGTTGCCTTCAGGGGGATGTTATGTGCACATAAATACCTATAATGCAATTTAGAAAATTATTAATCATCTTAAACCACTCACTGCTACAAATATTCTTTTTGTTGCAACTAACAATTTCCTAAGGCTGTTTTAAATCATGAAACAATACAACCTCAGAATCAAAATTATAAATACCCAAAAAGCCATGTAATGCCTAAGGCCTAAAGATATTAGAATCTATTTGTAAGTCAGGAAGGTGGCAATAGAAACATGCACGGGAGCTTGTTATGAATGATGATGTATACATAAGAAGCGCTACCAAAGGTCCTGTTGAAGATATATATATATATATATATATATATATATATATATATATATATATATATATGTATATATATATATAAAATTTGAAAATGAAGATTTTATATATATATAAATAATTTGAAAAGCAACTGGAGAGAGAGAAACAAGAGGTGGCCATCCTGAGTTAGGGTTTACCATGCTCATATTAGGACAGGAGATGAGCCAAAGGGAGATCTTTAATATGGTAGTTAGGTCCTATATTTTTATTGACATATTTGGATAAGAATCTCATGGAATGAAAATATGTATATCTGAATACTTATTCAAGGAAACCATAAAATATCAAGAATATGATGAAATTCATTTATACTAGGGGCCTGAGGGATTGAAAAGACTTTCAATCTCTTTATGACTTTTAACTTTTCCCTTATTTACTTTATCTTTGGAGTCATAGAATAATAACAGGGTTTGGAGTGAGTAAAGACCTGGATTTAAATCCCTAGCCTGATTCCCTAGCTGTGTTGACCTTGGGCAAGTAATTTAAGCACTATCTGCCTTAGGCAACTCTCTAGGACTTATCAACTATATAGCTATCATCATCTGCAGGGGTTGCAGGAGATCTCTTATTAGATGCTTGCTCAAGCATCCTCACTCTATGAATTCACAAATGAAATCATAGTGAACTGTTACTATATATTACTACTCAACAAAGTACAATAACTAAAAGTTTATGAGTAATGTTGGTATTGTACATGACGAAGGATATATAGATACAAGTACATCGATCAATAGATGATGGGTGGATGGATGGATGGATGGATGGATAGACAGACAGAGAGATAGATAGACAGACAGACAGACAGACAGACAGACAGACAGATAGATAGATAGATAGATAGATAGATAGATAGATAGACAGATAGATAGGTGGATAGATAGATGGATGGATAGATAGATAGGTAGATAGATATAGATGGGTAGGTGGGTGGGTGGGCGGATGGATGGAGAGGGAGAGGGAGAGAGAGAGAGAGAGAGAGAGAGAGAGAGAGAGAGATGATAGATAATCTGTTCATGTTTTCAACAAGTTCCATGACTGAAAAAGTGTTGAGGAAAATAGTATGACTGGTACCTTCATAATTCAGTATTTTCAAGCTGTGGGAGATAATTGGCAATTCTCTCATATCCTCAGTACATGGACAGAAACAAGGAAAAGAAGGGCGAAGAGTCCTCAGAGGCAGTATTGAGGGTGTCCCCACTTATTGAGAACATCTGATGGGTACCATTTAATGATGTGATTTGTATTATTGTTTCCCTGGTCAGAAAGGAAAATACAAGAACAAACCTAGAAATCATGAACCAGGGAACCTGAAAACATTTCGGAAGAAAATAAAATGTTTGGGAAGTAGTTCTTATTTGGTGAACACCTGGAGAAAAGCAGCTTGATTTAGGAGAGTAGGCAGAAATTCAAGCTGCAAAGGTCATGCTTAATTAACCATAAGAGTTCTTTCAAGATTTTACAGCTATGATAGATAAGAGAAATTCAGTTGAATTAATAGAATGGGTTTTTTTGTCTTTACACAAGCATTTATAAACACTCCATGTCAGAATTTGGAAGTTAAAGTGAATAGAAGTCTATCCAGGCTCCCAAAACAGCAAAAGTTATTAATAAAAAAAGACAATCAAGGACTGTCAAACTTCTAACAACTTACAAGTATTGGAGTAAAAGAATCCCATTACAAAAATGCTGCTAAGAAAGAATTTAATGTGCTAAAATCCATTTAAAGTATCTATACATTGTAACAACTTCAAGCTAATTTAAAGTGTATATACAGACTAGTTTGGAACATCTTGGGGCTGGAAGGAACCATAGTGGGTGAACAAACATGGCCTTCTTGTAAGACACAATAGTTTTTGCCGTTTTCTTGTTTTACTGATAAATCCAAACATCTTTAAGCCTAAATAAATGTTCATATGCCTTTAACATTTGTACTGATCTTTAGGCTGCTTATGATAAACTCAAGGGGAGTGGAAAAAGCTCTGAACTTGGAATCAGGAGACTCAGGTTCCACTTTGGGCTCTGTTACTTACTAAATGTGTAACCTTGGATAATCATTGAACCTGAGCTTCCTTACAGCCAGATGCAAAATGCAAACCACGTTGACTCAGGTTTATTTCAAAGGTAAAATAGAATGATGCTTTTAAAGCACAGGGTAAAATTTAAATGGGATAAGTATGATAAAACCAGATAAATTCAAGCTAATACACTTGTAAGGGAGTTGTACCTAAGTCCCCAGCTGGTGAGTCATTGACCACGTGTCTCAGATCTGCTCTAGCCATAGAGTTTTGGAGAAAACTGAAGGGAGACCTGCCCAGTAAGTTTTAGCTGGCAAGTGATGATAGAAAGTTTCAAAGAGTGGAGGAATTTGGTATCAGCTCAAGGATAGGACTCCACTAGTGAACTTTAAAGAGGAGTAAAGATAGAAAATAACCCTACGGAGTAATGTGTGCAGTGAGCCCACATGTACTTCTCCCTGATTGCTAGTAAGAATTGAGAGACATGGGCTGATCAGGAAAGCAATAGTGCTGAATAATCATCCAACAACCCCTTTTACTAAACTCTCTGAGGCAGACATTATGCTATCCAAGATCTCCAGCAAGTAGCTATGAGGATTCCTTGAGTAACCGATTGCCCTCTCCCCTTCCCTATGACTCCTATCTATTGTTTGTCTGTCTTTCTGTCTATGTACCTATCTACCTACCTATTTACCTACCTACCTACCTACCTACATACATATCTATCTATCTATCTATCTATCTATCTATCTATCTATCTATCTATCTATCTATCTATCTATCTTTCTTTCTATCTATCTATCTATCTATCTATCTATCTATCTATCTATCTATCATCTATCTATCTATCTCTATCTATTTTTTTTGAGGATGCACTACATGTAGGTAATGAGGAAGTTTCTATCTAAATATCTTTACCATGTTCTGGGAATTCTTGGGTTTTAGAACATATGAATAGACCCAGTCTAGGGGGCAAATAAGTATTCATTTGGTGATTGAATATATTTATTTGTTTTCCTAATGGATCTATAGCTCTGGGTAAAGAACTATAAAAAAAATTAACCCAAGCTTATATGATTGAATGCTTTGAAATGAACCAGAGAAAGGAAGAAGGTAAGCTTTTCCCAGCCATAAGAATCTAACTGGATATGACCAAAAGGGCCGTATTCCTTGATGAACAGGGCAAGCAACGCTACACACAAAGACAGCCTAGGTCCTAGGAGATGGGGGTAGTCAATATTGTAAACAATAAAGAGTTTGGTCTTTGTATGTAGTGCTCTCTGATATTGATTGTATATGGCAGAGCTCATGCTTAATGCTCATCATCAAATAGTGCTTACAGTTGGCCAGAAAGCACCACCTGGTGGCTGAATAATTATGATTATTAATTATTTATTCTTATCTTACATTTTTAACAGTGGTTTGACTATTGAGCATATGTTGCTTTTGATTCAAATTCATCTCATTCACTTGATTCAAATCCACCCTAAGAGGTAATTTAGAACTAACAGTTCTCTGAGTCAGGGAGACCAGAACTCAACTCTTTCTTCTGCTGCCTCCTGGCTGGGTGATCTCCAGCAAGTTACCCTAGGCAACTTTCTAAGATGTTCAGTTGCAAGGAAGGTATTCTCTGGGAAGTCCCTACACCAATTAAATAACAGATCTTATAAAACCAATCAAAATAGAGTTAGTATTTATATAGCACTTTAAGATTTGTGAAATACTTTACATCAGGGATGTCAAACATGGGCCACGTGAAGCAGTAGTACTTTCAAATGTGGTTTTAACCAGATTAAAATGTAATTGGGAAACATTTAAACACACACACACTAAAACATAGATAGAATCATATTTAAAAAAAAACTAAGCCAATATGCAGCTCAAAAGCATTGTTATGTATTAGTGCCACTTTCTCTACCTCCTTTCCATTTGAATTGGACACCACTGCTTTACATATTGTTCCATTTGATTTTCACCACAACCCAATGGGGTAGCTACTATTACTATCCTCATTTTACAGATAAAGAAGCTGAGACTAAGAAAGGGTAATTGACTTGGTGATGATCACACAACTACTAAGTATCTAGCAGGATTTTAACTTGGTTCTTCAGGCTCCAGGCCTTCTACTGGATTCATAATACCATCTAGTTGCCTATCCCCCATATATATACCCTTCAGTTTACACAAACATGCATAATAATACCCATATTTATAAAACTACTTCTCAGCAAGAGAATACTTGGCATATATCAAGAAGATTGGAAGCAAAGAGAGCTAATAACAGTTTACAAATGAAATGGAACAGATGAATAATTTATGTGTAATTTTCAAGTAGTCCAATGGTTGATGCTAAGTGTATGAACCACCATTTGAGGGTTATCTGGAGTGCTTTTATATAATCAGAAACTCATGAACCAAACCTATTTCTGCTTTGTATTAAGAAGCAAGGGCCATGAATGAGGAATAAGATAGAAAAGGGAGCATCCATTAATCACTCATGTCCAAATGAGGATATATTAGTTGAAGTAAAGAGACTTTGTCCTGGTTATAATGATATGGCACCTTTGCTAAGGATTTCATGAGAGTGCATGGACTCAGATACAATTGAATACTTGGACCTGGGTTTCTGGAATGCACAAACACAAATTTATTTCTATTTCTATTTTTTGGAAAATCTAAAGCTTAATTAGTAAATAGATAAAATAAACCATTTAAATGGCCAAAGTCTATTAAAGCCCCCAAATTGGCGATACAATTTGCTTAAACTGTGTAGCTTATGTGAAAAAATACACAACAATACTATTTATTTATATTTCATTTTGTATGCATTTGTATTTTAACCTCTTAGGACCACATGAACCACAAGCAGAGGCAGAAGGGACTACTAAGGTCATGTAATCTTAATGCTTCATTTTACAGATGAGGAAAAAAATGCCCAGAAGAATTAAGTGACTTACCCACTGGTGGCTAGTAAGGACCACAGCTGGGATTTGAATTCTCTGACTTCAAATTCTCTGGTTTTCTTTTTTCTACTACACTAAATTAAGAGAATCCAACTCTAAGTACACAAAATACAGTTAATTAGTACAAACTACTGTAATTACATACAAACATAATCTTTAGGGAATAATACACATCAAAAGCATTATCTCTTGCAGTGGAAGAAAATCCTGCAATGAAATTTTTTCTTCATTTAACTTCTGGGGTGTTCAACTGAACATTCTTAATTAACACATTTTGTCACTCTGATTTTTGACTGACAGTATTATGTCACAGGGTAAAGCAATTTTCTTTGTTTAAATTAAGAGGACCATATATGTTGATAGTGGGATCTTTTAAATCGTTTTTGCATTAAGTGTTTCTACCCACAATTTTTTAAATGTTTCAAAAACCCATTTTGTTTGAATTTTTACTTTTCTTTACAAAAGTTAGTCTGAAAATAAAATAATTATTTGTATTGTACAAAAACAAATCCTAAAGGGGAAAAAGTTTTATTTTTCTATTACTTTCTTTTTCAGTCCATCTTTTATGTCACTGTTAGAATAACATTTCTTATGTGTTGATCTAATCATCTGTAGGTAGGAGGTACAATGCATAGGATCATAAATCATGAGTCAAAAAGACCTGAGTTCAAATCCAGAATCAAACTTTCTAACTGTGTGACCTTGAGCCAGTTACTTAATCTCTGTTTGCCTCCATTTTCTCAACTGTAAAATGGAGATAATGACAGGGATGTTGTGAGGATGAAATGAGATGAGATGAGAAAACATTTGTAAAGTTTAGCAGTGTCTGGCACATAGGAAATACTTAACAAATGCTTATTTCCTTCTCTTTCATATCATCCCTTTGTTTAAAATTCCTCCAAGGCTACTAGAGTTAAACACACATCCACAAAGCCACACTTTTCCCACAATATGCAATATAATAAAAAAATGTATACAATAAGCACAGAATTTGGATTTAGTGTAATAACCAATTTTAGCTCAAGCTGAATGATGACGAAACACTCTTTCTTAGAGATGTAGCAAATCAGAGCTAGTGAAACATCCATTGTGTAATTTTGTTTTGCTTCAGTGTTTCTGTTATAAGAGAAGCTTCTGTTGAGTGAGGAGAAGGGGGATTATTGGGATACAGAAATGGCTTAAAAAACCAAAAGCATTAATGAAACATTTTAAAGAAATATATAATTAGAAAGAAGGGAAGAAAAAAACTATTAGAAAATGTATTAGCTAAAATACTGTTTAGTGCTTGCTATTTTTTTGAAAGAGAGACAAAGTGGATGCTCCTATTTTCTTAGTCTTTTTATATTTTTCTCAAAACCAACTATAGTTCTCTAGCTTTGTAGTCATTTGTTTCTGAAAAGTAAATTCATGAAGGATATTATACAAATAAAAAGGTTTTAATTTCCAAAAGCTATTAAAATTCAGGCTCTAGGAAAAAAAAATGTTTGAAGTTCAAATGAAAGACAATATCTGAATAACACAAATCCCCAAGAGAAGACATGGTACCTGCCGGGAGCTAGAAAGGTTTTATAAATGTTGCCTTCTGTAAAGTCGACTGCAAACATCATAAGGCCTTTTGTAAATATGTCTACCAGCCTTTGTGTTTGAGTAGGAATATTGAACTTCTAGCCATTATTATTTTAAAGGAGAAAATTATTTTAGATTTTTGATGAATAGCCGTTTACTCTTGTTCTGAGAATCAAGTTTCAAATTATACACAGTGTGAGTATTTGCTAGCTTTTCCTTTTTTCAAAATGTTCAAAGACCACAAGAAAACTGGAAGGGAGCTCATTCTCTTTCTCTCTCTCTCTCTCTCTCTCTCTCTCTCTCTCTCTCTCTCTCTCTCTCTCTCTCTCTCTCTCTCTCTCTTCCTCTCTCTCTCTCTCCACATGTGTGTACATTGTGTATGGCATATACACATACTCAACACACATATGTGTGCGTATACAAATGTATGCCAAAATCTATTGATTTCTTTTGTTGCACAATAGCTTTAGTATGAGTAATCTCTTCTCTTATACTACCACTAGCACAAGTTTACCTTGGTGGGCTTTTGAACTACCTACCTGTCCAGTCTTAGCACTCCCATCTTTCTCCTTTTTCATTTCATCCTACTGCCAAACTCACCTTCTTGAACTTGTCATGTCGCTTTATTTGAAACTCTTTAGTGACTCCTTGTTTTCTAATAAGTAAAGTTTATACTCCTTTGCATGGCTTTTATAACCATCCATAATCTAGCCTCACTCTATCTTCCCAGTTTTCTTTCATATTACTCCCATTCATATAACCGTATACTCTAGTTCAGAACTCCTTAAACTGTGGGTCATGACCTTATATGGGGTCACAAAAATTTTGGCAACAGTAAAAGATTTATGAATGTGCAACAATCAAAAATTAATTCAAACTTCAACACGTGACAAATCTGAGGCGTTTCTATCAGCTCTTGCCCATGTTGCATTGTACAACTTCACTGCAACCTGGGTTCTGAACACAAAGTACCCACACTTTGCAATGTTCTCATCCCCAGGCCATGCAATGCCAAAGAAGTCTGCTGAAATGTGGAGTGGAATAAGTTTAAGAAGCCCTGCATAGTCACACTAGACCATCATCACTCTGTTACTTTTCCAACTCCATTTCTTTGCTCATACCGTATCCTTTATGTGATTGCCTTCTCCATACTTTAACTCCTTCCATCTTCTGACTATCTGCCCCACTTTACCTTCAAAGATCAAATCAAATGCCATCTCCTCCTGTCCCTCATTCTTGCCAATCAGTAATTATCCTGATGCTCAAACTTCACATAACAATCTATTTACATCTTACATGCATTTATGATGTATTGTTTTATATTATGCTGTCATCTCCATCAGATCTGTGTCTCTGATCTCTTCACATGAATTTTTGACATCCTAAAAGCCATAAATGTTTCTGACATACAGTTTGTTTAGCTTTCCTCACCTTATACTTGGGAAATTGATTGTTTGAACTAAAAATTTAAGTTTATCCCTATTACATTAAAATGTCAAGTCCCTTTCAGTATGAAAAGACTTCAAATAGGCAACAACAGATCATTTGCTACGCAAGCACAAGTGGAAGTAAAGTCAAAAAGGCTCAATGCCAAATTGACTCTAGAGTATGATCAAGTTTTGTCTGAAAGATACTGAGATCATCTAGTATGATACAAAATGTGGTCAGTGTGTATAGTGGGGGAAATTTAAGATTTACAAAATATTCCCCAAACAATCTTGGGAGATAAAGCAAATGTTCTCGTTGTTAAGACATAGCAACTGGACAATCTCTGTGTACTCACTCCCTTCAGTGGCCCAGGGATGCTTTATAAAGCTCAAGCCTTCTTTGATTGGTAGGCAAATATAATAAGCACATGACCAACTGACCACTATTAGACACCAGTTTTAAACCACTACCCATTCTCACACCAGTAAAATCATAGTTGCAGACAAATATGCATATACAAACAAGAGTGTGCTTGGATGTGTGTGCATAAGTTTGTTTGTTTATGAATGTTTGTATTTGCATTAGAAGAAGTAGTGAACAGTAGAAGAAAACCACTTCGGAGTCAGGATGATCTGAATTCAATTTCTACCTGGGAAACATATTGGCTCAGTGCCCCAGACCAATCTCTAAGATTACTTATCGAAGAAAAGTTCCTTATCTATTTTGGTAGAGGGAGTTCATTACTGGCAACTATCTACACTGATGAAATCCAAAGTCTCATAATTTTTTAAAGTATACAGCATACAAGAACATAGCTACAATTGCAGTCAAATACACATATACATGCCTATAAATATACTTGGATGCAGTAGCATTGTGTCTGATACTTGAATTAATCCGTTTCTTCCCTTCCTGCTGTACCAGAACATTAAACTGTTAAAACTGAAAGGTTAATTTACCTATTTTAAAGTCCAAGTGTGATTTAGAAACAGAGACAGCATCTTTTCTTTCCCTGGAATTATGTATTGATATTATTTCTACATGATGTATAGATTAAATGTGGTTGTTTGAGGAAAGAGGCATACAGATAGAAAACACTAACTTTTTTGCTGTTCAAAGCCACAGTGAAAACAGATGATTTTTAAGTAAGCAAATGGGGCACAAATGGATTTTCAGTTAGCTGAAATCCAAGGAAACGAGAATGGCAGGAGATGAGGCAGGAAAACATTTTTAAAAGCTTTTTAAATGTTCTACACAAACCTACTGATTTCTTTAGTGGCTCCTGATGTGATAATTTTTGGATGCCATTTTCAACACAGGGATAGAACAGCCAAGAAGCCAAGGTTGATTCCATGAATCTCTTGCCCTTGCTAGATTAAAACAACAACAATGTTCCCCGTGCCCCTCAACACAGATAGGAAATTAAGACATGCTATGAATCTGAAAAGATGATTTTCCCAAAATGTCCTTATTTCTGCCACAGCTAACACTAGAAATACAGTCACACTGGGATAGTAACCACCTGGATAGAATGAAATGTGATCCAGCCTTCTAAGCTTCACTTGTCGGTTCATCATTAGTGATAATGGAGATAAAACCAGAGAGTAATTTGGGGACCCACTTTCTATGCTAATTATATCCTAATGGAGAAACAGCCTAGTAGTGAGTGTTATAGAAAGTGACTAACAACACATATGGGTGCATAAAAAAATGAGAAACAGAATCCAGAAACTTTAGATAAAAGAATTTAAATCAAAGTTACATAGACAGTGCCTACAAAACAACAAATATTAAGCCCTTTATATGCCAAAGTGTTGGAGAAAAAGACAAGAAAAACAATCAAGTCCTTTTGTTAGAAGAACTAACATGCCAGTAAGGAGAATGCAATGTACATACATTCAAGTGCTATGTAAGATAGCATAAGATCTGGACAAAGAACTCTGGAAAATGAGATTTAAAAAAAGTCACCTTCTTCTCTCTCCTTTAACACTACCATTACTCATCACCTCTCATCTGGTTTGCTGGTTGGTTTTCCTGCCTCAAGTCTTCTTGCACTCCAATCCATTCTCTTCTCATCTGTCAAATTACTTTTGCTAAAGTGGAGGTCTGATCAGGCACCCATCCACATTCAATAAACTCCAGTGGCTCCCTATTACCTCCAAGATCAAATATAAAACCTTTATTTGGCATCCATAGAACTTCATAATTTGTCTACCCTCCAGTTATTCCAGTATTCTAATACCTTACTCACTACTGTCCCCTAAGGTACATTTTGATCTAATGACAGTGACATCCTTTCTGTTCCACACACAAGAAAATCCATCTCCTGATTTTACATTGTCGCCAGCTGTACCCTATGTGTGGGATTCTCTCCCTCCTCATCTCAGTTTCCTGCTACCCTGGCTTCCTTCAAGTACTAGACAAACTTTAAAAGTTTGCCTTCATGTACTAACTAAAAGTTTCCATCTATAAGAAGCCTTTCCTGAAGCTCCTTCATGCTAGTGAATTTCCTGTAGTGATTATCTCCAATTTATCGTGGATATATCTTGTCTGAAAATAGTTGTCTCTTGCCTTAAACAATGAGTTTTTTGAAATCAATGGCTGTTTTGTTTTTCTGCTCTCTCCCCCTATCATTTAGCATAGTGCCTCTCCTATAGCAGGCATTTCAAGATGCTAGTTGATTGACTAGATGAAGGAAAAAAAAAATTTTCATGTGGGAGGATCTGGGAAAACTTCATGAAAGCAGAGATACATAAATGAAGTTTTGAAAGAAGAGGCAGTGAAAATGAGGGAATAAATTCCAGTTATGTGAGCTGCCCTGAAAGGATTAATGACTAGCAGAAAGAAATAAGAGGACAAAACTTAGTATCAAATTGTTGTGCCATGGATATAGAGTGCTTGGTTTGTCTTTGAGAAAACTTGTTTGAAGCCTGCTGAGTCGTTTGCCAGCTGTATAAACTTATACCAGTCACATGGCTTCTCTGAGCCACAGTTTCCTTACTGGTAAAATGAGGAGTGTTGAACTTGATCTCTAAGGTTTAAAAACTGTCTTCCAAAATAAACACCTAAATGAATCCAAGTGGAGTGAAATAAGCCTGGAAATGTGGGGAGGAACTAGATCATTCAGTTAGCTCCTAGTGTGGGTGATATGGAAGATACTATGTAGAGTGAATCTATCTTTAACGTAACCTCCAAAGCTAACGTATTGAATTGGATTTGGTACTCAACTGGTAACTCAACTGGACAACAAACATTGTCAGCGAAGTAACTATCTCCATCTGTCCCATCCAGTTGGCATGTAGCTCAATATAGACTAATTCAGTAGTTTACTTTCTCCAAGAGATCCAGGTAATATATAGCATCATAATAATGCTGGTTCCATCAATTAAAGTTTTCATTATGTTATACTTTACATCCAGTTCTGAAGGTAGGGAATCAGGATTGTGTAGTGAAAGGAACACTGCATGTGGAGTCAGAAACTCTGGAATTGAGTCTTGCTCAGATGTTTATTAGCCAGGTGACTCTGGGAAAGTGACGTGATCTTTTTCCCCCTTGGGTTTCCTCATAGTATCCAATTTTGTTGCATTTTTGTCTATACTTATGAATTTGTTGGTCTAGGCAAGTGATGTCAAACTCATACATAAAGGAGTCAACTGATCCATATATAACAATTCCTGAGGGCTACATTTTAACTTTGTTAAAAATGTAATATTGTATATTTTTTAGTTTTTAATTTTATTTTATTCTCAAACTAGGAAATAAAATAAGCATTTCCATAACACAGTAGAACAGAAAAAAAAAAGATGATTGTACATGAAACTACAAATCTATCATGTACAATTTGATATTCCTTTTAAATATATAATAAAATTATCATATACCTTTACTTTCTTTTTTTGTCCCTCCCTTGTTCCATCCTAGAGATAGCTAACATTTATTTTTTAAATTTTATTTTATTAAGTATTTCCCAATTACATTTTAATATGATCCAGGTTGTACATGGGAGTATTGCAAGAGGCCAGCAACTGCAGCCTAGTGTTTGACACATTGGGTTTAGAAAACCCCCTATGCAGGACTCTATGCCACCAATGCATATTGCTTTGCAATTTAGAGTTTCATTGGGTTATTTAGAATACTGAAATATTAGATGATTTGCCCAAGATTACTCAACTAGCCTACTTGAGACAAGAATTAAACCCAGGTCTTCTTGACTCCAAGGCTAGAACTCTATCCATTAGTCCATGAGGCTATATAGGCATGATAATATTTGGACTATGCTATAGGAAAAAGAGCTCTTGTGATGTACAGCTAAGTCTCAATTAGTACTAATAATGAATTCCTGAAGTGACTGCACTGTTAGATAAAATAGATAGATACATAGATAGACAGACAGACAGACGGACATATAGATAGATAGATAGATAGATAGATAGATAGATAGATAGATAGATAGATAGATAGATAGATAGGTAGATAGATAGATAGATAGATAGATAGATAGATAGATAGATAGATAGATAGATAGATAGATAGATAGATAGATAGATAGATGCAAAACATGGTAATTGGTTCCAACTCAACCAAAATACACAGTGCAAATTCAAATAATAGAAACATTTGAGGGGATTTGCTATTACCGCTCATCAGGACCAACCTGCATTTCTTCTATGGCTCCACTTTTGTCATGAAAAGTGAGGTTAGATTTGATTTTTGTCTTTATTTAATAATTCAAATTAAATTCCTTTGGAAGGTAGCTGTGTCTAAAATATTGACCCGTTTGTTGAGAGTAGTGGTTAGTTGCTACCTTATTTCCCTCAAAGGAAATTATTTTATCCTATCTTTCTTTCTTCCATATACTAATCACTGATTATGATAGAAATAAATCTACTTCAGGCATTTGGGTACAATCATATAAATAATAAATAAATAATAGTTTTAAAAATAATTTTCCTAGATCAAATTATTTCAATTAAAATTGGTCTGTATAGGTTACTAACAACTTCCTGACAATTGTAAAACAATTTGCATGTGTTATTACACACTTCCCCAAATATCACCTAATCTTTTAAGAAGAATGAAAGCATATAGATCAGGATGAAAATCGTTTATTTTAAAAAGAAACTTAAGGCCTTCAATTCCTCAAAGATTATCTCAAAGAATGAAAGAGATATGTTTCTTCCTTTCATCACCATGAATCACAGTTGGTTGGAGCTAGAAGGACCTCCAAAATCATCATTTACAAGCCAAACTTGGTGAAGACGAATTCCCTTCACACCGGCACTAATTACCAGTCACTTAGTCTCCACTTAAAGATCACTAGTGATGAAGATCTTATTACCTTCTGAGTCAGTCCATCCTACCTACAGTTCTAATTTTTAGCAAGAATTCCCTCTATATAAAATCAAATAGCTCTCTCCAATGGCTTATAATTGTACTGTCTGGACCAATTAGAACAAGTCAAGTTGCTTGTACATGTAGTGTCATTTATCAAGCTGCTATCCATCCTTTTTTTCTTTCTTGCTTTTCTTCTTTCTTTCTTTTTTCCATGTTGACAAAAAGTATGGAGAAATGTAATTTTTCCTGGAAAAACATCATCAATAAATAATAACTTAGATTTGGAATTCACATTAAGGGTTTGAAAACTCTTTGGAAATCCAACCATAACCAAAACTAGAAGTTATTATGACAACCCTCAGAGTAGGAACTCCAAATATAGTACATTAGGGCTGGCAAAGTATTTTACAAATATGCTCTTATTTTACTATAGCAACAACCCTGGGAAAAGGTGCTAGGTAGTATCCCCATTTTAAAGATGAGAAAACTGAGGCACAGAGAAGTTGCTACTTCTTCAGAGTCATGAAGGTAGTAATTGCCTGAGCCTAGATTTCACCTCTGGTCTTCCTTCTCCCATGTCTAGTGATCTTTTCTTTGTACCACACAGTTGCTTAAATTTACTTCATTATACAACAATACTACCATTTCTTTCCAAGGTTAGCTATCTTGTTACGTAGGACATTAGAGAAATTCAGCTTACGTCACTTCTAAGGTTTGAAAATCTTTAGTCCAATGATCTCACCATTCTATCACCTAGTTGTCTAAATATAACACAATTACCATGAATATTACTATTGTCCCCCAACATTAGTTATTTATTCTAGAAATTAGATAAATTCAGCTTAGGTCACTAGAGACCAGTCCTCTATCCATTACACCACCTAGCATTAAGTAATCTAAAATTAATACCACTATTGCTCCCCAAAGTTAGCTACTTGGCTACTCAGGAAATGAGATAAATTCAGCTTAGTTCACTACTAAGAATTGGAAAACTTTCCCCAGTACCTGCACAAAATAATATAGGGTGCTCAAGTGTTGACTAATGAATTTGAAGCTACATGCACAGCATGTAGCTCTGGGTATTGGGGAATGAGTATTTTAATGGATAATAGTTTTGAAAAATTAACTTTGTATGGTTGAATGCATTTTTAAAAAGTTAACTCTAGCATTCCTGATTTGCCATTCAGTGCTAAATAAAAATTACCTGTGGGTAGATATTTTACCAGTATGTCAACCCTTTTCTTCCTCTCTCCAGTACCTCACCAGTTTATAATCAAAACATAATTATTTAGATGTTTAATCTTAATAATGTAATTATAATCTCCCTCTATTTTATTGAAAAAAATTAAAAATGCTTTACAAATATAATGTTGTTGATTATATTTCACAGGGAGCTTCTGTGTTTATTCTAGCATTGAACAGCAACCAATAATTTAATTAGAAAGCAAGATAACAGGTTTCCTAAATTTAGTCTACATTTGTGACTACTAAATCACAGTTCAACTTCCAATTGTCTTAGAGTAATGGGGTGGGGTTGAGACAATATTTACCTTGAGCTGTGCACCTCATAAATTACTGAAATTCAGTTGGTTTGTAGCTAGCAGGTATTCCTAGGTTACCTCAAGAGGTCTTGTCTATTTCTCCACTGAAGCAATTCAGTAAGGAAGAGAGGGAGAAAGGAAGTTTATCCAGAGAATCATGTAGAGAAGGTAGGTTTCCCACCTAGCTTCATAGAGCCAGGATCTTTAGCTTGATCATATGACAACCATAAAGAAGTTTGCTCAAGTGTTCAGTTACTTTATTTTTGCAAGGCACTGGTTTGAGATAGAGGATGAAGATATAAAGAAAAAATGAGAGTCCCTGACCTCAAAGAGTTTACGATTTACTTAGAGAGATGTTCTAGGTAATCATTCAACAAGTATTTATTATAATGTACTGAGCATTGTGTTAACCTAAGTGCTATGGTTGCAAAGAAGAGTGAAAATGCCAAAATATGAACACAAATAATGGATGATTTTCTAAAATGGTATGAAAGAAGAGACAAGAATAGATCAAAAGAATGTATTCTAAAAAAATCAATAATTTCATTTGGGAGAATCAACTAAGGCTTTAAATGAAAGTTGATGTCTTACTTGAACTCAAAGGAAAAGGATGATTTCAACCTATGGGAGAAGACCAGGGAATGCATTTACAGGTCTAGAGAATACCTTTTGAGAATTGAGTGGAAAGAAAGTAGGTCTAGTTCAAAGAGAAATTGTTGTCTTGACCCTTTTTTCTGCAATGTAGATTACATGACACAGAACACTGTGAAATAATGTAAACTCCTCTCACGCATCCCTCCATTGCCCTTTGCTTGCAATTTCAGGATCTTTAGGGCAAATCAATGAGATAGGTAGAGTTTCTCTTGCAAACCCCATTTTCCAAAGAAAAGAGCAGTTCCTTCATGATTTCAAGGAGTAAGTGGAAGTGTTAAGGTTGATCCTATGTAGCATTGCTAAGTTAGTTAGGGACTCTTTTTCCTTTCTCTCACATGTCCTTCTTTTTTCCTATATCTTGATGCATTTTCACCCCATATCCCAGATTCCCACTTTTCTCATTCTTGACTGTGGTTTCTCCAAAGTTACCACTATAACAGAGTACCCTAGCCCATCCTTTTTCCTTCTGCTTCCAAATCATCCAAAATTGTCTCTCCCTAGCTAGAAATTAAAAGGTAAGTGATTTACCTAAACTGTGTCACATTAAAGTGTGACTGTCTACAAATAGAAGGGTGGGTGGTATGAAGGAGGTCTTTGCATTTTCAAGAGAACATATTTTATAAACCCATATGCATTTTAAATTAGTGGTGTCTTAGGTATTGTGAAATAATTATTTTGTGGAGGGAAGAGGGAAGCATGCCAAGACACTCTATAGGAAAAAAAAAGACATAATAGAATCCATACTTCTCTTTGGATTTCAGGGTCTAGTCCTCATAGGAGTCTAAAATAAGCTTTTCCTTATCACTTTCTCCTCCTAATTACACCAAAAATAATCTTCCAACCCCACATTCCAGTATCCTTGCTAAACCCAAGTTTCACCCTTTTCTAGGAGGATGAACTAGGGTTTGACTCAGTGACTGTGTTTGGATCTCTAATTCCCTATGCTCTACAGAAGGATGAAACATTGGCTTTATTTCTTTAATCCAGAATCTCATGATCTCTTATCTACACTACTGTTAGAATCTTCTTATTGATCTCTCTACCTCCATTCTCTGTCTCCTCCAGTCCATGAGGCAGTTACCAAGACATTATCATTGTTATGTACAGATCTGTTCAAAAGCCTTCACTGGCTCCCAATTAAAATCCCTATTCTACAGCCTTTTATTTATGACCCTACCTTCTCTTTTCTAGCATTAAGTAACACCTGCTACAGATGCTGTATTCTTAACTACCTTCTTTTTTGTTTTCAATGATCTTAAAAGTGCTAAAACATGGTAATATTCTATGCAACTGCTTACACTTTTCAGTTTGACACAATAATTTCTCATGTTGATTTAACAGTCAATTGTAAAATTATAACTTGACAGCGTTCTCATGTGGTGCAAACCATAAGTGCATCAGCTTGCATTCTATTTATTGTACAGTGATGTATTTTTTAACATGGAGTCATCTGTTTTAAAATATAAATTGTTAATAAAGGAAAAAAATGTGTGGATAGGTTAGGAATGAAAACTGGACTGTTCCCATCACTGTGACTTTGCACATGAAGGTAGCAAAGCTTGGAGTGTTTTCTCCTTGTATCTCATCAAATTAATAATTTATCCATTTTTCAAGCCTTAGTCTAAGGCAAATCACTTCCACGAAAATTTCTCTAGTACCTAGTAAGAAATTATCTTTCCTTCATCAGACTTTGCATGATCTTTTGGTTTTTCCTATCATTATATACGAATTCTACGTTGTTTTGTTGTGATATTATTGGATTTTGAACTCCATAAGGGCAAGGGCTATTGAGTAATTCATGATTGTACTCTGTATATGATATGCACTTAAAGCTGTCTTCTTATGTTTGAATTTTAATTCAATAGCTTTAATCTCAATCTTTTGCTCACATATCGATTTTATGGCTCTATGTTCTGCACCCCCCAAAAAATGTCCTGTGTATCTTTCCACCTCCATTTCTTGATTCACAGTTTGTTTGTTTTTTTATAGTAGATATATCTTCTTTCCCTGTCTTTTCCTGTTAAGGTCTTACTCATCCTTTAAAATGTATTCCCTAATTCTGCTTGGACTTAGTTAACAATTTATTTTATAATTTTAATTGCACTTAATAAGTAGTAAAGAATGCGTCTGAAACCCCCTCCCCCCTGCCATGAATGAGGAGAGGGACTCTGTATCATCTGAAAGTTCTACCTTTCCTGATATCTAGCAATGTTCTTTGCACAGTAGGTATTTCATAAATCTTTGTTGAATTCAATTGAATTTATCATAATCCTTCTCTGGTCTAAATCCTATCCTCCTCGAGTCTCATCTGACTAGGGTGTTTTCATTTTAGGAACTGGGCTGTTGGTACAGCTGACAGCTCTGTGTGGTATGGTGGAAGAGTTATCAATTACTGTTGTGACCTTGAGCAAATCACTTAATCTCTCCAGGCCTCTCCTCAACTGTAAAATGAAGGGATTAGTGTAGATGGTCTCTAAGGACGCTTCCAGCACCATGATGGTTCTATAAATCCAGTCTCTCAGTTCCTAACCAAATCAGTCACTAACTCTATCTACATAGTTTTATTATTTCTGTTAGCAAAATCATATCTTCACTAATTAAGAAAAATTCAGAATGTAAATGTGAGAGTATGTTGAGGGAAGGGGGTGGTAGAGATTGAGAGGGGGAGAATTATCTGGTGGAAATGTATCGTTTGTCTATCCTATATTTTGAAAATTCACATTCCGTATCACTTTTACTGGGGTGAGTGGGAGGGTAGTAGGATTATAAACAGAGATGAAACAAACCAGTTTTTGCTCATTATTTGGCTCTCCAGTAAATGGCCTGGTAGAGGAGGAGGAGGTGGAACAATTAAATGTATTGAGGTCTTTGGATGAAATGTGAATTTTAATTATCCATATTGTCTCTAGCATTATTCTCATAAGTAATTGAGAGGAAATTGCTTCCAAGTATCTTGCTCATGCTATTCCAAAATGCTACAGTAATCCTCAGTTTTTAAACAACAATTCTTTCATTTTGAGGCTTAAATGGTATGATGAAACTTCACAAAGGACTTCAAAAAATGATCTGTTCTATCCCTCGCATTTTACGAGAGGAAACTGAGATCCAGAAAAGGCAACTCAAATTACTCAAGGACATATAGGTCATTAGCTGCTTTTCTGGTTTCAGAGTCCAGGATCCCTGACTCCTAATTTTGTCTTGTTTTTATTCTGTCACATTGATTCTAAGTTAAGACAGGACCTGAGCTTCTTGTATAATCACTCTGCAAGTGGGGAAAATAGCATATGAAATGGGAATTTGCCTCAAAAGATGTGTGACACTATAACCTTTTTAATTGAGGGCAAGCGTGACGACTACAGAAAAATGTTAGGAAACATTTAATACTGTGAGTATATACCCCAAATTCCTTCAGTTGTTTAAAGGACATTTTGAATAAGCTCTGACATGACCTTTCTAGGACAAGTCATTAGAGACAAAATTGATATTTGGAAAGGCAATGATCATAGATGTAAGTCATTTGCATCATATTATAAAGCACTTAGGAAGGCTGGGCCAGCAAGATCAAGGGTGTAGCTGAACTTGTGCTTTCATGTGATTTTACAAATGCAGAGTGTCCTTGCTCTCAGTTCAACAGGGTTCCACACTTAAAAGCACGTTGCCTTCATTCACCTCCATTGACAATCTGCTTTTAAATTTTTTGGCCCCATAGAGAGAAGGACTTAACTTTAAATAGAAATAAAGTTTGTTTCTTTATGCCTTTCCCCCTTTCCCCTTCACTTTGGTGTATCATTTTATATTTCTGATCTTTATAGTAAATTTCCATTGGTGCCTACCCTAAGGATATCCCCTGTTATAATTGAAAGCGGCTGATTCAGAATTCATTCCAGAGAGCACCATTTAGCTTCATTTCCTGGGTCTATAGCCCAGAACCAGAACTGTTCATGAGACACTCAATAATACAAATACAGGGAGCCCTTCTGGACAACATATCAATTTGTATTATGAAGTGAATTATGACTCTACCCGCTAGTGCCAGTATAGTTAAGTGTCTGTCAGTGTTTCCATTATATTTGCAGGGCTTCTTGCTTGGCTGCAAAAATAACCTCCAGGCAACATCAGACAAGCCCAACCTGGGGAGGGATTGTGGCTTTGGCTCAGTTTTACCATTTAAAAAGTGATGGGCTTCATGTGTTTGTCTGTCTTTACATTTTCCTAACAGCATGATACTTGTCTTTCCCTAGCTGCAACATGGCTACAGAATTAGGTAGCAAGGATTTAGGAAGGGCAAACACAGCCTTTTATTGGACGAGCTATATTTTCAAGAGTTAGTATTCACTTTGGAATGAGGAAAAAGGAAGATCAGTCCTCAAAGATGGGGGTCTCCATGTGAAAGCTATGCAAAGTCCACCCAAATTGTCATTTAATTTGGAAATAATGTTCAAAGCTAAGTAGAGGCATTTTTCAACATAAGTAGATGACTTGGAGTTGTCTCTTGCGCCTACGTCCTAGATGAGGTCTAATATCTTTAGAGCTTATTACTATGAAGGTTAATGTTACCTTTGCCAAAATGAAGAATATCTCACTGATAGGAATAAAAATTTAACAGAAGTAGAATTAATAGATTGATTAATTATTAGCACTTATTTAACTATTTTGTTCAGTCATGTTTTACTCTTTATGATCTCATTGGGGATTTTCTAGGCAAATATGCTGGAGTGATTTATCATTTCCTTCTCCAGTTCATTTTACAGATGAGAAACTGAGGCAAACAGGATTAAGTGACTTGCCCAGGGTCACATAACTAGTGAGTGCCCAAGGTTGGATTTGAACTCCATTCTGATTCTAGGCCTAACACTAGCCACTGTGCCTTCATTAGATAATATCTACAGCTAAACACATAGACCTTATACCAAATGCTAATGGGTCCTGCTTTAAAGATAGTTTGCTTAATGGATTTTCCTTGGCCTTTGTAACAAAATTGGGATAAGTGTGCTTCTGTTTAATGAGCAGGCTCACACAACTTGATAGAGATTAAAATATTCTACAGCATTAGCAAGCAGTACCAAAGCACAGTAATCACAAGGGAAGTGAAAGGGAAGTAATGGCTCAGGGAGGTGAAAAATTCACAATATATTAATAAACAAAAATATGTTTCACTGATCTCATGGTATCAACAAAAACATCCACCTTTTAAAAAGCATTTACAAAATTCAGAACATTTTTAGAGCCAAGAATAATAAACATAAAATTATTAGCCTTCTTTGAACTTTATCAAAGTATTGAAGTTGAAATTTTAAATTGATTTTCATGTTTTAAAAATTGCGAATTATATACAAATTCTATCGTATATATACTAATAAAAAAGATAAAAGTGCTCTAAATAAACTTTGAATAGGCAATGCAAATTTAAGAAATGTATTTAGGTATCCTCAGTCCAGCTTGTGGCTTCTACAACTTTTCCACACTAAATATATTGATATATATTACATGCTACGTGGGAAGCAGTGTGGCATAATATATAAAGCAGAGGATTTGGAGTTAGGAAAATCTGCCTTCCAATCTTTTGTTAGACAGTCTCATGATGAGCTATCATTAAGTGAAAATAAAAAAATAATAAAGTAAAAAATAAAAAAAAAACCTCTCCCAACCTCTGTTTCTTTATCTGTAAAACGGGGACACTTTATTCTTCTACCTCACAAACTTGTGAGGAATAAATGAGATAGTATGTTTAACTTTGTTAGGTTCCATTATGTGTTAGGCATTGTGTTAAATGCTAAAGAAACAAAACAAAAAATGAAACAGACCCTATCCTCAAGGAATTTACACATTTCCAAATATAAGTATAAATTCTAGACAA